>NC_045628.1:4908750-6130937 GCF_009829155.1 Mustela erminea
ATCATTTAGGTTAGGATATAAATCTCATATTCAACAATCAGAACTCCATGTAATGTAACAAACCTATCTTTGAAAAAAGCTCTGTGAATTCTGGAAGAAATCTATATTGCTTCCACACCTGCCCCTCCCCCAAAAGAAAAGAAATGTTGATGTTAATGATGACAGCTTGGAGTTTGGATACGGCTGGTCAAATCAGCAGTGCTAGATATGTGTTATACCAGATAAGGTTACAACCAAGGAAGAGTCTGAATTTCCCTGGACCCTTCCTCTTCTTCAGCTGAGGTACACCAGCTCAGCTGGCAATTGAGTTGGTACAGAGTGAAAGCCTTCATGTCAAGTTCAAGAAGTCAGGGCTCTAGACTCCTTGCCTTCGAAATACTTCGTCCAGGTGAGAGAGCCCATCACCACCACTCAAGGGTCTAACCACTATCATTTTCATCATTCCCTGCTGCAGCTGTCTGTTCTATTTCTTTCTGCATCATCCGGCTTATAGCAGGACCATAGATCCTCAGAAATATTCTCTTTGCCTCTTTTCATTTTATCTCTTCTAATTAAAATATTTTTCCCTCATGTTCAAAGTATACCAGTTGGTAAAGGATCAGTTCAATACCACATTTCCTGAGATGCCTTTCCTGCTCCTCCTTGCTACAGAAAACCTCATTATTTCAAGAAGTCCCATGGCATTTCATCTGTAAAGCTCTTATGGGATATGTCATTGTCAACCTTGTGCCAGAGTTCTTTCTGTATATTTCTTATGTTCCCTGTTATTTGGGGGGTCCCTTAAGAGCAGAATTTTTGTTAAATCATCTTTATATCCCCAAAGCACCTAGCAGGACTTGCATGCAACAGACACTCAATAAATATTTTTGGAATAAATTAAAATATTTGCCAATGAATATAGGTCAAGGTACAACAGTAACACAGATATAGATCTTTATGTCTGCATGTGTATAGGGATATAAAAAGATGGACTTGCATCCTAGCACTTCTCATAAAGAATATTAAATTAAGCAAACATAAAGCTGTTATGGCAAACTGTCAATGATAAGTGCTACAATATTCTATTTCTGATCACATGCATTTTAAAGCCAGTTACAAAAATGAGGGACATGGTATCTAGTTGTGAGACTTTTCAGTTTGAAACATAAGTTCATATTCTCACAGTTTCCAGAGACAGGTGATAGAAAAGACAGGTACAAAGTGGAGGTCGTAGGGCTTGATGATAAAACAGAAGAAAGATAAGCCTGCTGGTTGCAAAGAAGCAAAGTTCGACTTTTTAGAACAAGGAAGCATTTTATAAGCAGAGTTGAGTGGGTAGAGATGGACAGATTAAAGACGGAGAGATACCAGGATAATTGATGGTGAAAGTTCTGGGAAGAGGAGATTTCAAGAGCAGTGGTGGAAAAATTTACATCAGAAACGGTGGAGGATCGGGGTAGCCATTTCTTCCTTGTGTCTGGAGGAAGTAGCAAGCAGATGAATGTTTTGAGTAAAAGAAAAAGAAAATTGACAGCTTCAATCACGATGTCCTTGATCTCAGTCCAGCTAGAGGCCGATGTAGAAATTGGGAGGTTAGGAAAGTGCAGATGATTTGTGGAAAAAAAAATACTAAAAATACCAACAGGCAGAGGAACAGTTAAGAGCAGAAGACATTCATTTACCTTGAATCCTATCACTGTTTTTTCCAAACTTTTTTCCAGTAACCTTGCTGCATTGTGGAAAGGGGAATTTTATATAACATGGGAAGTTTAGCTGAATATGTAAAGCAGATAAAAAAAAATCCAATGTGCTCTGGAAAACATGCAAAATATTCAAAAGCTAATGCCTTTCTGTTAACTCTTCTGCTTCTTAGACCATTGTTTGTAGCGTAATAGGATCAGGTAAAAGTATTATCATTGTGAGATTTAAAAGAACAAGACAACTCAATAGGGATTAGCTTGTAAGTGGTTTCATTTCCTATAAACAAACTATTTTATTGGACACCCCAAATTAGCTAATATATTCAAAATATCTGGTATTCCTTTTTGCTCTGGGGTTTTTAGATTATGAGAAACATGGTAGACTCACCCACTCGTTCACTTTTTCATTCACTTACTCATCATGTTGTTGGAGATGCTGAGTGTCAGGGAATATGAAAGGAGTGTCAGAGAAAAGGAAGACGGAAAACGCTCCACGCAATCCCTACTTCCAGGAAGCTTACCGTTCGGTGTCTATGTCATCTCCATGTATGTACTGCATGAACAAGCACCAAATGACATGGACTTATTAGGAGTGTTTCTAATTAAAAAAACAAACCAGCCAACCATTGTGCTCTGGAAGGTAGATGGTAATTCTAACATTACACCAGGAGTTTAAGAAAGGCAAAGTTCAACATTGAGTACAGATCTATTTCTAGTATGAAAGGGGCTTAAAAATATATATATATGTGTGTGTGTGTGTATGTATTCATTTTATTTATATATATTTATATAAATATATATTTTATGTATTTATATTTTACATATATATGTGTGTGTGCGTGTGTGTATATATATGCTATATATATGTTATATATATATGTAATATATATATATATATATATGCAACCTACCTACTGACTGACTCTTACTTCTACTAAATACACTCAAACCTTCATTTACCTGAATGACAAGTGGACCATTAGTGTGACCTCTGATTAAATGGGTAACTGATATTTTGCAACACGTTTTAAGCATCTTATAAAAACTTACCCTTAATCATGATATAAAAGGAAACACATTGGCTGCTTTTGGTCAGCTTTTCTCTTCAATATTTAAATCAGCAAAGTTAAAGGCATAAATATAGTAATAATATATAGTAAAAATTTTACACACTGTAAATGGGAAAGAACATTTACTTTAAAAGATTCATGGGAGGATTACCTGATGATAGTGTAGGGCAAAAATATAAACACCTACCATCATATTCATTTCATCTATGAAACTCTTACTAGCTTGCTTGTTCTCTTAGAGTAATTTTGATTAATGCTTATAGTTTAGAATATAGTTAGTATATCACTTCCAGAAACTCTCTTACCGATGTTTTTGAAATAACAGGTGAGTAGAAGAAATGGCAGAAATTGATTGATAGAATATGGGTCGGGACCAAAGTCGAAATTAGGGACACAAAGGAGAGAGCTGGAAATAGGAAACACGCTTATACCCTTTAGGCATTAGCTTTAAAAGCCAGTTTCAGTAGCAGAATGAGTGACTTCAAGTAGCCATTTTCTAATGCAAAGTTAATGAGAACCTGACAGCCAGAATCCAAATTTAGATACTGATAATGGCTCTTCTTGGCCTGCGGACAACTTAAAACAGCTAAATCTTGACCAAGGGAAGAAATAGAAAGCTTCTCTTCTGCGTTGTTGAGTTTTAAAAGGAAATTGCCTAAAGTAGACATGAATATGTCATTCTTCCTTTTCTGAGAGAAGACAATTGAGGCAAAACTAAGAATACCTATTATCAACTCTAAAGATGGTATCGTTGATGATAACAGAAAATACAGTTTTATTAATAACGAGGATAATTGTAAAAGGAAAAAGAGTCTTGTAGAAATAATTAAGACATTTTTAACTCCAACAATCAAAAGGCTTCTCAGTCATTCCAAATGACTGTAATCTTAAATTAATAAGTTGGTAGCTTTCCAATTGATACCCACTGTACGTTATTTCTAAATCAATGTTAAAGAAAACAGTTATTTTAAATTACCAGAAAGCTCAAATAATTCTGTAGAACTGAATAAAAAACTGGAATATGAACACAACATTCTGTATCTTGTATAACTTATTCAGGAGAAAGACCATTTAATTTCAAAATATTTCTTAAAGAATTTTCTTTTGTATTTTTGTATTTTCTCTTCCTTTATGTATTCATTTTTTTTAAATATACTTGTTAAGGTTAACAAAACAGACACCAATATTTTTAGTAAGAAAGAGTTAGGAATCAGAATTCATATATATATATATATATATATATATATATATATATATATGTCTAGCTAAATTAAAAGATGGCTTTCAGATTGTAGAATGTTTTAAATTGTATTTAATTTTTTTTAAGATTTTATTTATTTTGAGAGAGAGAGAAAGCGCAAGTTATGGGAAGGGCAGAGAGAGAAGGAGAAGCAGACTCTCCGCTGAGCAGGGAGCCCGATGCGGGACTCAGTCCCAGGACACTGGGATCATGAACTGAGTTGAAGGCAGACGGTTAACTGACTGAACCACCCAGGCACCACAGAATGTTCTAAATTTTAAACAACAGTGCATAAAATTAGATTTTTTTAAATTTAGAAATGATGTGTTTATCTCTTGGTGAAGCAACGGACTCGGAGTGTAACAGACTCGACTCTGACCTACCAGTGTCACAGCTTTGCCAGGGGAGCCACATCTCCACGGCTCCTTTCCCCCTTCCCTCCACGTCTAAGCAGCTACCCAGTACTGGCACGCCTTCGCCCTGGCATTTTTCAAACCCTTCCTTCTTTTCTCTTCTCACTTCTTTCCTGCCAACCGGATAAAGCACGTCCCTGTTAACTCCACCTGATCCACCACGGTGGCCTTTTCTAACAGATCTCCCTGCCGGGATGCTTTTATATGCCCAGGGTCCCTCTCCAAGGCCAGAGTCCATCTTCCTAAATACACAGTCATCCTACTGCCTCGGTGGTCCAGAAGCTTCACTTGTCTTCCACAACCCAGAGATTGGGTAGAAAAGTATTTGGAGCAGAAATAATGTCTCCTAAAAGTGTGGCTCCAATCTTTCTTTGCATTGTTCTGCCATATTGTCCTGCCTCCTGGTGTTAGCGCTACCGAATCACTCACCGTGCCCTCACTGCTGTCGGAGTTCCACAAAAGAAAACGGTTCCATTGTTCCCTCAGTGTGTGAAATGCAGCCTATCATCCCCCGTGTGGATATATTCACGACATGCAGTAGTGAGCTTTGGGGATACGATTATAAAAAGATACAAATTCACCAGTACAAAATTTTGTATGAAAGTGAAATATCGGTTAAAATAAAAAAAAAATTAAAATAGGTCATTAGAGCCCTGGAGATTCAGGTCCTTTTCTTTTGAAAGCTCACTAGAGAGGTGGTTATTAACTTTGCTGGTATTGCAGACTCCACGGAGCAGGTAGTAAACATGCTGACTCCTCTCCCCAGCAAAGTGCAGGGGAAGGCCCCCACAGAAATCCGTAAGCCGTGGACGGCATTCACAGGACCCCTCACTCCACCTCTGTGATCCAGGGATGCCTCGATCAAACACGTCACGGCAGGATGTCTGCGGAGCATCTCCCTCTGGAGAGTGCTTTGTTCTCTCTCAGAGGCTGACCAGGTTTTCACTATGGAGTTCAGCTAAAAGGAGATTATTTCCCTAAGGAATCTGCCTACCATTATTCTTTTTCATAATTCTTCTTTCGTGGGGCATTTTTCCTTCTTCTCGGCACTATCGCTTAGCACCCCAAAGAGAGTAAACATGTTAGGTGTGCCAACTTAATATTTGCGATTCTCCTCTGTAACCAAGTTGAAGATCTATCTTAATGACATCATATGTTAATTCTTCAGGTGAAAAGCAAAACTTTATATTTGTATAATGTGGAAATAATCCCTTTCTATATGGGCAGTTAAATGTGACAATGGCTTCTTTTTTTCTTGTCGACTGAATAAAACTATGGAGACAAAGATGACACTGTTCAATCTACTCTTTATTTTCAAGTAGTACGGTAGGACTGATTTATTGGTCCGATGGTGGAAATTTTACAGTGAATTTAAGAACCAGAGCTGCAAAAATAAAAAAACACTTTACACCTATTGAAATTAAGGATACATTTATTTACAAAGTTATTTCCACTCATTAAATACTGGTTTCTTTCCTGTCATCAGTGTTAGCAAGTCCTGATGTTCTATTAATTACAATTATGCTTGGCAAGTTTCAAAGACCTAAATCTGAGTGCCTTAAGCAAAATAGGGACGTCTTACTCCCTCAGATAAAGGGGACCTGGGCGGTGAGGACGGGAGGGCAGCTTTACGGTGGCAAGGACCTCAGCTGTCTCTGTGGGCGTGCCACACATGGTTCTTAGGATATTCATGTTCAAGAATGCTCTCCGGGCTCTGGCTAGCCCCACAAAACACCTGGAAGAAGGGGAAAGACAAAAGAAGGCATTCTTGCTCCTGTAAGCACATTTTAATTTTCCTGCCTGGTTTCTCACGGGGAAAAAATTTAGATCCCATGACATGTTTAGCAGCAAGGAAAGACAGGGAATGTGAACTTTTAGATGGAAGAGAATGCACCCGGTTAAAATGTGATGATATCGTGCACATCCGTGCATGAGAGTAATGACGGTTTATTTTAACGTCTGTATCTTAAGGTCAATCTCGGTATAGATTTTTTAAAAGTATTTTATGACTGAGGGAAAGGAATGCAGCTGAAGCAATGCTAAATGAGATATCCCTGATATGTATGTGTGTGCATGTGTGTGTATGATTATCTCTGTGTGTGCTTGTGTGTGTGTGTGTGTTTGTGTATGTCTCTGTGTGGGTGTCTGTGCATGTCTGTCTGTGTTTGACAGTTTTATAAATATTTTGCAGAAGGAAAAGTTTAGAAACACAACTTAGCTAATAAATGACTTGGTAAAATATTAGTGACACAAGGCACCCAGGAACTTACCCTAAAATAATCTTGCTCTGTCAACAAGTGACTAAGCAAATGATGTTGGAACTCAGTGCTGAACTGGTCATAATTAAATTCAATTCAAATTAATGTAAAAGCAGGTGATAGTTCCTGTTTTTGAGAAAAGCCCTAGCCAAATAAGCCAGCCCTTTCTAATCTTTGGTCTGATACTTGGTACATACATTGAAAATTTGGTCAAAACGTTGCATGTAATCTGCTTAGAAGAACTAAAGGATGACTGTCATTTTTAAAGCCTGATAAGGTAAAAGGTTCCATTCTGTTATCTACCAGTAGGTTAGGGAGCAGAAGAAACGAAGAAGCTCCATGAGAAGCCACGTCCTTACTGAATCACGACTCTCCCAGTGGTTCCCTCGTTCTCAGGTGGTGCCGTGTGTGTGGGGGTTGTGGCAAATGCACTGTTGTGTGTTTGCAGAGCTAATACTCCAAGACACACCGCCACCTGAAGGAACTGTTACCCCTCGGAATAACTCTGTGCTGTGTGCTGTGGTGCAGAAACCTATGATCACTTCTTGGTTTCTGGATAGACGTCCTGCTGGTAGAGCTTGCTGCCACTCTCCACTGCTCCTGGGATGCCCGATGCTCTTCTCAGGGACATGGGCCATTCCTAAACATCTCATGATGATTTGTTCCCATGTGAAAATAAATGTAATTGCTTAGGGGTACAGATAAGACAAAGAAAGTCCACGTGACCCTTTCTCATTCTCCCCCACTGGCCTTACCTTGCAAAGTGAAGAGATCACAGCGGGAGCGCGGAGGATGCTTTCCATCCGTCCTATGATGTTTCTGCGGCTTCACCCGCACGCGGTTACTCAGCTGCGCGCGCACGCGTGTGTATTTGTGAACAATTAAATCGCAAGTGTGGGGGTGTGTATACACCACCCCAGACCAAACACAGTTCCTAAGAACCCTCATGAGTCCTTTTTGTAGCCAGCCCGATCCCCCTCGCCCATAGCAAACCTTCATGCAGGTCCCTTTTAGCCCCTCCTTTATTCATCTGTGCTTCTGCCACCTCTTCGCATGGCTCTATCGTCATTAATTTTGATTTGTCTGTGGTCCTGGCTAGACTGTAACCTCCATGTTGACCCCCTATTTCCAGCTTCTTCCATGTCGCATGGTGTGGGGTAGGTGACCAGTAGCATGTGCGGACTGACTGCCGGATTCTGAGGGAGAATGAGATAAACAAGGTGTGCCGGAAGGAGCCTTGGCCAGGAGAGGACCGATCTGGGAGAGGCCTGGAGTCCGCCACCGGCCTAGCAGGAAAATGCTTGCTTTGTGGAGCTCAGTTAACCCTCGTAGAGAATGAGGCAGAACAGGCCCCGAAGCCGTGCTTGTTCAGTAAATGTCCTGCGCAGGAGGAGAACCCATCGGGCTCTCAGGTCACTGCCGGCTGGGTTCTACTGCGCCCACCGCCTCTGAAACTGAGGGGCCCGAGGCCGCTGCCGTGCCTCTCTCTGGAAGACCGTGTTCAGACTCTAACGGTGGTGCCGGACCCTGGCCTGAAGGACAAACTGGCCCATCACTGAGCAATAGAAGGGAATTTTGTTAGCAATTCACACAGCTAATGTTGTGCATAGTCATGGTACGTGTTCTCTCTCTCCCCTCCTTGGGCAGTTAGAAACTGCAGTGGTGCACTGTGACGTCGCTCAACTTCTGTGGGTGCTTTCCCCATGACACTGCACTTCTGTGTTCATACTTTAACAACAGATGATCTATAAAGTCATAGGTGTGAACCTCTTTCAGCCAAACACGAGATGGTGGGACACGTAGAGCAACGGGAACAAAGTGAGTAAGAAGGAGGGAATGCAGCAGGGAAAGCAGGTGCTCGTTAATCAGCCGCAAAGGTCGGCATCTATTTGCCAGGATCGGTGTGGGCAAAGCACCCTGCTAACTTACCGTGAACAATGATGTCTCCTGTTTTACAATAAAAATGTGATTTCTCTAATTTCAGGAGAATAAAGTAATAGGCAAAGTTTCTATATTTTAAATGAAATATAAAGACAAAACACTTATGAGTAGTTTGTACCCATGCCAAGGTCACACGGGATTGACGAGGTTGCTGAAAATCTGTCCAGGGTGTAGAGAAGCGTACTTTGCAAGAGAAGAGTGTAGATTTACACTGTATCTTAGGCTTGCTTGTAGAATGCATATGCTACCTTGCGAGGTCACTGAACCTTTCCTTCTTGCTGGGCTGCTTTGAAAAAACATTTAACCTTCCTTTGTCTCATTTGCTAATATTAGGAATAGAGATGATGACATTTGATACAAATTTCAGAAAACATCAGAGGTTAAATCAGAGAAAATCTGAAAAACTTATCTCTCCACACTTTAAAGAAAATCCAAATATTATCAATCTCATATTTTTGTAATTCCCTACAGTGAGACTAAATTGCTTATTTCTTCCTTAAGCAATAGTTCAGAAATACTTAAATTATTTAGTTTATGTTTATACCACTCTCCTATGGGAAAAAAATGACAAGAGTTCCAACATATTAATTACCTCGGAAAAATAACTTCATATTCATAGACCAAAGGAATTGTTACGATTTTTCTAAATATGTTTCATTTTAGAAAATGTCAGGTCTATGGCATGCCTTGAAACTAATGTTTAAAGTTTAAAGACTTTAATGTTTAAAGTTTAAAGAAACTAATGTTTAAATTTTAACATTTAACAGTTGAATTAAAATAAAATACAGTATTGAGGGATATGTTAATATTAGTAATAAACAAATTCAATAATGTGGCTAGATGGAGAATAACATAGAAATTCAATAATCAAGGAGGAAAAGACAAGCAACCCAAAAGCAGTTCATGAAAGGAAAATAATTGGTCAAAAATAGAAAAGATATTTAATCTTATCATAATTAAAGAAATAGGTAATATAACCAAAATTCAAGCACTTTTTAAATCAAGCAGTTGGCAAAATTAAAAAAAAAAAAAGGGTGGATGATACTAGCTTTCATAAAAGTGTGCTGGCAACATTTCTCAAAAGATAAAATTCCTTCCGACCTATGAGGTCATCTTTAAGGAATTTCTCCTGTAGAGATAATTCCAGAACCAAACACAAACCTAAGGGCAAGACTGTGTAATGCAACAGTGTTTGAAGGAGAGAGAGATCAGAAATTAACCAAATGCCCAGTGATCAGGAAATGATAGATTAGGTCACAAAACATATGGCCATCAAGATGAGCATTGTATAATCACAGTAATCTCTAAGTCAGCATTAATCATGAAATCAAATTGAACAACAGAATCATAACAATGTGATTCTATTTATATATATTATACATACATATATATAATATATATATAAAACCAAAAAATAATTTTGCACAAACATCTGAGTAGCCACACAGGTGCATATAAATGTAAATGCATAGAAAGACAGCTGGAGTAATAAACTAGTCCCTGCTCTTCCTTTTACGGAAACCAGTGGGACATGACATTGGGTCAGAGTAGAGGTGTCGCAAAAGGCATGCTTGTCTTTTTTTAAAGTCACACTACAGCCGTATTTATAAAAAAATATTTTTGGATGTGGGTGGCCTCATGGACTGAGTGTGTCATTAACAAACAAAAGAAAGCTGCGTGAGCCCAGTTGATGATAAGAGCGTGCAAACTTGTAACGGCAGTCGTGAGAATCTACAGAAAAATAAACCACCCAACTATTCCCCATCACTCGACCTGGGAAGTTGCTTCCCTACTGTGAGATCAGCCTTTAGTTGTATCTAAATTTGCTAACTGGTTTATAAACAAAGTTGGGGTAATTATTTCAATTTAGTCAAAGAACCATACGCTTCCCCAATACGTTTCTAATAGAAACCAGTTAAATGAACATAATCTTTGAAATGTGATGAGAAGCAAATTGTGTGTGTGTGTGTATATAAACCAATGATTATAAACCAACTTTTTAAAATTATTTATTTATCTAAAATGACCTCAAGAATTTTTAAGAATTTGGCAACAGAGTTAATGAGAACACCATTAATTCACCCCAACTGAAAAATTCTATTCAGTCATGATAGAAAATAAGGATTATAACATCAAAAGCAATGACACAATTCTCATATTTGGGGGTTTCAATATCATGAAGGGGGAAAAACTTATTTTGTATCTGAATCTTCATCATGAAATTAAATCTGGCCAGAATTTCACAAGGAATTGCCGGCTCCATTGCTAGTTCAGCCGAAGGTTTTCTATCAATTCCTGCTGTGAGGTGTCTGAGAACACCAGCTGGGCATAAAGGGGGGCTGCAAGCCCTGCCCACAGGGTTCTGCCCTATGGAAAGACCTAAAATAATTTTTATAGTAGAGCGATCTAATAGGATGGCACTTATGGACCATTAACAAATAAATGGAGTATAGCAGCCATAAAAGTATGTGGTAATCTACGTGTTCGGGAACTTCAGTGACCTAGTATGGTTTTTGTAATAACCAAGCAACGATCCGCAGAACGCTTGCTGTGAATCCGTGGGTGTAGGGACGTGCTGTATGAGTGTACGTATGCACATACGTTTGCTCTTGTATGTAGGCTGTACGTGTTAGCATGTGCGCATTGACATATATGAATGTATTTGGATATATGTACGTGTGTGTGTGTGTGTGTTTGCTGTCATTGCCATTTTGTGGGGTACTGGGAGCCTATGTATTTGTACATAGAATATAGTTTAGCTGCTAGATTAAAAAGAACGCTCCAAGAGTGACCAGCCGTTCTATCTGCCAAGAATGTTTTCTAGGATGTGGGACTTTCCTAAAGTCCCCAGGAAACCAGGATGGTTGGTTACCTTAGCCCTCCCTGGCATTTTTTATTTTTTTTTAACCTTTGCCACCCACTTAAGGTCATCGCTCCTGATCTTAAACATTTGACAGAAGAGCCTGGCACCATCCCATTATGAGCTTCAACTCTGTAATGCTCTTCACTCTGCCCAAGTACTCCCACGCTGGACACCACAAGCAGACAGTACAATTACTGCAGATTATTTAAAGTGATATGTCACTTTGGTTTTCATGATATATTGAAGTCACTTATACACAATGACATGATCTTGCCCAAGAATGAGAGAATGAGCCCAGGGCTAGGCCACTCAGTACAACCCAGTCGTACAGTTTTTGCCCTGATAGTATTGGCCATCTATGTGAGTCGGGAGCCTCAAGCTGGTCAGGTAGTCTAAGTGATGTCGTTTTATAAGCAGTACTTATTTCTATCATAATGTAAAATTTTAGCATAATGTAAAACTTCTATATCAAATTACTTTTAGAAGTGAAGGTATTCAGATGCCTGGGTGGCCCAGTCTGTTAAGCAGCTGTCTTCGGTTCAGGTCGTGATCCCAGGGTCCTCCGATCGAGTTCCCCATCAGGCTCTCTGCTCAGCAGGGAGCCTGCTTCTCCCTCTCCCCCTACCTACTGCTCCCCCTGCTTGTGTTACCTCTCTCTTTCTCTCTCTCTCTCTCTGTCAAATAAATAAATAACTTTTTTTTTTAAGTGAGTGTATTCATCTGGGGAAATAGATCCTATGGGAAGGAACTGCTGTTTCTGTTTGATGTATAGTATAAGCATTATCTGAAAAAAATACTGGTTTCCATGCATTCTTTATGGTAACTTCCTTTATTTGTTACAATCTTAGGTAGAAGCTTGTTAAGTGTTATTTATTCCTTAATGTGACTGGTAAGCATGTAAGTAAATAAGGAAATAAATTAATAAATGTGATTTGTTGTTAGGTCACATTATTAGTGCATTGAAATAAATACTACTTTTTGTTTTATTTTAAAGTTCATTTATAAAATGCAAAGTTAGCTCTGACACAGTGAGTACAAAATGAGTTAAGTGCAATGTAACGTTGAACACTGGAGAACATTAATCTGGGTTTCAGAAAGTTAATGGTCTAGCTGTCGACAAATGATAACAGAAATGCTTTGCAAAGATACATGTGACCTAGATAGATTTCCATGCCCAGATAGTTAGTTGAAATGCATAGAAAAAAAAAAAAAAAAGGAAAGTCCTATCCCTATAAAATGTGCTTTGAAATTTCCACTTTGAAGCTGCAAAAGTCAAGCTATTTGTCGTCTGATATATTTATTACTTTTTGTTGAACAATAGGGGATTTATTTACTCAAGTTACTGTAAATCTAGAAGTAGTTCAGTCTCCGAGCTCAACTTAATCCAGTGGTTCCTGCCCTATTCTCTTTATTTTATCATTTTCTCAGCTGTGACCTTTGTATATGTTGACTTAGGGACATCTTGTTGTTTTCCCTTATTCTGGATTCCTTCTTTTGATTCCCTGGGACCTTCTAGCCCTGGTTCTCAACACTGGCTTTTACTAACTGACCACAAATGGTTCTTTGTCACTTGGTCCTCTTTCTCCCAGTCTCCATGTGCGTTTGTTTTGCAAACTTCATTTTGTGGCTTCCTGGTGGAAACTTTTTGCACAGTGTGGGTTAGAATCCAATTATCTTGCTAAGATGATCTCTGAGAGTACGGTTTTACAGAATGAACAGGCTTGGTGTTTGGAAAGAGACTAAATGATATCTATCCCAAGTCTTGGGGCTCTAAATTCCTCCATAAAATGATTGTCTATAGATTTTGAATACAAGCCCTTTATCTGATAAAACATTTGCAAATATTGTCTCCCATTCTGTAGGTTGCCTTGTAGTTTTGTTGACTGTTCAGGAGGACGCTGGATGTGATGAGCATTGGGTGTCATCGGCAACTGACGAATTACTGAATTCTACCTATGAAACTAGTGATAATAATAATAATAAAAAAGACCATCTACTTTCTGCCTAAATCCTTTTAAAGATAGAGAGCTTGGGGCCCTTTCTGCCTCAGAGAGCTTTCCTGTGAACTCTTCTTTCTTTTTCTTGAAACTGAAAGTGAACTCCATGAAAGTAGCACTTGGCAGTTTTAATTTAGTATTACACATCCACACATCCTGTTACACTATGAACATCCTTCAGTATCGAAAAGCAACTTGGAGTTCTTTTGCTCTCTGTGCCTTGATTCCATAATCTATTCATAAACACAATTCCTTTTATAGATCACTTATCATTCTGGTCCCCTTGTATTTGGATGTTTTTCACTTTGTCAGTATAGGGTAAGAATTTAACCCAATACTCTGTGTGTGGTGTCATCAGTGCCGAATAAATCTATAGTATTAGCTCAATCTGGTAACATCCTCTTCTCTAAGAACTCCAGCATCAGCTGGCGTCGTGGTGTCCGTATCATCCTAACGGATCACATCAAGCTTACATAATTAGCTGCAGATAAATCACACCTCAGGTAGTTACACAGCTGGATTTTAGACTTACGAAGGGACTTTGTGTGTATCCTAATTAAATTTCACCATGGTAGATTTGAGCGATCTTTCAAGCTAATTATGATCTTTGACTCAAGGCTATTAGCTCTCTCTTTAGCTGGAGGAATGACACATGACAACATGAAATGTTTTGTTTTACCTTGAACTTCAAATGCTTTGGGAGACAATGGGAGTGGGATTTTGCATTGAAAAACCAAAACAAAAAGAAACCATGTCTGTTTTACCTGAAACACTGATTTAGTGCCCTAAAGTTAAAAAATAAAAACCTAAAATAAAAAGTAACACTCAGTTACTAATCATTTGCTGTTGCCCAAAATGATACACCAGGTTGTTTCACAAAGGTATATACTAACAGGAAGCATATTTCCCTTTGAAAAGGAGGTCTGTAACTTGCTAACTGCATCCAGCAAAGCCTAAGTTACTTAGAACTGAAATTTCCCTTATTCCAATCCTGATAGAAGATTTTCAGAGCCAATACAGAAGGGTCTTTATGATGTTTCGTTACCCCTGTAACACCCCAAAGCAGTCTTTCTCCACAGTCGTATCACTCACCTGCTAAGGTCCTTCTGCAGAGATGGCTGCCCATGCCTCTGGCTACCTCAGGCATCAAGTGGTGGGAAATAGGTCACTGGCCTCTTCACAGATGGGAGAGTCCCCTGATGCAATTTCTTAAGATCAAAGAGAGAAACCCATCTCAGTGATGCTCTGAGGCTCTTTGTAACTATCCCAGCGGTTTTTACCAGAGCAGATGAGATTAAATCTGAATTAAAAAGTAAAATGTGGGAAGGATGATTTTGAAGTCTCATGAGTGCTCATCATAGCTCTTTTACACACTGGCATTTTCTCCAAATATTAAGCTTATGTTAGATGCATCAAGTATTCTGAATTTCCTATCATTAGTGAAACAGCCCTTGCTCCATGAAAGGTGAGACCTTGACTGTCTGATTTACTGCCGTACCCCAGGGGCCGGGGGAGGGGGGCATCAATGGTCAACAGCTGAGTCAAAGGTTATGCATGACTGTGTGCATCTAAGTTTGTTATGCATTCTACTGAGGTAAAGAATGCATAGCCCACAATTTACAATGATAGGAATACACAGTACTCTCAGTTGTAAATTCTTTTTAACCAATTGATTCTCACAGAATGTTTTTGCTTATTTTTGCAAACTCTTCTATAAGTAATCAAACTATGGTTGCACTTGACAAAAGTGTGCAATCCCAAGGTGAATGTTGAGATATTTTTAGTTATATTAACCATGAAAAGAAAGTGATATCGTAAGAAGTATAATAAAACTTCACTCATTTGTCAATGTCATGATGAGACCCACTTCCTTTCTGGATTGGACATTGGCAGCGTATTTCCTCTACTTTTGTGCTGCTTACAATGTGACCGTTACGTACATGAAGTATTTTTAAGTTTAGTTTGATTGAAACATTTTCTTCATCACTTTCTTAGGGCTAGACCACCAACACAACGATGAATCAAGCTGGATTTATATCATTTACTTATTTCTGTGCTGTAAACTTCCATCCCTGCTGATCTCAAGGTACAACGTGACATCCCTGAATGCCGAGTGCAAAAGAGATACACAATAGCACATCAATATCTACTTTTCAGTGTCTCTGCCCCGTCCCCCAAGCAGATGGGACTTAATCTCAAACCCAGATAATAGTAACATGCAGTACAATAAGAAGTGAAGCATTTTGGTTATATATCGTCTTTGTTTCCAGTATCATTTATTTAACCATAAATTTCTATAATTTCATTTTTAGTAATGTCTGCTCCTGATAATACTTTGCAAAATCCCTAGAAATTTAACAATGGAATTTCCCATCAGTATGAACTGGCCCCACAAGTCATGGACTATCCTTGTTGTCTAAGAAGCATATTTTCACTTTGAACATACAGAGTCAGATAATGTTAATATCACTTGTGCCAATATATGAGTTCTCAAATTTCTTAACATATTGATGATGTCTGCCTATATGAAGAGGCCAGTAAATGTGTTGATCAGTTGACACAATTCTACCTATTATTTGAAGGCACAAAAAGAAAGTGACTAAGAGGCAGACAAACTGAGTCCAAATCTTGGGTCTGCCCCTTACTAGGGGGACATAACTAAGGAAATGACCTTGGATGCTCCACATTATAACATGGTGATAATAGTAAAAACAATTTTAGACACTGTTATAAGCATTAAATCAGAGGTTGTATATCATATATGAGCTTAGCATATAGTAAGAACTTGGAAAATATTAATGATTGCCAATTTTGGATTTGTCCTTCCAAATGTTTGTTTAGCAGTTGAATTTTGAGGTCTATAAAGTAGAGCTGGTCGTTTTTGCCTTACTTAAACCTTGTAAGGATGTCAGCCAATGACTCAGTAAGGCTGTGACTGTTTCTCTGTTACTCAGAGAGTGAAGGGCCCACCCTTGGGTGGGTTATACCTTGCTCAGCAACCACTGAAGACAAAGAAGTTCAATTCTGACCCATCCTCTAATGTAATAGGAATTATTTCACATTAGGAAATACTAAAACATAAAGGGATGAGCAGGAAAAAAAAGCAAAGATCGTTCCTGATGATAATGAATATAGATTAAAAAAAAACTTTCTGCCAGTAAAAAAGGAAAGGCTAAAAGAGTTCACTATGTTTTTTTGCCAATACACCACTATTCGGGGAGAGGATACACAAACTTTAAGAATGTGTCTATTTTTCTTGCTTTGAAACAGGAATTGTATGTCTATGAATGAAATATATGTTTTCTGTGTACCTGTATCCTCTTCCTTGAGAGGTAGAAGATTGGAGAGTATTTGCAAAATGCCTATAAGGAGAAAATTAAGAGAAATTCAACATGTCCTCAGTTCAGCAATCTTACACTTTTAAAGAAATACTGTAATACAGATAAACTAAATAATTTGGAAGAGAAAAGATAAAGTAAATATGGATTGCCATAGATCCAATAATATGTATTGACTATTACTGTGTGTTTTCTTGAGTTAGTATAAGTAAACTGGATGTTTTAGGGTGATCAGCCAATAGGCTAATAACAACCAGGAAGTATTTGTTTGATTGAATTACACAAGAGTGAAATGTAATTTTTCAAAAATTGGAGACACATTGGGGGGGTGAAATTAGGCAATGAGAATTTTTAAATGATTTGTCAGTGACAAACAGAAGATTTGACTCATGATATGGGCTGTGTCATATCACTTATCGCAGGTGGCATACTTACTTGAGGACAAGTGTTTCACAAATGTTCCCATTTGGCTACAGAGATCATCATTCCTCACTCCAATAATGATTTTTTGGTTATAATGCTAAAAACTCTTACTAAGCCATTTCTATGACTTTGCTGACCTCCATCCATCCCCATCTCCACCTTGTAATGTAGACCCTTGTCCAGCTCCTCAGTCTGTCCAACGTCTCCTTACTGTTCAATGCCCAGTGGAAGTCTCATTTCTCACAGGATGCTCTTCAGTGTCGTGTGAGGCTCATGGTGTGAGCTTCTGATGGAACAATCTGAGTTCAAATTCCTGACTCTGTTACACTGTCCCTGTGTCTCCTTGACAGGCTAATCCCTTTGATCTCTGTTCTATAAAGTAAGATTGAGAACATCTCCCTCACAGGACCGCTGTGGTGTTTAAATTGCCGGAACACGTCAAGTGCTTCACCCTTCGCCCTCGTGAACTTGGCATTTAATGATTATGAACTCATCTTATTCTTGCCAAGTTCCTATGTGGTTATAGTTTAGATAAACCCATTTAATGCTTATTGACTCAACATCTGTCACATTACAGATATCGTCGACTGCACTGGGAATAGATTCAGTGGTTTGTGAAAGACAGAGTCCCTGCCGTCATCAAGCTTATACTCTAGTGGGAGAGGCACACGGTAAACTAGGGAAGACATGAATGCACAATAAGGTGGCACACAATGGAGTCTACGAGGGGTGGGGTGTTAAGAGGGAAGCCTCCCCTGGAGAGCTGTCAGTTGAGCAGGATGCTGGGGGACATATGAAGGTCCTGGAGAGGCAATGATGAGGTGGGCGGAACCGAATGGGGAACGCGCTGATATGCTCAGAAAGACGCATCTTTCTATGATCAGAAAGAAAGCATATCTTTCTGATATGCTCAGAAAGAGGCCTTGGTGGAGGGAGAGAATAATCCTGATTGTGACCGATTAGGTTATAGAAATTAACAAGAGTCACGCTAAGGAGCTACTAGTGTCCCATAAGTCAGTTTATAGACCGTGCTGTGGGATTTGTATTTTGAATGACGTGATCGGATGACAGCATGTGAACATCATCAGAGATGCTGGGGACACCAGCTCTGAGCTGAAAAGGACTAGGATGAGGGGGCCTACCCGGCCTCTGTGTGGAATTTAGGAACTAAGGTAGCTTTCTGCTGCTATGGGTGGTCTCCTGAGCAGGGCATGGGAACATCTGCAAGATAGTCCCAAGCGTGTCTGCCGCCTGGAGAAGTGCAAGCTATCAGTCACTTGGTGTCTCTTTTGATTTACAGGCAAATGAATTTAGGAACAACCTGCCAGGTGTCTAAGTTGTTGCTAAGTAGATGTACTTCATTGTTCCAAGACCAAAGTGGTCACTTGGTAAATGGAGGTAATAATACAAGAAAGAAAAATAAAAGAAGCGGGAGAAGGAATTGATACAAAAAGAGAGCAGATAACATCATTTCAAAGTCTTCGCAAACCTAAATTCATTTAACCTGTCTTTAAAAATTCTAGGTATTGGTTTTGAAAAGCCATGTAATAATAGAATGAAGCTATTTCCAGGAAATGAAAACCTACATGCACATTCTAAACACCATTCTTTCATAGACTCACAAATCTCACTTTTCTGTCAAAATCCAATCATGTAACTTCCAATTAAACGTGACAAGAAAAAGTCCCTCTCAGTAGCAGACCACTGATGAATGAACCGTACGTTAGCTTATACTGTGTCAACACCCTGCCTTTTTTGGCTTTTCCATAATTAAATTCCAGGGCTTTCTTGGAAGCCACCTCAAAGTTTGTAAACTCTTCCTGTGCAGCAGGTCCTGGGGTAGCAGGCCATTGGCTGTCGCGGCTGACAGGTGTTCCTCTCCTGCTTGAGGGCACTTAGTCTGAGTCTGGGAAGGCAGAAAGTTCTACCTCCCCCTACGCCCGCGCGGTCTGCATAGCACAACTTGCTGTTCCACTTTTACCAGATTTGTATCTTTTTAATTGAGACAAATGAGCACTGTGCCTTACATTTCTAATCCCATGACTCCGTTTCTGATCGGCCCAAAGTGTGACTTGCTAGGACTTCCTGGGTTTACTGCTTTTCTGAGCGGGCTCCGTCTGATGAGGTTGAAATGAAGGCATTGACTGGAGAACAAATTCAGCTGCGTGATGTGCCCAGACTCATGAACACTGGAATTTTGCTTGTTTCTATCCTCCGAAAACTATAGCACAAGGTGTTAATGAAACTAAGCATGGGTAGTGTTCCAATCGCGTATGTCCCACATCTAATGTTACTACTGCCCATGGTTCCCTTATGGTCACGAGGGAGAGAAGATGTGACCATCCTCCTCCTTCTAGCCTTCTCTTCTCCAGCTCCCTTGTTTGTTTGTTTGTTTGTTTGAAGTATTTGAAAATTCTTGTTAACTGGAGTGCCTGGGTGGCTCAGTGGGCTAAGCCTCTGCCTTTGGCTCAGGTCATGATCTTAGGGTCCTGGGATCGAGCCCCGCATGGGGCTCTCTGCTCAGCGGGGAGCCTGCTTCTCCCTCTCTCTCTGCCTGCCTCTCTGCCTACGTGTGATCTCTGTCTGTCAAATAAAACCTTAAAAAAAGAAAAGAAAATTCTTGTTACTACTGCTGAGGACCGTATTTGGAACTCTTTTTTTTTTTTTCTGATATAAATACACTAAGTACCTTTTTGTTTGATTAACAACAGAAAATAGTTTTTAACTAATCTCAAATATGTAAATTTACTTTTCCCGTGGTATTTTCTCTTGGTAATACGTCTCTTAAATAAATAGATGACTTTTTCTGCCATATAACCAGCACTACATGTGAGTCAAACGTCGGGTCCCGGTGATAGTGAAGAATTTCTCTCATCCGCACTTCTGAACTCTCGCTGCGTTAGTATTAACTAGGAAGCTTGGAAGAAAATGCCAGCACCCCAGAGACTCTGTTATGATTGTTCTGATTAGGAGACAAAGCATTTTCTTATTTTAAAACTTTCCCAAGTGATATTAATGAGCATCTAGGGTTGAGAACCAGATACGTATAACTGACAGAATGCCCCTCATGGCTAGTGAGTGTTTAATAAAGTGATCGACAGATAGACATTTAGTTGGTCCTTATGAAAATCAAATGTTATGATTAAGTTAACAAATATCATTCCCAACTAAAACTTATATGAAACAAAAGCTTTTAGACAAAAACCCAAGGACAGCATGATTTATGAACGTGTTTTTTAAAAAGATAGATTCTAAAAGAGAGGGAAGGAGAAGACAAAATGACAGAAAAGCAAGAAGACACTTAGGATACAGTGAAAGTATCATGTATCTGTAGTTTAAGAAAATTAGCATTTTGGCCATGTTCTTACATCTGTGTTCAAAACTGATACTGTTCTCTTCCGCATCTAGAGATGAAAGCAAAACATTTGTACGTGGAAAGTAGACGGGAAGGAGTCACTACAAAGCTATCCAACTTACAGTGTTTGGCTTCCCAAAGTTGGTAGTTTCATTAGAATAAGAACATTAATTGGCCGGGGTGGGGGTGGGGATGGAGGGCGCGCCTGGGTGGCTCAGTCCGTTAAGGGGCTGCCTTCAGCTCAGGTCATGATCTCTGGAGCCTGGGAAGGATCCCCTCTTGGGGAATCCCTGCTCAGTAGGGAATTGGCTTCTCGGCTTCTCCCTCTCTCTGCCCCCTCCCCCTCCACTGCTGCATGCTCTTTCTCTCTCAAATAAATAAATAAAATCTAAAAAAAAAAAAATTAATCAAATAGACTCAATTTTTAGCATCCTCCTGTGCAATTTTCTTCTCTGAATTGTAAAGACCGTTTGGGATTTTTTTCCCCAAATAATCTTTTTTTATTCTTTCTGCATTCCTCTGTATTTATTCCCCAGTAAGAAGATAAGATTGTCAATAAACTCTAGTTAATCTAGATTTCCTTTCCATAAATCATCACAATACACAAGTGTAAACCTGTGACTGAAAATACAATTATCTCCCTATCATGTCTTTATCAATAAAATCCCAAAAGATAAATTTTGCTTTGATAGTAATCTGAGTCACTTTCTATCATTTTGTACAGGTGATATTAAGTAATAGTAGCAATCTTACTCTGAATAGAATGAAGACTAAGGAGAAGGATACAACTTCTAGAATCAGGACACTTTCTGAGCTGTTTTCTAACACGTTCCAACTTATGACATATTATAGCTGTTTAGAAATACATGTTTGGCTTTAAAAATGTACGTTTACATGTTCATGTAAACAAAGCACATTTCTGTGTTTTATGTTTCTCATCTTAAATCAGCCTCCCAGAAATATTAATTTTTTTAATTAAAAAATTAAAATTTTTTAAATTTTTCTATCTGTTGGAATGTCTCCATCCACATTCATTAATGTGAACACCATTTGCTTAGAAACGATCTGTTTCTGGAACACTAGAACAATCCTTGTCCATTAGAACTTTCTGGAAAGATGAGAATATTTATATCTTTGCTGTCCAATACGAACACACATGACTATCAGGGACTTGATATGTGGTAAGTACAACTAAAAACAAAACAAAACAAAACTGCACTTTAAATTTTATTGGACTTTAATTAATTTAAATTTAGAATATCATCTGTGGCCAGTGGCTACCAAAGTGGATAATGAGCTTCCAGAAAACAACTAGATAAATTAGACTTTATTAAGTTTTACTGCTAACTTTTCCTTAGGCTGCAGGGAATTTGACCATTTTGACTTGTTAAATTGGATGAGAATTTAAGCTTCTGAATAGATTACTTTCAATGGGTGTCTATGATACCTGAAAGTAAGCCATAATCAGTTGGATAACGAAACTAGCAAGACCTCAGTGGGAAATGATAGGTTGTAGCTTGAACGCTAAGTGTGGTATTCTTCTAATGAAGAGCACCTGCGTTTTGTACAGTAGAAGTTTTGCATAGAATTTCCTTCCAGATTCTTCAGAATACTTGGGTCTTTTTTCTTCTTAATGCATGTTCTTTTGTTTTCTGACAGGCCCCTTTCCCTGCCCTTTTGAAGATTCATATTCTTCTGCCCTCATGCCCTTTTTTTTACTTTTATCTTTCCAAATAATATTCTTTACCCATTCATTGTTGCTTCAGCAAAGTGGTGGGAATATTAATAATAATGTTAAGATGCCTGGCAGGGCACCTTTTCATCTGAGATGCTTGATACTCTTGTATCAATGTGAGTATCCCCCATGATGCTTGATAATTGTTAACGATTTCTCCGTTCCTTCCCACTTCCTCACTAAGCCGCTCTTATGCTAGACTTGAGCAAAATGTCCAGGCGTGACCTCTTCAGACACTGCATAATGATACACAGATTTCTATTCAGCACATTTCTGATACAGAAGTCAGCCATATTGAGCCCATGGTGGGACTGTAATTTTGTCCTACCTCTATGAGTTCAAAATCCCTCAGTCCTTTGAGATCCCTGCTTCCCCTTCAGTATTCTGATCTCATTCCATCATCATTACCTTTTGTCTGCTACATTGAATTTAGTAAATTCCTTTCAGTCCAAATAACAAATATCCCCATGTCTTCCTGGAGAAGTAGAGAGTTCTTTCAAGTATATGCAGTTCAACAGCTCATGCAACTTCTGGTCTTTGTGTACAATACTCTTTCCTTTCCTACTATTTAAGGCAACTTTTTTTTTTAATTTTTTATTTTTTCAGCGTAACAGTATCATTATTTTTTACACCACACCCAGTGCTCTATGCAATCCATGCCCTCTCCAATACCCACCACCTGGATCCCCCAACTTCCCACCCCCCCGCCCCTTCAAAACCCCTTCAGAGTCCATAGTCTCTCATGATTCACCTCTCCTTCCAATTTCCTTCAACTCCCTTCCCCTCTCTATCTCCCCATGTCCTCCATGCTATTTGTTATGCTCCACAAATAAGTGAAACCATATGATAATTGACTCTCTCTGCTTGACTTATTTCACTCAGCATAATCTCTTCCAGGCCCGTCCATGTTGCTACAAAAGTTGGGTCTTCATCCTTTCTGATGGAGGCATAATACTCCATAGTGTATATGGACCACATCTTCCTTATCCATTCGTCCATTGAAGGGCATGTTGGTTCTTTCCACAGTTTGGCGACTGTGGCCATTGCTGCTATAAACATTGGGGTACAGATGGCCCTTCTTTTCAAGACATCTGTATCTTTGGGGTAAATGCCCAGTAGTGCAATGGCAGGGTCATAGGGAAGCTCTATTTTTAATTTCTTGAGGAATCTCCACACTGTTCTCCAAAGAGGCTGCACCAATTTGCATTCCCACCAACAGTGGAAGAGGGTTCCCCTTTTTCCACATCCTCTCCAACACGTGTTGTTTCTTGTCTTGCTAATTTTGGCCATTCTAACTGGTGTAACGTGGTTTTAATTTAAATCTCCATGATGGCTAGTGATGATAAACATTTTTTCATGTGTCTGATAGCCATTTGTATGTCTTCATTGGAGAAGTGTCTGTTCATGTCTTCTGCCCATTTTTTGATATGATTGTCTGTTTTGTGTGTGTTGAGTTTCAGGAGTTCTTTATAGATCCTGGATATCAACCTTTTGTCTGTACTGTCATTTGCAAATATCTTCTCCCATTTCCTAGGTTGCCTCTTTGTTTTCTTGACTGTTTCCTTTGCTGTGCAGAAGCTTTTGATCTTGATGAAGTCCCAAAAGTTCATCTTTGCTTTTATTTCCTTTGCCTTTGGAGACATATCTTGAAAGAAGTTGCTGTGGCTGATATTGAAGAGGTTACTGCTTATGTTCTCCTCTAGGATTCTGATGGATTCCTGTCTCATGTTGAGATCTTGTATCCATTTTGAGTTTATCTTTGTGTACGGTGTAAGAGAATGGTCGAGTTTCATTATTCTGCATATAGCTGTCCAGTTTCCCAGCACCATTTATTGAAGAGACTGTCTTTTTTCCATTGTATATTTTCTCCTGTTTTGTCTAAGATTAATTGACCATAGAGTTGAGGGTCCATATCTGCCTTAATATTAAATATCTTTTAACCAAGGATTTTTAAAAGTTGATTTTCTATTCTAATATATTTAAAAATAATAAAATTGTATTTCTTTTCCTCAATTGCATTGATTGCTTATGCAGATCAAACTCATTCTGGTTGGGGGAGGGGGATGTCTCATGAAGAACACCAACTATCCATGGCTGTTGAGATAAGGGAAGTCAGCAGAGTTAGTCTGTCACCATCTTCCTAAGAGTTTTATTTTAATGGATAACACTAGATAAAATTGAAAGATAAATGGACTATCATTCTTAATTCTTAAAAAAATTCCCCTGTCAATATTAAAGAATAAAAAGGAGTCACAGACTTAAGAGTGACTTATGTAATATTTTGCTATTATGTGTCTCAACCAGGAGATTATGGGTGGCATTAGTCTGGATTCACTGTAACATTTCCAACTGTTTCCTTTTCCTCCTTCATGTTAATCCAAGGAGATAAAAAGGCCAAACTAATTAAAAATTAAATTGGATGAGAAGAACTTATTTCCTGGCTAAGAAATGTTCAGTTGCAATGTCTGAGTAAATTTTTACAGATGAGGAGGAAGTCCTTATGAATAGGTCTCATAATGGAAACACTAGAATTCTCAAATAAAAGTACTCCGGTGGAAACTGCCATAAATGTGTGCAATGACTGTATTGGAAATGTACTTTTCAATCCAGGAAGTTAGCATTTAATTAGTTGTTTATCATGATTTCAGGAAATGCTGTTGAGAGTTGGAGCTCTCTCCTCTCTTCTTTCCTATATCTAAACATTAGCATGATGTTTGGTAATCTATCACAAAGAATAATTTACAGAGTAGTGTTTTCTCCCGGAGCAAATGTAAACCATAATTTTCTTATGTTTAAATAGTCTTTGGTTTTCATATTTTTAGTGTCAAAAGACTTCAGCAAAACCATCTGAATAGGGAAATGTTTTTTTTATCAGACTTTACAATCTTCAGCAGATACTTATGAAGCATCAAAATATATAAATATGGTTGAACAATCTTTTTGAAAGGTGCGTCTTTTATCCCAGGAGAATTCAGTGTGACTTCTCACCCTGCTCTGAAAAACAAAACGAAGACTTTTAAAGAACAACTTGATTCTTGAAAGAGAGCAAAGAAGATGAGAGGATAGGAAATGTTCATTCTCCAACAGGACTTAGTGTTAGTATTTGATATTGGAGCAGGACTCTAACTCTCTCTGTTTTTATTTCTTTAAAAAAAAGTTGTTAAATATAATAAATTAGAATTTAATGTATAATTTAAAAAAAAAAAAAAAAAAAAAAACTTCTGATACGGACTGAAGTAAGCCAGGGAAGCTGGGTCTTAAAGAGTGAAGACAATGATTTTTTTCTTGTGGCTATCTAAGGAATTTTTACATGTGAAAATCTGCAAGAAAAATATCCCACGCCATTTGAAGCATGTCTTCGCATGAATTTTCAAAAATGCACAGATGCAGAGTGTGCAAAGGCTGAGGGTTTCCGAGCTGTGGAATGCTGTTGTTTGTGCAGAATGAGAGAGACACCCATGGTGGGGGGAGGCACACCCTTAGAGGCAGCAAAAGTGGAAATGCCGAGGGAGGAGATGCCAGGTGGGGGGCAGGTGGTGGTGGCTATCTCACTTGAGTGGAGTTCAAGGGCGAGGTGGTACTTGCTCCTCCCGAAGGAAATGCCTGTGCTCCTTTCACGACGGGGAGGTGGGCCTCAGGAGAAGACAGCTTCGGTACAGACGTTTGGCTTCAGGAATCACCCACACTTCGGCAACGAATATCCAGCTGGGGGAGGGACTTAATTTAGACTGAATGTCCAAGAAAGAAAATTCTTTTATTTTAAAATTTTTGAGAAGGGATTATTTTGGGAAAAAAGTATTGAAGATGTGACTTTTTCCTACATGGTTAATAGGCAAACAGAATGTTGTTTTTCTTGTTCTTGTTGTTTTTCTATTTGATATGATTTCAGTCCCGTTTGGAAAACATGTCTAGGATAAAAGATGTGAAGGAGAAAATTAGCAAAATGAATATAACAGTGTGTAAAATGACTAAAATGGTTATCTTTAGACTTACTCTACAGTAAAGATAAATTCTTAGACAAAATTATTATTAAACAGTACTGACTTGGAAGTCAGTTATTTCTTATGAACAAAGACCGACTATGTCTTTCCTTTGACTTTATAATAATAGCTTACACTTGGAAGTAGTTTCATAATTCAGTAATTGCTTTCCCGTCTACTGCCCACGTACTGTCTGTAGTATTTTCATTACAAGAACAGTGTGAGGAGCAGGAGATGTTACTTTCCTCCATGAGGACTTTGGGTCAACGGTGCAAACAGCACCATTCAGATCCAAGGAAGGGAGAAATGATAGATAAGCCTCAAAAGATATATAAGAACCAGATGACGCAAGTTCCCCCAAAACACTGGCAATGCTCAAATATTGCCAAGAGGAATGTCATAGGAAAGAACACATCTACCCATGAAGACAAGCGAGTTAGTCATAGTAAGGCTAGAATTCATGTTCACCTTTTTTTTTTTTTTTTGGTCTATCGGAGGAAAAATGAGTCTATTCTGTAAAACGCTAGGTCACTATGATAAAGCTCATGCAGCATTTAAACAAACGGTGAATTTGGTGTGAATACACAGCTCTTGGAAGTGATAGCCCATGGGCTGCTCAGGGTGTGGTTCTTTGAATATGAGACCATCAGAAAATTGTAAGAAGCATATTTTCCCCAGAAAAATCACTATAGCAATTAATACTTATTTTATTAACATCAGAACCCTGTGCTGGCTCAGGTTTCTGCCGTGTCATTGTCCAGAGTCAGGGGTAATTCATCGCAGGATTTGAAATGACGTCCCTTTGAGGGAAAATTCTATAGCAAACCTTGACACAGAACGATGACACAGACTGTTGCAAAGCCCTTGACGTGCCTCTCATGGACGAGACCAATACCCAGGGCAGCTTTCCTGTGGGTCCACAAGGCCAGCCTGCTTCCTGTGGCTTCTGAAGCTTTTGGCACTGCTTTGTCTGTATTTCTCCTCAGTGACTGGAGTCGTGAGGGAGGAGAGACGGTAAATGAGAAGTACCTTCAACCACACAGGCTTTCTTCGGCAAACCTGAGTGACTCACAGAAGCCACAGCGCGGGAACCAAATGGAGATTCCACATCTTTCTCTCCCTTCCGGCTGCCTCCCGGAGCCCCACCAGAGACCATCCTTCAGTTTGCTGATGCCTGCCTGTCAGTCCTGCTTACACCTAGAGCGCCGGCTGTTCATCTAATGCTGTGGGGAAAAGAAATAAAAATCCAGCTTTAAAAGAAATAAGGAGACTGGAAGGGGAAGTAGGATGAGATATCTGAAGGCCCTTCTCAAGCTCTTTCTGTCCATACGGGTGTGTGCATCCGTTCATGTATCCATGATTCCCTTAAAAACTATTGAGTGAGTGTCTAGCATGTTCCAAGCAGTATGTTTTCTGCCGACCAAAAAAATGTGGACAGTTATGGTCCTAGACTTACACCTCAGTCAAACAGGTTCAGGATTCGGATGAGGGGACGTGGTCAAGCCCATGAAGACATAGCAGCACCCATTGTGACAAAAGTCACGAAGGAAACCAGCCAGGCGGTGACCGGGAATGAGGCGGCTGAGACGTGGGGCCGGGCTGAAGTCAGTCAAGAGATCGGGGGGGCTCTCTCTGAGGAAATGGAGTTTACGCAGAGATCTGAAGAGGGTGAAGGAAGAGGTACAAAGTGTAGCAGGAAAACACGAAAGATGCAGAAAGAGCTTAGCCTGCAGACTCGGGGGGGGGGGGGGGGGGGGACCTGAGGACACGGCGCAGAGCTACGCCGTGGTCAGATCCCCGCACAGTGTTGGAGGCGAGACCCCAGCAGGGACGGCCAGGGCAGTGAGAAGGGAGAGGGCATTGCGGGCGGGAACGCAGGGGCTGAGGAGATTTGGTCAGGAGCCCTCCCCGCTGCGTGCCGCCGGATGTCGCTGGGACCAGAACGTAAGTGCTGGCCAAGGGGAGGCGGGCTGGCCTGAGGCCGGCAGTGGGGAGGGTCTGAAGGGGCAGCTTGGAGATTCTCCAGGAGCTCCTTGCGGGTAGGATGGATGGCAGGGAAGAACAGTGGTCTATTTGCTAACGGAGCCCAAGTCAGGATATGGCTGCGAGGTCATCTGTCCAACAAATTCAATTTATTTAGGAGACGACTCGGGAGTTTATATGAGGTGCGTACTCTCACATCGGAAGAGGGACAGAGTCTGTAGCCAAGTCTTCTTACGGGGGTCTTTTTCCAACAACACCACCCTGCAAAATGGATCTTCAGATACATAGAGAGACGCCAATACCGGGTACATGGCTATCCCTTTGAATTATTTATGAGTTCTGTGTTAATTCATGGCGATCGATTAATTAAAATAAATGTAAATTAACTCAAAATGTATCATTCATGGCTTGTTCAAATATTATGAAAGGAAAATAATCTACCACTGGCAAAAAAAGCAAAAACAAAAAACCCCACGATGCCACTTGATTGTGTGCATAAGTGGGAGAAAGCTCCGGGTGTGTAAGGCAGCCCGATGTTGCTCCCCGTTTCCCTTCTGGTCCATCTTGCTGTCAGAGGCTGACAGCGCCTGCCGGGCGCACACCTGGCGCAGGGCAGGGAGGAGGAGACGGAAGGACCTTCCCGGCAAGGGTCCTCCTCGCCTCCGCTGCGGCCTGGTGAGGACAGCAGGCTGCGGGCAGTTGTGTGCGGACAAGGCAGGGAAGGAGGGAGGCCAGCTGCTTACTTAGGGCCAGAAAGTTCTGGATCACTCACTGGCTGCACAAGACCCTCTTTGAAGAAATGTTTATATTCTCTTCTGAGCTGGGAGTGTCTGCCAGGAAATGGACTCTCAAGGGCAATTTGAACTAATTTAAAAAGCAGGGATGAGTGACTAAATGTTCTGTTTGTCCAAGGGCTTCAGAATTCAGAGGCTTTTCAAGAGTGATGCTAATGGGTAGGTGAGATTTCCCAAGACCCTCGAGAGTCAGCAGGCACCCCCACGTGTGCCCATCGGGGAGCTTCTGCCAGGGTCTTGGGGAGAGGCGGCCTGCGGGACAAGGAAGGGACCCATTCTCGGCCAAGTCGGCTAACCGAGGCCCCGCAGCATTTCACTTTCAGGGATTCCGCACGCCGATTTCAGTAACGCCTGTGACGCGGATGGTCCCGTTTGGCAGGCAAAGAAACAGAGTGTCAGAACAATCACAGGACTTTTACAGGACCTGACCTTCAGTAACAGTAAGGACAGACATGCCAGCTTTCCACACAACAATAAAATAGATCCCTATTGTATATTGGGCAGTAGCATGTGATGGGCTCTTCTTACGTGAGTCACGGAATCCTCACAACAGCCAGCAGGCTGTGTCTCAGTAACAGCACACTGCAGGGGGGGAAACTGAGGCACGCACGGGCTCAGTACAGTGCTCGTGGCTGCCGAGCTAGCAAGTGGCTCCGCCAGGAGCTGAAGGAATTAGCGTTCTTCTCCAGGAGGCTTTGCTACACTTATTCCGATGACAGGTAATTCTTTCGAACCAGTATCAAGTGTTCCAGGTTTCTCTATGATCTCATCCCAGCGTGTAGAAGACACCATCACTGGGAGGTGACCGGCCAGGACACCAGTGGCCCTTTCCACTTAGATGGTCTTCTCATCTGATGTGAGGTTATGATGACTGTGTTTTTGGCTGGGCTGACAGCCCGTTTAACCGCAGGATATCAGAGCTGGAAGAACCTCGGGGCAGCAGGGGACATGTTAACTTTGATTTTGGTGCAAGCAATTTAAGTGTAAATGGATTAGGGAATGTGTTTAACACGGAGACTAAGTGCCAGGGATGTGAGTCTGAGGGGCCGAACCAGGCGCTCTGAGCTCGGCCCCTGCCTCGACTAATACCACCCCCAGTAGCTTCGTGCTATGCCTGGGGAAAAACAAAAACAAAAACAAAAACAAAAACAAAAGTGAAATCAGGAGTGTTTGGCAAAATGCCATGATCCTACAGAGGACGGATGGTATTGGAGTAACATTACAGTCTAATTAAACTCTGAGGAAATTGCGTTGGCCCCAGAAAGTTACTCTGAAATTTATTTTGCTACCGTTTCTGTTGAGTCTTAAGCTTTAAGGTAAAGGGTATAACAACCCGCTTTCCTCCTTCACCATAACCAATACACACTTTTGTAGTGTGTGTCTTCCCCGTGAGGATTCATAACAAAGCTGTCATTGTTTAGGAATAAACATTCAGTTTCTGTGTATAAACAGATTTTTCTCTCTTACTGAGAAGATTCAAACCTATCGTTCCACTCTTAGTCATAGATTACGTATTCATCACTAACTGAATGACTTTAGATTGATGGTTTTAAAGCTGGTGGAATAAAGTGCCATCTATGGAGAATTTCTGTGTTGAGTAAAGTCATGGTAGGTAAGGAGGTGAATCCAAGCGAGCTGGGGCAGGGGTAGGAGTGGGCGGTCCCTGTGCTCTGGCCTTGGCATCCAGAGGAGCAGGAATGGCCCACATGGAGTGGGGGGGATGGTCTCCTAGCGGTTCACCAGCAGAGGAAGATTTTGGAAAGACCAAGTTTCTATTAACCACTCTGAGATATAGACAAAGAATTTCTTCTTTGAATAAAGTCTGGACACTTGAAATCCTCAAATTGTGTCCTAACCAAAAAAATCTGATGTACAGTCTCACAGAATTCTTAAAAATGTGCTCTGACACGGACATGGGGCATGGATTCCCACCTCTGCGGAAGCTGCTTTCTCGTGGATCTTCTAGAGAATGTGGGGTTGAGAAGAGCCCGCCGTGGTCTCAGGAAAGAGCCCTTATCTTTGTAGACGTCAGCGTCCTCTGGTGTAGTAAGACAGACGGTAACAGATGAGCACTTAACGCAAGACCTTCCCTGAAGGGGTGACGCACTTTAATCTACTCATTGCTATTGTTGTCTCTGTCCTACACATTAGGGAACCTGAAGAGAAATAAAGTAGCCTGTCGCAGGTCCTGTACACAGTAAATGTTCCCAGTGACCGGGGAACCGGGGAGGTCAGATGCTCAGAAGCACAGTCCACCAGGTCCTAGTGTGGTTGGGGGGGGAACTGAAACAATGGGTGGGGACACCCAGCCTCGTGCCTGGCTTCCATGCTGTTCATCCCAGTGTTTGAAAATAAGTAGGACACCTGTCAGTCACCTGTTTGATGCCGATTTTCCTGTGATAGTGATCACTTCATAAAGGTAGAGCGCGATCCCCCTACCAGGGACGGTGGTTGGAACCCAAGAAGTAATTACTGTGTGAATGGACGGAGGTCTCATGATCTTGACGTTGTTTTAATGTATTATTTAACTTCCACCTGCCGCAGGCACTGTGTCTATTAAATATTTTTGTAGAGCCCATTTATATTGGTTTGGTAAGGTTGCCATCCCAAAGGACCACGGACACAGTGGCTAAAACAACAGAAATTTATTTTCTCACTGTTCTGGGAACTGGAAGTCCAAGATCAAGGTGTTGGCAGGGTTAGTGAGGCCTCGAGGGGAGGCCTGTCCTCTCGACTTAGAGCTGGCCATCTTCAGCCTCTGTCTTTGCATGCTCTTCCCTCTGTGTGCCTGTGTCCTAAGTTCCTTGTCTCGTAAGGACACCAGTCATAACTCATTTTAACTTAGTTACCTCTTTAAAGGCCTCTCCAAATACGGTTACATTGTGAGGTAGTGGGGGTCATGGCTGCAGCATGTGGATTTGGGGGAGACACAATTCAGCCCATAAAACCATTAACGCTTCATGTCAATTTACAGTGACTCCAAAGTTACATTTCTAGTAACAAAAATTGACTTCCTCACCAGATTTGCCTTAACAGGGCTCTCAAATTCAGAAACTTAGAATTCTTCTGACTCCTTTGGCCACCATGATGCCTCCCTTCTGGCTGTCTGCTCACCACCATTCTCCCCAGGATGCTTTCCTCTGGCTTCACAAGGAATTTGTTCCTGAAGACTTATGCTACTGTTCTTCTTTCCCCTGATTTTTCCTGGGAAAACACGTATGTTTCTATGTGTCAGTAGCTCCCGAATTTCTATCTTAAACCCCATTCTGTCTCCTGAGCTCTGGAATAGTATGTCCAACTGTTCATTAGCTCTGTTCACCCAACATGTCTTTCTAAACTCATAGGTGTCCTCCCTAAATCAGCTTTTAATGTTCTCTTACAATAAATGGCACTAACTTATCCAAACTAGAAATATGTTAGAGGTTGAATTGTGTCGCCCCCACCATATACGTCGAAGTCGTAAGTACTTGTGAATGTGGCCTTTTGTGGAAAAAGGGTCTTGCAGATATAATCAAGCTAAGACAAGGTCATTTTGGTGGGCCCTAATCCAATATGGCCAGTGGCCTTGGAAGACGAGGACACTGCCATGTGAGGACACAGATGTACCCGGGAAGCCATGTGATGACAGGCGGAGCGTGGACGGTGCAGCTGCCAGTGACATCGGAATCTGGGAGGGAGACATGGAGTGTCTCCAGAGCCTTCCGGAGAGCATGACTCTGCCAACACCCCCGTCTTGGGCTTCAGTCTCCAGAGGTGTGAGAGAATGCGTGTTGTTTGAAGCCCACCCAGTTTGTGGTCCTTTGTCACACTAACCCCAGGGAACTGACACAACGCTCAATCTAAACTCATTTTTTGCTTTTTCCCTTTTGCTTTCTACATTCAATCAGTGCTCGTCTCCTGTATTATTTACCCTGTAAACTGTCAAACGCATTTCCTCCTTTCTATCCAACACCCCTGCCCTAGCTCAGGTTTTCATGACTTCTCCCTCTGACCATTGCATGTCACTTGTTTCTCTCTCTATCATGCTCCCCCATTTCAGTGTGTCCTCCATACAGCCGTTGCCATGATCTGACTAAAACATCTCTGCGAAAGGCTCCCCTTTCTTAAAATCCTGTATAATTCTGTGGCTTCTCTTGCAGGACATGATAAAGTCCAAGTTTCTTGCAATGACTTACAAGGCCCTGTCTCTCTGTCTGATTGTCGGGCTTCATTGCCACAGTCTGCCCTGCAATTTACAAGAACAGCAAATTGCTGATATTCTGCCCACACAAAAGCACATCGTTCCGTGACTCTCTCTTGTTGCCCCTGTACCGTCTGTCTGGAAAGCCCTTTCCTTCTTGATTCCCTGAGTGAAAATCCACGCATCCTCCCAGATTCGGTTCAGGACCAGTCCCCTGCAGGCAGGCACCTTGAACTTGCCCCATCGGGCCATATGTGTTCCCACAGCTCTCTCTCTCGAGACGTTGTCCCAGTCTCATCCACCAGTGGACTGAGAGCTCCCTGGTGGCCCGAGCCATTCTGAGCCGACAGAGTGCCTGTAGAGACGACAGTGCTCGGTGCCACTGTGCGTCATACCTGAACTGTCTCCTTATCCACGCGGACACAGCCGCCCAGTGTAGAAGTCAGCTGCGACATCCATGCCCCACTCATCCCCCAAACCATATTGACTGAGTGGACACGACAAAAAGGGCCCGTCACCTGATTCTGGTAGGAAGATGCGGTTTTTAAGAGCTAAATGACGTGTCTAAGGCCTCACGGTTGGTAAGTGGTGATTTCAAACATGTCACATTGCATCACTCGGGCTCTATGTCTTGTAATTTCAAACTTGCAACAAACTAAATTTTCTTAACAGACAGTATCCCTCTTGTACGAAGTTCAATGCCATCCTGGAAAAGAATTCTTATTTTACACCATTAGTCTGGGCTTTTTATAATCTTCCTGATTAGAGGTAACAATTTTGTTCATCCTGTGTCTATCTTCTATGGGAGATTTTACTCCCCATGGTGTGTGTGTGTGTGTGTGTGTGTGTGTGTGTGTGTGTGTGTGTGTTGGTGGCTCCTGAATTCATATCTTAAACTCCAATTTCCTTCCCGAGCTTTAGACCACTGTGTCCAACTGTCCATGATACTATGTGTTTGTGTGTGTGTGTGTGTGTGTGTGTGTGTGTGTGTGTATTTATTTATTTATTGTATATTGGTCATGTGTATCATTATTTATTAATCATAAGTATATATTCTGGGGATATACTTGAGACACCACAGCAAAGTTAGGACACTGAATATTACTACACACTTTTATACTTTTGCTCGTACTTGGAACTTTAACATTCTACATGCTGGTCATCTACATGTGGGTTCTAGAACTCGCTATCCACAGAGTTCAACTTCGTACCTATCTCCACGTTTTATTATTAAGTATTTCTCATTCTGCAATTTCAAATTAACTAGATTGCTAGTTGAAATTACTTACAATGTACAACTTCTATATTTTGCTCATAAAATAATCAAGAATAGAAAAATAATAGAGGGAGAAGGATGATGCAATATGCCCCCGGAATGTCACTGGTCAATTACACCGGTCAAACATAATTAAACCACTGCAGAGGACACTTGTGTGTATGTTCTACTAATTTGTTGTGTAACATGGAGAAACATGTCTGTCTTGCAGTTTTCGAAGTGAAAATATTCTTGTGCTGGCCTGGAGGGTCTCCCGTTCCGCTCTCTCTGGGCTGTGCCGGGGAGAGGAGCCATCCTTTTCTGCTCCTGTATCCCGACCAGAGCCTCGCGCCTTACGGGACGAGACCGACCTCTAGTCAAACGCAGGGCCCCCAGAATATTTGAAATGCACTTCTCTACAGAAACAGTGGAGGCTTTGTGCTGTGCAAGCTTGAGAGATTGAGGTACTTCCCCGGACCTTTTCCCCCATCCTGTCCCCTTCTCTCTGTCCTTCTGCAGACAGCGTGCCTGACGCCAGACAAAATGCTGTGACCTGGTGGTGCAAAGTACGCAGGACACAGAGAGCCCCCAATAGTAGCAGGCCCCGGGGGACTCCAGTCCTTGTCACCACCAGCCTCCCTGTTATCTCCGGCAGATGGGCTGCGGCGGAGCTCCGAGGAGGAGACGGAGGTAGCAGACATGGGTACCGCAGCTGTGCTCCCGAGCAGTTAGGAGACACTGAGTGATGGGATTCATGCATGAGTCGCGTGCTTTTCTTTTGGAATATTTTCTCTTTGTAAAATGACATCATTCTGCATGATAATATTTACAAGCGTGGAGAACTCCTTCACGTGTCTTCGAAATGTGGACGACAGTAATAATGACCGATGCCTTTCAGGGAGTAGACCCACACTAAGTACTAAGTGAAATGAATAGAATAATATTAATCTCTCTAATTCACATAATTCTGTCGTGATTCTTTGGCAAACATTTGATTGAAAGTGATGTTTCTGTGCATCATAAAAACAAATTACTTTGCTCTGGATGCAGTGATTTTTTTTTTAAAGTATGCGTTCAAAACCACAGATTATTTTTATGTTACTATTCAAGCAGCAAAATGTTTTTAATAGGTGGAATTATTAGCAAATGTATAACAACCAACTACTTTCAGGGATCTTTTGCATAATAGGAAGGTGGTATCCTTCATTAGTAAATATTGGCTGTTTTGTTGATTTGTAATAAGATTTCTACTAAGTTATAAAATGATTAATGGTATTGTGGTACCTTAGTCCCTTAAAGTAGTTCAAGTCAGAACTCTTCAGAAAAAGAAGGTGAAAAAGGAAAGGTGACTGTCTGTGGCGGGTTTCGAGCTTCCGTCTTGGAGGAAGGCTGCGTGGGGGTTAATTTGACGTGAGGATCATCGGGACGGAGGAAGCTGAGAGGCAGAGTGTGCGGGAGCCGCACTGTGGCTTGTTAGCATTCGGGAGAGCAGAGCGTTAGGGTTGTCTGTCATCAAGTCTGTCTGATGTCTAGGAGGGGATTCTGGGTGTCAGTCAGTCAAATGAATTACCCAAAATAGAGATGTCATAAACCAGTTCTTAGGAATAACCACATTGGAAGGCATTTCAAAAGTGTCAAGAGTGGCAGACCCTTAAAAAAAAAAAAATATATATATATATATATATATATATATATATATATATTTTTTTTTTTTTTTTTTTTTTTTTACTGAGCTCATACCTGGATACAGTAGTAGGGATTCAGGGGAAGTCACCTGAGATGGCTCTTGGCCAGGCCAGATAGCCCTCGGTGAAGGAGAACAGATGATCTTGGAGGAGCCTGTTCTGCTTGTCTTCCACGTGACCCAGTACACCGCTGAGCGCTGGGTCGGTTGACACAACCTCTCAGGCCTGCCGGGCGGGCTGTCCAGCCTGTCTTTGATGTTTATAAAAATGGCATCCTCATTAAAGCGGAGAACACAGAATCCTGCCACCTCAAGGACACGTCCCCCCCTTGTGAGAGGGGAATCAGGTCAAGGCTGGCACAGACTCCCCGCGCAGGTGGCGTCGTCTGGTGTCTGAAGACGCAGCACAGCCGGTCCCCCGGTTTCCCTGACCAGAGGGGGCTCATCGAAGCTCTGGGGAAAGTCCTCTTTGCCATTGGATTTCAACCAGACGCAAATGTTCTTTGTTTAAAGATACAAGGAGGAGGAGAGTGTTTGGAAGAGGATGTTGACTTATCGCCCTTGAAAAATGGAACATGACAAAAATCTCCACTGAATTGTGCTGGTTCCATTTAAAATATGACATTGGCCCTAATATCTAACTTCTCAAAAGAGACTCGGAGTCCTGGAAACCATACTTTGTACTGTTGGAAAACTAAATATTTTTCAGCAGTATTCCTCTTTATTTCTGCTGCTGTTCTATTTCTCATATAGTTTTTTACGGTAATGCAGTAATTTGAACAGCAGTGTAACAAAAGGAATGCAGTGATGGGAAATGGCAATAGTATTTACCATCTGAGACTCTTATTCCTTACCATTTTGCAAAGATACTATACATATTCTTGATGCAGGTCTCTTTCTTCATTTAGCTCGAGAATGAATAACAACTTTCAGAAGTGACTTGTTAGCCGTTTTATGCATATTTTATGAATTAGATTCCTCCCAACCATGACTATTTGACTTACTATTTGACTTTTACATTTGAAATACCTTTATGGTCACTTTTCCATTGACTTTTTTAAAAAGCACACATTTTTAAATGGCAAATAATTGTTAGACAAAGACTTTCAAGAAAAAAGACACAGAAGAAAGTATTCTTTCCTGGGGTGCCTGGTGGGACGCAGAAGTCATTTCTAGAATGAAGACTAGGTTTCCCTAATTACATTTCAATAATAAAATATTTTTAAAGGTAAGGGGATAAAGTTCCTGTTCAGCTCAGTATTTGATGGTTTATATTGGGAACAAATTGCACTTTGGTGTTATTTAAGTCTCTCCCTCCCCCCATCCCTGGCCTTGTGCAGTAAGCGTAGCTGTTCAGGCACTGAATTCAATTGAGCTGTATTGATTGTTGCTGTGCTCTTCTTGCCTAAGACCTGCTTATGTAACATGTAGCAGAGCCAGACAGAAATACGCCTTCGTAACTCTGTAAGCAAACCACTGACGGGTATTTTGGTCCTTTTTTATGCTCCCAAATTTTGGCTGTGATTGTGTGTTGGGGGATGTTTTCCACTCAGCTATCTATTTCAATACCCATAAATGTTCTTTAACTCAAGTTCTCCTGAAGGTTAAAATGGGTAGAGGGCGAGCGGGCCTGCACTCTTGGCGGGGAAGGCTGTACCTGTGTGTCTTCTACGTGGTGGGTTGTTTTCAGATACAGAGACAGAAACAAGAGATGCTTCCTGTTTTAACTGGTGATCCTTTCCACCTAGGAAAAACTGATTCCACTTGTTGGAGAAGACTTTGAATCCCTTCTGCCGTGGTCTTTGGCTTGTGGCCTGCCTTGGTCATTGTGCCTCACTTCCCCCCAGGGCCCAGCAGTACATATCTCTTCCCGCTCCGTGCAATCTTCCTGAGATGGGGTTTCAAGCTACGACTGTCTTTTGATTTACGTTGCTCAAATTTGAGAATTAAAATACATCCCTTTTCAGCTTAACTATTTTAGTTGTTGTATGTCAGTTCTCAATAGCAAAGAACCAAAAGGCTTCCCTTTGAACTTAAAACAGTCTCCAAAAGAAAAGGCATGTATTGGGCAAGAGGAACGTGGATGCTGGAGCTAGTCTCTTTGAGCTCCAAGTCTTTCTCCAACAACCACCACCTACGTATGTGATCTTGGGCAAAGATGGAGCTGTGGCAGTTCCTATCGTGTAGGGTTATTTGGAGGATGACACGAGTCTCCTCATGTGAAGGATCTAGAATGATAATTTGAAAGGAGCAAGTGCTCAAAATTTGTAGGCTCTTTCTATCGTCTGTTTTATTAGTTTTTCCAGAAGCTATGCACAAAATCTTTTTCCTTGAGGTTTTAGCTCTCTGCCTCTCTGAGGGCTCCAATCTAGCCAAGCAAGTGCTCTCATCCCTTCAGCTTAGATCACTAGGGAAGTGAGGAACATTATTAAAATCATGAAATTTCCTAAATTTTAAGTACACATCTAGCACTTGTGAGCCTATCAACTTGGTAGGTATTGTGAAGAAGAGCCCTTTTGTGTCTCTTTTCAAAAGACTGTGATTAGGACGACGCATGCGGCTGATTTCAGGGTCCGTCGTTTGGGCTAGGTGAAAGAACATGGAAGCTTAGAGATAGAATGCATCTGGAGATCCCATCTTTGTTTTCCTGTTCTGCCCAAGTTGAGATCTCTTGTACTCTCCGTAATGTCAAAGATGATGTAGCATCGAGATGACGGTGCTCTGGGACAGTCTTTCCATCACCGGGTAGCCTCCCTGATTAGCTCCATTGTTCCCCTTATTTGGAACTCCCCATTTGTTCATCCTCTGATGTGGATGCCAGGAACCCTGGTAGAAATAATAGGGCATGACCTTCCCCACCTAATTACCTTGGCTTTGTTTCCAAGGGCTTACGTAAATGGTGACTGTGAAGGAGGAAATGGCCATGATTTGTAGGACTGACGTTCTTGTCTCTCCATTCTTCCCAGACCTTATTTGTAAATGTTTAAATTTAGATCAAAGTGCCTTGATCAAGCTTGCTCATTAAAAGTGCCCTAACTTTCATACTTGCCCCGACACACTTCTTTACACCCAGCCATTTTGAACTCTATTATTGGAAAATAAAAGGAAATAGATTAAAATCGCTTAAAAATGTTGGACTCCTTTCACATGAGATGAAACATCAGAACTTCTCTGCTGCAAAGGATGCTGTCTGCAGTCGCCAGTTAAGCAGGAGATTTTAAAGATTTTTGAAGGGCAGCTAATATTTTCAGTTCTCTTCCCTTTGACTTGATGCCGTACCTATGATTTGGGGTTGCTCTTCAAATGCACAAATCAGTTTGGTACTCAAAATTCCAAAACTTAACAGTTCTTTTGAGTGCAAAGAAATTTTTACACAGCTTAAAATCTGCTTTTTTGTGTATGGTAGTCAGAAGGCCTGAATGAAGAGCTACCATCAGGACCGAATTGTAGTTGATTAATAGCAATGCTGAGATGCAAAAAGATGAAAAATATGGGCATGGATTTTTTTTTTTTTTATGTGGAGCTCTTCCATGTTAAGGGAATTCTAGTCTGAAACTAAGGCAACTTGCAATATGCACAATTCTTCACAACAGAGGGGGAGACACACAGATCATACGAACCATGAAGAGAGCCGCCATCTGGAAGACTTTACTCTCTAATGAATTTTACCAACGTAACATTTAAAATCATTAATATTGTAGAAGACATTTGAGATAACACAGACAAAAATATGAAAATAAGTGAGGAGATGTGATGCTTTTTGTCTAAAAATTTGTAGATCCTTTGCATGCGGATGGTCTTATCCCTTCCTTACCCTTCCCTGGGCAAACATGTGTATCAAAACTGCATTTACCATTTTCCATTCCAAATACATGCTACTGGGCTTCCATTTGATAATTTGCAAACCCGTGAATCCAGGAGAGCCCACAGCCATCACTGGTTTGTCGGCATCTTAGGACATCCCCAGGATCCTTGTTCTCTACCACCCAGCCTGGCTGACTGGCTGGATTTCCCTTTTACCGTCTCTTATCTGGTTCTTTCTTGGGTTTTCTTTCATTTTGCCACATCTTGTCTTTTCTGCATTCTTCACAATACCTACTAGACAGGCAATAAATATTTATTGTCTTGAAGTTTGTAATTTTCCTACTTAATTCTATCGTTCCGTACATACTGAAGGGTGGGGACCCAAAGAGAAGACACGTGCTATGGAAGTAAATACAGTAATGCCAATATAGGCACACAGAAGAATCTTCAAGACTTTTCCACCCCAACAGGGAACCAAAGATAAAGTTGCTGATTTATTCTGTGCTTCAAGTCCACATGCATAGACTTAAAAATGCTTTTGAAATTCAAGGGCATAGAGAGATGAAGGAGAGACAATTTTGTGAGTATAGTTTTTCTTCATGTACAAAATCTAGAGTCTCTGGTTTATTAGGTTGAATCATATACGAACGTGCCATTTTTGCAGAGCAAAATACTTGAATATCAGGAATTTCTTATGGCTTGACCTACTAAAATTAGCATACACATGAAATAGTAATTTTAAATTCAGAAGTGTTTCTGTCCGGGAAGACAGACGTTGGCATCTCCACATCAAGTTAACTGCACGCAACCAGCAGCAACTCACACACATTATGTCACAATAACTCGGATTGTCTTTCTTCTCAAGGGCAAAAGCACAGGAGAGAAGTCTTCTCTATCATGTGGCAAATCCCCCATCACAGAATGGAACAAGGCTTCTCTGGAGTTCCTTTTTCCTTGCATAAACTTGAGGCTTAGTTTGAAATCCAAGGCAAGAATAATACTTTTGCCGAGACAGCAATGAGAACGTAAGTGAACCTGGAAAAGCCCTACCTGGCAAATGAGCTTTCTTGAGCCTTGGGAGACTTTAATTAATGTTAATGGAGAAACCTCCTTCAAAACCCAATTAAGCACTTAAATGTGTTCTTAATGATCTCTGCTCCCTGAGTCAGGGTGTGGAGAGGGGAATTGATTTAACACCAGAAATAAAAATATAAATGTTCATGGGTCCTCTGCACTGCTTTTGCTGTGGAAGCTTTGCTTTCTCTTGGTAAACAGGCTTTCCTCCAGACTTCTCATGCACCCTGAATCTCCTGTCGACCCCTTGTCCTGCTTTCTTGAACTATGCCGTGCAAAGGTTAGCAGCTGAGCCAAAGGCATTCTTCAATGCATAATAACAGTTATATAAAGCACTTTTAAAATACAAACAGATTTTGAGTACCTAATTATGCTGCAGGTGTTGCCTGTCCCCCAGCATGAGAAATGATCCTCACACTCTCTTAATCACAGGGCTGACTTAATGAAAACTCCCTGTCCTCAGAGAGAGAATGTCTTTCTCCAGCAGTCTGTCGTCCCCATCATCATAATTGGTATTGATGTTAGATGAGCGTGTATTTCCCATGATGTATCTCCACATTAAATTTTTTTGAGGTGACATCTAAAATGAATTCGTTCATCTAGGCTTACTATTACTTCCAAATAATTGAGTATCTGTGTCTGAAAGATGGCTTATATTTTATCTAACATATTTTGACTCTCAAATTGTTTGATGCTGGAAGCCAAAGGCAAGACAGTTCTAGGAAATACTATGAAACATTCACATGACATAGCTTCTATGAAGCTGGTGGCCTGGAACCATCGAAGGTAATGAATTTTCAGAAGAGAATCTTAATAATTAATATGGAGAGTTTTTCAGGGAGGCAAGCAGAAACGTCATCAACCGAGAGTCTCTGAAATCCTTCCACTTGTATTTTACCCTTTTGTTACTCTCCATATGTATGTTGTCCCAAGTAACAAAATAAATGACTCGAAAGGACCAGATTCTTTTTGGTGTATGTTTGAGATGAACTTGATGACAGACTGTGTTGGGTTGTTCCCGTCACTATTTTGTCTCTCCAGCAAAGGTATACGTGTAACTTCTGGGCCTTTCCCCATGTGGTGGCTCCATGGTCTTTTCTTGCCTGCTTCCCCTTACTTTCCTGCTTTCCTGAAACTGGGTTCTTCTTCCCATTCTACCCTTTGAGATGCAGGATCTTCCGATTATACAAGAGATGTTTGATGATTTCATTTCCCTGAATTATACTGTCAATCTGGCAACAAGGAGATCATTTCGATAGAATTATAGGAGCTACGTTCATAATTTCATGCTGCCTTGTTACCTTTATAATGTGTTTTCAAACAGGCTACAGTAGATTAGAGCCGCCATTAGCCTCCTTTGAGATTCACCTTCGTGGACATCACTGTTTATCTAAATTAACCCAAAATCCAAATTGATCAATAATGGTCCCATTCCTCTTACCAATGTATCTGGCATATGCTTCTCACGTGATAGATATTTAGTAAATGTTGGCAGAAGGAGAAAGCCAATTTTAAAAAAGGCAACTCATTATTCTACCAGCGTGTGTTACACATAGCTCGCATTTTGAAATATGGGTCTTTCTTTGCCAACACATACCACTGGCAAAGTCTTATTAGACTTGACTTTCCTTACATGTGTATGATTATTTTACCCTTCCTGAAGCCCTGTGAGGTTGGGATTGCTCAAGAAAGCTCAAGGGAATAAGCTGAGTCCAAATAAATCCACTCCTTTAACATACACCAAGGAATAAATGCCAGGGCTCATGGCTTCCCATGGCTCCTTGTCCTGTGAAGGAGTCTATTCCTCCACCATATACTCTTCTCCATTAGATGGTCAACCTCATCTTGTAAAACTGGCATATATGGGGAGTGTGGGATTGTTTCAACCATACCTACTCTCTTGTTTATCAAGACATGAAAATCACCAGTATTGTGCCATCTCGTATTATGTAACGGAGATGTTTCAGAAAAGCAGCTCCTTAGGATTTTAACTTAGGATAATTACCAAGAATAGTTGATCAGAAGGTCTGAATTCATTCAGAATCACCGTTTTGATGTTTCAAAGCCCTCTACAGATATGCTGTTTACCAAACACTTTCCTTACGACTTTTACAAATCTTGTGTCTTCAACATCTTTAGGAGCTTACAATAATCAAGCCCATTCAATAAATCTTCATAGATGAGCAAGGCTCAGTGCCAGACATGAGGGCCTGTCTACATATGTCAGAGAAAGTTTTGTCCTAATGACAAGTCCAGGAGATGGAAAACTGCCTTAACATTATCATTGCTGAAGGAGAAATTAAGGTAACCACACAGTAGGTCTTAGAGGATTCACAGCCAGTGAGAACCACAGGATTTAAAGGCATCTGTAGTGGTCGTCTGAGGGGCGACTAAGGGTGGCCATGCTTATTGTCTACAAAAAATCCTCGGGAGATCTACACACACAAATGAAGGTCTATGTGGAATTACACAATATCTGTTTTGCAAGATGGAATGTATGTGCAAAGGGGTGAGGGCTTTGACTGAAATAGGAAGAGAGCTGTTGCAGATGGATGGTCCTGCCTCAAGGAAATTTCCATGCAGCTCTGACGATGTGTTGAGGCACTCAGTCTATACTACTATTTTTCCAAAAAGAAATCTCCTGAAATGATAAAACACACAACTGTCTACCTACGATATACATAGTGACAAATGAACCGCATGGTGGTGAACAGAAAATATCTCGTCATCATGGACACCATGTAGCCCAGTGGCTGGGTGCCTGGGGTCTGAAAATAGTCCGGGTTTTAAATTCTGGCTTAGCTTGGTCACCTCAGTCTGGGCCTCATTTTTTATACCCACAAGGAAAGGAGGTAGATGTTGTTATTTACCTCTGAGGTTTGCTGTGAGGATCAAGCAAGAAACACATGGATTATTTCTCCCAACAGTCTCTGGCACAGAGGGAGCGCTGTGCAGTGGTGTCCGCCATCTTTGCTTGGCTCTACCTGTCAACTTCATTCTGCTCTCTCAGACTGACCGTGATTATGAAAAGTCATGAAACATATGTTAACATTTTAAATTTTTAAAGATTTATTTATTTACTTGAGAGAGAGATAGAGCACACAGAGGGAGAGAAGAATCAGACTCCATGCCGAGCAGAGAGCCCATTGCGGGGCTCGGTCTTAGGACCCTGAGATGAACAGACCTGAGCTGAAGGCAGATGCTTAACCCACTGAACCACCCAGGTGCCCTAGATGTTGACATTTTTTAGACTGTAGGTCTAAGAAATGCAAGCATCAGGATCCCGTATTTCGTTACTCCCTCATTTTATTCCCCAGCGAATGAGAATCCTTTCCGAGTGGCTTCTTACTTGGGGACAGCCTGAAAGAAACAAGCTACCAGAAAATTCTCACTAGAAAAGAAGCACTTTCCATCTAAATGTTGACACATTCCAATAAAATTGTAATTAACATTATTTTGCTCTTAGAATAGAAAACGGAAAAGATATTTTCTAGCTGAATCTGGTTTTAAATCATGGAGAGAACTATTATAAAGGATTGATTGATTGATTGATTGATTTGACAGGAAGAGAGAGACAGCAAGAGGGAGAACACAAGCAGGGGGAGTGGGAGAGGGAGAAGCAGGCTTCCCACTGAGCAGGGAGCCCAATGAGGGGCTCAATCCCAGGACCCTGGGACCACGACCTGAGCCGAAGGCAGACACCTAATGACTGAGCCACCCAGGTGCCCCAAGAACTGTGAATTTTAACAAATAAAATCAAACTCTGTCTCTTTATATATATATATATATTTTTTTTCTTAATGAGGACATGTATGTTTTAGCTACACAATACCTCCCACATACTGAACTCTTCATTATTTATTTTCATTTTTTTTAGTTGAACTACAGTGGATACCCAATGTTACGTGAGTTTCAGTTGTACAATATAGTGATTCGTCTACCTTACGCTGCTTTCCCAGGTCCATGTACCATCTGTCACCTCCCGGGGCTGTTACAGGGCCGTCGACCCCGTTCTCTAGGCTGCGCCTTTCAGTCATCGCAGGACTGAAATGAGACTTGTGCCAGGATTTCCCGATTTCTTCACCTGATAATACACATCTCCCCCAGAGTCTTCCCTCCAGTCTGTTCTCCGGATGTCGGTGACGTCAGTGGTGGCGTGGGTCTACGCCCCAGGCACTCACGGCAGTAAATCCTTTTCCTTCCAGCTCCCTGACCCTCAACAGAACCACCGCGATGAAGGGTACTCAATTCTGTAAAGACTCTTGGGAGTCACAGCTCTACCCCCAGGGGGTGGGGAAGAAAATGTAAGGAGTGCTCCTGGATGTGGGTTTTCTTGTTTGGTGGGTTTTTGTTTTGACTCTAAGGCACCCCTCAGCTCTCCTTCTAGGCAGGTGGTGTTTCTCCTCTTGATATGGTAATGCAATTTGGCCAAATGTAAAGAAAATGTGTGTGTGTGTGTGTGTAGTGAAAGTATGCGGACATAATGGTATTTTTATTTCATTTTTTTAGTATCTCGATGTAATGAAGCTGAATGACAAGTTAACTTTGTTACTGGGGTTTCCGAATAGGTATTTTCAAATGTATTCCTGGGTCTCCTGGGAAGGAAAGATGGGTGGCTCCGTCCGTGCAGTATCCAACTCTTGATGTCAGCTCAGGTCTTGATCTCAGGGTTGTGAGTTCAAGCTCCGTGTTGGGGGGTGGGGGGAAGTGTTCCATTTACACACGGGTCTGTCTCCTCCCCACTCCCGCCCCTGCTGTTGGCGGCATTTTCATTTTAAGTGTTCCCGCGAGTCTTCCCATTTTCCTATTTACAGGTCTGTTTTATTTTATCTCCATTTGGTCTTGCTGTTGTTTTCCACTGAGAATCACGAAGAAAATCAATTTATTAGTCACGGATTCTCTCCCATCGTGATAAACTTGTAATGACTAAGGCCTTATTTGGTTTTATCTATGCGTTGTATTCTTTTACTTTTTTCAGTTGTCGTTTCTATGTTTTAATGATGGCCCAGCTTTCTATTTGGCAGCTTTTCTTTGGTTTTTAAAGCAAACAATTAGGATTTGTGTACTAAAAATCACATTTTAAAAAACAGTTTTTGGGTTTAAGCCACAAAGCTATCAGTGCTATTGATTTAAAATGATCATTAAGGGTCCCTGGAAGGCTCAGTTGAATAAGCGTCTGATTTCGGGTCAGGTCATGATTCGTGGGTCCTGGGATCGAATCCAGCATCAGTCTCCCTGCTCCGTGGGGAACCTGCTTCTCTCTCTCCTTCTCCCCCTGCTTGTGCTCTCTCTCTGTCAAATAAATAAATTAAATCTTAAAAAAAATAAATAATAAAATCAACTTTAAGCCTTATTATTTGAAATTGAATAAAACCAACTTATTAAAAAATGAATAGCTATTTTAGGGACTATGACAGTCAGCTCAGCAAAGCACTAGGAAGAAGCCAACTTAGTTCAAAGCTCGAAGGCCTTGTCAGGGACACAAAGCCCATGAGCCGTTTACCAACCAGCCTTGCCTTGACCCATGGTGTATACCTGATACTCAAACACGGACGCATCATTTATACAGCTGTGATTTATGCTTTATTGATACCTTTGAACATGCGTTCTCAACACAGAAGAGTCTTCAAATTTAATATTCTGATGTGAGTCTACATAATGATATGAAAAAGTACTTTCTTAATTTAATTTAGGCATTTTTCTGGTACAGTTATGGACTTGCTGTCAGGCTTTCCTCTGAGTGAGAAACTAGGTGCTGCTGTCTTCATTCCAAACAATAGATAATAATCCAGCCTGCTCTGAGGGTGCCCCTTCCACTGTTACAAGCAATTTGATTATTACAGCAAATCCCATTAATTATAATTTTCAGTAATAGTGAATATTGTATTGCCTCAACAAGGCACTGTTCTGTGACAAGCATACTTCTGAGGTGGTGCTAAGCGCCGGGTGAAAGGAGGCAGACCAAGAAGAGCGGCCAGCCTGCGCACCAAGTACTGTGCCAGGTCTAGTTCTGCAGCATGGGGCCAAGATGTCTTCTCGTCCTACGGTCTTGTGCTCGTAAGCACAGTATTTTCAGGGTGAGTGGAAAGGGTCCATTAGCCTCTATTCCTATTCTTAACTCCATGGATAGCACAATTTATTTTTCTCCAAGACATACACAACATACTTGGAGAACAGAAAATGCACTATATTGTACTAACCTGCAGGATAAGACTATGAAAATATGGGACACAAGAACACCCAGTTAATAATTCTCGTAGGAAATGTTTTAGGGAGGAATGAGAAAGCCTTACCTTTCAACCTGACGGCTTGCCTTAATTTGAATTATGAAGCCGTTGAGCCTGAGTGAACTTATCTCTATGTTACCTTAAGCACCTTAACTTTACCACCCGAAGACGTGATTTTTTAGACAACTACAAGATCTAAAATATTAACAGACTACATCTTGCTTAATCTCTGTGTTTATTCAAGACGTGGATGAACCGAAAAATTCAGGAAGAAAATGTTTCCCTCTTCCGCTGTGCCCCCCAAATTGTTGAAACAGTTGAGAGTGCAAAAAAAGGAGTTATTAACAATGCACTTTGATTAGGTTCAACAAATTATTTAATTTTCACAGGATGCCTGCCAATAAATGTAGTATTAGCAGTTGCAGATTCAAGTCTTAGCAGCTCAGTCTGCTAAGTAGTAACAATCAGAAATAATGGCTTTTTACCACTCCCAGTGCTAATTAAACTCAGCACCATGATGTTTTATCCAAAATTGTATAATTTTAGCCAGCTTCTACTGCTTAGTCTCAAAAGAATGCATCAGGGGAAATGGATATCATTCAGTAACTAGTCATAGAAATAATTAAGGGTTGGTCCAGAAAACAAATTCTACTAGACAGAGCAGGAAGGATCCACTTCACTGGCCTACACCAGGTGGTCTCACCTTCAACTGATTCATGTACCAACTCATTCATCATTCAGGAAATAATAACCAAATCCTGCCCAGGCCAGACCCCCCAACTGGTAGATTTTTCATTGATGAGTAGGGACAGACCAGATTCTTGCCTTTATTATGATTCTATCTTTTATCTCGCCAGTTAGATAAAATCCATTAATATATGCTTGCACAGTGCAAGCAAATGCTCAGTTTAAATGTCTGGCCAACATAATGTCACAATCGGCATGACTTTTCCCAGTACTTAAAAAGTTTATAACTGCTGCTTTAATTAATTCAGCCTTCTCACAAGTGGTCTGTACACACCCAAGCCATTCATTGGGTGATCCATTGGCATGTGACCGGAAAAACAGTAAAGTTCTATTCTATTAAGCTCTAGTCTATTCTTTGCAATCACTTGTGTTTGGTGTCTGTTTCATAATGCACATATTATACAATGGTTCATGTGTATACTTTATAAATCAATATTTATGGAAAGGAAATATGCTAAAATTTTTAAGCATGTGAATAACACACATTTTCAGCAAGTACTGTTTAAAATATATACAATTTAATGTCACTTCTGTATAATGTAATAGTTGAATAAATGTTTATGGGAAAAATAACTAGGGTGAAGTGAGGGGGTAGATTTAGGACCAGGACTAGAAAAATAAGCTTCCTGATTGGTGGTAGCCATTAGTTCTAGTGAGAGGCTTTTTTTTTTTTTTTTTCCCAGAGATAATTCTGGTTCCTTCTTCATTAACAACAATATTACTTGTGTCACCAGTGCTAGAGTTTGAAGCTCTTAGTAAGACCACAAACGTGATCCTCTGCAATATTTAAAATCTTTCACTATTGAGTAAACTGCAGAAAAGTTGCTAAAATATCTTATTGAAATATGCAGTAGATTACAAAGCCTAGAAAAAGTTTGACTCTCCAAAGCTCACCCCCAGAGGAGGGGTTCCCCCCAGCGCAGGAGCGACTCACAGGAGCTCCTAGAGGTTGACACTTATCAACAACTGGTGTGGGTGGTGGTGGGAGGTAGCCGGGGAAGATGACCCCCGTTCTCAGCCTGGCTCTGTTCTCTTCTGCTGTGAGACTTTGGCCAAGTTGCTGGTCTTCACACTTGTAGAGCCGGAATAATCACACTCCTCTCACGTAGCTAATGCTTTGAAGACACAGAGCAGGATAACTGATCCTAGCAAATATTTAATTATCTGCTTCCACCCGCCGTCCTCTCCCTGCGCCTTGTCCTGCTTCTTTCCTTCCTGTATCATAAGCACGCCGGCATCTACGCCCTCTCTTAGACGAGCCATGTCACTCCTTCTCATGGATTGTCCCCTTCTCCGGTCCAGAAACCTCCTCCCCTTCCGTCATTGGGGACCTCTGCTTTCTCCAAGCGCAGGAGCCTGATCAGAGCGCGCCCCTAGCTGGTCTTGCTTGTCTCCTTTAGTCTCATGATACTGTTTTTGATGCCGGGAAAAATGTCTTATGGTGAAGTTTTAACCTGCCCTGCACCCCCTGCTCTCAGGAGTATTTACATCATGTCCGGCTCACAGCCTGCTCTCAATAAATAATTCTGGATTAACAGATAGATGGAAGCCTCAGTTAGCTTTTCTGTTTCATGATGACAAGCTCTAAGTTTGTATCCTAATTGGAGTTTTGAAGTGTTCACTCTGTGACTACTTTTTTAAGATGTTTATTTCCTTATTTGAGAGAGACACAGAGCATGAACAGGGGAGAGGGGCAGAGGGAGAGAGAGAAGCAGACTCCCTGCGGAGCCGGCAGCCTAAGGCCAGTCAGGACCGCAGCCGAAGCAGAGGCTTCACCGACTGAGCCACCCAGGCACACGTCCCTCCGCGCCTTCCTAAAGCTATAAATTCTAAGAGGATCACAGGCACTTTTCTGACAGTCAATACAGACCAGTTTTAAATAAATAGCATATGCGAAGGGCCACGTGACATGTCGCTGTCCTCCCAAGGCACCGGTCTGCTCCTCGCCTGCAAGGACAGCTGTCGTCTCTCCCCGCCCCCGCCCCTGGCCGCCCGCAGACACGTGAAGATACAGCAGGAAACCGCACGAGGCTCCGTGTTGGTTCCAGTGGTGCATCGACTCCGATGGCAAAGTCGGAAATGCTCACCTCTGTGGGAGACAGGAGGTCTGCGAAGATGAAGAAATGAATACATCTGAACTTAGTGACTCTAGAAATGAATACATCTGAACTTAGTGACTCTGCCGATTACTTTTTATAGTTCTACTGAATGCATCGGTATTTTCTAAATATATTTTAGATTCTGCAGTTCAACACTGACTCGTGCATTAACCCGCAAGCGTTCCACGTACTCTTACCTGAGTATGGCAGAATATGGGCACTTTGACACAGTAACACATCCATTCTCCGTCTTTCCTTGGTAAATAATCCCTTCCCAGGCCTAGGACTGGTTGTAGATTTCTTATCTACAGACTCACGTCACTTCTCTTTCTTCCAAAGGCTTATTCCCGGCCTTTTCAGCCTGTTGCAACTTTCTAAACTTGATCAAAGCATGGAACCCAAAACTGAATTTATACTGCTTTCTTGGAGCTGTGAATTCTGATAGGGTCACTGGTACTTTGGCGGCAGTTCCTATAAGCCAGGTTTAAGCACGCGGTGTGTTTAGAGGACCCAGTGACCAGCAATGCCGCCGCCCTCCCACGTCGGACTGGCTGATGGTCTACAAAAGGAACCTCATCCACTCCTCTACCCACAGCTACGTCCACACGTGGCTGAGACTTGGATGTAGTCTCCACGAACGAAATTCTTTTCTTTCCAAAGTCCATAGCAGAGCTCCTGATTTCTTTGTCACTAATACAAAAATCTAGAGACTCTGGCTCCTTGAAAAAGATCTTTCTCGACACTCTAAGAAACGACTGTTCACTGTAAGCTGAATTCACCTACTATCATCTCCGTATTTCTTTCTGAGCGTGTGGTGAACAGTTTGGGAAAGGTATGAATTCGTGTAATCTGTCTACCAAAACTGTTTAGCCAAAATCTCAGCCAAAGCAGCATGTCCATTTTTTTTTTTTTTAAGATTTTATTTATTTATCTGAGAGGAGAGAGAGAGAGAGCGTGTGAGAGACAGAACACAAGGCGGGTGCGGGGAGGGAGGGAGAAGCGGGCTCCCCACTGAGCAGGGAGCCCAACTCAGGACTCAGCCCCTGGACCCTGGAATCGCGACCTGAGCCAAAGGCAGATGTTGAATGGACTGAGCCACCCAGGCACCCCAAGCATGTCCATTTTTAAGAACAAGTCCAGAATAAACTTACCCTCCAAAGCTCTGCAGACCTTCCCAGCCGCACCCCTCCTCCCCAACCTGCCTCCTCTCTGCGTGGGAACCCTGTCTGCTTGCCTCCCAACCCCCACTGTGCCACAGACCTAAACCATGCCCACTGTTTGGAAAGAGAGGTTTGGCCCATGAGGTGGGCTTTAAAAGTCTTATTTCTTAAGGATTTATTTGGCCTCCAGTAGAAGAGTTAGCTGATCCCTTCGAAGACATCCATAGATTCACTCTCCTGGAAGCTCATCAGAGTCTTCGTTTGAGCCCCTACTTGCACAGGACCGCAGACCAGGAGGACTGCCTCAGACTACCCAAATCACAAGACAGAGCTGTGCAGACGTGAGGCCTGTGAGCTGATTCTCCAATGAGCGTTCTGAGGAAGGCACACACAGGGCCCTGGGGCACAAAATCACACAAGCGCTCCCGGCAGGGAAGGCAGAGCAGGGGGGAGCTCCGCGTTCAGGGCAAGCCCATAGGGGCCGTCCATTTCCAATCTTGAGAGGCCTGCGCTGACCTGTAGACAGGGCCACACAGGATGGGAGGAACCAGTCTGTCTAATGTGGAGAGCAGCACAGAGGGGGAGTCCGTGCCTGAAGTCATAACATGAGGTCCGTGGCTGTGTCCGTGTGGCAATCTAGAGGGGAGACTGATGGGGACACCATGGTGGTGGTGACAGGAATCAGGAGGCATGAGCAGGTGCTAGAGATACTTAGGAGGTGGATTTGGAGCTTAAACAGTTGTGGGAGAAGCAGAAGAGGGTGTCCGGCGTGACGCCCGGATTTCACACTCTTGCCTCTTCCTGGAAGGAAGTTGCCAAATTCCACTGTGGATGCGCAGCGATTCAGAGGGTAAATAACTGAAACCAAGACATGTTGGAGACCCTTGCAAGAGAGACCACACACGTGAGAGAGAAGGTCAGTGAGAAAGAAAGGTGCTGCGGAAACTAAGATTTTAGCTTCTGTTTCATAGATGGCCACTGATTCATCATGGGAGTGGGTGATGCCCCCGAAGAATGTGTGGAGCAGAGTCTAGAACAGAGCCTGAGGGATTCCAACATTCTGGGGAGCGGCCGAGGAAACAAAGGTGACAACAGAGCCCCAGGTGCAGACGGGGAGGCCTGGCGGGGAGGGGCTGGCTGGCTGGAGCCCCACAGGCAAGGCAGGACGGAGCTCGGTCAATAGCACTCAAGGCTGCCAGGAGGTCAAATAAGAGAATAATCGATGCCAGCAGCTGGGTCTGTCATCACAGCGGCCGGCTTGTTCAGCAAGAGCAGGATCTGTGGAGTGGCTCCAGGCTGACGCCAAATAAGGGAAAAAAACATGTGGTAAGGGAGCGTGGGCAAAGCCAGGTAGGTAGGCATGAGGAGGAGAGGGGAAGGAGAAGCCGAGTTGGCTTTGTATCCCTGGGATAGCTCTGGAGATACAGGGACACATTCTCCGCTCAAATTCTCTGCCTGTTTCCTCTTTGCATGGGGTTTCCTCTTTGGGTCTCTGGTTACAGAAGTTCAGTGAAAATGCTCTGCTTTTTGTCATCTGTAGCATCTCACACGTGTCCACAGACCTCGGGAACAGCATCCCGGCCGGCAGACTGGCCCGGCATGTCCCCACCTCAAAGGGCCCTCTCTCCTGTGCCAAAGGAGCCCAGGGCTCTGGTGCGGTGGAGAGCACAGTTTGGGTGGCCTTGGAAATGTAGGACATCGCCCGGAAGCCAGAGGAGTTCTGAAGTTCAGGGAAAGGACCAAGTTCTGTAACAGCATCCCGAAGTGGGTCATCGACAGACACTGGAAGACATTTGCATCTTATTTAGGAAATGGAGCCAAGGCATCGCCCTGGAGGACAAGGCGTGCTGACACGGGAGGGTCAGGAGCTCGGAGCTCGGTGCACTGTCCGTCTTAATACATGCCGCCGAAGCCTGAGCTCATCCGTAAGGCAGGGGTTTGTGTTCCTGTTTCCCTCATAGAATACATGAGCGTTGCTGGGCTCTGGGTGCACTGTGCTTTAACGAGACATGGACACGAATAAAGAAGAAAGCAGACACTCGGACACAGGAGTGTGGACGCTTGTCTTGACTTCCACCGCCGTCCACAAGCGCAACAGCACACCGCGTGCATCGAGGTGCTCAGCCGACGGTCACACGCGGTGCTCAGCCGACGGTCACGCCCATAACCAGCTCTTCCACACTCACACACTCAAAGCTTGGGCCACTATTGCCTCAGAGCTGACAGGAAAGCACCTCACAAAACAGATCAACGCACCTTATAAACGTAGGAAGGCTGTCCTTGCTAACGATTGCGGAAATAGGACAGCAACCTTTTAATAGGAAGATGACAGCCACTTTCGATTCCGGACGTTTTCCTTAATGATAAAAAATAAGCCTGGTTATTTTTTTCAGCAAGCCAACGTATATTTGCCACGTAAACCTGCTGACTGAAACAGACACGGATCTGGGGGCGGAAGGCAGGCCTATTGAACAGGAATGAGAATCTCCGCTTCTCTTGGAGACATTAATCTTACGCGTTTTTGAAAGGCTCTCCACAGGATTCGCCACATCCAAATGGAATGTCCAGAGCCAAGAGAAGTAATGCGAACCCGACATGGTTTAGGCTACGACCATTTTAAATGGCAGTCCCGTTCGCCGTGAGGATTCAGGGCCCCACGCATAAGTCTAATGAACAAAATGGTGACTATTTTAGGCTCATCCTTCTACCCATGTAAACCAGTCCTTTGCAGAGGCCAACAGCTTACCATCGCTTCCCATAATTGGGAACCAAGCAAAGAAGTCCCCACCACCCGGTCTGCTTCTTGAGATTTTCAGATGTTCTCCTTCAGGCCATGTTGATCACCTTCTGTGTTGCACCTCTAAGTCACTAGTCGTTTGCAAGGGGCGCAGAGCCGAGTGCGTGCGGGTGAACAGATCGTTTGCGAGTCCCTCGGGAGCGTGATGGCAAACATCGCTCTCCAGACCTAAGAGTTCCCCTCCCGCTGGAGCGGGCGTGGGGGTGGATGTAGTTCAGCCGGGAGTTGTCCTTACCCCAGCGCCTCGTCGGAGGCCAGCGTGAAACTCCAAACGTACTTAAACGGTTGCTGCAGGTTGACCCTTTGACAGATGTTTTCCACTTGTGGGGGGGATGGTGGTGGGCTTGTGAAATCCCTAAAATAACGTTTAGTGGATAGAAGCCTTCCATTGTAGAAGCCCCTGTTGTTTCTTCCCCAAATTACTGCTCAGCATCAGAGGCTCATTGATGCCACTGAGGACACCTGGGAGTGTCCTCTCTAGAGGAGAAAGCGAGGCCATGGTAAGAAGAGACTCCTGACCTCCCTCCCTACAGAGCTTTTATGAAGAGGAGAAAACTGGATTGACTTTCCATCATGTGCTTTGGTTTGAAAATCCTTTCATACGTTAACAGAAATTAATCATTTCGTTTCTTTAGCTTCGTGCCACTGAAAACCATCCAACTTTCTCCAATTCCCTTCCTCAAAACATTCTAGAAGGGCACGGAATAGTTTCTCAGAGCCATTCACTTCTCTCACCACCCTACCAAGAAGCCTCCTCACAGCACACTGGCGAGAGCTCACTGAACTCAGTACCTCCCAAGACGGCCCGTTTTATTCCTGTGCATCTCCTCGGGCAGGAACGCTTTTCAGGCAAGAACACCACGGACCTGTCTGCCTTCCCTTTCACACTCAAAAACTGCAGCCTCTGATTTCACACTCAAAAATTCTTGGCCTCGGCACATGGCAGCAATCCCCTTAAAGTAAAAAATAAAGACCTCCCCTTTCTTTTTCTGCCCGGAGATTTCCCTAATGGCTTTCTGACAGATCGCATCCCAGCACTCAAATTTTAGGAGATGTTTAAGGCTCCTGTGAGGAAACTTCCATTGCATTTCAAAAGTCTCAGAGTTCATCGAAACCTGGCCAGACAGGTGGTTATAATCCCATGGGAGGTCCAGAGTTCTGAGCATTTCTGTCCATAGCTACTAGCTGATATTAATAAAAAACACTTTTGCTACTTACTAGACCTTAATGCAAAAAAATCTGCAAAGGAAATACAGTGGCAGTAGCATTTAAGGAACTGTTTTAAGGGGGGAAAATGGATCCATTCCGTTGGATGATGCAAAAAGAATGTGTGTATTTCCCTGCAGACTCCCGTATGCTATACCCCATGCCCACTGTCTACGAGAGGGGACAAAGTTGTGCCCAAGATGGGGTCTACCAGGGCCAGGATGGGACTTGCTCTTCAGAAACCACTTGATTTTGAAAAATGGTGCAAAACCAAAGTAGGAGGCAGAACGAAGAACACATTCTGGCCCATAAAAATACCTGCAACTTTCTGGAATTAAACTGGGGCATTCCCTAAGAGCAAAGAGGGATCTCTACATCTAACTACCCAGAAGTATGCGGAATGTCAGAGCTCCTTATAATGGAGGTTTACTGTTAGTGGTGTGTACACAGTCCACTTCCCCTAGTGCCGAGAAAAGGAAATTAGAACCAGGAATCACAAGATAGAGACCGCCATGCCTAGATCAGGGCTTGGTTTATATCACAGATGTCCTCTATCAGATGATACATTGTGTCCAGAATGTCCGATGGCATTTTGAGACAATGCAACTGCTGTAGGCATGGTTGGACAATCACTCCCTCTTCTTTCTTCCAAAACTCATCCTCCCAGCCTCTTTCTGACAGCAGGCAGCACTTCCCCACTTGCCACCTCTGTCCCCGTGGCCCACATACACACACCTGAACATGTTGTTTCCACACAGAATTTAAGAAATCAGGGGTTCCCTCAGCTATTGCGGTATCGTTTTTCTAATATATGCTTTTATGTGAAGACGTGTTCAAAAGACCTATGGGATTATAAATTATTTGTATGTTTCCTTCTCACATTTTAAGTTATTATAAACCTTTATAAATAAAGTACTGATGGGCGTATCTGGTGGCTCGGTTGCTTGGGCGTCCGACTCTCGATCGTGGCTCAGGTCTTGATCTCAGGGTTGTGAGGTCAGCCACCGTCCCCCCCACTGAGAGCGTGCAGCCCACTTCAATTAAATAAATATATAATAAATAAATAAGGGATGACAGCAACTAAATTACTCAGCTGTCTAGACTTACATCTGAATTTCACATGTATCCCATTTTACTGCCATGGAGGCACCTTTGATCAAAGAATAGTTTCACTTTGATCAAACTGATGCGAAGTTATGAATAAAATTTCAGCACCACACAGACATCGGCCAGGCACTCACCCTTTGGTGCAGATGTCAGATCGATTCCACCAACTCCTTGTGATTTTACAAGTTCTTCTTAAAAAAACATTTTCAGATTAAACATAGCATAATTTTGAAGACATAGGATCTGGAGTCCGATAGAAAGCGGGTTTGAATTCTGGATATTTAATTTACTTCCATTACTAATTATCATTTGTATGCAAAACATGACTTAGAGTTACCTCCTAGGTGTGTCCTGAGAATTTACGCGGCGGGGGGGAAAGCCTGAACCGTGCTTAGGATAAAGTTGACAAACACTAGGTACTGTTCTTCCTCTTGTTGGCAAGGGTTCCTGAGCTCTTAGCGGACATTTAACGTAAACCATCGCGTTTCTAGGTAGGACAGAGTTGACGAAATCTTCCCCGAATATCAGACGAACAGCAGCCCTTGGTGCCTAGGATCTGGGGACTACCCGAATCACAGTGACCTGGACCGTAGATGGGTGCTTTCCTCTTTGTTTTCTTTGGACTCAGGTGCAGTTTATTTCCTTATAATAGAAAACGATCTTTTCTTCAATTATTTTTTTTTCCTAAATAGCTCTCAAAAACAGAGATAAATGGGGTCACAATCGTTCCACACTTTGTCAGAGTAACTAAACATGAACATGCACTCACGTGCATCGGGCAGTGTGTCTAAGGTCCGGGGTGGGGTTTGGGTGAGGTTTCCTTCCCACCCTCCGAAACACACCAACGCATGTTAGGTCTGACCGAGTTTGGATGCTTCCAGGTTTGGGGACGATGAGGTTTTCAGTGCACTCACGAGTCATCAATGTAATTCCCACAGCTCCCGACTCTGTGCGCTGGAGCCCAAGCCCTCCCTGGCCTGGCCGGGCTGGTCTGCACCACCCGCTGGCTCTGGTGGCAGGGGACTCAGCGCCATCTAGTGTCCACTGGCAGCATAGCTAGACCGACTTCCTGCTCAGAACCAACTCCCCTTGCACACTGCAGTCGGTGACCGCAAGGGACCACACATTTGATTACGGTGTTCTGTTTTGTTTTGTTTTGTTTTTTACTTTCTGTATCACTGGGTGTTGAAACTCCAGGCTCTGATGAGCTCCGTTGTTTTCCAAAGGAGCTACATCAACTCCAGTGCCGTGGCCCGTTCCCATTCCCTCAAGGCTCCTTCCCCCCATGTTCTGCTCTGTGGCAGACTTCTGTTGCTCTGCTGTCCCCCCCTGCAGCTGGTGTTGTGTACAAGAGCTTTCTGGAAAGGAGAGGTTCCTTAGGATCCACTTGGCACCATAGCATGCTTCTCCCTGTACAGCATGTCCTGTGTCCTGTGTTAGAGACAGAACTCTTGTCATCCCTCCCGATTTTTGATTCTTCTCTTTTTTCAGATTGTCTACAAAGCCTGGCTGTGTTCCCAGTACTTTGAAGTCGCTCAGTTTAACTGCAGAAAGACAATTCCTTGCAAGCAATACTGTTTGGAGGTTCAGACGAGGTGTCCGTTTATTTTACCCGACAACGATGAAGTCATCTACGGGGGACTCTCCAGCTTCATCTGTACAGGTACAGTGGGTGGTGGGGTCTGGCCCACAGCCCCTCCCACTGCTCTGCTTTCCTGGGGGACGCTGGTTGGCTTTGTTGTTTCCTTCTACGGATCGATGTAACCTTGAAGATACGCCTGGTAGTTTTCCATGCTTCCCTCAGAACTTGGTGTGGAGAGATCACGTTATCTACAGAGTGCCCGTGACCCACAACATTAGCTTTGCAAAAGGATGATTCTGGGGGAAAATGTTAGCAATCATGAGGGATGTTTGAATCTGACTTACAGTAGTCGGATGCTGTGTACATCGTGGCATTACATAAGAACAGAGGACGTGACAAGGCCAGTTAAATTATGCTGCTTCTTCACATGGGGCTGTTTTTCTGAGAAGTTTTGTGTTACTTCACCTTAAATAAGTGTCAAGAGCATAAAGAACCGTCTATGTAAGTTGTTTATGTGTGTATGTGTGTGTTAGAGATGCACAACAAAGGCTAGATACAATCTTATCTTATAATATCCATAACACCGTTTGCTTCTTTCAGCAAATGACAGACTGGGCCAAACACCAATATCAGTGTTCAATTTCTGGATATTCACAAGCATTACATAATTTAGACACAGAATAAAATGTAAAGAATAAGAGTAATTTTTTTAAAGATTTTATTTATTTATTTGACAGAGAGACAGAGAAAGATCACAAGTTGGCAGAGAGGCAGGCAGGGGAGGGGGAAACAGGCTTCCTGCTGAGCAGAGAGCCTGAAGTGGGACTTGATCCCAGGACCCTGAGATCATGACCCGAGCCGAAGGGAGAGGCTTAACCCACTGAGACACCCAGGCACCCTAAGAGTAATTTTTTTTTTTTTTACTAAATGGTGAGTAAACAAGTGAGAACAAGCCCCTTTGCCATGGTGAAGTGATAATCAGAGTCGTTGCTCTACACTATCCCAGTACAAAAAGTGCTGGGTGGTCCTTCCCACTAGACGGCTTCTGTTGCGGCAGGGCTAATTTTCAGGTTGTAAGGACAAAATGCCACCATACGTATCGAGAAACATGAAAGACTCCTTCATACCCCTTCATGTAAACTTTGTGAAACCCCCTAAAAGGGTGCCATATTGAGATGTTCAACATGAGAGTGTATCAAATTAGTTCTAGATCCCGTATTCATACACCTCTCCACCAGCCATACTGTTCTAAGTCTATGTGATAAGACTTAGAGTCAAGAGACAGTTAACCACATTTCTCCATTAAGAATTTGCCTTAAGAACTGACTCTTTCCTGTGCTGCACAGTCTTGTGGGAAGAAGATCTAAGTGAAGTCTAAAGATACGGGCTTTTGTCCTATTTCCATTAAATACTTTCTCTCTGAGCAATCAGCTCGTCATTAGTAAATTAGTAATAGCAAATACCCCCCGGTGTGTTTGCTCTGCAGATTATGGATAAGAGAAAAGCATGAGATCCGTCACCAAATGGCAAGAGCCATTGTACATAAGAAAGTGATTTGTAGAATGTAAATGAACTTAGCGACCATTTTTTGTTATTCATTGAGACCACCTTCCGGCTCCTCTCTGATGGGAAGACACGGCAAGAGTGCGGGAGAGAAGAGGGAAAGAGACGGAAGATGAAAGGGGAAAGAGGAAGGAAAGAAAGAGGAGAGAAGGAAGGAAATAGACCAGCAGCGTCTCCCTTTAAATCTGAGCTGAAATTCATCAGGCACAGCCTCTTAATTTCCTCGACGTTCACAAAAAAACTTCCCGTAAATGGTCATTAAGACGAGGTCCTCTGCTCGACATCCCAGTCCAGCAGGCGTCCATGTTTTTGACCTCAGAGACACGTGTGGCATTTCACGTAAAGGCTGTGTGTTGGTTCATTCACAAGTAACTAGATTTTTTTCCTAGAGAAAGTCAGGAGCTTTCACCAGGTTCTCGAAGTAGACAACTCAAAACTTCAGATGAAGGACTAGATTGTTGAGGCTTTGAGGTTGTTGTCTACTTTGTTTGAATATTCATTCTTCTTCCTTGTACACTTTCAAAGTCATCAGAAAGCTAAAGATGGGTTATAATCTCTTTCTGCAAAACATGGGCAGAAGGTCCACTATATATATATATATTTTTTTTTTTTAATTGAGGTATCATTGACACACAATGTTACATTGGTTTCAGGTGTACAAGGTAGTGATTCGACAAGTTTACACATTAGGCTTTGCTCACAACAAGAGTAGCTTCCACCCTTCGCCACATAACACTATTATAATTCATCAGCTCTATTCTTGTGCCTTGTTCCTGTGACTTAATCATTTCGTAGCCGGAGGTCTGTACTTCTCTCTCCTTCACCTGTTTTGTTCGTCCTCCCACACCCTTCCCCTCTGGCCGTTTATTTTCTGTATTTATGGGTCAGTTTTGCTTTTGTTTGTTCATCTGGTTGGTTGGTTGGTTTTTTCGATCCCAAATCGAAGTGAAATCATCGGGTATTTGTCTTCCCCTTCATGATCTTAATTGTCTTTGAGTTTGGGCAATTCAGCTTTTTCATAGCCAGCTTCATCACTACAGGAAAGAGACAGGAACAGGGAGTTGGTTCCCTGGGCCCGGAGAAAATGCCATGGAGCCTAGAAGACTTGGGGGAGACTCCCATCACTCAGTCCCCAGAACCCACCTCTTCATGCACCACTCTCCGTTGGGCTCGCCTTCCCTTCACTGCTCAGCTTCTCAAAAAATGTGCAGAATAAATTCTGAAGGCATTTTACTGATGCTCTACAATTTTTTTTTGACAGAAAAGGTACTAATCTTCAGATTGAGCTTCTTTCCTACGGTGTGACCAGGCCTTCTTAATTCTTCTCTCTCTTGGTAACTAGCGACCACAATGTCTCCCTCAGCTGTCCTTTGAATTTTGCTGCTGGACCTGGACGAGAGAGATGTTTCTATTGATGCAGTCACTTGCTGGCTTGTCATTACTGATGATGGTTCCAAACATGACCCCCCCAAGAATAGCATCCTTCTGGGAAGAAATTAGCCCAGAGCACAACTCCCAGGGACCAAGGGGCTTGTCACACTTCTAGAAGAACTAGGTAGACTTTTATAGGTATATCATTTATTCTCGAACATTGTCCCACAGTTTTTGGTGGTTCATCTCTTACAAATAGACATGAAGATCCAAACAAGTCACCATTTTGTGACTTGTGACTTTTGTGATGGAGTACATATGAATCATGCCAGGTCCTTTATGCATTTTGAATGAAATATCCTCGGTACTCAGGCAGAATTGGACTAAATATAGTAGAGAAATAGAATTTTTTTCCTAGTTTCCCATCTGGCTGCAGATAACCTAAGGCCCCCTGGGATGGCAACTCTGCTATCCTATAGCAACTCTGCATGTTCTCAAATGGTCATAGACCTGTAGGATGTCTTCCTTATTGAAATAGAGCTAAACCCAGTTCTAGGAAAAGAAATTAACCAATAAGTTGGTCTTAATCTTGCCTTCAGTAATTCCACTTTTTGTTTTAATTTTTTTCCCATTCTATATACTGAAAAATATATAATCATTTATCATCAAGAGTTTAAAGAATAGACAGACTGCCCTTAAAATTCCACGTATTTAAATATGGAGGTTTCCCACTATTGGAAGTACATCCGATGCACAGATTCCAGAAGAATAGATCTCCCCTCTAAAGCCAACCTCAAAAAAGAATTCAATAAGCACTTTCCTACAGATGGCTCATTGCCAGATGCTGTCCGAGGGAGTCTCAATTTTGTTCAAGGTTCCTCTCCATGGTAACAAACCAGTAGTGTGTGATGCCCTTTCCAGAGAATCCTCTGCATCCAGTCTTTTAGGGATGTGGGATTATAGGACATTCAGTTCTTCCTCTCAGAGATGCTTTTTTACCTATAGACTCACATTCAGGATTCCTGTCATTTACAAAAAGGGCATCTTAGCCGTTGGATTCAGCTTTGGTGACAGTTATTAGATTATTAGTGACAGTTATTAGATTCAGTATTTACTGATTATTAGTATTAGTATAGTATTAGTATTTAGTGATGATTAGTAATATTAGATTCAGTATTTAGACAGTTATTAGATTCAGTATTTGAACGCAAAATATTTTTTATCTTGATCACCTGCTACTTCATATGTCTATGATCCTTAGTAAGCCCGTCACTTAGGAAAAACCTTAACTATCTGAGAATCCCTCTCTAGCACTGCTCATTGTCTTTGAAGATTTTGCAGAAGGTCATGGCCAAAGGTTCTGACCACAAACGTAGATGACCAGAAGAGTACCTCCGTATTCGTTAAATTTTGATTCTGTTTTAGGAGACAAAGGAAAGACACTTTTTCTTTTAAAGCATAGAGCAGACACATCACTGAAGGAGTGATCGAAAAACGAATTGGGGAGAAGTTCTACGCGCTGTCAGGGTGAGCGCTGCCTTTTAATGGTAGGCAGTGCTGAGCTCAGACTTTCCAAGGTGGGTTCTGTCCTCGGGCTCCTTGCACAGAACGCGCAGCTATTTTAGACGGTTCCTCCCGCTTCGAGGTGCAGGGGTGGAGGCGGGCTGGATTCCGGGGTCAGCCCGCCCCGCGGTGATCACGCGGGCTTCCCCGCACCCCTCCTCCGCGAAGCCCCGGGAGACGTCCTGAGCGCTTGCCCGCACGGCGGAGCACGGGTCGCGGAGGATCCGGGGCTGCGGGCGCCGTGGTCGCAACATTAGGAAAGTCGCCGCTGGGAGGATGGACGGAACCGGGTCGGCAGGATCTGCGGCCGTATTTGTCCTAAGTTATTGGAAGAAAGTACGGTTGGTCGGCCGGGGGCTCCTGACCACGGAGAGGAGACCTATTTTGAGAAATCTCTGTAAATCCTGCATTTCGTGTTTTGGGCTGTGACAAGAATAAGGTTCTGGTTCTGTCCCCGGGGGGAGCGCAGTGGGCTGCGGCGGCGGCGGCGGCGGCGGCGGCCGAGCCGGTAGAAGCGGTGGGGGCGCGCGCCCCCTGGTGGCGCGGCTGCGCTGCTGCAGCCGGCGGGCGTCGCCTGCGGCGGGAGCAGGAGGGAGCCCCCCTGAGGAAAAGGGGGACCCTTTATGTGCATATTGTTCAGATTAGAGAGGAATTTTTTTAACGTCTTACGTCTCATAATTCACTGGAGGGCATTCCCAACTGGGAGAGATTAATTCCAAAATCCAGTTCCGGCACGACTGGGAGCTGATAAGTGTGTCTTTTTGTTTGTTTGTTTTTTAATAACATCAAAGATTTTCTCATTAAAGAAGAGTATGTGCGTGGAACAAACAGCTGCCCGTAGGTTTTAATTTGTACACCGGCGCCACCTTCAATTTCTGTATTTTCCTCAGTGCGTGAATATTTTCACCGTTTCCTGGAATGCGCTGGAGCCCGAGAACACAGGGACCAAATGACGCTTGTGTTCCAGGCCCATTTATAGTCCCAGACCTCCTAATCAATATATAAAAAATAAGGTCAAAAGAGAAATTTGAGGGGAGATGGCATGACTAGAGTAAAATAAGGAAATACGAAACTGGATTATTTAAAAACAAAAAAAAAAAAAAACAAGTACAATGTAGTAACTCTGTGTGCTGGGGATGTCTTCTTCCATTAAAACCTGGTACTTTGGGGAGGTTTATTCAAATCCGCACATTCCAATCTGAGTTCCGGTCTTCATCCTCAAGGCTGTCTTCCCCAATGCCGCTCCGACATGTTCCCAACAGCTCAAACTTGCCTCGAACAGAGGGATAATGCAGAAAACAGGCACTGAACAGCAGCTAGGATGTCTAGGTTCTGCCCGTAACTTGAATTTTGGGAAGTCAGGCCCTCTAGAAGGTTTCCGTGTCTTCATCTCTCCGAGAGGCTAACAGAATCCGGAGTTTAATGGAGACCATCTCTGGTCTATATGGTCCTCCTGGAAAGTGCCGTCACCTCAGAGCAAAAGGAAGACCACACGTTCCTTCAGGTCAGGGCAGAAAGATACCTGCCTCCTGAGTGATTCCAGGGGGAGCTGTGGGTAAACTCAGCTAGTTCCAGCCTTGCTGAAAGCGGGGTGCATACCCGTCACAAACCTGCTCCCGAGACCAACTCGGGGAATTCTAACAGAGCTCAAGGAGTGCTCCTGCGCTCCATCTCTACGCCCCGCCTGATGGAAGAGAACTGGAAGGGGTCAGACCAGGAACGTTGAGGAAACCAGGCGTGGAACCAGCCGGGAGAAGCGTGCAGCCTGGATCGCAGCGAGCTCAGAGCCAACTGCTCCAAAGAGCCAACAAGGGCCACACCTGTGGCCATTTCCTGACCTGGCATCGGGCAGGTGAGCCCTGCAGGTGGACTGAGCAGAAAGCTGGCCTCCTTGAGGCCACGTCCCAGGGAGGCGGCGAGGGACATCAGCCCACAGTCGCCCGTTAACCTACAGCACAAGTGACCCCTCCTATGTCTGACAGCGAGGTCTGGTCCTCTCTGAACCCCCAGGATGGAGAGTCACCGCTTGCTCAAGACAGAACCGCTGAATGCGACCCTAATGGAGGGGCAGTGCCGGCCACCGGGACGGCAAGTTGGTCAGCGTGGACTTTGGTTGAATCAAACTGTCCGAGATTCTCTCTGGAGCACGCAGGGGGGTGAAATACTCATCCTCGGCAGGTTTCCTGGACCTGTGAGTGGCCGGTAAGACGCAGAAGTGCTCCCAGCCGGCCCGGGGGCCGGGAAGCGGGTAAGGTGAGGGAGAACGCGAATTCGGAAATTTCAGTTAGGAAGGGTCCGGCAAGGAAGAATCTCCCAGAGCAAGTGCAATCTTACTTAATGACGGTGTGTACCTGCTTCATCCGGATTCGACATCTCTGTGAGGCCCCGTGTCCTCCTCGGAGCCGGTCGAGACACCAAGCTGCTCTAGACCTTGTACTTTCCTCACAGGATCATGGAATTCGTCCATTTCCGAGCTCAGCCTGAGTTACACAGCTCGCCCCGTCTGATGTTCACTTTACAGACGATTATAGAGCCCCCCAACACACAGACACACACACACACACACACACACCCCCACACACCCCCAAAAAGAACGTTGTTATTCCAGAAGACTGGACCCACATTCCCTGGCTGTTGGTTCGGTGTCTGTATTACTAGCACCACAGGAACTGAGCCATCCGTGCATCCTGAGATTAGCCTGGAAGTGATTGCTTCCTTCCCGCACAACCGCCGGAGAGCGCGGGTCCCTGGATGAGAGGGAGGACCGACCCCAGCTCACAGCCTGCGTGACGCGTCTTCAGCTGTTCAACACACACGCCAAACTGAGCGTTGCTCATGTTCTATCCCCCTCGCCCCACAAGGATGACAAGAACCCTGGTTCGGATGCATCTTCTCTCTCTATTTCCGCAAGTCTACACACTTATATACGTTTGCATGACCAATCAGCGAGCAGGGTACAGGAGCGAGCGAATCAGGCTGTGCACCTAAAGAACAACTTCGCTAGCAACCAATGCTGTTTACTTCCTCTTTGGGCGTTCCGCTGAGTCTCACGAGGCAATCCTAACCTGGCAACTAGCCAGGCGCCATCTTTTAATGGCGGAGGCCGCCCTGGCCAGGGGCCTGCCTCGGACAATGTTCTCTGCCCAGCCCATTGTTTTCCAATCGAAGGAAAGAGAACTGCCAAACTCTGTTTTCTGGAAAATGCACTGAGATGGCAAACTTTTTCAGATCACTTAGCAAGGATTTTAGGTGGTATACGCACAGACCTGCACAGGTGTTAGAGGAAAAGGTTGTGAGAAAAGCCCAAGGTCCCTAAAATGTTTGGGTAAATATTGTCTAAACAAATTTGTGTTTGGTCATAAATGTATGTTTGTGTCATGTAAGGAAATAATACATTAAGTAAACTTTAAAAACGAAAATGAACCAATTTTTCTCAATTTTGAACTCCTGTGCGCTTTTTGTTTCTTTGTTTTTTGGGTAGATTTTGTTTGTTTGTTTGTTTGTTTTGATGGCTTGGCTTGAAATTACCAGAGGAGACGGTGATTGTTAATCACAACTTCTAGTTTATCAGGTAATCACAATGTCTACGCTTTAGGAAAAGAATATTAGAACATACCTTCAATGTCCAGTTTCTTCAAATTAATATAATTTAGAAACTCAGTCTTTATACTCATGATGCAGTCATTGTCTGAAACAAGTTACAAATTTTCTTTGAAAATAATTTTCACAGGGTCACCTGGGTGGCTCCAGCTGTAAGGGTCCACCTTCATCTTGGGTCACGATCCCAGGGTCCTGGGATTGAGCCCCTCGTCGGACTCCCTGCTCAGTGGGGAGTCTGTTTTTCCCTCTCTCTCTACTCCACCCCCCCAACTCATGCTCTCTCTCTCTCCCAATTAAATAAAATCTTTAAAAAGAAAATAATTTTCCCTCTAGAGTATTCTCTTTAGGCCTCAGGAGATTTATCTGAAAGTGTGTGTACACATGCAAACACACACAGACATGTAGCCATATATATATAATTAACTCATATATACAAGTCACATATACAATCTAAATGTGCATATAACTAAATGAGCTAAATTTCACAAGTAATGCAAGTAATTGTGGAAGGAAATATGTTTAAAAATTGTCAATCGGTTTTTAAGCGTGACTTTAAAATTAACTTTAAAGCCAATTCCAAGAACAGGAGTGAGTCTAGTGTAGGAAAGACCACATGGACGGAGTTAATGTTTAACCTCCCCAAAGGAACGCTTGGAAATACAGAGCCCAGTTGAGGATAAAATTTCTAGGCTGCTATTTAAGACAACAGTTTTATTGCCTTTATTACCCTATTGGTTGCACTACCTTCAGTCCCAAACGTGCCATATTGTCTCTTTATTTACCGGCTGATGCTACCCGAAGTCAAGCAGAGAGTCTGAAAACACTAACTTGGCCACGACACTCCTTCCCTCTAGTGAGCGTCAGGTTCGGGGCTGCCTTTGTGACATTCCCTCCTTACTGGACATTCCATTATCAGAGGGGAAAAACAGCTTTGTTGGGTTGTCTTGGGACACTGGCCATGATTCATTCTTTCTTTGTGTATGTGGGCTTGGAAAGCCCCAGAAAGTCCAGCATCTTCCTCCACCTTTGGGGACAAACACGGCAAGGGAAATTAAAATAATTCCAACCACAAGAGAAAGAATTGTCCTGAGATAGGATCTCTTGCTTCCTGCCTCATGAATTCTTACAGAGATCATTTAAAAATGTGAAGCCCCAGGCGCCTGGGTGGCTCAGTCCTTAAGCATCTGCCTTCGGCTCGGGTCATGATCCCAGGGTCCTGGGATTGAGCCTGGCATCGGGCTCCCTGCTCAACGGAAAGCCTGCTTCTCCCTCTCTTGCTCTCCCTGCTTATGTTCTCTCTCTCGCTGTCTCTCTCTGCATCAAGTATACAAATAAAATCTTTAAAAAAGGTAGAGTCCATCTTGAATGTGCACGGCCAATGTGCAGTGTGATCTTCCAAGGTCCAATGTTACCTGCTTATCCCATGAATAGATAAAGTCAGTATCTTTGCCAAACACGCCGTGTGGTAGAGGCCAGTTTTCAGGGACTGGACACAAAGCCACACTAGTTCTCACTAAGCTGTCGTGACTCCTGCAGTGTCCTTCGCTGTCTGCCAGGACGGTGGGTAGACATGGGCGCTGGGTCCTGCCCTGCTCACCGCTGCTCTGCGCCTCATAGACAACAGAATTTCCGCCCACTGCATCTACGGGGAGAAACAAAACCTCATGACCCCACTGATGTCACCGAGACTAAAGCAGCTAGGACACGCACCCGAAATAAAGACATTGTATTTGCTTAGTTTTGAATTGGTCATACGTGTTGGGTTGTCTTGGGACACTGGCCATGATTCATTCTTTCTTTGTGTATGTGGGCTTCGAAAGCCCCAGGAAGTCCAGCATCTTCCTCCACCTTTGGGGACAAACACGGCAAGGCACAGTATTTGAAGGATACCAAGGAGTGGAAATGAAGCCAGGCCCTTCCCCACTCCACCCAGCCACACAGTCGTCGGCTAGAAATGTATCACTCTCCAACCAGTTCCAAATCGACAGCATTTAGGTAATTTCTAATGTGTTATTAAGTTTGGTTTGGCAAGGGCTGTTTTTGGTGCTGTATCATTTCCTATGCTTGTGATATTATCTGCAGGATAAATGCTGCACCAAGAGACTCGCTGAGTCAGAGGGTCTACGCAGTTAGCATTTGGAAGAAACTCACCCTGTGGCCCATTCAGGGGAAGGATCATGCCTTTCTCAAAGTCCTCATGCCCTTAGGTGGTCCCTAAGCTCCTGCCCCGGATTAGATCTGTGTGCTGTGACCCCCCTGCCCTGCCAGGCTCACTTGTCATCCTTCTCCTTTGGATCCCTGCCAGGCACGCCCTTTGCCACACCTTCACCTGGCTAGCCCCTTGCCATCCGTCATTCTCTTAGGCCCCTGACAGCCTGAATTGGGGCTGTGGCCCGGTCTTGTAAGCCCACTGTGCTGCAGGGCGCTTCCTTTCATGGGACTGGCCCATCCCCCTGCCTCATGGTGAACTGGGTGGGGGCCAGAACTTAATGGTGCTTCTGACCATGTCCCCAGGGCCCACAAAAGTGCCTCACCCAGAGTGCTCGGTAGACAAAAACCTAATGAATGAATTTGGGTAACAGCCCAAAGAGTGGTGGGCCCCGTCGTAAGGAAGGAGAGGCCCTCTGAGGTTGGGGAAGCACCTCAGGAAGGTAGGGTGGTGTGCGGCATGTTCCGGGAGTCTGCAGGTGCCTCTACCTGGATCCCTCTGCCCACAACATTACGGGAATGTACACAAAAGGGGACCGGAAGTTAGATACACTTTAACAACATGTTCTCCTGTGGAGACAAGAGAAAGTCGTCATCTCACTTTAAAGCGATCTGTTCCCTCACATTTCAACCCTGCCATATGCATTAGGAAGACTTGCACACGGAATGGAATTCAGACCATCACCCCACACCTCTATTACTCAGAATAGCCTTCAGCACTAGGACTTTACAAAGGCCTAATAAAATGATGTGACATCTCACCTTATGGGATTTACACTTTTCTTCTTTCTTTTTTTTTAATTTAATTTAATTTTTTCACTGTTTCATCATTTATGAAATGTTTCATCATTTATGCACCACACCCAGTGCTCCATGCAATACATGCCCTCCTTGATACCCACCACCAGGCTCTCCCAACCCCCACCACCCTCCCCTCCAAAACCCTCAGATTGTTTTTCAGAGTCCACAGTCTCTCATGGTTCACCTCCCCTTCCAATTTTCCTCAACTCCCTTCTCCTCTCCATCTCCCCATGTCCTCTGTGTTATTTGTTATGCTCCACAGATAAGTGAAACCATATGATAATTGACTCTCTCTGCTTGACTTATTTCACTCAGCATAATCTCTTCCAGTCCCGTCCATGTTGCTACAAAAGTTGGGTATTCATCCTTTCTGATGGAGGCATAATACTCCATTGCATATATGGACCACATCTTCCTTATCCATTCGTCCGTTGAAGGGCATCTTGGTTCTTTCCACAGTTTGGTGACTGTGGCCATTGCTGCTATGAACATTGGGGTACAAATAGCCCTTCTGTTCACTACATCTGTATCTTTGGGGTAAATACCCAGCAGTGCAATTGAAGGGTCATAGGGTAGCTCTATTTTTAATTTCTTAAGGAATATCCACACTGTTTTCCAAAGTGGTTGCACCAACTTGCGCTCCCACCAACAGTGTAAGAGGGTTCTCCTTTCTCCACATCCTCTCCAACACTTGTTTCTTGTCTTGTTAATTTTGTCCATTCTAACTGGTGTAAGGTGGTATCTCAATGTGGTTTTGATTTTAATCTCCCTGATGGCTAGTGATGATGAACATTTTTTCATGTGTCTGTTAGCCATTTGTATGTCTTCTTTGGAGAAGTGACTGTTCATATCTTCTGCCCATTTTTTGTTGTGATTATCTGTTTTGTGTGTGTTTAGTTTGAGGATTTACATTTTAAGTGCTTCCTCCCACCCCACCAAACTGAGTGTCACAATTCTGTCCCCAACCCCCTTAATTCATAGCTTGACGTCCTAACCCCCCAGTGCCTTAGAATGTGACCTTATTTGAAAGTAGGGTTTTATGGAGGTAATCATGTTAAAATAAAGTCATTAGCCTGGGCCCTCATCCAATATCGATTAATGTATGCATTAGTTTGCTAGGGCTGCCATAACGAAATGCCACTGGCTAGGTGGTTTAAATAGCAGAAATTAATTTCCTCACAGTCCTGGAGGCTGGATGTCCAAAACCAAAAGGCTGATGGGTTTGGTTTCTCCCAAGGCCTCTGTTTGTCCACTTCCTTGAAGTGTCTTCACATTGTCTTCCCTTTGTAAGTCCTCCTGGTGTCTCCTTCTGTGTCCAAATGTCCTCTTTCCCTAGGACATCGGTCAGAGCAGATTAAGACTCCCCACCACCAAAGATCTCATTTTAAATTCATCACCTTTTTAAAGGGACTATTTCCAAAGACAGTTTTAGGGGACACAGTTTGTCCCACAAGAACAGGCTCATAAAATAGGGAAAGTTGGACACACAGAGAGAAGACACTGTGAAGAGGCACAGGGAGAAGCTGGCCATCTGCAAACCAACCAGCCAACACCCTGACCTTGGACTCCCAGTGCCCAGAACTGTGAGACCAGGCATTCCTGTTGTTCAAGGTCCCCTCTGTGGCACTGAGTCATGTAAGCTCCCAGCAATGACTAGCAATTTTGGAGTAAAACAGACACATTCAATATTGTTTGTTCAAGAATAGAAAAATGTCTAAGTCTTATATGAAGACAAATTTTGTATACTCCAAAAGTTCTGGAGGATTAGAGGAGAGGAAGCAATAAAAAGGAATTATAAAGGCAATGAGAGAGCTCAGCAGAGAGGATTTAGAGGATAATACTTACGTAGGGAGAGCAATAATGAAGAAGAGAGAGTATTAACCATTACAGATCATTTTTAATTGTAAGATAAAATTATTTTTGTAAATTTCATGAATCTCCTTTTGAAGTTTAGAACCATAGTTGGTTTGCAACTGTTGCTGTGTGTTCTGTGTCCACATTTTCATGGTCCAACAATTAGATTATTTTTTAAAGATTTTATTTATTTATTTGAGAGAGAGACAGTGAGAGAGAGCATGAGCGAGGAGAAGGGCAGAGGGAGAAGCATACTCCCCGTGGAGCTGGGAGCCTGATGCGGGACTCGATCCCTGGACTCCGGGATCATGACCTGAGCCGAAGGCAGTCGTCCAACCAACTGAGACACCCAGGCGTCCCAAACAATTAGATTTTTAACTCTGAATCTGAAATCTGTGGTTCTCAGGATACTTCTGTTAGAGCACTCTTGTTTTGGAAAAATTTAACCACTTTCTGTACATTCTGCTTAATATTGCTGTATAAAGTCTATAGCAAATGAGGGAGGAGGGGAAAACTCTAGCCAAATAAACTTTCCATCTCTAGATAAATAGTCTCCCATTTGGAAATGTCCTAATCACTTCTAACCTACTCTTGTATCAGAAGGAAATGTAACATATAACAGTTGTACTAAAATTATGGACAGCTTTTGAATTCTAAATTTTAATCCTTTCAAAAAGAATGGTTTATATCTATGTTCATTGCTGTTATTCTTTCCAAAAAGACATGACTTTTGAAAGCTTGGAGAAACTTCCATTAGGGAAAAGCATCAAATGTATTGAAAAATCACGAGCTCCATCAATGTATCGAAAAATCATGAGCTCCATCAATTAGTACAAACAGAAGCAAATGTGTGGATTAGGGGGCTTAGTCCCTTAGGGGGACTTCTTGTGTGAGGGAGACTAGGAGACTCCTTGTGTGAAATCATGAAAGTTCTTGCCTGAAAGGAACATGGCTGTCACCCAGTGTTGCGGTAGGTCTCACGCTGGCTCTAAGGACCATTCCCTGGAGGAAGAATTGAAGTGTCGCTGAGAACAGGTTCAGTGATTACTAAGGAATACCTGCAGGGTGAAATATCAGTCAGGGCTTTGCTTGACTCATATTTTTCCAACACAATAGCTCAGTGGTTAAATCTGACAGATAAGAACACTGAAGAGTAGGGAAATTAGGAAGCCTTCCCAAGTTTCCATGGAAGCTGGCATGAGAAACCACAAGAAAAGCCACAGAAGAAGCCACGGCATCTGACTTCCAGCCCAGCACAGCACCTGTTTGTGCTCACTGGTCCTTTTCACCAGGACTTTACTTAGTAACTACCATATCTGACCTTCTCTTCACTGTGACTTTCTTACCACATGCTTGACTTGAGAAGGTCTTAGCTCTTCTGGCTTTTACTGTAAGATGCCTGCTATGCTAGATAGAAATGTTCAGGGATAAATGAGGTGAATGTATATAAAATTATATTCTTGGGGCACTGGATGGCTCAGTTGATTAGGTGTCCGACTCCTGGTTTTGGCCCAGGTCATGATCTCAGTGTCCTGAGATCACACTGGGCATGCAGCCTGCTTAAGATTCTCTCCCTCTCCCTCTGAGCCTTCCCCTTACATCTCTCAAATAAATTAATAAATCTTTTTTTAATTATATTCTTTCTCCTCCATATTTTACATCCTGAAAAGTATGTTCTATGTCCTTTCCTCCTAAGTATTTTCTTTTGCATTTTCACACATTCAACAAAAATTTCCCGAGGACCCATTGCATTAATTTTCTTTGGCTGCCCTAAAAAACTGTCACAAGCATAGTGTTTAAAGGCTTAAAACAACACAAATATGTTATCTCACAGTTGTGCACACAGATATCACCAGGCTAAAATCAACATGTCCAAAGGCTGTGTTCCTTCTATAGACTCGAGAAGAAGATCTGATTCCTGATTATTCTGATTGCGAGCAGAATTCATTTCCTTGCTGTCATCGGACCAAGGTCCCCTTTCCATGCTGGCTGTTTGCTAAGAAAGCTCCCAGGTTCTAGAAGCCACCCACATTCCTTTGTTTGTGATTCCCCATCTCCATGTTCAAAGTCAGCAGTGGTGGAAAAGGTTCACCCATCTCTCTTACCCACGATTTGAACTTCTTCTTTCCATTTTAAGAGATCATGTGATTAGGTTAGTTTTACTTGGATAATCTTCCTACTTGAAGTTTGGCTAATAAGCAACCTTCATTCCATCTGCATCCCTAATTCCTTTTTTGCCATGTAACCAGATGTTCACAGGTTCTGGAATTTGGATATGGGCATCTCTGGGGAGCCATCATTTTGCATACATCTATTATTAGGCATTATGCCAGATGCTGGTGATGGAAAGATTAATAGATGTGGTTCATAACCCAAGAAACACATGTTCATTTGTAGAAGTGAACAAATTACAGAAAAGCTGGCCTGGTGTCATTACACTTAAAGTATGAACAAAGTACAGAGGAGGAAGGGGACAATTCACTCTATCTCCATAACTTTCCTTATAAGTATGGAAAGTGTTATTATCACAAATGCACAGACATGAAAAGGGGTTACAGAGAAACTATATTTCCCTAGGTTTAAACAGGTTATTTCCCATGCAAAGATAAAATCCAGGAAGAAGATTTAGTCCATGGCTTTGGGGCTACCTTCCTGTGTCACTACCACTGCTGTTACAACCACTGGGAAGATTGTTACCAGCCACCAGTTGTGAGTGCGCAGTATGGGCAAGGCATTCTGCAGAGCACTAATGGTACATCATTTCTTCAGGGCCTCACCATGTCTCCATGAGGACACTGTGTGTTGAGGACTCCTGCAAGTTGCAGAAACCTAACTAAAACTGACTGAAGCAAAATGAGAATTCATTGGTTTATTTAATTGAGGAACCCAGAGATAAACTTCAGAGTGTCTTATATATTACTCATTAGATCAATGACAGATGGATAGATACGTTGATGGACAGATTATAGGAACACATGGATCAGTGAGATATATCAGTATATTGATCTATAGGTCCACATGGAGAGATTAGGTATAGATGTGGATCAAACACTATTTCTATCTCCAAAGCTCACTCTACTCTTTCTCTCTGGCTCTGAGCTCTGCTTTTCTCTCTGTTAATTGATTTTACCAACAACTACAAAATTACAACTTCTCAGTTTAGAAATTGTAGCAGGAAAAGACCACCCCATTCTCAGCATTTCTGCAGAAGACCTGCATTGAACCAGTAGTCTTAACCTAGGTCCTGTGCCCACACGTGAGCAATCAGGGTGGCGTAGCCCAGTCAGGTGACCCAGGGATCCTCCTGGGGGGGGGGGGGGGGGGCTTCCCAGGCTCACCTGCACTGCATCCATCCAGTGGAGGAGGACTTCTCCCAAAACAAACTGCACCTGCTCTGCTCGGGGGTGAGCCATGTTCTCGGTACTGAACTGTGGCTGCTCACCACACCACACGGTCCTGCCCCCAAGGAGACCAAGGAGGCATGCGTGGCTTCCCCAGAAGGACTGTCCTGGTAAGCCCTGAGGCAGAGCCCAAAGCAGCCTCGTCCTAGACACTGTGCTCAGTGTCCCTCTGCTACCAAGGACATGAAGGAATGAGACATCTCTTTGAAAAATCTAACCATTTTGGTCAAGTAGCTTAAAAACCCACAGCATCTTTTCCATGAAGTAATATTTAGTGCTATATGGATACTCAAAAATCATTTTAAAATGTTTAGTGAATCTGCATGAACAAAAAGGAGGTAAGAAAAACCCTAATCTACCACCAAGAGGAAAATAACATTCTACACAGTGAATAGGGCTTTGAATTATTAAATATGCCTGTATGGCATAATTTAATGTTTGGATAACAACACAGTCCATGAGCATAGTGTAAATTACTTCAGTGTTTTATGGAGTCCAGGACTACAGGAGACATCTACTCAGGACATATATGTGCACTTACTTCTATACATTTTGGGATTAGTTCCCTAAACTCACTGAAGTGGGCTTGGTGGATGAAAGACCACACACAAGTTTAGCCGTGGATGTTTATTGCCAAAACCTCAGAAAGTCGGGGCGCCTGGGTGGCTCAGTCGTTAAGTGTCTGCCTTCAGCTCAGGTCATGATCCCAGGGTCCTGGGATGGAGCCCTGCCCTGCTCAGCGGGAAGGAAGCTGCTTCTCCCTTTCCCACTCCCCTGCTTGTAGTCCCTCTCTCTCTGTGTCAAATAAATAAAATCTTTAATAAAAAAAAAATACCTCAGAAAGTTTATGACAACATAGATTCTCACTAGCAGTGTGTTATGCTTCTCATTTCTTACTCCTTTGAGGACATAGTGGGGTACCATGATGAATGTTTCTCCAAGTTCTAAGTGAAGTATTATGCATCATTACTTTTCAGTTCTTCAGATACTAATATTTGGACTTTTTTTTTTTTACATTGGTTCTTTTTATTTCTCCTTTCTATTGCTTCCTTGCATCACTTTCAATTTAATACACAATCTTTTCTTTTTTCCTTTCTTTCTTTCTGTCATCAGCCATGCACATTCTCTTTTTCCTGCATCTGTCTCTTGCGGGCACCACAGAATTGTTAAGAATGCTGTTTCAGCCACAGGGAGTGGGACGGCTGACACGTCAAACAGCGCAGATGTCCAGCAGAGGGGACGCGGGGGGCTTACCTTCTCCACACGTCAGTTTATATTCTGTTGCCTCTGAGAGACATTTGCTTCAAAACACATCCCTACTAGTCTCCCGTTCTTCCCAGTGTAATAGGTCTTCTACGAAACCCATTTTCTTGGTCTCTCAAAGAAGAATGGTAACTGAGTATTAAACCCTGTCATATATCAAGAAGGTGGAGGAGGAGGAGGAGCAGGTGAAGAGAGAAAGAGGAGAAGGTGGAGAAGAAGAAGAATGATCCTCGGGTCTTTTATCTCAATCACTTTAAACTTGTTTTTTGGCTAATTAGCAACCATTGTCAGGCTCCTTTGCATTTTGTTAAAACTTGAGTCTTTTTTTCCAATGGCAGACCTAAACCAATGACAATCAGAAAGCAAAACAGAAATAATTCAAAATGTCACTGGGTGAAACGAATCATGATTATGCCGCTCTACCTGGCATTCTAAGTAAGGAAATAAACAATTAACGTGCTGCTGCCTAAGACATTCCCTCTGGCAAGTGGCGTGCCAGACTCTCCCTCGGTGGAAAATATGTGTGAAGAGAAGATATAACTTTGTTTTTCATGGAAGTGTGCCTTCTGACCATGAGTGATATCATCTTCAAATGGACCCATACTCTGTCTGCCAACTCCCACCTACCTGCCAACAGTGTGATTGCTACCAACGTTTCTGTAATTCCTCTTTGAAAAATTGTTATCTTATATGACCGCATTTTCCTCTGAATGGCTTACTTCAAATGTAGAAACTACAAGAAATCAGTTCAGCTCAAAATCAGACAAATAAAGGTGGCCAATATTTCCAGTCAATATTCTTCTTGTTGAATGTAATGTCGACTCTAAAATACTGAGACCGATTTTCTCATCTGGTCCACAAGCTGGTCTCGTAGATTCGTTTTCCTTCAGAGTCAGAGCGTTACCAATTTAGGTTTCAGCATTTGTTTTGGGTAAAGACATTTTGACTGAAGTCACAACTGTTTTTCTTCACATTTAATGTTTCAAAAACTGGTACATCAAATTAGGAAAATAATTTTCCCCTCTCTCCTTGAAAAGAAAGCCTATTTTTGAAGTCAGGGTCTACTAATGGGGTGTTTCCCTGCCTTGAAGCCATTAATGTGTGTCTGCGCACACATGAGTGTACACAGACGTCAGGAGAGTTCTCTATGTGCTCTGTGATTACAGAGAAAGTCTGGTTTTCTTTTCAGAAAGAAAAGCAGGAAATGTTGTTCGTACTCTAAAAACACTGACGGATCAAAGCATTAGCAAAACTGTCTCTTCAATTACAACTCAGGGTTTGAGATACCGCAGCCACAGAATTATTTATATAGAGTTTCCTTTCACAAGGGTATTTCCTTTGCAGACTCATAGTTTCCAAGGATTTCCAAATTAAAAAAGGACTCTGGGATATGCACTAAACAATGAAACTGATTTATAATCAGCGAGCCCACAGTGCCATGTCACAGAGGGAAAAAATAACAAATAGAAGCAGAGCGCAACAGGTAATGTTCTTTTCAAGGACCATATGGTCTTCTGCATGGGACTTCTCAGGCAATGCTGCTGAACTAGCTAGTGCTAAGCACGAAGTCACAGAAACATTTAGGAGAGGGCGCCAACATTTCACATCCCCCTGGGATGGGAAGTAGTATGACACACTTACACAAATTTCTCTGGATTTCTGAAATGCGCTTCGTGAAGTTCCTCCAACACTCTTCCCATCTGTGAGAGCCGTCGGACCACAGAAGCATCTCCTATCTCCTAGCGGTGCTGGTTCACAGTGAAGAAAGAGAAGGAGTTGGGATTTTTATTCCTTTCTCTGCTAACTCTTGTAAGCTCCACTTGAGTCCCTGGTACTTTGTAACTTATTAAAATAAAGAGGAACATTAGTCTTTCTGTCCCAAAAGTCCCCACATCCCTGAACCCTGCCTTCTTTCGGTGCTTTGTGGAGACGCCATCAGCCACATCATCGCGTGCCGACTTCTCCAGGAATCCTTAGGGTTCTCCTCCACCCCATCCTCTCACGTCTCCTTCAAGGTGACCAGCAAAGGATTCATTGGGGGAGGGGTGGAAAATTGAAATGATACATTTGATGAGAATATATCTTTTTTGTCCATCACTTTTTTTTTTCTTGTCTATTTTCTTAGAATACATTTTTAAAATGAAAAAGTCTCCATAACCATTTTCAGGAAAATAACAGTGTGAAATGTGATATTTAACAGCGTGTGTTAGATTTCTGTTTGGATTATATTCCCTCTGGCTGCAGACAGTCTTTGTTTTTCTAGTACAGTCCTGGAAAACTTTAGGACCCATTATCAACACATTTCAGATGCTCAATTTCTTTCTCGACTCAGCTTATGACCTTAATAAATGAGTGAATTCTTTGTAGAACATCTCGCCCATTTTAACGTGGGCTTTTGATTTTCATTTCATTTAGACCATTTTCAGTTTTTTAGAGCAATTTATATTCTGGCTAATGCACAGTCAACTTTCAACTCTGAATGGCTTTTATATAACCAGGTGTTTCTGCTTTGTCATCTGATATATTCATGACACTGAAACATTGTCTTACAATTCAAGGTGCAATATTCCTTGCTTCCTTCCCCTAATCAAACAAATACTTATCGTTCTTTGGGGATAAACAACCTGCTATGTGTTTAGAGCACTAGGATTGTAAAGGAATGATAATTATTCTCAACAATGTCAACTGGAAGAAAAGTAATAGATTGCTTATTAATATTAAACGCAAGACCACGCTAGCATTTTGTTCATCATACTGATCTGATACACCTGCCACTGCTCCCCTCGAAAAAACTATTCAAGTATCTACCTTAATTACCTAAAATGTGTCCCTGCTTAAAAAAGATATTATAAAAATTTTAAGTATACAGATACTCATAAATCTCATTCTAATTCTTTTCTGTAGATGGTTATTATGATTTGGTCATTATGAGTCCTAAATTTCTTAGCTTGACCTGTCATTTTATATTGTTTTATAGAAGAACCCTAGAAAAAGCAGCAAATTCTCAAGAGATGGCTTATTTTTATTATGTTTACCTTAAAAAATGTGGACAGAATTTGGATGCTGGTGCTGATTTTGTAGTTTTTATAGGTTATTTATGAATAAATCCTACATTGCATTCATGTGAAATCACTCTTCTAGCCAATATAAAGTGAAGAAGTACTAAAATTGAAACACTATGTTCTGCAACACTAAGGATTTACAAGATGGCGAAAAATTATCTTGGTAATGAGTAAACCATTGCAAACCATGGGTGTGACTTCTGGTTTAAGCTGGCAGGCCGAAGCCAAAATTTTACTTCCCATCTGTCTCCAAATCTTATTGAAATTAAAATTAAAACTAAAACTATAAAACGAAATATATCTGTAGGAGCAATAAAACCATTTGTTTTGTTTAGAAAGTGGGACACTATTAAAATGGAGACTTCGCAAATTTTTTTTCTGTAGAAGGGAAAAGGCAGGCTAAGACCTTTGATGACAGAATTGGGGAAGCTTTGAGAGCAGGCTCTAAGAGAGCCCACAGAGGGAAGGACACGGTTCTTCCAGTAGGACCTTCTGCTGATCTTGGCTGGTTTTGAGGATGTACCAGGACTGGGAGAACACAGAGTCCACAAGTGATCTGATGGACTAAAGGCTCTCAGCAGACACATGAGCCAACTGGTTTTCCCATTCCTTCACATGACATGGTGGTGTTTGACCATAAAACCTAAGGATCTACTTTCTGGTGACATTGAATGAGCTCCTGAGAGGGATGTGAGGAAGCCTCTTAGCAATGCCTTTGGGAATGATAGAAAGGGAATCTCAGTTTGTCTTTTTGTCCCCATTCATCCAACCAAGGAAAATGCTGCTCCGTAGAGAAACCTGCAAACCAAAGGCAATGAGAGACAGAAACATTATATGGAAGGGCTAGGAGCCACACAATATAAGCTTTTTGGAGACAACAAAACCAAACAAAAAAGAATACAAAGTGAGAGTTGGGTAGGGACTTGTTTTCAAAGCAATGTGCAAAGGACTTCCAGAATGGAAGAAAACCGTGGTTTCCGATGGAAAGGCTGGCAGAAGCAGCCATAAGGAAACAACAGGCAAATATATCCTCTTGAGATTTTAGAATACGGCAGATACATGCAATATCCAAAAAGGTGTCACTGAGGAGAGCAAGCCCTCCGGGAAACCAGAGGGATGTTGACATCAGTGTGGAGGCAGGATTTGGGCCTCTTGGTCTTCTCCCCCAGTGGTATGCCTATGGGCACATGACATCACAAGGCAGAGAGCACTCTGCCCGTGGGATTATGATCCCTAACCGGCTCATCTTAAAGTAGGAAGACTGTCCTTGGTCATCCCAGTGGGCCCAATGTCATCACAGAAGAGAGAACTGCAGGCCAGAAAGAGGAATCAGGAGGACCAGAGAAAAGGAGGGTTGGCAGGGCTTCCGCCACTGTTGCTGAATTTTGTGATGGGGAAAGTACCCGCCAGCCAGGGAGGCAGGTCACCTCTAGAAGCAGAATCTCTAGTCAACATCCAGCAGGAAAACAGGGATCTCACTACCACGACCACAGGAGAGTGAGTTTTGCTAATGTCCTGGATAGTCAAGGCCAACACCTTGATTTTAGGCTCGTGAAACCCGGAGTGGGGAACCAGTCAAAGTAGCCAAGGCTCTTACAGCAGCAATAGAAAGCAAATCCACATCTTGGTACTGGAAACCTGGGGCTGCATAACCAGGAAAGGTGGGCATGAGTTTGGAACCAGACAGTGGGGGAACTTGGAATAGTGATAACGAAAATCCCAGATTGCCTGGAACAGGATGTTGGTAGAAATGTGGCATTAAACACCACCGGCCAGGGCTCAGAGGGAAATGAGGAGGGTGTTAATGGAAACTAGAAACATGTTACATGGCATCAAGAAGCCTGGCAGAACTGGGTCCTACAGAAGCACGGAAGGCAGAGCTTGAAAGTGATGGATTTGGCCCTAGAACTGAAGAGATTTCCCAGCAAAGTGTTTCAGCTCTAGCCTGGTCTTTTCTTGCTACTTAACATAGAATGCAAAAGGAGAGAGATAATTGAAAGAGCTGTTAGACAAGACAAATCCAGAATTTGATTATTTGGGAGAATCTTCATGTTCCACGATGGCAAAAGATTTAAAAAAAAAAAAAAAAAGTCCTGTCAAGAAAGCATGCTCTGGAGAAAGCAGAACAGAACAGAGGGTAGAGCGGCACAACCAAGGCCAACACCTCAGAAAGTCTGAACGGTCGGAGTCTGGAGAGGTAAGAGGTGTGACTCATAGAGCCTCTCAGCCACCTGAGCAGTGGCCAAAAACAACAAAGGGATTATCTAGGAAAGCTCTGTGGAGGCGCTCCTTGTCTGATGGAGTGAGTCCTTGGGACACAGGTAAGAGTCTCACACAGTTACTGAGAATTCATGTCAGTGAAAACACTTCCAGCCTGGGCTGGCAGGGACAGAGGCAGGATGAAAGGCAGAAAGGGTATTGGACGCCCTCAGACACACTAATGAGAGTGCTCAGCTGCAAACACGTGTTGTTCATCATAAAAGAGGAAGGATGAGCCGGAGGGCAGAGCTCTGAGCCCAAAAAGGAAGCTGAGAACCACACAGGATAATTCCGAAGGCCAGAAAATATGTGGAGTTTGTGCCACTGGACCACAAGCCTCATTTAGACCTAACAACATTTTCCCTTCTATTGTCTTCCTTTCTGAAGCAGGGTGTCTGTAAGTCCTAGCCTGTGCCTATCTCACCATTGGATGCTGGGGGCAGATCATTTGCTTTCTGCATTTTCCACAGATGGAGAGGGATTTTGTCCCAGGATATTATCCCTCTGATTATGCCCAGAGTCCCATCCATACCTGATTTAGGTGATTTGGATCAGGAGTTTCAGGGATTTGGAACTACGATTTAGAGGTTTCCGCACTTTGATTTGATGCTGTATTGGGAGCAGACATTTGGAATCTTGGGATGTGGTTTGCATGTGGCATGGATGTGACTCTTCAGAAATCAGAGGGCAGATTGGTAGGCAGAATAAACCCCCCCCCAAAATAAATAAATAAATAAATAAATAAATAAATAAATAAATAAATAAATAAAAAGACGCCCAGGACCTAATCCTCAGAATGTGTGAACGCATTGCATGGCCAAAGAGATTTTGCAGGAAAGATTGAGGTTAGGGACCTTGGGGGGATGTTCCTCCTGGACCATCTGGGTGGGCCCATTTCTGACTACTGAGCCCTGAAAACCACAGAAGAAGGCAGACAGTTGGCCAGAGACACAGTGTTAGAGGCAAGAGAGATGAAGCAAAAGGAGAGGTCGGAGAGAATGAGAACTCCGCAGGGCATCATTGGTTTTGAAGGCAGAGAAAGGGGCTGTCAACCAAGAAGTGGAGACAGACAGCTTCTGGATGCTGAGAGTTGCTCTGCCAACAGTGTGTGAGGACAGCAGGACCCAAGCCCTATAAGCAGAGAGAACCAAATTCTGCCAACACACCAAATGGCCTTAGCAGTGAATTCTCCCTGGGAATCTCTAGAAAAGAACTCAGCCCTGCCAACAACTTGATTTTGGTTTGTGAACACAGGCCAGAGAAACCCGTCAGCCCTGCTAGACTTCTGACCCACAGAAGCGTAAGTAGATAAAGGGCTCTAGTTTCCCAGCTGAATGTGTGGTGAGTTCTTAGTCCATCAACAGGAAACTCACACAACTAGAGCTTCCCCCTCAGCACCGGACTCTGAGATACAGCCAATGGATGTCTCCAAAGTTATTAGAATCAACGAGATTGTGAACTAGGAAATATACCTGACAAACTGTCTTTTGAATGTGAGAATGAAGTTTATTTGTTTAAATTAAACACAGATGCTCTTGAAAGTTTACCTTCTACACATCCCACGTGGAACATAACTTTAAGTTCTACTTTAGTGAAACAAAAGAGTAGACTAAGAAAGAGGATACTGTAGGATCTCGCGGTGGTGGTATAATGAAAAGTCAAGCATAAAATATCTGTACAACAAAAATAGCCTTTTCCTATTAAGACATTGAAATTGGAATGATTATGAGCCTGGATGAGTCAGTGATACAGGAAAGAAGGGAAACATTTTTTTCTGATTCTATGAAAAATTCAAGACAATTAGAACCTTGGGAAAAGTGTACAAGAAAATCATGGGCCACAGAGAAAGCTCTAAAACTTTCATGATTTTTATGAATTGATGAAGCATAAAAAGTGAGAATCTGCTTTGCCTAATGTTTAAATGATCTTGGATAATATTGTAATGAAATGAGATTAATGAATTCTCAGGATGTACTTTTTTCTTACTTTCAATATTCAGAATTAATATATATATAACATAAACCCAGAGGAAAATGTAGTTTTAGAAAGAAAACAATGATTGGCCGCATTTAGGGATCAATAAGGGAGGACAGAACTGTAGTGGGCTCCTTAGCGGGTCTAAAATCACTAGATTAAGAAATAGATGAGGCAATTTGTTATATAAAGTCATGAAGATAATCGTTCCTAACCAAAAAAATAAGTAGATAAAATAAATAAGCAAAAACCAGAAACAATCCATCAAAAGTGTTTACCTTGGAGAAGAGGATTAGAATTGAAGAGAAAGGTAACAGTTTGCTTTCCATTTTATAGTTTTGATGTTGTTTGAGTAGTTTTACTTTCATACTCATGTAATGATTTTCTCATTGCCATTGTTGCCCATTTATTTTCAAAATATTTATTTTTATTATGAAAATCCATTCCATTTAAACTCTCCTAGGTGGGTGTAAGTAAAGGTTATCATCCTGTCTTATCCTTTAGTACTTTTAACAATTGCTATTAAGGAGGGGAAAGGAGCAGACAGTAAGTGGCAAAGTAAACAGAAACATCTGACTGTCCCACTTCCGACTCCAGTGAAGTAACCAAAGGGACCTGAAATCTAGGTCATCAGAGAGGGGCCATCCATGTGCAAGAACCTGAGCCATTTCCTCAAAAGGAATAGAAATCGGATTCCAGCACACAGGGGACTTCCTTGCAATTCTTCCCTCTCAGGAGAAAGAGTGAGCACTGTTGGAGGTAAAACGTGGAGCTCTGTGATCCCAGCACTCCTTATGTGGAGGAAAGTGGCTCACAGACAAGAGTGAGTTCAGAGAGAGCTGGCAAACATTCTACTGGATTTCCTGAAGTCAGTGTGGACCAGAAATATTCTCCACAGCTGTGCGGGGCTCTCAGGACCAGGCTTGGGCTTCTTCTGAAATGCAGCCCAGGAGGAGGGGTGGGTTGTCATCTAGTGTCAAGGCAGACTGAGAGAAGGTTTGGGCAAACAGAACTAACTTGGGAAGGTTACCCAGAGCACTGGATCCCTTACTGCACTTGTAACAGCATCCTTGGGAGAGTGCGATGTCAAACCAAATACATAACAAAGTCACTATGGCTGTTTTGGAGACAAATGGAAACACATCTCTGTTCAAAAATAAGTATACAGAATATTATTTCCTATGGATGTTGTAAGAAAAATGTCTCCCACTTCTGGGTGTTGGTAGGGTTGGTTCCTCCTGAGGAATATGAGGGAGCGTCTGTTCCACACTTGTCTCCTAGCTTCTGGGTATTTACCAGCCATCTTGCATCTTCTTCAGCTTGTGGGTGCATCACATCTTCACATGACCTTCTCCCTGCATCCATTTGCAGTCTTCCCTCTTTCCATGCCTGTCACTGTGTCCAGTTTCTTCTCTTTTTTTCATTATTTTCAGTATGTGGACATAGATCATATTGAATTAGGTATCCCATGATGACCTCATCTTGACTACGTCTCTTAAGACCCTCTTTCCAAATCAGGTCACATTCTCTGGTACTAGGTTCAAGGTCTTTAACATTTTCTCTTTGGGGGACTTGATTCACCTTTAAACACACAGAAAATGAAATATGGAATCTAACTAATATATACTTTACATGAAATAAGGAAGACAGAGTTTGAGAAGCAGAATGATGTACCACATACATAAGAAAACTTACTGTTAGGGTAATTTCAGACAGCATGTACTCAATAAAATTCAAGAACACACAGAACCTTTAGAACAGGGAGAGAAGAGTGAAAAGGGAATTTGGCTGGGAAGCAGGCAACTGTGACACTGGGTTTAGGTTCAAAAGAGAAAATATCACAGAGCAACAGAGAAAATTTGCAAATACATTATAGATGTGCAGTATCAACCGTCCAGAAGTAAGAATAAGCAAAGGTGAGGGACATGAAGAACGTAGGGATGAGGTCCGAGGAGGAGATGAACAGTGTAGAAATGATGACAGGGAATGTGATCCATTGAAAAATTGATAAACATAAAAGGGAGGAAAGAAACAATCAAAGAAATAATAGGAAATATCTTTCCTGAGCTGCAGGACACTCTCATTTGGCCAGTTAAAGAGATTCTCCCCATCTGGCAAAATTAAAGAAATGAGATTCAATTCCCAACATTTCTGAATTTTGAGAATGAAAGAAGTATCTTACAAGCTCCAGGGGGAAATGACTGTATTTGACCACTGACGTTACATGTGTCTTTCAGAAGAGTGGACAATGTCCACAGCTGTGTCCGTTCTGCAGGATCTCTCTCTAGCCTGTGGCTGGTTGGACCAGTGGGGATGAGCAGAACGAGTCACACAGATTTGCCTCTCCAGGACTGTGTCACAACCTGATGGTATTGAACGGAAAGAACAAAATGATGAAGTCCCTTGTGCCCCGGGCATGAAAGGGCAGCCCAGCCTGCCTGTCCAGGGAGCTGGGCAGCAGGAAATTGAGATCACAGTGCTCATCTGTACCAGGTGGAGGGTATATCACTTTCTGATGGCCAGTCTTGTGATTTATTCTTCATGGTGCCTGGTGTGCCTTATATTTCAAGTAAAAGGCTTGAATTTTTCCAATATTACTCCCAACACCTATTCTCGTTCTTTTCATTTTTTCACCTAAATTAGCTCCTATGCATTTCTCTTCATTGCAAACCCATCATCCCGGAATGAGATCAATGTAAAGCATTATGCAAGTATTAATAATTAATTAGAGACATGATATAAAATATGAGCAATTTGACAATAACTGGGTTTAAAACATCTGATGGTAGCCAAAAAATGATAAAGATGAGGGGTTGAAGGAAAAAAATTTTTGTTAATTTCCTTACCAGTGATCCTAGTAATTAGACAAATATAGGTTCACCTGTGTGTGGTGTTTTAAAAGCCAAGGTCTAATAGAATTAACAAGAGCAAATGTTCAACAAATCATGAAAAAATAACATTTAAATATGTACACACAGAGAAAGATAGAAAACAAAGTGAGTGGTAAAGAAACATTTTTAAATGTTTGGAAATGCTACTATATAGGATGTTAAAAGTAAGATCAAGCACTACAGATCTGACAATAAATGTAAATGGGTTATACTCTCCTTTTTGATCATTGTGAAATTCTTATATGTAGAACACAGTACAGAGAAAGTATAAAGAGAACAAAAATATTAAAATAATGGACAAAGATATATCAGATGACTGTGCTAATATGCATGGAGTTTACATTAATACCAGACAAAACATGCTGAAAACCACGACAGGAACAAAAACAATAGAACTTCACCAAAAAAAAGTATATATATGTACTTTATAAGAACAAAGAGTATCATGTTTCCTTGATTAAGACTAAAGGTCTAGTGAAAAATGTGAAGATTTATTCATTTTCTGTACCTACTGATTTAATAGTCAAATGTATAAATCAGAATCATCAGAAATGGTTGTAGAAGACACATATCTCAGTTGATGACATTTTGAATAGGAAAAAATATATAAACATAAAGACTAAGTATTGTTACCAATGTTAATACTTGCAAAAAATAATTAGATAATAATTTTACAATACAAGGAAAAAAAACCATAAGAAAACAATTAGAGAAAATCAACTTTTTAAAGGCTACATTTATGAAATTAAGGTAAATAAAACTTGAAATTAGTGACAAAAATCATTTTGAAAATGCATCAGTAACATTTTTTAAAAGCCGTAAAACACTCCTTTAAGTCATTTAGATTTAAAAGGAAAATGTATATTGCAATTACAGAATATGCAAAATCACTGCATGTTAAAACATAAGAGAACTGACTGAAGCGTTCTCAGATGGAAATTCAGAGCAATAACTAACTTATTAAGGAAAAGCATGAATTTAAATGAGTAAAGTGACATTCAATCAATACAGTTAGAAGGGGAATAATAAAAGAAAATTCAACAAAAGATGAAGATAATTAAGAAATTGATGCATTAACAAACAGAACATATCAATCTTTAAGAACTGTATCCTTGATAATGCAAAGGAAAGTGGGCAAAAAAATAACAAAACTTGCAAATATTACTAGGGACAAAAAAAAAAGATGAAATAAAGTATTACTAAAATGAAGGAGAAGATTAGAAAACTAGTCTTCAAGTATGTGTAACTCTACATGAATAAATGTAAAACTCTCAATAAGAAGGCTATTTTTAGAGAAATAAGAATGATCAAACCTGACACAAAACAACCTTGACAGATTAATAGCCATGAAAGAAACTGTAAAATTATGCAAATTACCTTAAAGAAAGCACTTGTATCTGGAAAGTTTTATAGATTCCATGCCATATAAATTATTTTTGGTTAGTAAAACTTGAATATAATAGTATATATAGAATATACATGTATATTATATGTATGTTACATATGTAATCTCAGTAAAATATACACATTTAAAATTATTACTAACAAATCAAATAAAGTTGTAAAGTCCAGTCACACATGTAGAGTAGAATTTTCCGTGTGAAATCTAGAAGTTACATGCATATTCTGTGTGTATATATGGGTGTCTGTATTAATTAAAAAGTTGGGGAAACAAATTCCAGCAGTTTCTTCTTGCTTCTTTTTTCATCCTAAAGAAGTCAGATTTGGGGTGATTTCCCCCTTCTTTTTACTTTACTGTTTTTTAAACTTTTGCATTCAGAAAAATAGTAAGTATATCACTCATTCAGATATCTGAAAAAATTAGTCTCATCTATGACGGTAAAAGGTAAATTACTGAGCTAATGAAGGACTGTATTTAAATATTATCATGTGATTGTTTTAAGGATTTCCTTAGACTATTTGGTTTTCCTGTACTTAGATAATATTTATGACTATGCTAGAAGTAATTGCTCTGAACTATGAAAAGTAAGGTTTTTCCATATGACTTGGAAACAGAAAAAGAATTTGGATTGGATGTTATTCAAAGTTTTTCCTCATAATAAATTCTGATTCCACTATTTGTCCCAAGTTACAGTAGGAATAATAATTAATGTGTGAGATTTTACTATCTACCAGGCACTGTTCTAAGCAATTTATGCATATTATTTAATTTTCCAAAAAATCTCCATGAGGTTGCACTATAAGATAGAATAATAATTTCCATTATTATTATATTATTAAATGTCAAATGGCAACTAGTGATTTATTAGAGATTGCAAATAGAACATTTAAGCAAAATGTATCAGAACATTTCATTCACTGAAAATTTCCTTTTTCCTTTTGAAATCCCAATCGCTTATACATCTGTGCAATGAGATGATTGCTTGGAAAGTCATTTATTTTCATTTGGAGACCAGTTTTTACAGTCCCTTGAATGGTGCGGAAAGAGTTAGCTGCTCTGGGTAGGCCTCCCAGGAAGCAAACCGGTGGGCAGGCTGTCGACCCGTGTGCACCTGTGCCAGGGTCAGGGAAGGGGAGGATTCAGCAGAGGGCCTGGACCTGGACCTGGGATAGCCCTTCACTGATGCTCTGATGATTGGAGCCAGCTGCCCAGGTGCCCAGAGACGGTTTCCATCTGTCAGCAGCATTCCCAGCTGGGGAGTGAATCAGAGATGGAACAGAGCAGTACAGGATGGAGAAAAGTGTAGTAATGTTTTCTAGGCAAACCCAAAAGGAAAGAAATCATTTTTAGGCATAAATCCAAAAGAAATGAAGACTGGATAAGGAGACAACAAACCAAACCTCTTAGAAACAAATATTGGTGCACAGTAAAGGGTTTATTGAAAACTTTGCTGACACAGCAGGGGGAACCCAGCAAACCAGATTCACATCCCAGACGCTCCAGACACAGGACTCAGGGCAGTAGATACTGTGGAAGCAGCAGCAGCGAGAGCATAAGGTGGAAAGTGCAAATCTGTTTAGAAGCCATCAGATGTCCACAGCCCATGCCTGCCCTTCCGAACCCAGCTGTTGCTCTCCTTCATCCCAGAGAAGGACTACTGCCCTTGTCTTTACGCAGGGAGGACGATTTTTTTGGAGATAGTTGGAGAAAGCTGTTGGGTTGGGTGCCACCAGGAGAGGTAGAGTGAGGGAACCAAAATGTGGGTTAAATGAATGTGCGCGTGCTGGATGGAGATCCCCTCACCCCTGTGGTCTTCTCCCATTTGGTTCTCAGAAAACTGACAGCACAGCCTTTGCTCTTCTGCACAGGAACTCCGGATGTGTTTTGGCAAATCTGACCGACGTAAAGGGAAGAAATGCACAAATGTCTCCATTTTAAACAGTTCAGATGGGTCCCCTTCTCCAGCCCCTCACAACTCTGCCTAGCTGTCCAGATTGCAATGCAATTCAATCAAGAATGCACAGCCTTCCCACTTAAAAAAAAATAAAGAGAAACAAACAAAGAAAAAAATGGCTTGGAGAAAACAGGGCCATGAAGGGAGGAAATCAAACATGAAAATAAAAGTGCTCCGAATATCTCAGTGATAAGAGGATACAGTGCAACTGTGCAATGAGACCAGTCAGTTCAAAAAAAAAGAAGAAGAAGAAGAAAAGAAAAGAAAAACCCAACATTCAGAGTACATAAAAGAGCTCTCAGAAATTAAAATGTGATAGAAAAAAAAAAAACTCAATAAAATCATTACACGATAAAGCTCACCGAATCCTCCCGAAAGTAGAGCAAAGAGAAGAAATGGCATAAAGTAAGAGAGATGAGATAAGAGAATGAAAGGACAGGTCCCAGGGAGTCTGAAGATGGGAGTCATGCTTGGAAATTTGAAGGATAAGAATTTCTGAACTAGAATTCCATGCTCAGCCAAACAATTAGATACAATGTAGAATAAACACACTTTTAAGCAGGCAGCATCTTGGAAATTTGTTCCCATGAGCTATTCCTTAGGAAGATCCTAGACGCCATGGTCCACCAAGCCGAGAAAGGGTGTAGACAGCAAACCCACGGCCAGAAGCCGGAAGAACCCCCCACGAGGGCATTCCCTGAGGCTGTCGGGCCGGTAGCTGGCTTCTAGGCATCAGAGCAACAGGTCCAGATGAGAAAAAGACTCTAGGGGATAAATCTGATAGAGCACCCTATTCTGCTGAAACAACTGGGAAGTATTTGGGGTTTGAATTAGTAAGTACATAGGAAATTGCAAGATAGTGGTTACCTCTAGGAAAACCAGAGCCGTAAGGCACAGAGAACTCAAGTTTCCTGCATGTCTGAGTTAAGGATTGTTTCTGTAACATCCTAATGAAGGGAGCCTTGTTGAACCCCCAGGCGGGGGGTGCATATGCGCTGAAGAATGAATATTATTCCCGATTATGTTCCCACTTGTCCTGGGGAAGGGGGGGGGGTGTCTATAAAAAGACGAAAGGTGAGAAAAAAATCAAGACAAGCATCTAACAGGTTATTTACAGAAATGTAGCTAAATACAGAAACAGCAAAAAGAGGTTTGAGTATTTGCCTCTGAAAGGGAACAACTGGGGATGGGGGAGGAGGAGGCATTTTTAAAGAAAGAGCTTGTGGAATTATTTGCTTATTAATATATATGCATGTGTAACTCTGAAAAGAATTCTTATTTAAAAGGATGGACAAGGGGAAAAGAAACAGGATGAATTTTATCGGTTGGGAAGAAGAGTACATTTATTGGCCTGAATGAACTGCCTTATTCTTTCTAAAATGACTTTAGTTACAAATCAGCAAAGTAGCTTCTGAGCGGGTTTGGAAGAGCTTCTTATTTGGACGAAATTGTTAAATATATTCTCATTATTAGCATTCTAAAATGTTATCTAATTGACCTTTAGATTTCTAATCTTACCTATAAATTCTCTTCATAGAATATAATTTTGGAAAACGTAAACTTCGATAAATGATTAGTCTACTAGTGAGATATCGTATATGAAAAAAGAAAATATCGTACGTTAAAAATGTCGGAGCTGCAGACCTCATTAATTCAGTTTTTTTTCCATATTCTATCTAGGAGAAGGTGAAGTTTACCTTTGAATGCCTAAGAAGAAATGAATATTGTAAGCATCATTATAAGGATATCTTGGTCATTTCTTTAAAAGAAACTGAAGATTGCAGTGTATAATATCTTATTTAATGGAGTCTATTTTTTTTTAAACAAATATATATTGAGTGTATTTGTGTAATAAATGCTTGTTAAGGATCTATTTTGTTCAAGCATTCTACTACATATTGGGGACAGAAAGCCAAAATACATAGTTCTTGCATTTAAAGTGACAGGTGAATAAGGAAACTGACCTAAAATTAACAATTGTGCTGAAAAGGACAGATAACAATTGCTCCGTTGAAGAGGTACACAGAAGGCACGAGCAGCCCCAGAGTTAGACTTCGCAAGGGGTTCTCAGGGGAGCTGAACCAGAAGCATAGGTGAGAGTGAAGTCCATGAGTCGATGGGAAAAATTCCAGGAAGAGAGCGCAGCTGGGGCAGTGGGGACCAGTATCCCGTGTTCCGGGAGGATGTCTGGAGCACTGGTCAAGGAGTCTGAAGGGACAGGAAAGGTATTTTAGATTGTTACTATGTAGATGGATGCAAGGACACACTATTAATAGCTATTATTATTAACAGTAGCCAAAACTTTTCAAATTGATTGTGTACACTTGGCACTAAGCCAAGCTCTTTACCTACAAAATCTTATTGAATCCTTATAACTACTCTCTCCTCGCTTTTAAAGCTTCAAGCTTAAGGATAGCATAGTAAAGTCTGTGTAGAAACTTGATGGTAGCACTCTGGAGAAAATGCTGCAGTCAAGTTTAAAAAAGGTACAGGCGGGTTTCTGTAGCTACTTAACATGCATATAATAGAGCAAGAAGCAAGACTGGAAAGAGAGAGAGAAGGTGTGCTATTCTTCTCATCACTCTGAACATTTCTAAAATATCCATGAAGCCATTTAAAAGTAAGAGCAACGTCTTACTGTAGAGGAACAGGGAAAGAAGGGGGGAGAGAAGAGAGGCCTTGAGGAGGGGAGAGCGCGAGACAGACTCGCACAGGAAGGCAGCGTGGAGGGAAGGTCGGAAACAAACGCCGAGGACCCTCTTCCCACTGCGGCCCAGGCGCAAGATAGGTATTCGTGGGTCGGATCCGAACGGAAGAATAAGGGCAGTATTTGCAAAGCGAGTCCAGAGGAAGTGGTCCCCTGGGGATGCTTGGGGGGCTCTGCCCCAGGACAGCCCCGGCAGGGCCCCAGGACAGCCCCGGCAGGGCCCCAGGAGAGCCCCGGCAGGGCGAGGAAGTGGCGGGGACAGGCGGTTCCCAGAACGGTCATCCGTGGGCTCCGGCTTAGCGGGAGCAGCGGCCGCTCCTCCGGGCGCTGCCTCGCGTCCTCTCACTCCCGCGGAGGACGAGGCACGCGGCGCGACCTCGCCGGCCGAGCCGACCCGGAACCTCGGGTTCTGCGCTCCGCCCTCAGGAAGCTTCCGTCCTAGGCTCGCGAGGGCCCAGCACGCCCCCGGGCGCGGCCTCCAGAGTCCCAGAGGGCACGGGGAGGAGCCTGCGCGCGCGGGTCCGAGGGCACGGCGGAGGCGGCCTCCGGGCGGTCCCGCACTCGCTCCCCTGCGCCGAACGCCCCGCGCGCGCGCGCCAGAAGCCGGGGCCGCGCCGTCCCCGCGGCGGCTCGTCCGGACGGGGAGCGCCTCCCCGCAGCCCCGCCTCGCTTCTAACCGGGCCCCTGTCTTCGTCCCCCCAGGGCTCTACGAAACCTTTCTCAGCGCCGAGGACCCCGCGTGCTGCGACGTCCGGAGAGAGGAGCGCCCGAGCCAGCCCCCGCCAGGGACGCGGGGCCCCGGCAGCCCCCGGCACAGGACGTCGCTCGCGGCGTCGGCGGCGGGCAGGGCGGGCGCCGGCAGACTGAGGCTGTGCGTGCTCGTGCTCGTGCTGCTGCACACCGTGCTGGCGGCCTCCGCGGCGCACAACGGCACGGCGCCCGGCTGCGGCGGCGCGCACGCACTGCCCGGGCCCTCGCCGCGCGACGAGTAGCCGCGCCCCGCCCCCGCCCCGCCCCCGCCGCCGCCGGACGCCGCGGCGCCCCGCCCCCGGCCCGGCCCCGCCCCCGGCCCGGCCCCGCCCCCGCCGCCGCCCGCGGGGCCCCTGCGGCAGCGCCGACCCGAGGAAGCCGGGCCCGCACCCGGACGGGGACGCCCACGCGGCTTTTTACCGACGGAAAGGCTGCCCAGTGACTTCGATTTCTCACACCATTTTATACACTGTGTTTCCATGTTCGGAGGTTTCAGTTGCTTTCCCTTGGTTCGGGTTCATTCGTTCGTTGATTTTTTGCACTTGTTAATACAGGATTTATTTTCGGGGATGGTTTCTCAGAGGTCAACTAAGTCTCCACCGTCTCTTTCTCTCTCTATATATATTTCTAGTCATCGTGTGTGTCCATCAGGTAGTTCTGTCTCTGTCCTGTCCGTTTCTATTAGAGGAATGATCGCTATGACCTCACGGTGTAGCAAAATACAACAACAACAACAAAAAAAATCATAAAAGATAAAAAAGACAAAAAAAAGAAAACAACAAAAAATACACATAAAAAACCCCCCTCGAACTCTTCGCTCCTGCCTCCCCGGCCTCCCCCCGCCCCCCTGCCCCCCCTGCCCCCCCTCGACCCCCCTACCCCCCCTCGACCCCCGACCCCCGACCCCCTACCCCCTGCTCCTCACTCCCCTGCCCCTCGCCCCCCTGCCCCTCGCCCCCTGCTCCCCCCGCCCCCCGCCCCCCGCAGACAACACGGCTTGCTTCTGTCTGTCTGCGCAGCCGCAGTTTGGGCGCGCACGCCCCGGGCCCGGGCCGCAGTGGCCCCCCCCACCCCCGCCGGGAGCAGAACTAGGGGTTCCTTTTTAGCTGAACAAACAAGCGCTCTCCACGGTAGGCGGAATCAGACAGTTAACACATTTTTTACGTTGACGACAAAATAAAAGCAAAGAAAACCACCACGAACTACGTTGCTCCAGCTCCCCTCCCAAGGCCCCGTCCCTCCTTGCTGGTGGTCCGGGGGCTGCGGCCCGCCCTGAGCCCCGAGCCAGGACGGGGGCGCGTGTTGGCGCTGGTGGGCCTCGAAGGCGACGAAGGGACCGAGGACACGCAGCTGGGTTCTTTCTCCTCCTCCGTGGCTGTGGGGGAGACCATAGAGATGCTCCGACACCTGCAGTGTAGACAATAGAATTTTAGCCCAGTATCTCCCAACCTATGATTTTCAATTATTCCAGGTATAAAGTGTATGCAATTCTGCATTATCACAAAAGAACTTGTTTAAAAAAAAAAATAGGTTAGCCATTTTCATTCAAGCGCAAAAATTTTGTCACTTCGAACACGCTCTAGGTAGTCGAAGAGAAGAGGAGAAATCAGATCGCTCTGTTTGTATTTTTTCTTTTTGTGGGAACATTTCACCTGCTGAGTGTGTATGAATTTGCTTTCTAAAAAAAGGCTTTTATGAGTTTACAGTAGAATCAGTGGAAGGAAGAGTTCATAAGGGCTGTTTTTAAAAAAAACAAACAAACAAAACAAATAATTAAAAAAAAAAAAAACACTTTACATTCCTTCCTATTCTCTAACTACATTTGGGAAGTGCTCTTCAGATGTGTTTGCTGTGTAGCCGGGAGATGAAGGAAAACCATAGAAAAGGTCCTCGTAGCGAACAAAATTTAGTTATTAACTTTATAGCTATGAAATTCCCCCGGTATTTGTTTTTGTTCAAACAAACTTTAATCTCTGCATCATACTTAACCCTGCGACATGCGTACAGTATGCATATTTTGTTTTGAATAAAAAAAATGTTTTGTTCCAGTCTGTTAAGAATATTCAAAAATAATAAAGGTATTGCTTAATAAAATTGCTAGAATTGTTTAGCAGTACATGCACAAATATTTTACTAGATTCTTCGTTTTAATAGTGTTTTGTTGAGACTGAAAATCCTAAAATGGTCTGCGCAAATACAAAAAAAAAAAAAAAACACCAAAAATGCAAAATTCTCCAGTTTTTGTTCCTTTTTTAAAAATCGTTTTTTCATGAAAATGTCAACACACATTCACAACTGCACACATACGCACATAACACACACAGTATTTTCAATTTATAGAAATCCAGTGCTATTTCTGGGGCCCCAAGTGGATGGGAAGAGGCTTGGGGGAATTGAGCTGTGGCAACTGTTAAACACTGGGGGAAATGATCATGTTCAAAGACCCCTCCTGGTGGGCCACAGATTTTGGTGGAGTTGAGGGATGACAGAAGTTGGGGAGAAGCGGGGAGTGGAGGGTTAAGGGGTTCTGACTCCTAACAAAAGACTTAAGGTGAGCTCCTTTTCAACTAACCTCTTAAAGGCTTTAAGATATACAGCCAGGAAAAAGTCTGCTTTGACCTTCCCCTACCTCTGCCAGACGAAGACCAAGCCCCGGGCCATTTCTTCAGTGTCCCCCATGCTGCTTTTTGCTCCATGGAAATTTCCATCCTTTGGGAAAATGACAAATCAACACAGAGGCAAATTCCACCCACTCTCAGGACAAAAAGTTACTATTTCTAGACCCTGGGCAAAATGATTAAAAACAAAAACCAAAAAAACAGTCTCCCATAACAAACAGGGTTTCATTTTCTCTTAATATCTCTTGCAACTGGTTGCAATTCTTTTAAAATATAGAGGGGTTGGAAGATTCCACGGGGCCATGTTTTAGCTTTAGTTTGGGGAGAATGGCAGCTGAACGAGGGAGACCAAAAACCATCACCACTTTATCTGACTGGTAAGTCCTCCAGAAGACAGTTTCAAGAATTGAGAGAAAAAGCACAGTATTTAATTGTACAATGAAACTATAATTTAGGTGTTGAAAGGCTGGCAAGGAGAGAAAGGGAGCAGGTTATTCCCCCAATATCAACTAGCCTTGCAATTGTGTCTCCTTCTGGTAGGATTCCTTTGCCATACACATTTGTTGCTATTATGTGAGAATGACCTTAGCGCCCCGTAATTATTACTGTAAATGTGTAAGCATTTCCGTAGGACATTCCCACTGACACAGTGAATTAAAGCAGCTTTTCTTGGGTTCAGCCAAAGGATCCAAACAGTCAATGAATGACTCCTAGATGGAGTCAAGAAACAAGCATTGAAGAAACAAGTCACTGCACCCATGGGTTGGTTATTTATTTATTTATTTATTTATTTTAAAAGATTTTATTTATTTATTTATTTGGCAGAGAAAGAGACACACACACATACACACAGCGAGAGAGGGAACACAGTGGGAGTGTGGGAGAGGAAGAAGCAGGCTTCCTGCTGAAGCGAGATGCAGGGCTAGATCCCAGGAACCTAGGATCATGACCCGAGCTGAAGGCAGATGCTTAAGAACTGAGCCACCCAGGTGCCCCTCCATGGACCATTTAAAGTAGTTTTTCTACTTGATCAACAGTACGCATGTTAATTCTGATACAAAAAAATCACACTTTGCAATCATCATCCCGTTCTATTTTTCTCATGGTGGATATCCATTGTGTAGTAGATAATGAATTACAGTATTGAAACAATTATTTCTGAAAGCAAGTTGATAATCAAGAAAATGATATTTCATCCACAAATGAATAGAGTATGTTTCCCCGTGTTTATGACTGTCTTTTCTTCCTCAATAGAGAAATTCCAGCTTGTGAGAGATTTTGAGTCTGCCAAACAAAATGTCACAGGTTGGGTGTCATTCCTTACAGCATTTACATTCAGTGAAACTTTGTACTGACTGTTCTCTCATTGAAAAGATAGTGTTGTTTTGGGGCGCCTGGAGGGCTTAGTCCTTAAGCATCTGCCTTCTGCTCAGATCCTGAGACAGAGACCCCCGCACCAGGCTCCCTGCTCATCAGGAAGACTGCTTTTCCCTTTCCTACTCTCCGTACTTGTGTTCTCTCTCTCTCTCTCTGTCAAACAAATAAATAAATATCCATTTATATCCATTGTGTAGTGGATAATGAATTACAATATTGAAAAAATTATTTCTGAAAGCATGTTGATAATCAAGAAAATGATATTTCATCCACAAATGAATAGAATATGTCTCATGCTTAAGTTTTCTTCTCACTGTCTCACTGTCTCTCTCTCTGTCAAACAAATAAATAAAATCTTTAAAAAAAAAAGAAAAGAAAAGAAACACTACAGTGTTGTTCCCCTCTCCCACAATATAGTAAGTGAAAATTGCTCATTTAAATGGCATAATTACCAACAAGGGAATGTAGTTCCTCACCAATGAATTGGTACCATTAAGTTCTAGAACCTGTATTTATTAAAATAAGGCAGACAGCCAGGACAGAAAGGAAAGGAGAAACAGAGAAAAAGGAAAGGAAGGGAGGAAGGAAGGAAGGAAAACAAAAATGGATTTTATATGAATGACTAAGAAATCACGTTTTCCAGGGCAAATACATAAATGAAAGATGCAGTTGGGTGTCAGATTCATGTGCCCAAGAAACAGTGTTTGATATCTGAACACATTCAAGCACTGATCCATCTGAGGCACCATTAGTGTTATTTCTAGGTAACAACTAATTTGCTGCTGGACGCATTCAGTCAGAGCCAGAAAAGGTACATCCTGTTTTTACTAGACTTGCAGACAGGTTACATACACATGCAAATGTACATATAACGGGGAAGGCTATGAGGCCCCGACGTGTCTCCATAGTGGTATTTGGGTGTCTAATGTATATATTGTTTATAAGTAAAACCTGAACCACAGAATTATTCAGTCCAAGACACATACACGTAACATAATAATGAATGATTCCTATTCTCTTTGCTGAAGTTAGAGCAGAATGCTCATTTAAAGACTATACCTACCTTAATGTGGAAAACAGACTCTCAGACTGTCTCCACTAACAAGGGAAGAAGAATTTTTTAGAATCTTCTGTCTTTCAAGTATTAATGATGTTTAGAAAAAATGGAGTATGGCATGCACATACTGCACGGCAGTGAGTAACAAGGCTTTTTAAATGGGAGGAAGAAAAAAAAAAAACAACAACTGAGTGGAACATAGAGCAGCATCCCCACAACATTTATAAGAACTTTCAGGGGCGCCTGGGTGGCTCACTGGCTTGGATCATGGTCTCAGGGTCCTGGGATCGAGCCCCGCATTGGGCTCTCTGCTCAATGGGGAGCCCGCTTCCGCCTCTCTCTCTCTGCCTGCCTCTCTGCCTGCTTGTGATCTCTGTCTGTCAAATAAATAAATAAAATCTTTAAAAAAGAAAACAAAAAAGAACTTTCAAGCTGCTTCAGAGCCTGGAAATTTTCCATACAATGATAAAATGGCAAGAGAATCCTCTTGGCCTTGGAAGAAAACTTAAGCATGAAACCAAATATGTAAGATGTCCTGACACACTTCAGGACAGAAAACATTCAGATTAAAATTACAAATCATAAATTTCCCGCTGGGTCATGCAAGTTCACACAGGTCAGTAGCAGAAAGTTGGAGCTCCCATCGCCTCGAATGGTGAATTCCAAACGTGGGCTTTGGAGCCCGATTAGAATCTTAGGTCTCATGCACGCTTTGGGAGCGTAATTTATTTTCTCTAAATTCTAACATAATTATGAAATTCCCAAGTTTTCAACTTAAAAAGTTAAAAAAAAGAGATTTAAAAAAGAGAGAGAGAGAGAGAGAGATTTCCAAAGTCTTAAGCCACATCTGCTCACATTTTCATTTTGCTGCTTCTCTGGTCATTGTGGTGAAGCGAACGAGGAGGTTGGTGGAAACGTCTCGCTGAATCCCTAGCCAAGAATGGTAGCAGTATGTGCCTTTAAGATTATTTTTTCTACAAAGAGAAAAGGCACAGGATCTCAGGGGCAAAGCCATGGTTTGGGTACCCGCAAACATAGGGAACAAAGGGGCGAGGGACATACTTGAATATGATATCACACTAGGGGGAAACACCTTATTGGACCACTTGAGGCTTAAGTGGAATAAATGATATAAATGTGCCTGACAAGATGGGCTCCTCGGTAACGGTTGTGATGATTCCTTGTTCACGAAAGGTAACTCACTGCTTGCTTATGGCGACCACTCCTGCAAGGGTTTCTGAGTCCTTGGATTATGCTGGTTTTTCTCTTAATAGCATATTTTGGGGAACACTTCACATCTTTATTTTTTTTTTAAGATTTTATTTATTTATTTGCCAGAAAGAGAGAGAGAGCACAAGCAGGAGGAGTGGCAGGCAGAGGTAGAAGCAGGCTCCCCACGGAGCAGGGAGGCGGAGCTGTGGGGCAGGTTTGATCCCAGGACAACATGATCATCACCTGAGCCAAAGGCAGATGCTTAACCACCTAAGCCACCCAGGCCCTCCAACACTTTACATCTTTAATCTAGCAAACTGACCACGGATGACCTTCCAACAGTTTTTTGTTTGTTTGTTTGTTTGTTTTTTATATAAGTTATAGAATTAAGGTGAACACTAATGACTTTAATGTACATAACTTTTTTCTTTATGTTTTTATGTCTTCCCCCTCCAACACAACAGCAACAACAAACCCACCATGATGAATTGTAAAAGAAATCCATAAGAATGGGGAGGTGACCCCCTGTGCACGTGTGAGTTGATTTAAGATTGTCTTAAAAATAATGATGCAGCCTCAAAGTGATTTCTAAACTCCTCGTAGATTTTTTTTTAAGTTCAAATCTTTAATACCTCTGGATTCCATAAACAAAAACATAACAGTAAATTTAAACTTATTTTGCATGAATATATATCTAAACTGAATTGATATGTTTATCTTTTTCTAAAAGATTTTATTTATTTATTTATTTGAGAGAAAGAGTGAGAGAGAGAGCACAAGAGGGGAATGGGTCACAGGGAGAAGCAGACCCTCTGCTGAGCAGGGAGCCTGATGCAGGACTCCATGAGGGAACTCCAGGATCACGACCTGAGCAGAAGGCAGTTGCTTAACTGACTGAGCCCCCCAGGTGCCCCAATATGTTTGTCTTAAAATAGCGCCATAATCCCTACAGAAAGAAATCACAGTGAAAAAAATTTAGGAAACCTGAGAAGTTTTTGAAAAAGTGTAAGAAAATGGATTCTCCCAAGAATCCATTCTCTAAGAAAATGGAGCTGGTTTTTTTGTGTTTTTTTTTTTTGTTTTGTTTTTTTAAAGATTTTATTTATTTATTTGACAGAGAGAGATCACAAGTAGGCAAAGAAGCAAGCAGAGAGAGGAGGAAGCAGGCTCCTTGCTGAGCAGAGAGCCTGATGCGGGGCTCGATCCCAGGACCCCAGCAGAAGGCAGAGGCTTTAACCCACTGAGCCACCCAGATGACCTCATGGAGCTGGTTCTTGAGTGACTTTTCTCATTTCACTCATTCTAGTCTCTCTGCCCCTCCTACCACCTCTCCCCCATCCACTAGATATTTTAATATATTTGCATATGCTCCACCCACTCCCTATTTCTGACAACAGCTGACATCTGGAAGTGCTTCCCCATTTACAGCTATAGTGGAAAACCAGACTCTGGATATCCGCCCATGGAGATGGGCTGTTGATCAGCACGTATTGCAGTGGTGACCATTTCTCTGGCGATCTGAGCTCCGACCACGCCGGCTGCCTCAAGCTGCAGGCTGGCTGTCTGAACGCCAGCTGACTAGAAGGGCATCTGTTTTGAAAAGCAAATTTTCAACGTATGTCCTTTTCTTGTTGACTGGGCCGCCTAACACCAAGTGAACATCCAAGCGAAAGTTCAAGTTCTATGTGGATGTAAGGGGAAAGTCTGAAATGGAGACTACATCCCTGTTACTTTCTCTCTTTGCTTTTCTTCCTTTTACTCTGTGTAATTTTTATTTCCATATCATCATATGCATCTGAATGTATGCCCTAGAACTTAATGGGCCAGATTTCCATTTTTCATAGATTTGTTGATGAACTATGATTTAATAAAAATAGGGATGGCTCTACAAATACATACATAATATTAATTTTTTTGAGTTCATTCAAATATAATTTTAAGGGAATAGAGACCTAGAAAGAACTACAAATACCGGGCAGTACTGAGGGCTGAGAATGATGTAAAAACAAGTAAATTTCACTAAGCTTTTATGTAATATGCTAGCAGGTGGGGGAAGGTTCTGTTCTTAAATTGCAAATTCTAAAATCATTAAAATATTGAGCATATTGGAAAGATATTTTTAAAAAATTTATAAAAGTCACCGGTAAGTTTTGTTTATGTCCTGTTTCTTTGGTCGGCTGGATCGCTCATTTGTTTCTCCTTTCACTACCATTATGCTGCTGAGCAAGCGACTCCTCTCCAAATGGAATGCGGACTTTGTTGATCTGTGGAGAAGACGAGGAAACCATGCCTGGGTATTGAAGGTGACCTAAATGGTCAGTCAACTACGGTCTCGTTCCCAAGGTCAACAGCCACTGATGTGATGTCTCGAGATAAACCAGGTGCTGATGCCGCCCTATGACCAGGGCTCCCACTGAGGCACTTGGCAAGAATGTCATTATCTTGTAACACCAGAAATAACACGTCGTTTGCTTTTTTCCTTCCCCTTCGTTTGGAGGGTACACAAACGTTATCAATAAATGAAATCCAACAGCAAAGAAATTTGTTTCTAAGCCTTTAAACAATGATTCAATTTTGTTGAAAATCTTAGTAAAACATTTGCTGCATCCTCATGCAAAGTCAAGTTGAGCCAAAGCATGTTGATTTAATGTGATTTTCTTTTTCTGAAATGTGATACTGTGAAATAAGGTTTGGGATACTCAAAACATACACTATGGTGAATAAGTAATCAAATATATTTAAAATACACTCAGGTATTTTTGCCGTAATTAGAGTCTGAAATCTGGTAGTTTTCTCTTTATTGCAGTTTTCTTTTCCCCTCAAAGCAATGTAACTTTTTATTTAATTTATGTGGTTTTTCAGAAACTGTCTTTCAATAGCTTTCTGGATCTCTTCAAATTTCATATGGAATCTTGCAGAGTCATACTTACGTTCAGTAAGAGGTTTGAAATTAAAATCTCTACTCATCGGTTAGGCACAATATGTATCAAGCAAAGTACTCCGGTTGTTCCAAGTTATTCGAAGTAGATTCAATAACTTGCTTTGATTCTGATCTCTATCCCCTGTTTCTCCCTTTTCCTAATCTCTATTCCTCTTTCCTCTCTGTCTCTTTCGCTGCCTCTCTGCCTCTCTCTTTTAATTTCAGGATTTTGAAATGAGGGGACCCTGGATGGCTACGTTGGCTAAGTGTCTGCCTTCATCTCAGGTCCTGGGATCGAGCTCCGCATTGGGATCCCTGCTTAGCCTGCTTTTCCCTCTGCTCCCTGCTCGTGCTCTCTCTCTTGCTCTCTCTTTCTATTTCTCTCTTTCTCTCTCTCTCTCAAATAAATGAATAACATCTTTTAAAATGAACTGTCTTAGTGTCAATGTCATTGTTGAAACTTGTGGACTGTCCTATGATTCTTAGACTTGAAAAGACGACTAAATGATCCTACCAGAAAAAAAAAATGATTTTAAAAGATGTGAAATATATTAAATGCTGCAACATTAGAATAAGTTTGGCTCTGCAACCAAGACCTTTTAATTTTCTGGTGAAAACTTTGATGCTCTAATTTATTGCCATGACTCACAAAGAAAAATTCTTTCTGAAATGAGTTAGGGAAGCTGTCAGAGCATGTGAGAAGCACTAATATAATACCTTTATAAGAATGCATTTAAAGAGGAAAACAGTGACTTTGACTTTTTCATGGTTGGATATTTGGATTTTCATATATTATTATAAAATATAGAAAATTTACTTTCAAAATTTGATTTTGGAAAAAAAAATGTGTTTCAACTGAAATGGAAATTTAACCTCCATAGAAATCCAATTGTATTGTATATATTGTATTGTATATATTTTTTAAAGACTCAAGAAATTTTCATTTTTATATTTTTATGGAGAAGTAGCATCTTAACAAGAGCCTGGCCCTCTTCATCAACACCCACAACATCCCACAACACCACTGATTTTGTATTTACCTGAATAATTTGCGAACTATACAGTGGTATAGTATAGTATAGTACAGTATAGTATAGTATATAGTATAGTATAACACTATGCCTGCAAATGGGCAGATACATTTTCAAAGATCTAAGGCTAAAGAAAATACATTAAGGGAGTCTTTCTTTTAAGGGTAATTCATCTCAGGACACCTGCATGGCTCTGTCTTCTGCTCAGGTCATGATCTCAGGTTCCTGGGATTTAGTCCCACAATGGGTTCCCTGCTCAGCAGGGAGCCTGCTTCTCCCTCTGCCTGCTGCTCCCCCTACTTGTGCTCTCCTCTGTCCCTCTCTGACAAATAAATAAATAAAATCTTAAAAAAAAATAAGAGTAATCCATCTCGAATTTTATAACTTGGTGCAATGACAAATAACAGCCAAATCTTGCAGAATATTTATTTAATGTATCAAATCATTTCATTCATAGAAACAGATAAACACCAGATTTCTTCCTTCTTTTCCCTGTGAACTTGGGCAATCAATTAATTTATTTCTCCCTCAAGCATTTCTAAAAGGTAAGTGTAAAGTGAAAATTTATTTCTTGTGTCATTAGGGGAGAAACGATGAAGCTCAGGCACAGTATTATTTGTACCCCTGTCAAAAAGTCCCTGGTACATAAGCACTCATCATCTGAGGAAACAGCTCCGAATCTCCCAGACAGCACACTCCTCTGATGACTAAGACCTTCCACCAGGAGGGTTGGGAACCCTTCTTGAAGCAGCAATCAAGCTCACATTAGAACAAGATGTAGGGGAAGAGAATACATTTCTTGGGGCACATGGGTGGTTCAGTCATTGAGTATCTGCCTTCAACCCAGGTCATAACCTCAGGGTCCTGGGATCGAGCCCCACATGGGGCTCTCTGCTCAACAGGAAACCTGCTTCTCCCTCTCCCACTTCCCCTGCTTATGTTCCCTCTCTTGCTATGTCTCTGTCAAATAAATAAATAAAAAACCTTAAAAAAAAGAAAGAATAAATTTCTTCTTTCAATCATATGATGAACACCAAAAAAAAAATTTCTGGGCAATAGAAATATGTCTTCAGGTATTCAAAGGGAGCATTATATAAATTTCTTCTCTTCTGTTTTGTTAAAGTTTCCAGAAAGGAAGGAAAAAAAACCCTGGGGGTTAAAATCAATACCTAATGCCTTTCATTTTGAGAATAATAGGTATATCTTATTTGCCATTTATTAGTTTATTTAAAACAGACATATAAACTGCTCATGTTCATGACTTCCAATCTTTGCTTGGTAAAAACTTTGTGTGAAGCCTCCAGTCACTGAGATGAAGCTAGGCTTTGGAGACACTGATATAAAAGAAGTAATTTTGGTTGCTTCCAGGAGTTCTGGGACAGTGAGGAAGAAGGACATAGGATGACGATATAGAGAGTAAGTCCGAGAGGGTGGCAAACTTAGAGTACTCTGGGAGATTTCAACTCTGAGTGGCTGAGCTTAAAGTTTCACAGTTGAAGTGACAGCCTCATAATCAAACACAAGGTTGGCAAGTAAAGGACATTGTACGTGGTCCTGTACAGAAGACTAGAGTTGAAGGGACTGCTTTGGCAGTGTGCAGAGACGAGCAGGAACAGACTGATAGTTGGAGAGACAAGAAGACGCTCTTGTAGCCCAGCTTAGAAGTTTGGATTTGGCTCTCAGAGTAAGAAAAAAAAAAAAATTAGAGAATATACCGTGTAAGGAACTTCATGCATTTAATTTTTTTTTTTTCTTGGCAAGAGTAGAGAGCCTAGATTGAGGGAAGTAAGGCAGTAAGGGACTGTAACATCGGTGGGAAGTAGTGAGACTCTGAGCAAATACAGAAGTGAATGAGACCAAGAAGAGGGATGGATCTGAGAAATAGTTCAATGTAGAGTTGGTGGGGCTTCATGGTTTTCTGAATGATTGGTAAAGATAAGCAAAATGCCATTAAAAAAAAAAAAAAAAAGAAATGCACAAAAAGGAATCTCAGTTTTCCACTGTGGTCATTCATCAAATACAGACTCCAGGAAGAAGAATAGATTTGGGACTGTGGACAATCTGTGCACATTTGGAAATGTCTGGGGGACTGCTCCCCCAGCAGCATAACACCCACTGTTACTTAGGCTAACACTACCTGCTCTACAAAGCAGACAACACATTTAAACGGCTCAGCACAACAGAATTGTGCTAAGGAATTTTGCTTTCTTAGACATCCAGTGGGTGCCTCTCCTGTGGCTACTTCCAGCTCCCAGGCTTCTTGTCTTGACCTCCCACCAAACCCAAGGCCTCATCTGAGCCTTTATTAATTCCAGTGAAGAGGACAGAGTAGGCAAGGTGCATCCACTTCTCAACATGACAGTGAAGAAAGCGTTGGCGATAAGAGCTCTGGGACAGATGAGCAATGTCGGGCACACTGGTTAAAAAGACAGTGCTGAAAGGAGACGTAACTTTTACTTTAAGCATCTGTCAAGGTCAGGCACTTTTCATAATTCATTTCTGGTTCTCACAATAAAGCTCATAAAAGGTGTTTTTCATCCTAGATTTTTGGAGGAGGTTCAAGTCTCAGAGAGAGCATGGAGACAGGTCAAGGTTACACAATTGTGAACACCTGTGTTCAGACGTAAGCGTGATTTTTCTAATGCCAAGCCCTTCTGCCTCCCTCAAAAAACACTTACTATAACCCTGCTTTCCTTAATCTAGGAAGAGGCCAGAATAAATCAAACTAGTTAAAATTCAAGTTTAACTTTAAATAATAAAAATAAGTTACATTTTTAATGTCAAAAATATGGGAGAAATGCAGTAGAATTATCTGGTGAAAGCGTCCCCATTTTTCTATTCTTACCTTTTGGTCTTAAGGTTAGTGAATTTACAGAATTTTCTCTCCACAGACTTATACTTGTCAAATCTCTGGTCTTAGAATGAAAGTCTGGCTTCATTGTTGATTAAATATGATCATATCACTTGGCTGTGGAATTCCAAAGAAAATTAGTTGACATTAATTGAAATAGGGTACTAGAGCATTCAGGTCAATGGTCAAGATGAATAATAGATGTTATCCTTAATTTTAACAACTTTACAATTTGGTGAAGGCTACAGGCATATGCCCTAAAGAGAACTGGTAGCCCTGCTTTTCCCTTTATATTCTTGGTCTCCTGTTGGCAAACTATCAAATTATCTTTGTATTCAATGATTTAGTGGTTGGGATTCGTTCTTCCAAAAGTGATAGTGAAAATGACTGTTCTCCAGAAGGAAATATATTACAAGAGAGAACATAAATGATATTACTAAGAACATAAAAAATTGAAGAGGGGCCCATTATAAATCCAACATTACATCCAGTTCGGTAATGACAATGGTCATTTGTGGACAAGATTGGAAATTCTTCATGAAGACTATACATGTTGGGGTGCCCAGGAAAATTCCTATAATTTTATAAAAACTTATTTTTCAAGGAAATATTTAATTTTTCTAAGTGACTCTTTAATCTGTTTTTTACTTGATTTTCAGAATCAAAGAAGTACAATATATAATTTTTTTAAAAAGATATAATCTGGACTTCATTGTTTTAGTCTTAGTTCTTCTAACTTGTGAAATCTTTAAAGCCTGCCTCTGTATTCCAAAATAACATAAAATAAGCAGGTTTGGAAAGCACTGGGTAGTTGATTTTACTAATTGGGAAGAGAAGAAGTTTGCATTGTACTTACTTTCAGTTGGATGATATTAATGAGTACAATTGTCTATGTGAGCAAAATGGAGATTCTGGGTATAACAGACTATGCTGGTTTTAGTCTAATTTCTGATAACAAGGCAAAATTAAGTATCTTCATAACATCTGCTAGGTTTTATGTGCAGAAAGTAGAAGTTACTTGCATTATTCAATATGGTAATGTGACTATTATGAAAATCCCAAGCTTCTTTGTGAGTTAACACACTGAATAAGAATTCGCTAGAAATTAAAGAATCTATATACTGTTGTTCTTATGGGGAAGTTGTTCAACATAAATCTGGTTGAGGAACAACACATTTGGAAAGGTAAAATTAATAAACCTGTAGTTAGATTATCTGGGATTATCTGTCAAAATTCAATTCCCAGATAATTATTAATACATTTTTGCTTAATGGAATATCTCTATTTCAGTGTACACTTAAACCAGTGACTTTGCTAATGGTAATTTAATTACATATAGTGAGATTTAGAAAAAAAAATTAATGTCAATGTATTTCTATATTACTTAGCATGGTAGAATTAATCATTTAAAGTAACCTACCTACCTAGCACATCAGTAACTAACAGATAGCTAATGCATCAGTTACTTAATATCATTAACACATATATAGATATTTATCAATTACATACCCAAAGAAGATGCCAAAATCTCACTGGGTCACTGTCAAATATAACTATATAATAAAATTATTATGAAAGAGACATATTATAATTTTAATAACATATTAGAATTTTAATGAAAATGAAACATTGCTTGATATTTTAGATAATAAAATCAAAATTGTAATTTTTTTTTTTTACCTACTGAACATATGAACTAAAATTCTTATTTCATCATCAAATAAAAAAGAGAAAGCCAGTTCACTTGTTAACTAATCCAAATAGTCCAGTTTTCCCTGAATTTGTGGTGTGATACTTGTAAACATTATAATTTGGTGCTGTTCTTAGCTAACTTTGCCCCTTTGGAGTTTCTGTTATTTTAATAAAATTTATTTCTGATTATGGAAAACTTTATAATATTTTTTGTTACACTGAAACAATCATAACCTTGCAAAATAGTTGCAAGAACAGTCCAATCAACCTTCTCCCTCTTTTCCAAACCACTTGGGAATAAATTGCCAACCTGAAGTATCTTTTCTGATTATTTTAAGTGTGTATTTCCTTATAATTAATTATATTTCCTTATATTAAGAATAAAAATATTCTTCTTCATAACTACAATACAATCTTCAAGATCAGAAGGCTAACATTGAAACTTTCTACCATCTAGGCCTTGGATCCTATTCAAAATTTCATCTATAGGTCCCAAAGTGACCTATAGGATAAAATAACCCAATTTAGAATCACATGTTACATTGAGCTGTCAAGTCTCTTTTGTCTCCTTAAATATGAAACAGTTCTTTAGTATGTCTCTTACTTTTATGACCCTGCTATTTTGAAATTTATGGGCCAATTATTTTTTAGAAGTTTACTTGATTTGTTTTTTTTTTTCTGAACATTTCACAATATTATAATTAAAGGAATATAAGAAAACTTTATCCCGTCTCATCAGAATAAACTGATAAATCAGGATAAACAGGATAAAAAGTTATCCTGTCTCATCAATGATGATATTCACTTTGGCTGTATGATAAAAAGGGGTTGCCAACCCCATGCCTAGGGACATAATAGTAAAAAAACCAAACATAGACAGAAAAACCAAAATAAATTCAACTAAAAACGAATATCATGAAAGTAGCCAGAACAAAACAACACTTTATAAATAGAGAACAATCAAGCAAAGAACTACCAACACTTCATCAGAAATTATGGGACCAGAACAACATTTTTTAAATTCTGAAAGAAAAAAAAAAATGAAAGAACTGTCCATCAAGACTTCTGTAATAGCGAGAACAACCTTCAAGAATTAAGATGATACACGGGTGCATGGGTGGCTCAGTCGGTTAAGTGTCTGCGTTCGGCTCAGGTCATAATCTCAGGATCCTGAAATCAAGTCTCACATCAGGATCCCTGCTCAGCGGGGACCATCCTTCTCCCTCTGCCCCTCCCCCTTCTCATGCTCACTTTCCCTCTTCCTCTTAAATAAATAAATAAAATCTTGGAAAAAATTAAGATGAAACAAAAACATTTTCAACTAAAGTTAAACTAAGAGAATTTATAAAAACCAGGCCTGTGTTATTAAAAAATGTTAAGAGAAATTTTTGAGACTGAAGAAAATGGACTCGGTGGGAAATCGGGATTGTCAGGAATCAATGAGGAGTATTAGAAAAGATAAATATATGGGTAAATATAAAAAATAATTTTTTCTTTATTTTCTTTAAAAGCTACTGTTGAAAACAAAAAGTATAGCATTGCATCAGGGAATTTATAATGTTATTAGGTATATTACATGAAACAACACTAACAGGACGACCACCATGATGGTGGAAGGGAAACGGATCTGCACAGTTTCAAGATTTCTACATTTTATATAAGTTGGTATAATACTAATTCTAAGTATTGTGAAAACCTAAGGATGGATACTGTAACCCCAAGAACAATTACCAAAAAATAAACAAGTTCAGAGAGACATAGCTAAAGACATAAATTAAATTGAAATTCTGAAAGTATTCAAAGAATCTAAAAGAAGATAGAAAGGGGAGAACAAAGGAACAAAACACAGAAGGACAAACAGAAAACAAATAATAAAATATTAGATCAAATCCAACTATATCAATAATTATATTAAATGCTAATGGAATAAATATTCCCATAAAAAGGCAGAGATTATCTGACAGAGTAAGTACTAACAAGACCCAACTTTATGCTGTCTACAAAAGAGACACTTTTATTTTAAAAACACAACCAGATCGAAAACAAATTGATGCAAAAAATATATATATGCTATGCAAACAGTAAGCTTAGGAAAGCTGAAATGGCTATATCAGTTAAAACAGACTTTGAAGGGGCGCCTGGGTGGCTCAGTAGGTCAAGCCGCTGCCTTCGGCTCGGGTCATGATCTCAGGGTCCTGGGATCCAGTCCCACATAGGGCTCTCTGCTCAGCGGGGAGCCTGCTTCTCTCTCTCTCTCTCTCTGCCTGCCTCTCTACCTACTTGTGATCTCTCTCTGTCAAATAAATAAATAAAATCTTAAAAAAAAAAACAGACTTTGAAAATCCGGTATTATCAAAGTTAAAGGGGGGGTTATAATGAAATGGATAAAATATGACAGACATAATGATAATTCATAGCAATCATAAATGTGAATGCATCTAATGAGACATTCAAAACTGATGAAGCAAAAATAGAATTACAGTGAGAAATTCTACAGTGATAGTAGGAAATTCTATTACTTCTCTTTCAGGAATTGACATACCTGAACAAAAAAACAGCAAAGATACAAGTATCAGAGCGCTAACAGGGAGGAGGGAAGATGGCAAAAGAGTAGGGGACCTTGTTTCATCTAGTCCCTTGAATTCAGCCAGATATGTATAAATCAGAGCACTTGTGAATTTAACCTGAGATCTAAGAGAAAAAATTGCTGGAATTCTACAAATAGAAAAGTGACCACTTTTACAAGGTGGGAGGTGAGGAGAAGTGAATCTGAGGGGATATATCAGAAAATAACCGGCAGGGGAAGGGAGCTTCCATAAGCCAGCTACTGGAGTGCAAAATCGGAACTTTTAGAAGCTGCTCCCATGAAGGATGGAAGGACATCCCTGCCTGAAAGGTGCTCACGTGGCAAAGCAGAGCAGAATTCTAGGTGGGACAGTGTAGTCTCAGGATCCCCAGGGTCACAGAAAGAATGGGGGTGCCTGAGTGGACAGAATTCCCGAGCGCTGGAGCAGGGAAGCCAACTACAATCAGCAAGCCCGGTAGCGGGCTTTTAGCTCGACTTGCCACAAACCAGGAACCAGGGCAAGACTCAGCAACCACTCCCCAGCAGGGGCTCTGCAAGTGGCAAAACTGTGGTGGCCCTCCCCTCCCCCAGGATGATCAGTTCGGTTGTGCACTGCAGGAGTCTGCAGAGTTTGACCACACAAAAGTGATTGACTGTGTTCCCCTGAGGGTTCACTGAAGAGTGGGAGTGGTGATCTTTCAGCTCCAGGGCTGGAGATCAGGGAGCTGCCATTTTTTATTTTCATCCTCTAAAGAGGCACCTGGCCTCAGGAAAATACACATCAAAACCACAATAAGATACCATCTCACACCAGTCAGGATGATTAAAACAACAAATGTTGGCGACAATGTGGAGAGATGGGAACTCTCCTACACTGTGGGTGGGAAAGCAAGCTGGTGCAGCCACTCTGGAAAATGGTATGGAGGTTCCTCAAGAAGTTAAAAATAGAGCCACTGTAGGACCCAGCATTTGCACTAGTATGTATTCACCCCAAAGATACAAGTGTAATGATCCAAAGAGGCACATGCACACCAATGTTTATAGCGACAATGTCCACAATAGCCAGACTATGGGAAGAGCCTAGATGTCCATTCATAGATGGATGGATAAAGATCTAGATCTAGATCTAGATCTAGATCTAGATATAAATATAATGAAATATTGCTCATCCTCAGAAAGGATGAATACTTACCATTCACATCAACGTGGATAGAACTGGAGGAGATTACGCTGAGTGAAATAACTCAATCAGAGAAAGACAATTATCATATGGTTTCACTCATATGTGAAATATAAAAAGTAGTGCAGAGGATCATAGGGGAAGGGAGGGAAAACAGAATGGAAAGAAATCAGTGAGAGAGACATGAGAGACTCTTAACTATGGGAAACAAACTGAGGGTTGCTGGAGGGGAAGTGGTTGGGGGCTGGGGGTAATTGGATCATGGGCATTAGGAGGGCATGTGATGTGATGAGCACTGGGTGTTATATGCAACTGATGAATTATTGAACTCTACATCTGAAAATAATGATGTATTATATGTTGAATTTAAATTAATAAAAGAAAAAAGATCAGAGCACTAACGATCACTTAGTTCTTGATACTTACAGAACAATGGTAAGTACATGTTTTTTTCAAGTACTGATAGTATTATATAAACAATAGAATAAAAAACTGTATAAATCATAGGATGTATACAGGGCCATAAGACATGCCTTTAACGCTTTTTGAAGATGAATGTAATTCAGAATATGTTACATTATCACAAGTGAATTAAATAAAAAGCCAATACAGAAAGATAGCTAGGAAAGCTCATAATTAGAAATTATTTTTAAATATTTAAAAATTAAACACATTCAAAGAAATTACTTTGGAAATTAAAAGATATTTGAATTCACGATAATAAAAATATGATATATCAAAATTTGTAAAGTATAGTTAAAGTAGTATTCAGGTAAATGTATATAAATTCAAATGTTTATATTAGATGATAAGAAAGGCTTAACATCAATATTCTGAGGTTCTACTGCAAGATAGGAGAAAAAGAAGGGCAAAGTACATTCAAAGCACATAGAAAGAAAAAATAATAAAAATAGGAGGACTCCTTGCTATGGACTTAATATTTGCATTCCCTCAAAATTCATATGTTGAAGCCCTAATCCCCATTTATGGTATTTGAAGATGGAACCTTTGAAATATAATTAGGTCATAAAAGTAGAGCTTCCTGATGAAAGTATTAGCCTTATAAAAGACACATGAGAGAAATGGTGCCTTCCTGCCATCTGAGGATGTAGCAAGAAGGTTGCCATTACAAAAAAGAAAGAAGGCTCTGGCTGGACATTGGATCTGCTGGCACTTTCATTCTGGACTTTCCAGCCTCCAGAACTGTTGTTCAAGCCACTCATCCTATAATAGTTTGTTACGGCAACCCAAACTGGTCAAGACAGGAATCAGCAAGATTATAAAATAAAATGGAGAAAAGTATTCAATCCAAAAGCTTGCGTTTTGAAGTGATCAACACTGACAATACACTAATTAGACTCATCTACAAAGGTAAGAACATAAATCATCAATATAACAAATAAATGAGTATTACCAAAGATTCTATAGACATTAAAAGGATACTACAGTACCACAACTTTGTGCCAATGATTTCAACAAGTTAGTTGAAATATAAAAAGTCCCCCCAAAAAATAAATTAAAATTCCCTGAAAGTTCTCACAAACTACAGAAACTCACTCAAGAAGAAGCCAGTAACTCAAATAGTCCTGTATCTAGTAAGGAAAATTTAAATCACACAGTCCAAAATTTTCAAAAAGAAAGTCCTGTACAGGGGCACCTCTGTGGCTCAGTCAGTTAAGCATCTGCCTTTTGCTCAGGTCATGATCCCGTGGTCCTGGAATCAAGTCCTACATAGCGCTCCCTGTTTAGTGGGAAGCCTGCTTCTCCCTTTTCCCCTGCTTGTGCTTTCTCTCTTGTTGTTTCTCTCTGCATCAAATAAATGCATAAAATCCTTAAAAAGGAAAGAAAGAAAGAAAGAAAGAAAGAAAGAAAGAAAGAAAGAAAGAAAGAAAGAAAGAAAGAAAGAAAAATTAATTCCAGTACAAGGTGGTTTCATTAGGGAATCTTTCAAACAATTAAGAAAATAGTTATACCAATTCCATACAATGTCTTTCAGAAAGTTTAATAAGAGGGAACATTAACGTACTTATTTTTGGGGGCCAGTAGTACCCTTCAAAACCATTTGACTTATAATAAAAAATAAAGCAACAAAAATTATATCATTTATGAATGCGGCTGAAAATCTATAGGTCTTTTCAGTCAGAAAGAATACTTTCTGGTAGCCTTAGAGGCAATCAAGCTCCTCTCCTTTGTAATGTCTGACATGTAGATGCCAACAAATTAAAGGGAATTTAATTTTTTTTATTTGAGTGAATTTTCAAAAAAACTTGAAGTTTTATTGACATGGGCAATACAAGTGCACAATTTCTAAATTTAGTTATGTGTCTAGAGGATTTTGTGTATGTTGAGATAGCAGAAAATGAAATGAAAAAATCACACTGTTTTCACAATATTAATAAATACCATAATTACTCAGTTACAAGTATCAAACGTATCAAGTTACAAGTATCAAAAATAAAGGTCAGTCATCTCCAAATATACAAATTTTTAAACTTGATTGAATATGGGCTGAATAGGTCAATACTGATCAGTATTATTTCCTTATATGGGCATCCCCCTAAGTGTTTCTTGGTTTGTGACAGCTTCATCTCAGTCTCTGCCTCTGTCTTCATATGACCATCTTCCTTGCTTCTGTCTTTGGCTTCTCGCCTCTGTGTTGTTCCTTTACTTGGAAGACACCAGTTATATTGGATTAGAATTCCTCCTAATGACCTCATCTTAACTTGATTATATCTGCCAAGATCCAATTGCCAAATAAGGTCACATTCATAGGTACGGAGTTAGGATTTCAACATATCTTTTGGGGGGATGTGGTTCAAACCTTAAGGAATAATATTATTTGCTTGCAGGATCAAAGCTGATCATTCTTATAAAGTGAATCAAGCACTTTGTGATAATTTTCTAATAAAGGAATTCGAATTGCTAGTATTTTCCCTCTCATTTTCCTGTGCATATTTGTGCATTGTCTGATTGGTCTGTAAGCCCTAATCAATAGACTTAACTATAACTTTGTTGAATTCAGCAAGGAGCACTTACTCATATACAGGAACAACATCTACACATGAGCTCTCATTAGCAATGTTTTTTAATACTGATTTGATCAGTTAATTATTCAAATGTTCAATATCAATGAGATTTTTGTCCAAGGACTAACCATAATTCCCTTAGACATATTTGTTTCCTCACACTGGAAGGTCTGTAGTGACTGCCTGACTGGGTTACACATGAAGAGTAGTCATTCTGGAATCTTGATTCCTTGTTCTGACCATCATCTAAACATGAATTGAGGGATGCCTGGGTGGCTCAGTCAGTTAAGCATCTGCCTTTGTCTCACGTCATGATCTAGGGTCCTGGGACTGAGTCCCACCTGGGGCTCCTTCCAAAGCAAGGAGACTGCTTCTTCCTCTACCTGCTTCTCCCTCTGCTTGTGTTATCTCTCTCTGACAGATGAATAAATAAAATATTTAAAAAAAAAAAGATGAATTGACATTCTGAGATTCATTATTTGGATCCTAATTCTTTCTTCCATGCTCAAGTTGACCCTTCAAGTAAGTTTTTCTTCTTGGATATCCAGATTTCTGATTTTTTTTTCTTTACAAATATATATTGCAGACCCTTCTGAGTCATTTACTATCACTAGGCTTAACAACACTTGACGTCACAAAGGAAAGCATCCCTATGGCCCCTCTTCACAAAAAAAAAATGTCTTTAGGTATTTCCAGCTTTGCACTATTGACATTCTGGGGTCAGTAACTTTTTTTGTCAGGGAGGCTGTCCTGTGCTTTGTAGGATGTTTCTCTCACAGAGGTCTCTACCACTAGAGGCCAGAAGCACCCCCGACTCCTGCTGTATTGTGACAATCAAAGCACCTTCAGACATTGCCAAATAACCTGACGAGAAAAATCAACCCTTTTTGAGAACCCCTGCACTAGATTGAATTATGACCCCAGTGAATGGAACTGGACTGGTTCTCACTTATACAGAAATGCCAAAAATGTTGGAAATAATCTTACAGCTCTTAATGTCTTTACTTTTCCAAGAGAGAATCTTTAAAAATATATGTAATAAGTGTTGGCATTATTTATTGATACTGGCAGGGTAATATTGATATTATTGTTATGATAACATGGCAATATTTATTTATTTTAAATACTTTATTTATTTATTTAGAGAGTGCATGAGCTGGAGAGGAGGAGAGGGGAGGGAGAGAGAGAGAGACAATCTAAAGCTAACTCCCCACTGAGTATGGGGCTCAACGCAGGGCTCCATCCCGCAACACGGAGATCATGACCTGAGCGAAACGGAGTCACACACTTAACTAGCTGAGCGACCCAGAGGCTCCAATATGGCATTATCTACTGATAAACATTTTATTGGGAGTCATTTTGAAGGAGCTCTGTTTGGTGGTGTTTTGTGATTAAAATCTGAATTCTTGGGGCACCTGGGTGGCTCAGTCATTGACCATCTGGCTTTGGCTCAGGTCATGATCCCAGGGTCCTGGGATCAAGCCCCACATCCGGCTCTCTGCTCATCAGGGGGTCTACATCTCCCTCTGACCCTCCTCCCTCTCATGGCTCTTTCTCTCACTCACTCTCTCTCAAATAAATAAATAAAATCTTTTAAAAAAAAGAAGAAGAACATTTAAAATCTGAATTCTTCATTCTCTCACACTACTTTGGACTTCAATTTAAGAAGCCAGAGTTGTGCCCTAATTAAAATCATTTGCTCAACAGCTACAAGTGAAATAAACAAACACAGGTAAGAGGAGAAAGAACTTAAGGATGGTAGATGCTTCCAAATGATTCTAAAAACTGTTCTGCTTTCTTCTATTTTCTTTCAGGTAAGGAAACTAATTTGGAAGGAATAAAATTATTGACCTAGCTATGACAGCTCATTTTTTATTGTTTTGTTTTATTACAACAGGCATACAATTTTACTTCTTCATATATTGATGAAAAATCTGACATAAAGTTCTGAAATACTCAGTATCAATATGTCATTCAATGGGTGTCCATATTCACTAACCAAATAAGTCAATACCATTCTGAATCTTGGGGTGACGGTTTTCTACATAATCAATCTTAGCAAACCAAACCTAAGAGAATCTTCCCTAATCTTATGGGCCTTTTACCAGGACTATATCCTGAGATTCATTTTTGTGTTCATAAATATTTGTGATCATAAATATTTGACTACCCTTGAAGCTCATGTCTTCTGAGCTCCATAAATAATTAAGTTAAGTAATAAAGCATTACTTTAAAAAAGGAAGTTGTAGTCCTAATAAACACAAGTTGGTATTGCTGCTAGCAGTCTCAAACAACAGACAGAAAACAACACCCAACCTGAAGCATTACCAGAGCAATTGACAATTTAAAAAATATATATATTTTTTATTCTAGTTATAAAATAAATAAGATACAGGGATGTAATGTATAGCATAGGGAATATAGTAACTAATATTATAAATAGATTTGGCATAGTGATCATTTCATTATGTATATAAATATTAAATCAGCATGTTGTTCCCCTGAAACTGATATAATGCTGTGTGTCAATTACTCTTCAGTGAGAAAATAATTTCAGGGAAGTAGAGTATAAAAAGAAAAATCTATAAGACTATTAAGAAATCATAAAGACTTGTTTGTGGATCTAAAGCTATAATCTAAATTATAAGTTGAAAAGCAAACAACATGCTCAAATTATTATGTGCATTGTCTCTGTGATATAAAAAATATTATTTCACCTAACCTAGGGTTTGGGTTCTTAATGAAAATTAACGGAGCAGAAGTAGCATGTTTCTAGAGTCTCAACAGGAAACTTCTCGTTTCCATTCTACCACACTACAGGTTTCAAGAGCAGAAAATGCTGTCCTTTCTGTCACACTGAAATGCCAGCCCATAAGACTCTGAGGCAGGTCACTTCTGCCACTTAACATACCAGAGAACTGTGTTCTAAGAGGCCTTGACAGCTTGGGCATAAGAAGAAACAGAACAGCTCCCTGGTGAATTAGAGTGGATGGAAGGGTTCAATGACAATGTCTTAAAAATTAAATGAGAGCACTCAGGGATACTAAAACACATCAGAAAACACATGTTTGGGGAGTTTTTTTTTTTTTTTAAATCTGATTACTGAAGTAAAGAGTCAGGTACTAAATTGAATGTTGTGGAGATCTACCAGGCCAAACAGGAAAATTTTTCAAGTCATAGAAAAATATATGAAAACAATAGAAATCACGAACTCAAAGCTTGGGGACTTCAAGGAGAGAGTCATAAGACTTATGATCAGATATAATGAGTAGAAGATAGCCAATTAAACAATTAATAAAAGAAAATTTCCCTCAGAGGAGGAATTATGTCTGGGAATTGAGAGGGATCATTGAGTTCCAGATAGGATTGGTGAGAAAACCCAAATATCCAAATGTAGACTTGGTTCAAAATCTCGAAGCTTCAAGGATAAACAAGAATCCTTATTAATGTATACAGATATAGAAAAATAAGTTCTTGAACTCTTATTTTTATGTTTTGCATGATACTTTCTACTCTTTTAAGTTAAATCAGTGGATTTCATCATTTAATGAAAATCATAATGTTTTAATACAAATTAACATATTTTAATACCGTAATAGCATGGTGGAAATAGCAAGAACTTTGGAGTTAGAAAGATAGAACGTTTTAAATCTTATGGCCTCCTGAAAGGAATCCATTTTACCAAAGCCCCAGTTTATTGATCTGCAAAGTGGGGATATTTATGTTGCAGACTTGCATTAGACATTAAGTGATTGGCTAATTTCATGAACATGTATCAAGCCCTACTCTGTAGGCATCAATACACTAAGACCAGGGCATAGTGCTGTGAACAACACAAATATAATCTCCTTCTCAAGAAGCGTACAGATGTAGACTATCACGATACAGACAGATACCACACGGGAACCTTATTGTTTGTCGTTTATTATCGTTGTGATAACTCTTCCAGGGAGAAGCACAGGACGCATTGTGATGGCAGCCCATGGTGGGGCTGAAGTTGGAACAGGTTTTAGGGTCCATGCAGACTTCCTTCACAGCAGTCATGGTGGGCTCCAAAGGCTGTGGGGCTGAAGATGCAGAACTTTGATATAATGAGGAGAAAACACAGGGAATAGTGGAAAACTATGGAGCTTACCAGGTAGAGGGGAAGGCATGGACACGGGGAGTTGATGTGTAGGCATTTGGTAGTTTTTAGGGATTGGCAGAAAACTCATGTAGATGAGCAAGCGATGGCCCATGAGCCAAATCCTGCTGCCCCCTGTTTCTGGACAGCTGGTGAGCTAAGAATAGTTTTTTCATTGCTAAACAGTTAAAAATGTTTAGCTCCCATGTTGTTTTCTTACCACAATAACATAAAATAAAAGTTTAAGAAGTTAGTATTTTGTGACACATGAAAATGTTGTGAAGTTCAAATTTTAGTTTCCATAAAGTTTTATTAGAACATGGCTGTCCACTTACAGTCTGTGACTGCTTCTGCGTTCGGATCACAGCTCTGAGGGGTTGCACTGGAGAGATCCATGGCCCACAAAGCTGAAGTACATACTGTCTGCCTCTTTGCAGAAAGAGGAACAGAAAAATCACAAAAATTCAGTGAAGAGTGGGCCAGTGAAAACCTGATGAGGTAGGTGAGACACAAATCGTAGGTGGTAATTAACAAGTAGTAGGCTGTTGAGAAATGGTGGTTGTTATTATGATGCTAGAAACCTAACCACAATTTGTATCACTGCATCTACAGGAAAATGCATTTAACCATTCTAGCCTAACAACTTTAATATCAACTTTTGCATCATAACCAATTCCCTTTCTGAAAGTTCAAGAATTCTTTTATTTAAAAAACAGCTCTGATTTATATACAAACTCTGGTTTATAAACAAGTTTTAAAAAAATGATGAACATCTCTTTATATTCCTGGTTGTACCTGGAGGATAATTAGCTACCCAGTGGTAAGGAGAGATAGTGTTATTAGCCACTGTTGGCAGAGCAATTTTTCTCCTCTGAAAGTAAAGTCAATTGTGGTGCTGTGTTATGAGATTATGAGCCAAAAAAAATATTTGATTGAGCCAAATGGGCCACTCTATTGCAGGTTACTCAAATCAGAAGGGACACATCTTGGAGAGATTATAAAACAAATTAGAGAAGAGGATGTTTTCAAAGTAGGGAACGCAGTGATCCCTACTGAGTTCTAGGAGTTGGGCAGGTTTTTATACAAACGCTGCTTTGGAATTTCAATCAACTGTTAGTTATCCATGCTAATGGGGAAGAGAGGAAGTAGAGACATTGCAAAAGCATGATAACCCCAAATCATTTTTGTCTGGTTCTGGTATGCCTTCTACGTGTTTTCGGGACCTGGCTCACCTTAACAATTACATTAGATTAATATTAAAAATTATATTCCCCAGGCACTAACTGAGGACAGCAGGGAGAAGTCATTCAGAAACAGCTTGGGAGAAGCTGCCCTTGAATTTAAAAATGTGCTATTATAGCAAAGTGGATAATTCCTGGATGTGTTTAAACAGTAGAATATTGACAGCTGTCCATATTTGCCACATGGAGAGAGCACTAGCTTGGCTAGTCTTCTCAGTCTTTTGGAGATTCCTTTTGCTGAGAGCTACAAAATTTCATGTGACCTAAATCTCCTCATGACAACTCCATGTCCTAATTCTTGACTCGTCCTGACTCTCACATCTTTTGTGAACATTCATGCATCAGGAGCTGATGCAGGGACTTTCTCGGCGGCAGAGACTAAGTGATGAGACATAGCAAAACAAACAAACAAACAAACATCCTAGATGTGGTGCTGGCGGTGATGAAGTCACATCTGGCTGTACTCCTCCCTGGAGGGACCAGATTCCAGAAAATGGAAGCCCAGCAATCTGGTTTATGTAAGAATCCTAACCATTTTCCCATAAGTGAGATAATTAATAGACTGCAACCAGAGAGAAATAAAAGACTATTCAAAAAAGGGGAGCCTGGTTTTAACTTGAATCTCCCTGATGGCTAGTGATGATGAACATTTTTTCATGTGTCTGATAGCTATTTGTATGTCTTCATTGGAGAAGTGTCTGTTCATATATTCTGCCCATTTTTTGATATGATTGTCTGTTTTGTGTGTGTTGAGTTTGAGGGGTTCATTATAGATCCTGGATATCAACCTTTTGTCTGTACTGTCATTTGCAAATATCTTCTCCCATTCCATGGGTTGCCTCTCTGTTTTTTTTACTGTTCCCTTTGCTGTGCAGAAGCTTTTGATTTTGATGAAGTCCCAAAAGTTTAATTTCGCTTTTGTTTCCTTTGCCTTTGGAGACATATCTTGAAAGAAGTTGCTGTGGCTGATATTGAAGAGATTACTGCCTATGTTTTCCTCTAGGATTCTGATGGACTCCTGTCTCACGTTGAGGTCTTTTATCCATTTTGAGTTTATCTTTGTGTTGGAGGGGATGTGGAGAAAGGGGAACCCTCTTCCACTGTTGGTGGGAATGCAAGTTGGTGCAGCCTCTTTGGAGAACAGTGTGGAGATTCCTCAAGAAATTAAAAATAGAACTTCCCTATGACCCTGCCATTGCACTCCTAAGTATTTACCTCAAAGATACAGATGTAGTAAAAAGAAGGGCCATCTGTACCCCAATGTTTATAGCAGCAATGGCCACGGTCGCCAAACTGTGGAAAGAACCAAGATTCCCTTCAACAGATGAATGGATAAGGAAGATGTGGTCCATATACACTATGGAGTATTATGCCTCCATCAGAAAGGATAAATACCCAACTTTTGTAGCAACATGGACGGGACTGGAAGAGATTATGCTGAGTGAAATAAGTCAAGCAGAGAGAGTCAATTATCATATGGTTTCACTTATTTGTGGAGCATAACAAATAGCATGGAGGAAATAGGGAGATGGATAGGAGAAGGGAGTTGGGGGAAATTGGAAGGGGAGGTGAACCATGAGAGACTATGGACTCTGAAAAACAATCTGAGGAGTTTGAAGTGGCGGGGGGTGGGAGGTTGGGGTACCAGGTGGTGGGTATTATAGAAGGCACAGATTGCATGGAGCACTGGGTGTGGTGAAAAAATAATGAATACTGTTATGCTGAAAATAAATAAATAAATAAATAAATGAAAAGGGGGAGCCTGGGAGAAATGCTTTTAAAGTAGCCACATGTGATCCATGCCTCCCTTAACTCAGATATTCTCTATTAGTCTTGCCGGTCAAAAATCCTACCCTTGGGGTGCCTGGGTGGCTCAGTGGATTAAGCGTCTGCCTTCGGCTCAGGTCATGATCCCAGGGTCCTGGGGTCAAGCCCCACATCGGGCTCTCTGCTCGGCTGGGAGCCTGCTTCCTCCTCTCTCTCTGCCTGCCTCTCTGCCTACTTGTGATATGTCTGTCAAATAAATAAATAAAATCTTAAAAAATAAAATCCCATCCTTGATCAATGTTTCTCCATGTTTTTACCCAAGATGCTAGGAGTGCCAAAAGAAAAAAAAAAAAAAAAGACAACGATGCTGTTTGACGCCACCATTACAAATACAGAATGTCTGCTGATGACAACAGACACTTGCTCTGTGCTAACTTTCCTTTCTCTCTCCTGTGCTCTTCAGTGGTTATTTCAAACCATCTTTTCCCTTCTCAGATCACTGACTTCTTATCACCCACTTAATTTAAGCAAATGACCTCACCTTCCCCTTCTCAAAGAAAAGTCAAGCCATCACAGGAGACGTTTTCACTTTCTGTCCCTAGCGATGACTATCCACTTGTACCTAAACACACACACACACACACACACACACACACACACACTCATACTCACACTCACACACATGTGCCACACACGTGCATTCTTCCTCTGCTTGCAATGGGCAACATGTCTGTCCCTGTCTAGAGTGATCCCTTCTTTTGCCTCAGGACACTGTCCCGGCCTGATGTCTTCAGGGACTTTTTCTCTTGATTTTTCCTTCATATCTTTAGCTTATTTTTCTCGATTGGGTCCTTCGAAGCACTACTTACACATTCCTCATCCTCCATCCTAAAATAAACACTTGACCCTGCTAGCTATAACTGTATTTCTTTCCTCACTTCAGCTAGCTTTTTCAAAGACTTGTTTATACTTGCTATCTTTAGCTCGTCCCCTTCCTGCCCTGCGCTGGCCCCTGAAATCCCCATCTACCCATTCGCTTTAATATAATGCCTCTCATTGAGATCCCCATGACTTCCTTGTCAATAAATCCCGGAGACACTTCTGGCTTTATCTTTCTTGACCTTTCTGTGGCTCTTGGCCACTCCCTGCTTCTTGAAATATTTCCTCTCATCACTTCCATGACTGTAAACTCTTCTGATTGTCCTCCGTCCTCTTTTAGCCAGTCCTCTTTTGCCTTTATCCCTGCTTCTTCCATCCTTCCAACAGACCATGTCCAGTTTCTGTCCTAATCCCTCCCCCTCGTCACAGTGCCCCTGGAAGAGCGTGTCCTCTCTGTGACAGTTACAAGCTGTCAACTTTTCAGCTTTCAGTCCAGGCTGGATTACAGTTGGGCTCCATAGTCCCAACAAAATCCCAGCAAACCCCCACAAAAGCTCTCCATCAAGATATCCTTTTGGCATCTCAAGCTCAAAATATCCAAAACCAAATGGTTCTCAGACTTCTGCCTCCACCTTGATGGATGATTCCAAGACCCAGTGAAATTACAGAGAAATCGGAGACGCTCACTGACCCCTCCTCCTTCAAACAAACCTAAAGTCCTGTTGATTCTACCTCTTGAACGTCTCTCTTAGGTGTTCATTTTCCTCCTTCAAACAACCCATCCCCTAGGATGATATTAATGTTTGTAGTGAGTTCCTGGAAGAACTTTCTAAGGGATCTTTGTGCTTCAGTCGTGATTGTCCTCAGTCCCTTATCCACAGTGGCCCTGTGACTTTCTCAAAAGACACAAATCTGATTATCCTTTCATTTGTATAACATTATTGTTATGTTTTTTGGTCACACATCCTTAACGTGGCTGATAAGGATCTTACCAAATCTTTTTATTTATCAATGCTGTAATTTCTTTCCATCCACCAATGTCCTCTTTTTCTTGTTTATGACTACATTTCATTGACATGACAGGATTAAGCAAGCATTCCAATTAGAAAACCATCACACGGGGTTCTCCAAACACAGCCGTGTTTTGGTTCCAGGCTTTCCCAATTACTGGATGTGAACTTGGGCAAGTTATTTAACCTATTTGTGTCTTAGTTTCCTCATCTATAAGATGGGGATGCTAATAATAATCGTTCTTAGCTCACGGTACTATTTTAAGGGCTGAACGGGTAATTCAGCACATCCTGAGTGTTCTGAAGGTGTGGCCCACTTTTTTTTTTTTTTTTTTTTAGTATAAATAACTTTCTTTTTCAGTGTTCAATGATTCATGTTAGTATAAATACTCACTATTTTATTACAATTATTTCCTTGCAATTGTTCAGACTCCCTTGATGTTTCTCCTAAGGTTTTTACTGGGAAAACTCCAACACAGGAAAAATAGAAATGTACACAATCTGCGGCTTGTCCCATATAGAAAATATTCCTGGGTCTTTCCAGCACACAAATATACTGATCATATGAGCCCTAGGCTCCAGTGGGCTTGCAACATTGCCCAACAAAATGCCAGGTTTCTTCATTATAATGCAAAATTTTTTGATAACTTTTCTTAGTTCTCAAACCTCCTGTAACCTCCTTCCCACAAATCCCCATTTTCAGCTGATGAATCTGTCTTGTGTCTTTTGAGAGACCAGAAAACTTGATGCTGAGACTCTGCGACCATCTCAACTCAAATCTAAATCTCCACTTGGGTCACCTCCTACTTCTTTCTGTCCTTCCAAAGAAAAGGGTGAGACTTCTCTCATCAAAGAACAATACACACCGTAGCTTTCTTAGCTACCTGCCCCTCTTGCCTCCACATTCTGGACATCCACACCCTCACACACATGTTCTTGTCTAACTGTCCCTCTGCAACTGTGGCCCAATGTCTCTGCTCTGCTGACAGCCAGGTTTCTATACACTTTCTATACCAGGTTTTCCTGCTGCTTCTCTCCACCCACTCCCGTCTGAACTCTGAACAGGTGCAAGTTTCAGAATTACTTCAATTTGTTTTGCGCACATTTCTTTTTTATGTTCACTCAAAGGTGACATGTGATTAGAAAAATCTATGTCTAAATATGTCTAGAACAATATCTACTGATAAGTATAAATAGAGATTCTAATTAAAGGACAGCTTTGGGTTATAGTTTAATTAGCCACATTTTCCCCAGTGGAACATATAATATCAATGTGTCCCATAATCAGTGCCTCAGAGTTGTGACAGGAAACTTACCACAGATGCACAGACACCTTCACTGATCACCAGGACTACCGGGCTCCTCTCCCACCAGCACACGCTTCTTTTCTCCTCCAGGTGCTTATTCCAATGCTACGTTTGTTTGTCTTTTTCTAAAGTTTCTTTTTTAAAAAAAATTTATTGATATATAATGTATTATTTTTTATTATTATTTTATTTTATTTTTTATTATCTTATTTTATGTCTATTTTATATATTTTTATTATTATTGTTTTAATTTTATTAACATACAATGTATTATTAGCCTCAGGGGTACAGGTCTGTGAATCGTCAGGCTTACACACTTCACAGCACGCACCATAGCACACACCCTCCTTGTTTGTCTTTTTATCTGCCATGTAACCGTCTTTGCAACAAGGGTCTTTGAAGGCAAAGCCATGCCTGTTTGGTTCACGCAGTATCCGTTCTGCCAATGGAGGGCCTGATTTATGATGGGCTTTCAGTACATATTTGTGGGTTTACCGAGTCAGTGGATGAAAACCTCCTTTGGGAAGCTCACTGCATGTCAGTAACAGAATGTTAGTTGCTATGGGCTGCAAGGAAGTAAAAGACCACCGACTTTGATTTTCACCCTGGACTCGGTCCTTAAGTACTAAAACAAACTTGCTGTAAAACACTTTAACATGAGAACACTCTGGGGCTTTATCAAATGAGACATAGAAGAGGCCATTGGTTTTTATTTAGCAGTACAGTTAGGACAAAGCTTTAAGATTTGATCGCTGGATTACCCGGGCGAACCTTATTAATGAAACAACCCAAATGTACAGTCAGGAATGTCCTGCAAGCACGGCTGCCGACCTTAAAAATGGGACTTTTCCAGGAGACAAAAGAGAAAATAAACATAAACATAACCCTGGAAATTTCTTGCACAAATCCAAAGTAAATATTCCCCATCTGGGTTTCCCTTTTTGCAACCATGAATATAAACCAGAGTACAACAGTCATTTCATAATCTCTCAAGTCCTTAAGCAAAAGATAAATGCAATTTTCTCTTCTGGATACAAAAATTTAAAAAGTAAGTGCTGATTTGGAACAGGTGTCAATGCTTAAGTGGGTCATAAATCATAATTAAATATAAATGATGCCTTATCTCATCTTTTGATCTAAGTGTTTCTTTTTAAAGACAAAGTGAAATGGTAGAAATTCCTAGACGAGTTATGTTTCTTTGGAAATGTGGATCTGTCCCTTTGGTTCTGGGTGGAGATCAGTGTCATTCCAAGAGACGTCATAGTTTGTGCATCATTTATATCTGGGCACTGTCTTTTGCTGCTATTGTAGGATGAAAAACATAACTGAATCACAAAAGCAATTAGAGGTCTACAACTTGTGCTTGAAAAATCAGTTAAGAGCTGCCACAACAGACCTAAGAAGCTGAACAAATGAAATGTAATAATTTGCTTCCTCCTGGGGATAATGTGAGACTAAATGAGAAAACACGTATTAAGTGCTCTTTGAAAATGTCTCAGTGCATGGTATTAACAATCATTATTTTTCCTACATTTTCTGGCTCATTAATTGATATCCAGATTTCAAAATATTTATGCACCATTTTTAATTTTAGACAGTCCCATGAAATAATAATTTTAAAATAGATTATGTGTAAATAAAGGAGAATGTTTCTAGTGTGCAAATGATTTTTAAAATTTGGTTACTTTTTGAAATCCTTTTTGGAGCTGTTAGGCCAGATAAAACCAGGAGAGGGCAGTCGTGCTTCATACGTTCACATGCTGCCTGCCCTTAGCTGGAGCAGGACTCGTCATTTCAATTTTTCATTGCAAATCAAAGCATAATTATAAGCTAATGTCCTATTCTGCCACCAGCCTCAAAGGTCATCAGAGTATGTTCTATAAATGAAAAGAAATTGTTAGTTCTAATTACATGTAAAATTAGTATTGTATGCTCTGAAACTGCTTGTTTCTTCTTGGTTTTACTCTTCATCTTTAAATGGAATGTCGTTGGAGAGACAAAGAGTAGCTACCGATATCCTTCATGGATTCAATTCTATCATTGTAGTTCAATCCAAATATTTGATTTGTTATCTCTAAAGCTGAGATCACATCAAATGAAATTACTATGCTTTTGTATCCTCCGAATTTCTCAGCAAGGACTTAAATTTACTAGAGTGAAATGAAACCAAACAAAAGAGTAAATGTAGGTTTTGTTGTTGTTGTTGTTGTTGTTGTTGTTGTAAACCGGATACTTTTCTTACAGTTTCATGTATTCAGGAAAACTAAAAATAGTAGACTTGCCTGGGTCCGGACCTGGCTCGTGGGGGAATGTGGCCGTGTGTACATTGGGATCACGGCTCTCCTGAGTCTTGGAAATGGCATGTGGCTAATTCGAACATAAGACGTATCAGCAAAGAGGAGCCCTTGATGTAGAAAGGATAACATTGTCCGTGATCCAGAAGAGCAGGAGAGCCCAAGGCAAAATTCTCAAGTAAGCAACTATCTAGGGCACCATCATCTGTTTGGGAAGTAAGACACCCAGATTCAAGTCAAATTTAGCAGAACCGAGAACAATGGATGGAAACAACAAGGAAGCAGATTTCAGGGCAGATTTCAGACAGAGCTTTGTACCCGTCAGGTCCAGTGAATGAAAGAAGTTTTCTGTAAATGAATCTGTGATTGAAGACCAGCGTGGCGACTGACGTTCCAGCAGGACATCTTGAAGTCCGCTGACAAATCTAGAATACTATAAGGGCGAGTTCCCCCTCTCCATGAGCCCTAGTGCCTTTATCACGCCCCAGATTCTGCTTTGGTGTCATTCTAGAGCCGATGCTTGAGGAAATACTCAATGAGTTTCCCTTCCCTTTCCACTTGAATTGGCCCCTAGATCTGAATCTCACAAGCAGGTACAATCTCTACCAAAGGGAAGTATACAATAAGTGTGTGTCTGTTCCGCTTTCTCAGGTGACTACGGTGAGTGGTCATGCTGTCAAAACGTGCCGTCAAAATCCCTCCGCCCCTTCCCAAATGTGCTTCCCCAGAAATGTGCACAACGACGTCCTGAGGATATCCAAGACTTCACGGTGAGCAGGAAAAGCCAGACTTTGTCCATTGCACCTGCGTCTTGCTGGGGCACAGCCTGAGCTACACCTCACCTCTCTTCTCCCCCACTTAACCCCCTGCACAGGCTTTGTCCTCCAAGTGACTTCTTTTTGTCCATCAGTGCCCAGAGACACATTTGTCAACATGACATTTTAGAAGACAACGTACCCTATCTATTCACATGAATTTTCTTCCCTCAGCATTGCAGACCACCCCTGGTGTGGGATGGAGGAAGGCCCCATCTCAGATGGCTGGGGTCACACATGCGTAGGATTGAGGAAACAGCCTCTGTTGGGACGAAGGAGCATCTCATGGCTCAGCCGGCATGTTGTTAGGAGAAACACCTGCTTAATGCTTCATTTGTAAAGAGCAAGAAGAAAGTTCTCTTATCACCCATGCTTAAGCAAATTCAAATATACTTTGAAGTATTAACAAATGACGGATACTAAGGGGCATTACTCTGTTGGGCAACTATGCTACTTATTTTTTCTGATCTTCTCAAGGCAATATTAACCAGTGTTCACACTTTAGCTCCAGATGATGAATCAGGACTATAGTTTCCCAGAGAACTGATTGGGTGTTTTCTTGTCTACAGTTGACTCATGCATATTCTGGAAGCTTCCCCGCCATCCATTCCCACCCCCACTTCAAAATGGAAGGGTTCAAATCCGTTCATTTTTAACGGGGAGTTCAATTTTGCAATATAAGAAAATGAATGGAACATCCCTCTATTTAAAAAAAGATAATCAATCAATCAATCAATCAATCAGGAGCATAGACGGTCTTACTGGGAGCATTTCCAGTCTTGACAATAAAATTAAAATGCCATTTGCTTGCATCCCTCTGCACGCAAGCTGTTTTCCGGGAAGCTGTTTCACGTCCTACTAGTACCTACAGGTCACTTCACGGGGCTTTCTCGGAGCAGAATGGCCGTGCTGAATGGCGCGGCTTTCGCCAGCCTCAGATGTCTCCCACACTCCCTCATAAACTCTCAGCCAGTCGTCATGGAGTCAGGATTTATGTTAACTAAAATTTATCGTCCATGATGTGCCAGACACTCTGGTGGCTCCTCGTTCCACAGAGCGGGCAGTGCTGTTCTCTCCAGTGTACACGTTTGAAGATTCGAGACGAAGAGATAGTGAACAGCTGCTGCGTGGCAGGGGTTAGATTTTAGCCCAGAGCCTTCACGTCTGAACTTTGGCTGAGCATTTTTGCTTGGGCACTAAAAATGTAAAAAAATCCAAGAAATCTCCTGTTAATATAGAAAAGTTAGAAGATGACATATAAGCAAGAAAAGGATTATAATGTGATTGGTTTCAAAGTGCTGTTATTTACGAAGTGATACGGGGTTGGGGGGGGTCGCTGACACGGAGCTCCTACTGCGTGCCATCTAGCTTCCTGGGCACCTCGCAGGTGTTACATCACTGACTGATCCAATCAAGTTTCTGAGGAAGCTGTTATTGGGCCATGTAGAAATGGAGAGCAACCATGAGCCTGGGGAGCGGTGTCTAGGGACAGGCAGAGAACAGACAGAAGAGCCTCTCACTTCATGGAATGGACACTGACCGTGTCCTCCACACGGCAAAGTTGGCTACGGGTTCATCAAGCACCAGGACTTTCCCCAGGTGGGTTCACAGCCAGAGCCATCTCCCGGCCTTCCTTGAGTGAAGTGGGCTCCTGTGACTGATTTCTGGCCAGTGGAATGTGAGTTTAAGTGATATTCACCAGGTCTGGGCTTGGCCCCTACAAGCTCCACCTGCCCCTTCTCCCTCATCTGCCAGCCGGAAGCAGAGTGTCCCACGCAGACGCAGACTCTAAGCCACAGGGCACAGTAGCCACCACGTGGAAGGAGCCTCCGTCTCTGGACAATGGCGGGAGGGACAAATCATCCTGCACGGGCCTGAGCCGCTGCGGGCTGGTGGTGGTCTCAGCCACAAGCTTCCCCTCCGCATCTTGGTCGCTGGTTTGGTTTTAGAGAGGGAGACGGTATGTGTTGTGAAGACAGATCTGAAGTGTCTGCTAGTTGGCAAGAACTGAGGCTTGTGACAAATGAGGGGGGAATCATGAAAGTTCTGATGTTCTTCCAATTTAAGTCACAAACATTAGTTTATGCTACTTTGGGAATGCTTGCCAATTCTCGTTGAAACAATTTCTAACCGGCCCAATAAAAACCTATGAATTGACCAGATAGGACCTTTAAAATTCCTGTAGAACACCAGCTCTCAAATTTACTGTGTGCAACAAGCACCTGGGGACGAATTCAGATTTCGACTGACACGGTTGGAGACCCGACTGTTTTTACTTCTAGCAATCATCCAGGAGATTCTGACACAGTTAAGAGCTAACCCCGTTTCGGAAGAAGCTGCCTAAGGTCTAATCTGCAGGTGGGGTCCAGACTCTCTGAGACTAAATATGAGAATAAAAATAGCACCACCCAGCCTGCTCCAAGAAGAACTGCACAGGCAGAATCCCTGGGCATGGCCTGATTGCAGCCCTGGGGGCGGGGCTAGGGGGTGGTCCCAGGCCAGGGTTGCCAGCGAAAACCCCAGCTCACCTTCGTTCACCTGCAGCAGTTTTCTTCTTGACCCGCAGGACATCCCTCCGGTCCCGGTAACTGGAGAGGGAAGCAAAGAGGCCCCAGCGGCTTCTCGAGGCCACATTTCCCGTGACCTATTAGAGAGACCGGGATGGCGTGAATAATTTAAATAGGGCTGTATATAAAATACACATGAGAATCTATTTCTGAAACCAAGATGCTGTTATGAGAGTTAGTATTTTGAATAAATGTGAATGACCTCTGGGTGTTCGTCACAGCAAACTGACCACCGGAAAATGTAAAATGCAAACCGAAGGGTTTGCTCCTGCTTGTTCACCAGCTCGCCCGGATGAGGGTGATGGCTTGTTCACCAGCTCGCCCGGATGAGGGTGATGGCTTGTTCACCAACTTACCCGGATGAGGGTGATGGCTTGTTCACCAGCTCGCCCGGATGAGGGTGATGGCTTGTTCACCAACTTACCCGGATGAGGGCGATGGCTTGTTCACCAGCTCGCCCGGATGAGGGTGATGGCTTGTTCACCTGCTCACCCAGATGAGGGCGATGGCTTGTTCACCTGCTCACCCAGATGAGGGCGATGGCTTGTTCACCTGCTCACCCAGATGAGGGCGATGGCTTGTTTACCTGCTCACCCAGATGAGGGTGATGGCTTGTTCACCAGAAACAACACCATGTTGTTTCTTCCTGACAAGCTCCTCGTTGTGCATTCCTTTTCTCCTCCTGCTCTAAGGTGGCGGGGACGGAGCAGGTTCCATTACGTTCCATCTCGGCTTTAATCCCTTGCTGCCCTGAGAAGTGGAAAATGCAATTAAATGCACTTCTGAAAGCTGCCCCCAGAGGGCTGTTTACAATATTGTCTGCATTAAACAGGCCAGGCACGGCCATGCGGCCTCTCTCTTTGCATCTGGTGGCTTTACCCAGCTTTGGGAAACCCGTTTGCAAATTAAAGCATTCAATCAGCTGGGGTAGGAATAAATCCCAGTTTGTTATAAAAGAATATAGTTTAAATAAACACTCCTGGGAGCTTTATGTGGACTCAGGTTTCAGGATGGGAGGGCTGGCGGGAGACTCCATGGGGGCTGAATTCGGGCTCCATTTTGCTCAGAAAATGTCAGTGGACTTTAAATATTAACAGACCTTAAAAGGGCCTTAAAAATAGGACTTTAAACCGAGCAGGACTTTTCCTCTCTCACCTTCCATGTCAGTCCATTATCCGGCTCAGCAGAAACCTCACGAAAGCTACCCATTTCTTTAGGTGGGGGATACTGCTTTCCTGTCAGAGCATGTTCCACTGGCTTCTCTCACAACGAAGAGAGCTAAGTCGCAGGCGGGTCGGAGCCAGCAGCAGGTGAGACATGTTCTTGGCTCCACCTGGTGCTGGTGGGTGGCCATGGTCAGGACATGGAGGCTCTTGGTGATGCCATTTGCCTGTTTAAATAGAAGACGTCGGGTGGCCGAGGTGGTCACACTGTCTACCGACGGCGTCCTTGCTCTGTCTTTAAGGGCCTGGGAACGAGACGGGGTGGGCACACGGAGCAAACACTTCTCCCGCGTGTTTCCTCAAACGGTGGCCAGTTCCCACCCTGCGGCCTCCTCCGGCAGATCCCCTCTCCCTCTCCGGAGTGCCGCGTTCTCTTTCCGTCGGTTAATGGTCATGTTCCCAGGCGCCCCCCACGCATGGCCGGGTCTATGCCGGAGGCGACCAAGTGGGAGCTGCGGCCTCAGGGGTCCTTCACTGCCTGCCGCGTCCTTTCTTCTCTGTCTTTATTTCATTTTCACTGGTAAAATGTTGGCCTTTTACCGCAGAATCATGAAAAGCTGGTCTCTGCTGTCCACTGCTTCCCCCAATGCGGACAGTTTCAGAGCACGGACATTTCGTCTCCTGTCTGTATTTGTCCTTTTCCGCTCCGTCTCTGTCCTCCAGTGTCCCCTCTCTGTCTCTGTCTGCCCGTCCCCCTCTCTTGCTCTGCCTCGGTCTCCTCCCCTCCATGCACTGCTCTCCTCCTGTAAGGCGGTAAGCAAACCCAAGACGACTTGCAATTCTCTTCAGTAGCAGCAGCAAATGTGCTGAGAGGCTGATATGAGTCAAGCACAGGGCTAAGTGCCTGGGATCAAAAGAGCCATCACAGAAGGACACCAGTCCCCGAGTTTCCCAGAGCCTTTCATCAGGGAACACTCTCAGCTTCACAAAGGCATTTAGTCCCACTCATCCACAAGCCCAAAGTGACCATGAAGCTTGTATGTCAGTCTTCTCCGACCACACGCCCATGGGTGTCACTGTCCCATGAGGATGAGGAACCCCCGTGCTCATACAGTCACAGCACACCCCCCCCCCCAGCACACTGGACCAGCCTTTGTAATTATTTTCAGTTAAACTCTCTTTTCCCCTGTTGGGATTAAGGTCTTAGCATGACTCTAAGCCCCTGGAGCTAGCATCCTGTCATCATACCTGTGTCTTACCAGCTCTATCTTCTAGGCTTGACTTCAAACTGCATCCTGAAGCCAGGTGCCAGGGGGCCCTCCTGGGTCCCACCTGACCCCAGCATTCTGTAACATGAGTGTCCATCAATGTGCCTCTCAACCAAGATGGTAACTCTGTGCTCAGAAACACTGGCCAGGAGGAAACTGGGGAGGTCTTCTGGTCACCCTTCTCAAGGGTGGTCAGCTTTGCTCTTCCCCACACATAGCCCTTCCAGGCTGGGCTTCCAGGGTTCAGTGAGTTTCAGGTTTCAGGTTTCAGTGTGTCCCACGACTCCTTCCACCCCACTCAGGACTCCATGAAGAAATAAGTTCATAATCTGGTTACAAAGACTTACATTTGGCAGAACATAAATAACAAGTCAGTTATGTTTATAGTATTGCTACAAACAAGAAATTTCACAACAGGGGAAGCAGGAATTATGAGAAAGTAGGAAACTTGCAGTAGACTCACAGAGGCAAGTGTTCTGAGGGGGCCTAACAATGAATACAAAGTTGAGAGAGGGGAATGGTATGTAGGGACAAGGACTAAGATTAGCATGCAAATGTGGGAAGTGGAAACCTAAAGGTTTCACTTGGGATGTAATAACAAATCTTCAGAGACTTCACTGAAGTCAGACAGGGGTGTATACCAGGTTAAGCAGTAAAAGGAAATTTCCATTGACAGCCCAGAGAATTGGCTTATAATCTCAGCTCTCTCTTGGCCAGGATGTATCATTTTGGACAAGTTATTTATCCCCCACTGACCTTATTTAATTAATGTTTTAGATATTAAGGCGTGTGTAGATGGGATCAATAATGATTTTTGTGATGATGTACTATGTAATAAGGTGACTCTGAGGGACTCTAGAAGAATTCTGAAGGAAAGACAATTTTATGGAGTTAGAAAAATCAATAAGGAGTACCTCACGTGTTGAGCAAGTGGGCAAAAATGTAACAGGAGGGAAATTAACTAAAGGACCTTTATAATTATGGTGTCATGAGTGCAGTGAGTATAAGAAAACAGAATAGAACGTGAGAGACTTTGAAATGAAGGAAATTTACAGAATGATTTTGTAACTAGAAATGGAAGAGGTAAAAAGGAAAAGTCATAATGACATAGGGTTTTTAACTGAGTTATAGCAAGAATGATAGGGCTATCACTCAAAATTAAGCAATTTGGAATAGGGATGACAAAGTTTTCTGTGAAAGGCCAGAGAGTGAAAAGTTTCTGTGGCCAAAGTGTCTCTGTCAACATCGCTTAATTCTGCTATTACAGCACAATGGGAGCTGTAGATAACATGTAAACAGATGGTCATGGTTGTGTTCCAATAAAACTTTATTTGTAAAAACAGACAGTAGGCCAGATTTGGCCCATGGATGGTAATCTGCTGACCCCTATGCTAGATGAGTTGACATTTGAAAAGTTGATTTTTGAGAAATGACAGATTTAAATACTTGCGGTGTCTAACAGGTATCACACTTGTGTGAATCCACTCATTTTAAGTCATAAGGAATGGTGGAGTCTGCAGCAGAATGAAAAGTTTACATTACATGTGATGAAATTGGAATTCGAAACATTAAAAATAAATGTTGTATGAGCTCATCGAAACAAGCGGCAGACACGGGAACAGGGCATCCGGCAGAGATAACCTGAAGTGGCTAAATCACAGGGTGAGATTCTGGAGTTATCTACAGAAACCTGATGACCGGTTCTATGAGTTTGACTTGTCTTGGGAGAAATTAGAAAGAAATAACGAATTTTAGTGTGAAGTCCCAGAACACACCCACTTTAGAGAACAGAAGAATGTGGAAGTCACAAAAGGGGAGACCCAAGAAACAAGAGGATAATGGAGGAGAAAGTATTTCCCGAGGAACTGAAGATGGAAGAGTGTGAAGAAGCAACAGCTGGGCCATTAGGATGCTTTGCTCCTCAGCAGTCCCACGGAACACCAACTGATGGGACACTCATCCGCCTGCAGCACGAAGAGTGCTGATGTCCTTGGAGAGGTTGTCTCAGCGGAGAAGTGTGAGTGGGAACGTCAGCGGTTTAGGCTACATTGTGAGGGTAAGACATGGTTAGGAGCACAACCCTATAGACAGAGCATTTGATGGAGGAACAGACAGGTCTGGGTTCAACCCTCTGCTCAGATTCTCCTTAGCTACTGACTTGCAACTTTATCTTGTTGTAGTTAATTAAATCTGAGATTCAGTTCTGTTCTCTTTAAAATGAGGAAGTTATTCTCCCTCTTCAGGATTGCGATGCAAGTGGAAATGAGGCAGATAGACACACACCGTCCTACCCCACTCTCCACACTTGTGTCCCTCTGCTCTCACCTCCCAATCCTCTTGGAATGAGGATCTCAACACCCAGGTATATCCTGGCCTAAATCAACCACAAGTTCTGGTCCGTGTGACAACCTAAAGGGTCAAGTTGAAGCCATGAGATAGTCACATGTTCTTCACGTGAGAGAACATACCAGCAAGAACCAGAGCTTGCTTGTACGTCTGCTCAACCAGTTGGGATCCAGTGCAATGTTGGGGGGTGGTTGTTTTTTTTTTTTTTCACTCTATGTGCTTTTATGCTAAAGAAGAAGACAGAAAGAATTTTTTTTAATGTTAAATAATTTTCTTTACTATCTTTTGAAGAAGAAAGACTTTTATTTCAAGATGAATAACAGATAAGAAGAAAGGATTCTACCCTATGATTAAGTCAATATGAATGTAAGGCCATTGTGAATTCATTTTTCCTAATTGTCAAGTACATGAATTAAAGTTTTAAAGTCTCAGAAAATTAATGTCTAACATTATTTCAATTGCTTTAAGATCGTATCACCCTACAGACCAAAGTTTCAGAGATTTTTTTTTAATAAGAATATTTTGGATTCCATATTTAACAAATAGTTGATTCATACAATACAGGTTTGAACTGTGTGGGTCCACTTACATATGGACTTTTTATAGTTCATACTATAAATGTATTTTCCCTTTTTAATGATTTTCTTAGTAACACCTTTTTTCTCTAGCTTTAAAACAGATATAACATAAAGCATCACAAGCGTTAATCCACTGTTTATATTATCGGTAAGGCTTCCAGTTAATAGCAGACTACTAGTAGTTAAGTGTTTGGGGAGTCAAAAATTATATATGGGTTTTTGACTGCATGAGAGTTGGACAACAGCAACCCCCACATTGTTCAAGGGTCAACTATAATTTGTAATAAAATTAATGTATTTTGCAAACGTCTCATATAAAGGCCTGGCACACTTCTGAAGTTATTAGCCTAATTTAAACAACACTTTACAGTGATTTTGTTTAGTACTTTATTAAATATCAATCCCCAAACTTTTAAGATGAACTTTATAATACCTTTATTTAAGATGAGGAAATTGATCCTACAAAGGTTAATTAATTATCATGAAAGGTCTCAACTTTTTTTCTACCTGGTCTCATCTGTAATGTTTCTCCTTGCATAAGAGAAATATTTACTTCTCCAGAGACCCCTGTAAAACCTGAAAACCATTAGGAAGACTCTGGTTTGCATCTTCACCTTCACTTGAGGCAGATCCAGTTCCTAGAATAATTATCTGTCATCTCAAGAGTGAGAGGCTGGGATGGTTGGAAAACATGAATAAGCCGAGCAGAGTTGGGGGCACGGCTGTAGAACCGAGACACAGTGTGGGTAAACCAGCCGTCCATACCACAATTTCCTAAGTTATGGCACAAAATAAATTTCAATCTGCATTTCCCCCTATGTCTGAGAAGTTTAACCTTGCAGATGGACACCTAAGAGGAATCTTAAGCATAAGATTTCTAGGAGACTTGGTATCTTTGCAACAGAGAGGCGGACGGGGCTAGTGAGGAACCTTCAAGAAAGCTGACTCTAAAGGCAAAGAGTTTACAATGGAGGAAAAAGGACAGAATGCATTCTTTCATTCGCTGACCAGATGATTGTCATCTCCTTGATAGTAGATGAATGCGAAGCATGGAGAAGATAGTGACGGACAAGACACAGTCAGTCCTCTCCAGGATCTTTCCTGCAGACACAACCTTGAGATTTGAAGCACTGAGTGGCTGGGGAGATGGGCAACAATCCAGTCCCTGAGGAGAGGGCTGGCCAGCCAAACCAAGTCAGCTGGAATCCAGGGCAGAATTCCATTCTCAGAAGGGAATAATGGTACAAGACAGGAAACCAAGACAGACACTCGGCCCCAGACTAAACAAACACAGGGGAGTAGTGGGGTAAGATTATAACTTGATGCACAGGGAGTGAAGAGAGGCTCTGCATGGACTCCAGGAAGGATAAGCATGAACTGAAACTAACTTTAGACCCCACCTAGTGAAGAATGGATCCACCAGCTGAAGAGCATCTGAGGCTGGGTGGGACTTAACCAAGACGAACTGAGACTTAGTCTTTGGATAACAATTACCACATGGTGTCTCCTAAGTAGTTAATTTTGGTGTGTACTTTTAAAGTTAACTTTTATCTCTGAAACTTTCATGTTTTCCCTCTGTCCAAAATTTAGATTACTGTGAATATTATAAAAGAAGTCCAAGTTGATTATACCTTCTAAAAAGTAAGACATTGAATTTGTTATTTTTAGTGTATTCATGTCACTCTAATAAACACCCGTGGTACTATCCCTCAGATGTGAAAGAGGAATATATGGTCACGTAGATAAAATATCCTGGATATTTTAAATTAACTCTTTAGACCTATTATCTGACATGTGGCAAAATAGGTTATCAATGGAAATTTTTAGGTTTAGGTGGAACATTAGAATAATACCATTTTCCAAGTATTTCCAGATTTTTCTAATTTTATGTTTTTTTAATAGTATAAACTACTAAAGCAATCCACATTTTTAAGAGGGCACATAAACAGCATTTCCTGCAAGGGTTACTGGCAAAGAATATGGCTTTAGTTTTCTTGTACCCCAAATACCCGAAAGTCTACTGGGAGTGTTAGCAATTGCTAAAAATTATTTGATTTGTATTTCAAGTAAATTTGAGCTGACTCAACATTTTTACCTATTGGGTATACAGATGATCTCTGAATTAGGATGGTTTGATGAGACTTTACAATGATGCAAAAAGACTTTACGATGATTCAGGAGAAACTGAACTTCAAATTTGGAATTTGGATCTTGTCCCAGGCCAGCAATACGCAGTTCGGTCCTCTGTCTTGATGCTGGGAAGCAGACGCATGTCTCTCAGTCAGCATGTAGTCATGAAGGTCAACAGCAGATATGCGGACAACAATTGTGCACCCATGCATCACTTTCAGTACTGTATTCAATACACTGCACGAGATATTCTGCATTTTCTTATCAAATAGGCTCTGTGCTCAATGATTTTGCCCAACTGTAGGCTACTATATGTGCTCTGAGCAACTTTAAGGCAGGCTAAGCTAAGCTTTGGTGTCTGGTAGGTTAGGTGTATTAAATGCATTTTTGATGTATGATATTTTCAATTTATAACAGTTTTTTTAGGGGGAAAGGGCAGAAGGAGAAGAAGAGAGAATCTTAAGGAGGCTCCATGCCCAGTGTGGAACCCAATGCAGGACTGAATCTCACAACCCTGAGATCATCACCTGAGCTGAAATCAAGAGTCAGACACTTAATAGACTGAGCAATAAGTTTTTCAGGAAGTAATTCCACTATAGGTTGAGGAAGCTCTGTATGGTGAGACTTGTGTTAGGCCCTACTAGAGAAAGACCACCAGGATGGTTTCAGGCAATATCCTGAAAAACTGATTTGGAAGGTCTCTGAGAGCCGGAAAATATCCATTTTCCTACCATAACTGAAATGTTTGGAATACTTACATAGATGAAGGGAGTTTTAGAAGTACACAATGAATCACCAGTGAACCAGGGCTGAGTGTTCATGCATTCAGCAAGTTTTTATAGACCTTCTGCTCCATGCCACATACAATGTAGGCCAGGGATACAGGGAAGACTAAGTCAAAGATTCTAACCTCAAGGAACTTCCACTCTTACGGGGAGCTCAGAGAACAAGCAAGAAATCGCAGAAGAGCACTGTCCCTGGCTCATAGCGACAGCAGTCCTACTTGGCCAGAAGTAATCAAACAGCATATTTAAAGGTACAAAAACCCAGCACCAATCTTAGAAATAAATGCTAATACTACTAACTCCTTCTTTAAAATATTTTTCCAATTCTTCCATTCCATTTCATTCATTCAGTCATCCAAATACCTGCCCAGTACCTTATGCCAGACACTTTGTGAGGTGATACAACTACAAACTTGATACAAACTTGACCCTTTCCACCGTTTGAGACCATATACATGCATTGAGGAATAATGCATGTAAATGACATTACTAAATGTGCTGATAGATACATAGATAGATAGATAGATAGATAGATAGATGATAGATAGAGATCTCAATGCAGAAATTCACAAGAAGAAGTGCTCAATTTTGTGTGCTGGGTATAAGGTGAAGGAGGGGCTTCCAAGAATAAGAACGTTTCACTGGAGTTAAGCAGAATTTCATTACGCACGAGGAACTCAGGAGAAGTCTCCCAGGCACAGGGGCAGCTAGGATGACAGCAAAAATATTTTGGAAACAGCAAGAAATGTGGCTGGGCAAAGAAATTTTGGAAACAGCCGGAGATGGTCCCACAGAGACAGGGAAGAAAGATTTTTTCTTTGACACTCAAAGGTAGTCTGGAGCAGGCAGTGAAAGGCTTTGCAGACTTTGTGGTGTTTCATTTGATTAGAATCATCCAATTGTCTACACGTAAGCACTGGACATCCTGTCTGTGTGTACTCACGACTATCCTCATGTGACTTCCAGTGGGGAGGAAATCACTATGTACATAACCTTAGAAGATAATTATTTATCACTATATTATAATCTACATAGAGTGGTCGTTAGCAGTCACTCTTCTCAGCCATAAAAGGCCATTAATAAGGTGAAAGACTTAGATATACAGCGAGGGCGATTTGCTCAGGGTTTTATTTCAGTGATGGAGAATACAATATAAATCACATTTTAGTGATGATGAAATGTGTGACAGCAAATCTAAGTGTCATATATCATAAGGAGGATTTTGTCAAACATCGTATTTCATTCTGCTGACACAAAACTATCAAACATCTCAGACACCTTCTCTGCCTGACTACATAAATTTTATGTCAATTTTATTGCCATTTTGTTAATGAAATATAAAAATTAAATGTATTGCAATGAAACTGCGAAGTAAGTCGTATTCCACTTGCCTTTGGGTTTAAGAAAAATAGATTGGAATTAATGATAATCAGGTACTGAGCCCAATGGGAAGAAAAGAGTGAAAGTGTATAAAATAATCTGATTGCTATTCTCTACCTTTCTTCCCTTCAGATTTCGTTTGCTTGGGAATCTGTATTGAGATAAGTCGAAAATTATTCTCTATGAGCCAGGATTGATTGACTAATTGATTAACGTTTTTTAAATTATTGGGTATAGTACACTAAAGCTGATCTTTTGTTTAATTAATTTCATGGTAGCACTCTGATGAAGAAACAAAGGGGCCAAATCATAGATCCTTACCCTATAGATTCATGAAGTCGTAAGCAAAATGCAGCTGCGAAACGGCAGTGTAGCTAGCCGCTTCCGTTCAGGGCGCATTCATTTGTCTCCAGTTCTGTGCCAGGCCCTGTGCCTGTAAATAGCCTCATCATGACCTCATTACATTTGTGCTCAGGTTTTCAACATCATTTCTACGTTTTCCCAACCCATTCTGCGCAGAATGGATGATACTAGGAAGGTGAGCCACATGGAAGATGCTAGGAGAATCAGACATAGCACGGAAGAGCCCCAGCCCAGCTCGATTTCTGAGCTCCCAGGGGGCTAGATACACTCACAGCAGAATGCCAGGAGGTCAGGACGGCCGGTGGCTGCATGGCTAACCTACTGAATGAGATGACCCCAGAGGCTGTGTCCCCACTTCCACGAGCATCACACATATCCTCTGAGTCAATAAAGGTTACATAAAGGTGCAGGAAATGTGAGCAAGACAACCAAGACGGACATTTGGGCTGATGGCAGGACTTTCATCAAGTATCAGAGACAGAACCTCCTAATGATGATTCCAACATAGGACACTGAAAACAATTGCCCTCTATAAATTGGCTCTTGACTTGAAGAAAACAGAAATATATATAAACAGGGGTGAAGGGCATTTGATACAGGCTAAGGCTTGATTTTCTCAGGCTCTGCCCCTTGCAGCAATGAGTGAATCAGTTCTAAGCTTATCTAACTGTTGCAGGAGCAAAAGATCAGCTCATCAGATTCTGGCCTAGAAGTCCTCTTTATGAAGGTGGAGAAAATTATGCCTACTAAGAATTCCATCTCAGTTCAATTTACTCCCAGCTCTATAGAGCGTCTGAAGTGGGAACAATATAAAGGGATCAGGAGGGCTTTAAGAAAAAGGAGGAGAATTGAGTGTGTGCAGTGGGTGGACTGAAGCTTCAGCACCAGGCAGAAGGCTTTTACAGGGTGATTGTGTGTGTATGTGTGTGTGTGTTTATTGTATTGCAACTTATGTATCACCTGTTTTGTAATACTTTTTCTCACCACAAAAAAACAAAGAAGTTTTATTTTTTGAAGATTTATACAACTCTCTTTTTCACCCTCAAATGCAGTATTCTGTACCCAGAAAGCAAGTATAATTGAGAAAGGACTAAGTCCCTAGCAATGAATTAACTCTTTCCTGTCCAAACTTCCAAGACTCAGAGCAGTCAGAAGGATCCATCAGTGAAACTCCGACAGTCTTACTCTGATTATCATATAAATAAAAGCAAAAATTCTTAAAAATTATGAAAAGGCTTGTAATCACTAATTGACTTGACAATAAAGAGTAAGAATAGGGTAACTTCCCCAGGAGTAAGAAACTCATTATTTACATATTTAAACCACTTGTCCAGAATCAGTTTTCTTTGTTGTAGACACTGGACAATCCTGACATGGGTATCGAGCCTTCTATTCAAAAAATTCCTAGTATTTTGCTACTTATTAAGTAGGTCTCTATTTTACAGCCATTCTGCCCGGAACCTTAGACACTATGTAAATATTTGTAATTTATTTCCTTTCTGTCTTCCCTAGGGAAGATCAAAAGGTTTTATGGTGTATGTCAACTTGGCAAAGAACTAGTGAAATGCCCACCGGCGCAGGTGAGCACTGTAAGTCACTTATCTCTTTAACTGTGTGCTTAGATCAGTGGAATTCTAAAAGCTTCTCGAAATGTATCTTCTGAGCAGGATTTATTATTAATGCATATAATTCTGTCCTTTGGTCATCTTACCATTTATTTTATTAATAACAGGAATATAGGCAAGCACCCAACTCAGGCTGCTCTCCAAAGGCCCACGCTGTTACTGGTGCCGTACCTGGAATCTGGATCAGGTGGGTCACCTTCACAACCTCGCCATAGGTGTCTACCAATTACCTTGACGCACCTCCTCTCAAAACCGGAGTCCCCTGGCTGGAAGTGATTTCTTTTTTCTAAGTTTGGAATAACATTGGAGTAAATCATTTCCTTGATTCTGTTGTGCTTTAAGCACATTCTAAACTCCGCTTTCCCAGTGAAGCCTGGCTGGGTGAATGCTTCCTCTGTGAATGGGCTGGGGCTTTGTTCTTTTTTATCATCTACACACAGGCACCGAGGGGTCTCTTGGCTGAAGTAGGCTCCTCCGGGCTGAGGTTTTCGTTGTGATAACCTAACCATTCAAGGCTTTGCCCTTTAGATGGGCCCTTCAGACTGTTTAATGAAGCGAAGAGCTGGAAACGGACTTTGTTCTCCTGAGGCCCTTTCCACCGTTTGAGACCATATTGTTTTACAACACACTGATCGAGTGCTTTTATAAGATTTGTCTCAAGTAAGTGCATTCTCAGAAATTCACATAATGCTTGGAAGAACAAGATAATCAAAGATGGGACAGGAAATGGGATGATGATTGCATTTTAAAAGCGGAGCGTACGATTGGATATTAAAAACGACCTTCCCAATGTTGAAAAGTACCAGATTTTAATATTCACATGCAAAAATGCCATGATAGATTTAATAGAAATGCTTCACTTTGAGATTAAGAAAGTGAAGAAACAGAATGTGGTCAGGTTCTGGGTAAAGGCTTTCCTTTCAGACACAGAAGCTAAGTTTCCAGGACAGGGGGAGGCTGCGAAGGTCCTGCGGGGCGTGTTGGAAAGCACCGTGGTCCCTGGCGAGGAAAAGCTCTTGATGGGGACATAGTGTTATTATTATCCTGACAGTCTGAGACACCCTTAACTGCAATCATTCAAAAGAACGCTGCCCAACCAAAATATTACAAAATTAACCTTTTGGGGAATGGGGAGGCAGTTATCAAGTATTTGGAATTGAGAACAATTTCAGGGAGCCATCAGAAACTCCACAGAATGCTGTGAATAAAGACTGAGTCCAAGGAAGGAACAGAATACTGAATCCCACCGTCCTGCAAATGCTCCGCAAGAGGAGACATTTCAGAGAACGGAGGCTGTGATTAGTCTCTGCCGGGGAGGATGGGCTCCTCCTCTCCTGACCTGCATGCACAGACCGCAGCGGACTGGCCAGGAGCCTTCCCAGGGAGGGCAACGAAGATGCCTGCTTTTAAAGCCGATCTGACCCTAGCTTAGAAACTGCAGAATGGTTTTAGAAGTTAGATGCCAGGGGTAATTAATATATCTTATCAAGTTAATCCCAGGTGATTGTCTCACCTGACATGACCCAGTTGAAAAACAGAAATAAGAACACTTGACTGCGCTCCAGAAGCCCTGGTTTGTATCCCAGAGACTCCCTTTCCTAGTCACTCGCTCGGAGTCGGATCGCTGAACCAGGTGAGCCTGCTTGTCCACTGTCACATGGAAGACTCTGAACAAGACAATCACTGAAGGCACTTCTAATGCTCCGTGTTTAAAAGTCAATATACCTAACATCTCCCTCAATACAGCTAAGCTCTTCACTTTATAACTTTATTACTTTATAACTTAGTCGACAGACAAGATTCCCACAAAAATGGGAAAGTGGTAATGAGAAGAAGTGTGTGTTGAAGGATTTTGGGGAAATCATGATTGCATTAGTGTTTTTAAGTTGCAGCCTGAATGTAAACCCTCCCCCATGCCAGGCATCGGGCGGGGGGTTGGGATATAAGGAACCAAACCCACCTCCTGTGCTCAGTCCAGCTGGAAAGCCATGCAAATAAATACACAAACTAAAGTGTGATCAATATTATAACAAAGGTTTCTTCCTAATATTCTTTTTTTTTAAGATTTCACTATGTTTTTATTTTTACTTATTTTTATTTTTTTAATTTATTTTTTATTTATTTTCATCTTCCTAATATTCTGTGTGTGGTTTCAAATCCACGAAACACAGCCTTATTTGCTGAGCGGAAAGTCGATCTATGAATAACACGGGCATAATGACACAAGCCTTGGCAACAGCTTTCTGTTCAAAAATATGAAAAATGGACCTGTTTTATATGCCACGTTGGCTCTGGGTTCTAGGCCTATCTGGAACCCTCCTCCCTGCCAGGGTCCCTCCCCCTTTCGTGTAGCTAAATCCCACCGGTGCTTTAGGCCAACTTCCATTGCAACTGGTCATGACCTCGGGCCAGCACGCTGCATGGCCACGGATCTCAGAGTGTCCTCCTTGGGCAGCGGCATCGCCTGGGACTGGTTAGAATGCAAACTCTCTGCCCCCTCCACACACCTGTGGAATCAGTAGCCCTTAGAGGAGAACCTAGCGATCTGTGGTTGAACAGGCCTTCTGAGCGATTTGGATTCTGCTTACCCGTAAGAACCACTTTGTGACCACTGCTCCCTTGAATGCCCTGTAGATGGTCAGCTCCAACAACCATACTTCCCAGTGCCCTGCTATTATTCCCAGTGTCTGATGCATCCTGGATAGTCAAGTATTCTGGAATGAACAACAGAAATAATGAATGAAATGTCTTTCTGAAAGACATTTCTCCTTCTACTAAATTCTTTTAAAAGCATCCATTGAGATGCTCCTGGGTGGCATAGTTGGTTCAGCACCTGACTCTTGACGTTCGGCTCCAGTGGTGATCTCAGGGTGGTGTGATGGAGCCCATGTAGGGCTTCATGTTAAATGTGTCATCTGCTTTGTTTTCTCCCTCCTGCTCCCTCTGCTCCCACCCCCACCCCCTGCTCATGCTCTTTCTAAACTAAATAAATCTTTAAAAAATAGGATAAAATAAAAAATAAAGGCATCCATTTAAAACACTCTAAAAGCCATAGGAATAGAGAGGTTACAAAGTCTAAATAAAGAACCATCCTGCTGGAGATGATAGATAAATCCCACTTAAAGCCTTCATTGTGTACTTCCTTCCTTAATAATTCCCAGAAACTTCTAGCTACTGATGTAGTTAGATCAGTGGCTCTCTGCCGGGATGCTTTTGCCCCACCCCACCCCCCCGCAAGGGAGTATGTCAACGTCTGGAGACATTTTTGGTTCTGAGAACTTGGATAGAAGGTTCTTTCTTGCCTCTATGAGTAGAGCCCACAGATGAATATCTAACAATGTCCAGGAGAATCCCCCGTCCCACCACAAAGAATTATCCAGTTAAAACTGTCAACAGTGCTGAGGCTGAGAAACCCTGATCTGAGGTTGAACCCCACGTGAATCCACCATCATCAGAAGCTTGCCCACACACGACCGGAGTGCTTCAAAATGTCCCGGATTTCCTCCTCACCTGTTATGTCTTGCCAGTGTAATTTTTAATTATCTGTAGGATCTGAATTAAATATGAAAACAATTCCTTAGACATAAAACTTTCTTCTCCTAAGACTCAGGTACAGACTGTAGTTCAAGGTCTTATAGCAGGGGCATATCTGCACCAGAGATCTTGAATTTCCAGATCCAACAGAATTCCCCTTAAGGAGTGATTTTTTTTTTTTTTAATCCTTCATAGAAAAGAGGACAGTGAAAGAGCCGCTATCCCCAAGGTTAGGAAGTCAATGATTCTTTCCCTCTGATTCCTTCCAGGGAGGTAAAGGAGACTATAGGTACTTCTCTCTCTCTCTCTCTCTTTTAAATTTTTATTAACATATAATGTATTATTAGCCCCAGGGGTACAGGTCTGTGAATCGTCAGGCTTACACACTTCACAGCACTCACCATAGCACATACCCTCCCCAATGTCCATAACCCAAACATCCTCTTTTTAAATCTGTTTCCCCATCTGTAAAGTGATGGGTTTGAATAAGCCAAGGAACGACTTACAGTTTGAAGATATTTCAAGAAGTGCCTTTTACACCATGGCCAACAAGGTGAATCAATGGCACTTTCACCACTAAGTCTAGATAGAGCTTCAGCCTAGCATACAGCAACTGCCATGGGTTGGCTACTATGACCCGGGAACTGAGACCCATTTGTCTTACCCTGAGATACTCTCCGAGTGTGTGCTCCTTAAATGCCCCACCTCCGTGCTTTCTGGGCAGGGAGTGCACGTAGATACCACCTCCTCCATGCAGTGGTTAACTCCAAAAGGAGCATAGGAGCCCACGGTCGGTGGGGTTGTAAACGGCCCCTCCCAGCAATGGAACAGAACACTCATTCCCAACACAACAGAGGAAACAACATATTCAGCCATTACTTCTGCAGATCTGTAGGACCCAGGCCACCAGGGGTTACCTCTTGCCACAACCTGCACAGGAAGATGACAGCAGAGGGCCACACGGTGGCCGTGGGGCCCGAGAGACCCTGCACGAGACTTGTTCAGGGGCTGTGTGCCCGAGCTCCGGCCGAGTCCCACAAGGCGTCACCTTCAGTGCAGGTTTTCCTCTGCTGTCCTTCAAGTGAGACCACAGACTAAGACCTGCAATGACACAGGTGTCAAACTGTACCCCACACCCTACCCCAAGAAGTATGAACACACAAAGGACGTTCAACTCTCAGGTAGCCACGCAGGCTCAGCTTTATGCCCAGTCGTAGTTTCCAGGGACTATAGGGTGCAGGTGCATAATTAGATGCTGGGAATAGAGATTTCAGAGCAAATTTTAGCTTACAGCTGTTGTTAGGACAAAGAGGATAATGATTGGCTGTCTGTTAAACTTGGACGTCACTGGTTGTAAAGGATGCAATGGTGTCCCCGTGTGAAAGGTTTGGGCTCTCAGAGTCCATGTCTAGAAGCTTGATATGTGTCAGTACACTTAGAAAGGGTTGGATTTGGAGGACCAACTTAGACTGATAGAACTTACAAGAGATCAACGGATAAGCCAGTATTCCATTACATTAAAATCAAAGGAGAGAAACGTGTTTTACAGAGACCAAAATACTTAAACTTACAATGTAGAATTTACAGGGTCACTGCAGTTTTCAGGAACCCAAGGATGGCGGGCATCAGAGCCAAGGTTTCATTGTGTTATAATCATTGTCCCAGAGAACTTAGAAACCCAGTGGACCTGCTGGTCTTGATATTGAGCACACACACTGCTCTAGTGGCTGACTATTCAGATACGAGAGATGCAGGATTTCTTTCTGTTAAACGTTGAATGAATACTATAATTTGGGCTTTTCTGACTTCCACTATTCTTTGTACAGATTTTCCCTCTTTGGTTGATATTGACCTTTTCTTGTAGAGTCAATATGCTAATTCCTTCACAGAAAATCCCAATTAATCATTCCGGCCTTCGATTTCTATCCTCTGCTTCTCCAATTTGGATGGAGACACAGCTCTGCAGTTAGCTCTCACTCGTGTAAGTTAACTTTCACTGGGTTATTTCCTAAGGATTTAACTTACTTGTAGTTTTTAGGGTCATATTTCTATAGATCGATATCCATTGAACTCACATTGGATGAGACCATTGTTTCAACTGGTTCATGCTCTCCATAACTTCCAGCTCAGTGCTGAGCTCCAGACAACTTGACAGATGATTGTTAACACAGTATAATATAGAGTGAAAACCATAAACAATCACCTATTTTTGGTCTACCCAGTGCTAAGAGTCAACTCTGCCTACTTTTTTTTTTCCCCTCACAGAATTAACTACTTTGACCATATTTTCTGAATCCCCTAGAAACACAGTATTTCCACAAAATCCTTTCCTGTTTCTTATTCATGAAAGGAGTCTTTAAAAGTTTTTAGGAAATTGATTTTTTAAAATTATTGAGCAATCTTTCCCCTGAAGTGCAGTGAAGAGCATGGAGTGTAAGTTTCTGGGAAGGCGGGGATCAGCCACGGACAGTCCTGGACCTTCTCTTCACACGGCACTCCTTGCATGCCACAGTTCCCAGGTATTCTCCTCGTGAAGACAGTCTTTGTCCCCCCACCTCCACGCACTGCTATATACTTTAAAAGCAACCCTCCAATGATATAAAAGTACAAAACTTATACGAGAAATCCACGCTGACGAGCAGTTACCTGGTGCCCTCTGCATGCAGCGTCCTGCCGAAAGCACTCAAGCCGCAGACGGAACAGCAGCCGGTGGAGAAGGGGGAGATTGATAATGGGGTGAACTAGGTCCGTTCATTCTGGTTCCCGGCCACTGCCATCAAGCACTTGTTTGGGGCTATTTCAATATGTTTTTCTCACATCATTAGAAGTCTCACACGTGTCCCTAAATGAGCCTCCTTGTAGATGATAGAGACTGTGTGGGCATCCCAGACGCACCCGGCTGAGTTCCTGGTGATGCTGCAACAAAATGGCACCCAGGGGTCCAACACTTTCTGATTACATCTCCATGTAAAAGGCCCACTTCAGGGACAACCAGGATTGTGCCAGCTTGCACAACCTCAGTGATGCTCCTGAGGAAAACTGGAGGAGTGTTCATGGTTCGGCACACAACTTCACGTGAAAGGCAACACACGCCCCCATCTAGGCAGGTGAATGAATTGGGTCAGCCACCAACTCGTGAGCTCTACATGGGATGTGGCAGTGTTACAGTCATGATTATTTAAAGTACGTTGGTCCTTTGATTTGGAAATACGCTAGAGTAGCCGGAACGACCTATTCCAGTTCTGTGACTTTCTGAAAGTCAATGTTGGTGGTGATCATTTTAGGTAAATAAAACCTTCATTGGTCCTAAGAACTTGGACATTATTCTTTCCTGAGAATTATTCACCCAGTAGCCACAACGTGTGATTTAGCACCTTCTCTTTCCAGCATGCTCCCTCCTTCTTTGATGGCAAACTGTTAAGTTTTATACTAAAATCCTTCGGTAATTCAGAAGCGTGTAATGACTGCCTTAAAGCCTAACCACAATACACAAAAATGTATTTATACTCTTCTACTATAAAATTGTATCTATGAGAAAAGAAAATGTGTTAAAGACTGAGGAATATTGTTTATAAGCAAAATGAGAAGTGACACGTTGGATACCAGACACTTAAAAATTGCTTCTTTCAATATTCATTCATGCACTTTGATTATTAGTATTTCTCACCTTCGTGTTGTTTTTCCTTAGCAGAAAACAAATATTTAATAAGTTTGATTGACGTTGAGGCTGACTGGGATATCATGCCAATAAATTCTGAAAAACCAGCTAGCAGCAGAGTACCGAGAAATGCAATGTCACTTCATCATTGCAGAAATAAAAATACATTTTCAATTTTTCATGACGTTTAACCATCCTTTCTTGAACTCAATGAATCTAAAATATGTGGTTTGACAAAAGTAATTAAAGTGTGGACGTTTTGAGTTATTTTGATACTTGAAACAAGAACTTATCTACCTTACTGGTCCTCATCCGCCAACCTTCTTCTTTTTTTTTTTTTAAGCTTCAAGTGACCTTCAAGTTATTTAGACATGGTAACCTTGAAGACCGGTTCTGAAATTTTGATAAGCAGCCCTTCTTTATTCTAGTAAGATTTCCTTGACACGTACAGTAAGATCAAGGGCTCATTCATTTTCACTGGAAACTGAGGCCATAAGTGAAATCCACCTTCTTCTCTGAAAAAGCCTGTCCTCAAAAGCAGTGCTTTTATGGATCCAATACACATAATCACGTGGGCACCTCTTTCTGGTTCCAGAAACATTGCAACAAACAAGGAGCAAAAGCCGTGCTGTTCTTGCGGAGCACCTGGGTGGCTCAGTCAGTTAAGCTTCCACCTTTAGCTCAGGTCATGATCCCAGGGTGCTGGGATGGAGCCCCTTATTGGACTCCCTACTCAGTAGAGAACCGCTCCCACTCCCCCTGCTTTGGCTCTCTCTCTCCCTCTCTTTCTCTCTCTGTCAAATAAATAAAATGTTAAAAAAAAAAAAAAAGCTATGTTGTTCTTGAACATGATCTTAGCTTATGATAATTTATTGATTTTAGAAGTGGTGCAACAGATACCCTCATAACATGCCCATGGTAGATTGATAATATCCTATCTTCTTCCAAGTTGCCGGTCTGAAAAGACATTTCAAAAGCAATGACGCCACTCAAGTGATTTTTATTCACAAATTATGGACATCATGTTAATTTTGTACAAAATGCAATGCTAGATGGTATAAGGGTGTAAGACATGCTTATAACTGCACAGATGTGGATGGTAACTCCCAAGTAAGATATGTATATTGTAGGAATGGTATGTTAAAGGACTGGGTTTCCCTTCTACAGCACTGGTTCTCAAACTGTGGTCTCCAGATAAGCAGCACCACCCTGGGAAGTTGTTAGAAACACAGATTCTTGAACTCATCCAGACGCACAAGTCAGGAACTCTCATGGTGGATCCCAGAAATCTGCATTTTAACAGCGTTTTAACAACAAGATTCCGAGACACACTGATCTGAGGACCACAGTTTTGTAGTAATGGTTCTCAAAGCATGGCTGCAGGCCTTCACAGATCCCCAAGACCTTTTTAAGCTGCAAAGAGAACTACTTTTGTAGTAATACTAAGATGTGCTTGCATTTTTATACTGTGCTTGCATTTGTTCTCTTGCTATAAAAACAAGGATGGATGGCACTGCTGATTCCTTAATCAATCAAGGCAGCAGCATCAAGCTATATTAATAGTCAATATGTTTTTTACAACCATGGGCATGCAATTTTACAAAGAAATGCTAATTTCACCTAACTACGTCCTTTCTTACACTGTAAAAAAAAATTACTTTTATTAGAACTTGACCCTTGGGTGTCTACTTTTTATTACTCTGTGTGATGAAAAGGGTAGTATATGCGAAATACTGGTGTACACCAAAAGGATATGATTGTCTGAAGGAAAAGTAACGATATTGCTTGAGTTGTGAGCTGGACTAGCTGCTTTCATTCATGGAACATTATTTTTACTTGAAAGAAAAACTGACAGGCAGACTGATTATCCAGATGTGAGTATCTGGCAGACATTTTCTCCAAAATGAATAAAGTGAGGTCATCATCACAAGAAAAACAGTTGCCCGTATTTGTTGCCAAATGTTGAGTTGAGAGCAAAAAATTAGAATTTTGGACACCTGGTGTGTGTCACTGTGAGCTTAATGGTCTTCCAGTGCTTGAAGAGTTTTCTAATTAGATCAGTTAGGATAGTCACAAATGTGATTTTTAAAATATCATATATGCATATGTTAGCTGCATAATTTATCAAATTGTGTATCAGTAAAATAGCCAACCAAAGTGCAAGCCAGACGGAAGGCTTCTAAAGGAGCAGCACATGGAAAGTTCAATGACAGGATTTTGGCTTCCATGTTTCACCCGACCTTTCCAAGACAAGCACTTGTTGAGTTTTGCCAAAGTATCAAAAGAACACCCAGAATTATCTGAAAAGGCTTCCATAGCACTCCTTTCTTCTTACATTTCGGATTAGTGTGAGGCCAGATTCTTTTCTCCTAGACCTAAGCCAAAACAATGACTTACAACAGATTGAATACAAAGGCATATCTGAGAACACAGTTGTCTTCTGTTAAGCCAGACATTAAGAGATTTGCAAAATGCGAAACGATATCATGCTTCTCATTGGTTTACATGTTGGAAAATATGGTTATTTTCATACAGAGGTGGTGTTTATGTTAACATATGATGGCTTCATTGTTGCTATTTTTAAAGAATTAATTAATAAATACATTAAAATTTTAAAGCCTAATATCACAAATGTCCATAGTTATAACTCACACAAACAAAAGTTCTTGGGATCTCAGTAAATTTTACCTTCCTCTGAGAAGAAGTGTTTCCCCGTCAGAGCAATACACTGATGGTGTTGGTCACAGGAGGGAGACGTGGCCTGCCATGCTCCTCGGTTCTATACCTAGAAGAGTCTTTGTTATTTCCAGGGGCCAGACTTCAGGCCATTCTCTCTGAAAAAAGAGCTTTTCCTCATCTTTTTGCTCAGATCCTTGCTCAGGCTTCCACTAAAGTAGAAGAGACCCTGATTTGTTTAGGCCATCATTGTTAATGAAAGACCTTGAAATTAACACTATTATTATTGTTATTATTATGCTAATAAAGAGTTGTTTTCTTCTCACAAAAGACCTATAGAAACTATACTCCAAGGTGGGTAGCTGCACTCCATGTTATGGCATCTCTCCTCTTCCTTTTCCCAGAGCCTCTGTTTCTCATTTTTAGGATCACAAGCTCCCTGTGGGGCTTCCAAGAATCACACTAACATTCCTGAGGGCAGAAGGGGAAAGGGGTTGGATGTTCTCCTACTAGATGTGTCCTTCTTCTTTGGAAAGGGAAGCCTTCCTCAGGGACTTCTGCTTGTCCCTTGCTGGCCAGAACCGGGCCATGTGACCACCCCAGTTGTAAGAGGCTGGGATGTATGGATTTTACCCTCACGGCCATTACAGCGGTGGAAGGTGGAAGGGAAAGGGGTTGAAACGGACTTCAGGGAGCAAATCTGGGGTGTCTGCCACAGCATCCGTTAGTGCTCCAGCCATTGTCTTTTTTGTCTCTCCCACCCATGCTCATGGCCCCTCCACAGGGAAGACTCGCCCGACATTCTGTCTTCATCCTTGTGCTTATCCCCATGCCTGACTCCATGGTCTCAGCAGGTTCTTCTGTGAACATTTTATTTGAAAGTTATAACATTATGAATTTTTCCCACAATGGGCCCTCCTTATACCTTTTCTTGCTTATTCTTTCTCCAAGGGCAATTGTTAACATCTAATACTCTCCTTCTCTCTCTCTCTCTCTCTCTCTATATATATATATATATATATATATCAACTCTAATACCAGCTCAGAGAAAAATGAATCCCCCCCCTTTTTTAGCAGATTCTGCCTCAGGTTTCAGGTTTATTTATGCAAATACCATAGGAGGACGCAGACAGAAGTCGGATGCAGACAGAAGCTCAGGTGTGGCCCCAGTCCTTCCATCCTCACATTGGCTGGCAGAAGTCTCTATGCTGGAGCCTTCCTGGGGCCGTAGACATCTTTGGGAGCCTGAGCTGGAGCCACAGCTAAATCTTGGCTTTGTTTTGAGCCTTGGCCTTTGGCCAACAGAGCCTGAGACCGTTGGCAAGATGAGCATGGACACCTTTCCCGAGCTTGAGGTGAATGACATCGGCAAGTCAATTGAGCTTGTGGCTGCCACATTTTGGGACCTTGGGCTGATCTCTTTGGGCTTGATGAGGGCCCTGATGGCCTTGGCACATGTACTCATGGCCTTGGCAGTGTCAGCTTGCATCTCCTTCAGGCCCTTCTTGTGGTGCTTCTTGGCAAAACACATGTTCATCAGAAACTTGGGGTCCACCCTCTTCGGAGACTCATGTCTTTGTAATGGGGGTTTCTTGACGCCATTTGTGTACCATTTCCATGACTAGTTGTGCATGGGTGGTTCTTGGACTTGACTGTGTCTCCCCCGAAGCCAGTGGCTCCCGAGGTGCCTGACACCAGAAGACAAAGAGTTTTTCCTCTTTGATTTACTGCTCCATTTCAGGACCTGGAACCACGTCCACAAATACTTTGTTGAATGAATCAACTGCAGTGAGTGTTCCTGGAAGGCAGATAAAGAAAGAAGGAAGGAAAGAAAGAGGAAGAAGAGCAAGACCAGAAAAACTCATCACTTTTTTCCAAACCAGTATTTTATAAACAATTATTGGTGAAAAATAATTTTGCGGGAGATAGGAAGTATGAATACACCTTCAACTTGGTGCCAACTTTAGCATGACAGAGCATTTCTTTGTATTACTGTCTTTGGGAATACAGCATCCCACTTTCAGAAGCTTTACAAGTAAATGTGATTATATGACTCTCTCTGGTCTTCAGAATAAATGTTGTATGAGTTCAAGATGTTATCATTATAATAATTTTATTTTGCTGACATTACTTTGAATCATGCTATGCAGGCAATTGACACCTTGCAATGACTCATCGGAAGCAGTAAGCCATCTTTTGAAATCTGAAAGACACATTTTCTCAGAAATATACATTTCTCAAAAAAAAAAAACACCATTCTTAATATGAATGTTATATTTCTTTCTTTGGAAGACGCTATTTGAAATTCTGAAGACTGACAGAAAGCCTCACAAAGGCTTAATTTATTTTCTGTAGAAAAACCTTCCGAGAATGGGAGAGCTGCTCTCCGAATGAAGGGTAACAGTGCACACTTGAGTTTACAACAAGGACCTGCTGTTTTGTTGTTTAGACCTGCAACGCTGCTGGGCCACACAATGCAGTGCATAGAAAATATTCAACCACCATTCCTTCGCTAATGTTAATTGTGACTGACAGTCGACGGCGGTGTGCGACTCTTCTGGAAAAAGAATCCCAGAAGTGAGGTTTCCATTCCACATTCTTTTAAACAAATGCAATAAGAAAAACCACTCAGTACTCGGAAAGACTCTTACGCAAAATTTCCGAGGGCCAAGCCAGTGCTCTTCCATTCATCCCTACCAGCAGGCGGCAGGCGGACCATCTCATATCCCTGTTCGAGGTGAGAGACAAGCAAAGGAACCTTCCAATATGGAGTCGATGAGACACAATATGGCAGTCACCCGGTCCCTGCATGTCAGCCTCCATTCTGAAAACCCTTTACACAAGTTCATTAGAACGGTGCTGCCTTTTCAAATAATCATTATCAATATTTATTTTCACAAGCTTCTAAAGCAGCTATCATCCTATGCTTCTCAAAGACTTGGCCACAGAGGCTCAAAACCACTTTGTTCAAACCAGGAAAGGGATGATAGCTCACTGTTAGTTTTATAGGATCCTGTGAAGTGTTAAAAACAAGCTTGTGTGTTGATATTTTATGCTATTTTTAAGAAAACGGAATGTTTAATTCATCATCTTCCCCATCATCTTCCCCATCACCAGTATATCTTCTGGAACTTCAGGACTCCGTTGTGTATGTGGCATCAATCTGTAAAGAAACACCTGAGCCAGAGATGGCAACAGGTAGGTGGGAAGCTAGGTTTTTTAAAACAATTTCCAGGACTGTCCATGGCAGATATATTTGTGCATAACCCTCCACAGGACTCAATGATATTTTTGAAGATAATATTAGGAAGGTCATTTTCATAGGGATAAAAGCAGGGAAGTGAGGGTGCAGAGAACCCATCTGGAAGGCTGCTCAAGCCTCTACATCAAATCAACAGGAGGATATTGGTATAATGTGCACACAGGCGGCGACCGCACATGAGAAGGCTGCCCTAACCCTGTGAGAGGGAAAATGGAGCAAGAAACTGCCTGTTTCCATGAACCATTTATGTAACTTAGGGGCTGACTCAAGCCCTAGAGGAAGCCCTAATGATACGCCATCCAAAGCACAAAGAAGGGGGAAGGGTGTGATGGCCAGCTCAAAGTGCTCAAGGCTCTCAGGGCTGGGAAGAGGCAGGAATCTCCTGTGGAAACCCTCCGAGGTCTGATACCCTGGAATGGGTGTGGGGCCTGATTTTCAACCTTGCCTGACTTTCACTGAATGGTGAGATTGGGCTAGTGTGGCTGTTTGGGTGTCCAAGTAGTGGAAGTGGATCGTGGAACCCTTGTATCCATCTATGACACAGACACAATGCTGGGGTCCTGGGCTTACTCTGCCCCAATGCTGGTTAAAAGGAGGCAGGAAGATGCTTCAGGGAGGGACAACCAGAACCTCCATCATTCCTTGTTCACAGGTGACATGAGGCTTTGAATGTGCCACTGTAACAGCCATGCTCCACCAGAGAGGGCGCGCTGCTGTGTTCTAATGTGTCATCCCGGTTGGCACCTCATTTGTGGTACTGGGAAGTGTTGAATGCATATGGATAAGAATGGGCACATGAGCCATTAAAAGTAGGCTTCCGTTAATTAGAATTTTTTATGTTCTAGTCTCTGAGTTTGTGAACCCTTGTGATGGATGTAGCTTCTCTTAGATAATTGGTTGGGATGAGTGAATACCCCGATATTTATTTAGCAAGGATGTCGATGAATTATGAATGGAAGCAAATAGTTCCATTGGGCAAGCATTCTAATTAATAAAGCCAGTTTCCCGTGGTCTCGTGTATGCAAGAGCGGTACCAGGGCTCTGCGGCGATGTAGCTGATGCATGTAACAGATGTTAGAGGTATTCCTGGAGACAGAACAAGGCCCAGGGGAGGAGAGTTGGCTGGACTCCGGAACAGCCCCCTTTTATTCTCTGAAACTCTTTTCTCTCTTCTCCACCACAAGGACCTGGACCGTATCAAGGTATTTGCATAAGACAGACTTTGCCTACAGTCTGATCTGCTTAATCGCTAGCGCTGAGGAGGGTTTGACAGGCTACTTCTCCAGGGAAATCTCTTGGGAGGTAAATATTCTTAAACTACAAATAGGGCCAGTCTATAGGCAATATACACATGTTGCATACTGACTGATAAAATAACCAAACATCTCTATACCTTTTGGTAAATAAATTGCTCAAACCCCTAGGCCCCACCTTAGATCATGGAAACTCATCATCATCCTTTAAATGAAGAGTTCCCCCACAAGGAGTCTTTAGTTCCAGCTCCAGATAGCAATCTGGCCCTTACTGGAAATTTCTGGTGTCTTACTCGTTGTGATATATTTGGAATGCGATGTCTGGGTGACCTCTTCAACCCCCAAACCTTATGTTCCTTTTTTTTTTTTTTTTTTAAGATTTTATTTATTTATTTGAAAGACAGAGCATGAGCCAGAGCCAGGGGGAGGGCAGGGGGAGAGGGAGAAGCAGGCTTCCTGCTAAGCAGGGAACTCGATGTGGGACTCAATTCCAGGACTCTGGGATCATGACCTAAGCCTAAGGCAGACCCTTAACCAACTGAGCCACCCAGGTGCCCTGCCAAATCTTACATTCTTAAATTTTACCCCCAACAATACAGAGTGGAATGCTATTTGAGTCTGCAGGAATGCCTGGCACCTTTTCAGCCCCCATGCAGGCATCCATCTACCTGGGTAGCCCACGGAGGAAGAACAGCAGGAATATGAAGCAATACTAAGTATCTGGTAGGTTCAGTGTTGCTCTTTTTATAAGTCACTCTGAGCCTGACCATGTTGCTAGGTACTTTGATGAATGCATGTTTTATGTCACTTAATCCTCATGATATAATGCATGGGTGGAGGTATTACTGTGTACATTTTACAGCTGAGTATAGGAGTTTTGCCTCTCTTCAATGGAATGTGGGATGTCACACTTACTGTCAGTTGGCCCCTGAAATTCCTCGTGTACATACCGTCTATAACTCAACCCTTTGGGGATGGGTAAGACCTCTGAACACATGTCAAAGGGGAAGGGATTTTCAGTTGTCATTAGGGTCTCCAATCAGTTAACTTTAAGTTAATTAAAAGAGAGATCAATCTGAATACATATGGCCAATCAGGTAAGCACTTTATAAGAGAACCCAGAGGCCAGAGAACATCAGAGCAGCAGCAAAGGCCCTCATTGAAGAAGGAAATTGCGGTGATATGGAGAGAAACACATGACAGAAAGTGTCAGGTAGCCTCTGGGAGCTGAGGTCACAGTCTAACAACCACAGAGAACAGCCTTCTGCCAACCACTAGTGAACTGTAGCAAGGATATGAGCCTTGGATGGGACTACAGGCTCAGCTAGAACAGGATTCATACCTTGATGAAAACCTGGAAGAAGAATCCAGCTTATCTTCTTTGTACTTTAGACCCATGAAAACTAGGAGAAGACAGACATGTTTTAAGTGCTGAGTTTGTGGGAGCTATTATTCTAGGCCTCTGGCCAGCTCAGAGGTGATGTATATGAAGGTCACACATGACAGACCATTCACAAGAAACACACAAAGTAATCTATATCTTGCCTGAAAAGGCATAACCAAATCAGCCCCGTGTTCAATTCATACCTGTTATTGGTTGCTAATGGATACCAGCATTTAACCTCAATGTGAAAGAACAGAAGCTCAGGTCTGAATTCAGTCTGGCAAATATTTGATGTCTACATGTCAGTCAATAAACCAAATGATATTGAGGTTTCAATATTAAAAAAACAAAAGAAACAAGGTAGGTGTTTACCCTATGAAGTATCAAAGACCATGTAACTATGAATCAGAACTAAGTTAGTACAAACATGGTTAAAATATACCTTGAGGGGCAGGGTGAATAAGGGGGCATCTCCTCAGCCAGTGAATCTCCATTGGGTTAAATTTATGTCTGTGTTGGTCATCTGGAAAGTAGGCTAAAGATAAAGATAACAGTCTTTCCATTTTGATTCAGCATCGTTGTACACCATTGACTTAGGATAATGTGAATTACTTTCTCTTAAGACTATTGTAATGGACATAAATAACACTGACAAATATAGCAATCAGAACCATCAAAACTTTACTATGTGGCATTGCATTTGGCTTGAAGCCTTGAGATATGAAATCTGTCTGATATCTGTCATTACAAACAGCCCATGCATAAAGATAGGAGCAGCTGTTAAGCTCTGTAACTTAGAGAAAGGTCCTCTAGGTATCAAGGCATCATTGTTTATTCAGCTACACATCCAAACACCAATTTCCCTTCAAGGCTGACAACTCCTTCTCTTTCCATAGCTAATAAGGATGCGGGACTATTCTGCTGCAGTGCCAGTATGTCTACTTGGGGTTCCATCCATCAGAGTCCTTGGGATTCCCTGTTATACCTTCATTTAAGACAACTGGAAAATGCGCAAACATTGTGTTCTGCCAGTGCTGTAGAGGTGGATGGAGATTAGAGATATGTCTCCAGCCTCACTACCAAATCAAGCTCCCCGGGGACTGAACATGGAGGGCTATTAGTAATTATACCGGGACAAGAGGTATAAATGAAGACTCTGCAGGCAAATCAGGTCTTATGATTACCTTCGTTATGAGGGTTATTGATCTCAGCAAACTTCAGCCAAGTTTGCCGACATTTGATGGTACACAAAATGGACAACAACCCATTACATTAGCTGTGAAGTTCCAGCTCTTTCCTTTTGGTGATCTGAAAAGTGTTCCACTGAAGTTTCATCTTGGACAAACAGAACAGTGTTATAGTGATGGGTTTCACATGACCAACTGGAGTCAGGTTGGAGTAGGCGTCACACAATCACCTAGAGTCAGATGACCATGAACCTTCTAATCAGTGACAGCACAGGGACCATGCAAGGTTTATTGCCTGGGATGTCATTCACAGGGTTAGAAAGTGAAGGTTCTCCTAGATTCATAAAGCCTTTCATAGAAGACTGGGAGTAAATCAAAAATATCTGAGCCATCCCATGGGTCTTGAATACAGGTGCTACGGATTGAATTGCACACTCTAGAAAAGATATGTTGGAGTCCTCACTCCTGATGATCTCAGAATATGATTTTATTTGGAGGTAAGGTTTTTATGGAAGTGATCCAGTTAAAAAGAGGTCATTAGAGTGGGCCTTAACCCAACATGATGGGGGGCCTTACAAAAAGGGAAGATTAGAAACAGAAACTGATAAACACACAAGGAGAATGCTATGTGAAGATGAAGACAGAGATTAGGGTGAGGACTCTATAAGCTAACAAACACCAAAGATGGATAGCAAACCCCCAGAAACTAGGAAAAGGCAGGAAGAATTTTGCCCAGAGTCTTAATGGATCATGACCCTCCTAACACCTTGATTTCGTATTTTTAACCTCCAGAACTGTGAGACAATAAATTTCTGTTGTTTTAAGCCACCCAGTTTGTAGCATTTTATTATAGCAGCCTCGGGAAAATGAATACAGCCACATTCATAAGCAAACCAGCTATCACAATTAATGTGATCCTATTTTGAAAAAGGAAAATGTACACATCCAGGGGCTCCAAATTCTAAGTAACTGAGCACAGACATAAAGGTGAATGCCAATGTCAGGAGAATAAAGACTGTAGCCATGCAAAAGAAGATGCCTGCCAAAGTAATAAAAAGATGTGAATATGAGTGACAGGAGATAACTATCCTGCTGAACTATAGCCCTCTTTTTTGTGTTTTTTTTTTTTAAAAGATTTTATTTATTCATTTGACAGACAGAGATCACAAGTACGCAGAGAGGCAGGCAGAGAGAGAGGAGAAAGCAGACTCCCTGCTGAGCAGATAGCCCGATGTGGGGCTTGATCCCAGAACCCTGGGACCATGACCTGAGCCAAAGACAGAGGCTTAACCCGCTGAGCCACCCAGGTGCCCCTAAACTATATCCCTCTTAAACACTCCTTCAGGAACACCATTTGTTCAAGGATTTTTCTATCTCAGGACACACTGGGTGGTCATAGCACAGACTTCCCTAGAATACACAAGCTTGGCAGATGTATTCTCATCAAACCAAAAAAAAATCACCCCCTCCTCTTTTACACAGACTCATTTTCCGGACTAATCACATAGGTCAGGAGGCCATCTTCCTGTTCCTTAAGGTCATCCTGGACTCCAACCCACAATGATTGTCCTTCTCTTCTGTCTCCATCCCCCAGCACCCTGCTCCTTCTACCCACTCACAGGAATGTAAGGTCCTCCCTGGAAAAACACCCTCAGTTTCTACTACTTCTGCTTGAATAAATTGATTTCAGAATAACTAATCTCTTTCCCTCTGGCTGGAAAGAAGTACCACTTCTCCTCTCCTAGGGTAACCTCTCTTTATTCATTTTCCCATCGAGTATCTGGTGATTTTCTGGTTTATGCCAAACATTGTCCCAGGAATTCTCCAAGCAAAATACCTCTGCGTCCAGGGAACTTAAATCTCTTTGGAAAAGACAAAGGGAAAGAAAGCTATGGTGCAGAGTGATGAGCTTAAAGTCAGGATACAATGAAACCATTCCATCCCTACATCTAAGTTACAATTTTTTTTTAATTTGTTTTCAGTGTAACATATTTCATCGTTTATCTACCATTCCCAGTGCTCCATGCAATCCATGCCCTCCACAATACCCACCACCAGGCTCCCCCAACATCCCACCCCCCTCCCCTTCAAATCCCTCAGATGGTTTTTCAGAGTCCATAGTCTCTCATGGTTCACCTCCCCTTCCAATTTCCCTCAACTCCCTTCTCCTCTCCATCTCCCCATGTCCTCTGGGTTATTTCTTATGCTCCACAAATGAGTGAAACCATACGATAATTGACTCTCTCTGCTTGACTTATTTCACTCAGCATAATCTCTTCCAGTCCCGTCCATGTTGCTACAAATGTTGGGTATTCATCCTTTCTGATGGAGGCATAATACTCCATAGTGTATATGGACCACATCTTCCTTATCCATTCATCTGTTGAAGGGCATCTTGGTTCTTTCCACAGTTTGGTGACCATGGCCATTGCTACTATGAACATTGGGGTACAGATGGCCCTTCTTTTCACTACATCTGTATCTTTGGGATAAATTCTAGTAGTGCAATTGCAGGGTCATAGGGAAGCTCTATTTTTAATTTCTTAGTGAATCTCGACACTGTTCTCCAAATTGGCTGCAACAACTTGCATTCCCACCAACAGTGTAAGAGGGTTCCCCTTTCTCCACATCCTCTCCAACACATTCTTTCCTGTCTTGTTAATTTTGGCCATTCTAACTGGTGTAAGGTGGTATCTCAATGTGGTTTTAATTTGTATCTCCCTGATGGTTAGTGATGATGAACATTTTTTTATGTGTCTGATAGCCATTTGTACGGCTTCATTGGAGAAATAACAGTTCATATCTTCTGCCCATTTTTTGACATGATTATCTGTTTTGTGTGTGTTGAGTTAGGATCCAATGCCACATTAAAAAGATTATCCACCACGACCAGGTGGGATTCATCCTTAGGTTGCAAGGATGGTTCAACATTCGCAAATCAATCAATGAGATAGAACAAATCAATAAGAGAAGAGAGAAGAATCCCATGGTCCTCTCAATTGATGCAGAAAAAGCATTTGACAAAATCCAGCATCTGTTCCTGATTAAAACGCTTAAAAGTATAGGGATAGAGAGAACATTCCTGAACTTCATAAAATCTCTCTATGAAAAACCCACAGCAAATATGGGAAAAAGCTCACAGCCTTCCCGTTGAGATCAGGAACACAACAAGGATGCCCACTGTCATCACTCTCTTTCAACATAGTATTAGAAGTCCTAGCAACAGCAACCAGAAAACAAAGAGAAATAAAAGGTATTCAAATTGGCAACGAAGAAGTCAAACTCTCTCTCTTTGCAGATGACGTGATACTTTATACGGAAAACCCAAAATACTCCACCCCCAAACTACTAGAACTCATACAGCAATTCAGTAATATGGCAGGATAAAAAGTCAATGTACAGAAATCGGTTGCTTTCTTATATACTAACAGTGAAAACACAGAAAGGGAAATTAGAGAATTGATTCCACTTACATAGCACCAAGAACCATAAGATACCTGGGAATAAACCTAACCAAAGAGGTAAAGGATCTCTACTAGGGGAACTACAGAATTCTCATGAAAGAAATTGAAGAAGATACAAAAAGATGGAAGATCATTCCATGCTCTTGGATCAGAAGAATAAACATTGTTAAAATGTCTATACTGCCTAGAGCAATCTATACTTTTAATGCCATTCCATCAGTATTTTTCCAAGAGCTGGAGCAAATAATCCTAAAATTTGTATGGAATCAAAAAAGACCCCGAATTGTTAAGGAAATGTTGTAAAGAAAAACAAAACTGGCAGCATCACATTGCCTGATTTCAAGCTTTACTACAAAGCTGTGATCACCAAAACAGCATGCTAATGGCATAAAAACAGACACATAGACCAGTGGAACAGAGTAGAGAGCCCAGATATGGACCCTCAACTCTATGGTCAAATAATCTTTGACAAAGCAGGAAAAAAATGTACAGTAGAATAAAGACAATCTCTTCAATAAATGGTGCTGGGAAACTTGGACAGTTACATATAGAAGAATGAAACTTGACCATTCTCTTACACCGTACACAAAGATAAACTCAAAATGGATAAAAGACCTCAATGTGAGACAGGAATCCATCAGAATCCTAGAGGAGAACATAGGCAGTAACCTCTTCACTATCAGCCACAGCAACTTCTTTCAAGATATGTCTCCAAAGAGAAAGGAAACAAAAGCGAAAATGAGCTTTTGGGACTTCATCAAGATCAAAAGCTTCTGCACAGCAAAGGAAACAGTCAACAAAACAAAGAGGCAACTCACGGAATGGGAGAAGATATTTGCCAATGACAATACAGACAAAAGGCTGATATCCAAGATCTGTGAGCTACGATTTCTACTCAGACAACCTAGATCTCCTCCTTCCTGTGCTGTCTCAGCAATGACATCCCTTCTCTCCACCTTCACCTTTCTGTATTCCATCTTATGATTTTGCTTCATGACTCTCTCACCAAAACCTTGATGCATAATCATTATTTTAGAGTATATAAATAAGAAAAAGTCCCAATCTCATAGCATAACTCACATGTTTTACATTTGGTGTGTATTAGTCTGCCTCTGGAAATAGATCAGTATTTTTAATTGAATCATACAATACATACAGTTTTGAAATCTTTTAAATTTTGCCTAACACCATATTACATCACAATACAGCCTTCCTTCACACATGGTACATGCATGTTATATTATTAAATCTTATTGTATATAGTTAGATATTTTCAAGATTTCTGTTAATGGAAACAACATTCTTGTGAATATCTTCCCTTATATGCAAATGTATTGTACATCTCGGATCACTTCCTTTGGAATTCCTGGCTCAATATGTACCTACAGTGTTAATAACTTATATAGATAAATATTCACTTAAAAGCTTTTATTTTTATCAATTTATTCTCCCACATGCATTTTAAAGGCTAGCCTCCTTTAATTGAAAGGAACAATGACTTATTCAAGTTTCTTAAGTACTGTGGAGGGTGTAGGAGTAATATAAAGACACACAGGAAAGGGAACCTAGAGAAAGTCAAATCATCAGAGAACAAAAAGGACAAGGACCATAAAGAGACCATTCGATTCTAAGAACCAAAATCACACATTTGTACTTGCTTCTGGATTTTCATTATATCTTTCCACCATGACTATGATCCTATTATTTTCTGCATTCTCTTTTGTAGATATTCCCACTTTATATTTTCCCTGCTGCTGGTTGCTTCGTGCTTTCATTTTATCTGTTAATTTCTCTATACCCCAAGGGAAGGAGGATGGCAGAAGAGTAGGCGACCGGGGTTTCAGCTGGTCCCTTGAATTCAGCAAGGTATCTATCAAATCATTCTGAGCACCGGTGAATTCAACCTGAGATCTAAGAAAAGAATTGCTGGAATTCTACAAATAGAAAAGCGACCACTTTTTGCAAGGTAGGAGGTGCAGAGATGTGAATCTGAGGGGATATGTGGGAAGATAAATCCCAGGGGGAGGGAGCCTCCATAAGCCAGCTACAGAAAGTGATATGGCAGCAGAGAGCAAAATCAGAACTTTTAGAAATCTGCTCCTGTGAGAAATATCCCTGCCTGAAAGGTGCTCGGGTGGCAAAATGGGGCAGAATCCTAGATGAGACAGTGTGGTCTCAAGTTCTCCAGGGTCACAGGAAGAACTCTTGAGTTGACAGAGTTCCTAAGCGTTAGAGTGGAGAAGATAGCTATAATTAGGGAGCCCTGGAGTGGTCTCTCAGTTAGGTGTTGCCCTAAACCGTGAACTGCTGACTGATGGAGGAACTGCTCCAATACCCAAGTAGGGCCCAGAAAGTGAAAATCTCTGGGAGATTCAGTTCAGTTCCCTGGGAGGAATGGGTCCAATGTGCACAGGATTGGACAAATGCATCCCGAGGAGGGGTACCGCCAGTGGTAAGACTAAGACTTCCCTCCCTCCCCAGGGAGTTGGTGCAGGTGTGCACCATGGGAGTCTGCAGAGTTTGGCCCATATGAAAGGGATTGACTGCCTTTCCCTGAGGGTGCACTGAAGGGTTGGGGCTGTGATCATTTAGCTCTGGGGCTAGAGATGGGGCACTGCCAATTGTTTTGTTTTGTTTTATTCTCTAAAGCAGTGTAAAAAGGCTTCAAGGAACAAAAGCCACGTAGGGCAACCCAGAGCAACTTACACTGAGCCTGGCCCCCTAATAGGGGTGGTGCAACTCCTCCCAGGCTAAGACACCTAAGAATCAGGGCAAGAGGTCCCTCCTCCAGAAGACCAGCAGGATCCTCAGGTGAATACCAAGTTGATAGATCGCTCAGAACCAAAAAAACTCCTGTACAAGGGAAAAATAGTATATGGAATTAGAGGTTTTTACATGTGTTTTTAGTCTTTCAGTTTAATTTTTTTTTCCTTTTCAATGGGTTTCTTATTTTGTCAACTCTTTGTTTTTAAGTCTATTTTTAAATATTCACTTTTACATTTACATTTTATAGATATATTCTTCATTTTTGGCTTCCTTTCCCTTCCTTCCTATATATATTCAAATATATATATATAGATATAGATATATCTATATTATACATCTATCTTTATATATAGATATATCTATATCTATATCTATCTATCTTTCTTTACAATTTTGGGATTTAGTGTCTTCTAACAAACAGACCAAAACACATCCAGAACCAGAACCAAATGGATCACCCTATTTTATCCATCTGGGAGTCCTTTTTTTTTTTTTCCCTTTTCTTTTCTTTTTTGGTTTCTGACATCTTCAGATTTGTCTAGTGTGTCTTTTGCTTGGGTCTTGGCTGATATTTTTTATTTTGTTCTCGCATCCATTTTTCTCTGGGCAAAATAACTAGAAGGATGAATTCACAACTAAAGAAAGAACCAGAGGTAATATTGTCTGCCACAGATCGAATCAATAGAGATATAAGTAAAATGTCACAGGTGGAATGCAGGAAAACAATTATAACGTTACTAGTTATGCTTGAAAAAAAAAAACAAAGAAGACACTAGAGAATCTCTTAATGCAGAAATATAATCTGAAATAAAAATATGCTTTAACTGAGATGCAATCTAAAATGGATGCTCAACCATGTAGGGTAAATAAGGCAGAAAGAGAGTCGGTGACATAGAATACAAGATGATGGAAAGAAAGGGAGCTGAAGAAAAGAGAGAAAATCAACTGATGGATCATGAAGGGAGGCTTTGAGAAATCAGTGATACCATAAAGTGAAACAATATTTGAATTGGGGTCCCAGAGGAAGAAAAAAGAAAGAGAGAGACAGAAGGTATATTTGAAAAAATTGTATCTGAGAACTTCTCTAACCTGGGGGAGGAAACAGGCATTCAAGTCCAGGAGGTACAGAGAACCCCCTCTTCAAAATCAATAAAAACACATCAACACTCCAACATACAATACTGAAGTTTGCAAATTTCAGAGATAAAGATAAAATCCTGAAAGCAGCTTGATACAAGACTCCTTAGACTACAGACGTAAGCACATTAGACTGGCAGCAGACCTATCCATAGAGACCTGGCAGGCCAGAAAGAGCCAAATGAGAAATGAGAAAACATGCAGCCACGAGTACTTTGTACAACAAGGCTCTCATTCAGAATGGCAGGAGAGATAAAGAGCTTCCTGGACAAAGAGAAACTAAAAAAATTTGTGATCACTAAGCCAGCCCTGCAAGAAATATTAAAGGGGATCTTTAAGTGAAAAGGAGCCCAAAAGTAACATAGACCAAAAGAAACAGTCTATAGAAACAGGGACTTTACAGGTAATACAATGACACTAAATTCATATCTTTCAATAGTTACTCTGAATGTAAATGGGCTAAATGCTCCAATCAAAATAGACAGGGTATCAGATTGGTTAAAAAAGCAAGACCCATCCATATGCTGTCTACAAGAGATTCATTTAAGACACAAATTGATTGAAAGTGAGGTGGTGAAGAACCATCCATCATACTCATGGACATCAAAAGAAAATTGAGGTAGCAATCCTCATTTCAGACAAATTAGATTTTAAACCAAAGGCTGTAGTAAGGGATGAAGAGGGACACTATATCATACTTAAAGGATTTATCCAATAAGTTATAAATATTTATGCTCCTAACTTGGAAGTAGACAATTATATAAAAATTAAAAGAAACATGTTGATAATAATACAATAATAGTATGGGACTTCAACACCCCACTCACAACAATGGACAGATCACCCAGTCAGAAGATTAACAGGGAAACAAGAGCTTTGAATGACATACTGGCCCAGATGAACTTCACAGTTATACACAGAACATTCCATCCTAAAGGAACAAAATACACATTCTTCTCAACTGCCTATGGAACATTCTCCAGAATAGATCACATACTGTGTCAAAAATCAAATCTCAACCCATACCAAAAGACTGAAATTATTCCCTGCATATTTTCAGACCATAGTGCTTTAAAAGTTGAGCTCATTCACAAGAGGAAATTTGGAAGGAGCTCAAACACTTGTAGGTTAAAGAACATCCTACTAAAGAAAGAAAGGGTGGACCTGGACATTAAATAATAATAATAAAAAGAACCACGGAAACAAATGAAAATGAAAACACAAGTATTCAGAGAGGCCTGGGTGACTCAGTCAGTTAAGCAGCTGCTGTCATGATCCCAGGATCCTGGGATTAAGTCCCACATCAGACTCCCTGCTCAGCAGGGAGCCTGTTTCTCCCTCTGCCACTCTCCTTTCTTGTGTTCTCTCTCTCTCTCTCTCTCTCTCTGATAAATAAATAAGTAAATAAATAAGTAAATAAAATCTTTTAAAACAACAACAACACAGAAAACACAACTGTTCAAAACCTTTGGGATACAGCAAAGGTGGTCCTAAGAGGGAAGTACATAGCAATAGAAAGTTTTCTCAAAAAATTAGAAAAGTCCCAAATACACAAACTAACCTTATATCTAAAGGAGCTGGAGAAAGAAACATAAGTAAAGCATAAACCATGCAGAAGAAGATAAGTAATAAAAATTGGGCATAAATCAATAAAATGGAAACCAAGGACAGTAGAACAAAACAATGAAACTAGAGACTGGTTCTTTAAAAGAATTAATAAGATTGATAAACCCCAAGGCAAACTTATCAAAAAGAAAAGAGAAAGGACCCAAATCAATAAAATCATGAATGAAAGAGGAGAGATCATGACCAACAACAAGGAATACAAACAATTTTAAGAACATATTATGAGTAACAACATGCCAACAAATTAGACAATCTGGAAGAAATGGATAGATACATTCCTGGAAATGTATAAAGTGCCAAGCCTGAAACAGGAAGAAATAGAAAACCTGAACAGACCCATAAAATTCTCCCAACAAACAAGAGTCTAGGGCCAGATGTCTTCCCAGGGGAATTCTACTAAATATTTAAAGAAGAACTAATAACCAATTCTTCTGAAGCTGTTTCAAAAAATATAAATGGAAGGAAAACTTCCAAACTCGTTCTAAGAGGTTAGCATTACCTTGATCCCAAGGCCAGATAAATACCCTACCAAAAAAGAGAATTACAGACCAATATCCATGATGAACATGGATGCCAAAATTCTCACCAAGATACTAGCCAGTAAGATATAACACAACATTAAAAGGGTTATTCATCATGACCAGTGGGATTTATTCCTGGGATGCAAGGGTAGTTCAACATTTGCAAATCAATCGCTGTGATACATCACATTAATAAAAGAAAGGATAATAACCATATGATCCTTTTAGTTGATGCAGAAAAAACATTTGACAAAATACACCATCCTTTCTTGATTAAAATACTCCACAGTGTGGGGATAAAGAACATACCTCAATATCATAAAAGCCATTTATTAAAAGCCCATAGTGAATATCATCGTCAATGGGGAAAAATTGAGAGGTTTTCCCCTAAGTTCAGCAACATGACAGGGATGCCCATTCTCACCACTGTTGTTCAACATATTACCAGAAGTCCTAGCCTCGGAAATCAGACAACAAAAAGAAATAAAATGCATTCAAATTGGCAAAGAATAAGTAAAACTCTCACCCTTCACAGATGACATGGTATTAGGTAGAAAGCCCAAAAGACTCCACCCTAAAATTGCTAGAACTCATACAGGAATTCGGCAATGTGGCAATATAAAATCAATGCACAGAAATCAGTTGCATTTATATACACTAACAATGAGACAGAAGAAGAAGAATTTAAGGAAACGATACCATTTACAATTGCACAAAACCATAAGATACCTAGAAATAAACCTAGCCAAAGAAGTAAAGGATCTATACCCTAAAAACCACAGAACACATATGAACTAAACTGAGGAAAACATAAAGAAATGGAAAAACATTCCATGCTCATGGATTGGAAGAATAAATGTTGTGACAATGTCTATGCTACCTAGAGCAATCTATACATTCAGTGCAATCCCTATCAAAATACCATGGACATTTTTAACTGGGCTGGAACAAATGATCCTAGAGTTCGTATGGAAACAGAAAAGACCCTGAACAGCCAGAGGAATGTTGAAAAAAAAAACGAAAGCTGGTTGCATCACAATTCTGGTCTTCAAGCTATATTAAAAATCTGCAATCATCAAGACAGTATGGTACTGGCACTAAAACAGACATATAGATCAATGGAACAAAATAGAGAACCCAGAAATGCACCCTCAATTCTATGTTCAACAAAGCAAGAAAGAATATTCAATGGGAAAAGGACAGTCTCTTCAAAAAATGGTGCTGGGAAAATTGGAAAACTACATGTAGAAGAATGAAACTGGACCATTTTCTTGCACCATATACAAAGATAAACTCAAAATGGATAAAAGACCTAAATGTGAGACAGGAATCCATCAAAATCCTAGAGAATAACACAGACAGCAACCTCTTTGACCTTGGCTGCAACAACTTCTTGCTAGACATTTCTGCAAAGGCAAGGGAACAAAGGCAAAATGAACTATTGGGACTTCAACAAAATAAAAAGTTTCTGCACAGCAAAGGAAACAGTCAACAAAACTAAAAAACAATCTAAGGAGTGGAAGAAGATATTTGAAAATAACATACCAGATGTAGGGGTAGTATCCAAGATCTATAAAGAATTTATCAAATTCAAGACCCAAAAAACAAATAATCCAGTCAAGAAATGGGCAGAAGACATAAACAGACATTTCTCTAAAAAAGACACGCAAATGGCCAACAGACACATGAAAAAATGCTCTACATCACCTGGTATCAGGGAAATACAAATCAAAACCACAATGAGATACCACCTCATACTAGTCAGGATACTAAAACTAACAAGACAGGAAACAACAAATTGGTGAGGATGCAGAGAAAGGGGAACCCTCCTACGCTGTTGGTGGGAATGTAAACTGGCGCGAATGTAAGCTGGTGTAGTCACTCTGGAAAACAGTGTAGAGGTTTGTCAAGAAGTTAAAAATAGAGCTACTCTATGACCCAGCAGTTGCACTACTGGGTATTTACCCCAAATATACAAATGTAGTGATCCGAAGGTGCACCTGCACCCCAGTGTTTATGGCAGCAAGGTCCACAATAGCCAAATGATAGAAAGAGCCCAGGTGTCCATCAACAGACGAATGGATGAGGATATGGTTCACTATATACGATGGAATATTACTCAGCCATCAGAAAGGACGAATACAAACTGAGGGTTGCTGGATGGGGCAGTGGGGTAACTGGGTGATGGTCATTAAGGAGACACATGATGTGATGAGCACTGAGTGTTATATGCAACTGATGAATTCCTGAATGCTACATCTGAAACTAATGATGTAGTATATGTTGGACAATTAAATTTTAATTAAAAAGTGTATCTATGCCCCACCCCCTTGTCATTGTCCCTTTTTCAAAACGTGGGCATATCGTGACACATTCTGGACCTGACTCCTTTTCCTCCAGCATTGCTTCACTCTGCTTTTATTGGTAAATAAAATCTATATGAATAACTAATTACTTGCCCTACTCCCTTCTGCTTTTTAGATCTCAGTATTTAACTGCCATAAGTAGAGCTATCTGTAGGTCTCATAGGTACAGAGGAATGTATTCCCTTCCTCCTAAATCATGGTCTTCCGTCTTTATTCTCAATCTCAATTAATAACCTCATTGTCATCTAGAGTTCTACACTAGAAAACTTGAAACTTCTCACTTCTAAACAACAACCAAATAGTATCCATTCTCCTGTGGGTTCTAAATTTTTGGCACTGTATTCCACTTACCCTAACACTGTGTGACCCTCGTATTTTTCCCGCTGAAGTAATAAAGCATTTCCATCAGGGCTTACTGACAATAGTTTAGTCCTGACTTCCAAACATGCGTAGTTCAACCCCTTTATCATACCACTGTCAAAATAATCCTTCAAAAAAAAAGAGTGATCAAGCAATTCCAATGCCTATAGTATACTTAAGGGCCTTCAACTCAGCAACAATCTACCCTTTTTCTGGCATCTGTTTCCGCTTGTCACCGCGTACTCCATCTCCACCACGTTCCCAAGACTTGTCGATTTCTTCTGCCACCGTACAAGCCATGCATGCCGCACAATCTCCATCCATACCCTCTCACACCCTTCTTCACTGGGAAAACTCCTACTGTAGGCTCCGTTCAAACGACCCTCTTCACAGAGCCCTTCCTGACACTGCAGGCAGAAACTTGCTTTTTTTTCTGTATTTCTATATAATTGTATGTATTTATCTGCCTCTATCACCCATACTATATGATATCCTGTTTCTCATACATGTTTTTTCAGTTGAATTTCACACTTTTCAAGATCATTTTGCATCTTCCTTCCATTTCTAACAATTAACGTGATACTTATCACAGAGCAAAAACCTCGGTCATATTTGATAAATGACTAGATAGCCAAAATAATAAAAAGAAGACATTATATATAACATATACAAATAATTTACATGTAATATATACATATGTAATGATTTGAAAAATTTAAGTGTGTGTGTGTTGAACACAGCCTCACTACATGCACCTGATGTATGACATCTGATTATGTTGTTCTATAGACATATGGTTCAGGAATGACCACTAAAAAGGGGTATGCCAGTTAAATCTTACAATGAGGAAATGCTCAAACAGGATTATACAATTTGTAATATTTCAAAGCTTCCTTTTATCTCATCAATGATATTTTAACACACAGAATTAATGTATATATTATCTCAGTTAGAGTCTGAATTTGAGGCCCTCTTTTTTGGCTTGTTTGTAAAAAGCTGGCTTTATTTGTCACTTACCTTAACTCAGTTATGCCATTTTGGTGTCCACAATGACAATCCCCTAGAACCTGGGGTCAGCCCCCACCCATGGTGATCACTGACCCCTGAGCCACACAAAGCCACCACCACGAGGCTGGAGCCCAGAGCCTTCCCATGGGTGGGGCAGAGCAGACTGGGAATTGCGGGGAGGTGTAAAATGTCTTCTCAGGACTGGGTCTCAAGACTGGGTCTGACCAGGTGTGGTTCAGTGGTCTCTCTGGACTGCAGGTGAACAGATCTGCCAGCCCATCTTGGTTCTGCTGCTTACTTTTTTTTTTTTTTTTTTGACAGGCAGAGATCACACGTAGGCAGAAAGGCAGGCAGATAGAGAGAGAGAGGTGGAAGCAGGCTTGCCGCTGAGCGGAGAGCCCGGTGCGGGACTTGATCCCAGGACCCTGAGATCATGACCTGAGCTGAAGGCAGAGGCTTTAACCCACTGAGCCACCCCGGTGCCCCGGTTCTGCTGCTTACTTGACAGGTAGCTTTAGGCAAATCACTTCTTGTCCCTCAGTCATTTTGTTTCCTGGTTAGTGCCACTAGTAAGATCTCCCAGGAGTTCCAACTCAGACATGTGCCAGCTTTGCCACCTCTACTGAATCATGACCAAGTGAGGTCCTCTTTCAGGATGGAGTCTGGAGCAAGTAGGCATGCCGATTAGTCCTCACGACAGGGCGGAGGGTGGTGGCATGTGAGGAATCATTTCTTTCTACATGTAAACACTGCTGAGCTTTTCCCAAGACTGGGCACCATGCAGGTAGGTGACATAGCAATACATCAGATGGAGATCCTTGTCCTCGTGGCACTTTCATTCTGGTGGCAAGAAGGCAAGAAAGAAGCAAATGAGGCTCCTGGGAGGTTCAGGCGGTTGAGCTCCTGACACTTGATTTTGGCTCAAGTCATGATCTCAAGATCCTGGGATTGAGCCCCGTATCAGGTTCCAGGCTCAGCATGGAGTCTGCTTGTCTTCCTCTCGCTTTGTCCCTCTCTCAGCACTCTCTCTCTCTCTGTGTTAAATAAATAAATCTTTTAAAATAAATAAATAAACAAAGAAGAAAACGTTAATGATGTCAGAGTGGGCAAGTGCAAGAAAGAATAGAATAAACAGGACAAAGAACCCAGCACGTTGCTGAGGTTGGGCACTGAGCAAGATCCAGCCAATGAAGACTCCTGGAGGAGATGTATTAGGAATGGGTTCTGGATGCCAAGGTGGAGCCAACCATGGGAAAAATGCAGGGAAAGGGTGCTCCTGGCAGACAAAACAATGTACTCAGGGCTGGAACAAGCCCAGGACACTTGAGAAAGAGAGACAAATAGTGTGGCCACAGCAATTAGGGGAAGAGGGTAGGAGTGACATGAGACAGGAGATACAGCCATGTGACAGAGCCTGCCGGGGTGGCCCTGGCAGAAATGAGGAAGCTGAGGTTGCTTGTGTCTTCGCTTAGTAACTGCATGCCTCTGCCCTGGAATGTCAGCTCTGTGAGCAAAGAAAACCTGTCTCCTTAACCCCCATGACCCCATTGGCGGTGAGCAAGGGCACTGTAACTGTTTGTTGAATTACTGAATGAGTGAAGGACGTTGCCCGTGGCAGGAGCCCAGACACCCATTAGAAATTCAGTGGAGGGAATATGGTCTGGAAGACACTGAGTATTTACCATGGACCAATTGCGCTTTAAGCCTTTTCTCTATATTAACTCATTTAATCTTCATAACACACAAAACCAGGTATTATTATTACCCAGTGAGGCGACTGAGGCACAAGGTAACTTCTGCAGTAGCACATAACATTGGATGGCAGAAACTAAACAATCTTAACCCTTCGTTTAAGCTGCCATCTCTCCACTGGCCATGTAGACAGCTGCATAAATAAGCCTAGAACCCAGGGTTGAGTTTGGGCCAGGAGGTGTAAGCAAGAGAACCATCAGCACAGAGGCTCTGGTTGAGCTGAGGCATCCACTTTAACAGCCAGGGCCACCAGCCACATTGTGGGAACACTTTACACACATAAAGTTGCATCTGCAATTGGATAAAGCAGGGACTTTATCCATGCTCTACGATAAAAATCAAACAAACCAACCTCAGAAAACTGAGGTTCAGAAAGCTTAAGCAACTTGACTGAAGCCGGAGGGCTAGAGAATTCGAGCCCGGGGAGTATACTCCTGGCAGAACTCAATGAAACTGAAATGATTTATGATCCAGTGGAAATCAGAGACATGAGAAAGATTTCTGCCGTTCAGAATCCTGACCAGGACTGACAATATGAGTGTCCCATGTTTTCCTGTGGCAACAAGAACAGCATCTCTGGCTCGGTCCCCAGTTAGAGAATTGGGAGACTGTCTCTGACCCCTAGAGGACTTTTCAAACTGGGAGAGATTTGGGGTTGACTTCGGCATCACACGAAGTGCCCCCAGCCACTGTGGTGGGGTTTCTTCTCCCTGTGAAAACCAGCTGGCTGTTCGAGGTCTGCCTCCAAGCATGTGCCTGCGCTCCAGAAACAGGCTGGGGGAGCTCCGCCTTGTGCGCTGCTCCCCGCGCCCTGCTCTGCATTCCGTGGGTGGCTGGCCCCTCCCCCCGGGAAGACAGCACCCGTAGCCAGAGATTAGCCCCCCATGCACAACCCCCCCGTAACCAATTCCTGAGGGGGAAGAAAGTGAACGTGGAAATGATTGCCCTTGATTATTTTCCTGTTTGCATATGTGTTATTTGTGTTATTTTCTTCTTATGATTTGCTTCACCCTGTTTCAAAGTGGCAAGTGGTATTTTTGAACTTGGGAAGACCTACCTGAGAGTGTGTTGTCAAAAGAAGGGGCAGAAAAATAAGAATAAGAATAAATTCTCAAGACCGTAGCCACTGAAATCTCTTGGGCTATCTTCAGGGCATAACAAATATGGCTGTGGCGGGTCCAGCTGCCCAGCGGGGCATTTCTGGATCTCCAGGGATGGAGTAGTTGGAAAGGCGCCTGCTGTACTATAACTGGTTTCTTTGGCTGCTTTTATATATGTGCCGATTTCAAGTAACATTAAGGAAAGTTTTTCTTTGTTTACCAGAAGGTCGAAGAGTTTTTTAAAAATGTGTAAATAAAACATAAGACTCTGTCCTGGCATCCACGGTGGCAGGGACCTTATGCCACTGAAGAGCCCACGCCAATGTTACACAGTCTCTCAAGTCCAAATTAAGTTAAAAAAAAAAAATGACACTTGAAAGAATTCAATTCAGATCAATCATCTCAGTAACCAATGGAATTTATTTGTTTGATGTCAGTTGGGCACGTTCGGAGTGTACTCGGGGACATATCCTATAAACCCCTCCCTTGGGGCGCCTGGGTGGCTCAGTGGGTTAAGCCTCTGCCTTCGGCTCAGGTCATGGTCTCAGGGTCCTGGGATCGAGCCCCATGTCAGGCTCTCTGCTCAGCGGGGAGCCTGCTTCCCCCTAGCTGCCTGCCTCTCTGCCTGCCTCTCTGCCGACTTGAGATCTCTCTCTCCCTTGCAGGTCCCACCTGCAAAAATAAATAATAAATAATGAATCTTTCCTTTCCTCAATTCTTCCTTGGAAAGGGCCATGCAAGAATTTCCACTGGAAAAGACCATCCTTTTCCCTTGAGAAAAAATATAACCTCCCCCTCCCACCCCCAGAACACCCTAGTCCCATACTCTCATTAAGATAAACATCCTCAAAGCCTACAGCAAGAAGAGAGATCTGTAATTGCGTGTCTTCAAAATAATAGCTTGATAAAAATGACAGATTTGGCCACTGCATTGTCTTTTTGTCTACCTGACACCAAACAATCCTAGTGGCCAATATTTCTGTGGAATTAATTGGACGAAGTGTCAGGCACGCCCAGATTTCGCAATACACCGCCCCATGCGGCCCGGGGGGGTGGGCAGGCTGGTCTCCTCCGTTCCAGGTTATCCCTTGGGGAGTTCGGCTGTGAAGTCCTCAGCATCTTAGTGCTGCTCGGTGACTCATCCCAGACTCCAGCACCCGCTTCAGCCCATCACTGAGAGAGCAGCCTGTCATCAACGATCGGAAAACGAAATCCAGCATCCCGACTCTCGTCCAGATCCTCTCCAGCCCTCAAATCCGCCTGAACTCCCAGCTCCTACACAACGATTTCCCTCACATATGTCTTCACTGATCCTTTTCTTCCTGCACATTTCTTGTTCTATTTTTAAAATTGCTCTATATGCCAATACTCAAATGCTGCCTTGTGTTATTATTTAACAGTTTTATGTACATCTTGTCGGTGGTAGAAATTGTGATTTATATTTAGCTGGGTTGACTGCCCTTCCTACTTCTCTTGTCTGTCCGCATACCCGAAAAGTTTTTTTTATTATGAATAGCTATATATACACATATATACACACACATATACATATAATTTAATAAATAAATGCATTAAATTATGGCTTTTTAAATTCATAATTTTCAGTGTGTTCTTGTGTTGTATAATTACCCAAGTGTCTGTGTTTTTCAAAGAAAGGTGTCTCCTCTCTGTTTTGTATAATTCTTGAAAGGTATTTCTACAATTCCCAAAATCCGTCCAACTGGTGGATTCTCCTCTTCCAGATCTCACCTCTGAACTGTTTCTGGAATTTCATCAAAGAACAAACTTAGGAATTTTCAAGGTCCAGTGCACTACATTTGTTTTCTTTAACTTTGTGTGCATTGCAACTTCATCACACAATCTGCTTTTCTTGGAATATATACATTCTACATGAATTATATTGTTTTGACCTCTGGCTCACCTTCAGTGGGAGGGTGGTTTAAAAAACCTTTTATTTTAACCACATCTGCACCCCATACTTTTGGTTCTATGGAAATAATAAAATTTACAAAAACATTTCATTAACAACTTTTCATCTTACTTGCTTTTCTATGTATATTTGCCATTAAAGTAATTATCATTAAGTTTTCCCAATTTCTTCATTGATGAGTCTCCATTATGCCAATTTGCAAGAAGTCTTGGTTATTTGAAATATCTTTGGTCTGGCTAGTGGCTTTTCCACTAGACTCAGTCATCAGTCCTAGCTAAAGATCTCAATTCTTACCATCGGTTGACCTGCGATTAGTTCAGCCCGACTCTAAACACAAGTTCAGATATTAAATCACTCTGAAAGATGGACTAAGTTTCTTAAAGATAATCCATAATAGGGGTTCTTGACCCAACATCTTTCTATTTCCTAAGAGTTATAAACGGAATTCGGTGCATGTGGATATGTTACTTTTCTGGTTAAGGGAACATATCTTTGTTAGATTCACTCAAAAGTTCTGTAACTCCAAAGGAATAGTGAATATTCTAGAAATAAGTGCTGAATCCAGAGCAGAAGCAAGGAGAGCTCGGAGATTTCTGAAACTTTTATCGATCTTCTCAAGTTCTCTGTTGACAGATGTGGCCTCCTTTGGTGATAATATACAAACACTAATTTTACATGAGCAGACATACACAGTTATTTCAAAGGACTTAGGGATACAATCGACTCTCATCCCTCATGGCTTAATTTGACATCACCTAAATTAGGGGAATGCAGGGGAAGAGGAAGAAAGGAGATTGGATTTAAATATGGGCAGCAGTCCAGTAAGAAATTTGGTAAGTTCACATTCTGACATAAGGATGGTCTGAGGAATAAGGCTTTATTCTTTAATGAATTTCTCGACATCATGCACGTACACGTGAAGTCCAGAAAGAAAGACATAAGTGACCTTCCTTTTATCTGCCTTTCCCACCCCCATGTCCAGTGTAATTAAGAGTTGATTCTCAGAGAAGACATCATATAGACAAAAACAAACAAAGAGTATTGAAAGCCCTTGAGGAAGAAAGCAAAGAGAAACATGAAATTATCCTTTCTAAAATCTTTTAACCTCACTGGGACTCAGACCCGCGTTTTATCCTAGAAGAGGGAATTAAATTAGATGTTCTCCACAGCCCCTTTCAAGTCTACAATCCTTGGATTTCTGTGATCTTGTGGTTTCATTATTTTTATTTCCAGTTTCAATAAGCAATTTCATCCTCAGCCTGCTGAGAAATTCTTTGCCCACGTCCCCTGCCACAACCCCATGGGCCCCATACTGTGAAGACCCCTGAGGGACCCCTCGCTCCCCGCTGGCTGAAGGCCATCAGTGGGCGGGTTGCACGAACAGGGTCTGCAAACAAACACGCGCGCACACAAAGAAGCCTTCTTGTGACACGGCCAAGAGGCTGCAGGTGTGTTCCGTCCCCCTCGTCACAATCTAGGTGGTTGAAACCAGCAGGAGGCAGAGGGTGGGATTTAGCACAGTGACTGGAAAATGAAAGGGATGCACAGTGCCCGTCTTGGGAATCATGTGATTCTGGAGCAGCCAAGACTCGTGGAGCAACCTGACATGACAGGACACGTAAGTGCCGCCTGGAGATCCATGCTTGCCAATTAACTCGGCAATTACTGAAGTTGTTTTCTCCTGTCTGGGTATGAAGTGATCACAGGAGACACATACCGGGCGAAAGTGGGAAACGCTTGCTCAGAAACACAGGCTTTCATTTGGGGAAATCAGGCAAGCATTTTAGAAACATCCCTTTGCCTGTAGAGATGCAAAGGAAAGGAACATGAAGCCGCACCCCTCCCCCAGCTCGTTGTCCCTTCCCTTAGAACACGCAGAAAACTTGCATCCGTATTGGAAAGAGAGTCCAAACCCTACTGCGGTGATTCATGCTGCTGGAGAAGCAGCAGTCGGTGACTGGGTTGTCTTCGAGAAACAACGAGAATGCCTGGGTCCCCTTTCTCTAAGTCCTAGTTATAGTGTTGTAGGAGGGAAGACACATTTTTGTGGGAGGAGCACTGGCTTCTGAGTACCAAGGAACTAGCAAGTGGTGGACAGGAGGGTGTGAGGGAACAAGACTCCCCAGGAGAAAGAAACTCATGTGCAGCCTTAAGAGGCAACGTTCCTCTCTCTCTGCCTGTCCCCACGCACCCAGTCACTTAACCTCCTTCTGGCTCTGCTCTCTCACACGTGAAATGGAAGCAATAAGGTTGACCACTCCTTCCTCTTTTACAGGAGTGTTATGAAAAAATATAAATTATTCAACAACTACAAAGGTATTTAAGATTCACAAGTGAATTTCCTCTTTGGGTTATTAATGACCGTGACTCCACCGTGCCCTGGAGAATACTAATGAGGGATCACAGCCTCCTGTCTTGTCTCCTGGGACAGACACACCTTGAACAGACCATCAGGCTCAAGAATCCTGTTTTCCCTCAGAAAAGGAGAATATTCTGGCATAATCCGTCCTCCTTCCTCCGACACGAGCTTTCTGGATGCGGACGGAGTACCGCCTTTCCGTATATGTGGGCTAAGAAAGGAGTGTCACCGAAAGAGGGAAGAGGCGTTTGGGTATGATGATATCTTCTACCTGTGATTCTAGAGTTGGTCTGCAGAGTTATCTTTCTATACTTACTGTACCATTTGCACTGAGGATAATAAATTTGTTTCAATTGCCTTGTCACCATATAATTGTCAGGGCTCCCTGGAACTCTGTGTCCAGGAGGATTCTGACTATGCTTGACCTTCCCCTGCGTCAGCTCAGTGCACTGACTTTAAGAGAGGAAGATCAATGAGAAAAGCAGCCATAAGAAGACCCATTTCAGTGATCCTAATGGTAAGGGGGTCATATCAACTCTAGATGCTGAAGAAAGGCTAGAAAACTCTGTAAAACAAAGTTTCTAAAAAAAAGTTCAACTAAGTTATTATTTTAAAGCCCCTCTTTACTTTCAAGAATAACTCATCATTCTCTCTGAAGGTCTTGAACCTACCAGACCTAAATAATATGAACCTACCACTTGGACTTTCATTTAACGCCAACTCTCACATTCTCATTAGCACTGACGACCATGAAATGAGTTTAATTCTTTTTTTTTTTTCACAAGAAAGAGTGAATAATTTGAAGGTTCGTTTTGCTACTAAAATAATTATCTGCCAATTGCTGGTGGGTGGGGTGGGGTGGGGTGGGGCTGGGAGCAGGAGGGGGAGAGAGGAAGAGACAAGTGGTGCATTCCACTGAGGAGTGCCTTAACTTCTTGGAAGTCATCCTCCGTTGGCACGTGATGCCCCTGTGAACATGGATTTGTACGCCAGGGTATGGCGCACCCTAATCCATTTCACAGCACCGGATAACCACATACCAAAGAAGGGGCACTTTTTTAACACCACTGTATTGAAAGGAAGTAGTGAGCACCACAAGTGTGGAGTCTGCCATGATGTTCGGTGGAGCGTCAAAGGTGCAGTGTCCCATATCTGTTTAATTTTTTTAGCATGTGATTTTTTAATCGTAGAATCTATGGACCATTATTACTGTGCACAAGTTATTTTCATATGGTAATATTTCATCTCTCTGCTGATGAGCATTTTTTTAAAGAAATTATTTAAGGGGCACATAGATGAGGCCTTGGAGATCGCTCCCTCCCAGTGGCAACCAGCCTGCTCAGTGACTATCTTTTGAGTAAGTTTAATTCCGTTTTTTCAGAACTTTATTGAAATATGTTTGACCTATAATAAAGTGTACATATGTAAAGTGTAGAGATTTATAAACTTTGCCTTATGTATACTTAAACCTATCACCACAATTAAGATAATCAGCATAAACACAGTCCCCGAAATTCCCTCATGGTCTTGACAGGGCTCACTCTTGTCCCTCCCTATGGTGGTTTGATTTTACGTGTTAACTTGTCTGAGCCAATGGTCTGACATTGTTCTGGATATTTCTATGAAAGTGTTTCTTGGATGAGTAACATTTACATTAGTAGATGCTGAGTAAAACAGATTGCCCCCTATTTCGTGGGTGAACCTCATCCAATTAGTTGAGGGCCTTAAGAGAAAAGACTGATCTCCCCAAGTAAGAGGGACTCCTGCCTTCAGAAGGCCTTTGGACTTCAGCTGCAGCAACTACTCCTCTCTCCAGATTTTGGACTTACACCTGCACCATCATGTGTCTGTCCTAAAAATAAATCTCCCTCTCTACGTATCCTGTTGGTCCTGTTTCTCTGGAGAATCAGGACTAATACATTTCCCATTTGCCCACTGGCCCCAGCCCACTTCCCATCCCAAACCCCCGGCAACATTGTTACTGTATATTAGTTTGGATTTTTAAGAACTTGATGCAATTGTAACAATACAGTGTGTGCTCTTTTATTCTCTGACTTCCATTCATCGCCATTGGTTGGAGATCCATCAGTGTCGTGTGTATTAAAAATTTGACTTTTTATTACATATAGTAGTAGTATATATATGCTGTAATTTTTTTTTATCCATTTGTTCATTACTGGACACTGGAGTAGTTTCCAGTTTTCAGCTATTGCAAATAATTTTCTATGAACATTTGTGAGTGGAAATATGTTTTCAGCTCTCTTGAGTAAATGCCTTGGAGGATGGCTTGGGGTCCTATGGTAGGTGTATGTGGCTAATAGGCTTTGAACTCTGCTGTTCTCTATTATATAATAGAGTAGTCAGAAGTCCAATGTATCATTCTCCTATAAATTCTGGCTTGGAATTATGATTTATTTCCTCATTAGAGTTCAGTTCCACTTTTTCTGAATGACTATTTACAGGTATGCCTTTGAAAGTCAAAGGGAAATAAATCTAAACTCACAAGTTCTAAAAAATACACTCATTTCAGTTAAAAGGAAGATTGCTTTACATTCCTTCCATTTAACTTCCGTCAGTGAAGAATAGAATCAAATTCAATGGAGAATAGAATTACAGGCTTTTTGTAGGTGTCAAACGTTTTAAACATATGCCTCAGTCTAAAGAATAAATATAGTCGTCTTTTCCCATTATAGAGTAGTCTGCAGGGCAATGTGGGACCTGGTTGAGCAGGCCAGACCGGTACTTATTGAAAAAAACGCCAAGCTTTTACCATTGAAATAGAGTTGCAGGGACATGCCTCGAATTACCTAGAAACTGAGAATTCAGTAGACGCTTTGACCAACTCAGCTCTACCAAACTGCTGGTCTTCCTGCTTTTCTCAGACCCAGACTTGTTGGCTCTCACCTGTATAGGGGAAATTTGTCACGAGAGCAATGTTTCCACCATTAGCAAGCTTATCTTCCAGAATCTTCCTTGTTGGCAAATGTAGGGCTCAGAAGCAAAAACATATTAAGTCCTGGGATACTAAGGGAAACGTTATTTGAAGCGGTATTACCATTGCTCTGTAAGTGAATTCTTGGCTTATCGCTAGCATCAGAAAGATAATTTTAAAATAAATAAAATAAAGCCAATCAGTTCTTGAGCCCTGAGGCACCATCAGATAGGAAGAGTAATAAATCAGGCTGATAGCCTTAAAGCAGCCCCTGATTTTTCCTACTAATCAAATGAGATCAGAACTCCGCCATCACTACAGGAGAAAAGCCAAAATTAATTAGCTTATCCAACAGTGTCATTTACTAAATCAAAAGCCTTAGAAAGGTCAATGAATCTTGCCCTTATCATCTCATTATCTTCTACCAGTAATGAGGTATCATTAACCAGCCCCAAAGCAACAGTGTTTTAGTGCAGCGCTCTAGCTGGGGACACTTGGCGGCTTCAAAAACAGTAGCATGTGGGAAAGTCTGTTCTCCTACTTCTAGCTCTGTTTTTTGATAATTTAACTTCTCCATGTCTATGATGGAAATAAAGGTTTTCCCTCCCTCACTTAACACAGTTTAAATGTAAAGGCACCATAAATTCATCAATGCTGGTACCCATGCCAAACACGGCCATGTTTTTTCAAGATTTATTTATTTTTTAGAGAGAGAGCAGGCATGTGGGGGCGGGTAGGCCTAGGGAAGGGGAGAGGAGGAAAAACCTCCAGCAGACTCCCCGCTGAGGGCAGAGCCCACACAGGGCTCAGTCTCATCACCCTGAGATCGTGGGCTGAACCAAAGTTGGTTCAGATGCTTAACCAACTGAGCCGCCCAGGCACCCCTCACAGTAATTTAAGTAATAACCTTTGTACTGTTTCGTGGGTCCACTTGGTAATACTGACTGAGCACCTACTGTGTGCCCGGCGTTCAGTGGAGGCGCCCATAAGCTCAACATCCTTGGTCGCTGTTGGTGAGGAAGTAACTCACTCCTTCCTTGAGATTTCCTTGGGCTATAATAGGGATGAGCTACATGAAAATGATGCACTGGACACAGAGTAGGTGAGGGTCCACTTTGCATGCTTGGGATTTACTGGTTCTGCAAGACCCTGATGAGCGGAGCATTGGGTTGTAGAAGGAAGGTCTCTCCTCCTTCAGGGTTTTTAGTCTTTTAAGAGGGAAGAGACTTACAGAGTTGGGAACTTTGATGGGAGCCTGGGAAGGGCTGGAGCACTGCAGACTGACTGGGTGAACTGGAAGATTGGGACTCACAGCAGGAGAGGGAGAGCCAGGGCTGGGGTGGGGAGGAGTTGGTCCTCGAACGAGTACAAGTCTGTTACTTGGAGAGCAAAGTGCAGCGAAGGGAGCACATGAGCAGAGGCACAGATGCAGGAATACGGATCCAGGCTTTTAGAGAGCAGCACGTATTAATGTGATGAGGACAATAGTCATGCTAAGAAGAGCAACGGCCACAAACAGTAACACACACACACACACACACACACACACACACACACACGATCTAAGCAGGCTGCACACTGTATTTCATATAAGTTCTTTCTCCTTATTTCATCTTTCCAACCCCATCATTACCGTCATGACCTACGACCAGATGGTAGTCATGACATAAAGGTCCCTCATCAAAAAGTGGAAAACCTGGAATTTGAGCTCGGCACCACGCTGCCTCTCCAGGACAGCCCTTTGTCCAGGAAAAAAAAAAAAAGCTGCAATCCATATTTCTCACACAATTTCAGTGGCTTCATGGGCCGTGAGGGTCTCCCCAACTTCAGGATTCAGCTTTTTGAACCTGTAGGGCATTTGGTAGAAATGTCAAATGAGCTGCCTCTGGTGGGAAAGAAGAAACACGGAATATTCCTCAAATATGCGAAAGATGCGAAAAAGATGCGAAAAAAGTCTAGTTTGGGAAGTATGGAGAGACAGTTACCACAGTCAGCTAAGGAGCGCTCTTGATGTGCTGTGCCAGCCACTTCCACGCAGAGTTTTAGGTCCCTTCATCCTTCACTAGCGCCATCTTTGCAGGCAACTCCTCCCTTCCCCCGTCACACGCGCATTCAGGTAAGGAACCCGGTCTTCTGACAGCGTGAGTAGTTTTCCCAAGGTCAGCGTAAGCGGCAGGGTTTGTGCTCAGTTTCCCCTCCCCAGGTAACATAGAATCTGTGTCTTTCACCAGCTCTGTGTGCCCTTGTCCCTGTGAGCTGTGCTTCTGTGAACTGATCGGTATGGCTCACATCAGTCACTCTTGGACTGGTCTCACCACCCAAATCACTGCCCAGCGGGTAAAGGGAGCCAGAAATCCTCTTGAGCACCACCAGCAGCAAGAGCTCAAGGTCAGTGACTGGTATGAAATACAAACACCCAATAGTTGGCCTTGAATCTGAACACCCTCTCAGAGCCCCTGCAGAATCCTGGGGGTTCTGGGTCTTTATCTGAAACCCTGCCTTTGCCTGGCTATCTTTTTCTGTCCTGCTCTCTCTGGCACCCTGGAGCACTTCCTGATTAAGTGCTTGCACTCAGATTCTTAGTTCAGGCACTGTTCCTAGAAGAACCCAAACTTAGTCAAGACGAAAGGATAGCAAACTTGCATTTGATCTGCTTTTATTGGCTTCATTACATCATACAAGCCAAGAGCTACAGAATCATAAAAAACCAGCATCTAGAAATAAGTTATTTATTTGTAGCATCATTTGGACAAACTAATTCCATGGACCCTTACAAGTGGGGGTTTTGTTCAAAAAAAACCTTGAAGTTAAAGTGGAGCATTAATTATTTTACGTTACTTTTAATATAACTTCTAATGACTTAATTTTCAAGTGTGGATTATAAATATGTAGATTGCACATGATGCATGAGCTCCTGAAGGCTTCTAATACCACCTAAAGGTGAGAACTCTTGAGTCAACTTCGATATTATGAATGAGGGCAGCTCTGAAAGAACTATGATAAGAAATTGTACCAGGAATGCACAATTCATAGGTCGTATTCTCTGGCTCAGTCTGATGTAGGTTTTTGAAGGTATAGCTCTCCTTGCCCCGTGCCTGATCTGTGGTTGGAGAGCTCTGTACTGCATACTTTAGCTGCCCATAGTGATGACTGAGGAAGACATGAAGGCAGGACCAACGGACTGCGGGGCCCACACAGTCATGAGAGCTGTGGCTACTGGTGCTAAGAATGTGAAGAAGCAGCACGTCCACAACAGAATTCCTGAGGCGCATTTCTATGGATCATGGTCCTTTGTGTGCTTAATTTTTTCTTTAAGGAAGAAAAAAACCCAAATTGAATTGGAGTCCTATAAAACATAGGGTTTGATGGAAGCAAGCATGTTGGTCACCATAATTTAATAAGTGGCAGGGTTTTCCTTCAATAAATCATGGATATGAATTTATTTTAAATATGTATTTTTTCTCCAGCTTGTTCATGGAGACAAAGATACTCTGATTTTTGAAGGGATTATTTTTCTTTCCCTTAGGAAAACCTATACTCAACATGATGTTTTAAAAAAAATTACCATTTTTCTCAGGGAAAGTTAGTTCACTTCCTACTAGAGGAAAACCAAATAAGCAGAACTTAATCTTTTAGAATGTTTCTCGTATTTTGATGTCAAAATATGTTATAGCCTTTTTAAGTTATATACTGTAGTCCTCCATTAGGTCCATATGTGGTATTTTTAAAATGCTTTTTATGTGTGTGAACCAGAGGGATCAGTCACAAGAAGAATCCTATAAAATGGAAAAAAGAACTCTAAAGCAGAGAGTCCCCAGAGGTGGGTCTGGATGAAGAGTTCAGATGAGGAGTAGCCCAGATAAAGCTGCTTCCTTTCATTTTGAATAAAGTTGTTCCTTCCACTCACCGGTGGGGGTCCTGCAATGAGCTTGTAGGCCCCGTTCTGAAATAGCACGCCTTTGGCCAAAATTCATGGGACTTTTTTACACAAATAATCAGATGGAGAAACCCAGTTGGGAAAAGAACAATCTTCTTAAAACATAAACATTAGCGAGAACATGAAGAAAGCTGTAAGAAAAATAAATGTCTTTTAGAACATCACTTTTTAAAAGAAAGCAACGGGTCTTCTGCTAAAACCACCTCTGATATTCATAAAGCTGCTCTTTATAATTCAATTGTTTTCTTGTGATGTTTTAAACATTAGTGGTTTTCTCTTTCGATTTTCTAGAGTTTGTTTGATCAGAATCTCTGAAAATGTACTCATGTGAACTTCTGTCAAGTGCCTGAATGACAGTGTGAAAGAATGTTTGGGGATGGGAAACATCAGTGCATATGGGATTGAGTGACAACTTCTTAAGGAAAACCTAAAAAAGGAGGTTCTAGCCAAAATGTTTAATTACTGCCTAATCAAGACAGGCCAAGCCATCTGTTGGCTGGGATCTGGTCCCCACCTTGCCTGGTGATTGGTCCGCCATGTGTGAGAGAGCCATCTCCAACTGACATCTGTCATCTGTCAACCCCCCAACTGTAATGATGAGCAAAGTTGCTATCAGCTGTCAAAGGGCCATATGGAAGGATGAGTAACGAACAGATTGCAACCACATCACACAGGCTCGGAGTGTTTAAACAGGCGAACCAACATGCCACTCCCTAGCCACTTCCACCTAGACTGGAACCCTGCAGGGACCGTGAGGGAAGTGGGGTCATGGGTATTCATTAGACACCATCTTGTCTTAACTTTTTACTGGACCGTGGACTAGAACACATTAATAAATAATTCCATAAATCAACCAACTGATCAACTAATGAATCAATATATATTTGTTAAGGTAGAATGAGAACAAATCTATACACAGCAATCCGCTAATGTCACAGACACTAGCCTCATGAGTCCTGTCAGTAGAAAAAATCCTCTTTATTGATTAGTTTGAAAACTAAGGCAAAAGCATCCACAAACAAAGCTCTAATACCGTCTCACTCTGTTTGGGGGAGACTTGTGTAGATAAGCAGATCACCAAGGGAGAATGTTTTGGCCTAAGTATATAAAAAGTGCAGTAGACTACTTGGCAAATAAGACAGTGTTCTTAATGTCATGTTCACACATTAGACTTTCCCAGCAGCCTTGTGCAGTCCAGTATTCTGTTTTTCTAAGATTTGCTCATAAGGATTTATTATGGTGAGTTATTTAACTTAAAGAGTCATCTCACAGCTTTTAAAATGTGGAATGCATTCATACTACCTAAATTAAATTAAAAATTGATATTGAACCCAAGACAATAGTCATTTCTAGAAGTGGAGTCAAAAGCAAGTGGGAGACAGCATCTTTTTATAACTGAGGAATCAATTTGCAACCCCAAATTTTTCAACTCCATTTAGTTGTGGACACTAATGAATTTTGCTTAGTGGTTCTCATTCCCAGCCACACATTAGACCAATTAAATAAAAATTGTAGGGACTGGGTCTCAGATATGAATGTATTTTTAAGATGCTATCTATCATTCAAACGTATAGTTGAGGGCTGCCTGGGTGGCTCAGTGGGTAGCCTCTGTCTTCAGCTCAGGTCATGATCTTAGGGTCCTGGGATTGAGCCCCGCATCGGGCTCTCTGCTCAGCAGGAAGCCTGTTTCCACCCACCCCTGCCTGTTTCTCTGCCTACCTGAGATCTCTCTGACTCTGTGTCAAATAAATAAAATCTTTTAAAAATGTACAGCTGAGAGGAATTATTCATAAACTCACTTCAACTGAATTTTGTGCTAAACCTGATGAAGCCTAGAGGGCATAAGAAAGCCCAACTCCCCTCAAGAAAAGGATGAAACAAATTGGTTTTGTCCAGTAGCCAGTGTGCCTGCAATGCAATAGGGACCTTGGGCTCATCAAGGTCCAGTCTTTTTGCAGCAATTTCTGTGTGTACCCATTTCATGCTGATTGTTTTCTGCATGAATCTCCTGCCAGTACTCTGGTTCTGTGTAGACCAAAGCTTGTCTTTGAACCCCGACCTATCTTCTAATTCCTTTGCTGTACAAAATGGATTCTCTAAGATTACAAAAATGTCACCTGTTCAGACTTGACCCGCCTCATAGCAAATAGGGGGTAAGAATTATGATCACCATTTTGAAGACAGGGAGAAAGAAAGCTTGAGGAGGTCAAATCCTTTGGTTGCATAATTGTGGTGCTAGATATCATCCCATGTGACTCCAAAGTTGACATTTGCCAGTTTTAGCCAGGAACATGGATTTACAGCTCCCCTCCCACAAATCTGGATCTAACTTCTCTAGAGAGAAGCCAGTCCTGCTGTTCTGGCCCCATCCAGCTCCAGCTGGTTCCCATCAGCCTCGTCCTTCCCACTGGAGGAGGTTTCTGGGTCTGGTCCCATCACCAGCTGAATTACAAGAGGGTCAAATCTACATCCGGCTTTTCTTTCTCATTTACTACCGACCAATCCAGGCTTCTCTGACCTTTTTTACATCTTGGATTTTCCTTTTCATCATTATAATGTTGGTCTATGTTTAAATGCTCTATGTTTGATCAATAAAATAAAAGAGCCTAATAAATGGATTATCTTTTCCCTAACTTTTGGAGCAATTTTTTTTTGTATTTAATTTTGATGAATTTCATTAAAACTTCTGAGATTTATTTTTCTTAAAATGAAAAGAAAAATAATGCTTAAACATGAATAATACTATTAATTAAATTCACTCAGAAGTAATGAAACTCTACATTCAAAGTAAATAAGACAATTTGATTTACTGAATTTTTTAAAAGTAAAAGGAATAAACAGCATGATAGACTGAAAATCTACTTCATCTCTTATTAGTTCTGAGCTCTTTCTAAAATTGGGTTACCATACTGTAATTAAGAACATTAAAGATATTTGCCGGGTACTTTTAACACATTTATTTGATTAAAATGATATACTTTGTTTTTGCTTTAAAAATAATATGCATTTGTGCATTTGTGTTATAAAACTTGGAAAAGTAGAGAAAATAATAATCAGAAAAACAACTGTTAATATTTTAATCCAAGTGTTTGATTTTACTCAGATTTATTGGAAAAAAATAAATAAAACTAAAGAACTTGTTAAATGTAAAATAAAAATTCCTCTTAACACTATGTGCAAATTCTTTTTCTAAAAGATTTTATTTATTTATTTGACAGAGAGAGACACAGCAAGAAAGGGAACACAAGCAAGGGGAGTGGGAGAGGGAGGAGCCCGCTTCCCGCTGAGCAGGGAGCCTAATGTGGGGCTCAATCCCAGGACCCTGGGATCATGACCTGAACTGAAGGCAGACGCTTAATGACTGAGTCACCCAGGTGCCCCACTATGTATAAATTATTAAAAGTACCCAGAGATACAGAGGTAGTGAAAAGAAGGGCCATATATACCTCAATGTTCATAGCAGCAATGGTCACAGTTGCCAAACTGTGGAAAGAACCAAGATGCCCTCCAACAGACGAGTGGATAAGGAAGATGTGGTCCATATATACTACGGAATATAATGTCTCCATCAGAAATGATGAATACCCAACTTTTGTAACAACATGGACGGGACTGGAAGAGATTATGATGAGTGAAATAAGTCAAGCAGAGAGAGTCAATTATCATATGGTTTCACTTACTTATGGAGCATAAGGAATAACATGGAGGACAAGGGGAGATGGAGAGGAAAAGAGAGTTGGGGAAAATTGGAGGGGAGGACAAACCCTGAGAAACTGTGGACTCTGAGAAATAAACTGAGGGTTTTGGAGGGGTGGGGGTGTGGGTTGGGTAAGCCAGGTGGTGGGTATTATGGAGGGCACGTATTGCATGGAGCACTGGGTGTGGTGCAGAAACAATGTATACTGGAACACTGGAAGGAAATTAAAAAATAAAAATTTTTTAAAAAGTTAAAGTATAAAATTTTTCAAAAACTTTACTAAGTTGGTCATTATCAAAAAAGTGATAAATCATTCTCTAGAAAAGAAAATGATGGTAAAGTAATTATGGCTTGTGCCTATCATAAATCCTTGAACTGAGACTATCAGTCAGTGTTCTGTCTTCACAGGAATTACCTGAATATTGTTTGTTTGACTTTATGATTTCAAAAGGCATTGCTCTTTAAACTCCATCAATTGTTAAAAAATTATGTCAAGCTTTCATTTTGGGGACCATGATTTATTTTCACTTTTTTTTAAAACCTTACTTTGTAATTGCCTATTTTTTTCTTGACAGAAAAGATAATCACTCATTTTGGATGACACTATCAATTTTCTTCTTGAAGACATTTTCATGCAGTCCTCAGACCTCATGTTCTAAATTGGAATGATTATTTCTTTACTAGCAGTAAAATAGTCACTCTGAATTGTATCTGTTATTCCCACTCCTAAGTTAGTCCTACTTTTCTTAAAAGTTATATCCTCTTCTTCTTCATATTTCTTTTTGGATTTATTAAATTTATTTTTAATTGTTTATAGTCAAAGACGATGTGCATGACCAAATAAAGTTTCTCAGTCTCTCTGTTTTGGAAAGCACCTAATTTTGCCCTCAAGTTTGAATGCTAATGTGATTTCCTTCATTACAGTTGTTGTCCCATTGTTGGCAAACATTAGATTTTACTAATGAGAAGTCCTGTGTTTCTTTAATACTTGCTACTATTTTTTTATGAACAAAGTTTAGAATTTTTCTCTATCTGCAGATCTCTGAAATGCCCACCATGCTATATCTCTATGTGAGTTGTTCTACAATTTCTCAGAAATTCCTCAGAGTTTTGGTTTGCTAATAATTCTTTACTTTTTCACTGTCAGTTCCATCTTTGTTATGAGGTAGCATGGTCAATGTTCCATCTTTAACTAGCATTCCACAATTGCTCTTTCATTTGTCACTAACTGTTCTAGGAAACACAAATATTGATAGGAAAACTCTTGCCATCCACAAGGAAATAAAACATGCAAAAAAAAGTTGCAATACAGAGCATTTAGGACACTTGTTGCTAAGTGTTTTGGAGTGCAATCCTTAAGTGACAGGATGTCTGAGGCAGGAAAAATCTCTTTCAGTTGTAAAAATCAGGAAAGACTGCATAAAGGACAATAGCACTAGAGTACCATGGATAGGAACTGAAATGGTAGAGAAGAACCTAGTCTGGATAGCCAGGAAGGGAGGAAGAGAAAGAGATCGGTGGAGAAGAGTAGAACAGGGGCTGTACATTACATGTTCAAAACAAAAACACTTGTGTGAGAAATTGGTGGGACACGTAAGTTGGAAGGGAAATTTCATGTATTTGTGAAATGCCGGAGCATCTACGATGAAGCTGTCCATAAGCCCAGCATGGAGGCAACAGGTTAGATGTGCTCTTTGAGAGCAAAGCCTCTGGGGAATTCAGTGAGGTAGAGGAAATGTCATAAATAGATCCAAGTTTACAAGGTGACACACGTTTGTGTGTATGTGTGTGTGTGTGTGTACAATGTGTTAACTATATAGAAATTAAAATTAAATGTATAAAAAATATGAATATGGTATGAGACAAAAAAGGAGTGATTTCTTTTCTGGAAGTGGGTCATGAGTTGGGGCTAGGTGGTGGAGTGTAACTCTACAGTGTGAGGATAAAGCCATTGGACCCGGATCAGTAGGAAACTGGGTGCTTTTGAAAGCTTTTGATCCTGGGAAAGACATACAAAATGCACTTTATAAACCTAATTCTGATGGTGGTTTATGGCACTCAACAAAGAAGAAAAATTATGAGAACCCTGGAGCCAGTGAGTATGTTCTTACAGAAGAACATTTGAGAGAGAAACTCAAGAAAACCAAAACTCAAGAAAAATGAAAAAGAAAAGCAGAGGCAAATGCAAAAGTTACGTCAACAGAAAGTAGGCAGATTCCCACACCTGGGAGATGGTGGCAGGGATCGAGGGAAGGAGCATAGAGGGAGCCTGGTCAGCAGCAACGGAGATTTTCAATCTTAGCACCTGGGCTAATGTGGGCTATTTTCTATTCTAGAAAATAGAAACCTCAAAATACAACACAATGAGGAGGAAAACACAAAAACGCTGCACGTGGCAGATCTAAATCAAGTCATGTTTCTGCCTCTGCTATGGAGCCTTTGATGAGTCTCTATAGTTCTCGGGGCCTCACTTCCTTCATCTATAAAATGTATATTGCAGAAGATATATATTTTTTTCATCTTCAGATTAAAATTGTGTAATTTTTACCAAGTTTGCACAGTATTTTTGGTGTTATTTCTTTAGTACTGTTGTCCCATATATTCATAAGAAACACACCAATTCTATCTTCTATGGGTAATGATGCTCATCTCCTACCTGCACATCTTACCTTAGGAAGGTTCGTTTTTAAACATCCCTTGTACTTTCCTTCACATTCCAGAGCAGGAGATCAAGTAGGGGAATTTTAATGTGGATTTCAGTTTTCTATATAAATCATCCTGTCATTTTGGCACTGCAGCTGAGTTTCCTCATATTAGCTGGAGAAGATCATGAATAAATTTGCAGCATGCTGCACAAGGGATTATGCGTCCATGAAATAATTCTTATTGGCAATTGCTTTTACAATTCACTGCACAGAAAATTTAACATGAGGGCATGGGATCCCATTTCTCACACTAGAGTGAAAACCAAGAGCCACACATTCAGATGTCGAAGAACGACTGCTACGCCGACCAACGTGTCTTCTCTGAAAACCTTTTACTTCCCTGACCCAGTTCTACATCAGGAGTGCACATCCCTACCGGCCAGGGGCTTCCAGGGGTGGTCTTTAGTGCTCACAGAAAATTGTGATCCTTTCAACTGGTAATGAAGATCTGCCACATTGATTCTGATTCAGCCCTGAGTCTATTTTGGAATGTTCTTGTGCAGGAACAAAGAGCATGGGATGCAATTGCTGACCTCTGTCCCATCCCCACAGAAGGCGCCATCACTGGACCGTGGTGTTTCTTCACACTGAGTAGTAACACAGGCTCTCGAGCCTTCTCAGCATCGTGTTCCAGGCAGCAGCTAACAGCTGACTGGTGCAGGCACGCCTGCTCATACAGATCTGTTGCTCTCCCCCTATTTCCCAGTCCTTGTGGCTAGGACCCCTGAACTTCCATCTCCAGCTCAGCTCTAATACAGGCTCTGAGGCCAGCCTTTCCAGTAAGGGAAAAAGTTTAAGGAGCCATAAGTCAGAATTGTAGAGGCTCAGAAAGAAGTCAGCCTCTTTATTGGTGTCACAAGATATTGATCTTATACATTAGTTCTATTTACTGGGCTTTGACTGATTCCTTGAGGTCCTCGGTATATAGTGTCAGATCCGAGTTTATATCTTGGTTACTTGCGAAGGATACATAATTTCTTTGGGATTTTGGTGTTTCTTTATTCTTCACAGGCTCTCTAGAAGGCCAGAATCCTTTCCCTGACGTCAACTGTTTGTGTTACCTATTTCCTGGAAACCTAGATATGTTTCACAGTTCTCCACTTCTGGGGGGGCACACACTTTGGCCTTCCTTAGAGTTGAGCATTACCTGCTGCCAGGCTTCCTAACATTCCACCTGCCAGTTCAAGTCTCTCGGTTAAAAAAAGAATAAACTTAACACTCGCAAAGCATTTCTGAGTTGACAAAATCTGTCCAAAATCTGTCCTCTTCTCCTCGGCTGTATCAGACTACACCTCCCTGAGTCCAGTTTTCATGCAATACTACAGAAACTTCACCTTAGTCAGATTGATCTGAGTGTGTTTGCTAACTTTTTCCTCCTCTGCAGATTTCCTCAGAGCATGCTCCCAACTCTGAATCCGCCCATGTCCTCCACAATTATTTCCCTCCCTTATTCAGCCCAGAGCCACCTTAGACCCTCTCACTTTCCTCGAAACTTACTTCTTAGAACCAGTACCGTGATTAGTTCTATGGTCTAATAATTCTTGGTACTCTGTCTCATGGAATCAAAAGCCCCCGTTTTGGAGGAGTAGTGAAAACCAAGTTGTTCAAATATCACCCTGGTGTGATGAACGGAGCTCCTCCACAAACTCCAGTCCGGTGTCTAGCCAGGCCACATTTGAGCTTGTCAGTGACAAGGAGCTTACTACCCCTTCCATTGTTGTAAATTTTTAACTAGCAATAATCTCCTCAATCACTTTAGTTTACTCACATGATTCTAACTGTATTCAGGGTGGAAACAAAAACCCCACTACAAAAAGATGGTCCCTTGTGTGTTTAAGACAAGTTCTTACGAGTTTCCCAGTCTCTTGGCCTAATACCTTGAGACTTCAGTTTTTTCTGATATTATATGGTTTCTAGTTATGTCGTAGTTCTGGGCCTGACCTATATTACTTTTTCTTTCTATTGGTCTTCAGAGAGACTCATTGGAGATAAGTTCCATTCTACATCGTGCTCTCCATAGTGATCGTTGTCTTTGCTTGAATACATATTGTAGAGCTGTTGATTAAAACTGACTTTTTAGAGAGGATTTATAAATCACAGGCTAGTATTACTGTGTGTGTGTGTGTGTGTGTGTGTGTGTGTGTGTGTGTGTGTTGCAGGATAGACCATATGGGAGGCCACCAAACAAATCTCAATGAATTAAAAAGATTGCAGCCCTACAAATTGTGCTCTCCAAACATAACAGAATGAGATTAGAAATTAATTATAGAAGGAAATCTGAAAAAAAATTCAAATGTGTAATAATAAATGACATCCTCGTAAATAACTAGTGTGGTCAAAGAAATTGGAAATTGTTTTGAGGTGAATTAAAACAAAAATATGAAATACCAAAACTTATGGAATGTAGCTAAAGAAGAACTTAAAGGACATGTATAGATGTATTTTAAGTTGTATATAAAAAGGAAGAAAAATGACAAATCAATAACTTAACCATTAATGTGAGAAACTAGGTAAAGAGGAGCAAACTACACACAAAGTGACCAGAGAGAAGGAAATTTAAAAATATTAAGGTAGAAATAAATGAAATAGAAAATAGAAAATCAGGGTGCCTAGGTGGCTCAGTGGGTTAAGCCTCTGCCTTCAGCTCGGGTCATGATCTCAGGGTCCTTGGATTGAGCCCCGCATCGGGCTCTCTGCACAGCAGGGAGCCTGCTTCCCCCATCTCTCTGCCTGTTTCTTGCCTACTTGTGATCTCTCTCTCTCTCTCTGTCAAATAAATAAATAAATATTTTTAAAAAAAGAAAATAGAAAACCAATAACAAAAATCAACAAAATCCAAAGTTGTTTTTCTTAAGGACAACAAAATGTACAATTATTAGCTCGACTCTCCAAGAAAAGAGAGAACAGATTCAAATTACTAAAGTCAGCATGGAAAGAGAGGGAATTGTACTGACCTTATGGAAATAATGAGAATTATTAGGGGATACTATAAACATTTACATGTCAAAAATTTAATAACATTTATCAATTGGATAAATTCCTAAAGAGAAAAGAATTAACATAGTTGACTCGAAAGAAATGAAAAATCTAAATAGAACAATAACAAGTGAAGAGATAAAAGAAGTAATCAAAACATCCCACAAAGATAACCTTGGTTTCAGATAGCTTCACTGTTGAATTGTACCAGATACTTAAAGAAAATTTAACACCAGGTCTCAGCAAATTTTCTAAAAAATAGAAGAGCAGTGAACAGGGGTCCCTGGGTGGCCCAGAGGGTTAAGTGGCCAGCTCTTGATTTCAGCTAGGTCATGATCCCAGGGTCCTGGGATTGAGAACCCCATCCAGTTCCACACTCAGTGTGAAGTCTACTTGGGATTCTCTCTCTCCCTCTCCCTCTGCCCAGCCCCACTCACACTTGCACACACACCACACTACACACTCTTCTCTGTCTCTCTCTCTCTCTTTCTCTCCCACTAAGGAAAAAAAAAAAAAAAAGGAACAACCACATGATCATCTTGGTAGATGAAGAAAAAAGTATTTGACAAAATCCAACATTCTTTAATAATGAAATCACTCAACAAACTAGAATTATAAGAGAACTTTCTCTTTTGATAAATTGTATCTATGAAACCCCAACAGCTAATATCAATCATACTTACTGGTAAAGCCTGAAAGCTTTCCATATGAAATTAGGAATAAGACAAAGATAACCACTGTATTACTTTTATTCAACATCAACTGGAGGTTCTAGCAAGGGAAATTAAGAAGAAAAAAATAAATAAAAAGCATCTAGATTGCAAAGGAGAAAGTAAAACGATCACTGTTTTCAGATGGCATAATACTGTATGTAGAAAATTCTAAGAAATGCACATAAGAAATTACTAGAGAAAATTAAGTAGTTGATCAACATTGCAGAATTTAGTTACCAGTACACAAAAATCAATTGTGTTTCTATACCTGGAAAAGAACAATCCAAAAATGAAATTAAGAAATTGATTCCATTCACTGTCGACTCCATCAAAGAATATAACTTTGGAATTAATGTAGTAAAGGAATTGCAAGACTCATACACTGAAAACTATAAAATATCAGTGAAAGAAATTGAAGGCTGGAAGATAATATGTTAAGGTAGCAGTACTCTCCATATTGACTTATAGGTTCAACAAAACACTATCAAAATCCCAGCTACCATGTTTGCAGAAGTTGACAAGCTGATTCTAAAATTCATATGGAAAGGCAAAGGACACAGAATATCAAAGAATCTTGAGAGAGGGAGAGAGAGAAAGAAAGTTGGAAGACTCACCCTTCCCAATTCAAATTCTTCAACAAAGCTACAGTAAACGAGACAGCATAGTGCTGGCATACCAATATGCTTGCAGACCAACGGACTATAATTGAGAGGCCCAAAATAAGCTTAAACATTATGATTAATTGAGTTTTGACAAAAGTGTTAAAAAACTTAATGGGAACAGAAAAGTCTTTTCCACAAATGGTACTGGAACAACTAGCTATCCACACGTAAACGACAAGTTGGACCCCACATTTCATCATATCAGAACTTAACTCAAAATGGGGTAAAAATAAGACAGGTGTATGTCTCTGTGTCCTTGGGTTAGGCAATGTTTTTTTTAAAATGTGGCACCAAAGCACAAGCAACCAAAGATGAAAGAGACAAATTGAACTAATCAAAATGAGAACATCTGTGTTCCAAAAGACACTATCAAGGAAGTCAAAAGATACTGGCAGAAGAAGGGAAAGTATTTGCACATATCTGATAAGGATCCTATAGCTAAAACAAACAGAATTCTTACAACTCAGCATTGTAGAGACAATACAATTACAAAATGATCAAAATATCTACATAAACATTTCTTCAAAGAAGGTATACAAATGGCCAATAAGCACATGAAAAGACTCAAAACTATTAGTTTTTAGGGAAAGGCAAAATAAAACTGCAGTGAGATACCACATCAACCCACTAGGATGGTTATAACCTAAAAGATGGACAATGCCAGATATCAGTGAGGATGTGGAGAAACTGAATCCTTCATACTTGGCCTGTAAATGTTTAACACGGTACCACCACTTGGAAAACATTTTGGCAATTCCTCAACCTGTGAAACTGAGGATTATTATACAACCCAAGAATTCTACTTCCATGTATATGTTTAGGGAATTAAAAACATTTGTTCACACAAGACTGTAGACACGAATGCCTATAGCAGCATTATGCAAAATATTCAGAAAGTAGAAAGAGCCAATGTTTTCATGAAATGGTAAATGAATCTACAAAATGTGGACTAGATCATACAATGGATTATTATTCAGTCACCAAAAGGAGTGAAGTGCTGATCGGCTACAACACAGACGGACCTTGAAAATATTATGTTAAGCGAAAGAAAACGAGACATAAAATCCTACATGATTCAATTTGTACAAATTATCCAGAAAAGGCACATTTGTAAAACAGTATTTTTCAGTGGTTGCGTAGAGTTAGGATCTATGGAGAAACGGGAAGGACCACTAATATGTACAGAGTTTCTTCTGGGGGTGATGAAATGTTCTCAAATTGATTACGGTAATGGTTGCCTAACTCTGGATATACCACAAATCACTGGATCGTACACTTTAAAAGGATGAATTGTGTAGTGTGGGGATGTATGTGTCATCAAAACTGTCACATTAAAAAATATAAATGGATGAGGCTTGGAAGGCTGAGCAAAAAAAATATGCATTTAGAAAATTGATTCCTGTCATTTGTTTATTTAACAACTATTTATAGGTGCTTAATCTGTGTCTGGAACTATTCTAGACGCTGTGGCTACAAGGGTGAACAAGACTACCTCCCTGCAACCACATGCCCAAGAACAGGACAAAGCATGTGGTTTACAGGTGCCTGATGTATGTCCTCCAGGGTCCCAGAGACACACAGACGCACAGGAATGCGGATGAATGGGCCAGAGTACGACGCAGTGGGGGCGAGAGAGCATAGGCTGGTCAGGGTAGGATTTCCAGTAACTGTACTCCCGGGATGGGAAGACGGGCTAAGAAACACGTTATTGATAGACAATGTTTTTGACTTTGAGCAAAACAGAACACGTGATCTGGATAAACTGGTTTTTCTATCAACTGATTCAAATACCAGAGGCTTTTCAGATCTACTTCACTGGATGAATAGAAAAATCTCTATCTCCAGCTTCTATAATGTCCAGGCATTAAACAGCATTCCCTGTCTTATCTCGTTTAATCCAGGGACTCGCCTGCATTTTACAGAAAAGATGAGCGAGCTTGTATATTCAATTGCGAAGTCAGGATTGGGGCAAAGTTCCTTTAACTCAAAGATCCTTTCTTTCTGTCACATAACCTCCTCTTTCTGCACGGCATAGTGTCTCCGTGCAGATGGATGTCTGCTTGGTAAACTTCCACGCAGGAGGACACAGTGAAATGACATCTTTTATGCACTCTGAGAGAAGCATCTAGGAACACAAAACACCACAGTTCTACACCTCACCGTCCCACCCCCAGAGAAAGTCCTCCGCTTAGTGATGACTTTGTTTCCTGACTCCACGAGCCTCCAGGGACCCTCTCCTACCTCTCCCAAGACTCAAGTGGCCACAGCTGGGCCAGGCCAGGGGACACCTCTGTGAAAAGTCACACACAAGCTGAGAAACTCATCCTCCTTAATTTAGGAGGAAATCAATTAGTTAAAGTCTCTCAAAAATAGGAATGGCTTATTATTTGAGGAAGAGAATTTGAATCAAATCATTCTAATGTGTGGTTCAGTGAGTTCCAAACCCCTCATTAGAATCACAGAAATTTTCCCATTTAAAAAATTCTGTTTAGTCTTCATTTTTTTTTCCCCAGAATGGTGAATGGATTTAAAAAGAAAAGCTTTAGTGTATTTTGATGGTATTCATAATGCGAAGTAGAGAAATTCATGCAGAAATCTTCGGCTCCTCCAAATGCCAACATGAAGTGTCATGAAGAAACGAGAAACCGTACCTTTGCCAACACGAGCAGGGGATTCATTCAGCCACGAGTTCCCGCTCTGCTGTGTAAATGAAACGTGTGCTAAAGTTGATGCCGAATTTGTCTTGTTTGGCACTCTTGAACATTTTCTCTCCCATTTTTTGGCCACCGGTTTAAAAAAAAAAAAAAGGAAAGAGTATTTTTGACCATCAATCATTTAAAATCTATACTCGTATGTGATTCATAACCTCATTCCGGCTTTGCAATGTCCTGGATATTCAGATGGCTGACTAGGTTGCAAAACTATTTATATCGGCATTATATCATTTATACAAATTTGATTTTAATTCAGCACTGGTTAATGGGCCATAAAAATAAAGGGTGAGCCAACAACAAAAGGAATATGGTTTATTGCCTGAGAGAATGTCTTGGGACTGCGGTTGCTTGATAAGTTAATAATAGCAAAACATTAACTTCCCCCAAGGCCTTTGTCATCTGTGAAAGTGAGATGGCGTGATAACCGTTTATAAAATAATAACTTTAAATATATACTCCAGAAGAAAGAAAATATAAAATGCAGGGAAATTGGGTGATTTCCTGCCCGAACAATGAAGCTGAAAGTTCAGGTGTGCTTGTAACACACTGAAGGAGAACCCTGTGCTTTCCACCAGCGTCCTGCTACGGCTCCTCCATCAGCATCCCATGGAAATAGAAGAGCTGGAGACAGGTTTTTGGTCAGGTGTATCGGCCATAAAGTATAAGCAAGGGCGGTAAAATCTGTTCCATATTTTAAGAACACTATAACCACACTTGCCATCAATCTAGTTTAAATTTCTGTTATAAAAAAAAAAAAAAAAGCCACGCTTCCCCCGAGGATTGTGCTCACAATGGAGCATGCCGTGAAACATGGCTGAATGCGATCTACTCGGTCCTCTTGCTGAGCTGACCTCAGAGTTATGGCTGGAGACCAACACAGTGGGTGGGGGAGAGCCCCTCCCCTTCCCCCAAAATAGATAAAACTGATGTGTTATCTGATTCAGGCGAAAGGGTTTTTCCCAAAGGTTTTATCCTTAGAAGCAGGACATTTTAGAATAATGAGTAGAAGAATGAAAATTAAAGATGCTATTTTCTTTTCAATTGCTGGCAGTACTATTTAAGCAGCATTTGACTGCACCCAGACACAGAGAAAATGAGGTGGCAGGGGAGACTTGGGTAGAGCATTTCTAAAGTCCAAGGGTTTGAGGATGAATTCTTAGGAGGAGCATTCACCATCACAGTACAAAAGTGCAGGAAAAGTGAATGCACACCATTTAAGTATGGGCCAAAATTCTTTAGAAAGAAAAATAATTTTGTTGAAATAAAATTGCAGTTGAAGAAATCTCCTTTGAATATAAATTTTACTTTTCAATATTTGCATTTCATAAAAAGTTGGTTTTTGTAGATAAGGTAATAGGAATAGCCCCGTGGCCATAGGATATTTCCTCTACCTTGAAATAATGTTCCTGTGGTGCGAATGTAAAAAGTGGAAGAGAAAAAAGCACTTTTCAACAAGATGCTTAAAGATGTAGAGGACACAGCTTCCACCGCCATTACCGTAGTGAAGATTCTTGTGATCAATCTTCTGGTTCACAGTGACAAGAATTACTTTTCATCTGACGGTCACCTGGCATAAAACAAAAGTTCTAGGAGCACGCGGCTCAGTTGGTAGGCATGTGACTCTCGATGTCCAGGTGGTGAGTTCAAGCCCCACACTGGGCGTAGAGATTATTTAACAAAATTAAACGGAAAAAAAATCTAGAACAATTCGTATGCCATGGTTCTCTACCTTCTTGATGTTTGATTGCAACATTTACCTGTAACCTTTGTTTCTTGTAAGTTCTCCTGCCCAGCCCAGCACCGGGAGCTGAGACCCAAACGCGGTGAGGCACGTAACGGGAGGCAGGACAGCCCAGTGCAGGGCGCCTCCCCGTGCAGAGTCTGGATGGTGTCCACGTGAGGAAATGCTCCAGCCCAGGGTGTCAGAGTTCCAGCAATGTCAGGAGTGTGGCCCTGGGGTGGCGACCAGGCAGGGGATACCACAGCCTGCGTGAGGCTATTCTCAAATAGCTCAGGGTCGTAGGAAGGGAAGATTGGCTACAAAAAGAGGAACGGATCACATAAGCCAATAGTCTAAAGGTTGTAGGAGGCAGGTTTCTCACTGTCGGAAGAGAAGAATCACAAACATGAAAAGAAGGAAAACTAGAAAGAATCCTCTGTGTTTGCATGAGATAGAAGATCTCAGAGTGAACTCATCGCTTTCAATAAAAATAAATAGATACAGAAATAATTTAGATGTAAATGTATGTATGTATGTTTATAATTCTCTTCTCCCAACAGTGAGAAAAATCATCTCATGTATTCCTGACTTTATGTCATTATCTGAGATAGTTCTTCCCTCTGTCCACTAAGGGGACCTGGGATTATTAGCTACAGGACAACAACCAGCAGGGCTTGTACTCAGACTGTAGCTTCAAAAACAATTTTCCTCTTCAAGGAACCAGAGCTTCTGGAAGAAACGGTTGATTCCACGAGAGGGGCAAGGAGAGAATACAATGGCTCTTGGACGTCGTGTGCCAAATAATAAAGAAATGTGCTGCAAAAGTTGTGCGAACATGTTACAAACACCTGGAGTTACCACTGGTCAATCTGGGACAGTTTCAGCCTTAAAATAAATGATTTCAATAACAGATTGTAACCCAAACTACCTATGAGTGCCTACTGATATTACATGTTACACAAATAAATTGACCATTTGATGAAGAATGAGATTTTTATACAATTTTAAAAAGTCCATTCCCCCCCCCCAAGCAAACCAAGGAATTATCAATTACCATGATTGATACCTCACATTTTAGAGTGAGGAAAGTCAGCAGATACTGTCTAATCCAATGATCAAGATTAATTTAATCAACAATGCAACAAATTGAAAGTATTTTCCACAAGGAAGGATGTAGTGTGAAGGGCACAGCATCACAGCTTCTGAGATATTCCTGAAAAATGTATATAACCTGAATTCAATCATGAAAACCTCTAACAGAGCTCAGTCTAGGGAGGGACTACAAAACAAATGGTCTGGAATCCTCAAAACGTTCAAGATCATAAAAGCCAAGGAATGACTGGAAACACTTCCAGGTTCAATGAGCTAAGGGTTCCAACAATGAAAGGCATGTGTGATTCAGAGACAAAACATCTAGCTGCATAAGAATATTTTGGGGACAGCTGGAAAGATCTGGAAAAAGGTCTGCAGATTGGATGGTGATACAGCATGAAGGGGGTTTTCCTCATCCAAGGTCTAGAAGAGTGTCTTTGTTTATTGGAAAATACAAGCCAAAGTGTGAAGGAGGAATAGGGCAGCTCATTGGCAACATATCGTCAGATAGCCCAGGGGAAAAAAATGTTTCCATACACTGTCCTTGCAACTTTTTTATAGGAAAAGTTTGTATCAAAGTTAAAAAATAAAAATTAAAGAAAAAGTCATCAAGTACCAGTCGGTTGGCTCAGTCGGTTAAGTATCTGCCTTCGGCTCAGTTCATGATCCCAGGGTCGTGGATTGAGCCCCATATCAGGCTTCCTGTTCCTCGGGGAGCCTGCTTTTCTGTCTGCCTCTCTCTCGTGAATAAATTTTTAAAAATCTTGATAAAAAGAAAAGGAAAAAGTCGTTGAAGTGAAACTGCATTGCAGTCAGCCTGACCCGAGACGGTGAAAGGAATTGGGTCTGAGCAAAGGGAGGCCCAAACATTTCCGAGCTTGACCTCGCATGGGTCTTGACGTGGGACGGCCTTGCTCTTGACAAGAACGTTTGTGAGCTCCCTTACCTGTGGTCAGGGACAGGGTGCTGTTTTCCACATTTCATGATGGTCACATCTCAGTATCAGCTGTGAATTACTTGATCTTCCCAGGATTTCCAGTGGAAATTCATATGACTATAAGAATTGAACAGTTCACGAAATCGGCCAGTACATTTCAATTTAAATACATGCTATGGTGCATTATGCAAACTTTGGGATCAGCTCCTACGAGTGCTGTCATAAAGTGAGCTGTCCCTTTCATGCCTATAACTCCTTTCTCAGGGGAAAAATTTTTCTTAGGGTTGATGTACACAGTCTCCAGTATTCCTTCTTTGGCTACAAGCTGTTACTCTCCATTTCCCCTCATCCATGCCAAGATTAACCTTCACCCACTTCTGCTCTGCTCCATGGCTCAGGAGACTGACCTCTACATCGTCCGGGCTCCTGATCCTCTGGCTTCTTGTGGGTCCACTGGAGGCTCCCCCATAACTTTAGTTCTCACAGAGGCTCATTTGTTACTGTTTCCACTGACAGACCCTTTTTCTAGGCCTCCAATCTTTCTCCAGGCTTCAGAAAGCCAGTTCTGTACCCTCCATCTTCAGGCCCAGGGTGGTAACAGCTTCCCACGATAGCTCGTGGACCCTTCACTCTCCCTCATTCAACCCTCTTACAACCTTGCCTCCCATCTGCAAAGAGTACCTTATCAACCTCACGTCAGTGAACCCCTGTGAGTGTACCAGCTGCTTCTTTCAGAGCCCCGATGAAATCTTCATATGTGGCTTGCCTTGGGGTATCAGCTAACCAAATGTGAAATTTGGAAATCAGAAACTGAAGGAGCGGGTTGTAGAGGGGAAACTTTTCCAACATTACGTGAGATTTGGAGCATGGGGTGTGCTCCAGGTGGTGGAGGGGGGCCGAGGAAGCAGCTCAAGGTCCCTGTGAACTGTCTCCTTGGGGTAGAAGGGGAGAGAGTAAGGGGGAAAGGAAATATAAAAGTTGAAAAGGAAAGTCCTTCTGGCCATGCCAGCAACAGAGGAAAAATGCACATGGAAGGCTAGCCAGTAGCTTTGTATCAGCGTCGGCTTTGGTAGTAAACATGCTTCATTAACATATGTGTCCCCTCACGCGCCATACATGGAAACCAGAGAGTTGAAACGATCTGTATGGATGTGTTTCCTGCAAACGGCTCACATGGTGTTGAGAATGCCCTCCAGTTGGGCCAAGTCAAGCTGGAGGGCGGAACACAACTTCTGACCCCTTTCAAGAGTTCTCATTGTCCTTCTCTTTGCTAAACTAAAAGTATTATAGACCAAGAATGAAAGCCTAGATAGTTCCACTTCCAAGTTTATTTTAAAGTTGTACCTATAGATGTTAGCCCTTATTTGAACTTCCTAGGGATGGATTTGCTGCTTCCGATCATCCTGAAAAGCCTGCACTGTTTTTGTTTTTGTTTTTTTCTTTCCCTAGAATTGTACTAGATTTTTTAAAAGAAAAAAAAAAATATGAGGGACCCATCATCTGTTGAAGCAACTACCTTTCTTTGAGTTGGACATTAAGATGCAGGTCAGAACTTCGAAAAGCAAGATCATGTTAAAATAGGCAGGATCATCAACCAGCAACCAGGGATTCTTTTTGCCTCCATCAGAAAGGATGAATACCCAACTTTTGTAGCAACATGGACGGGACTGGAAGAGATTATGCTGACTGAAACAAGTCAAGCAGAGTCAATTATCATATGGTTTCATTTATTTGTGGAGCATAACAAATAGCAAGGAGGACAAGGGGAGATGGAGAGGAGAAGGGAGTTGAGGGAAATTGGAAGGAGAGGTGAACCATGAGAGACTATGGACTCTGAAAAACAACCTGAAGGTTTTGAAGGGGTGGTGGGTGGGAGGTTGGGGTACCAGGTGGTGGGTATTGGAGAGGGCACGGATTGCATGGCGCACTGGGTGTGGTGCAAAAACAATGAATACTGTTACGCTGAAAATAAATTAAAAAATTAAAAAAAAAACATTCTTAGAAAACTGCTCTTAAATTGAGCTCAGGCAGAAAAAAATGAAGACACATGAGTCAATACTGATATTCTGTATCTTCTATGATATTTCAGAATTACTACCATTTTGTACCAAAATGAATAAGCAAAACGGTTTAAGAAAACATGGGTTTTGAGGGGCACCTGGGTGGCTCAGTCGGTTAAGCGTCTGCCTTCGGCTCAGGTCATGATCCCAGGGTTCTGAGATCAAGCCCCCGTCAGGCTCCCTGCTGAGTGGGAAGACTGCTTCTCCCTCTGTCCCTGCTCCTGGTCTCTTTCACTCTCTTTCTCTCTCTCGCAAATAAATAAATGAAATCTTAAAAAAAAAAAAAAAAAGAAAGAAAGAAAGAAAGAAAGAAAGAAAAAAATAAAGAAAATGTGGGTTTTGAGACAAAATTATCTCATGACTTTATGATGGGAAAGGTTGGCGCCTTGAGCCTTTCTTTTCAGACAGAAGGAGCTTGGTGGCTTGTAAGTTACATGCCTTGTCAAGAACCAGCTAGTGGTTGAGCAGGGATTGGAGCTTGTAGCTTGGGCTGCCAGGTGGTCCTGGATCTTTGTCCTGGTGTCGCTACATGGGAGCAGCTTGGTCACTGTTCATAAAAAAAGCCACCAACCCCACAGAGTTCCCTGTAGCCTCACCTGTAAAAGAGGGATTTATGACAATCCTGCATCTAGTTATTGTGAGTAACAAATCAGTAACGCATGTGGAGGCATTTTCAGAACCTACCTAAAGACCGCAACAATTATGTATTTGTATCCTGACATCACACAACACCCTCGGTGTACCTGATGAGAAGCCTGGAACTGGGGTTGCGGGATGACTTGGGAACACTCACCCAGGAGGCGATTCCAGAACTGGGCCTCAATTCCAACATTCATTCTCCCATTTGAATGTGGTTTCTACCATCATCATCTTCCTTCCTATGACATTCCTACCAAACCTTGGCAGTGTGGGAAGATTAACATCGTATCTAGCAGAGCGCCACCTAGAGACAAGTATGCGCCAAGGTTAGGCGATGCTAGTCCTGGTCTTAATGGCCATAAAGATGGTCTCTCCTCTGTAGAGCTCAGTCCAGTTTGTGAGATGTCCAAGGGTAAGGAAAAATCTTATTAATTCCTACATCGCTGTATAATAATGGAAGTATTTCACATTTCAAGAAACCTTCAGTATCCTACGTCACACAGCATGGTTACTTGGATGCAATCCCCAAAACATGCTTTTGTTGGGTGTCCCAGGTATTCCAAAAAAATTATAAGCATCACAGTGCCCGCTGTACAGTATCGTAAATGTTCCTCAAATGTATTTGTCAACATAAAGTAGATTTGCCTGTCTTTTATGCCTCGGTTTTAGATATTAATAAACGTCTTGAGGGCAGATCTAAGGCAGAAGCATTTTGAACTTACGAATTCCACAGTGGCCTCGAATAATTAAACAGCAGATGGAATCCTGACATTATCAGCCTCTGCTAGTCCCAATATCTTCTGTTCCTTCGACATTTTAATATATAGGAGAGTGACTGTCAACTGCATGAGGCATGTAGGAAACAGATGCCTAGTAATACTAGCAATAGTTTTTAAATTGCTCTGGTCTGACGTGACACATTTTTAGTAAACCTACAAGATTCTTTTCTAAAGATTCTTTTCTGGGGGCATCTGGGTGGCTCAGTTGGTTAAATATCTGTCTTGGGATTGAGCCCCATGTCAGGTTCCCTGCTCAGCAAGGAGCCTGCTTCTGCCTCTCCCTCTGCAGCTCCCCCTGCTTGTGCTCTCTCTCTCTCTCAAATAAATAATTAAAATCTTTTTAATTTTTTTAAATAAAGATTCTGTTCTAAATACACAGAAACAATCCACTAAAAAGTATTAATTGCATATTAATTGCATATGTTGGACAAAATTCACGACAGTCTAGTTTCTGGAAATTCCAGAAGATTTGCAATATTTGCCATATACAAAATATTGTCAAAAAACATACACAAAAAACCTTTTCATATAATCTATACATCTTTGAAAATTATAAAGTTTTTCTAAGAATATGCAAATTTGATATGTTCTGATGTAATTCTCATGTACATAGGAATTTGAATTTGTTTAAATTGATATGCTTTTTGCAGCTAACTTGAGTTTTGGATTTTGCCCATCAGATTTGCCCTGCCCTTTACAGTTTGGGACTGCTCTCTGAGTTGAAGGCACTAAAACTAAATGGAAATTGCATAGTTTTACCTTTGGTCAACATTGCATTCTTTGTTCTTGTTGCTTCAAACCAAAAAAGCTCTATTTTTTTTTTTTCCTAGCATTTCTCATGAATTTCATTTGTCATGGATTTGAGCCTTTCGCGACATTATTCTTACAGGTCTGTTTCATGTTTTCCTCATGTTTCCATTTAGTTTTGTATGTATATGTCCGATTAGCAATGGTTTGTGTGATTCACCAGAAGTTGGGTCAGTGATGAAGAAAATCAAGCAAACGCGACAAGAAGCAAAAAGGCTTATGGGATTGGCACATTGGAAGAGGAGCACACACAACTTTCCAGAACCCTGTTTCCTAATGCTTACCTCTTCCTTCTCCTTTAGAGGTCACTCCTCAGGAGAGGCTTACTGGGAAATTTTCTGGCAGTGGTTCCACTCGCTCTGGGACGGGAAGCCCCGAGTGTCCCCTGAAACGCCTCCCCAGCTTTACCCCTTCCAGCTGCAGAATGATGGTTTAAAGAAACTCCCCATGCTTCCCAGAACAAGCATTAGGAACTGGGCCTTCATTCATTTGTTCGTTCATTCATTCATTCATTCACCTGATATTTTTTGAGTGCCTACCACATGTCCTGGCACTGTCCTGGGCATCCTGAATACTTCAGGGAACAAAAGACAAAAACCCTACCCTCCTCAGCTTGACCTTGTAGGCATTCTACTGGATCTCAAAGGACACGGACACACACACACACACAGAGAGAAAAGAAACTTCAGAGGGAAAAAATAAAAAAAAAAGCAGCACACACTAAAGCTAGGAGCCACAGAACACACCGGTGTTTTACCAGAAATCTCTGCAGATTCTTCAAAAATGCTGGAATTGGAATGTAATGTAGAAGGTGAAGAACAGCCAGGAAGTCTGGAGTGATGGGACAGTCCCGTCAAGGAGGCTCTGGGTGTTGCCGGGTCCATTAAAGTTCCTACTTATGACAAACAAATACTCATTGAAATGAAGTAAAAAAAAGCTGTGGCATGAAGTTTAAATTTTATTTTGAAAAGCACATTCGTTCTTTTTTTTAAAAGATTTTATTTATTTATTTGAGATAGAGAGAAAACAAGAGCTCAAGCTGGGGTGGGCGGGCAGAGAGAGAGGGGGAAGCAGGTTCCATTCTGAGCAGGGAGCTGGATGTGGGGGCTCCATCCCAGGACCCTGGGATCATGACCTGAGCCGAAGGCAGACGCTTACCCGACTGAGCCACCAGGTGCCTGAGAAGCACAGTAGTTCTTATAAAACTAGGAGTTTATGGGTAGTTTTTGATGAATGAATAAATGGAGGAGGGAATGAGTGGCATGAAGAACTAGAACAGAGTCAGATTTGCATTTTCAAAGGATAATTACTCAGTCACTTTAGAAAATAGATATGAAGGGGGGAGAAAATCAACCAGAATGGAGGGGACCAGATAAAAATTAGCAAAAGCCCCAGGATGGAAATCAGAGCCTTGCCTGGCCTCAGCCCAAGGAGCTGGAGGGACACCAATGGAACCGCTCACTGCGCAGGTGTGCACGCTGTCCCTGGAGTTGGGTGGTGGGCCAGCCCCTGGATGCATAATGACAAGGACAATGGGAATGGAATGTGGGAGCAAGATAAAAAAATACTTAGGGAATCAAAACAGATGGACTAGAGGCCTGGTTGGGTTTTTAAATTTAAATTTCCTTTATGGCTAATGACAGAAGTACTGAAAATTACATATAGCTTTCCTTAAATTTTATTTGAGTGACCATACTGTCCATTCTTAGGTTAACACTGTCAAACTATAGAATACAGATAACGATTCTGAAAAATTGAAAAAGCATTTTTTCACCTGTTATTCCCCGAAAGCCTAAAAAACACAAACTCTGTTGCTCTATCTGTACACGTTAAATTCAATGCACACTTAGTTTCCTTCATGAAGACTTTGAGTTTACCATGATATCCCCGTGGATATCCCCTCTTTGTCGAGACGTCTGCTGCGTTCAAACGCTTTAACACATTTCTTAATGCTTGATCATATATAGCTTTCTAATTATTTCTACTATTAAGGTGCCGATACTCCTTTTACAATCACCATGAGGGCAAGCTCCTCTTTGTAGGTTAGAGGTAGCTTAACATAAGGCAGGGTAAAATAATTAAATTAATGTAATTAATGTAATTAATTTCATCATTTTGCAAAAGCCAAGCCTCCCTCTTACAAAAAATCTTTTTTTTTAATTTATATTTTCAGTTAAGTGGTTTTTGAAATGTCTTCATATAAAATTAATGTGTTAGGAAAGATAGTAAATGTCTTCCCATCTTAGCATTAGAATGATTAAAAGTCACCGATCTGTTCTTTTGGGGGCCATTTAATTTCTTCATCTCAAAAGTTTATTGCAAGTTTGTAAGATTTCATGTTTCTCAGTTTCTATTTCCAATGTGTGGATGTTATTTCTATATTTGTTAAAAATGTGTCTGCATTTTGCACATTTCTAAGATGATCTGCAGGTGTGAAGTTTCTGTTCAGATTTTTAAGTAACTTGGTTTTAAAAATCTTATCTTTACATTAGAAACTCTAAGGTGCTGGAGGCCGATTTGGTTTTCAGAAGACAGGCTTGGTTTTTAATGGCTTAATCGCTTTAAAAGTAAATTCAGAATGTTTACAAAAACCTTACTAATAAAATGTAGTTTCTGTTCTTCACATCATGATTTGGGACCCTTTGTGAGGTGAAGAGACTATACACTTGGTGGTACAAGAAATTTGGGTAGGAATAAAAGAGGATCATTTATTTTCCAGCCATCCCTGAAATTTCCTGGAAGAATAATTTTGGAGCGGCCAGGGGATAAGGAAGCATATTTCATCATATTTGCTGTGAGCGACCTCATACTGGAAACCTGGTGAGTGTTGTACTCCAGGTGTAGGTTTCATTGGGGGGCCTCAGACAAGAAGGACCCCCTTCCCTAGAAGGAGACTCCCAGGTCAAAATGAGATCACGGACATCAAGTCATCTGCAATATCCGTGGTTCTAGATCCTGAGCGACTGACCTCGGCTTAGCCAGGCCTACCCTCCTCACACACCGCTGCTCATGCTGTCCTCCTGAAATGGAGCCACAGTGAAGGTGCGTGGCCTAAAACAAGAAGGTTACCATTTGGTCACGAGTATTTAAGTAGTTCTGCAACCCCACTAAAAGTGCAGGCAGACTTACATGCAAACACTGATTTCCTGCTCAGAATTACTCTGTTACCCCAAGTGCACTGGACGGATAAAGCAGAGGCAGAAACAAAGACAGCAGGAAAGAGCTGGCAGCTAGATGATACATCTCTGTTCAGCCTCAGTCGTGTTGACTTATGATCTTGACCTTGTTGATCTCTGCTTCCTTACTCTGAAATCTGGCTAGTCACTACGGTTCAGGAAAGAGGTCAAGACCAGAAAGCACTGGCAAACATCCACAATCTATTTATAAGAAATCAAGAAAGTCACTTCATGAACTTCATCCTTACTGGGACTTCTTTGTGTTCGCATGGGTTCTTTTACTTGATGGTGACTCCGTGAGGACCCGTCTCCTGGCTCGGTTGTAATCTTCCATACCATCTGCATTTTGCTTCATGTGGAAAATGATGAAGTCATAGAGCCTCAGAGAGGTTCTCCCAAAGTGCTCATCACCAGCCAGGTTCTTGACATTTCACTACATTTCTGCCCAATGCGCATTGTGGTGGTTAATTTTCCGTGTCAGCTTGGCTAGGCTGTGGCACCCGTTTTTTGGTCAAACATGAAATTAAACATTACTGTGAAGGTGTTTTCTAGATGAGATTACCATTTAAATCAGCAGAATTGGAGTAAAGTCGATTACTCTCCGCAACGTGGGTAAGCTTCATGCCCTCCATTAAAGGCCTTAAGAGAAAAGACTGTGCTCCCCCAGGAAGAAGGAAATCTGCATCCAGATGGTCTTAGGATCCAAGACTGTAACATCACGTCAACTCTTCCCTGGGTCTTCGTCTGCTAGCCTACTCTGTAGATTTGAAACTTGCCAGCCCCCATAATCTCATATAAACCTGTACTATATGTATTGTGTATATATAGTTCTGTTTCTCTGGAAAACCCTGCCACATATAACCATCTAGCCAGTTCTCAAATGCTGTCAAGTGATCAGGACTTTTTTCTAACATTGGCCTCTGTAACAATATAATCTTAGGATTGAACCCCACCTCAACAAGGTACTATGTTTTTGAGCAAATTACCTAGACCTTTCCAAGGATCTCTCTCCAACTGCAGAACAAGTATAATGCCAACTGCCCTGCTAGAATGTCTTGGAAATTCCAGATGATATGTATGAAGCATTCAAAACACAAATGCCTCTGGATAAATGGTAGTCATCATTTTTTTTTGATGAATTAAATGTGAGTAAGTCCTGCCATTAAGAGTACAAGCAGCTAATAGCATAGCTAGTTTGAACTTCTCAAATGAATGCACCTTTCTTAGCTAGAAATGATCTGAGCAGTGAATACCATAAGATTGCCTTTTGCTACAGTGTTGCTGCACAGGGAGCCTCTAGAATAGAGTCCTCTATTCTAGAAAAGATAGCTCTAGAATAGAGTCAACTTGGTTGTCTCTGACACAACCAAGAGAAACTGCTCAGAAGATGGCTCTCCTTGGCTGGTAAGAGCAGGAATCACAACTGGCAACCAAGGAATTGAGAAACAATGGTTTGATGAGCTGATTGGCCCACGGCACTTGCTTTAAAACAAAATAGTATTAGGATTCAAAGGAGGATCCTTTTAAAGATAGGCCCATCACTCTTAGTCATACTCTCAAGTGAATCGGATTTTTTAAAAGTGATCATCACTAGTCTAACGTGCATAGGTGGTATGGGGTATTTTATATGTGAGAACTCGTATTTTTTCTAAAGACTGTAACTACTGTGTAGGTGATTATTTTCTAAATGGAAGTATTAAAAATTTCAAGGGCATATCAGCATCATGACTGACATTTCAGATATGAAGTCATAATAAATTATTTAAAATAATTTTTAAAAAGGAAAATGTAAGCTTATGTGAAAATAAATGCTGATATTTCATATTTAATTTGATACTGTGATGGTTTTAGAAAGCTAGGTTTCAATTCATAACTCACTACATTCATGCTATAATGACTTTCACACCTTTCTTTCTGTTTGGGGTCCCAAACTACTTCAGACAGGACATTGGGACTTTCTTTTTAATTAATCAGTATCTAACATTCATTATATCCAAGAAAAATATCAGAATAGCTTTCAAGAAAAATTTTGTTGCCTCTCCTTTTTTTTTTAATATGTTATTTATTTATTTGACAGAGAGAGTGTGCACATGCAGGGGAAGCAGCAGGCAGAGGGGAGGGAGAAGCAAACTCACCCCTGAGCAGGGAGCCCGATGTGGGACTTGATCCCAGAACCCCAGGATCATGACCTGAGCTGAAGGCCGATGCCCAGCAACTGAGCCACCCAGGCGCCCCTTGTCACTGCTTCTCAAAATACACTTCACATTGAGAACATGGTGTTGCATACAGCACAAGTGAGACCGCGCATTTGAGAATCAAGATAGGGTGATGTGGCTTTAAAATGAGAAAGAGAGTCAGGAAGCACAAATTCTCTCACCTAAGGATAATGTGGTTGCATGGGGTAGACGTAGCCAGAGTCCTACTAAGCTTCAATGAACGTTGTTACTGAGAACCCATTTGGATCACTAGCTCCATGCCGAAGGCCATTCATCCTTAAGCAGCAGAAGCTGGTTGTCACCAGTGACTGGCCCATAGCCTGTGGCTGTGTGAATAATCACACAGAGTTGGAGCCCCTTAGAGATGCTTGGCCTAAGTCTACAATGTTGACTGCAACCACCAGAGACAGGATGTTTGCTGGAATCCAACTAGTAAGCTAAGTAAGGAAGATCAACCAGGACTTGTCTGGAGTATTCGGAAAACAGTGGTTGGAAGAAGGTGTAAATTAAGGAAATTGAAGAGTGTTTTCTTCAGTAATGAAAATGCTACAAATACTGACAAAAGCTTATGCTTAGGTACTACCTATGTTCAAGCCCATCACTTTTGGGGGAAAATTGTGAGAAATGATGCCATTTTGCATTGGTCTTTGAAAATGACCATAAATGACTTTAACATCCATCACCCGAAGAGTTTATTCAACCTTAACATTTGTTATTTTATCTTCTTCCTGTTTATTTTGTCCTTTAGCATTACTTCTTTTTTTTTAAGATTTTATTTATTTATTTGACACAGAGAGAGATCACAAGTAGGCAGAGAGGCAGGCAGAGAGAGAGAGAGAGAGAGAAGGAAGCAGGCTCCCTGATGAGCAGAGAGCCCTATGCGGGGCTTGATCCCAGGACCCTGAGACCATGATCTGAGCTGAAGGCAGAGGCTTAACCTACTGAGCCACCCAGGTACCCTTAGCATTACTTCTTTAGGGATTTTTTTTTTTTTTTGATTTGTCAACAATATGGGATAAAACTGTTTATGACTCTGTGAGAGAGTGCACAGAATCAGGACATAGATTATATCCACCAGCATAAAAACCTAGTCCTCTAGATTGTTTGTAAGCCAGCAATTTAGTACTGTTTCTTTCCATGACCTTATGATTATTCAGGAACAAAATTATCTCTCTTTGCTTGACTTTGTGAGGTAACTGTTAGGTTGGTTTTGCTCTTTCTGTCATTTTAAGCCAGTCTTATCTGTCTATTCATGGGAGCTGTCTCAGCAGTTAGCTCTTATTTTAGAAAAAAAAAAAAAAGAATCTGTACAGTAATATTTCATTTTGTCATCATAGATAACAAATCACAAAAGAGCTGTAGCTCATAATGTACTGAAAGAGAATAGTTTCTAAAGATGCTCGTTTTAAAATAATACTAAAAAAAGAAAGGCAAGCTCTCTTGATTAGTGATTTTGAGAATTACTAGCTCTTGCTTCTATTTGAGTTTAGGAAAGCTATCCTCTATCAAATAAATATTCTTTTATCAGTATGGTACACAATCTTCAAAATTTATTGAAATTCAAACTGTATACAAAGTAAACAGTCCAATTTTTAAAGTTCCCTTTCGTAGCCTGTGCTTTTACTTTATGCTCTATAAGATGCATTGTTAAATTTGGACTTAATTCCCACATATTCTATTCACTGCGTGAACACACCTAATTTGAAAGGCCCTCCTCGTGTTCCTTATAGTTTAGTCTCTAGCTGGCAAAGAGGGAGGATAAAAACATATTTACCCGCAGGAATTTTAGTGAGATGAACACGGATCCCTGCAGAATGCTTAAACAAAACAAAACAAAGTCTTATATTTGAGAGCTGTATAGTGAGGTGTTTAAAGACAAGGATTTGGGACTATGAGCAGGCCTGTGTTTGTGACTGGATTCTGCTAAATTGGAAGTATGTGGCCTGGAGGACATTGTAATTCAGCTTCTCTAAAATTACTTATCTATAAAATTAGGACAACAATCATACCCACCACACCGTGTTGTTGTGAGGACTGTTTGAGATAGGAAAGGGCATTTAGCGTGTATCCTGGATCTCAGGACTCAGCGGGCACTGATGACCGTTTATGCCTGCACAAATAATAGTAGATGAATCTATTTCCATCTCATTAAAACTGCTTCCTTCAAGCTGAAAAGCAGGACTGGTTCCAGTCTCAATCATGTTTCTTAGAGTAAGTGGGACGCTGGAAACACAAGTGGGGATCTGGGGTGAAAACTCTTAGCCAGATACTGCTTTCGTAGTCATGGGTCATTCAGAGTCATAGTCATAGGTCATAGGTCATTTCAGAGTCAGAGTCATAGGCCATAATTGGAGCCCCACACAGGGATGAAACAACCAGTAAAATACAGAGGGAGAGAGAGAGCAGGGGAGAGAGAGGGGGAGGAAAGAGAAGTGAGGACAAATTCATAGGGCGCACACAGAGTGGAGGTCAGGCAGAGGAAGGAGAAAGTGTCAGTCTTCCCCTGAAACATGAGGGATAGAACTTGAGTATGGATACAACCCAAAATTTCAGCTAGGACGAAGGTAAAGCACTGACTCATTTAATGACCTCTACTTGCTCTGATATGGGTTTTGAGATGATTTATTAAAAATAAGAGAAGACCAGAAGTAGGAGCTGTGCAAGGACCTGCTTCAGGAAGGCATGTCATCCACATAGGAGAATGGAAGGCAGGGTTTGAAGGAGCCACGGGGCCAGGCAGGAAGGATCTTTGCTGCATCTTCCTACCGAGGGAAACGAGGAGCTGAACACAAAAGTTTTGGAATCTGAAATTGCTCATAGAGTGCATGATAAACTGTAAATAAACTCAAGTATCGCCTTTTCAGGATTGCTCTCCTTAACACGTGGTCTGATCTTAATATCCCTCCTCAGTATTTCCAGAACAGCCTATCAAGAAACTCATCGTGCTGGCTTATCTATTCGTATTTCTCCCCAACTATCTGCAAACTTCCTGAAGGCAAAACCATGTCTCCTCATTCCTTGGCATCTACCGCGTAACCTGGGACATTATTAAAATTCAGTGAAGGTGAGTGAAAGTGAATGAATCAACCAATAAATACAGAAGCTAACTACAAACTATGGATGTAAATAATAAAATCATGGGGCTCGTGGGTGGCTTAGTCTGTTAAATGCCCGACTGGTGATTTCAGCTCAGGTCATGATCTGGTGGGTCATGAGGTTGAGCCCCACAGGGATCCCCGCTCAGTGGGAAGTCTGCTGGAGATTTTCTCTCTCTGCCCCTCCTCCCACTCATGGGCACCTACTCTCCCTCACTCTCTCTCAAACAAATAAATCTTTAAAAAAATTAAAAAAATAAAATCATAAATGAAACACGGACTTAGCATATTTATAGCAAGCTATGTAAAAATGGGTCTTCTAAGAAAATGAAAGATAATTATTGAACACTTTTTGCAGCAAAGGTCAATAAATTCTTGTTAAGCCATTCTGGCCAAAATTTGCATTCAAACAGTAAGTGTCTGCCTCAGGATTGCTTCCAAGTTATTCTGCGAAGCTCTTAACAGATGCACTAAGCCTTCGCCTGTCACTGAGAGCCAAGAGAGTAAGAAAATAATGAAAGGGCTTTTCTTTTCATGTATTCTTGAACAGGCTTTTCTCTTATAGAACCAAAACAGCCTGACCTTCCATGCAACTAGTGATATCTTTCCAGTGTTTGAAAAATGCCACACGGATGGTAGTGCCTTTTCTATGGTGAGACTATGCCTAGGGCCACACCAAGTGGGTGATTTTACGGAACTGGTCTGCTAGTGACTTGTCACAGCTTGGATGTGGTCTGCCGGAGTGATTCGGGAGAAAGCTCCTGTGTCTTTTATCTGGGCCTCGAAAAATTTAAATCTCCTAACTCTAAGGGCATAATTTATTTTAGCATCCCTCTATGCACTCACTGTTTTCAAATCTTTTTAACAAGTACTCATGTGATGACGACCTGGTCATGGTCATTTCTATATGCATAAGTGTATCAGAAGTGTTATGAGTTTTCTTCTTTTACTGATCGCTTCACTTCACTGTTTTTGTTTGTTTGTTTGTTTTTGTTTCTTTTGTTTTGTTTTGTTTTTAAAGAAAACCAGGCACAGGAAGATCAGGAGACAGAGCATTTTGGGCAAAGGGAAAAGGTAGAAGAAGAATCTTTTTTTTTTTTTTTAAAGATTTTATTTTTTTAACAGATCACAAGCAGGCGGGGCGGGGGGAAAAGCAGGCTCCCTGCTGAGCAGAGAGCCCATTGTGGGGCTCGATCCCAGGACCCTGAGATCATGACCTGAGCCTAAGGCAGAAGCTTAACCCACTGAGCCACCCAGACGCCCGTCACGTCACTGTTCTGTGGATCTTTGTGAAGTCCAGTCCAACCCATGCACTGATTTCTCAGCCACCAGGGGGTCTCAGTACACGTGAGAAGCGTTGCTTTGCTAACTCTCCTGCACTACAAAATGGCAGAAGTACCAAAGTCAGGGTCTCCATTGTATCTGTGTTTACTCTTTTCCCTAATTTCCTTAACCCAGCTGAATGATTCAGTCAAAACTCGGGCTCTTCTCTTATGATTAATTTTATCTGTCAAATTCTTTGTGTTGCCTTTTGTCATTTTGTTTTGTTTGTGGAAGGAGCTTGTGCTGAGAGAGAGAGAAGAACACCAGACCATGGGAGCTTTGTCTTGGGGTAAAAGATAAACTTTGGGAGTCCTGGAAGGCAAATGAGACTTTGGTGTGGCCCATCTCGACATGCTTGGACCTTTACCTTGGTTTTTGACTCTTTCAGGCGTCTGTTCAATAGACATTCTGTGGCACTCAGTAGCGATCGAGGTCTGTGCCAGGTCTTGGGGATACAAAGATGAAACACAGCTTTCTCACGTAAAATGCTCGTAATCTGGAAGGAAAGCAATGTGGGGGAAATTAGGAAGTTCTTATCTTGAAAAATCAAACTGTTCTTTAGGTCTTCGTGTCCCCATCTGAGTGAAGCATGTATCAGTTCAATAAACTGCTGTAAGACATGTTGCAGTGATATTTAAATGCCAGTCAGTGGAAAGATAACCTTTCCTGCACTACCTTGGAGGAGAGGAGGGGATTTGAGTTTAAGATCTCCCCACCCGTGAGCTCGTCACGGCCCCCTTCAAACCACCCATTCCTTCTTGATTTCAGACCCTCACTCGTCTCTGGAGGGACCATTTGAGACGCTTCTCAGTGATGCTGACTGCATGGTGGGGGGAGGGGATGTTATCTTAATAAACCCATTCTGCCAGTCTTAGTGCCTATCTTGCTCTGCTCTGGGGCCTGTATCCACCTCATTGTTAAGTAAGTATAATGCAGGAAAGACTTCAGAAAGCCAAGGTGTAGATAACTTTCAGTGGGGTTTGGTACATATTTGCTTTCCTCCTGTGGATAGCTGGAGGAGATTATCTTGTGTCTGATACCATTTGCTAATAGTGATATAAAAATGCATGTCAGGAGAAAGAAATCCAAAAGCATGAATAAGCCCTTAATTATTTTCAAGAAAAAAAAATGTATAAATAGACCGCTTGCTGGGAAAAGATTTACATTCTACCTTATAAGTCATTTTAATGGCTTGGGTTTGAACTGAAATGTGATATCTAAACTAGTGACTAAAAATACACAGAGAATTCCAACCAGAACAGGAAAATTTTGTAGGGAAAGGAGTAAGCAGTGAGAATAGGTATACGGCAGGGTCTGGTTTGTATTTGCTTCGGAAGGCAAAGCCAGCCAAACCAAACCACATATGACATTATCAATGACAACTGTCTACTCTGCACAGTTTCCAGTATTCGCCCCCGGGGCCCCGCTTGAGCCTGCTGGGCAAGGTGCACAGAGCTGCCCTGGGTCATATGGTCCCCAAACCCCCTGCTCCCCAGCAGGCCATACTACCTGTCTCATCCCCAGACGTCTCCTCCCCCACTGTGAGGTTTCCATGCCCATCTCACCAGATTATGCTGGTCACTCCATGAGGCCATGTAAGTGCAGAGTATGAACCAAAATGGCAGCTGCGTTAAATCTGAATCGGAATTTGTTCTTTCCATTCTCTATTCCTTGAACGTGCCATCCAGTCCCAAGACGTCCCCTGTTGTCTTTAGACAGAAGATTACCAAATCCTTTCTCTTGCAGCCAAATTGCATTGCTTGCCGAACATGTCCTCTTGGGTAGATCACCTGCATGTCCAACTCGGCGTGTTAAATTAGTGCGTTTACCTTCACGCCAGCTTCAAGTTCCAGTTTCTTTTCCTCTAACTGATAGAATTATCCTGTTCAGTTGCCTAAGGCCAAAACGCTGGGTTATCTCCCATTCCGTCCTTCCATTCATTAATGCCACACCTACCCCTTGTATGCACGGCAGCATCCACACTGATGAGCAACCCGGACATTCAAGACTGCCCAAACCCAATCTTCTTCCTTCTTTTCCTCCACTTCGGTCAGGTCGGCTCAACTTGTCTATTACCCTCCATGAAACCTGCCTCCGCACCCTTTGGTGAACTACCCACCCTCCTGCCAGGCTCCTACGTGGGTTCCGCATCCTCACACATGACTTCAACCATTGCTCCCACCTCTAGCCTGGTGGCACACGCTCCTTACCACACTGTAATGGAACAAAATCACCTTTCCCATCATATCCAGCACAGATCTTTGGAACTCTCCAGTCCTAGGACACGCTGGGAGCTCTTTTATTCCTTTGCTTGGACTTAAATCTCTTCCCTCCACTCCTAAAACACAGAGGAAGGTTTGTACCTCCACTTCTGAAAACTTTGTTCATCTTCAAGGTAAACTCTCTGAACTTTTCTTCCCTAAAGACTTTACAGAACATTCTTAGCCAGGTGCTGATACACTCAACCATTCTGATCTATGCTTGATTTTATGGGAATAATATTTCGGAATTTTCCTGCTTATCAAATAGCATGTTTTATTTTTTAAAAAATATTTTATTTATTTATTTGTGTGTGTGTGTGTGTGTGAGAGAGAGAGAGAGAGAGAGAGAAAGAGAGCGCGCAGCAGGCAAAGGGAGAAGCAGGCTCCCGATATGAGACTCTTCCCCAGGACTCTGGGATCATAACCTGAGCCAAAGGCAGATGCTTAACAGATTGAGCCACCCAGGCGTCCCTCAAAAGCATGTTGTAAAGTTGAAAGTAATTTTATTGCCAGGAGTTAAAGTTGCTCTGCTTGGTGGCTTGAAACTTCTGGTCCAGAACAGGACTTACAAACTTTTAATGGACTTCCAAATGAAAATAACTCTCCAGATCCTCTCTCCTCATTGGCTAAGTTCTGACTTGAGCTGTGACTTGTCTTTGCTTGCATATATACTTTTCTTTCCAATTTTAATTCTTTTTCAAAAAATATACAGTAGTTCTTGAGAGTTTGCATGTTTACTTTTGTGGTGTGGAGCTTCTGAAGAGGTTACGTTAAATACTTGAACAGATGTCAGAAGACACAAGTTACAACAATTTTCTTCGTAATAATGAAAAAAATATTTTCCTGACAAGTGAAAAAAAAGTACATTTATTTTCCTTTGTTTCTCCAGATTTTTTAATTGATTGTGCCATGTACCTACTGTTCCTCTTTCTCTCTCTCCATATACATGCTTGTATATCTATGATATTATATACACTTATATTTACTTATATAGAAAACATGTATCTATATTGAGGAAAAGGTAGAATTCAGAGACCATCCTGCTTATATGAAAAGCACAATATAGTTTGGAAATTTTGTATCATGTATGATGTTTGCGTGTAAATAATTACTTGTAAAATCAAAATAAAAATAATTGGCCTCCATAGCCTTCAACAGTTTACCACCAAAATGGCTGAGATATGCATCCAACAGGTAGGACTCTAAAGAAATCTTGAATAAAAATGGCCTTAGGTCTTTTCAATGGTGACCTCAGCTCTTAAATTCACTTAAGTTTTCTTTTTCTGTAGCTAGGTCGTGATTGATTGTTCTGAACACAAACACCAATAGATCAGAGAATTAATTAAGGGGAATCTAAATGTTTCTCCTTTACTCTACTCTGCTTCTGGTGCCTGCTGGGCAGATGCATGCAGGCTGGTAAGCAGGTTATTTCTCTTTCGGGTATGTAGGTATTTGAAACAAGAAATGTTTCAATTGCTAGGCTGAAGAGGTTTATTCTGAGAAAAGGCTTTATGACCTAGCTAAAGACTATTCAAAGAAATCAATTGCAGTTAATCTTTCTAATTGATAAACAAATGGGTACTAAATTGAAGAAAAAACCTAAATTCAAAAAATAGGGAACTACACTAATATATAGTCTGAGAAAATGATTTCATAAAACTAACACATTTGGAGTTACAAATTTGTAATTTTGAATGAGATAAATTACCTTCTGGTCTTTTCACACATTTCTTTGAAGTAGATTTATTACCAAGAAAGTTTGCACTGCAAATATTTATGCATTGAACTATATTTTAAAAGGCACAAAGGCACTACTACAAGGTTGTTTTGGGAAGAGACATTCGAAAGTAAAGTGCTTTCTTGCCATTTATATAGTGCACCTTAATATATGTGGTATAAAAATTTGTGGCCTCTTGTTTCCTGCTGCTTAGAAACAAATGAAAAAACATTTACTTTTTAAAATGTTTCAAATTGCTTTTTAAACTTTTTGAAATGTGATTTCTAAAAATCTTTCCCTGAATGCACCCTCTTCCTCCTTTTAATTGCTTGATGTGCAGATCTTTGCACTGTCCAACCCAAACACCTCCCTCTCAACCTGTTATTACCTCCCTTCCTGGCTTGCTTACAGAAGAGTTTGTGATTTGGTTAACATCTATCCTTTTTTTTCTTTCCTTCTTTCTTTCTCCCTCCCTCCTTCTCTCTCTTTCTTTCTTTCTTTCAACTAGGTACCATACCCAGTGTGGTGCCCAGTGCAGGGCTTGAACTCACGAACATGAGATCGAGACCTGAGCTGAGATCAAGAGTCGGACGCCTAACCGACTGAGCCACCCCAGTGCTCTGTCTTCTATTTCTGTCAATGTGTAGTCATTTTAGGAGTGCAGATCGATTGCCCAGCCTTAAGGTTGAATCAGTACCTGTGTTTCCAATCAAAGTTCAGAGTTCATGAACGAAAACCTGTAAAGGTCGAAGAAGGTTTCTGTTTTGGATAAAAATACTCCAAAGTTCTTCCCTACAGCCTGACCATGTGATAATACTTGAAGTCTAAACATAGCGCTATTTAGAAAATACTAAAACAAAGCTTTTTAACATGGTCTTCAAGACCCTTCCTGTCTCTGCCTACTGTTCTTAAGTACAGTTCTTAAGTACTCTGACTACTGTTCTTAAGTACTGTTCTTAAGAACAGTGGCCTCTGCCTACTGTTCTTAAGCTTCCTTTCTCACAACTATGTCTCTGAAAGGTTGTGCCTAGTGTCATGAGGTCAGGAGCCACGTTCTCTCCATTAGTGCTCTCCATGTTGCCTCCAATAAGTTTCCATCTTTTGTCACTCAACCATAGAAGGAACCAAGTTGCCAGCTCCCCCATCATGTGGGTGAGGATCATCCCACCCAGCCCCCATTATATCCCTGAAGCTCTATTGTATTTTAACTGTATACTAATTGCTTAATCTCCACCCACGTCTGCCTTGAAACCCAGAGCCTAGACTGGCACTTGACATTAAGAAAGCACTCACAAGCTCTTTTTGAATGAAATAATAAATTAATCCATGTATGGAGAAAATTATCCATGTATGTCTCTCTGAGCCCACTGTGGATTATATTGCATTTTTCTCTTCCCTCTGATTGATCTTCCTGCCCCTGATACAGTTTTTCTATGTGAGGACGTGCTTTGGACATGGAAAAAGGGTTGCTTGTTGATCCTCATCCTGAAGCTTCCTTCTTGAGCACAGTCGCTTGCAGCTGTGAATTTGATATAACAACAGAGGAACATAGAGACCGAGAGGTCAGAGGATCTCAGGAGTTATGTTCTACAGAGCTGCCCCAACCATATGGGGAAAGCCTTATTTTCATTGATTGCTGAATAAAAGCCAGTTTCCTTTGTGTTCTTCCAAAATAACAATTACAGTTTAGGACACATCCTTGTCCTTGTTTGATAGTCTCCATGGTGGGGGTGGGGAGCTGAAGAAGCAGCTTATCCTCTCATGTCTGTCAGGAGATAGCTCTCTACACTAGAGGTTCTTAATATTTTGGACTACCAATATATAATTTCAAAAAAATTAAAAATATGTTCTGTGTACCCATGTAGAATGAAGGTGTTCAAGGGTTTTATTTACCTCCTTAATTAGTGGGGGAACCAGGAAGATGATAAATCTGGACCCAAGAACATCTGAGGAAGAGGGTTTCGGATACATCCTCTAGAGATGAATTTAAAAAGCTGAATATTAGAATCAGATATAGATAAGTTAAATATAAAAGTCTACAATATTCTATAGAACAACAACAACAGGGGAGCCTGGGTGGCTCAGTGCGTTAAAGCCTCTGCCTTCGGCTCAGGTCATGATCCCAGGGTCCTGGGATGGAGCCCTGCATTGGGCTCACTGCTCAGCAGGGAGCCTGCTTCCTCCTCTCTCCCTGCCTGCCTCTCTGCCTACTTGTGATCTCTGTCAAATAAATTAATAAATAAATCTTTAAAAAACAAAACAACAACAAAGAAAAAAAAAAACAACAAAACCCCAAAGTCTTTGGGGATTATTTTTTTTCCTACAGAACAGAAATCTGCAATTAACATGTATCTTCATGGTGCCTACCCTGTAGTCAGAGAGCAAACAGCCAAGTCAAACACGGTGAATACGGATTGGGTGAACCTGATGAACAATGACCCAATATGATATGGGAGAGGCATACAATTCACTTTTTTGGCTAATGTCCAAGTTTCAAATGATTCTACTTGATAATGGTTAGCCTCTGGGAATTGATAAAAGCTATGGATCACTCACTCCACAGCATTACGCATATTAATTTAGGAGGTTTGGGAGCTCCCTGAAGCCCATCCACAGGTCCCCTGTGGCCCACGAACCCAAGAGTGGGCACTCCTGGTCCTCATTCTACATGGCTGAAACATATGCACAAGACAGGAGACATTTGGTCACAACCAGGATGACCACGTATCTTGGTTTTCCTTTCAAGGAGAATGTGCAGGAGACCCAGGACAAATGAAGTGGATTCATACTCAAGTGATTGGGCCAGCTATCTCTTCTGTCTCTAGGGTAGCAGAGACAAGGTAGCCTTGTCCTACTGTTTCAGTCTGCCAACTCCAAACAAGAGCCAGCTGGGAGTAGCCACTGCCTTGTGCTGTGAGAGCCACGAAGCCACTGAGTTGCAAGTCAGCTGGCTCCACGGAAATGTGAGAAACTCTGGGCTGTATATGTGAAAATATGAGTAGGAGATAGGGGCTGAGCCATCATGACATAGGACAGAGAGAGAGAAGTCTGTCCCCTCTTTAGCTGAAAAAAATGCAACTGTTCATTATTGTTTTATGATGCTTTTCCTCATTTTTCAATAAATACTTTGGACAACTAAAAACAAAAAAATTATTTTTAGTGAAAATGAGACACTGAGTTTCCATTTTCTCAGAAAGTTGATGATGTAATTGTGTGGATTGGATCGTTTTTTAAAGTTCACTGTCCACAGAGGGAGAAGAGCGGGGCCCTAATGATGTTACCAACTGCTTTTGAAAGCGCTCCAGTGTCTACTTCCAAAGTTAGTTTTTATATTTGAGATTTGACCCAAATATTATTTGACAGCTTTAGAGAAGGTCATTTACATATCACTCAGTAAAGCATGATGTTTCATGTAGATCAATGACTCTTTCAATTAATTTTACTTATTTCCTTTCTTCTTTCTTTAGTAATCTCTATACCCCACATGGGGCTGGAACTCACAGCCCTGAAAACAAGAGTCATATGTTCTGCTGACTGGGGCAGCCAGGTATTCCACACTTGTTCTCTTTGACTCCAGATTTTCACATGTACCATAAAAAGTGAAATCTTTCCATGTGTTGGCTTCAGTGGGGGAAGAATATGTCAAAGAGTTAACTAAACAGATTTTTTTTAATTTTTTTACTATTGCCATCAGGTGATGCAAAGGGGAAAGAAGTTAATCTTAACAAGAGTTCTAAGTTTTCATCCAGTTCACAGAATCAAAGGAAGGCTCTTGGAGTGTTGGTCAAAAGTGAAACGTGATTGTACATGATATTATAAAGTCAAATGAATAGCTCAACATTGAAGATAGGGCAATGTGTCATTTCGTTGTATTATCTGGTTGTTTTTAATGATAACATGTAATATAAATTTTGGTCTAGCACAGCTTTCTGGTAAAGCAATTCTTTACTAAATTAAGAAACCGAGGAGCTGGTTGTGGTTTACACATAATTCATAGTTACATCCAAATAACTTTCAATATTCTGTCAAATATAGAATGGTTACAAATATTTTGATATTTTTACATTTAGAAAGACTCGACTCCAAATTTTTGAAGGAAGCTGGTAAGAATACAAAAATTCCTTTGGCATGACAGTTCACTCTGCCACCCGGCATCAGTCAGGTTTTGAAATGTTTCAGCCTTTGAAGAATTAGTTTCATAACTAAAGTAACAGTGAGCTTTAGTTTCAATTCTGTTCAAAGTCACACGAAAATCTTTACTCATATTATTTAAAATTTTGAGTATCCAAAGAAAATCAACTTAGAAAACTTTTAGCAAATTGCAATAATTCAAAACAAAGCTTCTGAATTAGAAGATATTATAAATTGTTGCTAAAAAGCAAGGGATGGACCAAACAAATATAATGGTGAAAATTCAAAAGGCATTTAAGATTTAAATGTGATCTTTTACAATAACATTTTGAAATATATTGATTCAGCATAAATTTCATTTGATGGAGCTCCTATTTTTAATTGGGTAAATCAGTAATTAGTAACAAATTAAAGTGAACTAAGAGGGGCTATATATGTGCAGCATTTAATTTAATTCTCCTAAAAAGCCCTGGAAAAAGACTTGTGAAAATATCCTTTGAATAAAAGTATCCAAAACGAAAAAAAAAAAAGTATCCAAAACAGAAGTATGGGGGGAAATAGTTAACGTGAAAGATTTACATAATTTAATATGAAAACAAATCAGAAATGAGACTATTATTCATGTACAATAATCTGCTTTCAGAATGCCAGCGATCTCAGCTCCCATAAAAAGTGTTATTTCCGCATTTACAAATATTATGATCATACATGTATTTCCTTGAACTGTCATCTAAGTGCCTGGATGCAGTGATACTCCCATAACAATAAGCACACCTGAGGGCCAGATCTTAGTTTCTAATACCATCCTCTAAGAAGAGAACTCAGGGCTCTGGGGGAAATTGGCTGAATGGAGGACTGCACAGCAGATACGAGCCTGTAGAATCTGGCAGTGCCAGAAAACAAGATAGTACTAACAAAAATAATTATCCATTGATGGGGTTATGTCAAGGGGACACAGGAGCCAAATAAAGAAGCTCTCAATGGCCAAAGCTAGAACAGATTGGGCAAAATATAAAGTAATACCGGAATATAATCCAAATTATAAAATACATGTCTGAATATCCATGAGATCCTACTAATACAAGTAACTAAATACAAACAAACAAACAAACAAACAAACAAACAGGGAGACTACATGAATGCCCCATGCAAAACGATTGCAAATAATTTATCTGGATATTCTTCCCTCAAGGAGGTAGAGCATAACCCCCTTCTTCTTAAGTGTGGACTGTGAAGTGACTTTCTCTCAAAAAGGACAGTAAGGAAAGCTGAGGGGAGTAACTTTCCTGTGAGGAAAACTGACAAGACTTCTGCTACCTCAGTCGTGTGATCTGTGTTGGTATTGACAGCGATAGTTCATGTTGACAGCATGTAACCTTGATATCATACAAGCACTTCTGTGGTCTTCCTCCTCAAAACACGTTATCCTAGTGCGACCTTGAAGACAAACAACAACAACAACAACAACAACAAAAACTAGACAAATTCCAGCAGAGGGGTATCCTGCAAAATACCTGACCAATACTCCTCAAAACAGTCAAGAGCGTCAAAAAAAAGTTTAAGAATCTACCATAGCCAAGAGGGACCTGTGGAGACATGACGGCCATGTGCTCTGCAGCATTCTGAAAAGAATCCTGGAATAGAAAAAGAACCTTATGTTAAAACAAAGGCAATCTTGATAGGCTGTGGACTTTAGTTAATTATAAAGTGCTAATACCGGTTCGTTAATTGTAACAAATGTATCATACTAATGTAGTATATTAATAACAGGAAACTGGGTGAGGAGGTACATAGGAACTCTCTGAACTATCTTTTTAATTCTTCTGTAATTCTAAAACTGTGTTAAAAGTAAAATCTATTTTAAAAGAATAATAGAAGTATGTAGACAAGGCCTCATATCTTCCCTTACACCTTGAGCTCCCACATGGCTCAACTGATGATGACTATATCCCCAACTCATTCAGCTGGAAGGTCCCAATATTTTGTATATTCATTTTAAGATTGTAAATGTATTTCCACTGAATTTGAGCGAGGATCTAAAAATACTACAGTATGATATGATTTGGGACAGTCAAGACCCTTAGTAAGTAGATATTTTGTAAAAAGAAATCATCTACAAAGAAGTGTCAATTTCAAATTCAGTAGCCATAGAACGATGCTTTGAAAAAAATTGCTAGTAATTTTATTTTAAAAATTAAAAATAATAATACACTATTGAAAAATGTCCTCAGAAAAACATCAGTGCTACAGATCAATGTTACATATCTTTGCTGTTTTTCCCCTCCTACAAATGACTTCTACTGAACTTGCTCTTAATGTTAAAGACTCATAAACAGGGTGAGGGCACTCACTTTCTATGTATTCTTCATAGAGAAATTGTTATATTTTGTGAATAATTTAGGGGAAAAAATCCCTTTGTACACTTTCCTAGTATCGAATCTGATGAATTCCCAAGAAATAGTTTGCATTCATTTTGTTTCTATTAATCAATCTCGTCTGATGCATCTTAACTCTTCAAATGAAGAGTTTCCCATTTCTAATCTTTTTCACACTGAAGGATGCGAATATTTCATCCTAAGTATTTCTCATAGACGTTGCCTTCACGCCTCCATTCAGTAGCTTTCTTTAACATTTTGCCACTAAATGTGATCTGTCTACCGGCCCATTCTTGCTGCTGTACTTGTTCTCACATCTCACTCTCTATGAGATTCTTTAAATCATGCAAAAGATTATCTTTCCACCACAACAATACTTGGTATTTGTTCATCTTTGCAAGCAAGGAAATGCACCACCCAATATGGCAGACTCCCATAAAACTTTTTGTAGGAGGAACAGTTTGGACCAAAACCTGTCAGAAGGACGGTTGCAGCCATAGACTGAGGTTAATGAAATGATGTTTCCAGAACACGGGTAAACCCTAGAAACACTATGGTGAGCAGAAGAAGTCGGACACAAAAGACCACGTATCGTATGACTCCGTTTACACAAAATATCCATAAAGGGAAATATACGTAGAAAAATAGATATGAAGACCAGCGATGCCCAGGGTCAGGGGGTGGAAATGGATTGACTGAAAATGAATACTTCGATTCTTTGGGTGGTGGAAATGTTCTCAACCTGGATTATGGAAATGTTTGCCTAATTATGCAAATTTACTAACATTCATTGAATTATACACTTAAAAGGGTACAGTTTGTATGATGTAAATTATACCTCAATAAGTTACACCTCAGTAATTTAAAAATGATGCTTGACAAGATGGCGGTAGAGGCGGATAACTGAGCCATTTTGACCTCATTAGGATAAACTTCTAAACTGAAGCTTTATTATAGTTACTTTGTCTCTGAATCTGCTCTGAATTTCACAGGGAGCAATCCTCGTGTATAGGAACAAATGTGTTCAGGCTGCCTTAATACATGGTAGAAACTGCAAAGTACTTCACAATGAATCAGCTCTACAGAGAGCTCCAGAAATTAATTATTCTGGGTCTTGTAATTACTTTCAGTTTTATTCAGCCATTACTCCTTCACTTCTATCATTTCTGTTTGACAACTTTAAAAAAATAACCCCTTATCTTTCTTCTTTTCATAGTTTAATGTCAGCCAGAGTTTTAGATGCCCCTTTTCTTTTCATTAATGCAAAGTTCCTTTCTTTGTGTACATGAGACTACTGAGTTCAAGCAATTAGTTGTAGAAAAGCTATGAAAATTTTATATTTCCAAGTGAACTGAAGCTCCTAACCTGTGAATAAATAAATGTCATTGATGGGCTAGAAATCAATAATGAAAAACTACAAGGGAGGCTTTGTTGCAAGAATGGGTGCTCTTAAGCAACCCTTAATTTCTGGATATTTAGGGTAAGTATTCATGAATGTGAAACAAGGGCATTATTCGCCTCTTTGTATGATTAGGGAAAAGGACCAGAAAGAAGCCAGTTAATAAAAAAATTAAAAAGTCCAGCGGTGAGAAATTGAACATACCAACCATGAAATTGTGTTAATTTGATAATTAAAGTGTCTTAGTTCAAATGTAGATCCTGGACACTTAACAAAATGGTGACAAAATAATTAGGAATGAAGGCATATTATACACACATTAATAGCTGAAATGGATCAAGTGTAAAGCTCCCTTCGAGAAAATGCTTTTTGAACAGCACAGAGCAATTATGCACAGACCTTATATGATTTCACATTCAAAGAGGATCTGGGAAGGAAGACACGGAGCCTTTCTAGCCCGGGAGAGTTCTGAAGGGCACAATCAGGAACAGAGGAGGACCCGAGATGAAAGCAAGAGTGAGGGATGCAGAGACGTAACAAGTGAAGAAAGATGAGCACGAAGCGTGGGGGCTCAGGCGCCCCCGGGCTCCCGGCTCCCCACTCTCTGCTAGGAATCTCCCCTCGCCCGAAGTCATCCTTTGACCCTTTGTCCCTTCCAGATTTCCTCGAGTCTCTTCCTATAGCCCATCTTACTCCTTTCTTTCTTCTCATAAAAACATTCATTAAGGCTGGAAAACTCTTGAGAAAAATGAAAATGAATGGTTTAATTTTTGCACCGACTTCTGGACGTGGCAATGAGAAAAAGGGAGCAATTCATCACCTCTTTATAGTTCAGCCGGGATGGCCACCTTCGGAGAAACTCGCAAACTGGGCGCTGGAAACAGAAGGCTTTCAGGGAAGACGGTCATTCATTACAATACCCATTGTTCTGAGGTTGGGCGTGTGAGCTGATATTTGTACAGTTTCGGCTGGGTAATTGGGTTCTCCGGCTTTGTCTCTTTCCCTTGAGGAGTTTAAATTTTTCCTTTTAGAACCATAATAGAAAGATGAGTCAGTGGCCCAGTTTTTTAAAAAGTAGATTTTTTTTAAAACGTAGTTTACAGTATAGTTAGAAAAGAAATGGCCCCAATTCATGCGAGGGTCTTCTCTTGCACATAAAGCATCCATGAAGCTAACTTTGAATGAGGAGAAAAAGGAATGTAGATGCTGTAATATTATATTACACATCAAAGCAATATTCCTCAAGTGGTTTTATATTATCAAAGCCACCTTCGTATTTACTGTCCTGCATCAGCCACTGGTATTCATGACTATAATAATAATAATAATTATTATTATTATTGTATGATTGTTATTATTTGCGTTTTTATTTATATTATGTATATAAGACAATTGAGGCTAAAGACTGAAAAGCCCAATCCCATCATCTTGCAAAGAGGAATAGAGGTTGCAGGGGAATCCGGGGACTCGCCCAGATTACGCTGTTAATTGGGAATGGACTTGGAGCTGGAAGTCTGGCCTCCTAGGGCATGCTGGCCACTAGATGAAGCTGCCTTTTATTTGGCCTCACAGGGAACCATCGGCATGGAAACAGGGATATTTTACACGTGTTTGCATTCTTTTTAACTAGATCACAAAGCAAATCACAAAGCACACAAACTAGTCTGGATGGGTTAGCCAATGCCAGAGACCTCAGAAGATTCTAAGATCGAGATAGTAATTCATGGGCAGCCCTGGGCCTCACTCAAGCACCCCCAGTATTCCAGGAACTAGAAGTTTTGCCAGGACAGCAATGAGGAACAGATACCAGGGAGGGGGGTGGGGGGTAAGAAATCTCGAAGTCGACCCCACCCCCACCCCATCCTTCTCCCAGCGTTTGCTGAACGCAGCTGGAGCTCTCTCTGTCTCTTCTTTCACTCTCTATTTCAAGTCAGCGTTCCTTCAAAGCCTTAGTCGTTCTCCTTGATATTTTCTGGGGGAAAAAAAGAGGGCGATCTCATCCACCGTCCCCTAAGTACACATGACATAGAGGCAGGCAGTGGGCATCTGTGGGCTCCTTTATCATTGACATTCCCGAATGTGGGTACACATCACAGCATGACCCCAAAAAGAGAAAAGAGCAGAGCCTCATGAATATTTTCATAATCAATCTTCGTTTTCAGAGATGTTTTATTTTTATGACATTTCTCAGACAAAACTCAAGATACGTTGCATTAAAGTTGATTTTCTAAGAGAGCGGCTCTTTATTACTTCCCTCTGGTGGCTTCAGGCCAGTGATCCTACCTCTCCGTGCCTTCCTTTCCTCCTCTGTGAAGTGAAGTGAACAGCAGCCCGTAGCTCAAAGGCCACGGTGAGGATTAAATGAGTGAAAATTCAAAGCCTTTACAGGAATGACGGGTGCAGGATCAGACCCAAATAACAGCTGTTTACAATTTTTCCCCGGAAAAATGCTAAAGTTGTAGATGAATGATCCATTCTAGATGAGATTATCTTCTAGAACAGTCATACCTGGTTAACCATGGACTGACTGTTCACTATGGTCGGTCCCTTGTCCATGGATTATAAGACAGCAGACTGCCCCCCGAACCTCCAGGTCTTCTGGGCTCCACACTCAGGTCCAGTCTTAGGGGCCTAGAATGTTATCGCCAGTGCGGTGGGGGAGGGGAGGGCGGGGAAGACGTGAATTCAGGTCTTGATCTTCCCACCTTAGCACTCAACCTGAAACTCCAGCAGATCTCGGCTCTGATGTCTGTAGTGTTCCTTGGAAATAGTTAACATGTGCGGGGTTATCTTTATTATGGAAATTAATACTCTCACTGTTTTATTCATTAATATTTTAATATGTTTACGATAAGACACAACCCAAACCAATTTCCAAATCAAATCTGTCCCTTAGTAATTTGATTTGTCGGAACAGAGAACAAAAGCATTACCAACAGAGTACTTTGAATGAAATTATAATTAATTAGGCATCCGAATGCACTAACTAATTTTGGATGAATAATTAGATGGCTAATTATGTTGAAAACAGAACCGTGTGCTTAATGAGATGACCACGGCCAATTCCACCCACAGAGAATTTTTTTCTCTTAGTTAAACTTTTGACTGTGTTTGATGATCCAAGGTCACCTGTTGCACGAAAAGGTACAGAGAGGTGTGAGCTGAGCCTGTTTCGACTTGTACTTCCCATTATACACCAGTTTAAAGCCTCTTTCCAGAACGTGTGTTCCCTGATAATCCTCTGTGGATTTATTGGTTTCTCTCTCTTGACATCGTCTCTCTCCCTTGACACCCTCGTCACATACCTACCTCCCCACCCCCACTTACATCCTACCATAATTGCTTTGAGTTCCTAAAAATAGCGACAGTGTATTGTTTCTGCTTCCGGGTAGGATCTATACAATGATACATTAACCAAGAAGAGAAATAACACGTTGATGGGGCTATAGATAAATCTTCATCTGTCCAGGAGAAGTATCTGAACTAGCAGATACTCCTTTGAAAAGGGAGACCCGCTCAGATCACAGGCAACCTTGAAGCCCTCAGCGGTGCCGCTTCACGCAGCTGGTTCTAACTAGCACCTACTTGGCAGAAAGCTACATTCAGGATTTCTGGTTTTAAGTTCAAACCAATATTTCATAGCAATTGTGTTGTCAGAATTCAGGTCAGGAAGATGGCAGATGTTAATTTAAACCAAAGAAGCAAAAACAAACTCTTTTCACTTTTTCTTTTTTTATCCCGGAACTGGCAGCCCTGCACAAATTCTGAACACAAAATCAACTGCAAGTGGGCTAGAGACACATTGTGTAGAGGAGACTTTCTGAAGGTATTTTGGTGTCTAGGAAATATAGAATAGAGTCTAAAACCAGGCAAATCATAGAATGGTGGGAAAAGGGCTGTCTTTGAACATCGCAAAGTAATACTGTTGATTTGCTTCATCTTAAAGAGCAAGCTGAAAATCATAATGATCTCAGCTTTTGTGAAAATGCTTTTCCTGGTCCATACTAACCAGTGAGGCAGATGGTTAAGATCAGTCCCCAGAGAAAGGCCCTAGCCTCAGTCTCTTCTTGTTTCCTAGACTTGGAAAGGACTCCCCTTTCAGCAGGGGACTCTGCATAAGAATGAGTATTAATACCTGGAATCCAGGTAGAGTCAAATCTACTCTCTGACTAAAATCAAAATCCCGCATCCTTTTAAGGTAAATGCAAAATTGAGGAAGGATCCTGTGAAATCACGTCACTGTATCTGTATGCGGGCGTCTGTGTACGGGCAAATAGCTGAGCACTGGCCCTTCTCTTCCATCTGTCTGTGAGCTCCAGAGAGCAAGGAAAGACGTACCACTGAGCAGCTCCCTGTTCTAACTTAAGAGAACGTGGTACCTCATAATTCCTCGCATTCTTCCCGGTACCATCTACCGAATGAAATCAGAGTTCTTTTCACACCAAAGCAATTATTAAAAATTATCTGTTGTATTCCTCAAATCAGTCACCAATTATGTGACTAGTGTTTGAAGATTATCTAGCGGAATTACCTGTCTGATCAGTACTTAGTTTCCATGACTCCGGTAAACTAGGTGCGCCCCCGATTCCTTTTATGGCTTGCTTGTCGACCAAACATTCCCACAGAGATTGACCGTCACTCCCAAGCAGTTCTTAGGTCTAGGAAGTGATAATCTTATCTGCTTTGCCATTTTATTTTGGTTATTTCTGCTGACCTTTTCCGTGCCCAAGAAAGCTTTCAAAAATGTGGGTCCTCTACCTGAGGATCTCAAAACATAATTTACCTTAGATTAGGCACTTCAGAAGGTCTTGCTGAAGGACATACCTCATGCTTCCACATCCTGCCCTGAAAGATCACGCTAGATACCCTGGGGGTCACGTGACGTATTTCCACGCAGACAGCGTTGCACTTAAGGAAAAATGGGTGATCTTTTGCTTCTGCCAGTAACCCCAAAACCAAAAATAGAAGCCCACTTTATAGTTTACTCCTCTATGAGAAAAAAAAAATTAAAAAAGAGAAAACTTTGAGAGAGAAAGGGGATTCTACAAACGTCCTGATGTGGAAATGCAGGCCAAATTCGGGAATCAGCACAATAGAATCCTAAGAATTGTCTTAGCTTGTCTTCTTTTCCTGTTAATTTGTCCCAAGTTGGGCAACATGATGCACTCTCCTTTAAAGTAACAATTCCTCTGACCTCAGAAGGCTAGGCATTCTTTCCTTCCTGTACCAGAGACTTACTAGAAAAATCTATACTGTGACCAAAATACCTGCAAATATGAACAGATAAAGGGAATCAAAATAGTCACGAGTTTTTTTTGTCTTTCAAAGCTATAACCTTAGGAGCCACTGCCCGGCACCTGTTCACAACTTGAGAATGTTCTGTCCGCTATTCCTGCGTCTATGTCAGTGTTAAACATGCTAGGGAAGATGTTGCAAGAATATGAAGATTAAAAACAAACAAAACTGTTTACTCAGTCCAGACCACTACTGCCAATTTAAGTGGCTTTCCATAAATCAGGAATCTATACATAATCCTGAACTCATTCCAGTAAGTCCAGGTTAACAAAGATTTATTGAGTGTCCCTAATATGTGCTGAACATAAGCTTGGCCTTATGGAACAGAAAACACTGGAATTTAGGAGAAAGAAAGAAAAAACAGTTTGCGGTTTATTACTGACCAAGGGTTAACTCAGCACTAACATGTGTTGATGTGTCAGTGTATGCTGTGTGTGTCCGTGTGTTTGCATGTGTGCATGCCTGCCTGTATGTGCATGTGTGTGTGTGTGTATACGCACGTTTGTTGAGTATGTATGTGTTCCACATTTGCTGATAGCATATATTTTCTAAATAATGTGTAATTTAGATTGGTGTGTTTTCTTAACTCTAAAGCAAAAATTCTTCTTTTTAATTTTTATGTCTCATTAAACTGTATCTGCTCTCATGCACTGTTTATTACAGAATTCTACTTGGTATTTGTATTGAGAGATCTGTTTCCCTAGCTTTTTGGTACAAAACAGTATGCACTTTTCCAAAGAAAATGCATCAAACACATAAACAGGCTTTGAATTTTGTGTTTAAATGAATGAACTTCTCTGGTGATGTTTGTCTGATCTGCGAACATTTACTTTTTAGTCCTTTGTAGAAAGGACCTAAGTTTATATTGGCCACAAGAACTAGTGTTCCAAATAGAGTTACTTCTTTATGTAACATTCCATGATTGAGAATGCAAAGTATGTCTTCACTGCAGTTTATTTATGGGGACTTTCACTGAGGTCCATGTTCTAACTACAGTGGAATTCCTTAGGCAAGTTACATTTCAATATACATTTAGAAAAGATGCAAGCCTTTAGAAAATGATTGGAAAGAAGTCAAGAGAAGGTTTCATACTTTGTCTCTTAACGAAAATTCTCAGGCAGAGTTGGTCAGTGAATTCTATCGTTTCTAAACTTATGTTTAAAAGATTAGGATGACTTTATTGTGTTTTATTGCTTTATAGTTTGTGGGGATGTGATAAAAGACTATTAATGCTACACATGGGTAAATCCTTTCTGATAATTTATTAACTACTCTCCAATTAAGCTATCACAGAGCTCAGAGGTTATGAAGGGGAAAACAGGTGTTAGATCAGCTTTATCAGGCACCAGGTCCAGAACTGTGACTTCAGCGTCAGGCACGTGGTGGTTGGGCACTGAATGGTCCTCAGGAGAATGCTACCCAAACACAGACGCCACGGGTCTGCAATCAAACAGAACAGAACAAAACAAACAAACAACAGAAAATGGCTATACACTATTAACAACTCATGAATTGAAGTGTTCAAGCATCAACGATCAATTCTAAGTTGAAAATGGAAGAAGAGACCAATAAATTCAGACATAGTTTCTGCTTTTCATTCCTGGTTTCAGATAGACTTTAATAAGTCACATCCTTTCCCCTGGTGCCCCGGGGAGAAGGATTAGCATCCTCACTGCAATTCTGTTGTGGAATACCCCATCTCTGTCCATGCATGAAAGCCATTAAGAAGGACTTGGTCCAAGGTCAAGTATAAATTCAACTGCAGAGGTTCCTCCAGGAAGGCAAAATTATGATTACTTCAAGATGGCTCATGCTCCCCCATTAGCCGAGGCGGAGAGCCCTTGCAGCTGTGCCACAGCTGGGAAGGCACCTGGCTTCCCACCTTCTCGGGCTGAGCGCGCACGCCACGCTGGAGCCTCCTACCCTTCCTCGCCGTGAGGTGGAGACCAGGGGGCTGGGAACGGAGTTCAGAAGTTGAAGTCTTCTCTCCACTCCAGGTGGCTACATAACAAATACCACCCTATGCAGATCTAAAGGACCATTTGTCAACAGGAATTCTTCAAAGCAGTGGTATATAATGCTGCTTCAAAATACGAAAAAAAAAATCCTCACATTGTGAATGCACTTAAAATAGTTAAAAAGTATTGATTTGTAAAAGCGAGATCTTACTCATAATCCTCGTCAGCTGAGATGCAAATAGTTAAATCCTGTATTTTAAATCACCATTTTAATCACATTTTGTAAAGGCAGGGACAATAAGAAGACATGATCAAAACACTCATTCGTTAACTCAATGTTCGTGAGTAGTAGGACGGAAAGAGAGGAATTAGCAGTCAGGAAAGGGTTATTTGAGGGTAATAGTGTCTGCTGTCCTAATAATGAATGATCGTATAAAACAATGATTAATAATTCAAATGGGAATATCAGCATTCCTTTCAAATGCAACCACAGTGGGTGCCTGCATGGCCCATGCGGTTAAGATCTGACTCTCGATTTCATCTCAGGTCATGATCTCCGGGTCCTCTCCGAGGGAGATCTCCATGATCTCCGAACTCTCTGTTGGTGTTGGACTCCTTACTCAGTGGGGGATCTGCTCGAGATTCCCTCCCTCTCTCTCCCTCTACCCTTCCTCCTCTCTCCCCCCCTAAAATAAATAAATAAATCCTAAAAAAATTAAAATGCAACAATATTACTGCCATTTAAACTGGTGTCATTTCTTGAATTGTGTGCAAGGTCTACACCACAAATCAGCCCTGACATAACAGCACAGCTATTATGGTTCCTGATGTACAAGTAAAGATACCAAGGACCCACAGAAGCATGGCAGCCTCATTGCAAAATTCCCGTGGGCACGATCCACATTATAACTCTCAGGTGACGTTCATCAAATACCAAGGATCGTCAGTGACAGAGCTGGACGTCATTGGCAAAGCTTCAGAATGTGAGCATGAGAGTCATGTGGGCATTTCCCAGCTGGGTGCCTGGGTCCTGATGCTTATCATCACCATTGTCAGGTGTTCTTTGTGCCTGTCTCCTAAACTGCAAAATAGGGTAATAATATTGTTTCACACGTATGCTGGGAGGACTAAGGAGGAATGCATGCAAAGCACTTAGTATAAAGTAGACATTTAATAAATAAGTATTAAAAAAGTAAACAAGAAAGTATTATTTAAGAACGAATGTCTTCTGATTTTTGGGTGAGAACTCATTTTGATGCATTGGGCTTCTTAATTTTTTAAATGGGTGGATTCCATATAGCTATTTTTTATAGGTATTTTACGTGTTAAATGCACACAGATACACATACTCATACACGTAATAAATGCATTATAAACTTCCACAAACTCAGATGGTTTGTAAAATCTGTGAGAATTTGTCTGGCTGGAATTTGCGTAATAATTTTTACTGAACATCGAAAACTTTCGGGGTGTCTTGGTGGCTCAGTAGGTTGGGCCTCTACCTTCGACTCAGGTTATGATCTCGGGGTCCTGGGATCGAGCCCCGCATCGGGCTCTCTGCTTGGCGGGGAGCCTGCTTCCCCCTCTCCCTGCCTGCTTCTCTGCCTACTTATGATCTCTCTCTCCGCCAAATAAATAAATAAAATCCTTAAAGAAAAAAAAGCTTTGCTGTTGCAATAGCTTAAAAATTATTCCTTTTTTTAGAGTAGTCTAATTATGGGTTATAAAAGTTTGTGTTATTAAATTGGTATCAGAAATTAAATTTGTAGTAAGCAATTAGTATGAATTAGTATGTAAAAAAATGCTTCCTTTCAGGACAAGGTGATGATGGTGTTAACTTTCTTTAAAAAATTTCTTTAAGTTTAATTTAGCTAATCTGAAGATAATTAAAAATAATAAAACAAAAAGTCATACAAAACTTAACTTCCAATAGAGGAAAAAAATCATTATTGGAGCAGGAAGAAAGACAGAGTTTCATCTTTAAAATGTGGCTCTTAGCTTTGATAATATAAGTTTTCAATAAAGTCTCTTCCAAAAGAAGTTCAATCAAATGAAAAAGCACCAAGGATGTGTATGATTAAAAAGTACCAGCGGCCTAATCCATCAATGTGTGTTCAGGATATTGCTAATACACCATAAATAAATCCTTTCCAGATTTTGTATGTTCTTCCCATTCGCTAAAGAGCCAAGTATTTTTCATTCATTCATTTTTTACTTTATTTGCGTCATCGTTAAGTCCATCAACAAGGATTAATTTAGCAAATGGTAATAACAGTGTGCACCAGGGGCTGGGTAAGATATGTCCTTGCTTTGGAAGAATATAATGTACATGTAAGTCAAGACACTTACATATCCAAAACCAGACAGAGAGTAACCTGGCAGAAGGTGACGTCTAGAAAGCTGGATGGAGACGTTGCTGCCGGAGTGAGTGAGACAGTCAGAGATGCGTGACAGGACATTCCAGATGTGAGAGGATCTAAGTAATGTAAGGGGTTTTGTGAGGAATCGAGAACAGGATTACAGAGGCTTTTAAGAGCAGGTTTTAGAACTATTTGTTGTCAGTCATGAATTCTACCAGCATTTGGGGGGTTCTGTACATGGACCAGGCATTTTCTTCTGTACTGTTAGTGCAACAGTGAACAAAACACATGTCGACTTACATTCTACGGTGATGCAGGGTGGGGTCAGGGGAGACAGACAACAAAATAAATACATAATATCAGTGTATACATACTGTATTGTATTGGGGCTGAACATTTTAAGTTGGCTTTCAGGGATGGCCCCACTGAAGCGACATTTGATTAACAACTAGCCAGGAAGACGTGAAGTAGAAAGCCCTGAAGACATGCGAGGAAGAAGTTTCCAGGTGCAGAACCCAGCCAGCTGGTATGTGCCTGGTGTGTCAGAAGAACGGGGAGGGGCTGGAGTCGTTGGAGGGGAGTGAGCCAGAGCTGGGGACAAGGGGGTGAGGGAGGAGGCGCTGTGTAGGCACCGGAAGCAGAACGTGAAGAGGGAGGCTCCTCTAAAGGCTCTGGCTCTCACTCGGGTTGGTATAGGAAGTCTCAGAGAGTGACTCCATCTCCCCCGATAGTTAAAGGACCATCTCTTGAGCGTGATTTCTAGAGGGCCAGTGTGGAAGCCAGCGGAGGAGCTGCAAGGCGGTAGAACGTCTGCAAGTGGTCAGGGTGGCTGGGACCGGTGTGGTTCGAGTGGAGTGACCCATGGTGATCAGGCCCTGGAGGCTGTGAAGAAAAAAGTGACAGGATTTGCTGTGGAGGTGTGCAAGGAACGGCGGGTCTAAGAGAACTCCAGCGCTGTAGACCTAAGTCATCAAAAACAAGGAGTTGTCCTCAACTGGAAAGGAAAGACAGTGGGAGGAGCAATCTGGGGTTGAGCGTGGTCAGGCTATGGCTGCTTTGGTGTCTGGTTTCGTCATTGTGTTCATTAATTACTTATCCGTGATGTGTTAACTATGTTTATTAATTATGCTCTTATACTGGGATGAAGTCGCACAAACCTACAAAATAAGGTTATTTCATCATCCACGGCTATGTCATTAACCAAGAGTTAAGAGCTTTACGTCTCTGAAGAACCCAGTATTGCCAGTGTTAATTGTTGTATTTTATTTTAGTTGTTTTCTTTTTAGTGAATACAACAGTTGAGCAGCAGGGATGGGTGATGGCTTGACGACGAACTATTTCTGTGAAGCAGGCTTAATGCCAATTTCTTAATGCCAAGGTCACAGGACGAGTTTCTCGAGTGTTTACTCAGATACTGAAAGAGACCAAGATGGCCCAGCTCCCGTATATCTAAAACGACCCCAAACTGGAGAAAGAGAAATGGGGAGCCTTGCAATGAGAACCGACCAAAATGGCCCAGCTCCCGTATATCTAAAACGACCCCAAACTGGAGAAAGAGAAATGGGGAGCCTTGCAATGAGAACCAGGGACTGTCCATTCCTGTCCTCCCCACATCCGAGAATGTCGTAAGCACCAACTCTGATTCCAGCGTTTCAGACTATGGAGACATAAATGATGACGGGTGGCCCTGGGATTTAATAACCTGCCACGTTAACGACAAAGAGCTGTACCACCAGTATTGGTAACTGAGAACATGTGAAGAAATCCGCCAAATATATAGGAAGCAAAAGAGTGAGACATCTTACCATACTTCCTGTGCTAATGTCCACTAGGTGATTTTAAATGCCTTTTTTTTGTTTTATAAATGTTCAAGCATCTATTTTTTGGCATATTACTTGACTGATGTCAGCCTTACATAAAGAAACAGGCATGTTTTCTGGAAGAAACAAACATGTTTTCTGGAAGAAATTTTTACATACTTGTTGGTCACATTTTTTAAGGACACAACTAAAACTTTCACTTTGGAGAGGTTAATTATGAGCGCTACAGTGACTACTCTCTCCTGTGTCTCACGCATCCTCAGGTTTGATCTATTAGACTTCCGAAAGGACACTTTTTTTTTTTTTTAAAGATTTTATTTATTTATTTGACAGGCAGAGATTACAAGTAGGCTGAGAGGCAGGCAGAGAGAGAGAAGGAGGAAGCAGGCTCCCTGCTGAGCAGAAAGCCCGATGCGGGGCTCGATCCCAGGACCCTGGGATCATGACCTGAGCTGAAGGCAGAGGCTTTAACCCACTGAGCCACCCAGGCGCCCCTCGAAAGGACACTTTTTAAAAACATTTTAGACCCTCATTTCTAATGTGACATGCTGATATTCTTCTATTTCTTAAACTTTCCTCTTTTTAATAGGAAGTAATTGTCTAATTCATCTTTAATTTTCTGCACAGGGGGCTTATTTTGTAAATTAAAAATAGAAAATTGCAAATTAAGGTATGGTTGGATGAAATATGTAAAGCCCATTTGCTATTAATGGGTTTAACCTCAGGAAACACAAAAGCAAAGCAACTTTCTGTCCATTCATCACACATTGTTGATGCCAGCGGCCGCTGAACTGGATGGTACGATGTGTTTCATAAGCAAGGAAGGAAGGGAGGAAGGGAGAGAGAGAGAAAGAAAGAAAAGGAAGAAACGAAGGAAGGGAGGAAAGAAAGAAAGAAAGAAAGAAAGAAAGAAAGAAAGAAAGAAAGAAGCAAGCAAGAAAGAAAAACAAGAAAGAAAGAAAGAAGGAAGGAAGGAAAGAAAGAAGAGAGAGAAAGAATGAAGAAATAGAGACGGGGAGAGAGGAAGGGAGGAGGGAGAGAAATGGGAAGGAAGGAGCGAGAAAAAAAGTTAGCGATGAAAAAACGGAAATCAAAACGGTAGGATTGTTCCTAAATTAAAACGGAGTGATGCTGTGGACGAGGAGCTCGTGCCAGTTCAGTGGAGCTCTGTTTCTTGGTTTGGGTCTCGCTTCTATCACGGACTGCGTGGTTCGTCTCTCCCCGATCTGCCTGTCGACCCCCTACCCCACTGGGGGCATTAGGGGGCGGGGCCTTGGGGAGGTGACAGCCGTGGTCCCCTCAGAAGAAGAGGAAGAGCCACCAGAGCTTTCCCTCCACCCCTCACCAGAAGGTGAGAGTTTCGCCACCGGAGCCTGGAAGAGGACCCGCCAGAGCCCGGCCTGCTGCTGTCCGCATCTCCCCAGACTCCCCAGCTTCCAGCAGTGTGAGGAATGAGTGTCTGATCGATGACTTTCTGTGACAGCAGCCCGAGCTGACTACGTGACTCTTCCGTCCCCAGGTTGCCGTGTCTGGTGGGTCCCCCGCAGCGCACTTGAAGCCCCACTGTCCCGTCCTCGGGCTCACTGTGCTGTGTGTCGGGGAGAAAAGGCCACACCCTGACCTCAGAGGACCCAGACGCAGACACGGGGAATGAGTTTTATTTACCTGTCGTATGCAGACAGGTCTTCTCAAGAAAAGCCTGATACACAAGGTCAAAAAAAGCCAGACAAAAGCTCCTTCATCCAACGCCCTCCCTGCAAATGTCAAACAATGGGCTGTTGGTTCGCCAGTCTTTAGAGTGGCCTCCGGAAAGAAACCAGAAAACGAACATTTTTTACATTCTGCGCTGCTGCTTGGAATACGTATTAATTTGTTTCTGACAAACGAATCTTTCCTGTGTTTAGCTTGTGGCCCCATCTGGGAGCGCGTAACTCTATGCATTACCTTCCAAGTGCATTCTTAAGAGAAGTAGTTCACATCTTTATTCTCCAAGATTTTGCTGCCAACCTGGGCAGCTTTACTTTGGAAAGTTTACATTTTCGACTAGTCACAAGCCAAACATACCGCCTGCGTTACACTGACTGGAGACCCCGTCCTCTAGGGACAAACTGAGTGACTGTCCTTGCCTCACCTGTGCGGACGTGACGCCGTAAGAGTGAAACCGTGTGGCAGGGGATGTACCTGGTACTTCTTATGTCTAAGACCCAGACTGGTTTCTTCAACGGAATGTCTTTCAAAAGATGAGCAAACAATTCATTGAACGGAACTCAACTCACCCTCTATTATGCAAAGCCAAGTCACGCTGAGTTTTCTTAAATACAAACATTATATCCTCCAATCTCTTTTCATGAGTCATGATAAAGACCAGGGGAGGATCTAGGTTCTGGAGAGCCTGAAGCTTAACAATCTTTTTGGATCTTCTTGAACAAAAGGAAAACAAAATGTTTCATACATCGCAAGGGACCCTGCAAGGCCTTGAGTGGGTGTCCTGAAGGAGGCAGGCCCCGGAGCTTGGTCACCGGCTGCCTGATCCTGCCTTTCTGCTTAAAATCTTACCAGGGGAGAAACAGAAAGAAAAATGCCACCTTAGATGGCTCTACACTGCTCTTGCAGTCACATGCCAAGTAGGTCTGCGTCCCAGGAGGTCTGTGCGGCGCGGCCCGCCACCCAGCTCTGTCATCCTCTATGCTCTCCCCTCATGTGATCAGGGCAGAGCCACCGCGGCTCATTCTCTCCCGGCCTCGTCTCGGCCCCTCCTCGGGAGCTTATCCTTATCCTCGGGCCCCGACGCACGGCACTGTCACCCCTGTGCCCCCTCAGCCGGCTGGCACCTTCTGTCATTCGTGCTGTGCGTGCGCTGGGTTTGCTCTGCGCTGATCTGCAGCTGTAACACCTTGGGGACAGGACCAACGATTGCATCCTGTAATTTGCGGTCCTGGCCTCCATCCTCCGGCAGATGGGCGAGCGGTTTCGTCTCCCTGCGCCTCAACTCTAACATAGGGAGAAGGATAGCAGTGGCCTCCCGGTTGTCAGGAGCACGGAGTAAACGCTTGGCTCTAAGGCCCTTGCGAGAGCACCTGGCACAGAGAAGATGCTCCGTAAATGGTAGCGGCTGGGATTTCATGAAAAGGCAAGTATGTGCTCGGAATCAGGGAACACCTGCCCTGGGTCTGTTTGGCTCGAATCTCCACATTTGAGCAAAGGCCTGTACACAGTGAGTGTCAGGATGTTTAACTCAAGTAATATGTCTCAGGGAGACTAGTGCAGGAGAGGTACAGGGCGCAGGCTGAGAGGACATGTCCCAGACCTCAGCATCTCACCCACAGGCGCCAGTGCGATGGACAGCGGGCTGAGTCTCCAAACAGTGGTGGGGCTGGAGTGGACACCCGCAGCGGGGAGCGCTTTCAGAAGAGGTAGACCAGATGCCGATGAATGCATCTGAGGGCTTGCCTCAGATTTTTAAATCTGAGGAAAAAACGCTGCCATAAAAATAGGTATCACCGGCAAAGGTAGAGAACATTCAGTTATCTCACAAACCCGTCGGGATAACCTATTATACTGAATAATCACTTAGTTAATGTTTCTACAGAAAACATTCATTTTTATGAGAGCTACCTAAGGTGTAAATCACACTGGGCCTGGGAGAAAAGTCAGGCACTCTGAAATCTGAGATTGCATTAGTAAATTTATATTACAGGAGGAAAAGAATGTGGTAGAGCCTTACAGGAAGCATCGTCTCTCTGGAGATCGTAGTTAATGCTACGACGAAGTGCCAGTGCTGTACCCACTTGAGTAATAAACACCATAGTACTCAGAGTCCACGCTATGGACACCAGCACTTAAGACCCACATTGGCATTCACGATTTTGACTCATGTGGGTCGACTGTCGAGCTTGAACTTCAGATGCCGAATCTTTCAGAGGGCGTGACCCCAGCCCTTCTTCGGGAAGCGGTCACTGTGAAATACGGGGATAAACACGGTTGTATTTATTCCCGCACTCCTTCTCAGTGCATTCTACACGTCGTCGGTCAGAATTAGCTGTTTTAAGAGCACACACAACCTGAGGACAAGAACTAAATCCAATTTCTATGCACAGCCGCGCACACGGGAGGGCACTTCATTGGTATGGTTGATCATAAAAATGAGTAGCATCAAGGGACTTTAACTCGGAGCTGTTGGCGCTCTGGGCTGGGTAATGACCTCCGGTGGGGGCTGCCTTTGCACCACGGGATGTTGGCAGCATCTCTGCCCCTACCGTCTTGGTGCCGTTTACACCCCACTCCTGAGGTGCCAACCCAAAACGTCTTCGGACATTGCCGCTGTCCTCTGGGGGGCAGAATCACCCACATTTGAGAACCACCGCTCTGAAGATGTGCAGCACAATGACTTAGCGTAAGGCAGTCACAGCAGAGCAAGGACGCAAGCCCGGGCCACACCGCAGCCATTCGATCTTGGTGTGCTGGGCTGGTGAGGGCAGAAAGAGGTACACGCAGGCCATAGATTCTGCTAGAATCTGACAAAATCACTCACTGGATTCAACATTATTAGATGGCATTTCTATTTTTAAAACTTTTTAATAAGGGGACATTGAGAACCCATGTCTTAGGGGTAACAGACATAAAAGAGCCATGTAGGGTCACAGGTACAGGAAGCTTTCATAAATCCACAGTGCGATGTGACTGGCTGTCAGATCGACTCCGATCTGATCGATCTGATCTCCAGCGGCATGAAGAGTTGCATAATTCATCAAATGGAGGATTTAATACTCTGCACCTTAATTTCTGGAACGTCCTGAGACTACATTTTAGGAATATCTAGGCATATGGTGGGAAATATTCAAGGAATTGTACACTATCAGAGAAACCATTCATCTTGAAAGAGAATAAACTGTCTTAGGAAGTATGAGATGCTTTAAGACTATTAAAACACAAGCACATATACTTAAAGGCCATTGATAAGCCTGTTGTAGAAAAAGAACTTAAATTCCACATAAGTAGTTAAACTTGAATGTTCGTGCTCCTCCTAATTCCCATTAAATGTGATTCCTTGAAATGATCAATTCATTTTTTTCTCTTTGGCCCTTTTAAGGCCAGGACCAGGGGGCACCTGGGTGGTGCAGTCGGTTAAGCTTCGGCCTTGGGCTCAGGTCAGGATCTCAGGTCCTGGGATTAACCCCTGAGTTGGGCTGCCTGCTCAGCGGAGAGTCTGCTTCTCCCTTTCCCTCTGCCCCTCCTCCTGCCTGTGCTTTCTCTCATTCTTAAATAAATAAATAAATAGATAAAATCTTTAAAAATAATAATAATAATAATAAGACCAGGACCAGAAGGGTTCTGGGATGGGTCTTTTCAGCCTTCAGTGGAGAATGAACCTTCACTGCACTTTGTATTTTGATTTCATAGGCACATGAATAACTCAGCACCCCTTCACAAGCATCTTCTTCTCATGGTCTTGCTCTCTTAAGAACAGGATAAATAGCAAGCCCCTGCTGAACACGACTTGGCTTCTGTAGAAATGTAGAATCTGGTTCAGACCAAATATATTATTGACTATTCTGTTCTAATACAACAGAATTTATCTTTTCTAAATAGCTTTAATCTTTGTTACCTAGTGCATCATTATTTGCACAGCTTGAGTTTATCCATGAGAAGGTCACCACGAAGGGTCTGATCAGACCCAGTTGAAGGACCCCACCAATAAAGCTGTACTCACCCAGCTGGCTTGTGATGACACGTCCTCAAACATAAACCTCCACAATTACCTGCTAGCCTTAGCACTCTTTATGTCTTGGGTCATCCTATTCAAAAATAATGTCTTCTTATTGACTTATGTTTCAAATATTAGGTTTGAGTCACTTGTGAGCCCAAAGTGACTTAATGCCGGAGCATTCTTGGGTCCCTGTTGTATAGTATACTTCCAGAATGTGATGTGTGCTTACTTAAAAATGTAACTTTTTGTTTGTTTCCAGTTCAACCTGAAGATGGCCAACATGCACTGGTCTTAGTATTTCTTGCAGAACACACATAGCTTTTTTATTTTTAAAACACAGCATTATGTCTCCAGTTAGAAAATATTTTGAAATCTTCTCTTGTTTAAATATCACTCACACTCTTTTGTGTAATCCCAATCTTTAAATTCTAAATCAGGTTCATTCCTTACCAAGTAAAATATCAAGTTTCCTCTCACTCCAAAGTCAAACATTTTTTGAGGGCAAGAGTATTCTACAAGTGAATTCATCTGATAAAATTCTACCACAAAAGGCCCATCAGTTTGTCAGATGTTTCCATTATTGTCAAAATTCCCATCGGCCCTCCTCAGCAAGTTTCTTCACTTTGTCTCCTATGTGCGAATTTGTTTGCCTGACTCAGTATTGTTGCTGAATTTAGTAGATGGTGTCGAAGTTAAAAGTCAGGAAATTTGTTTTTCTCATCATCACGAATCATGAATCTTTTCATTTCTGTATCAGTCACCTCCTACCTGTAAGGTGAGCTCTGGTCCAAGGAGAGGATGTGATTAGGATCAGTAAATAAATATCCGAATGTTTTCAAAGATACTAGACAGATGATGGCGCAGATTTTTCTATTAGTTCTACAACTTAACACGAGGTCTTAGGGGTTTGATGTTTATGAATGAGGGAACTTATAAAGCCTGATAATACGAAACATGGAACATGCCTTAGTAAGTTCTTTGAGGAAACATGCACTATTGTTTCTTCTTGTAAAGCTCGCATATACAATTGCATATTTCTTTATGGCTCGGTGTTGTCTTAAGCTATGGCCCTCTATGGAGGTTACTGTCAGTCTGAGGGGAGAAAGACCTCTAGACGCATCCAGTGTCTTTCTCTACACATTTATCACAACATGGTAGCTGGACAAAAGCTGTCCACCCGCCCACTGTGTCCTCCAAGCTTCTCTCTCACTCATTCCTCCATCTATCCATTCGCCAGGCTCTTACCTGGGGGAACAGACACTGGCATACTCCACGCCATGCCTCTTCTGCCTACCTCTGGCTTCAGCTGTGAGTGGATGGACAGATCCCTGTTTTCTGACAGAGCCCTTATACAATGAGCCCCGTGTGACTCTCAACTTTTTTGTCTCTGTGCTTTCTCAAAGCCTGGAAACATCCAAGAAGTTGGGAACATGGCTCCCCAGGACAACCTTTGCTGGTGGGTGGAAGGGATGGGCAGACAAATGCCCCAAACTGTTGTCCTTCAGAGGAGAGTTTTGGGCTCCATGCAATGCCATTTCTCAGAGGGTCTCCAGAGGATCAGAGCCCCATGGCTCACAGTGATAACTAACTCTTATTGACTTTTTTCAACGGCACACCCTTTATTGACATTTTTCTTCCCCGTGCCCTCACTCCTGGAATCATCTCCCTAATACACCTCCTGCACCCAAGACCTGATCTTGGGCTCTCTTTGTCAATGAACTGAAACTAAGACATTTCCCAAATCACTTCAGTTCAATAAACTTTGTTTGGCTATTAGCTCCTGTGCTGGGAAATGTGCTCAGGTTTGAAGTTAAGTAATGTTAGAGCACATTTTGATCTCAAAGAGTAGGAGCTTTCTTTAACAGATCAACACAAAGAGACGCATCATCATGATGCAATACTGTAGTTGCTATAAAAATGGCACGTCCAAAGGTTTGTGGTCGCTCCAGAGAGAGACCAGCAATGTCTTCGTGGAGTGGAGGGCAGTGGAAACAGAGAGTCTCTTGTAGAATGCTTCCAGGAAAGATGTTTAAACTGATGCTAGGTGTATCAGATAATGGTGTGCTGCACAGAAAACAAGAAAAACAGAAGCATTCTGAACAAAAATTAAAATCTTGGAATATTTATTCCTTCAGCGTGAGTTACTTGCCATGTTCCAAGTTTCCCATGCAGCACTGGGACCAAGTCAGTAAAGGAGTCCGCATTTTACATGAAGTTCTGTCAGGACCCACTCTAGGTCCCAAGGACGTCACTGACTTTCCACTGTACAGCGGACATTTTCATATCCAGAACTACATTTTCCTATTTTTTTTCTTTTTCCTTTTTAATTTCATGCAGATTTTGTCAAAAATCTCCCATTTCTAATTTCTTACTCTCCGTGTACATAATTAGGCAGTGTAATGTCTTGAGCCGTTTTGAGGAGTGACTTGCTGGAGAGGTGAAGGACCCACAATGATGTGTCTGAAGAGCTTAAAAATGGTGGATATTCTTGTATGCAAATTTCTAAAATATTCAGAAGTTCTTGGTTCCACACTTCTGCTTCGCTTCTCAATGCGCCACTCTCACCCTTGAAACGACAGCATGTGAAACACTCAGTTAACGGAGCCCCTCACCCAGGGATGATCACATAGGACATTCGGATCTGCCAACCCGACCCGGAGTCCTTCAGAAACCAGCTCCGAGAACTTTATCTGGAAAACTCTGTCAGGGTGCTGGAATCAGAAGTGGAAACGCAGGTGGAAAGGGGCACAACTGGCTCCTGACCTATTGAAATGCACCCCCATCTGTGTCTGCAGGACAGATTTGTTGCCTGCTAACACATGTCTTTCCTGTCTCCTAACCATGACTTGAGCCCACATTCTCACACCCCCAAGGAGAGACAGAGCAGGAAAGGCAGCATGGCCTGAGCACTGGGGCTCGTGCACACCGGGCTCGTCTTCAGCCACGGAAGGTCACACTTCTTCCAAAGCCAGCGTCTGCCAACCTCACCCGCAGCCCTGCTCCCACTCCCGGTTTTTACATGATGATCCCAGTTTCTCAGTTCAGTAAACTGCCTCGTTTAAATATTCCTCTCATCTATTTCTTTCCTCCTCAGGGGAGCAAAGTATTTCCTGACATCTGTTTTGAATTTGTTTTTCTTTTAATTTCTATGTATGCCTCTTTTTCCTATCATCTGCCCTGAATTGAAAACAACATATGGGGTTGAAGGGTTTCCTTCCACTTCCAGAAAAATACTACCTTTCACCTCAGGGGACTCCAGAAGGACATTTGTGCTCCCTGTCCGTGGATCACATGGCCAGGGCAATGTAGCCACCTCCGCGCAGGGGACGGAAACAAAGCCGTGTGTCCCTAAAAACCAAATATGCCATAAGCCTAGAATACTTACTGAAAGAAAACGATGGGTGACCCCTGTTAGGAAGTCCATATTCAGTTCGTATCATCCCCAAAATCTTATGCTGAAGCCTCGACCCCCAACGTGATGGCATTTGGAGATGGGGTCTTAGGGAGGCAATGAAGGTTAGGTGAAGCTCTAATGAAGGTTAGGTGGGATCAGAGCGTGGAATCCTCACGACGGGTTTAGTGCCTTTACAAGAAGAGACACCAGAGAGCTCTCTTGAGATCTCTGTCTCTGCCCTTGTGAGGACACAGCAAGGTGTGGCTCTCTGAAAGTCTCGCACCTTGACCTTCTGCTTCCAGTCTCCAGAACGGGGAGACACTCTCACTTCACCTTGCATGAAGGGTTGCCTCACTCAAATCACAGTGGCTTAATCATGGTGGTTCAAGCCACCCAGTGTGTAGTGTATTGTTACGGCAGCCCTAGCGGACAAAATTCCCTTTGTTGAAGAGATTGTCACTGTTGCTCTCTGTAGATCCCATGATGCCCCTAGAGATGTGCAGGGAACCCTTCCTGCATCTGGGGCTCTACCGACTCTATTGACCGTATGGATATATTCCTCCGGGTTCCCTAAGCTCTGCTGACTCAGGTCTAAGGCAAAGCCTTTGCCTCTGCCACCTGCAATGGTGCTATTTGGAGCTTGTTCCTCATATAATCATTGCAGACTTTTTGGAGAATAAATGGAAATGGACAAGACATTATCTACAATTCTACAATCCTAAGATAAATAACGAGCATGTGTAGCTAAGATTACTTCCAGTCTTTTTAATATGCTTATCTATGCTTAAACTGAAGCCCATGTATGCATATGTTTGCTGTGCATATGTTTATGCATATATTATTATTATATATTCATGTATATTATATATGCGTGAGTCTAGCGGATATGTATCTATGTGTATGTATACATCCTGACTGATACATCTGCTTGTGTGTTTTATACACACACACACACACACACACACACACACACACGCAGACATACACACATGCTTCACCTATGATGTCAGCAAAGGATTCTGCCAACTAGATTCTTTGTGATTCAGAATCTAGAGAAAGCAAACAATTGGAAAGGGGAGAAAATGAGTTTATGAGAAGTGTTGTTGAAAATCAGAAAATGAATTCCCTTAAATGTTCTTTGAAAAATTAAAGTAAAAATTACAATTCTTTGTATTTACTGCCCGATGGCTGGACTCTTTGAGTGCCGCTCCACGCAGAGACTATGTCGTGTGGCCCCTTGCTTAGAGGCCCCTTGCTTAAAAGCTGAGCCACCGAATCGTGCTGATAAGGTCACTTCTGTTCCAGCCTATGTCCCTTCACAAAGGGCCTCGTTGTTTTTTGCAACACATGTCGGTCTCCTTAAAGGAAATATTTTACTTTACTTTTTCAGTAGTAGAGGAGGATGTAAATGTGAAATAGTATTTGTAACAGTCGTGGAGGGAAACTCAGACGTCAGAGCAAAGCGTGGAGAAGGCAGAAGAGCACGACAAAGATCCAGCTCTTGCCGTCAGCTCCGCCAGCACTAGGTCTGCACTGAGGGAAGTCACGGCAGGGCAAGCGCATCCCCAAGAGCCACTGGCTGCCCAGTGCGGCTGGGCTCTGGGTCCCAGGGAGGCTCTGCCACCTCTGACTTACCCTGGCAGCCCATCCACATTCCCGTGTCCGCTGGCCCCTGGCCATTTGTATTTTGAGATGTTCACAAGAGTGGGAAAATATTTTCCTCTCATTTCCAGCAGGAAATCATTTCTGCGAGTGATTGGCTGCTCTGAACAGTCTTCATTCGAGAATCCACATTTCCTAAGACGGGCATCTCCTTTTAGAAAATGGAGTGTCTGTTCACACTGTCCTGCAGTTCAATTCTCACGGTCTCCGGTGACCTTGGAAAGGAAAGAACAGGCCTGGAGGGGCTTGCTGGGATATGGTGTTCCTTAACTGTCCATTATGAACTTCTAAAATTACGAAGATGAAGAAAATCTTGGAATATGTCCTGAAGGTACTTAGTCTGTGCTTTTCAAAGTCTGTTCAAAATGTGGCATTATGATGAAACGTTAAGACATAAATAATGATTTTTAAACATCATAAGAAGTTTTTCCAAATTAAATGATTACACGATTCTTTAAAAAAAAAAATGGTTACAGGTGTTCGGTTTCTTTGCAGTTACCTGAAAAATGGTTTCCTGAAGCTGATCAAGTCAACTGCCCCATTACAATTTTGTATCAATTCTAAAGGATATGGGGTGTCCAAATTGGGTGAGGAAAGAGGGGAAAAAAAGCATGAGAATATGAGATCAAAGCACGTACACGATAGGAGAAAACGCTTTTTCTTTGTGGCTTTGAAAAATCTCTTCCAAGGGATCCCCCCCCCCCATCTACTTTGGGGTTTGGCATATGGTGCGCGCTACAGATGGATAGGCAGTAATACAGCTGTAAAGTATCTGGCACTCTCTTGCTCCGTGGTGCTCTACGCCAGCTGGCCAGCAGCAGCCTGAGCTTGGAGCAGGAGCTGATTCCTCCCAGCTGTTATGTAAAAGAGAGGAGAGAACGGTTGTTGCTCACCAATTTTCCTTCTAAGCCATTTTAGCTTGCGCTCCATCCCAACAAAATAACGCTGCCCCCCATGGCTACTTCTTGCCACCTGGCATACTTGGTCCACATTTTGCAAACCCTCGAATACAGCTGCATTTGGATATGGTTTAAGAAATGGGCAGAGTGCACAGTAGCACAGCAAGTTGAGAATAGTGCACGAAAGGGGGAATCTCTGTTCCGTGCAGGGGGCATGGGGTGTGGAGGTGTCCCTCAGGCCCTCCGCATGCCACCAGCCCTGATGCAGCCCATGCAGAGAGGCGGCCAGTAAACGTCTCTCCCTGCACACCTATAGGACCCAATATGAGGATATCGCCTTGCTCAGTAGCTTGTTTCTGGCTGAAGATACATCAGACAATATTTACAGTAATAGATTAAGAAAAAAAAAAAAAAGCTCTGACTTAGAAGAGACATTTGGAAAGGAGTCTACACACTTCAGAGCCTGAAGCACAAATCCTGTCTGGAAGACTAGAGATGTGGGGGAAAGGTTACATGATGGAGTGCCCAGCGAAGTCATCAGACCATTTCCCTTAGAAAGCACGAGGGTCACATCTCCTTTTAGAAATGTGCATGTTATACTTTCCCTAGGAAGAAGAATGCATTTCATTGGTCATTTTTTGTGTGTTTTGAATTTATACCTTTTTTTAAAAAAAAGATTTTAGTTATTTATTTGACAGAGATCACAAGTAGGCAGAGAGGCAGGCAGAGAGAGAGAGAAGGAAGCAGGCTCCCCAATGAGCAGAGAGCCCAATGTGGGGCTCGATCCCAGGACCCTGAGATCATAACCTGAGCTGAACACAGAGGCTTAACCTACTGAGCCACCCAGGCACCCCTTGAATTTATACTTCTAAGGGTGATTTTTTCTCTAACCCTGAACGTACACTGAAAAACTCTAGTCCCTCCTTGGACTCTCCAGAAACTCCTCCAATAACATTTCCCACCCCACCCCTAAATATTCCTCACAGATACCTGCCTCCTTAGCACAGTAGGCAGCGCGTCAGTCTCATAAATATTCCTCACAGAGCATCTGTTCATTGTGCCCCCTTGGGCAGCTCTGAGGTGGGGAGGAAAAGGGTGAAGCACTATTTACTGGAAAATGAGATGTTTTCAAGATTCTCTGTGGTGATTCACATCACCTGAGATGCTGCCAAGGCTTAGAGCCGATATCTTGACCTCTGCGCAGAAGTAAAGGAGAAAACACGGAGAACGCACAGAGGTTCTGCCTTTGCCCAAAAGGCACAGACCACCAAGCACCTATATGTCCGCTTCCTATGATTGCGTGTTGGACTGTGCCATGTGAACACCCAAACCCAACACGCACGGTAAAATCTAAAAATCACTGGTCACGAGCAAGTCTGTTTAGCACAGCGAAGGCCACGTGTCAAGGCCAGCCATCCTGAGAGCCCTGCGGGTGCCTACAGTCGCCATCCTTCCGACCTGCCTCATAATTATGTTGTGAATCAATGGCCCTCCATCTCTTCAGATTTGACGGACCCTTTTATCTTTCCCCAAGCTCAACAAAAAGTTGTCATAAACTTAAACATGTTGGGATGCCTGGGTGGCTCAGTCAGTTAAGGGTCCTGGGACTGAGTCCTGCATCAGGCTCCTTGCTTGGTGGGGAGCCTGCTTCTCCCTCTGCCTGACATGCCTCCTCTTTGTGCTCTCTCAGACACACACACACACACACACACACACACACACACCCCTGAGATGTGCTGCCCATGACTGGGGAGAAGGAAGGGTACCAGTGGTATAATGATTGTAGAACAGGGAATAGAAAGCCAAAAAAAAAAAAAAAAAGACAAATTTATAATTTACAGACATCAGAGAGCCATTGTGGAAAGGCTGGAGAGGATATATGAACGAATGCTGATTTCCCTCAATACATAATCATGAAATATTTTTATTAAACACATTTGGAGGAAAGATAACTAATATTTTTAAATAGCATTTTTTAAGACATCAAGGTGAAATTAAAGAACTGAATTTCTCATGGAATATACACTATATTTCTGCAATTCATCTAGGACCTGTGAATAAGACACTTTCAAATACCCTTTTTATCTCCCCTGACTGCCGGCTTTATCACAAGTAGAAGCAGTGCTTTAGGAAGTAACAGAACATTGACCAACAAACACTGTCTGATTCAGTGATTTATTTTCTTCAAAAGTTATAGCTGTATTCAAAATGATACCCAGTGAAGGGTCACACATTAATTTAAAAATGTTTCAGCAGGACAATTTATCTGTGAACTTTGTGATATCACCACATCATTGTAAAATACCTTCTCTTTTTTTTCCCCCTCTCTGGCCAGTGATAATAACAACATACCTCACAAATGCTACTAATACTCAACAAAACACGTATGTTAAGCACTTTCTGTGTGCCGTGCTCTACGAGGCAATATGACAGGTAGGGATGGTAGGGAAGGAAGAAGACAGGGAAGGAAAAGTCTTTTCCAAGGAATGGACTTTGTACTGACGATCCTAGTGAGCTAAATTCTCTCAGTGCTAAAGAAGCTATTGATGGAAGTTTTGGGGGGGCAGAAGGGAGGGAAGGAACCCCCAATAAATTCTTCAGAGCAGATAGGCTTAGATGAAGAGGAGTAAAGAAGGTAGAAAGATGGATAGAAACAAGCTATGTCTGCAACACCTCATAGCTAATAAATTTATGAAAAGATTGAGAGAAATAGGACTTATTGTTTCAGTGATAAGAAAAAAGTCATGGATCTTCCAGAGAACTCTTCCCAAAATTGAGTTACTTGGTCCTAAGACATTGTTTCTTGTACGTATATAGAGGTCATTGGATCAGATTACATTATTTTCATTACATGGGTGGATTTGATGTTTGTGACAAAGAATCGTGGATCAACCGCCTTCACCAGTATTACGCTCCCTCCCTTGAGATTTTGTGGGTTGCTTCCCTTTCTTTACTCTGGAACCCAGGGAAAATTTGCCGTGCTCTTACCCAAGAACAGTAGCCCTGGAAATAAACCTTATAACGTGGGAAACCCTGGGAATACACGCAGAAGAAAAACCCAAATAATGTCCAGGGCAACGAGGAAATACAAGTTGCAGAGATGTCTTGTGTGGTAAAGGCACCATGGGAAATCCATCTTCCTTTCCAAACCTGATCTTCCTTATGTTGACAAACAAAGTCTTCGTGCTAACTAAAACTAACCACTATTTGCCAGACTCTTGGTGAACCTCTGTATCTCTATATTCTCTTTCATGCCAATTTCTTAGGATGCTGTAGGGTAGCTGTGAACAATAAATGAGATTGTATAAATATCGCTCTTGCCACAAGTTCTAGTACTCAGCTAGATGTTGGTGAAGATCAGAATTTAGCAATAAGTCTTTTCTGGTCCAGTTCACAACCCGGGTTTTCTATGTATCTTTTGTGAACATTCGAAGCCACTGTGACCCATGCAGAAGAAAAGAGGCAGCTCGGCAGCTCTTCCAAACAGTAGGTCTAATTTGGTTGCCTTTTTTCGTGAATATGTGTTCACAGTAATTACATGCCTAGTTCTAGAGCCTCTTTTATACCTTAAGTGTTATTTTGAGCTGAGTATCATATATGACAAGAAAGTTAAAATACTAGAACACTATAATGAGACAGGGTTAGTGCGCACTAAAGAATAAACATGTGTGAAATGAGACACAGGAAGTGATCAGTCACTAATAGAAGCCTCAGCCTTCAGAATGTTTTTCTTCTTATTTGGGTTCAACTATTAGTTCTCAGTAGTCTTATGACTTGGCTAAATTCCTTAATAAGCATGGATGCGTTAATTGTAGAGAGAACTCAATCTGTCTTCTGTCTCAAACTCTTCAAATTATATTAATTTCGCCTACTGGATTTCTGTCATCTCAGCACTGTCTCCTTCTAACTGCTCTTCCACATATCCTTGAAGTGCCAGAAAAACTAATCTCTCCCAATACTAATGTCCTCTGGGGGGGTGGGGGGGAAGAAAAAGAAAAGAAAAGAAAAGAAAAAAAAAACACCTGTTGTAAAAAGATGGAAATCAAGTAGGTGGGAAATGTCATAGAATTCTCTGGTTTGGGCAGAGACAGAATAACTTCTAAGTGGAGTACAAAGTAAAAGCACACTTAAAGTGAAGTTTTTCATTCTCTGATTGTTACGATTATTTTCTGCCTCTGTCAACTTTGCCAATCCCTTTTTCCCACTGCAGGATTTGGGGCTAAAAGAGATAACTCTACTATTTCACTGGGATCTGTCTATTTAACTGTCTTAATCTCACTTAACTTTAGTAGAGGCTACCTTCACTGTAATTATTGTCTGTTCATGCAGTTTTTACATAAACTTACTTGGTGATTCTTCTGCATCAGGCACTGCCTCTGTTCCAGGGATACAGCAGGAAACAAAACGAACAAACGTCTTTGCTCTTACTAAACGTTATTTGCTTGGGGGTGGGGGGGCAGGCGATATGATGAAAAGTAAATATATAATAGGTTAGGTACTCCTAAATCCAAAGAAGGAAAAAAGAATAAGAAATACGAGGACGGGGGTTGAGATGACATTTTAGATGGGATGGCCCAGGGAGGAGAAAAGAGGAAAAGAGGGAAATGTCAAGAATGCCCCCATGGCATTTGGGTTGAGTGAGGGAAGCATAGAACCCAGTACCTGGAAGAAGTCGGGTTCAGAATAGGTTCCAATACCAGGAAATACCAGACTTTAGACTCAGGGCCTATTTTCAACAGGAGACCAAATAGGAATGTCAAGAAGGTAGTTGGGTACTTGGATGCAGAGGGAGAAGTCTGGATTTAAGATATCAATCTGGGAAGCACTCTCCAGATGCTGGTCCAAATCATGTGTCTGGAGAAGATCCTAAGGGTGCAAACAGGTAGGAGAAGAGCAGAAGGTCTAAGCTCTGCAGAGGTCAGGGAGAGGGAGAACTCTGCAGAGGAGCTGGGAAGCCAGGAGGAAAACCCAGACAATGTGACGTCCTGAAACCCCAGGAAAGAGAACATCTGAAGGCAGAGCATCGTGTCTATCAAATGCTACTGAGGGAAAAGGACCCCAGAAACTCAGAAATGGACACTAGATTTGCAACATGAAGGCTAATGATGACTGAGATGGATGGTGTCCTCAGGAAACTAAATTTCAGTGGATCCAGGCAAAAGGGGAAAGAAAAATTGGCTTCTTAAGAATCAGGCTTTTCTCCTCCAAACCTTTCCTTATTAAGTGGATTGGCAATAAGAACTTTTTTTTTTTTTTAACCAAAGAAATAAATGCTTTGTTTTCTTAAAAAAAAAAAAAAAATTGAAAGACACAGGGACACTTGTTTAGCTAAGGTATTACTTGAACAACTTGGCAAAGGCAGTCTCCTTTCCAGCAATACCAGTAGCAAAATTCCTTCAATAAGGATGTTCCAAAACAACACTCAAGTTAGCTTTCAGTCCAAAGATCCAGAGGCATTCTTTTCCCCCCTTGAAAATGGTAGGCTGGAGTATGATTACTAAAAAATCCTGGAAAGCTGGCATTTTCTTTTTTTAGGAATAATCTCCTAAAAGCTTTTTCTCATGTACAAGTACCAAAATACCAAAGTCAACATCATTTTTCTAGCCCTTCATGGAAAATATTTCTCAACCTGGGAATGAGTCAAATTTGCACTCTGGAAATATAAAAGCTACATCAACTTCACATACTATAGAGAAAAAAGTCAGGAGACGTATCTTCAAGTAGTAGATTCTGGGCTTGATTAAGAAGTTTCTGTGCCAAAAGAAAACTAACAGTGTGTTTTCTCTACCTGGGAAGGTGGAAGAACAGAGGGCTCTCATCTTTGCCACGTGAGACTATTAAAGGGATTATACTGCGGTAAAAAGTATTAATGAAATCTCACTAACGGTAGCCAACCCTTGACTTTCTAACAATGCCTCACTCCCTTTTTGGTGAATGAGAAGCACACGGGTGTCTGCCAAAGAGCCCTATAATCAATTTCCGACTACTAGAAAGGTTCTTTTGCATGAGAGGAGAGACTAAAAAAACCATGAGCTTTGCAGTAGAATTTTGATACATTTAAGAAATCATAGATCTGATGCTGGTTAACTCCTGAAATGCCAACCAATGTCATTAGAAGTTCTGCATCAATAGGAAACCGGGTCCTCCTCACTCATCATTTGATACCCACATGGGCAACACCTTTGTAACTTGGATTGCCATCCATCAGCCCGCCTGTGATCAAGGAGCCCCGTTCAACATTGAGTTCCTGAAATCTAATATTTACCAAATGTGCAGCCTTGATCCTTCACAATCCTCTTTGCAAGTCAGAAGGTAGAGACCACTGGCTTCCACGAAGCCCTGCAGTGACTTTGATTACAACTGATACACAGCTCGAAGTCTACACTGTTGCCATTGTGTTTCTCATTCCACAAAGCTGCGTCCTATTCTAGACCTCTCTCAGCAAAGTCAGTTTTCTGATCTAACACAGTGGCACTTGCCTTTGGATGCTAACCATTTTTGAAAGGCATTTAAGGCATGTACTTAGGTCTCTTAACTAACTAAAAATTAGCACCCCCAAATTGCAACATTATTATTTAAAATACAAAATCACCTCAAATTTTACATTTTCAGAAATTATGGAAATTTGAATATAGTCCTAGACTATGCGCGTTTTTCCATTAAAGTGGTAATTTGTTTAATTGAAAAAGGATGAACTAAATAGGCTATGAACTTACTTTTTTATGGCTCAATGTAAAGTTTGCAAATTTAACAAATTTATCTATGGGATATACTTACACTGAAAAGCCATTAACTATTTATCTTACAGTCGAATTTAACTAGATCTTTCATATTTTATCTGGCAACCCAGAACAGCATCACAAAACAAAATTCATCACAGACATGAACAGCATTTATGTGATTCCTTTCTGGAATGGCGAAGGGAAAATAATGTTGTTTTAAGATAGCACTACTGTATTTAAAACATGATAAAAAATAATTCTTCTTAAACTGAGTCCAGCAGCAACAGCTAAGAAAAGCAGTGATTCCCAAAGGTGTCCTAAGGTCCACACTTTCGTGTCACCTGTGCGTGCTAGAATTGCAAACACACTCAGTTCCCTCCCAGACCTCCCGAATCACGGATCTGGACGCGCGGGTCTCACATTCTGATACACGTTCAAGTTTGACATCCACTGAGGAGCGAACTGTTCCGTTTGCATTAACATCTCAAGCCAACCAGACAACACTCATCAACTTAAGAACCTAAGTTTTGATTGCTACGGGTTATCATTGTTCTTGTTTTCTGGCTTTTGTTTTTCATAATAGAAACTGAGGACTTGAATCCTTTTTTAATTAAACGAGGAGGATATGGGTCTGGGGTGAGGGAGGGGCGAATCGAGAGTAAGGTTTTGACATCTTGCTTTACACAACCTTTCATCTGAGGGCTGGCCTGAGATAGTTTCCCGAGCAGCAACATTATTTATTGACTCCAACTGAAAGCCATTTAATCAAATGAGCTCTAGTGTAAGGTCACTTTTGCAGATAGCAGGGTCTCCTTATCTAAACAACGCTGTAGAATGGTTCTTAAGTAAGAGCAGGTAATGAACATTCTGAAGCTGCTGGGGAAAATGCTAGATACAGTGCTTGTGCTTTTCACACAGGAGTCTGCATCCAAGATGTAAATAAAGAAATGTTGTAACAAAGATCTTCTAAAGCATTGGATGATCTGTGAACTACAATCGCTTGCTTACGAACATTTTCACTTTGGGAGAGTTTGGTTGGGTAACAGATTATCCTAATTATGGTAACAGGGAACTTAATACCATGGGCTCAACATATGTATGTCATATATCCTAATGATACTAAATTAGAATTGTATCACGTGATGACAAAAAGGTATCACCTTGCTGGGATTAACAATCTCATATCTCATGTTTACTATACATTTTGGTATGGTCTAAGGGTTTTGATCAAATAAGTATATGTTCTGTTTGTTTTTTTCTACAAGGGAATAAACATAAATTAGCTTTGATGTTATTAACCTCTTTGTCACTAATTCCTTTTTGAGTTTTGTCTCTTAGGTTCTTAATGTAGGAAATGACGACTGTTTATACATGATGTTATGTCACCCTTTGCAATATAACATTATATCTTCATTCAAAGAAGTCTGATTAAATGTTTCATTAAATATTTATAATGTTACAGGCATAATACATATAAAGACAAATAAATACAGATGTGTATAACTGTATTTACAATACAGATGCATAAATATATGTATTACACAGATATCACATCTGTCAACATTTACACAAGATTGTAATCATCTAGATGATGCTGTGGTTTCCTATGCTTAGCCTATACCATGCCCACGGAGAACTGCTCAGTAAATATACTGGCTGCTAACAGAGAGTGTCCTAAGAAAGTGAGATAAGGACTATGATGGCAGACGAGGTGCCTTCCCAGATCCTGATGGCAAACACAGGGATTATAACTGAAGGATGAACAACTCACACACATGAAAACTTTCCCAAAAACATAGCATGACAGAACATTACCTATCACAATTTGAGCGAATAGCTAATTTCCAATAAAAACCCTTGAACTAAAACTCAAAGGGTAGGACATTCATCCTTGCTAAGTGGGTCCACGCATGAATTAGAAAAGGACCACTTCTGGGGCGCCTGGGTGGCTCAGTGGGTTAAGCCGCTGCCTTCGGCTCAGGTCATGATCCCAGAGTCCTGGGATCGAGTCCCGCATCGGGCTCTCGGCTCAGCAGGGAGCCTGCTTCCCTCTCTCTCTCTCTCTGCCTGCCTCTCTGTCTACTTGTAATCTCTGTCTGTCAAATAAACAATTAAAAAAAAAATTTTTTTAAATAAAAAAAAAAAAGGACCACTTCTACCAGACTTTTCCTAATGTCTCCAGGATGAATCCAGTCCTTACCAAAATTCTGCAAATCTTCTCCGGCCCGGTGTCCTCAAGAGTGTGGCACATAGTGAAACTGCATGAGTGGCTCAGATGACCAAGAAGATACCAATCGGTCACAGAAGCCTACAGTGAGCCAACCAGGTGTTCGTGCATTGGCAGTAAGAGGTGTTTGGATTAATCTTATTGTGAAACTAAACGCATTTTAAAAATGGAACAGTTGCTACTGTGATTAAAACTGTAAAGTTCATACCAAAAAAAAAAAAAAAAAGGAAGGAAAGAAAAAGAAAGAAAACAAAATATTCCCCTTTAGCTATACACTGACTTTAGCTGAAAGTCATGTGAACAGTAATAAACTGCATCTGTTTGAAAATACAGTTCCCTAATTCTATCATTCCCCAAGGCAGAAACAGCTATGACAAATAATTATCTTTGTGCCACTCAAGCATGAAGAACCCAACATTGTTTTGAAACCTTATTCCAGCTAACTTCAAGGAGAGTCCTCTAAATTCCCTTGATCATGAATACGTTACTCTCTCTTTTAAAGCAGAGGAGAAAGTATTCTAGAGGGTTCGAGCCACATGTGTTCCCTACAACTCATTTCTTTGTGAAAAGGATTTCATCTGTATGACAAATCACAAATTCATTAATATTTTTATGGCCCAACAAGTCAAGACATGCTTTTGTAGGTAGCATCAAAGCAAAGGAACTTGCTTTATTGTATCAAATGCTCTAATATTTGCTAAAAGTTATTAGACCTAAAAATGCTTCTGCTGAACAAATAAAGCCACAAAAAAACTAGAGGGAAAAAATCATTTTAAAAAGGAACTATTACGGTATTAGTCTTAATGTTTGATTTGGGTTAAAAAGTATTTCAGTTGAAATGTTCCGGTGATGTAAATTTCCTTCTTGCTAAACTGAACTGAAGAGCCCACAGTGCGTTTCCTCAATGATAAAGGGTTTCTATACATTTTCTCATAGCCTCGTTTTTATAACTAGTGTTCACATACTACTGAGGTAGTTTGATTAAAAATGCTCACATGGCTAAATTCTTCTATTTTACATGGCTAAGTACATTCTGGATAATGAGTCTTTTTATTTTGTTCAAGAGAATATAGTTTGACTATGAAGGCTGAGCAGAAAATTTAATCGTGAGTTGTAAAATGTGGCATGAAATGCTATGAAATTAAGATGTAAAATGCTGCCAAAAGGGTTTTCAAAGAAATAAGGAAAAATGTTCCACTGGACTAAACGCCCCTCTTCTTCATGTTGATGTGCCCTTGTGTCATGAGAGGCGTGTGCCCAGGAGAGACAGCGATATTGGGGATGAGCTGGAAATCTGTACGTGGAGGACAGTGGACCTGAGCATTCGCAGATGCCCAGCTCTTGGACCAAACCAAATTCACATTCCTGAGAACTCCAGTTCCACTCAGGACACTGAATGTGCTTTCAAACAGTCACTCCAAACAGGCCAAGGTCCCAGGAGGGCAAGGATTGCAAAGAAGAGGAAAACGCTCTTAGATCTTGCAGACTCTGAAGGGTCATGTCTAAGTAGGAAAAGAAGAGATGCTGAGACCCGAGAAAGCCACATTGGGTCTTATTGTGGATGATGACAAAAGCTGTTGCGAGAAATTTGTGTTTACTTCATTACCGAGGAGGGCCAGAAAGTGTCCCAGTGGAGTGGAGACATGACAAGAGCTAGTTGGTCGATCCGGGGGAGAAGCCGGAGGGAGAACAAGGATGTGGGAGACAGTGGAGTGAACTAGGGAAAGGATCAGTGGTGTCTGGCTCCTCTATGAGTAACAAGCTCCAAATGTCTCCAAGTTTCACTCCTGGCTATAAGGAGCTTACAGAATGATAATTTGGGCATCCCGTTAATACCCATCTGCCATTCATCGATGCAGGGAGTTGTGTTTACAAGTTATACATAGAATTTTTACTAGAATTCCATTTTTACATGTGAAAGCTGAAGATCAAGTGATTAAGTGCATCTTATTCCAGTCTTAATACATCTCCCCCCGACCCCGCCTCACCCCCCACCCACATCCCACCTAACGCCCACCCCCGCCCCTGTGCTGCCACCTGAGGTATAGTCAGCCGCTTGGACGGTCAAAGCCATGTTTCTCAAGAGTAAGAATCACGTGGAGACCATGTTAAAATGTGCTCAGCTTGGGGCCTGCACTTAGATTCTGCATCTAAGGAGTTCCCAGGTATTGACGATGCTGGTGGTCCACCAACCACATCTTGAGTATGGAATGAAGTATTTAAATACTTTCTTCTTGCATCATGTATCGTAGGGAAAGTGGCTAGAAGTGGGCAGAAATAGATCCACTATGCATAGAAGTAGGATCTTCATTAAAAATAGTACTAATATGGGTCGCCTGGGTGATTCAGGGGGTTAAAGCCTCTGCCTTTGGCTCAGGTCATGATCCCAGAGTCCTGGGATCGAGCCCCGCATCCGGCTCTTTGCTCAGCGGGGAGCCTGCTTCCCCACCCCCCACCCCTGCCTACTTGTGATCTCTGTCAAATAAATTTTTTAAAAATCTTTAAAAAATAGTAACAATTATAATAATAATACCTTACATTTATTTAGTGTGTAATAGTACACAAAGTTCTTTTAGAACATTAGCGCATTTACTACTATCCAAATTACCTATATATTACTATCATCTCACATCTGTGTATAAAATTGTGATCAATTTGAGACCATGTGTTTATTTATTTTCCTTAAAAATTTTATTCAGAATCACATCTAGTGATGACTAAAATTTTCAAAGAGGCGACTACCTATAATGAAAATTTTTAGGTCTTTCTGGATTATACGGAAAATAAGTAGAATCGCAACCTTGGGACACCTGGGTAACTCGGTTGGTTAAGCAGCTGCCTCGAGGGCTCAGTTCATGATCTCAGGGTCCTAGGATCAAGCCCTGCATTGGGCTCCCCACTCAGCAGGCAGTCTGCTTCTCCCTCCCCTGTCCCCCTGATTGTGAGCTTAATATCTCTCTCTCCCTCTCTTTTACTCTCTCTCTCTGAATAAGTTAATAAAATATTTAAAAAAAAAAGAACTACATCCCCAATCGTCGTGTTGCCCTAAAATCAGAACTCCAGCAAAAATATGTGAATTCAAAGCCTTTGCTTATGTATATCTGCCAAAGTATCTGGAGTTTTCCATAGGCGCATTTCTCAGTGAGGAAAAGTAGGTTGCAAGAATAGAAATTGCCATTTAAGAATTTTCCCCCTCAGAGACACACCATAAGTGACTCTTAATCTTACAAAACAAACTGAGGGTTGCTGGGGGGAGGGGGGTTGGGAGAAGGGGGGGTGGGGTTATGGACATTGGGGAGGGTATGTGCTTTGGTGAGTGCTGTGCGATTCACAGACCTGTACCCCTGGGGATAAAAATACATGTTTATAAAAAAAATAAAAAATTTAAAACATCAAAAAAAATAAAATAAAATAAAATAAAGAATTTTCCCCCTCAGAACATTTACATCAGTTATTTCCATACAGATTTTTCTAAGTCAGGTCCAAATAACAAAGTATTAAAGAAGAGATGTGGGAGTTTTCATTATAATTGTGTACAAGCTTTACCTCCTGTGAAATGGATGAAGAAGTACATAGTAACACTCCAACTGACCAACGGGAAAATTCAACGTACATTGTATTTTTTTTTTTTTTTAGAGAAAAAGTCAAGTCTACCTAAGGAATGTAGAAGCATGATGAAGGGTCAATGTTTCAATCTCTTTTCCCAAAAGAAAGCATTATAAATCTCCATCTTTAGCCACTGCCACCTGGTCCGTGAAATCTGGGCAGCACGGGGTAGGAGGAATGGAGGACCTGCCATACAGACCCAGGTCAGAATGCTTCTGTGGTGTCTGGAGCACATGTCTAGCTGGGCTGGGATCCTGGTGATGAGGGTTTCTCAGCTATTCCAAATTTCATCTGCTTCTTCTCTGACCACAGTAAATGGGATCCCCCGAGCAAAGATACATTTGATTATTTAAAACACCATAAATGTTCACATGACCTCTTTCTTCCCCGATGGGACCAATTCTAACTCTGCTATAGATTCAATGGAAAAATAGAAAAATGGGGTAGAAACAAGCTCAGTACAAAGTGGAAGGTGCAGGTATCACTCTGGTGGATCTGTCCCTCTGGGGTGAATGGGTCTGCCTAGAGGTCCCACAACAAGTTCATAAATTGCCTGAAGAAGGATTTCAGTTTCTCTTGATTTTCTAGGCCCTTTAGTTCTTGGATATCTACCCCAAATATGGTTGACTGGCCAGCTTTCTGTCCATGTGAGCATGGCCCAATGTTAAAATGCATTTTTCTTTTAAACTCTTGGGGCGAAATGTAGATGTTGTGATACAATTTTGAACTTGTGTAAATATCTGAAAGAGAAAACTTTGGTCTGGGATGTCCCAGTTTTGCTCTAAATGTGTCCAAGTCTAGAAAGGTAAACTGGTAGCTGTTTGGCTTGTGATCGAAGAGGATGCTGATGCCATGCACTTGTCTGGGGTCGTAGTTCCAAGCCTTCCTGGTGTCCCAGAGAAGAGCAAAAAACCCAGTTTAAATACTATGTGACTTTTTAAAAAGATATTATTTATTCATTTGAGGGAGAGAGAAAGCATGAGCAGGGGTGAGAAGCAGAGGCAGAGGGGAAAGAAGACTGCCTTCTGAGCAGGGATCCAGATGTGGGGCTAGATCCCAGGACTCCAGGATCTTGACCTGAGCTGAAGGCAGATGCCTAACGTCTGAGCCACCCAGATGCCTTTTTTTTTTTTTCAATGCAGACAGAGGACCTTGAAAATCACTAAGTCATTGAAAATGTGGACATATCAGCATGCCAGGGAACATGGGAGGAGCTCATAATTGATTTCCATGAGTCTTGTTTCACCTCTTCCCCAAATCTACAGGTGACTACCGGGAGAGTGCCATTTTCTTGTTTCTCCTAGAGAACTTCCCGCTCTGGCCCCATGATGTGCAGTCACCTCTTCTTATAAAGGGAAACCAGACCAGACATAAAGCTCCCTCACCTCACTCCTGATGCTTGTAAACTGTGGGGAAAAGAAAGGGAACAAAACGCATGAATGAATGAATGAATGAATGGTCCCCCTCCACTATCCAGTAAATGTCTATACAGGCTAATGTGAACAATAACAAAACAGTCAAAACGACCAATACAGACCAATACAGTAATGATCGTGAATGTTTTGTAAATATATTGGCCTATGTGTTGTGTGCTTTAATCTTACTAGCTCCTGGCCTTTCTTTTTTTTTTTTCCTTTTCTTTTTTTAAAGATTTTTCATTTATTTATTTGACAGACAGGGATCACAAGTAGACAGAGAGGCAGGGAAAGAGAGAGGGAGAAGCTGGCTCCCTGCTGAGTAAAGAGCCCAATTTGGGCCTCGATCCTGGGACCCTGAGATCATGACCTGACCCGAATGCAGAGGCTTAACCCACTGAGCCACCCAGGCGCCCAGTTCCTGGCCTTTCGCGTCCCCACTTCTTTTATGTGTATGCAGACTGAAGTTAAACATTCAAGTCATGATGCTCCCCAACAGAACCCCCCAAAAGTTTAAGAATTAACTGAATTAGCTTCTTTCAAGATATGTCTCCAAAGGCAGAGGAAACAAAAGTGAAAATGAACTTTTGGGACTTCATCAAGATCAAAATCTTCTGTACAGCAAAGGAAACTGTCAACAAAACAAAGAGACAGCCCATGGAATGAGAGAAGATATTTGCAAATGACAGTACAGACAAAAGGTTGATATCCAGGATCTATAAAGAACTCCTCAAACTCAACACACACAAAACAGATAATCATATCAAAAAATGGGCAGAAGAAGAATAAATGAAACAAGATGGGATTGGGAGGGAGACAAACCATAAGTGACTTTTAATCTCACAAAACAAACTGAGGGTTGCTGGGGGGAGGGGGTTTGGGAGAAGGGGGTGGGATTATGGACATTGGGGAGGGTATGTGCTTTGGTGAGTGCTGTGAAGTGTGTAAACCTGGTGATTCACAGACCTGTACCCCTGGGGATAGAGTATTATGCCTCCATCAGAAAGGATGAATACCCAACTTTTGTAGCAACATGGACGGGACTGGAAGAGATTATGCTGAGTGAAATAAGTCAAGCAGAGAGAGTCAATTATCATATGATTTCACTTATTTGTGGAGCATAACAAATAGCATGGAGGACATGGGGACTTAGAGTGGAGAAGGGAGTTGGGGGAAATTGGAAGGGGAGGTGAACCATGAGAGACTATGGACTCTGAAAAACAATCTGAGGGTTTTGAAGGGACGGGGGTGGGAGGTTGGGGTACCAGGTGGTGGGTATTATAGAGGGCACGGATTGCATGGAGCACGGGGTGTGGTGCAAAAATAATGAATACTGTTATGCTGGAAATAAAAAAAAAATGGGCAGAAGATATGAACAGACACTTCTCCAATGAAGACCTACAAGGCTATCAGACACATGAAAAAATGCTCATCATCACTAGCCATCAGGGAGATTCAAATTAAAACCACATTGAGATACCACCTTATACCAGTTAGAATGGCCAAAATTAGCAAAACAGGAAACAACATGTGTTGGAGAGGATGTGGAGAAAAAGGAACCCTTTTACACTGCTGGTGGGAATGCAAGTTGGTGCAGCCTCTTTGGAGAACAGTGTGGAGATTCCTCAAGACATTAAAAATAGAGCTTCCCTATGACCCTGTTATTGCACTACTGGGTATTTACCCCAAAGATACAGATGTAGTGAAAAGAAGGGCCATCTATACCCCAATGTTTATAGCAACAATGGCCAGGGTCACCACACTGTAGAAAGAACCAAGATGCCCTTCAACAGACGAATGGATAAGGAAGATGTGGTCCATATATATTATGGAGTATTCTGCCTCCATCAGAAAGGATGAATACCCAACTCTTGTAGCAAAATGGATGGGACTGAAAGAGATTATGCTGAGTGAAATAAGTCAAGCAGAGAGAGTCAATTATCATATGGTTTCACTTATTTGTGGAGCATAACAAATAGCATGGAGGACAAGGGGAGTTAGAGAGGAGAAGAGAGTTGGGGGAAATTGGAAGGGGAGGTGAATCATGAGAGACTATGGACTCTGAAAAACAACCTGAGGGTTTTCAAGGGAAGGGGGTGGGAGGTTGGGGGAACCAGGTGGTGGGTATTATAGAGGGCACGGATTGCATGGAGCACTGGGTGTGGTGCAAAAACAATGAATACTGTTACGCTGAAAAGAAATAATAAATAAATAAACAAACAAATAAATAAATAAATAAATAAATATAGCAGCAATCTTAAAAAAAAAAAAAAAACCAGAATTAACTGAAGTAGTAGTTTGTTAAGAACCGATGAATGAAAATCTTCAATGAGGAGTATTGCAGGGACGACTATGCAGGGAAATAAACAATTCTATTCCAAAGGAGTTGTTTGGAAACCCAAACACATTTTTCCATAGGATCTTTTTCTCATGATGGGACCCTGAGAAGTGCACTCAGTTAAAAATCTAACTGGGTTAGAGCCCTGTGAGTACCACCCCATCCCACCAGCGTTCAGAGAAAAGTGTTCAGATTCCAACCTGGCCCTGCAGGGGAGGGACCTTGGAGAGCGTCCAGGCTGAGCACTGCCTGCAGGAGCCAAGGAGGCTGGGGGCAGCGGGACGCTCAGGACCAGGCTGGGGACAGGCCTGGGGAGCGGGTGCATCTCAGCCGCCACCACAGCTCAGTTTTACCCTCACGGAGTTTCTCTCCCTCACTCGCCCCATCTCTGTCATCTCTTCTACACGGAGAATCCCTGGGGACACTGTCCTGTGCCATCTGTACCCTTAGCTTCTCTGCTCTCTGGAAACCTGACCCACTCCCCTAAGCTCAAAACTCCACTGAAGTCACTCAGGACCTCTCCCTTGTTGGATTCCACTGTCTCTGTTCAAGCCCCACTGCTTCAGTCCTCCTCCTGAGAATTCGGCACCGGCCATCTGCACAGGTGTCCTCCAAAGCTGCTGGTCATCTCAGCCTGTGCCTTCTAGTTTCTTTCATTGTCTTCCTCTTCACGTTTGCCCTTTCGCTGTTGGCTTTCCTAAGCTCTCTGTCCTCTCTCTGCCTCTCAGCCTGCGCCCTCTTCCCTCACCATGGCACCCACCCTGGGGTCCCGCCCTCCTGCTGCACATGGCACCGGCCTTGGTGCCCCATCCAGTTCCTGCACCATGGCACCCAACCTGGGGCCCTGCCCTCTCCTGTAATAGTGACTATAAAATGGAAAGCAACAACAAAATACTATTGAATAAATAGTTGTTATGGACATTAATTTTTAAATGAGTAAGTTGTTATTTCCTATATCATGTAATTTTAAACATCTCTTCCATGTTTTCTTAAAAACAAACAAACCTGTTCCCCAATCAAATCAGCTTAACCTAATGATCCTAACTTGGAGAAAAAACAGATATACCAAATCTATTTTTAAAATTTTACCCTTTCCTGGCTTCCAAGAGCGTGTTACGTTACAAAGATGCGTACAACATAACAAAACAAAATCAATTATATAGGTCATGAAAATCTAAGAGTAACATGAAAGGTTGAAAAGCGAAATGGAATCTGGAGTGAAGTCAGATTGCAAAACGCTTGCCATAAACTTCCTGTACCTCCCTGGGGCAAGACCCCAAACCCGGAGCAGAGTGTTCTAGAATGAACAGAGGCAGGAGTTACCCTGGCCTGAAGTTACAAACAAAGCAGTTGCTCAGAAGAACTACAGGTCTTTCTAATCTTAAAAATAGAAGAATTTTCTCCTGTGAGTTTCATGGGATGAACATAATTCTATGAATAACAATGATTTTAAGGACAATATCTTTTCACCAAAACTGATCTTCCTTAACTCATTTGAGAGATACACTCGCATGTGACAAGAAAGGTGATGGTCTACAGCAAAACCAGCATCCGTATTTCTAATCTTCTGTTTTCCTAGAATACAGTGGTCAGTCATGCATCTCTTCGATAATGTACATCACACTTGGTGATGTGCGAGTGAAAGACATCTTACGTGCAGAAATAAATGCAAGTGAAGTAGAGTTTCCACACGCCACATCCTTGCATTCTCATTTTTTAAGATATAATGAGAGAAGAAATGCAAAGATGTAGAATGTGAAACACATACTTCAACTACATTTATTTCTGCCACTAAGGTGTCTCTCATTCGCATATCAAAAAAACAATTTTTAAAGTGCTTCATTTGAATTTCGGTGTTCCTTAAAAACATCTTAGCCACCAACAGATTCGATTTTGGAAAAAAGCTTCCTTTGAAAAACATGGCATTGATTTTTTTTTTTTCCCCTTAACACATAAAACTATTTATAACAGATACTATCAGGTTGACCCCTTCCTTGCCTTCCTGGATTCATGGCAGGGTAATAATGAAGGAATTCAAGGAGCAGATTTTAAATTAATCGTCAATTTGAACTTTGAATGATTATTGCTTTGTGCCTGTTTGGGAAACATGATTGCTGGATTTAGAGATGGATAGGGACAAGCCGCTCTGCTCTGACAAACCATTCTTCTGAGGAAATTGAACTGTTCTTTTTCCAATGGGGTAATGATACCTAATCCATCGAGATGTAAAAACTCTATAAGAAAGGGCCTTTTTTACAGAGCACTCGGTCAGCTGGTTAAAGAAAGTGAGCAGTGGTCTTAATGGAAGATAAACAGTTGCCCTATAGGGTTTTATCTGTCATACTGATCTCAGAAAGCATCTCACATAAAACTGGAGTTAAAAAGACTGTCAAGGCGGGCCGCACCACTCCATAAATGAGTATTGGGGGCTTAGCTCCTGAGCCCTGCACATGCGAAATGTTTAAAATATGTGGAAGAAAGCTTTTCCCTCCACATTAGTCCAGGCATACTCAGTGAACCCAATGTGAGATAATCCAAAACAATTCAGGTTCAACAAAGGTTGGGAAAATATTGTAGTAGACATAAAGCTTTGATGGGGAGCTTCTTTGATCTAAAGATTATAAAATACACCGTTTCTAATCTGACAAATTTTGAGCTGAAAAGCACAGTATCTAAACATTCCTCTTTTGTCATAACAGTTTAATCCCTTAAGAATGTGATTTAAACCACTGAGAGCAAAGGTTACCATGAGATTTGTATGAAAGAGGAAAACTGCCTTAGACACCTTGATAGAAGTATGTGAGGGTCATTAAATTATAGAACAATTGGCTTTGCCAGGTCAACTTCGGTTCAAGACATGCCGAATGCCCCTTTTTTCCCTGGCAATTAGGTAAAAGATAAACAGTTCTCCAGTTCTCTTCTCTCTCTCTCTCTCTCTCTCTCTCTCTGTGGTTTTACCTTAATGTCTACCTTTCCATTTCTTTTTTTTTTTTTTTTTAGTTGAAGTGGAAATTTCCTTGGTGAAATTTCAAGCTTCTGTACATTCCCCCAATAGCTACAATGAAATTCTCTGTAAAAATGCTGCCAGGTTGCAATTATGTGTTTTCCGTGCATAGAGGTTTTCCCAAAAATGCATCCATAGTCTTTTAACCAACAGTACCAAATGTGAACCACAGGAATGGCCATCGATTGTGACAAAATGAATAGACTCGTTTTTCACGTGGGGCCAAATGAGGTTTAAAATACTCACTGGGGCCAAATGCATGTCCTTGTTCCCTCTAGTGGAAGAGAATTGATGCTTCTGAACACAAGAAGACAAAAGCTGATTAACCACACTTGTCTTAACTTTCTCCAGCCACTAAGGTAGATAGAGCTGGGGTGGCAATATGTTAAATGTATGACGGTCTGTCCACTGATCATTAGGAACTTGGACATCATTGATGCATCCCCATGAGTTAAGCATCCTTGTTTAGGGTTCCAGTAGAAATAGATTATCGATGATGTGCTTGCGTGAGCAGCAGAGGCATCATAGAAATGGTGTTTGGTATTTAAATTAAAGCTGTACATGGCACCTGTACTCCACCTGCCACTTTCTGCCACAAAAGGGGGAAAGAAGACTGGCTAGAGCAGAGGGATGTAGAGCTTCATTCAGTAAACGCTGCTTCCCAGCCCCCACGACTCCAGATGGTTTGGAAAGCCTAGAAAACATGCATTCTATTTCTCCCAGAAGTGCAGAGTTAGGAGGAATCTTGCAAAATCATCTGCTCCAAGTAGCCAGATTTATGTATGTAAATGTCTAGATGCTTCGGGAAACAGATATTCTTTTCTTAAATATTTTATAAGCAAATTAACCCATAAACCAAGCTTGCCAGATGACTAATTTGACATCTATTTCTCAGGAATAGGTACCAGAAGACACAGACGCATAAAAAGTGAGTCTGAGGTCCCTGTGCTTTTAGGTTCTTGTCACTGCAGAGATGGCAAATCACCTTGAAATGGCACGTCAATACAACAGGCCTCCTTGAGGGTCCAAGCCCGTCATCAGGGTGATGCAAAGAGGTTCATGGATATCTAAGGAGAGTTCTGGACTAAATCCCATCCTCACGGTGAATGAGGACACAGAGTTGATTTGGGGGAGGCGCATCTGAGAGCATTCTAATACAAGTGAGAAAGACCCTGCTCCTTCCAGGGGATAAGATTAGACCACAGGTCACGTGGCCCAACCCCAGCAGAGCTCTGGGCCAGCGCTGTGCAGCCATTCACTCACTGAGCGTTCACTTAATGCCCTGAGCCTCTTGCAGAAGCACAGTGTCTGCCCACGTGGAGCTCGCAGTGCCTTTCCCTGGTGCCTAGATACGGTCCTAGGTCTGATGGACTGAGCCAATTCTTGCCAAGGGCCTGGCCTTCTCTATCAGCCATATGGATTTGCAATCCCCATGAAAATCTTGGCAAGAGGAACACGTGCTATATTCACTTTTTGCCTCCATTGTGGGAGGGGCATAAAATTAGCGGGTCACTGTGCAAGCACATTGTTGTGTTTAGACGAGAAAAAGTAGAAAATGCACTGAATGGCCCTTTCCTATCGAAGCTTGATGGTGTTCCCTCACCAGCACAAACAGACTCCCATCAACAAATGGTTTTCTGCCTTTGTCTTGTTAGATGTCCATCTTTGGCTTCCTTCTATTTAAAAAAAAAAAAAAAAACATTTTAAAAGAAAAGAGTTTTCAAATGCACGAGGCTAACAGCTTAGCATGTGAGAGGACTCGGCTGAAATATTTATCAGCTGACTAGCTATTATTGGTAAGAACTCGTGGAGGACACTCGTGAAGTTCTAGAGGACTGAAAAGGGCAAATGTAGTGTCTATATTTAAAAATGGGATTGAACAATGACCCTGAAACTACAGGCGTCAGCTTATTTTTCTTACCTGGAAAAACCAGAACAAATCATCCAAAAATCAATTTGCAAGCACAAGGAGAGCACATTGTGCTAGCTAATAATTCACCGGCCATCGTGAAGCAAAAGGTTGTCAAAGTTTATAATTTCTTCCTACGATAGTGATAGCCTGGTAAATTAGAGGGCAGAAATGGCATCATATTTCTTCCCTAATAAAGTTTATTGTCTCTTATTCCCATATAATCGGAGTAAATATGAACTAGGGCTGGAGGTCATAATAAAGTTACATGGTCACAGACATAATTTTGACGTTTCACTGAAACATTCATCAGTGAGTAATCCCATTTCAATTTTATTGCTTAATTAAGTGGGATTTTTGTAAGAGGTCCAGTTGGGATCTAGTCCTATTTGATATTTTCGACTTGACTGCATACAAAATAAACTCTAAGCTTATTACGTGAATTGATGATAGTCTAAGAGGTTTAATTATCACTTTTAGCCGCAGAGTTAGAATTCAAAATAACACTGAAATAATAAACAGAGTGGAATTTAACAGTGAAAGGAAAGATACAAGAAATCTATGAAGAAATGATCATCCAGAAATTTTCAAGTATAAATTAAAAGAAAAAAAATAAAGGATACCTAGGGTTTCAACTGGATAATTGTTCAGCAACAACAACAAAACCAGTATAGAAACAGAAATTTGGAAATAAAAAAGCATTTTTAAAGTGATCAAATTCAAAAAAATAAAAATGAAAAGTAAAAGGATCAAATTTATGATTTTACGTTTAAATAGAAATGTTTTTAAAAAGAGGCTTCCAACAAAATTACATAGGGTTGAAGCACCTGATTTGTCTGAAATGTTACATCAAACTATGAACCCATTCCGGGTGGGACATGGGTCTCTCTAGTGGGTTGACTCCCCAGTAGGCACCCCGTGAGCATTCCATGGTTAGAGAGCAGGTCCCCTTGCTAAGAGTAAATGTATATAAATATAAATATTCTCCATGCTTGGATGCTAGAACAAAACTGCTACCTCTCATTGACTAGACAGGCACTGAAATTGAGAGCAATCATTCGGAAACATCTAGAACATTTTGACAGAGTGATTTTACATGTGTTGAATCTAGTAATAAAAAAAATTGAACATATTTTGCGTACATTTTCTGCTCATTTGCCTAGCATTTCACTTCTTTTGTAGTTTGAAAATATAAGGTTTTGTGATCAGTTGGAAATTTAAAAACCAGACTTTTCACCACAGTTTGAGAAAAATTGATATGGAGCACATAGAAAAATGAAAAAAAAAATAAATCCATTCTTTATATTAACACCAGCTTGGTTTATTTCAAACCATTTCTAGAAAATAAACTACAATATGTGAAAAAATATCAAAAAGATTTAGAGTTAAGAATCTGGTCCGCAGGTAAGATATAAGACCAATCAATGTATTCTCCACCTGCGGACATGAAGCGAGCTCTTCAAGCATCTTTCTGTTTCATGATATCATCTCTAGTTCTTCAGGGTTACGTTTTAGTGTCTTTCCTTCTTCCGGAACACTTAAAGCAAGCATGTTTATTTTAGTATCAATGGTCATGCTAGTAATGGTCCTCAGATTCTTCGTTTTAATAGATTATTTATTAAACTATAAGTAGTTCTGGTCCTCTCGTTGTTTATGTCTAGAGTCCATGTGGAATCAGTTGCTAGGTGCTACCCATGATCAAAAGCCCGAAGTCCACAACGATGGTCTATCTGTCTCCCTTTATCTGTGTTCCTATCACTCCCCACAGAGCACAGTGAGAGCAGACTGGGGGAGGAACTGGGGTGATACCTCACACCTTATTTCTCTAGGTTCCGGCCTGATTGGTATCCTCTTTTATCTACGGAGGGGGGCACTTTCCATCTAAACTCACACCTTCTACATGTCACTCTGCTGTAATACATAATGGAAGGTCTCCCAAATGTAAAGATAATGAGAAGAAGTATATGAAAACACCCACAAGTTAATAGCCTGATGGGGAAAAGTTCATCTCATCTTTTCCATCTACCATTTTCATAACACTCTAGCCTTTGACATTCCCAGGGAAGGATAACAGTGAGTTCCCATACAAATCACACTGGTGTTGCTAACTGAAATATACATGTTCCAACCACAATGAACCACGTGGACGGCCAACATTTTCCAGTAAGACCTTATTTGTACCGCTGTTTTATAGGTTCTGTCCATATGGGTCCCTTTTCCTGTTAAGACCCGTCGTGAGCTTCTCAGTGACTACCCAAGGAGCAACCACGGAGACCATCTGAAGAACAGAACACTGTCCTCATCTAGAAGCCAGGGCCTCTTTAGTATTTGACTCCTGCTCAACTACTACAGAGGAGCCCATTCAGTACCTCCTCAAAGGCTCAAGCCCAGAAGACTTATCCAAACACTGAAGTCCAGCACTCTGGGATGCCACCGTAATACGGCCATGGCATCTGGGCCTCCCACTCAGGTCCACCCAGACGCCTCGAGTCTGCTGTGCCCTGCAACTTTCTGGAATGCCCCCTGTTCTTACACCATCACCAGCCTTCCTCCAACCACACTGCAGCCATCTGCCCGGGCTCAGCACCCTCATGTCTTCCTGGTCGGGGCCAGACCCCCTGTATGCGCCCCTATAACATTGTGCTTCCATGGGTTCTTCCCCTCCATGACCCCACAACTGACAGCTTCTTCACAGCCTACAGCTCCGTTCCTGGTCTCAGTCTTCACGGTGCCAGGCACACGCTAATGAGCCTGCGTTCTGAGTGTACCTTCTCACGCTCTGGGCCTGGACATGGCAGAAGGAGCAGTCAACCTGTTCTACGGGAATCCGTTCAGAACCAACTAAGCACTCCATGTCCTGTGTCCTTATCCTCCTCCCTACTCTCCAGAATGTAGGTGTCTCTGCTCATTCGTTCTCTCCTGAGGATAGTCATATAAACTGTCACTCTGCGATTCTCTCTTCTTTCGCTTTGGTGGCATCTGTCACAGATGCTGCTCTGAAATGTACTTCCTTTTGCTGGCCCTGCCTGGAAACGATGCTCCTCCTACACTCTTCCCTCTTCAGTATGTCTTTCTCCTAATATTGCCTGCATCTTCTTCCTCCATTCCATGTCCTTTCTGGTTCATTCGCCATCACCCACAGCCAGGTCTGTAGTCTCATCGCCCGGAACTCCCTTTCTCCATCATGCCTTCCATCCTGGTCTGTCAGTCTTTCCCTCCCTCACACCCACTTTCCCTGCTAAGTTCCCCCACTCCCCATTCCTCTGTTTCTCCTCTTTGATTAGACACTCTCAGCTTCCCCTCTTTTTCGTCGTGGTTTGATCACACTCTCTCTGTGTGATCACCTGTACAGTGTTCTCACTCCCTTAGTTTCCCACATCCCCATGTCTACCCATGCACCCCTCTCACAAAATCCCAACCCTCGCTCATCTCCAGAATCCTGCAGCTAAGAGCCAAGAGCCGCATGACCCAGGCCTTGAGGAAAAAAAACAAGAAACAAAAAACAAAAACACGAGGAAAGAGGGTTCTGCCACGATCTAATGTCCACCGAGGGGTGCGAGCTGCCTGCTGCGCAGAGTTCTGGGCACAGCAGAGGACATGACTGCTTCCACGAACCCTCCAGCGCCTTTTCTGGACCTCTAGTTGAATCTGGACCTCTAGATTAATCCCGTTTAATGGATTCTTTCTGTTTTTCTTGACTTTGTCTTTTGCAATAAAACTCTTTTTTTTTTTAAGATTTTGATTATTTTGAGAGAGTGTGTGTGTGTGAGCATGCTCGCTTGAGCAGGGGGGAGGGGCAGCGGGAGAGGAGGGAATCCACAAGCAGACTCTCCACTGGGCACAGAGTTCGATCCCATGACCCTGAGATCTCAACATGAACCAAAACCAAGAGTCAGACACTCAACCAACTGAGCCCCATAAGACTCTTATTTTTGAGTGAAATCGTATTAAGGAATCCCCAACATTAAAAATAGATGAAAGTGATAAAAGAGGCCCTCAGGCAGTATCCACTTCAATTGTTTGGCCAAAATAAATGTTTAATTTTCATAGCCCCAGAAACACCTTCTTTCACCCAGGGTGGCACAGGGCTCATTTCAAGAACTGCTCTGCTATTCCTTTAGGCTACAAGATTTATTATAAAATAAAAAAGGCAAATTGCACAGGAGTACACTTAGTATCACTCCATTTATACAAAGAATATTTTGTGGAAATCAAATATGGAAATTAACATTGATTTCCTCCCAAGACCAGGAAAAGTATACGAGGAAAAAATTACATTCTTCAATACATTGAACATATATACATACATTTACATATATATTTATTTATTTACTTATTTGTATATATATATTTACTATAAATATGTTATTTTTATCATTATTATGATTTTTTTATTACCATTTATCAAATAAAAGAGAAGGAAGGCACCAGGATATAAGTCTTCTGAGATACCTCTCAGCTCTAAGGTTCTGCAATTTTGTCTCCTGTGAGTCAACCTCTCTTCTTGCCCAGTACTTGCAAATGCTAAAAGTCACCTGGGAAAAGGGCAGGTCTAGAACTTAACAGAGTTGTTTCTAGAAAGGAATTCTGCCTCAGAAGCTTATGGACTGAATTGTGTCCCCACAAAAAGACATGGCACAGTCCTACGCTCCAGTACCTCAGAATATGACGTGACTTGGAAAATAGGCAGATGTGATGATTTAAGTTAGCATGAGGTCCTACTGCTGAAGTAGGGTGGGCAACTGAGCTAACGTGACAAGTGTCCTTATAAGAAGAAGAGATATGCAAGAGAGAAGCATCCATGTGAAGAACTGGAGATACAGGGGAAGGCCACGTGAGGAGGGACTAGGGACCAGCGTGATGTGGCAGCTAGTCATGGAACAGAAAGGAGATGGCTGGGAAGAAGCAAGTGAGGATTCTCCTCAGAGAAGGAACCAACCCTGCCAGTACCCCATCTAGACTCCAGCCTCCAGAGCTGCAGGAAAATAAATCCCTGTTGTTTTCATTCACCAGGTTATGTGATATTTTGTCCCAGAAACCCTAGAAAAAGAACACACAAGCCTACCCTCAAAGACATATCTTTATAACCACCACTTCCCATGTGGCTGCCTATCCTGCCCACATTCTGAAGAGTTGTCAGACCCAATAATGAAGACACAGTAAATGGAATTTTTTATTCACTGGCCCCTGGATTCAAATTCAGAAAGGAGAGTTAAAATCAAGGATCTAATCATTTTATGTCTGGTTTTGAACTACATGATGTATGATAATATAACAACTAGAATATAATAATATTCCAACAAAGGCAATTAGAGTCATCACACAGCTTTATTTGAGATCCAACTGAATCTATAGTGCATTATTGATATTTCTCCTCAACCATCAGTAAAGAAATGGAATTGAACCATGAATATTTTACATCTAGAAGCCATCAATTTGGAAACAGCCTTCAAAATTACACACATAACAGGGATCTGGAGATAATCCTCACAAAATGCATTAGATTAATTTTGATTTTAAAATGTTGTCCATATAATTCTTAGGCAGCATTATTTTTTCACTGTAATAAATTTCTAGGATTGGACTATATTCTATTTCAATTTGTCACTAAGAATAAAATCACACACTTCAGATACAAGAGGAAACTGTGAGGTTTACTTCATGCAGCAGGGACTCCCACACAACTGACCTAGAAACATCCGAAAGTTGTTACAATAGCTGTCTTTGAACTTAGCCAAAAAAAACTTCAGAATTTCCTGTCAACAAAAATCTCAACTGGGCCTCTGGAACCTATAATTAGACAGTTTTCAGGTTTAATTTTTTCCTATTTCTTTTGAAGCCTCTCTTTCTAGAAATATTTCAATCTCCTGATGGAAAGTGTTTGATGTGAAATGGCCTTTGACCCAAGCAATGGTATTCATGGTGTTTTTAAGGTGCTCTTTCTGTATACCCAATATTTTGGTCTTCATGGTTTTAGATACAAAAGCAAAAAATGAATATGATACTGAATTATATCAAAGTTCATCAATTAAAAATGCAGTAATTATACAAATAGAAGAGATAAACATATCAATAAATCCAAAAATAAATCAAATTTAGGTCCTGTCCCAGCTGGGGACTCATACTTGAGCTTTCTTTGAGGTGTTCATACTAGAATTCTACTCTTCCTCTGGAAACATTAAGAATATCAGCCACTCTTCACAACTGGTGGGCTTCCAACCCCGTCTTCCAGGGATGAGTATGCCACGCATGCCTGTATTGATGAGCAGCCTGCCCTCCTTCCTAACCTCCGTGATTTGGGGGTTTAGGACACCTCCTCTGCCCTAGCCCTCCCCTGGGTGCCCTCGTAGGAGTGGTGATCCTTGGTTAAAATGGAATTCATCACGTTGCCTGATTTCAAGCTTTTCTACAAAGCTGTGGTCACCAAGACAGCATGGTACTGGCACAAAAATAGACACATAGACCAGTGGAACAGAGTAGAGAGTCCAGATATGGACCCACAACTGTATGGTCAAATAATCTTCGACAAAGCAGGAAAAAATATCCACTGGAAAAAAGACTGTCTCTTCAATAAATGGCGCTGGGAAAATTGGACAGCTATGCATAGAAGAATGAAACTTGTCCATTCTCTTACACCAAACACAAAAATAAACTCAAGATGTATAAAAGTCCTCAATGTGAGGTAGGAATCTATCAAAATCTTAGAGGAGAGTATAGGCAGTAACCTCTTCAACATCAGCCACAACAACTTCTTTCAAAACATGCCTCTAAAGGCAAAGGAAACAAAAGTGAAAACTAACTTTGGAGACTTCATCAAGATAAAAAGATTCTGCACAGCAAAGGAAACAGTCAACAAAACAAAGAGGCAACCCACAGAATGGGAGAAGATATTCGCAAATGACACTATAGACAAAGGGCTGATATCCAAGACCTATAAAGAACCCCTCAAACTCAACACTCAAAAAACAGATAATCACATCAAAAAGTGGACATAATACATGAACTGACATTTCTCCAAAGAAGACATACCAATGGCTAGCAGACACATGAAAAAATGTTCATCATCATTAGCCATCAGGGAGATTCAAATCAAACCACATTGAGATAACCACCTTATACCGGTTAGAATGGCCAAAATTAATAAGACAGTAAAAAACAAGTGTTGGAGAAGATGTGGAGAAAGGGGAACCTCTTACACTGTTGGTGGGAATGCAAACTGGTGTAGCCACTTTGGAAGACATTATGGAGATTCCTTAAGAAATTAAAAATAGAGTTACCCTATGACCCTGCAATTGAATTACTGGGTATTTACTCCAAAGATACAGATTTATTGAAAATTAGGGCCATCTGTACCCCAATGTTTATAGCAGCAATGGCTACAGTTACCAAACTGTGGGAAGAGCCAAGATGCCCTTCAACAGATGAATGGATAAAGAAGATATGGTCCATATATACAAAGGAGTATTATGCCTCCATCAGAAAGGATGAATACCCAACTTTTGTAGCAACATGGACGGGACTGGAGGAGATTCTGCTGAGTGAAATCAGTCAAGCAGAGAGAGTCAATTATCATATGGTTTCACTTATTTGTGGAGCATAAGGAATAGCATGGAGGACTTTAGAAGGAAAGGAAAAGTGAATTGGGGCAAATCAGAGGGGGAGACGAAGCATGAGAGATTGTGGACTCTGAGAAACAAACTGAAGATTTTGGAAGGGAGGAGAATGGGGGGATGGGTGAGCCTGGGGCTGGGTAGTGTGGAGGGCACATATTGCAAGGAGCACTGGGTGTGGAGCATAAACCATGAATCTTGGAAGACTAAAAAAATAAAATAAAGTTTAAAAAAATGGAGTTCAGCTAATTATCCTTTCTACCTGCAAGGTGTCCCCTACCATCTGCATGGGTGAGGGGATGAAGGGGAAGCTACAGAAATGGAGTGGGAAAGTGAAAGGAAAGTGGCTGAGAGAGGAGCTGAGAAAGACCTTGGATGCCAGCGGAGAAGGCCCATAGGGTCAGATCTTTCTCTGAAAGCCATTGTTTGATTCCCGGCGCCTCCTAACACTCATGTGGGCCGCCATGTTTACATCCGAATGTCACAAATGCCAAATTTTACAAATGAATTATTTTCCATATAAAGTGCAATCAGTATTATTCCCATAATAATGGAGTTTCTCAAAGTTGAGTAGTATATATACTAAAAAGAGAGAGAGAGAACGAGCAAACAAACTTTTAATGGTGACCAATCATTTTCATCATAAAGTTATTATGGCTGTCTGACAGGCATCCCCCTCTCTCAAAGATATTCAAGTCCTATTTTCTGGAACCTGTAAATACTACCTGTATAATCAAAAAAAGGGAAGGTAGTCTGAAGACATGATTAAATTGAGACTTTGAAATGGGGAGGTTATCCAGGAGTATCTTGGTGGGTCCTAAATGCAGTCATGTGTGTCTTGTAGGGGACACATGACTGCACTTGTAAAGGCATAGGTCAGTGTTGCACAGACAGAGGAGAAGGCAGAGGAGAGAAAAGTTTGAAGAGGTAGCCACAAGCCAAGGAAAACTCATCACCATCAAAAGCTGGAAGAAGAAAGGAACAGATTCTCTTCTGGGGTTTCTGGAAGAAGGGAGGCCCTGCTCATACGTTGATACTGGCCCAGCATTAATGATTTGGGACTTCCAGTCCCCAGAACTGTGATAAAATACATTTCTCTTGTTTGATGTCACCAAGTCTGTGGGAATTTGTTACCGGAGCCTTAGGAAACAAATACAGCTACCGATTATTTCTATTATAAAGTTGAGGTAGAGACATCAAAGAATGGATAAATTCCTTATTCTTATGTCTATAATACACCTGCAAAAAATCCCAACTAATTTATAAATTAAACAAAAAGGAAACTAGCCAATAAAAGAAATGTAAGTTGCAGGATGACTGCAAAATTTGTCACCATTTGTACCAGGGATACAACTCTGAGAGCCATGGTACCTGCCTAAAACACCTGGTGCTATCTGCAGACTTAAATCTCCCAGCACTCTTGCCTGGTTGAACCCCTGTGAGACCTGAGGGAAACCCATCACGCTCAATATTTACCATTGACATACACAGGCTGTCTCTGTCCTTTTCTCATCGCCCTTTGAAATTCAAAGAGAACTAATTGGTGGCAATGGAAGAGTGAACCCAGACACCAGCAGGCCTTGGTAATATTTATAATATTTAGAGGTGAGCCCCTAAAACAGTGCTCCTTACACTTTGGTGTGCAGCAACAGATCTGGGCATCTTCTGGGCGCCATCGGAGAGTCCAGCAAGCAAGTGCCCACCCAGGTGATGTCAATGTTGCTGGACCACAGTTTGAGAACAAAGGAGCTAAAGGACCCATCAGAAATGTGCTTACTTTACATTTCTTCATATCTTGATAGAAATCTTTTTCAAACCTTCAGTGAGTGTGTAGAGCCCCGGCCCACACCCCAAGAGCTACATCAGTCTGAGTCACACACCCGTTGACTGAGACAGGCAAAGAAGACTGTGTTGGCAACTCCCACAGGGAATATCAGTGCTTAACGCACAACAATGCATTTTACTTTTACGTGCCAAGACCACTGCCCGGTGAAGTAACGTGCATTCAGCAATATCTCTCCAATAGCAGCTCCCCAAGCTAGGGGATCCCGGCTTGCAAATTCTCACAAGGGTACCATCTGCAACGTGTGGCCTGACGTGTGGGGCCACAGGGAGACCAGGCTGGAGAGCCGTGCACCAGCTCCAAGACACTTTCGTTCACAAGTGAACACATTGCCCTTCTGGCCATCTCCCAGCTTCTCGAACTGATCACCCGGCCCCATATCACATCTTCAGCAGTAAATATCCTTGCTGAAACAGTGACCCATAATGTCTCTTTTGATCACTCTCTTCAAAGTACTTGATGTGAGAGGAGGAGCAGAAAATACCGGAAGCCGTCACAGGTCGGGTCTCGTTTAACCAGCCTGTCTGTGACACGATGTAGGAGAACATGCACGATTGTGTTCCTAGTCCTCATACTCATGTTAATTTATCATACTTAGCTTAGCTCCCAATTTTAAAAACTACACATAATTTAGGAAGACAAAAAGGGGTTTTCACATGTCCGTTCAAAGGACATTCCCTTCTCCGTTTTACCAGGGTTCAATTAATTCTATAAACATATCATTTACTCTAATAAAAGCAGAGGTAGACAAAGTCATTATTTGTGTGAAATTGGCAATATTACTTATATTACAAATAACATGTCAAATTATGCAAATTCTATTATGAATGTTTTTAAATAAAATAAGAATTTGTATAGTTATTGTTTAATACTATGTGCTTGCTTTTTAAAAATTTTTATAATGCATGTGATTGAGATCTGGAAAAAGGTCAACATTATATTTTAAGTCTTTTCTATTATAAAATAGGATATAAACACAGAAAAGCACATATTAATGAATATTTAAAAATTATTTTTACATAAAATTATTTTAATACATATTTGATCAAAAGACAGACCCCCGACCTGGAAATGAGATATAGACGTAGCAGTTAGAAATCAGTAGAAAAATAAATATTAAGATCATTGACCATACAGGAACTATTAAAATTACATGTCTAAATACATGGGCACACACACAGACACTCACACTTTCATTTGGATTCAGAGATTTTTTTGGATAAAATAAACTAAAATAAATTTAGAAGAAACCATAAAGTTATGTCACTTTTGCAGAACAGCTCTTAAGTAAAGCTCATACACACACACAAAAAAAATGAAATGCTGAAGATTGACAAAATAGGCTTAATTACATTATAATACAGAATATGTTACAAGTTAATTTTTTTTAAAAGGGACAAACAACCCAATAAAGGAATGGGCAAAACTTGTGAATATTCTGCCATTCACAGAAAAGAAAATGAGATCAGCCAATAAACATATGAATATATTCCTGCAACATCATTAGGAATCAGGGAAATGCAGATTAAACTGAGGATGAAATTCTATTTCAATTCCTCAGACTGGAAAAACTATTAATGGCTCAGTGTGTGACAATGAGGAGGCCGGAACTGGCAGAGAGGGCTCCTGGGTGAGCAACCCTGCACTACCCAGGGAAGATAAAGACGCATATTCCTTCCATGTAAGGGATCTGCTTCTAGATAACAAACTTTCTACTCTAGCCCGTGGAGTATCTACCATACGCACACAAGGACATTCAGGATTTTTGCAGCCGTATTTGTAACAGTGAGATAATGGGAGAGTTGGAGCGGAATTACTACCCCTCAGTAGGGGAATATATATAAATAAACGGGTTTATTCCAATATTGGAATTCCATAAGACAATTGATTGAATGAACTGTATCAGCACATATCAACACACGTTGATGACAAAAAGCAGGGTGCAAAAGGGCAAATACAGTGTAGTATAATATAAGTAAAAATATAAGAAGAGCAATAATAGAAGTTGTTTATGAATATAAACATATCTAGGGATAGAAACATCTGCACAGCAATGATATACAAAACTTCAGCCTCCAGGGAGAAAGAGAAGAAAAATGGACAGGAGGCCAGTTTTACTGTATCTCTAACTTTTTTTTTTTAAAACAAAGAAAAGAACTCTGAGGCCAATGTAGCAAACTGCTAACATCTGTTAACGCTGGGTGGTCGACACATGGTTAACTGTTATACTATTTTCATTGCTTTTTGGTATGTTTGAATTATTTCGTATAAAAATAAAAATGCTTAAAATCAAAATTGTCAATTTATTTATTTTTCCAGTTAAATGACATTTTTTATATCTTCAAATGGTTGATTTCATGGCTTGCATGCTTTTAAAATATTTTAATGACGATCACACCCAAAAGATGAGGCCATCGTTGCTTTACTTCGGCGTACAGCGGTGGGGAGGGAAGGAGAGCTGTCATCCATGAACACGCGAGTGTGTGCTTCCGTGAAAGTCAGAGCTCATGAAAGACTGAGAGCTTTTGGCACGGGAAGGTAAGTCGACAGCAGGATCCAGGCTGGACAGGAAAGCGCCTGGAGGCAGAGGTCAGTTGCAGTAGTGGGTGACCCAGCAAAGTTATGAAGTCTTAGCCGGGGAGTACAAAATTAGAGACTAAACAAATCTATTTTAATGGCAAATTCAACAGGATTTGGCAATCAAACCAACCTAAAGCCACGTACAGGACAGCACCCTGAGATTTTACGTCTCAAAGGAAGCGATATTAAGATAAAGGAAACGGCACTTTTAAATGGAGAGATTTTGGATATGCTCAATTTTGGTGAGGTACTTTGAATGTACAAAATGCTCTTCCTTTTTTTTCTTAAGATTTTATTTATTTGAGAGAGAGAGAGAGAGAGAGACAGCAGGAGAGCAGGGGGAGGGGCAGGGGAGAAGCAGACTCCCTGCTGAGCAGAGAGCACAAAAATGTGGGGCTCCATCCCAGGACCCTGATATCATGACCTGAGCTAAAGTCAGATGCTTAACCAACTGAACCACCTACGCTCCCTGAAACAGTTTTCTGAGTGACCACATGTCACCCAAATAACCTGGAATTTGGGTTGCTAGTGGATCGTGAATGTGCGGTCTCCCGTAGGAAGCTGGAGATGCCGGTCCACAGACACAGTGGAGGTCAGCCATAACAAGGCGGGGGAGGGGGAGCTCCGCTCACAGCTCTCTGCCGTGATCGCCGCCCCTTCCCATACATTTCCTTTCCTCTTCCTCCAGCCAATTTTTAATATTGTCTATCTCCTTAAAAGTGCAAGGGTCCTTATCACATATGTATAAAAAAAATAATCAAACTATATCTCTTGCTTTAAGACACACTATACACAGTATGAAATGACATATTGCGGTTTGGTTTGCTTGTTTGAGGGTCTTAGTAGATCTTTTTCTGGGGTTTATTGTCCTTTAGGAGTGAAAGAAACATCCCTAAGTGTTTCTGTATCATCACCACTACCACCAAGTAGGCCGCCCCCGAGTCTAAGGATCCTGGGTATCTCACCCTTGGTCTACACAGCCCAACCTGCTTTAGTCTCCCCAAACACCCATATTTCCAATTCTCTAGAACTGATCTAGGATAGAGCATTGCAATCTGCAGAATTTCAGTCGCCTCATGACATGCTTATTCTTGGCCAGGAATGTCCAGAACATCTCCATAAATCTCTTTCATGTCACATATGCTAAAATGAAAGAATATTTATCATTTCTCCCACCATTCTAGCTTAAATTTCTGCCTACCCGAAGGTATGACTTGTAAAGAAAGGAATATGGAAACATTATTATTTATTCAATATGTAATAGTTCCAGGCAAAAATCTAGACACTGGGATATAGTAATAAATGTTAAAAAAAATAAAAATTTGTATTCTTATAGAGTTTATATCCTTTGGAGTATAGTATATTAAAAATACGTAAGTAAAACATCAAACAAATCATTAAACTAAAGCAAGAAAGGAGAAAAGTTATTCAGGAGGATGTACAGGTTTAAATGGAGTTTTCCAGGGAAAGATTCACGTAACATATAACGAGAACATAAAATTAAGCAAAGACCTCTGAGATGTAAGGGATTTTACATGCAGGTAATGAGGGGATGACTCTCCATGCAGAAAGCACAGCACATGCAAAGGCCCTGAGGTAGAGCTTCTTGCTGTGCCAAAGAAACAGCGATGAGGCTGATTTAACTAGAAAGTGAGTGAATGAGAGGGAGAATCTTAACCAAGACATTGTCAGAGGATGGGTGCCAAGCTGCAGGGTCATTAAGGCCAGAGTAAATATTTTCCTTGTACTTGGGCTGAAATGTGGAAGACACACACATCACACCTAAATACCTGTGCACCTCACACCTGCATGAGTACGCACATGCATACACACATACACACACACCCCTCCCTGGGACAAGGAATACTTTTTCAAAGACAATGAGGTCCAACTCCATGTGTAAGAAAAATAACATTCCCCCAAATAATGGAAACAAGAGTTACTACACAGCCCATTTATATTTTTAAAAGGAGAACTCCTAGACTTTTGGTCTGAAGCAAACTTCCCTAGCAGCTGTGAGGAGCCCCAGGTCTCATGTCCACAACATTCTGCAGCTCACAATGGGCCCCCACCTAGAATAAATGGCGAGGACCCCAAAACAAACTTTTGCTAGCACCTCAGAATGAAGAGAGTGCTTACTGTTACACTAAGAAGAATGCCCCACCTTCATTAAGTTTGAGTCCTACGCTGTATCGAGCACTCTTTATATTAACAACAAAATATTTTTCAATACATTCAGCTATTGTATTCACTATAATAATGTAAAGTTACTAGTAATTGAGAAAATATATTGGGATACTAAAAGAGAACTCCTCCCAAAATAAAAAATAAAAGTAAAAAATATATAAATTAAAATGGAACTACCCTGGAATTCTAGCGACTGAAATGGCCTTGACACTTGTCAGGTCAAACCTCACCTGTGAGAGTTGACAAGAGCTTCGGACTTGAGATTTCCCGCTTCCTTGAGTCTCCTTCTTGCTGTTCTTCCTGACAAGGTGGCTCTTTCACGGGCCTCACTTTCTCGGGTTCCTTCCTGCTCCGGGGCCTTCTTTCCTTCTTTTGAAGATAAGATACAAGATCACGTCTCCAGGGTTATCCACTCTTAGTGATACTCTCAGTTCTGTTTTCTTGATCTCTCTTCTGGTGCTACTTCCAATTCCTTCTAAAGATAGTAAGTAGAAAGGCTTTCAAATTTTCTACACAATAAAGAGCTCTGTTATTTGTGTGTAACTTTCTTTTTTTTTTTCTGCTGAAAAGGTTTCCGTAGTCCCCATATAGCGGACGACATCCGAAGGTACGGAAGGCACTCCTTCCTCACATTGCTATCAAGCTAACACGGCTGTGCCTGCTGCCCTTCGAGGCAACGTGTACCGACTGTCAGCTACTGCTGTCTACAGGGGTACACGAGAAATGGTCACTTTCTCAAAGGGGTTCAGAATCCCTTTCCCTCGGTGGTGCCGAAATAGTTATGTATGTAAATAAATGCATCCTAGTCAAAAACATTCTGATAGGAATATGTCATGTGGAATTAGAGGAAAATCAAAGCAGCTTTCAGGACAAGTCAGATGAAACGTCTGGGCTGGTATCACTCAGGCAGGGAAGAGTCTCGGGGTGGGGGGCGGGGAAGGCCACCAGACAGATGGAAGAGCAAATGCAAAGGCAGAGGTGGGGATCAACACGACCCTTTGGTGAAGTTCAGTTGGCCTGGTGGCACCTGGAACAGGGTGGGCTCAGGAAGGAAGAGATCGGTGGGAACTGGCTCTGATGCGGACGGTGGAGAGCTTCGCGGGCTCAGCCAAGCAGCCCAGACTGTATCTGCTTGACAAGGAGAGCTGTTGAGGAATGCGTGCAGAAGGAAGTATGGTGAGAGCCTCTGGGGACGGGAGGCCGTCAGTAAGTGGCCACACTGTCCTAATGTACGAGAGGACCCGCGAGGCTGTGCTACCCTTCTCCTAGCCCATCAACCCAGACGGCTGACCTTGATTTTTCTTTTATTCCATTACACTTCCAGTGACATACTTTTCAGAGAACTACCTTTTATTAAAACAAGATAAAATAAAATGGAGCACGTGTTTATTCTATTTAAATTCCCTTTTGAAATTAATGGACAATTATTAATATATAAGTATCTTATAGATGTGTGTATGTGTATGTGTATACACACACACACACACACACACACACATACATATATATATATAGAGAGAGAGAGAGAGAGAGATTTATTTTAAGGACCTAACTCACACAATTATGAAAGCTGGTAGATCCAAAGTCTGAAGGGTGGGCCATCAGACTGAAGTCCCAAGGAAAGCTATTGTTCAGGTTGAAAGGTCATCAAAATGGAGAATTTCCTCTTGCTGGAGATAGGGCAACCTTTTGCTTCATCAGGCCTTCAACTGATTGGATGAGGCCCACCAACATTACGAAAGCCTATCCACGTTATGAAAGGCCATCCAGTTTCCTCCAAGTTCATTGGTTTAAATGGTAATCTCATTTAAAAACACCCTCACAGAAACATTAAAAATAATGCTTGATTGAATCGCTGGGCTCTGTGGCCAGCCAAGATGACATAAAATTAGCCATCCCAAGAAGGGCAAAGAGGAATAGAGAGGAGTGTGGAATGCATCTGTGTGTAAGAAGCTGTAGCTTGTTGCCGAGCATGGGCTGGACCTGACGTGCTCCATACATGAAGCACGATGGATATCCAAAAATCGGCAATGCATCCAAAATAACCCACAAAAACATACTATTATTTTATGTTTCCAGTTAGACTGAAGATTGACATAAAAGCCAACTTTCTCTCTCGATTCTCTGTGGATTCTGTGGAAATGTACTATCCCTAGATTCACTTTCCACGGCATCCAGGAATATATTTCAGTGTGGCTGTTCAGAACATGCATACTTTACACGTTATGTCCACGTGAAATAAATGATTTTTTGCAACCTTAACAGATCATAAAAACTGCCATGGGAAGGATTCGGCTATGACATCCCGCCAGGCCGCACTCCAGTACCCTGTCATATACTGGCATGGCCCATGTGGCTTTAAACCACTTTTTAAGCTATATTTAGAGCTTCTCAGGATATAAAAATTTGATCATACATTCCTTTATTTTTATGCTCAATTTCCCACTTCATGCCCTCTCACTTACTTTCCACTTCAAGTAATGCCTCCTGTCAGAGTCGGTTGTGTCTGAAGCTTCCCTGCGTGTTCCCTGAGGCACAGGCGTGCTCCCAGCTAAAGCCGTCTTTCTTTCTTCCCATCAGGTTGTCTGACCCATGAGAACTCAAGCTCTCGCAAGGACGGGAGGAGCTCAGGCCTTCGTGTTGTGGTTTCCACACTCCAGGGCCTCCCTGGAGACAAGGAGATGACTGAGAAAACCCACCGCCCACACCCTCACTGTGCCAACAAGGCCATTTGGACATTTTTCAAGAGAAAACTGGAAAAGTATTTGTTTATGGGAGAAAGTTTCCTGTACCCAGACTGACATGCTGGAGGATGGGAGGTCTTGGAGCAGCACGTGTAGAGGGGGTGAAGGAGTCTCCTGGAATAAGAAATCATTTAAGAGAAGAAGTGAAGTGAGCGCATGATCTGCGGCCCAGCCATGGCACACTTAGCATCTGCATTAGGACAAGAGCCAGCCTTCGGGAGGGTCAGTGGTGCAGTGGCCTTACCTTGCTGTACCTTTGTGAACTCAGGAGCAGATTTCACCTTTCTTTGATTTGAGACTATGTGATAGTCAGTTAGTGGGAAAGACGAAAGTAAAATTATAATGGTACAAAGGATTTTCACAATGGTTTGAGAAGAAAAGACCTGTGAGAATGCAGAAAACCGCAGAGGATACAGGACAAGACGATTTCTGTTACTTAAGTAACATCCTTCCTGATGAAGACAAAGGCATTCTGCCAGCTTCTGTTTGAGACTTTAGGGGGAAATGATTTTTCTTATTCAATATAATCATTTTCAAGATTCCTTGACTATGAGGACATGTTTCGAAACGATTTTTTTTAAAATAAAGCCCTTTTAAAAGTAGATAAAAGGTGAGTTGATGCCTGAACTGTTCTTGCCTCTCCTCCTTAATTCTTGTGGAAAGTGGTGCTAATTCAGAAAGTGAATAAATATATCTATCTGCTGGGGAAAAAATGCCAAGAAATTGCCATCAAATTCCTAGTGCTTTAATTTAAAAAATAATTAAGGGACTATAACCTTTTTGGTATTTCCACCTTTTCATCTTTTAACTTGACCCCTTTAAATGGAATTATATATAAATTACTGAGATTCAGGACTTTTTTTTCCAAATTCACAAAAGTCCAATAAAATCGTCAAAACTCATGACAGCGGACCCCATGATAACTGTGGAACCAAAATCAAATGATCTTCAGGTAAGGAAATTTTAGAAATGTATGACCATGAATGATAATTTCCCTTTGGCTCAATTTGCTCCCAGTGCTGCACAGGGGAACAGTGTATTGACAAGGGACCATGTTTGGAAGAGCCCCATGGTGTTTCTCCACAGCTCCCTGTGCATTGATTCTGTGAGTTTTTTCATGAGAGAGCTAGTCACTACATCATCTTTATCTTCATTTATTTCTATTTAGCTGAAGGAAAAAGAGCTCCTCTCCATTGCATCAAAAGTAACACCCAATCCTACAGGAAAAAAATGATGTAAAGTGATAAAGAAATAATTTTTGAAAATTTCAATAGATCTTTCCTGTTAATGATCAGATGAAAGCAACAAATCCTTCCCCCATCTCTCTCTCTCACCCCCGTCTCACTCGTGCTTCTGAGTGAGTACTTGGCTCAGTCCCTGACCTTAAGCAAGAAAGAAATCACTACTAGCAATGGGGAGCAATGTCCCTGCCCGAGAGGGAACATGCTCTTAAGTCAACACCAGAGGGGAAATTGTAACTTAGCGTTGCAATTACCTGACTTCCTATGATGGTCTTTTCGTGACGCATAGCCACATATTACAAGTTCTTTTCTAAATTCATAGCTCAGCCCCTGCTTTCTAATTTTATGTAGCTAATATCCTCACACTATTCAAGGACTCTTCATTCCCTCCGTCACTTTTAGAAAGAGAAGGAAATTATTGTAATAAGGAGAGTATTCTTTAAGGAACCTAATCAGTTAGATGGTGAAGAGATTTAAAAGCAAATTCAAAGACTTGGAAAGTAATAAAAAGAAGAAGAAATCTTCAGAAATAGGTATTGCATCCCTGATGTTGTCTTAGAGTGTCTCAGTTAAGGAAATGGATTAATCAGTAGAGTGCATTAAGTGGAATCAACTGACATGATTTTTAGTCTGAGGATAAATGTGAAGAAAAAGAAAAAACAAAATACAAAAACCGCTGCAAGGCCAACCTTTATTTGTTTGGAGGGTTTTGCTAAGAAGGAACAACTGTAAAAACATCTGCAGGCAGCTGGTACTACATTTCCATCACCACAGGGCAGCTGAGATTCATCCAAGCATCTCTTCGAGGACATCAAAAAAGGATGAGCCTAATTGCTTTAGCCTTGGCTGGTTAAATAGTTAAGTGCAGGGCTGGCTCTCACTGGGTGCGAGGGAAATCCGTGATCGTGTGATGAGATTGAACAAGAACATCCTGATAGAGCTTCCCTTCCCAAAAGCTCTCCGGGGGGTGCAGCGTGAGACGGGGTCAAGCTCGAGATGCTCTAACTCGCCAAAGAGGAGACGCTTTATGGCCCGACCCTTTTAAAGACTGCAGAAGACGTTTATTTTTCTGAAACCTAACCCTTTTGGGGAAAGTGAAGCTTCTAGATTGAAGAAAGGCAGTATTCTTTCAGATTTAAGCTGAACAAAGCACTGTCTTTTAAGACAAATTTGGCCCATCATACCTGTGAAATTGACTGCACTTACTTATTTTGCTAGAAATTAGTTGCTACTGTTCACTGATTTTTTTTCTATTCCGTTTTTCTTCCTCAGTGTTCTTGTAGATGTTAGTCTAGTTGTGGCCATACAGAGCATGCCTCCTTAGGGCTTATCCCCCCTACGTTTCTACTGTGATGTCCCTCCTCTGTTCCTTTCCCAATACAGTGGTCAATTTGAACAGAGAACTCTACAAATGCACCTGAGAAATCCGGAGAAACCACCACCATCAAAGTGCTGTGACCAAAAACACTTCACCTTGGACCATTCATTTTCTCCAGCTTGTCACCTCCCTCAAAGGTGAAATTCTCTTTTGAATAATGCTGGTGAACGATGTCTCTATAAGATGTGGCATCTACCTACTAAGTGTAATTTGGACCCATCCACCTTATTATAACGATGTCCTACTAACACTTCCTTTTCATGCTGTTGTGTGTGTGTGCAGAAACAGTCATGTAATGCTATTATTTTACTGTACCGCTGTTCCTAAGAAGGGCAGAAAAGAAATAAGCCATCATTTGTTCATTTCGGATAAACGTACTTCTTACCACAGATGGAATTAAATATCAGCACTTAATTAATTTCCTTGGACACAAAGATAAAGTTCATTGTAAAGACTTCTGAGTGAATCCAGAAGAGAGATAGAAGAAAGAATTTCCATTTTTTGTTAATGGAAGACAAAGGGTTTACCCAAAGACCACCTCTAAAGGAGAAGAGATCTAGACCCATGGATGATGTCAAGATTTCTGAAATCCCTAAAGTGGAATATAAAATCTGCTAATCATGTACATTTTCTACGAAAATATTTCATCAGATTTTCAAATAACTCAAAAAGCTTCAAAGTAACTCTGAGGGAAAGCTGTTAGAGTCTATTATTTTTAAGAACTACAATTTAACCCTGAAGGGAATCTGGGAAGCAGTCATTACATGAGTAGATCCTACAATGCTCCATAACATACAGACATGCCCTGACTTACAGGCAAAGGAGTAGGGTGTAAAAGGCTCCTGGCATGAACTGCCCATGAAGAAGTTGCCAGCGTCCTGTTTGCAGGCTGGTCCACTTGGCTTCCTGTGAGAAAAGCAAAGGCACTGGTTAGCTATCATCATCTTGTTGAATATTACCTCCCTCATACTTATTTATCTAATAGCCAGAAGTTTGTCCCTTTTGACCACCTACCTCCAGTTCCCCTCCACATCCCCCTGCCTCCTCTGGTAACCAAATGTCTGATCTCTTTTCTTTTTTTTTTTTTTTTCTTTTAATAAGTTTGGCTTTTTTTTTTTAAAATTAAGATTCCACATAGAAGTGAGATCATACGGTATTTGTCTTTCTCTGACTTATTTCACTTAGCATAACGACCTCAAGTTTCATCCATGTTGTTGCAAATGGTAGGATTTCCTTATTTTTCATGGTTGAATAATATCCCATTATATTTCTATACCCAGGCTTCTTTACTCTCTCATCCACTGATGGGCACATAAGTAGTTTCCATGTCCTGGCTATTATAAATAATGATGTTATGAACATGGGGCTCTATGTATCTTTTTGAGTTACTGTTCTCTTCTCCTTTGGCTAGATGCCCAGCAGTGGAATTGCTGGGCCATGTGGTAGCTCTATTTTAAGTTTTTAAGGAAACCTCATACTGTTTTCCACCAATTTACATTCTACAAATTTACATCCCCACCAACAATGCACAAGGGTTGTCTTTACTCCACATCGATGCCAAAATTTTTCTCTGTCTTTTTGGTAATAACCAAAGGAGAAGGAGAGACATGATATCTCATTAAGGCTTTAATTTGCATTTCCCTAATGACTAGTGATGTTGAGCACCTTTTTATGTACTTGTTGGTCTTTTGAATAGTTCCTTCAGAGAATAGTCTATTCAGGCTTTTTGCCCAATTTTAATTAGATTATTATCATTAATTTTAATTTCTTGAAAACTTATTTATTTATTTATTTATTTATTTAAGAGAAAGCATGAGTGGGGGTGGGCGGAAGGACAGAGGAAGAGGGAGAAGCAGGTTCCCCGCTGAGCAGGGAGCCTGATGCAGGACTCATATCCCAGGACCCTGAGATCATGACCTGAGCCAAAGGCAGGCACTTAACTGACAGAGACACACAGATGTCCCTTTTAATTATTTTTGTTATTATTATTATTGTTACTGAGTTCTTCATATATAAGTCTTTTATGTTTTCGGTGTTAACCTCGTACTAGATATACGGCTCGCAAAAAAGTTTTCTCATTCCACAGTGGGTCTTTTCACTTTGTTGATGGTTTATTTTTCTGGGTAGCTTTTTAGTTTGATTTAGTCCTGCTTGTTTATTTTTTATTTCGTTGCTGTTCTTTAAGTGTCATACTGAAAAACTCATCACTAAGACCCATGTCAAGGAGCCTTATTCCTGTTTTCTTCTCAGAGTTTCATGGTCTCTGGTCTTACATTTAAGTCTCTAATTTATTTTGAATTAATTTCCACGAGTGGTATAAAATATGAATCCAATTTTCTCTCTTTTATATGTGAATATCCAGTCATTCCAGCACCATTTATTGAAGAAACGGTCTTTTATCTAATGAACATTCTTGACTCCCATGTCAAGTATCGGTTGACCATATATGTTTGGGTATATTTCTGGGCTCTTGATTCTGCTCCATTGGTGTATTTGTTTTCATGCCAGTACCATACTGTTTTGATGACTGTAGCTTTACAATATAGCTTGAAATTAGGAAATGTCTAACTTCCTACACTGTTCTTCTTTTTCAGGATTTCTTTGGGTATTGGGGGCCTTTCGTGATTCCATAGAGAACTTAAGACTGTTTTTCTAATTTTGTAAAATATGCCATTGAAATCATTTTTTTTTAAAGATATTTGACAGACAGAGATCACAAGTAGGCAGAGAGGCAGGCAGAGAGAGAGAGAGGAGGAAGCAGGCTCCCTGCTGAGCAGAGAGCCCAATGCGGGACTCGATCCCAGGACCCTGAGATCATGACCTGAGCCGAAGGCAGCGGCTTAACCCACTGAGCCACCCAGGCGCCCGCCATTGAAATCTTAATAGGGACTGCATCGAATCTATAGATGGCTTTAGTAGTATTGGCATTTTAGTGATATTAATTCTTTCATTCCATATAGAATATAGAACGCCTTTCCATTTATTTGTATTTTCTTCAATTTCTTTCAGTCATATCTTGTGGTTTTCAGCAGAGAGACCTTTCACTCCTTTGGTTATATTTAGTTTGAAGTATTTTGTTGTTTTTGATGCTATGGTAAATAGGATCAATTTCTTTATTTCTTTTTCAGGAATTGTATTGCTAGTACATAGAAGCATTACTGATTTTTGTATATTAATTTTGTATCCTGCAACCTGACTGAATTTGTGGATTAGAGCTGATAGTTTTTTGGTTTGGTCTCATAGTCTTTAGGCTTCTCTTTTTTTAAAGGATTTCATTTATTTGTAGAGAGAGAGGAAGTGATAAGGACAGAGATGGCAAGAGAAGCATGAGCTGGTCGGAGAGGGAGCTGAGCGGGAAGCCTGACGTGGGCTGAATTCCGGGACCCTGGGATTGTTACCTGAGCTGAAAGCAGATGCTTAATTACCTGAGCCACCCACGTGCCCTTCTTTAGGATTTTCTGTGCGTAAGTTATGTCCTCTGCAAATAAAGACGATTTCATTTCATCCTTCCTAATTCTGATACCTTTTATTTCTTTTTCTTGCCTGATTGCTCTGGCTGGGACTTCCTGTCCTACACTGAAAATGAGTGGTGAGAACAAGCACCCTTGTCTTGTTCCTGATCTTAGAGGAAAAGCTTTCGATCTTTCACCAGTGGTTATTACGTTAACTGTAGGCTTGTCATATATGACCTTTATCATATTGAGAAATGTTCCTTCTATGCCTAATCTGTTAAGACTCTTTATCATAATTCATTGATGAAGTTTGTCAAATGCTTTTTCTGTGTCTATTGAGATGATTGTAAGACTCTTGGACTCCATCCTGTTAGTGGATGCATCAGTTGATTTATTTGCATATTGATTTGTGTTGAGCCATCCTTTTACCCCAAGGATGAATCCTAGTCGATCATACTGAATGGTTCTTTAAGTGTGCTGCACATTCGGTATGCTAGTGTTTTATTGATGATTTTTCATCTCTATTCATCAAGGATATTGGCCCATAGTTTTCTAGTAGTATCCTTTTCTGGTTTCGGTATCAAGATAATGCTGGCCTTGTAAAGTGAGTTTGGGTGTGTTTCCCACTCTTCAGGTGGGTTGTTCAGGACACTGGTGTTTAATGGGTGCTATTTCCTTGTCAAATTTCTTGTTTTGTTCATGCATCATTCTCCTATTTCACATAGTTGTCTGTGTTTTCTTGTAGTTCACTAAACTTCCTTTAAAGGATTATACTGAATTCTTTATCTGACAGTTCATAGATTTTTTTTTTTTTAGGGTCAGTTATTAGAGCTTTATTAGTTCCCTTTGCTGGTCTCATATTTACCTGACTTTTTGTGATCCTTGATTCCTTCATCCGTATCTCTGCATTTAAGTAATGAGCCTCCTTTCTCAGACTTTACAGGTTTACTCTGGTCAGAGACAATTCTTCACTCATCAGCTCATTTTGGGTTTCTGGGTGTTCCTGATGGTCATGTTTTTGGGCTGGTGGAGCCTGCTGTTATGGTCTATTTGAGGTAAGGCAACAGTTTGAACTCTCAGGATGGGGATGGAAGTGTGTGCCGCTGGCCGCCGACAGTTGGATGGGACTATTGACTTGGTTCTCCTCCCAAGTGAGGCTATAGGATGGGCTCCACGGTTGTGTGACTTCTCTGGTCAGGCTTTCAAGATGGCTGGGACTGGGCATTATATTCAGAAGTGCATGGGCCAGTGAATTAGCTCACCCAGTTCAGGGTGATCTGACAGGGTAGCAGGCCAGTACTCAGGGCCTATACAGCTCATTGTTTGGCGACCTGAATCAGGCCTGTGTGTGTAATGAATTTCCTGGTTGGGAGGGCACTGGTTTTGGTTTGCAGGCAGGGGAAGTCACAGGCTTTCTGTTCAAGTGCCATGTGCATAAGGCTGTTGCATGGGTGTTGCCGTGTGCCATGGGCTCTGGTGAGGTTCCTTGGTTGGACAGACTCCAGAAAGCTGGAATCAGAGATGAGTGGGGCGATGACTCAGATTCTCTGCCTGGCTGCTGAGGGAGAAACAGTTCCGAAACAGGAAGGACTCTTGGATTATTGTCTTCACTCAAGCTGAGTGACCCTATCCCTGCCCTACCCCATCCCAAGTTTTCTGACCAAACAGAGCCACTGGCTTTGCTCTCCCAACTGTCAGTGCTGTCTGCTCTTCGGGTGCCCCAGCTCAATCCAGGAGTTTCCACCAGCCCTTCTGGTCCGATGGGACCGGCTGAAGCTCTGTCCAGCAGGTGGGGCTGTGTCTCAGCACCAGGCAGGAGCAGAGACCCGAGAGGTCACCCCAGCTACTCTCAACCTCCCAAATGGGCTGGGTAGGAGAGGACAGGAACCAGCCTCAGGCCGGGCTATGAACGAACCCCCTGCCGTGTGTTGCACAGCAAGACTCCACACCCAGCATGGCCTTTGTTCTTGGGACAATCAGCTCTGCCTCCCCGGCTCACAGCCGGAGCACCCCTGGGCCACACAGCTTCCAGGAGTGGTCACCAGACTTCTGGTCACATGGGACTGGAAGACCCTCTCCACAGCACTGGTGCTTGACGCAGCACCTTGCCAGGACATGGAAAAACAAGTCTCTGGGGCTGGCAAAAGTCTTTGTCCGATGATCCAAATAAGGCAGATCTGCACCCTGCTAAGTTCTCTGGTGCATCCTTCTCGTGATTCTGCGAATGAGCAAAACCACTGGTCGGGGTTACTACTTGGGCCCTGCAGGTGTGAACTCAGTATTCCAAGCACCATGTGCAGGTGGTTGCAAGAGCCTCCCTCCTTTCCCATCACAGTCAGATTCCCAGCGGCGGGCCCTGAGAGTCCCCTGTAGTCTCCATGGTGGGAGATCAGAGTACAGGCTCCCACAAAGTGACCCACAAAGCTGAGGAGGGGCTGATTTCCCCACTGGTTCTCTTTTCCCACCAGAGGAACCGGAGGTACAGGACAGGCCTCTCCGCACGGTGCAGGGCTGTCCTGGAGGAGAGGTAATGCGCTCCAGAGCAGCCTCTGCTCTTCCCCTTCCGATGCGATCTGTCTTGGTCCCTAAAGTTCAGGCGGTGCTTCAGCCCCACCCCGGTTCTAGGACTCTCTCGGTGGTGTCGCAAAGTGGGGCAAAGTCAGGAACCACCACGGTGGCCACCTTGGTGACGTCACTCTCATTGGATATGTAATCCACTAGGTAAAACATATACTTGTAGAAACACATGTATTTTCACTTATTTGCATGTACATCGACAGTGATAAATCAACAATTACATTTATGATTATTTCTATTTCTGATTCAAATGCATGGGACATGTGTTGTGAATGAAGATGCTAATTGAGAGAACTAGAGACTAATAATAGATTGACAGAGCATCTCCAAAAGGAAATCTCTTTGCTTTCAGGTACAGCCATCTGAAGACACAATGGAGGAAGAGTCTGGAACAGAGACAAACTGGATTTGATGAAGGTAAAGGAAGAGAAAGAGAGGAGGGAGTAAAACTTGTTCTTGTCTTCACAGGGTCATCGACACTGATGAACAGTATTACAGGACTAGGGGATTCCGGGGATGGCATAGATGCGGTGACCTGCCCGCAGGGGGCACGCCCTTCTCAGACGACATCCATGCTCAAGGCAGCTTTCTCATCTTCAGGCTGGAAGTGCTACTGATATCATGACTGTTTCCCTAAGCCATTAGGTAGAACCCAGTCCCAGAGTCACACCCCGTTGACACGCTTCCAAAGCTAGTGTATTGTTTGTGACAGAATCCAAGTTTTTACCCGCTCCCTATATGTAGGAGAATTCTACTTGAGAGAGGAGATATTATAGGTAAGTAAGGAAATAGGACCCATGCACGGATGGTAAAAGTGTAACAGTTAGGTCAGCAGTTCAAGGTTTGGGTTTCTCATTAGAGCTATCTTTTTTCGATCATATTCCTTAGATAAAGTAACAATGGAAAAAATACGAATGACAATGACTAATAGCACCACCAGCGGTCATCACCAAGGAAAACTGGCAAGGATGACTAAGGACGGATGTAAAAAGCTGCGCAGTTTTCATGGGACCCGAGCTGGACGCAGGATCGTGTCTAGAAATGTACGTGCGGCCGATCCCACGAGGTGTCCTGCCAGCTACGTCTCCTGGTGGGAAAAGACACAGGAAGACTCTGATCCAGATAAAACTGAAGGGAAATTAGCAACAAACTAGAAGGAGTTCACAGCAAGGGGTCTCACCACAGCCTGAGATAACTCTGCCATCGTATCCTAACGTCAAACAAATTGTAAGTGTTGAAAAGTTTAGTTAAATTTATCGAGACTTCTAACTTAAGAATATTTTAATTTTGTCTGCTTTTAGCGTCTAAGTATTCTCAGGTGGGAGCAGATTTCCATGTGTCAGTTAAAAACACAGAGCTGATGATTCTCCCCCTTACAAAGTCTGGTATGGAAAACACCCCTGCGGCTGCAAATACCGTGTCTAACACACTCCCCAAAGGCTCACCTTGTCGGCTGTGCGTTATCACTCAAGCTCATTTATACCTCCTTTAAACACCAAAACCTTAATATTTGGGGGTGAGGGAGGTAGTTAGGGTGAGCAGTGTCTGAATATTTGTCAGCTTGTTTAAAGGGTGACAGGTGGATGAAATCACCATAGTGTAAGATTATCGTAAGTCAGAGCAGGAGGCTGGCTGGCTCAGCTTCTCCGTGTTGAACATCTAGTTTGAAACTCCTAGTTCTAAGCTCCGTTCTTAAATTTCCTACGAACACCAGACATGGTGCCATTTTCCACTTTATCCAAGTTCAGTTAAGGCTCAAACGTGGACCTCTCTAATTACATTTTTTTTTCTCTTAGCAACCGTGCTACTGGTATTTAGGATTCACTGCATTTTTTGTTTTGTTTTGGCTGCAACAACTCTTCCAATGTTGTGATCGAGGCCCCACAAAATGAACTCTTTTCTGGAGTCTGATCTCCAGTTTGTCTGGATAATACTGTCTGAAACACAGACACATTAACCTTCGAAGGATAATATTTGCATTTCATTAAGACTGATGAGAAGATAACATTTTTATAACGTGCCGGAAATACAGCAGTGACTATGACCTGACCTTTGCTCTTGCAAAGGCTTTATAATTCCCTGCTGGAGACAGGCATGGGATTCATTCCACGGGGCAGAGGGTGGCGTGGGGCTCCACAGATGCTCACAGAAAACCGGGCAGAGAAGTAGATCATGGAAACAAGTGCGGGCCAGGCTCATGCGTGAGGATACTTGGGAAAGCCTGGCAGAAGAGTTAGCCTTTAGACTGAATATTGAAAAGGTGGGCATTTTGTGCTGGAACGGCTGTGGGGGGACACTGGGGGCAGACAGAAGGGAGGGAAGAAACGTACTGATAAAGACAGCTAACCCCAGAACATGTCTTCTGAACCCAAGCCCATTCTAAGGGCTTCAACTATTGCCTTGTTTAATCTTGCCAACAACCCAGTAAGGTAAGTGCTACTTGCCCCCACTTGATAGATAAGAAAGCCTGGAGACATGGACAGAAATCTTCCCAAGTTTACAAAACCCCAAAGCGGTGAATGAGAGGCTGGACCCAGGTGGACACTTTCCAGGGTCCGTGCATGTGGTTAAGGAGCGACGGGATGGTGTGAGCAGAATTAGATGCGTATGAAGAACGGGACAACCAGATGCGCGAGGACACTCGTGTGGTGTGCCTTGTCTCATCCTCAAGCTAAGGAGCTTGGAGTTTATCCAAATGGAGTTGATGGAGAATCACTACAGAATCTTAGAGCAAGAGAATTCAATGTGTTCTAGAAAAAATGGTTCTAGGGACACCTGGATGGCTGAGTTGTTGAGAGACTGTCTTTGGCTCAAGTCATGATCCCAGGATCGTAGGATCAAGCCCCACATCGGGCTCCCTGTTCAGCGGGAAGCCTACTTCTCCCTCTCTCACTCCCCCTGCTTGTGTTCCCTCTTGTGCTGTGTCTCCTTCTGTCAAATAAATAAATAATCTTAAAGGGGGGAAAAAAGGGGGTGGGGGCGCCTGGGTGGCTCAGTGGGTTTAACCTCTGCCTTCGGCTCAGGTCATGATCCCAGGGTGCTGGGATCGAGCCCTGAATTGGGCTCTCTGCTCAGCGGGGAGCCTGCTTCTCCCTCTCTCTGTCTACTTGCGATCTCTCTCTCTGTCAGATAAATAAATAAAGTCTTAAAAAAAAAAAAAAAAAAAGAAAGAAAGAAAAAGAAAAATGGTTCTGGCAGCCTCTGTGGATGGGACCAAAAGAAGGGGGAGAAGTTACAGGACAATTGTAAAGGAAAAGCCAGGAGACACAAGTCTAAGAAAGTCACCCATCAAGCCCAGCTATCTGCTCTGTAGAGTTAGTGAGGACCAAGGAGCCGTAGCTTCAGGAGAAGACATCCTGGTGGTGGTGTCCTTTGGAACTTAGGTGAGTAGGTAAGAGAGTTACGGGGGGTGGGGACTGTGCTTATTAAGATCCCTTACTGCGGAGTGAGAAAAGAAGAGGCTCATCTTGTCCCCACCCCCTGCTCACGTGTCCTCACACTCTCCTGGCGTCTCTCCCCCTGCCTCTCCCTAACTTCTAAGCAGCCCCTTTATTCACGAAATAAAATGAACAGACTCACTCTGACTCCTAGTCACTTCCTAGCTCCCACCTTTAGCTTTCATGCCCTTCTCAGCCAAGTCGCTTGCGAGTGATAAAAGTGACATCTTCCTCCTGTCCCTTCCCTTCCTCACCTCCCGTGCGCGTTTCTACCAACCACCATCTGCGCTCTGCCTCCTCGGAGCCACAGAAACGACTCTGGCAAAGGGTAGCGAATTCGTCGTTCTCATCAGAGCTCCTAGGCACCCTCCAGCTCTTATCTTCCTGGGTCTCCACAATCACTCAGTATTCTAGAACTTTCCTTGGCCATACTTCAATCTCCTTTCCAAAGTACACATGTATTCAGTAGTATTTTTTTTTTAATTATGGCACTGATAGGTGAATCTTTAAAACTTCAGAGTCAGACTCAATTGGAAGTTGTTTTGTTTGCTTGTTTGTTTGTCCGTTTGACTTTCAACAAATTCTATTTCTTAGAAATACAGCTTTCTCTCCCCTTTACTGGGAATGTCCTTATGCCATTTCACAATTTTGGTAGAGAAAAAGCTACCTAAGAAAAGAAATTCGTCCACCATCTCAGTGGACATAGCCTTATGGATGTTCTCCCCTCGTGGGGTGACATGCCTCCCTCTCTCATTCTGGAGATGATTCACAATGATGCGATGGTGTTGTACCCTCTTCTGTGTCCTCTGGGACCCTGAGAAGGGCGTTATCTCTCTACCTTAACAAACAAAGAAAAGTATGGACTACGAAGCATTAAACCATTCTCAAGGGGAGCTTCCCTCTACTTGCTCCGAGGGGTACTGCCCTATTCATGAACCATTGAACCAAACCAATTAGAGTTTCAAAAAAAATTCCCAAAGCCTGACCAATAGATACAGAGTGAAAACTTCCTTACAACGATAGTTCCTCCTCATTAAACAATGTATGGAAACTCTCTGTAGAAAATATACGGATCGAGCATCATAACTCTATACCCCCTTTCCCGAGTTTATCAACTCCTGATGAAGTTTCCAGATAAACAGACACTGTTTCACGACAAATGGTCCCTGTAGAAAGATTGTAGAAGGATTCGCCTGCACCGTTGTGACGATGACATTATTCCCTTATGATCCTTCTTCTACACACCGTTTTTCTACCTCATGTTGGGATCCTCCTTTCCACACTCTCAAAACTGGCATTCCCGGGGTTTATTCCTTGGCTGTTGGTCTCCTTTCTCTCATCGTCCTGGGTGATCTTGGTATTTCTGAGGCTTTGGTGGGATGTGCAGACTGGCATTCACAACCCTGCCCTGTCTCTCTACCTTTCTCTCTACCTGTGCTCAGCAGATATCCAGACAGGCTATGGGCTTCCCACTGGGCTTATCCCATGTGGACATTGTACACTGGACATGTGATCTCCACAACTTCCCATCAGAACTGGTACCCTCCATATTCCCCTACTCTTCAATCTTAGTACTCTCAACAAGCCAATGCTCAAGCCAGAAATTTTAGAGTATTCCTAGGTAACTCTCCCAAAATGAAATCTTCGTTAACTATGCATATATCCCTTATCCCGGCCCTCCAGGAGAAGTCCTTCCTCACAAATTTGTTTCCTACTCTTCCTGGGTCAACCTCTAACTCTAAGGTCAGAGCATGGGGAGACCCACTAGCCTATGCATAGGAGAATATGGAGAAAGGGAGCATTTCTCTTAAAGGTAGTGGACATATTTTTGTAGCCTTATGTCTGGGATCTTTTTCAATCACCATACCATGTAGGGAAATTTGTGAGCAAAAATACTTGGATTCAATATGCATATTCTATTGATATTAGCCAAGGCCCAAAGAGATTGAAACTACAGTTTAAGAAGAAAACACATGAGACGGGCGCCTTGGTGGCTCAGTGGGTTAAGCCTCTGCCTTCGGCTCAGGTCATGATCTCAGGGTCCTGGGATCGAGTCCCGCATCAGGCTCTCTGCTCAGCAGGGAGCCTGCTTCCTCCTCTCTCTCTGCCTGACTCTCTGCCTACTTGTGATCTCTTTCTGTCAAATAAATAAATAAAATATTTTTAAAAATAAATAAACAAATAATAAGCAGAAAACACATGAGAAATATGACAGCAAGTTCATCCATCAGAGAAGGAAAACAAATCCATAATTACACCGGTAGTTCACCTTCTGCATGACTTGCCTGACTCTACTGTCAATATATAAACTATAACATCAGTCACTTTACTAGAGGGAGGAAAATTCTCCCAGGATATATTCTACTTAACCAATATGTCACCCTGAAGCAGAACAATTCCCCCGTATCTATTCATGTCAAGTCAACTTACCAGGTCATCTCGTTTTGATTCCACATATGGATTCCCTATAAAAGAGCCCTTCCCCGCCCCCAAAGGGAGAACAGTACAACTGAACAAAAGAGGGTGGTAAAAAGAAGAGCTTGCCTCCCATCCAGAGATACAAATGGGATTCAGTTGCCTGCAAGATACCCATGACTTTGCTCCAAATCGGTAAAATTGAAATGTGTATGTCTGTAACTTACTTCGTCCTGAGAGCCTAACTGTCACTTGGCCCATTCAACTAAGTGTAAACCTTGGAAATGATTTAATGGATCCCCCTTACAAGTCCCGCCCATTGCTGATGCAAATGAACAAGATTTCATTTTCCATTGATCAAAACCATTAACTCATTCAATACATCTATAAATTGGCCATGGATTTTCACAGACGGAAATGATTCATCCAAAACAATCACAATTCTGAATTTGAAATTGAGCCCCAAGCTACTCCCCTTCCCCCGCCCACGGCCAGCCCTGATCAAGATCAAAGATCAAAACAGATCAAGCTGTTGTGGAGTTCCTGTGGTAAATGCAAGGAAATTTTACCTCTTTCCCGTGATGACCTCTGGCATTTTCTACACTTGGGAGGAGGGGAAGAAGGGAAGAAACTCAAATTGTGTTCTACAGATACGAGCCTCCATGCGATTGCATCCATGGTTGTGGGACTGGGTTCATGGGCGAACTTTCTCTACTGCCGGAGTTGGGGGGGCAGTTCTGAGAATGAGCTCGGGAGAGAGCAGGGTTTCAGAGTGTGATTCACCACCATGTTCAAAGGATGGCACCTGCTTTTTAGAAAGTTATCCAGTACGTTGTGTGTTGTCTTTCGTAAGAAACTAGTCCTGAAGAGGCAAACGAGGAGCTAAAAAGGCAAATTGACAGAAAGATGTTTACATGTTTGACTTCCATGCTACCCCATCTGCAAATCAGCCATTGTGGCAATCTAGTCCTTGAAGATACCAAACAGCCGTATGTGTTGGCTGAGACAACTTGCGTTTAGAAGTATTCCAAACCGAGAGCTGAGTATACGCTCGCAGGTGCCCTTAAGCCCCAGCTCTCTGGGATACAAGCTGACATTTGCCCAGAAAAGCTTTAGAGTGTTTAGTGAAACTCAAAATAGTAACATAAATATTGACTTTAAAAAAAAAAAAAAAAAGAAGAAGAGAGAGAGCCCTTTAGGTCTCCTGGTTCATCCCCAATGGGTTCTCGGTGTTTTTTAGGACTACATTTAGGATGGCAGATAATGCACTGGTGATAAAGCTTTTTATTAATAAATAATTCAGTAGCCAGTGAGTGTAAAAACATCATTTGTATTGTGGCTGAGCGTCTTGTTTTCTAATTATCAAGCGCCGGGAAGGCCTGCCGCTCCGGGCCCCGTGATTTCACCAGGTTTGTTCTGCGGTTCCCCATTGTCGCCCTTGAAAAGAACATTCCCACAGAGCGGGCTCTAAAGACAATAAACATCATATGTAAAAAGAAATGACATAATCTTCGGCGCTGATAAGAGGCTTTTCCCAGGAGCTGCGTGGGACTGCAGGGGAGGGCCTGCCCAGGCCAGTCGTCTGCTCTGGGTGCCTGGAAGGAAGTGTCCACACAGGCCCACAGGCCGTTTACTGGGGCCAGAAGTGGGCAGGTCCCTCCCTGCCTCTGTGAAAATCAATCCCAGGAAGTCTGATGCCATGGAACGGTTTCCTGTCCACTGTGTGGGAAATTTAACTGAGTGCAAACGGCCAGCAACAATGGGACAATATATTATAATAAACAGGAAAGATAGCATTGGCCACGGAAATCAATGCTGGGGTTCATGAGGCATTCATAAGATTGACAAGTGAATAAATTAAAACCAAAAGGTTAGGACATTGAAAGAGAAGTTAATTTTATGTCTGCCCTGGAGCTCCCCTTTTCAGACTCAAATTAAGACTGTGTATAATAAAATGAACATAAAGTCTTAGATGTACAAAAAGGACTTCGTTAAGACCTACATCATCAGAAAACCAGAGAGCCTTTCACAAACCTCCCCTCGCTTCTATAGTCGGCGCTCATGGTGCGTTAAAACCCCCTCGACAGCGTGACCAAAGACTTATTTAAACGAGTTTCTGGCTTTAAATAAACCTGCTCTCAGCAACCAACTGTTCATCCAGGAAGTGATGTGACACCCGAGTACACTGAAGAAGTTTACTCAACCAGAACCAAATGGAAATGTGTGCAACTCAGCTCTTTTTAAAGGACCCGAGGAAAAGCCACAAGAGATCCTCCAAAACCCCCAGTCATTATAGTGAACAGAACACAACCAAGCCTAAGACAGACCTCGGCTCCACCAACAATGATCCATCCATGACCATGCCATCGTCGCATCCCTTTCTAAAGATGCTTTAACGTTCGTGTGTGTGTTTTTTAACAACAAAATGACTTTAATTAGATTTCTCCACTGAACCCTGGTTTTGCAATAAAGTGTGTGACACACCAAATTCTTTCTCCTAATTTCTATTAAAGGCAGAACGTTGCTCAGCAGACAAAGCAATAGGCTGGGGATTTTGAGACAATTAATTCCAATCCAGACGTGGCCACTAACTCCCATTCGATCACGGCTGCTTGGACAAGTAAGCACGAACCCACTGCGTCGTTAATGAACGTTTGTTTTAAGTTATTACAAAGCCTGGAACGGCTTGGCGGTGGTTGCTAGTGGGCAGTGGCACCTCATCTCGTATTTAGAAGCTGTCTCTCAAGTGTGCCCTGCGACGTGTTGTGTCGGCTTCAAAGACGTTTCCCTGCATTATTCATTGTACTCTTTTCTTTTGGACCAAGATGTTCCCCCGCCACATCATGGATTATTGATAGGGCCTAATTCTTTGGAAAGTGATAGGACCTCGTCCTTATAAATAAAAATTAGCCCGAGAACTTCTGGTCTCATAAGGATAGTCTTCGGTACGTTAGAGCAGAGAGAGCATCCCCGGGAGCCAAAGTCTGGTTTGGGGCCACAATCAAGTGCACTCCACTGTCAGGAGGCTATAGCAAGGTTAAGAAGTAACACGCTCCAGTCTGCTAATTATTTGAAATGTGGTAACAGCTTGCTTTTTTTTTTTTTTTTTTTTTTAGGTTTGCCCATAAAGAGTTAAAAAAAAAAAGAAGTCGAATTTCTGTATTTCAATGAGTCCCACCTCCCGCTGGAAGCCGGGGACGAACGGAGCGGGAGCGGCCAGCAGAGGGCGGTGGGTCCCAGCAGAAGCCGCCGGGCCCAAGGCTAAACCCCAGCAGGCCTCCCAGACCCCAAAATGCGTATGTACAGCCCAGGGGAAGCGAGGTCTGGCCGGAGAAGCAAGAACGCGGCATCAGAACAGGAATGACGGCGCAGGAGGCGCATCGCAGGCTCTCGCTTGCCGGGAGCCCGCGCGCCCCCTCCGGGGACCTCGCCCCACGAAGGCGCCCCGCACCCCGGACTGCACTGTGTCTCTGCAGCGTCGAGCAGCGGCCCCTCGTCGCAGCTCCGGCTGCGTCTCCGTTCGAGGCCGCAGCGCCGCAGACAGGCCCAGGCTGCGTCGGGCCGTGAGCGCGGGGGGCCTGGGGCAGGGGGCGGCGGCACGGGAAGGCCTGGGGCAGGGCCCGGCCTCCGCTGTGCCCACGGAGCTGTGCCCTCCCCCTGCAGCTGCATCCCTGCCTGCCGCCCGCCCCGACACAGGGCTGGCCCTCCCTCCGCTCGTCCCCTGCTCCCAGGCTCAGGTCTCCCATGCCCTCTCAGGAGCCAGAGTCTTCCAGAACATTCTGAGGGGCCGCCGAAGATGGCACAGAAAGCCCCAGGACTCCCAAGAGGCTGTACCTCCAGTTTGGTCCTCTGGGTTTTCCATATCTTTTCATAGAGTCACTGAAATTAAAAACAGCTAGCTTTCATTCAGAGCTCAGGCCTTGGCCCTTCTGTCTCCTCCCTCCAGGAGTCCAAGGCCAGCTCTCCCTGGGCTCGCCTCCCTTCCTTCTGTGTCTCTCCACCCCCAGCACAGACACCCCCAGCAGCTCTCACTCCCTGGTCCCCTTCCCCGGCTTCCACCGTGGGCCTGGAGGCTTCCTGGTCTGGCCTCTTGGGCCCTGACCTCTCATCCCCTCTTCTGGGACCCATGCCCCATGCTCACTCCCCCTGCCGCCTACTTTGGGGCTCTCAGGCCTCCTTTCTTACTGCCCACCTTTTTCGTTTCAATCTCTTCCTCAGGAAAGCAAAGTAAAGGCCAAAAACCAAAGCGGACTATTAAAATCATCACAATAAGAAGAAGGAACAGGCTTCCTCCCCCACCCCCATCTCAGGGCATGGCGGAACTCCCAGGACTCCAGCAAATCCCTGTCCCCTGGCGAGTAAGATCTCCCTAACAGAAGGATCCACGGGGCTCACTTTTTAAAATTCATTGCATTATGAAAAGGAGAAACAAACAAACAAACAAACAACTTAGTTCCTAAGCAGCTGCATCTGCAGTGAACTCAGCTTGGGGCTGGCGGAGAGGTGCCTCCCTTCCCCTCTCCAGAGAGGGTAACAGCATGGACTTCACACAGGGCCCCGAGGGCGCAGGAGGGCAGCCGGATTGATAGAAAGGGGATACAGGACCCCCACTGTCAACTGCTTCCGATTCCAAAGGAAAAAATGTAAGTCTTCACACTTTTAAAAGAAATTTTTGTCACCATCTAGATTAGGCATGTTTGATTTTAAAGGAAAGGGTATTTTTAAATACCCCCTTAGGGTCATGTGATTTTCAAGGGTGCTACAAAGTCTTCACATCCCCCTGTATCTCACTACCCACCTCACAGCTGGACTTAATCAACTGGACTTAATCTTTTCAGAAAGATTTCACTCTGGGGGGAAATTAAAAAAAAAAGTTTCCATGGTTTACCCCAACAAGCCTACTTTTGAGAGAAAACCTTCTGTCCACAGTAGCATTTCTTCTCCTTATTTCCAAAATGAATTGCCCTAGACTGCCCTGGCCAGCGTGATTTTGAAAATCATTGTATCACTACCCACATTTTCACCTCCGGTTGAAATTCGGAAGCCTGGTTATTTAATTTGTACCAAATTTCAACAGTTTAATCGTGCTCCTCCGCCTCAGTGCAGACATGCGGGTTCTCCAGCCTGAGCCTGAGATTTCGAGGAGGCCTGTGTCCGGCACTCAGAGAGTGAACCCCGGGCCGGGCTCTGTTGGAAGCTCACCCACAGAACCTCTCACAAGCCTTCCTCCTTCCTTTTCAGAAGGGCCCGTGATGGAGAAGTCGCTACCTCAAAAGGCGGTCTCCTCTGTGCCTAGGTAATATCATGGCAATATAATCCATCCTTATAGTCAACCCAGGTTTGCTCAGAGTTTCCATTAATCGATCCAAATTCTAACACTTGGGCACACATGGGGCAAGAATCTGACAGTCCTCTACAATCAGACTGAATAAAGCTCTCACATCATCTTCCGAAGTCTCTGGGTTAAACGGGGCCGGCTCTTCTGTCGCCGTTTGTGGAGCAGCTCACCCAGCCTCCTGGCTCGGGAAGCACCAGGCACTGAACACAGTCCACTGGGGGACTGGGGGTGGGGTGGGGTGGCAGGGGTTGGGGGGGGCGACCAGCTCCTGATGACGCGTCTCGTTTTTCTTTATCGAGTAGTTTTCAAGCTTTCTTGTGTTCAAGAATTCCCTGGGGAACTTGTTAAAACTGGACATTTCTAAGCTCCCTTCCTAGACATTCAGATTTCTAGGGGCCCAGAAAGCTACATTTTAAACAAAAATCACCCAGATTTCATGGACAGGATTCCCTCAGCTCGTATTTCAGAAACTTTCCCTTAGGGGGTCTATTTTTTAAAATCTGGCCTCAGATCTTACTATTCGTTTAGCCGCACTATAGACTCACAGTGATATCACAATCCACCTAAACAATAAGTCTTCTTACAGTGTTCCCCATCCTACAATTGTATAACCGAGTTTTAAGGCTGAAATTCATGAAAATGCATTTATTTCTATGCAGTGTTGCCAGATAAAACACAGGAAACCCAGTAAAATTTGAATTTCAGATAAACAAGAAATCAGTTTTCTTAGTGGGACGCATCAATACTAAAACATTATTCATCGTTTACCTGAAATTCAAATGTAACTCCCATACATTTATTTGCTAACTCTGGTCAGCCTAGCCCTATGTCACATATTCTGATTAAGCATGATTTTTCTAGTCGTGCCCGTTGTGACCGGTTTGGATCCTCGTTCTGTCCTCAAATGTTTTGGGTACCCTAAAATACTTCTCTTGCTTCTGTCAAGTTACTGTCCCCGTTTCCATAAACTTCCAGGGACGGGCTCAGCGTTGATGTTTGCACGCCAGCTGTAGATCTGTACATCCCACAGACGTGATCGTATACAAAATTCTCCTCTGTCTTGTCGCCAGTCTTCCCCGAAGTCTATGACGGCTGGTTTCTCTTCAGCTGTCGTGTAAAGAGGAGCACACAGGGTGTAGAATCAGCAGGCCTGCGTCAAAATACTGGCTCAACCTTCCAAAAGCTGTACAACCCTGGGCAATCACTAGACTTCTCTGATTTCCTCACTTGTGAAATGGAAAGGCTTCGGGTCATGACAAGAAGTTAGTGAGCTGACACAGAGGAAAATCTCAAGTGTTGTGCTTAATAATTGATAATTCCTCAAAAATAATTCTTCATTCATGAATTTTTTAACTAGGGATGAGAGCTTCAAGTTCAAACTGGCAGGAGTTAAGTGTGTGGATCACTTCCCATTTCTCTTAAAGTCCATCCGAAGTATGAAAAGGAATAAATCCATAGTTATAAAGGAAAAGAAGAGAAAAGGAAAAGGAGTCATTAGCAGATGGACGTTATCTAAGGTTACAAGAAGAGAAAAAGCCAGGCCAAGGCGCTGGCATGTGGAACACAAGGAAGGCAGCACAGCCCAGAGTCCACCCGTCTGTGCAGGGTCCCCGGGGAAGGGGAAGCCATTCGGGGTGTTTGCACCCAGAGGCGGTGGTTTAATAGAAAACTGGCAGGTATGGAAGAAGATGGGGAAAGCAGTATGACTAAAAACGGGAAGCACGTGAATATTTATTTTCTCTGAAGATCTTTTGTGCGTAGGTAACCAGGGAATTGTTATCACTAAAACAACAATAGGAGGAACAATGTGGGTGTGACAGTCCTGCGTTGTGACATTTTCTTCTGGGAGGGGGCGGGGCTTGCAGCCAACAGCGGGCTGGAGGGAAGCCCGCAAGGAGAACGGCTGCCCCCCTCACAGGGACTCCCGTCCTTCTGCCCACAGGAGGGAGAAGCCTGAGAGCTGGGCTTCTTGATTGTCACGGAGAGAACCCCAGCCAGCTCCCTGGTCCGTCTTTCAGTCTTAAAACAGGACCGACTGGCCAGGAGGAAGCTCCTCCGGATGAGAAAGCAAGACAGAGAAAGGAGAACACCCAGGAGGAAGCGCCCGACTCAGACACGAAAGAGGAACTTTAAAAAGGAGGAGGAAGAGGAGGGGAAGACGCAGAAAGGGAAAGAAATCTCTTGTCGATAAAATTAGAGAGATTTGGGGGGGGGGACATCTGTTTCAAACAGAATTCTATGAAAAAGCTATGCTGAGCGAAATAAGTCAATCAGAGGGACGGTTTTCATACGGTTTCACTCGTAGGTGGAATAGAAGAGACAGCACAGAGGCTCGCAGGGGAAGGGACGGAAAACGGAATGGGAGAAATCAGAGAAGGAGAAAAACCGTGAGAGACTCTTAACTCTAGCGGACTGAGGGTGGCTGGAGGGGAGGAGGCGGGGGACGGGGTAACTGGGTGGTGGGCGTTAAAGAGGGCGTGGGATGTGCGGAGCACTGGGTGTTTCGTGCCACTGACAAATTACCCAACATGACATCTGAAACTAATGATGTACTCTACGTTGGCTAATTAAATTTAAATTTTAAAAAAGTTACAATGTAGATAGGTGAAACAGGATGGATGAAATTGAAAACAAATACATCAGTGGAAGAAACAACCCGGACAGTCTAGAATATGGAACCACATAACGGAGGCAGAAAGCCTAGAAGAACATACGCAGCACAGAGGACGAATCCAGGAGGGCTGATATGCCAATAGTGCATGTCACAAATGGAAAAAGGGGGGAAAAAGAGATTATCAAGACATAACAGAAAAAGAATTCCCCAAACCTGAAAAAAGTCACCTGTCTTCAGATCAAAAGAATCCAGTGTGTATAATGGAAAATGGATGGAAGAAGACCCAGGCCAAGGTACGGGCTCATACGTTCCCCCAGGAGCAGAGATGAAAGTCTCACGTGCGTCTGTAGCGGTGGGAGAGGTGTCCTACCAAAGAACAAACATGCCGTGCAGTCAGATCCCTTGTCGGCAACTCTGGTAGAAGGAGAAAATGGACAAACACCTTTAAAACCTAATGGAAAATGATTTGGAACTCAAATTAGAAATCAAATGTGAGAGGCCAGCTACCTTGCTAACTTCAGAGATTCCTAAATTTTACTTCTTCTCTGAAAATCTGCAAACATAAGCCACCAAAAGTGGTGGGGGGAGATACAAAAGGATGAACCATGGGATTCAGGCAATGATGGGTCCAGACCAAGTTGGATCCACCCCAGGATGAGAGCAACTCAAGCAGAGTCAATCCAGAAGCCAGCGGTCCAGCTGGGACCACTGAGGAAAGGGCGCATCACTATAAACTTCAGGACTTGCAAAAAGCTGGAAACAAATTGTGGTCCAGTTAGGACACAGAGTAATGATGAGGTGAGAAAGCCAGGGGTGGCCAGGAGCCCGCAGGTAGGGGAGTCACCCACGCTGCTGACAGGCCCTGTGGGAAGAAACGGACTCGGACTCCTACGCAGAAGCCATGCCATTTTTGAGGTTAGAACGTGGGTGACGGCAATGGGGAGAAAGACATGGAGATTCGTGTGAAATATCTTGAGCCTCAAAAACCAGGGTGTGCGGCTGCCGTAGCTTCATTTTCTGTTTACAGGAGAAGGAGGGGCTGCGATCTCAAGGCAGCAATGGGGAGCCAGAAGAGAACGCAGGCCTCACCCCGTCCCTGGGGGACATGAAGTACACGACAACACACAGCCGTTTGGGGTGGGGGCCGCAGGGCGGGACGTGGCCCCGGAGGAGAGCCAGGTAAGAAGAGTTGGGGGACACAAGGAATCTGCATCACAGAAGACTGTGGGAGGTGCGTGATGGTGGAGGCTGGGCAGAGGGAGCGGCGACCCCGAAGCAGGATGGGGAAATTGCGGGGTCTCCCCTGACGCACTGACAAATGAAGACAAGAAAGAAAGACACTGTGGGCTTGAGTCTCCCCAAACTGATTTGGGTGGATTCTGGGCTGGGTTTGTCTTTAAGTCCCAGAAAATAAAAAGGGTCCTTCCACCTACGGTGCCCCAAATGAGCACAACTTCCGAAGACGTGTAGTGCTCATTTATGAGATTCTGTAATCATCCAAGATGAAGTAAAATAATCACGGAGAGAAGGGTCATAAGAAAAGGCTCAGATGAAAAAACAAACAAACAAACAACAGACAGTCCATGGGGGAAATCAGTGATGCAGATTTTCCGAGGACAAGGGAAGGAATGACAGGGAAGTGCTAGTATTCAAGAGAACTTTGGAACCGCCTATTAACCTGGGGGCGGGAAGTGTATCATCACGCTAAATGGTGACGGAACCCTAATGGGAGGGCTGGGGGTGACGATCAGTGCACCAGCTCACATTTAGATCTGGGTGTGAGAGGTGATGACGTCGGCCCGCGCTGCTCAGGCGCCATTTCTTCTCTCGTCCCACGTGTCAGGGCTTTAGATTTAAGACAGCGACACAAAGACACTCACGCAAACAATGATTTGTTTCGTATATGTCTTCCAAGGAAACTCAAAGTCAAAGGGGACTCAAAGATTAGAAAGTCTGAAAAAAGACTCAAGAAATCATGCCGAATGAGGAGCTAATAGAGATCTCTGTGGAGAGGGCTTTGCTGTAAGAGCCCTGTTTTATCAGAATTATGCTTAAGAAAATTAGCCAACATCCAAACATTAGCATCAGAAGAGCAATCAGCAGATGCAGCAGGAGCCATTGTGGTCTTTGCAAAGACCCATAAATATCCCCAAGTGCCATTAGTGTGACAGCGTCGGTGATGAGCGCAGGTTATCTGACACATAGAAGCATACTCCAGACATGCTGAACTGCTTCCAGAGTATATCATCAAGGGACACCAATGACTTTGGAGATGGGGACCTCAGCGCAATATAGAGCGAATCATAAGAAAGATGGCGTGTAATTAAAGCCAGTGGTCAAAGGTGTTCGAGGGCACAGAGTTGTTCAGCAGGACCACAAAAGGGATGAGGGCAACACAGCTTTGGATACGCACACAGGCCCCTGCAGGCAGTAGGACACGCAGGGGCGCGAGAATGAGAGATGCGCCGGGAGGTGTGGAGAGGATGGGTTCTGAGTTCTACAATAATGGAGTTAACGTCCTCAGACAAGACCTGTAGTTACCAACCATGCTAACAACGCACGGTAGCAGTCAGCAGGACTTTCTCTTAAGGGAAACAAAAATTTGTGATACATGTTACGCTCTATTAGCCCCCCCAAAAGTTATGTGTGTGTGTGTGTGTGTGTGTGTGTGCATGTGCATGTGTACGTGCGTGTGCGTGTGTGTGTGTACGTTAGGGGTGGAGGAGGTACCTAAGTTGAGTCCCCTGCAGTAGACATGACTGAAAGTCAACTACAGGGGAGGCGCTGGGCTGGGAAATGGAGGCGCAATGGAAATATGAGATGGTGAGGAGTTTGCGGTATAGACAGGGAGAGAGACCATGGAAACAGCTCAGTATTCCATGTGTTCGAGACAGAGCATAGACATGGTGTCATGGAAGGGCCATGGCCAGGGAGATTCTCCATAATGCATGGCATTTAAAAAAACAAAACCAAAAGCTCTGTCTATGGCAAGAGGAGGGGTCAAGGTAGAGCATGGCACAATGGCATCTTGGGATCAGGGTCTGCACTCGCTCTGGTCTTGGCGGGGGAGAAGGTTCAAAGGGGGCAGAAGAGAAGTGGGAGAGGAGATGCAAAACCCCCCACAGCTCACGGGATCACGGGCGACCTTGTGTATCAAGCAGTGATGAGGGCTTTTGTCCTCCAGCGGTGGAGTCAGGACAAGGCTTCGATCGGGAAGCATCATCGGGCGCTCTGGGCTTTCCGTGGATCATTCTGGTGACAAGAGAGTGAGACACATCACCAGATGGACAGTGACGACGGGGACGTCCTGGGGAGCCGGTGTGTCGGGAGCCCCTCCCCCAGCATTATAATTATAGCCATGAACTCTTAACTGCCTCCTGTATGCTGCTTACCTGCATTACCTCCCGTACTCCGTCGAGGAGCCAGCTGTCTCTCTGTTGCAGATGTGGACTTCTCCCTGCAGCTCAGAAGACGCACCTCTCAAACGCACGTCTGAGTCCCCGAGCGGCTGTAGAACTCGCCCTCTTCATATCACATGTGCTCGAGAAAAGTCTTTTCCTAAAAATCTGTAAAACCAAATAGATCTGAAAATCCGTCCATAAATTCACTTTGGTAAGGAAGGCAGCCCACGCCTCTTCCCTAAACTCCCATCTTATATATCCAGCTGGACCCCAAACCAGTTCTTTCTGAAAGAGTATCCTGAGTTGAGACTTTCGCATGGGCTGCTTCTGCAGACACCAAGCTTCCGAAGGGCAGAGTGTCCCGTGTCTCTTAGCCCTCTGTCTCTGAAAGTGCTTGGCACCGAGTAGACTCGATTACGGGCTGAATGAATAAAAGATTCTTCTCTGAATTGTTTCTCAGCACTGTAAAACAACATTGGCAATGGCCACATTACCGCTTAGATAGTGTTTTAGCCTCAAAGCGTTAATGTCCCTCATCGAAGGTCAGGCTTTCCCAGACGATGGCTGAGGATGCTTCTTCCTTCCTCGGACCTGCCCGACGACCAAGCTTTTAACCAGGGAATGATAAAGAAATCAATGGGTGCAGATCTTTCCTCACTGATCTTTACTATGGGGTCTAATCATTAAATAGGCTAGAAATCAAAGACTACATTATGTACATTTATAAACTACGATCGTTTTAAACGCTTAAGTCAGATGTCCACTGTCAGCGTTTGCTTATCTGGCGTGCAGATTCACGTGGTCACCCTCGCTGTCTTTGGAAGGCGTCTTCCTAACCAGGTGCGAAGTTGGATTTTAGGGTCCTGGTGCTTCCGGAGTTGACATGTATCAGAGGGACCTCAGCCGTGGGACACTAGACCATCTTGTCTTCTCGGGGCACTCCGGTTTCCCACACCTGCCAAGGGTTTCCTCTCTGTTGCTTACCCTATATCCACTCACCAATTAAGGCCACTCATGCTAATTAAATGGCAGGTCTCTCCGTGGGCCTGTGTTTATCATTCCAGAATGTGCTTTCTCTCCCTTCCCATCCCCCGGCTCTGCTCTCTACCAGGGACCCAGGCGGGCAGGAAGCAATTAAGGTAATAAGAAACCAGTCTGCTTTTTATCTCTGAGTCTAGAAGACCCCTTCACACCTGACTGCCTCAAGGGATTTTCTTTACTTGCTGCCTTTTCTTTTCTTTCTCTTATTTTGAGACCATTCCCTCCCCTGTTTACCTGTTCCCTGATCAAATCTCTATTTTATAAACAAAGACTTTTGTTATTAACTCCCTTACAGCCGTCAAGCTTCTACTTACTCAGTGAAAGGGGCTCTACCATTTTACACAGATCTTAGGTTTGAAAAACCGAACCCCAGAAGGATTGAAAGCTCGCATTTTTGCATAGTTTTCCCTTAATAATCTGACCTTTCTCTTGGGTAAATAAGATTCTCATCTTTCACTCGATAAAGCAGGTACACTTCAGAGGAGTTCAACTGCATTGCTAAATATATTTTCCCAGCTGACTGAGGAGGGCAGTCAGCGTCACCCAGATGGAAAGCCTGGAGCCCTGAAGCCAGAAGGCTGTCCTTGCAACGACAGAATGCTGCTTGCTCCTCACGGCAACGGCGGATCTCAGTCCTCCCTACGAACCTGCATCGTAAATAATGCAGCAACAGCAGAGCAAGAAATCATCGCTTCGCTTTTTTTCCCTTCTTGATCCCTTCCCATGTCCTAAATAGATGCTGGGGGCATGAAGGTGATGTAAATAATGATGGTGATGACAGAGAAGCATCACAGGGAGAAACCCGAAATCCTTGCCGTCGTGAAAAGAACCCTATTCATCACCCTGCTGAACCCTCTTGCCAGTCCCCCCCACAGAGGTGGATACTAATATCATATTAAATACAACGAAATATAGCATTATTTTATTTATCCTTTTCCCCTATCAGAACTTGTTTTTCTCAACTGGAATACTAATATTATATTAAATGTAACAAAATATATTATTATTTTATTTATTAGTGTCTCCCAACCAGAATTTGTTTCTCTCAACTAGAATTTTCTCCCCAAATGGATTTTAGTCTGTGCACTGCTGAAACCCAGTCCAGAATCTAGCATCTGGCATGCAGGAAGCACTTGGTCAATACTTGTTTAATTACTCAGTCGATTCATACCTCAGTGTCGTCCAGCTTACACGTAGACCCTCTGTGAGGGGATGTTCACCACCTCCTTAGAGACCCCGTTCTGCCTTTGGAGAATTCTGATGTCATCTTCTTAGGTCTTCTCCTGCTTCCCCAGGATGCAGGGTAAAGCTGTGGGGCTCAGCGAGCGGGGTTTTTACCTGTAGACTCAAAATTCCCGAAGCTTCATGACACCATAGCACTTAGGGACCGTGGGTCCTCCCCTGGACAGCTGAGAGCTCCAAGTCAAGTCTGAGGAAACCATTTCTCCTCCACCTCATGGAGCCAGAGAGAATTAAACTCCTCAGTAGCCAGATGCGAATGATTTCTGGGCTACGCCATTAAAAACACGGCATTTGCAATGAGAAAAACCCACATTTTAAGTTCAGCTCCTGTACTCATCCCTGCTTGTGTATCAGAATCATCTAGAAACCGAAACGGAGGTAACAACGCCAGGCGACTTCCAGAGACTTGGATGTAATTCACCGAAGGCGGGTCCCGGGCACAGACCTCATCTCTTGGCTGCCCTGTTGTTCTAACGCGCCGTCGCCGTTGAGAACATGCACACACGCTCACGCACATGCACCCACGCACGCGTGCGCACACACACGCACGCGTGCACACACACGCTTCAAATGGTGAGACTCAGACAAGCGCTTAGCCGCCTTGCATCTCAGGTTTCTCATTGGCAGAATGGGGGTTGTAACTTCTTACTTGCCTTGACAAGGTATTAGAAGGACTAAATACAGTGTGTATACGAAGGCACATCAAATATTTAATATAATATTTTATATGTATATAATATAGTTTAACTTACATTTAAATAGTACATTTCATTATTTAAATATAAATTATTTTATGATAATAATAATTCGAAATACATGTTGCAAGAAAATGTGTTGACTTATTAACTTCTTTTTTTTTTTTTTTTTTGACTTACTAACTTCGATTTATTCTTTAGCCTATTGTTATTTTTCTCCCCAGCCCAAAGCATTAGTTAGGGGCAAGGTTCGAATGACACAGGACATTTGAAAGTAAAAATCTGTGCCATCATCAGAATGAATGAAGAGTCTGTGTCTAGGCCATCACCAGACACAAACACACGAGCCAAGCAGAATCAAATGCAGTGACTTCTCAATAGCAGTTTCAAATCAAAGTGCAGTCCCTGTGCCCTGGCTGCCCAGTTCCCCCCGAAGCCATTCCAGGAAAGCTCCGTCTGTCTGTCTCTCACAGTTGGGAGAAAAATCGCCCTGGATGTCTACCACTGCAGATGTCCTACTCCAGCCAGACTCTCCAAATGCACAAACTCAGCCTGTTAAGGACATAACCCAGTTTACTTGGGATAGGAAATCGTTTCCATAAAAGATAAATAGGCACTATAAATTATCCAAGAAGGTTTGGAATTAAGTATACTGATGACATAAATCAAATTCATACTATGAAGATTTTGTGTTAAGTTTGGGAATAACAAGCTGTGTATTTGATATGTAGAGTACTTGCAATGTTTAAGAGACTTAGTGTCCAAGAGAATCCACAAGATTAGCCCTGAGATTGCAATTTTTTAAGTGTAATTGAGTAATTGATTTAAATTTGTAATTTTAGGTTAGAAGCTAAAAGATGATTTGACCAAGTTTTTAAATTATACTAGAGTATAACAAACCAGCTAAAATCATCAAGTTGTCTAGAATTAAATATCAAATTGGTTCATTTGTATGACATTGCATAGTATGTCTTTGCTCCGAGATAGAAATTATTCAGCATTTAAGGACAAAAAAACTCAAGCATTTCTAATATTAAATAAAAATGCCCGTACCCTTCCTCTAGGTAATTTTTGCAGCCCTCAAGGTGTCTGACCTCCTCTTTTCTGGAGTTTTAGAAACAAACAGGTTGAGCAAACGTCATTAGATCCATTCCCAATGACATAAATGAAGAAACAGAGGCAGTTTAACAGAAGTTGAGTTATTTGCTCAAACTACAGAGCCATTTACGGAAAAATCCAGCAAGAAATTTCATGACCCCTAGTTGAGTATTTTCTGTACAGTATCAGCAGATTGGCTTATTGTTTAATAGAATGATATTGTCCTCTGGGACATTTCGCTGATAGTATCTTAGTCCGAACACAATAGATGGTCCTTATTTTTCCAGCCAAAAAGAAAGTATTTAGGTCATCCCAATTTTTACCACCAAGAACTTTCCTCCTCCTGGTTATAAAAATTATCTTTTGTGTGCATAAGAAGAAGGCTGCTACCCTAAGCAAACCACACCCACTTCTTTCCTAAAACCACTGGAAAATCCCACTGACCTGGACAGTGGATTGTTCTAACCATGGCTTATCCATCATTAAAAAAACCTGACTTTCACAATGTCCAGTATTCTGTGTTCAGTTTCAAGAGTGTAATGAAGAAGTATCCCATACGAAATTTTGTGAAGTGCTTAAAACACCACATAATCCTCCCAGGACCTATTGGAGAAGTATCTTAGGCTGTAAGAACACTGATTACTTTATTTCTGAGATAAGCACAAATCAAGGTCCTGTTCTAAAGTGTTAATATCTCTCTAGGGGTAGATGGAGAATAGCTTACTCAGGGGAAGAAATCTGGCTCACTGTCGACAAAGCACTCACCGTTCTTTGGAAGAGTGGTATTGTGTAAAATGCGAAGCTATTATTATATAAAAGCATTCCGAGGATAATATTAGCCATAATTGTATTAAATATTAATATTAATGCAAATGGTGGCTAAAAGCTTAAAGAAGATCTGTAGCAGTCAATAACAAATGGAACAAAAGTATACAAATTCCGTGTATTTTCAACGATACATATCGTGCAAACCCAACACGCGGAAGAAAAATAATGAATTACTGGAAGTCATGTGTCCATCTTTGTTAACTCTTTCAGCTCAAAACAAATGACAAAAAAATGAGATTGTCAAACTTTTTCCAATAAGCACTGAAAATTGGACTTTAAACTCAATTTATTTTATCCTTATATGTGATGGGTTTTTGATGTGACAAATTTGCTAGGCTAAAAAATACAGCCTTCAGTTTTTCAAGCAAACTTGAGCCTAGGGATTTGGGGGATGTGATTAGGATCCCTAATTATTTGACTTCAAGTTAATGAAAGAGGAGATTATCCTAGATGGGTCTGACCTTATCAGGTAAGCCCCTAAAAAAAGAGGGTTTAGGGCTTCACTGAGCCTGATGACTCCAGGCTTTAGCTCATACTTATGGGTAATGGTCTTCTCATCTTCCCTTCTTGATTCCTACCCTAATGGACTTCAGACTTACTTAGACAATTCCCACAATGGTGTAAGCCAATTCTCTGCTGTAAATGAAAATATCCATTTTCTCTCTGTCTGTATCTGTATCCATCCACTTTCTCTCCCTCCACCCCTGGTTCTCTGGTTGAACACCAGCTGATCCGCTGTCTTTGTCAGGAAACATGTATGTGGATTATCGCATTTTCATGGGCAAAAGAATGTGTTCTAAAAAATGTTGTCTCATTTTATACACCTAACACACCATGGAAAACAACTGTTTAATGTTGCTACTGTTGTAGGTGACATAATTCTGCCATTGACTTTGAAGGACATCACTACTCAAGATGGATGAGCTTTTCAAATATTTTTAAATTGTATTTCAAGTGAAATTATAAGTATGATAAATCGTTAGGTCCTCAAAATGAAAGCTTCAAACTTCAGCCTAAAGCTAAGATTTGAAACATGGGGATCATGGGATCATACATGAGCTCATGAACAGAAACACACACTCTAGCAGAACAAAACTGCAAGAGTGGGGTCCTTTCTTGGCAAGCCTTAGAAATACCAAAAATGTTTAAAATAAATTAAACTCTAATTTAGTTAAAAGTTGAATAAAGTAATTGAAATAATTTTAACTGGTTATAGCAGTCATCTTCAACCACTTCTCCCGAGTGGGTTTTGCTATCTTAGTAGATAACATACATGTGTCAGTGATCCTCTTTTAAGGAGTGAAAAGTCAAAATAATTTAAATGTTATAGCAAAAGAGTTAAATTATTCCTGCTTGGTTAAAACTCCCCCAAGAATAGGGACTTGGGGGATGTGATTAGAATAATTAGTGATTAAATGTGATTAGAATAATGTCTCAAAATTAAAAGGTATCAGGGAAAGCAAATGATGGCATATTCATAAAATGGAATATTACACAGCCATGGAAAATTATGCTATGAAGTAATTAGTACAATGAAGAAAGTGAAACTACAATCAACAAGAGAACTGCATACATGTAACTGGATTGATAAAACATGCAGAAGAAAATATTGGGGGAAATGTCCACAAATCCTACTTAAAGATAAATCCTATTTATCTCCCGGTTGTAGAGTTCTAGGGGATTTTCCCCCTAAATTTCTACAGCTATCATGTATGACTTGTACAACTACAACTGTTTGCAAAAATTAAAAAAAAAAAATGAAATCAAGTGCCTACTTTGGCAGCACATACAAAAGAAAATGAAATCAATCATTTTAATTACTTATTGTCTAATAAATAATGGCAGGATTTTGCCATCAATGTGGTGAAGCCTTCCTGGTGGGGCCTCTGGTGCATGGAAGGTGGGAACAGCACACATTCTGTAATGAGTTCTTCGATGCCGTGTTCCCACGGTTCCTGCTGGGGATCAGTCCTGGCAGATGTTGGAGTCTACACTGCGTGCTGGCCATGCAGGATGCTGCATCGGCTTCCTGCCTTCGGTCTGCCTGTGGTCCACACAGCCTGGTGTAGGAAGAGAAGTCACCAGTGCTTTAAAGCCTTCCTTGCTAGCGGATGCAGATTCACACACACACACACACACACACACACGAATAAAAAAAGTTGTGCAGGTTTAGTGCATCAAAGAATTTGGTTTAATTTTTGCAGAGACCCAGTTGAAGCTCATTGTTGTAGCCTGGCTGTTCCCCTGTACCCCTGTTCCTGTGATGGCTTTATCTGTGTGTTCTCAAACAGATGTTCCGACTCCAGTGTTCTCCCTCCGTTGACTACTTTTCCCCTCGGGTGTCACGGTTCCCTCTGTCAGGGAGCCTCTCCCTCTCATCTTAAGTTCTCTTTTGTCAAAATTATCTTTCAAACTGGAGACGGCCAGATGGACAGAAAACATAAGAAAGGGAGTTCAAAATGCAGGATATTTCAATCAAACTCTCAAAACCTAGCAATTCCTTCCGAGAATGTTCTGGTAAAAATCTCCCCACTCTTCTCTCCCATCTGTGTTCCCTACATATGGGAGGGCGTGTAGAAGATCAGTGACTACAAACATGCTCTTCTCCATGCTGGATGTCACAGCAGATGCTTCTGGCTTTCCATGGGCCACACATCTAACTCTGTTATCACTTTGAAAAAATCTCAGGGCATAAAGTTCCAGCCCGTTGGCTTGCCTGGGGAAAATATTTGGGAGTGTATGCACAGCTCTGTGGAGAATCAGTCTGATCTGGGTGAAGAGGAAATAAATTCTCCAATCACCAAAACCACTGAGAGGGTTTCTCCTCTGCTCATTGGTAACAAATTAAGAATACACAGCGAGATCAGATGACCCAAGGCTGAATTTTTTCGAAATCAGATTTAACATATTGAATGGAGCCGGTGGGCCCCTGGGCAGCTCAGTGTGTTAAGCGCTAGGTTATGGCTCAGGTCATGATCTCAGGGGGGTGGGATTGAGCTCTGCATGGGGCTCCCTGCTTGGCTGGAAGTCGTTTGAGATTCTTTCTCCTCCCTCCCCCTTTGCTCCTCCCACACCTAAACTAAAACAAACAAACAAACAAACAAAAAAACAACCAACCAACCAAACAAAGAAACAAACAAAAGACAAACAAAAAACAAATCAATAAACAGGTTAGTGAAATCTTAAATAAATGTAAGTTGTTATCTGGCATAATGATAAAAACAACCAAATTGATGAAGATATTTTTAATAATAACAAAAACTTGATTTTCTCTGTTACAAATATGTAATTATCAAGGAAACAGACGTCTGTTTTTTGGAACATTGGAAGGATCGAGTAAAATGTTAAAAACAACAACAAAAGTGACCTTGCAAGTTACAGAAAGTTACATAACGGGTTTAGAACCAACTGTGCACACTGGACTACTTGCCTAAGGTTTCAAATGAGAAATCTCACTTAGAAATCCGGGCTGCTTTTGTCCCTGTCATGATGTCCACAAACAAGGGCGGCAGCCCCCTCCCCCATGCTCAGCGCTAGAGAGCCACAGACTTGAGGCGAAGCTGAGGGGAGTAAGACACTGGCATGAAAGTTGCTTGGTGGTGCTGGGAAGAGAGCAGGTGGTTGTTTCCTGGGGAGCTCGGGAAATGATGGCCCATAGCAAAGGCAGGACAGGAGGGTATGTGGGGTTAGGTTGAGGGAGAGCATTTTCTTGGGGACATTTTCTTCCTCAGTCAGATCCCAGGGCAGGTCATTGTTGCCCGTCAGGTTAAAAGCTTCCAGAAGGAGAAGGCAGATCCCCAACCACGAAGTGACAAGCAGACCTCAGACTTCTCATCAGCAGCAGAAGATGCTAAAAAACAAGGGGAGTAAGTGTTTTCAGTTTTAATACTGAAACGAGAATTTTCCCGCTTAATTATATTATTAATCATACGCATTCACAGAAGTTTCAGTGGACAGAACTCTCATGAAAGAAACAGGTCTGAAATAAGGACAGTAAAGGGGCATATAGGCAGCTCAGTTGTGTAAGCCTCTGCCTTCAGCTCAGGTCATGATCTCGGGGTCCTGGGATCAGGTCCCACATTGGGCTCCTTGCTCAGCGGGGAGCCTGCTTCCCCTTCTCTCTCTGCCTGCCTCTCTGCCTGCTTGTGATCTCTCTATCTATCAAATAAATAAATAAAATCTTTTTTTTTAAAGGAAGGAAATTAAATTTAGGTTCTATGAAATATATATTTCATGTAATCACCAATGAATAAATAGTTTATTACTGTGTGCTGCTTGGTTAAAGGCAGAAAAGTAGATCCAGGGAAAGGATGAGTTTGTTCGGGATAAAAGCCCAGGCTAGAGTTTGGTTTTAATTGTGTTTGGTTTTATTTTGTTTAGGGATACAGATACAGATATTGATAAGCCTAAAAACTCCTTAAAAAAATGTAAACAACTATAGGCCTTTAAAAAACAAGGAGTACTTGCCATAAGCATAAAAGTAAAACATAATTTTTATTCTTTCTTAAAGAGTTAGTTATTTGAGAGAAAGAGGGAGCATAGAGGGAGAGGGAGAAGCAGGCTTCCTACTGAGCAGGGAGCCCCATGCAGGGCTCCATCCCAGGACACCCGGATCCTGACCTGAGCTGAAGGCAGATGCTTAAACGACTGAGCCATGTAGGCACCGAAAACATAATTTTAAAACCAAAAGAAGAAAATATGGATCTATTAAAAAAAAAAAAAAAAACAGAAAAGGAGAAAATTTTAAATCTATGGCTCTAGCAGGACAATGGCTCAAAAACCACATAAAACAATGCCTTAGCAAATCTGGCCGTAAGACTTCTGGGAATATATAAATGGTTATACTCAGTGATCAAGACGTTCTCAGACTTCAAATGCTCTGATACAACAGATTAAGCAATACATTTTCTACAAGAGACACAGTTAAAACCAAAGGATCCTGGAGGTTTGTAAATCAAGGGATCAGGATAGATACAACCAGACAGAGGTAAGCCATAAGAAAGCCGAAAAAGTGATTTTAATATCACAAAAAGTAAAAACCCAAGGTAAAAGTTTCCTCTCTGACATTGAGTAATAAAATAACAACAGATCTTAGGATATTATTTTTATAAACATTTATTGACCTGACAATATTGCCTCACAAAATATAAAGAAACAACTAACAAAACTATAAGAGGAAAGAAATAACTCAAAAAAGTTAATTAGTCTTGCTCACAGGGAAAATAAAGTATATTAAACTTCACTGAGATACTGTTCATTATTTATAAACCCAGTAAAAATCCAAATATTTGACAACATATTTTATTAGTGAGACCATGGGGAAATGTGTGTGTTCTTACACTGCTAGTGGGAATGCAAAATCATTCAACACTTTGGAAAAGGATTTGTCTCTATATAGAAAAGTTCTAGATGAATTAACTCTGACCCAGCAGTCCTAGTCCTTGAAATCTATCTTAAAGATACACTGACAAAAATACAAGACGAAATTTACACAGGGCACATTTTCAGCATTTATTTCTCACAACGAAGTGCTGGAGACTACCCAGAAGACAACCAGCAGAACAGCTGAAAAACTTGAATCCATCCACAGGATGGAGACCATGCAGCCAACCAAGTAAAACAAGCACCACGGAGGAGCTCTAGAAAGGGGTATGGTCTCCAAGCCATATCGTTAATAAAAGAGGCCAAGTGGAAACCGTGGTTCCTTTTTAAATTTAATTTAATTTAATTTAATTTAATTTAATTTAATTTATTTGAGAGAGAGAGAAAGAAAGAGAGAGAGTGAACATGAGCAGGGGGAGGGGAAGAGAGAAAAGCAGACTCCTCGCTGAGCAGGGAGCATGATGTGGGGCTTGATCCCAGGATTGTGTGCTAAAGGCACACCCTTAACTGACTGAGCCACCCAGGCACCCTGAAAATGGTTACTTTTTACAAATAAGTATGGGGGAAAGCAATATATATTTTTTTCAAAAGAAACAGTGTAAGGATAAATCATAAATTGGTTATCTCTTGACTAGAAGGAGAGAAGTAAATTTCAGAGCAAATAACATAAAATAGATACGTTGAAAATCTTGTAGTACTGAATTTGAATTGGAAATATCAGCACAGTTTTATGATGTGTTTGGCTTTTAAAATCATATGTATCTTCCAGTATAGGAACAAGATGCTTAGGAACACTGCTAGCTCCTCACCTATGCTCTCCCAAAATAATTCCCATGAAAGAGTCCTGGGCACATGGACATACAGTTGATGCCAGGTCTGGGGTGGAAAGTTCATACATTTATATCTTTCTGGCATAAATTTTTGTTATGCCAGAAAGTAAGGAAGTTTTCAAAGCCTAACAGGAATCTATTAAAAGGACACAGGAACCTACCTAAAGGTGCTTCCATTGGCCTAAGGGGGAGAGATTGGAGTATGCAAAAGAATCAGGACAATAAATGGAGATGCTTCGAGTGTATTTATGTGCACGAGTTCTTGGTATTAAAATACACACATTGGTCACCATTGGAGGTTGCTAGGACATGAGCCCATGATTCTGAAAATTGATAAAGGCAGGAAAATCGAACATTCATCCTGAATTACTTTTGCCAACTCCATTTCAGGGTGAGAAAACAGTTGCTGAGGGATATGTCTTCCGTACGAAAGAATTCCAGCTAATAAAGGCAGAAGGAATAAGGATCACAAAATTACCAGTTTGCTATTTCTAATGACATAATAAATTTAGACAACAATGACCCAAGATCTCTGACTTTAAGTTTAGCAAAATTAAAAATCAATAACAACCACAAAAAAGACTAAATAAAATTTCACATACCTGGAAACTCAAGAGATTATTACTGGATGAGTTTGGGTTAAAGAGTAAATTACGTGGGAAATTACAGACTATTTCAGGTGAACAGTAGAATTCTACATGTCAAAATGGGCAGCCCATCCAAAACAGCATGTAGCTCGTGATGAATTATTTTGTAAATAGGAAAGTTGGAAAATAAGTGAGCTAAGCAACTTAAGAAGTTGATTAAAAAGAACAAGAGAATAAACTCAAAGGAATGAGGTAGAAACAAAGAATATACATCTGAGAGTAACTCGATGAAATAGAGAATTACAACAAACCCAAGAATAATAATGCTCCATGAAGTAAGGAGCACAGATCACTAAACTTTATGCGCTTGAGACCCAAATACGGAGCAAGCGTGTAAGCCAAAGAGATAAAATATGTAAAGAAATAAAGTCTAGACCTACGAAGGACCTTCAATAAACTCTAGTCCAGGCCAGTGTTCTCCAAATTCTTTTTAACAGTTCCTAGCTCCTTTCGAATGTACTAAATGCAACGAGTGGCACAAACTCAAAGTCTGAGGAAATAATCCGCACAAAACCATCATCACCAAAGACATCAGCGGCAAGTTCAGGAATTGCCTTCATTGCCATCAGGTGACTACCTATGTAAGGGTCTCCACAGCCAAGGGATGTGAATTAGAACCAGCCAGAGGAAGAGACTGCTAGGAAGGGATCAAGACACATTACCATCCCTTCATTGTAAGTCAACTGGGGAAGCTCTTCCAGGCTTCTGGTGTCCGGGGTTTTTGTGAGGGCTTTCGATCACATACTGCCTGCACTTGATTCTCCAGCCCCTCCCGAAGGTTTGGGCTAATACTCTTTTCTCCAGCTCCTCCAAAAGTTCAAGTGAACATTACTTACCCTCCAAGGACCCCATCATAAGCACATTGTTAGACTGTCCAGTTGCCCAAGTCCAAGGCAGACAAAGACATGCCTATCAGGTAGGAAGGACACTCCAGGTGCCTAGAGATGCCTAGAGATCACTTCTCAGTAGCAGAGAGTAAAGGCCCGACCACTTTTTCTTTTTCTTCTTTTTTTTTTTTTTTTTTTTTTAAGAGAGTACAAACTGGGGAGAGGGCCAGAGGGAGACAGAGAGAGAAAATCTTAGTGGAGCCCAACTTGGGGCTCACCTCACGACCCTGAGATCCTAACCTGAGCTGAAATCAAGAATTGATTGGATGCTTAACCCACTGAACCATGCAGATGCCCCCTGACCACTCTCTAGGTAAGGTTCATTCTTCATTGCATACTGAATAAGAATTTTGGGAAGTCAGACAGAGAAACCATGTTTCTTAAGACATGGATGATCCTGATAAGCTAGATCGGAAACCAGTGATGCAGTTAATCTTGCATTTACAAATGAAAAATTTGAAGACCCAAGAAATTAAATGGTTTGTTTATGTGGCAATGACGGGAGGTAAGTCTAGAACTTGGGAGCTCGACTGAGCTATAGAGGGCATGTGTCACCATGAAGCACCCTCAGAGTGGCAAAGGAAGTTTCAAAGCTCTGCTCCGTAGAGAACGACATGTTTCTTTACCTGTGCGGGAATCTTATTTACTATCACCACTGCCAAGAGATCATCATCCCCTACTAAGCTGTCAACTACCTACTCCTCCTTTTTTCAGTTATACCTCATAGTAGCACTCAATATCATAGAAATATCAGAATCAGATCAGAATCTATTTTCTTATTCTGGGTTGTTCATATGATTGAGCCTTGTTGCATAAATGTTGTGTTTTTCCACAGTCATTGAAATAAAGCAATCTACTCAAATAGGTTATTATTTCTTGAGGCGCCTGGGTGGTTCAGTTGTTAAGCATCTGCCTTTGGCTCAGGTCATGACCCCGGTGTCCTGGATCGAGCCCCGCATCTGGCTCCTTGTTCAGTGGGACGCCTGCTTCTCCCTCTCCCACTCCCCCTGCTTGTGTTCCATCTCTCACTGCCTCTCTCTCTGTCAAATAATAAATAAAATCTTAAAAAAAAAAAGATTATTAGTATTAACATTTCTGAGATTGCCAATATGGAATTAATGATGTGGATATAATTTATGTCAAAAAATTGTCACAAGAAAATAGAGAAGCAAAATCTAAATTATATTCAACTGATAAATAAATCCTTGTTGAGTAAGGATGAATTTTATTCCAGTGTTATTAAATCTAACTCCTAATCCCATTCACCAAGGTGGCGATGCTCTATCACCATATATCTGCTTCCAGATTTGTGTGGAGATGAAGGTTTGTACAGCCCAAGCATTCCTCTCATCACCTGTTCAGTCTCATCAGGATGGATAAGCTCATTGTCCAACGCAGCGGGGTTTCTTGGTGACTTCTTTGGGGTCAAGTTTGGGTTTTGAGCATTGAGTCAAGGCTTGGTGGTAGGATCATCCTCTTAAGATGCTCAATATATTCATTCTCTCTTGCTTTAGTTTCTTCTCGAGGCAAGCGCAGGGACTCCTTTGTCCTCCTCCCTAGAACAAACCCATATCATCCTCTCAGTAAACAAAGATTTTAGAATATAAGACCGGGATGGGGTGTCTACAGGTAACTTCTGCTACAAGCTTCATAGTAGAAACATCAATGAGGTTTTCTCATTGAAGTTGGGAAAAACACAGGGAAACAGGGCAGATTAATATCTCATTAAGTCAACCTGGTACTCATGAATCCACAAGACAACAGTTTGTTATATAGCCTTTTGAAGTGCTAGTAGCAGAAAAGATTTGGAAACAAATGAGAAAAAACTGTTGTTCGTGTGGAATGGTGCCCCTCATGACCGCTCTGGTGATGACACAAGAATGAACTGGTGCAGACCATCAGCCCACAATCACGGTATCATCACAGGCTCCAACCACCACTTCCCTTTACCCTCTGCTAGACAAGGCATAAGATGGGAGACCGTAGCCACTTACTTCAGTTTGTCTGATGTATGGGTTGAGAAAATATTGCTATTCATCCGTAAGAACTGTAAGAATTACACATGTACAAATGATTATTTGAAGTTATTAACCTTCTGCTAAAAATGTAGCATGCCTAAATAGAAAGAACCAGGGTGCTCTTCTCTTTGAAGTAAGACGATACCATAACTATCTTGTGCTCTGGACAAATATTTATGAATGCTTACCATTTCCATCATTCACCGTCATTCTGGCTAAACTGTCCTCAAATTTTAAGGGTCCACAAACTGCAGCTTGGAGCACTAGAGCTAAGAATGGTTGTTACATTTTTTAATTATTTTTTAAAAGTCAAAAGAAGGGAGCACCTGGGAAGCCCAGTCAGTTAAACGTCTGCCTTCAGTTCAGGACATGATCTCAGGATCCTGGGGTCAAACCCCTCGACGAGCCCCCAGGGTTGGATCCTGTGATGGGGCTGCAGGGGACTCACCGCGTTGGACCCTGCTTGGAGATGTCTCCCTCTCTCTGCCTCTCTCTCCTGCTCTCTGTCTCTCTCAAATAAATAAGTAAAATCTTTTTTTAAAAAAGTCAGAAGAAAAGTAATATTTCATGACATTGGACATTTATGAAATCAGATAGAGATGTACATGAGTCAAGTTCTGTAGGAATGCAGCCTTGACCAATGGCTTATAGAGCGTCTCTGCTTCTGTGCTACCACAAGGGAGTTGGGAGTTACGGCAGAGAAAGTGCAGTCCTCCAACCCCAAAATATTTACTTTCTAGTCCTTTCCAGAGAAGGATGGCTAACTCCTGCATTGGAATGTATTGACACATGGAGGCAAGGAGGAGGGGGAGTCTGAGGGATTTTTAATGCATGTTTCCTGGTTCTATTTCCAAGGTTCTGATTATGCAGCTCTGTAGAGAGGATCTGGAATCTGCATATTTAATAAGCATCTCAGGTGATATTGTAGCGAAATATCCTAAGATCATTCTGAAAGGAGCATTTTTAAACCCAGCTGTGAGTGTGCATACTGCCTGTGGATATCTCCTCCTGGGCAAATAAACATTCCTTATCTCTCTAGGATATTAAGGGGAATAAGTACGTTTAAATAATAAACTATAAATAGATGTTTGAAATATTTAAATATTCTTATTTGTTGAGCCTAGGGGTGCCTTTGTGCCTTTTTTTAAAAATAAATTTACTTCCTACATATGCTTGGGAAAAAAGAAATCATTCTTTCTAAATAACATTTGTCAGAAATAATAATTCTCTTCTTCCCCCAACCTAGCTCAAATTTAAACGTTTGAACAAAAAGAACATAACTAAGAATAAGATGTGAGGGAAAGGAAATATTTCCATAACAATGTGTGCAGAGACTAACCCTACCTAGGAGGCACGCATGGCAGAAAATGCTGTATTTAAGGATACAAAACGCTTTCTGTTTCAAGTCGCAATTTTAAGACACTTGTAGGTTTTCACAATTTTCTTCAAGGATAAAATTTCCAAGATTATGCCTAAAAATGTTGGGGAAATAGATCACGAGGAAGTGGTTCTTTATCTGTTTCTTAACAGATAGTGGGTGATGTGTATAGAGCACGTATTCACAAACAAAAAAAAAAAAGGAGTTGAAATGTCAGATTTAAAACTTTTAAATTCAGACTATAATTACATCGCAGTACATTTGTGAGATCTTAAACATTCTAATGAAGTAAATACGATAAATTTAAGGAATATTAATGAATTGTGACACAGCCAGTTGGACTGGGTTTTCCAATTGATGGCTGATTAAAGTTATTAGAGCTTCGATCCTAACTCCCTTAGGACATTTTCATTTCTTGGTTCTTGGTACAGAGAATGTGGGTCATTATGGAGTATGGTCCAGTCCAGCTGCTCCTAGGAACTGACTTTCCCTAAGCAGAGGGTCTACAGAGTAGGAGCATCTAGCCCCATAACAGCATGTTTGAGTCCCGTCTCAACCTCACTGACTACCACCCTGCTGCTTGGTTAGCATTTCAGCTCAGCATTACTTCTTCAGCTCCACTCAGACCAACTTTCTCTGACCCCCATTCCTTTCTTTCTCTCTTGGCTGTATTCTACTCCCACACTCTTAAGTCCTCATAGTCAGAAGAAATTCCTGGGAGAACACCAATACTGGTTGTGCCAGGGGCCTGGATGCTTTCTCCTCAGTTCTGTTCTAAGATAGGATTCCCTGAGGAGACACTGCAACTGTGCTTCTTAGCCTTTCAACTGGTGCACCTATAAAGGCAGAGAAGAGTGAATGGATACCCCCAGGAGGTAGGTACATGACATGTACAAGACATGCCCCAACCCACCTGCAAGAGCCCTTCACCATCTCACATATATTAATATAGGTTGACCAGATGACTGGTACTTAAGTAGACATGGTACCATTTTGCAGTTGTAAACCTGAAGGCTATGAAGTGGCCTTGAATCCAGTTCAATCCAAAAATTGAAACAGTCCCTCATACTAAGCCCTATTAAGCCCTTTGGTTTTTTCAGGAGCATTTGGATAGGCTGGAGCACTTATGACCTCTTTGTGCAGGATAAGAGTCAGGGTCCTTAGGATTAGTGTTTTCCTCCTCTGGTCTCCTGAAGGATGTTCCTATCTATCTGGCATTGCAACCTACAGTAGTTTAAATTCTGGTCTCCCTCACCACCACAGCCTATATCGTCTCTGAGGAACTGAATATTATCATGGTTCTCCCCGGTGTTGCAGATGTCTCGCCTAGATCGTTTCTTGTCAAAAGGCCCTCCCATAGTCCTTTCTGAAGGATGACCTTATGTCTTAACAGAGATGGCCTTAGGCAGGGTTCAGCTCTCTTCTGAGTCTTCTAAGAAATAATTTTGGAACTTCCTTTACTTTACCCCATCTCTGCCACATAGGAACCAAAACTGACACAGCAAATCTCAGTTTTGCTGAATTATATCATTTCCAAAAACAATGTGTTAAAGTCTTAACCCCCAGGACCTCCGAATGGGACCGTATTTGTAAATAAGGTTGTTGCAGATAGAATTAGTTATGCTAAGATGAATTCATACTAGAGTAGGGGGGCCTTAATCATATATGGCTGGTGTCCTTGTGACAAAAGAGAGACCCAGAGAGAAGGCTTTGGTGACAATGAGGCAGAGATTGGAGAGACACATCTATGAGCCAAGGAACTCTAGGGATTGTCAGCAAATACTAGAATCTAGAAGATGCGAGGAAAAAGATGCTACTTCCCAAGACAGCATGTTCCTGCAAATACTTTTATGTCCGTCTTCTAGACTGTGAGACAGTAAGTGTGCATTATTTTAAGCTACACAATCTGTAGTATTTTGTCATGGCAGCCTTGAACAACTCATGCAATCTGCTTCTGTGGTGTCAGTCTACTTTGACCTGGATACTCTTCACATGGGAGCCAAGAAGACGCTGAAGCAATTTCTGAGCCCCAGATTGGGAAGACAACAGAAGCCTCTTTCTTCAAAGCTCTTCCTTACCCAGCTATGCTACGTCCCTCTCTCTGAGTTGACATCTTGAATGAGGAAACCAGAGCACAGTGTTGACCAAGTCCTCCTCTTTGATTTCTCTTTCCCCACAAATCCCTGGTCCCAGAGGGACAGCCTTCCCCCGACTCCCTCTGGGTCATGACTTCCCTCCCACAGCAAAGCCTAATGCCTTACAAGATTGTCTGTCCTGGGTTGAAGAGGAATCTTCTTTATGCCACAGGGCACCATATGACTCAGGCATTCCAGTCGAACACTTGATAAGTTAAACAGGATCTAAAGGCATTTGGAAATAGGGGACTCTCCTCAGAAGAAAAGCATCTCCAGAAAGAGACTAAAAATCCATGGCCGTGAAAACATTGGCTGTTTGAGAGTCCCTGCACTTGGACATGGCCGACCAATGTCCAGTGCAATGATCCCGGGCTTATGAGAGGTTAGCGGCTTTATATCTTAATTCTTTGCTGCTATCCTACAATGTACACTTATGTCTGCTGCACATCGTAGCTTCTGTTGGCTTTGGAGGAAAGAGCAGTGGGGTCCACGCTCCTGGTGGAAGCTCAGGAGAGCCTGAGAACTTGGGAGGAGAACAAGGAAAGAACAATGACAGCAGAGAGCAGGACAGAGGGTGACAAGTGTCAACACTCCTCTTGAGCACATCCCAACTAGAAATCAGCCCAGTGAACTAACGGGTATACTGTCCATTTTCAGATGGGAGTGCTAGTATCTCTGTTATGGATTAGGTACTCAGATTCTTAAAGCACCATAGAGAAGTAATCAGGTAAAGATGCAATCGATTTTCCACCATAGACTTACTGGGACCAAATGTTTCTGTACTTAAAGAAGCCCCAAGAAATGTGTGAGTGACCTACAATTCCTTAAACAATAAACCACTATCCTGTCCTCCAGCTTTCAACTTTCTGTTTGCATTTGCATAATAAATAAATATACAAGATTTTTAGAGGGCCCTGGGTGGCTCAGTCATTTAAGCGTCTGCCTTCAGCTCAGGTCATGATCCCGGGTTCCAGGGATAGAGCCCCGCATTGGACTCCCTGCTCAGCAGAAAGCCTGCTTCTCCCTCTCTCTGTGCCTACTGCTCCCCCTCCTTGTGCTCTTTCTCCCTCTTTCTCTGTCAAATAAATAAAACTTTAAAAAAAACAAACAAAACACCACCACCACCACCAACAAAAAAAACAGGACTTCTATTCCTAGAAAACCTACAGGCGAAGTCCGAAAAGGCCAAAATTAGGCTTTGCCTTTCCAGGTGGAGTACCAACATGCATTTGCTTTATCATTAGAAGCACATGTGTTTATGCGCGGGCATGTGCCTGCGTGTGCATGAGTGTGTGTGTGTGTGTGTGTGTGTGACATAGAGACAGTCTCACCCTGAGCCCCAGTCCTCTGAAGCCGGTCAGAGAGCACATGGGCCCGTGTCCTGTGGTTTTGCCCGAGGTGGAGAAGCAGACAGCCAGGTCATGAACCAGTTCAAGCAGGAGGCACAGCGGATCCCAGGGAAGCGGTTTTCCTTCCCTGCTGTCTTCTGGTCATGGGGAACATGTGCTGTTCTATGAAACCAGAAGGAGAAAAGAAATTAGAGAGAAAGCCATCTTCCCTTGGGTCCTAATTTCTGGAAGGTCTCCTCTTTAGGGACATAATTTTTAAATGATTTAGGAGGTATCAATTTGGGCAAGTACTACATAGGCCCAATTTTATAAGAAAATAAAATCATGGCTGCAAGACTAGGAAACAGGTCACAACTGTTTGGAAGGCAGCACTATACCACCAACGCAGTCACAACTGTTTGATGTGCTTACTTGGCTCTGCACTGAACTTGGGCCTTGGTCAGCGTCCACCACGGATGGCCATGGTCTCTCCGATGGACCGGCACAGAGTGGTGTCCCCTGTGACACTGGGCAGTCTAGCAAAATGTATCTGACCCATATCACAGTAACTCCACACGGGTTTTGTATACTTGCACGCCTGCCCAGCATTATCGAATTACTTGCTTTTCTTATCAATAATAAAAAATGCAGTGCATGCTTATTCCTTGCAAAGCTCTTTAAATAAGTCATGCATTTAATTCTTATGACCTCCCTGTTAAGGCAGGTGCACGTGTGAGGTGCCCTTTATGCAGGCTGTGAGGGTGTGAACTCCCAGAGCCAAGTGGAAGGTCAGTATGAGTCCGAGCTCGTGAAATAGCATTAACCAGGTTTATGCTACGTCATAGGTACGGCCAGGGAATGATACCGTGCTTTAAAGAGACAATAAAAGTAGGAGAAAAATGCATTCCAATAATTCTATTAAGCTGCATTCTGAATTCTTTCTATAGTAGTAAAAAAAAAAAATGTAAAAAGCTCAGCACTTTCCATTGTTTCTTATCACAGACTCCCTTTGCCCCTTCATTCAGCTGCTGTGTTGCTACAAAACGAATTCTGAAAAAGCTCTTTTGACCTTTTTTTTTTTATCTCTGGGAGCCCAGATAACAAACATTTATTAATGGGGAAAATACCTTAATCTGGGTAGATTAATCACAGGTAAAAATTACATTTAAAAAATTGAATGAGACAGGCAGAAAACAATTTTTTTAAAGAAACAAATCCCAATTTTTGAACCTCAAACAGATTGATTTTTAATGGAAGTCACTCGGGTAATGTCTTTAATAATAAAAACAAAAAGTAGTTACTTTCAGGGCTTCCAAAGAGAAGCAGTACTTCCCCAACCACCTCCTCCAAGGGGCTGCTTCCCAGGGATGATCACTTTTACACCTTTGTCTCTAACTGTTCTGCTGGTTATTTTTGTCTCACTAAGGCCCTTGGCTGCGTCGCTGCCTCGAATGCTCTGATGTGGGCATGAGCCACTGATTTCCAGCGGCAGGGAGCGAGGAAAGGCCCAGAGAAAGCCACTGAACGCCTCAAGTCTGGTCTTGGCCAAGCCCTGTCCCGTCGGGGGCACATCCAGTCTCCCTGCAGACCGGTGAAAAATACAAGTCCGTCCTGAAACCGGAGAGAAGGCCCTGCCTTGGGACCCAGCTGTGACTTGTAGTGCTTTAAAAAAAAAAAAAAAGAAGAAGAAGAAGAAGGTGACCTTTGGCCTCTCGGAAGAATGCAGGCCATCTAGGAGTCTTTCAGTGATGTTCTAGGCACAGACAACTCAAAAGGATTCTTGCTGAAATCCTTTTTCTTTCTACTTTGTTTTCGCTCACACCCTTTGCTGGGCTGAGTGGGTAATCCAAGACTTTTGAAATCCCAGGGCCATGTGTGTGCTGGCTGGAAACCCGACCCCAGTGTGAAGGCTCCAGGAAGTCGTTTTAAGGAACCCAGTGTATTTTGTAAACAGACAAGGAGCACTGGATTGAATACAAATACGCGTAAGCCCCCTGCTTGTTTGTGTCTGCTAATGGTCTTCAGGGCGGGAGCCAAGGTTTTAGCTTACACTTCAGGGCAGCCCAAATTCGCAGGGCTAGCAACCAGTGCAGGATTTTCTTCATTTACAGAGCGATGTTTTTTAAAAATAAAAGGCACGGCGTTTCACGTACAGGAGCGTACTAAACAGGAATCCTCGCTATCTTTAATAAAAGAGCAACAAGGAGTGTGCTTTTTCAAGTTGAAATAGACGGAGTGTAGGGGCGCCTGGGTGGCTCAGTGGGTTAAGCCTCTGCCTTCGGCTCAGGTCATGATCCCAGGGTCCTGGGGTCGAGGCCCACATCTGGCTATCTGCTCAGCAGGGAGCCTGCTTCCCCCTCTCTGCCTGCATCTCTGCCTACTTGTGATCTCTGTCTGTCAAATAAATAAAAATCTTAAAAAAAAAAAAAAAGAAATAGACGGGAGTGTAAATGGGCAGGAAGCAAAACTGTCCAGTGTGCTGTTTCCCGCTGCTCACTCCTAGAGACTTTGGGGTTGTTTACATGATGTCAAAGTATTTTTAACAGCCTTGAGATACAGCAAAGATGAGACGGTTTTGATTTGGGAACCAACGTAAAAATCGTATTATTTCTGGCAGATTTTATAATACAGTTTAAGTGGGGAAAACAACAAGGAATGTATGAAATGACCTGTCGGTTTACATTTGAGCAGATCTGGATTCAGGTACACATGTGTGCACATGTGTGTACGTAAAATATCTACCCAGACTTTTCAGAAAAGTGACAATGAATCTTGGGTCTGTCATCATTCACATCTTGCTTTACTTCATACAAGTAAGTGCCTGAGACAATAGACAAATCTGCATTGTCTATTCCCAATCTGCTCTGCAGAAACATCTTGCTGAATCAGCAAAATCAGACTTTCCAAAAAAAATTTCCTGAACGTGGATTTGATTTACACTTCCCACCAAAGAAAAGACATTTAGGAATGTCCGTCCCAATCGTGACTACATGTGCACGAATCTGTGACGGGAGAGGAAGAATCCGCCGAGAAAGGAATTTAAACATAAGAACAGACAAGGGTCATGGTTCACGCAATGAGGACTTTGCTAAGCAGAAAATATAAGAGTTTTTCAATTAGCTAAATGAATTTGGAAGGCCACCTGTTTTTCTCAATCAGAACAAAGTCCTCGACTCTCACATTGACATCAACAGACACATCTGTTGGTTTTCCGCTGGATTTTTCGGGACATGGCTTCATGTGGCGGGAAGGATGCAGTGACCATTGTGACACGTCTTGAGTCCATACGTGCAGACTTAGCGATGTATTCACTGATTGAGGATTTTCTGTGTGTGCCGTCAGGAGTGCGACTCTCACTGCTGACAGACACCCGTTCTACACTCCAGTGGATGCTGGTTGAAGGCTAAGTTGGCTTAGTGCAGATGCATTTTTGTTTGGGTGTCTACGGGTTTTTTTTTGTTTGTTTCTTTTGTTTTCTTTTCTTTTCTTTTTAAGACTGTCTCACAGGGAAGGAGAAAAGAAAAATCGAGAGTGGACACCCATTATGGATGACTTAACTGAACAGACTTGAAGGACCGAAGCCTCCTGGTAGAAGAGTTCATCTGCCAGGGAGCTTGTCGGGAGTCCCGGAAGCTGATCCTTTCCCGGTCACAGGCTTCATGTGTCACTTGAGGTGTGTTGCCATCCCGGAACACTATTTATCCTTAATACCGGTAGCCTCCTCCAGAAAGGAGTAGTGAGTTCTCTGATTGAAATGACGGACCGAAATAAAAATGGTCTTTGCTCTTCTGGTCCTGTTCCTGTTGACCAGCTCGGCTCCTCCCCCAGGCTCAGCCCACGGTAAATTCTCAGTTAAGGTGGTGTTTATTTTTAGAGGTTCTATAAGCTTCGTGAGTATGAATACAAGGCATTTATCTTAGCAGTTAACAATTTGCCATCATGTTAACGATTTCCCTCTTGTGCTACGAAATCACCGAAAACTAAAAGTAGAAAACGTATTATCAAGTGTGGGTTGTGATTTAGAAAGTGTTTATCTAGACGCATCTGAGACAGTAAAGGAAGTTGGATTTCTCATTGAAAACTTAAATACTGCTTAAAATCTTATCTGGGTCCTTGAAGGCTGAATGCCCTTGAGAAAACATTCAGAAACGTGGTGTCTCTTCTTCATCGTGAGCACCGTCACATCTACCCTAAACCTTAAGCGAGCGAAAGCAAGTCAAAGAAAGTGGGGCTTCTGGGGCTGTTTCAGACCCTACATCCAATTTTGAGAGATCCGCACTTTCATTTAGAATGCTTCTATACTCTGGAAACAATTTAAATGATTCCACAAGAGAAAGAAACAGAAAGGGATTTAGTTTACCAGATTCAATTTCTCATAAACTAAACAGTGATTTCGCTGGACACGTCACTTCCTAACTGAGGATTCTGGAATTGTTTAGACAGGTTCGTGGAGGACCCGAAGAGTAGCAAATGCTGACCTTTCAACTTCAGAAGCATCCCCTGATTGTCTTTTTGTTATTTGCAAATTATTCTGGAATCCTCCCTTCTGAGAAAAAAGCCAGTTTGGAAAGAATTCCCGTGGCTCCCGTTGCTACCGTGGCACGCCCATCTTGCAAAAGGTCACGCCCCCCCCCCCCCCCCCAGTGATCACGGCGCTGCTGCGGGTACTGAGACTGGAGAATTGAGACAACCTGAGAGATAATTTAATATTAAAAATAATTACTCTTCCTACCACTATTGCACTATCTCAAATGATATTTTTCTCTTAATTATGTAATTGTCTCAGTTCTTCATTTCACTCTGATGAAAACCGGTGAAGCACCACAGCCTCAGAGAGCAAGATACTGATTTTTCGTCTACCAAAAAAACCCTGGGAGGTAAGTAGACAAAATAAAAATCTTTGACAGAATAAATGTTTTCCCAAGACTCAAGTACACTGTTTTTGCATGTGAACAAATATTCTTATTTATAAGATTAACGCATCAGTGGCGATAGTGACAACTTCTCTGAGAGAGGGCAGGGGCTGGCGGTGCCTCGGTTGTGGACGGGCGTTCAGGAGGTGCACTGCTAGCGGAGGAGCTCTCCAGAGCCCTGACGTCGTAGGTATGATTGTTTGGTCACTGAAGTATGTGCAGCTGGGATAAGTGGGTGGTCCCGCATTCTTCCCAGATTCTGAGTTCAGCTGGAAGACAATGACTCCCAAACGCACGTCCCTGGACCGATCACTGTTCTGAGTTCCGGCTAATGAACCCAATCGACTGCAGCATCCTGCTCTTGGGATGTGGGCAGGTCCCATCCAGCACGTTTCTGAACTTCTGGGATCATGAAGTCTTTAGAAACAGGGGCTCTAGGGGCCCCTGGGTGGCATGGTCAGTCTAGCATCCGACTCTTGGTTTTGTCTCAGGTCATGATCTCATGATTTGTGGGATCAAGCCCCACCCACATCAGGCGCTGTACTCAGCAGGAGTCTGCTTGAGGATTCTCTCTCAAGCAGGATTCTCTCTCCCTCTCCCTCTGCCGCTTCCCACTGCGTGCTTTCTCTCATGCTCTCTCTCTCCAAAATAAATAAATCTAAAAACAAAACAAAACAAAACAAAAAAAACAAAAAACATGGGCTCTAGGGCCAGACTGCCCATTTCAAATCTTGACTCTTCCACTTCACAAGCTGTGTGCCCTTGGCCAAATTACCTAGCTCCTCTGTGCTGTAGTTTCCTCATCTATAAAAATGGAAGAAATAATAATACACTGCCAAAGGGATTTGAGAATTAAGTCAAGTTTCTGAAAAGGGCCTAGAACACTACCTGACACATAGTAGCCTTCGATAACCGCCGACTTCTCTCGCTGTCATTCTTCTTCTCTGTTTTGGTGAATGGCTCCAGTAGTCGCCTGGCAATTCCAACCTGGATCCACCTCCGGGACCAACCGCTGACAGCCCTGCCAAGCTCCCTGTATGGACACCCCACACATTCACAGCTCCCCACCGGCCTGCGGGCCCCTGGGTGCCACCGCCCACACCCGTCCCAAGCATAGGAAACAGCAGGACAAGAGACAGAGGGTTAATCATGCAAAGCCTTCTATCCGGATGTCTGCACTCTATAAAATTACATGCTTTGTGTGTGTCTAATGTGCCGAGCCAGCAATTTTCTATGAGCCCATCTAATATATGAAAGAGGATACAAATTCTCCCTTTACTTTCAAGTTGAAATATGAGAATTCACATATTCTCTCTCTCTCTCTTTCTCTCTCTTTTCTTTAAAAATTTTATTTATTTGAGAGGGTGGGGCAGAGGGAGAACAAAGAATTTCAAGCAGACTCCCTTCTGAGCACAGAGCCTGACCCTGAGATCATGACCGAAGCCAAAATGAAGAGTGGGATGCTCCACGGACTGCATCGTCCAGATGCCCTAAGAACTCACCTATTCTTTGGGGTGTGCCAACGGTTGCCATGGCAGCGATGGGAGAGCTTTGGGATTTTGCATTCACTCCTCACTGTCATTAAGGTCATTTCAGGGAAAACACTGGTTGGTGGGTCCGTTCACTTCTTCTCTAGGAACTTGGTCGACGGGACCAGCTCTGCTCCCGGCACTCACCTAGCTGTGCTCACACACAATGTTGACTCTGTTGTCCCTGCCTTTCCATGTGGGCCCGACCCTCCCCCTTTTACCTGTCTCTCCTCTGAATGCAGGGCGGTGTCCCGTCGGTTCCTATTGTCAGAACCTGGCGCAGTTCCTGACACATGCAGAAATACTACGTTATCAGTAGGCAAAGGTCAAGAGTCCCCAAAATAAATCACGTGTGGCAGGAAAAGCAAGCTGAATATCTGACTAAGCTTTTTCTGGAATCTATTTCCAGCTCTCTAAGATACACCCCTGCGCCCTAATAGCTACAAGACAAGGTCATTGAGGTCGTGGATGATGTCAGCCCACCGCAGGCTGACGTCACCATGTGGCATATTGGTCAATGGCCGAGGAATAGTTTAAAAGTGTTTGAAGTCAAAGTTTTCATAGTTGTGAGTAAGTAACTCAGTCTTCCCGACTATAAGAACCTACAGGTAGAACAGTTCCTTTGAAAACATTCTGGGCTATCTGCACATTATTTATTTTCCACAAAGATCGCAGTGGGCTCTGTCCATTCCAGTCTCCGCTGATACTCCTGGGACCCGTTGCACTCTTTGTCACCAGAACTGCACCCTTTCCAAGGCAAGATGCCAAATGGAAATCTTTTTTTATCTGTGTTTGTGGTTTTGTTTTGGAGAAGTTTTGGTGTTGTGTTCTGGGTTTTTTTTTTTTTTCTTCTTCACCTTTTGTCAACATTTAGGTTACAGCAGCTGTGGCAGCGACCAAGCTGATAAGAAGGGAAAGCCTTTTAAAAGTACAAACCTTGAGCAAGAAAGGAAATGACCAAATAGAGAATTTTCATTCTCTTAGAATTAAAAACAGCCTGAAATTAAAGCAACATGACTGAAAGCCTGCTCTGGTTCTTTTTTTTTTTTTTTTTTTTTTAATTGGCTTTTGAAGTCAGTTAAAAGCCAATTCTGTAAATAGAGCAAAGCAATAGCCCTTCCGCCCCCATGCCTCCCCCAGCAGGAGCTCCTTGGTCCTGAGAGTGCCATGAACCCGGAATCTCAATAATTGATCTTCAAGTCCAACTGTTCTTCTACAGTTTTCTGTAATACACTGTTTAAAAAGAGTCACCAATGGAGTCACCTTTAAAAAGAGCCACCAATGAAGTTGGCCTTAAAATTGCAGTGCTTTAAAAAAAAAAAAAAAAAAGTGCAGACTAAGCTTGATCAGGAATTTTGGCGTCTCTTGAATGAAAGGTCTACAGATGAGCTCGTCGGACTTGGAGCTGGGAGGGGAGGACAAGGAACACAGAGGGAGGGGGAGGCCATGGCCGGGAGGGCGCAGAAGCGTCCGCCTGTCCCTCCGCTTTCTGGGACGCAGGGCTTGAGGCTGGGCGGGGAGGGATTCCAGAGGTCTCGGTCCAACAATTCTTTCTTGGGCCAAGGAGAGGATCTGGGTGGTCTGTCAAGGCTCCTCTAGCTCACAGACTCTTAACTTTGCTTCTTTAGACCTTCCGTTCCCTTCTTAGAATAATTAGTTGACAATAAAATCAAAATGCAAAGAAACACAGAGTATTTTTGCCAGAATCGATTGCCCTGAGTATTTCAGAAGATGTGCATAATAGATTTCACCTTCTGCCCCCGAGACTCTCACTTCCTTCAAACCCGGACGATGCTGCAGTCGCCACCAACCACATCTGTTGAGCTGCTGTAGCCATACTACCTCACTCTTCAAACTTCTAAACGTTTCATAAGAAGATGCATGCTTGATTTTCAATTATTGTAGTCCTCCGTGGTGATCCAGGAGGAGAATAGACTGTATCACAACAGAAGTAAATGGAGGCCATGTCCCAGGCACCTTCATCCAGCAGGTCTAGCTTAAAAACCATGAAATTTTGGATTTCCTCAGCCTCTTTTCAAGTAGACAAATTTTTTCAAGTAGATTGTTTTAGACAACTCAGCTGTTGTAACAAAATACCATAGATTGGGGGCTTAAACAATGGATAATTATCTCTCATGGTTCTGGAGGCTGGAAGTCCAGGATCAAGGTGCTGGCATGTTTGGTTCTCCGTGAGCTCCCACTTCTTGGTTTGCGCGTGGTGGTCTTCTTGCTGTGAAGGCTATCTTAGTAAAGTGAGCCTCCCACCCCTGCCTCCTGCTCACCCCCAAAGACAACATGTTTAAAGCTTATGGCTGTTTCAGTAGGAAGTATGTTTTCTTTCTTTCTTTCTTTCTTTTTTATTCCTGGTAGAATTCTTTAACAGTAGATTCAAAGTTTTGATTATACCTTTGTAGTTCATTCCCTCGTACGAGAGATCGGATTGTCTAGAAGCTGGAACTCCTTATGTTCCACATCATTTGGCATTACAAAACGCAGCGTCACAAGAGGAAAATAGCTATATTTTTTCAGGCAAACAAGCTGGCCGGGAAAATGCCTTCAATGACGAGGCTGTGGTATTTGACTCATGGTGATAAGGAAATTACTGTCTTCTATACTTTCTTATATACTACCTTGTTTGCCAGGAAAAAAAAAAAAATCTGGATTATATGTGAATAACTCAAGGCTTTAAAGCCTTTTCTCTTCTCTTCTGATGGCCATATTCTAAAGTAATTGGACAAAAGTCCTACTCCTCAACTACCTGCAGAAAAGACTGGAGGGTGGCTATTAGCAGAGCGACTACAAAAAATCTCACTGATTAGGAGCAAAGTCTGTCTCAGAGGATCGTGGGATGCTGTGATCCATGTTGTCTCTCCACACCATGTTACTGAGTGACAAGATGAGATAGGACAGGAAGCAAGAGCTTTTGGAAGGATTTTGCCAGGCCCTAGGAAGGGCTTAAAGCCCCTAAAACTAGCAAGAATATGTTAAGTTCTATTTGGGGTAATTGGGGTAAACATCCAATTAAAGGATTTCTTGCCAAAAGTTAGAGAGTCAACACATCTCAGAGCTTTTTTCTAAGTCCCCAGTTACCACCACAGCAGCACCGGTATCAAAAAGGCAATCCCAGGAGAAGGGGCCGGTGACCCCACAAACACTGAACAAACACCAGGTCCCAAAGTCATGGCAATAATGGCTGAATTTAAAGCAAGAAGGTTCTTCCATTTATCTGGGTTTTGTTTGTTTGTTTAAGCACTCACCTTTGTATAGTAAAAAAAAAAAAAAAAAAAGAAAGAAAGAAGAGAAAAGAAAAGAAAATCACTGTTAAGAAATTGATTCTGGACAAATTGTACTGATTAGCAAGGATTTTAAATTTTATTTATTTATTTTTTTTTTAAGTAACATGGAGTGAGTCAGCTAATATGTGTCTTAAATACCCATGACTGGAAAGTCATCGTAACTCTAAGTACTGGGTTATTTAATAGATGCGACTACTGTGGCAGCACTGAAATGACCAACCTAGTTGCCGAGAAAGAAAGAAACTCTTTGTAAAGGCTATAGATGCCTTGCAAAAAAAATCTTATTTTATTAACTGGCAGAACCACAAATGATGAGTAGAGCAACGCAGGAATGAATGTTGAAGAGTTATCTCCATGTACGCATCTCAGGCCCTCAGACTCCAGTATTTATAGGAGAGAATATGGTAATAAAGAAAATCATGTTTCCATAATTAAATTATTATCCTTTGAACATGTTATTTAGAAGATTTAAACATAAAGTCATATTTTAAATATACTTTTTAAGTGATCTCTAATTACATGGGAGAACAAAGCATCACAGCAAACATCCTGTCCCAGAAACAAAATGTCTGCTGCATCCCTGCTTAGAACCTGAAATAATTAATACCTATGACCTCAATTTTGCAAAATATTATTATTTCTATTTTGCCTATAGGGGAGTGTTTTGTGAAAACTCGTTTATAACACTGCAATTGGCTATGTATTATTGGAGCTGAGTAAGAAGTAGCTTGCCTAAGGCCACTCATAATAACAGTTCCAAAAAGGAGAAAAATTCAGGAGTGTCAGACTATTAATTTTTAAGTTTATTTGTAAAGTCAATTTAAATATGTATTATCTTGTGATTTAGTTAAGATTATCTGTAGTCAAACCTTTGCCATCCAATTTGATCTGCTCTTCAAGCAAAAAATATGGAATACGGGTTGAGAAGGGGGGAAAATGGGACAAAAAAGTTTATGATGCCTAAAATATTCTTCAAAGTCTATGATTTTAGACAGTAATGGCAAAGATTAAGACCAGATCAGGAATGGTCTTGAAGTGGCATCATCAGTCTTAATGTTGATTAAGATCAAAATGACTTGAAATTTATATGACTCTTATAATCATACTTTACAAATTTAAATTTACTAAATTGATCATATTCATCACTAACCTTCCCCCAAGCCTGTATTCTCTGTCTCATTCGCTGGTACAGTATCAACTCTTACTTTCGAGCAATAGACCTAGACCCATCCGTGACTTCTCCCCCTCAACATCCAGATCCCAGCTCCAAACTATGGGGGAGGCTCTTCCTTCCTTTGCATCCTCACCAACACTACCCCTGTTCAGGCTCTCATCACTGCACTACCATTAACTTCCTAAGGACACACGGCCTCCAGCGTTGTGCATCTTAATTCCATCATTTTCAGAGTCACAGTCCACTGCATCAGAGCAAGGGAAGCTGGCTGGGTAGCCAGAAACTGTGCCAGCTGGATGTGCCCACTGGGGTACTGTGCCGATGAGCCATCTCCCCCAAACCTTTTAGTGTCTTTGAATCACCTATAGAATAAGAACCCAACTCTTCGACATCCTAGTGAATCTCTCCACGAACTGTCCATGGATATCTTCCCTTTGTCCCATCTGGCTGATCTGTGTGCGTTATTTCAGCAGACTCCATGTTTCCAGCTGGACTCTGCCAATAGGGAGCACAGGTGGACTGGACGAAGGGAAGGGAGTGGCGTCCGACTAGCTCTGCTCCAGCTCCCTTCCTGCATTCTCACCCCAACTTCCTCAAGAGAAGACGGGTCCTCTTGCCAGGGTGGCTCCTCCACAAGGCATTCTCTGTCTCCAGAGTCTGGAGGCTTTTCATGCCTAGGAGCAGTAATGCTGCCCTCCTCAGGGGTCGGCGCTGCTTTTGTGTTTCCCTAGACCTGGGCAGAGAAGGTAGCACCTCGATCAAACTGTGGAACCTGGTATCCTACCGCATTGCTGGAGACTCACTGCCAAGTTGGCCTCTTGGTCACTGCCTTTTGTTTCCAATGTTGACTCATCCTCTTCCTGCCTCTTGCCAACCCCCTTCTTTGTACCAAAGAGTCCTCTTCTTATGTGCTCTAACCTACTGTCGGTGGGCCCCAAGGTGCATTCTTCTAGAACAACATCATTTCTCCATTTTTAAGTTTAGGGTTGTGTATGCTTAATGTAGACATGTAAGATCTCTTTCCTGTACAATTCCATAATCTATTTCTTGTTCAGTCTTGGCAACTACACTCAGACAGTAGAAGTCATAATTCCAGAACCCTTCATTAACTTTGGACACTTTGTCTCATTAATTCATTTCCTGGCAAAATGAGATGATGGTAGTACTTTTTCTCCCAATATTGGTATGGGGATTAAATGAGATAACTCATGTTAACTTCTCAGCCCAATTCCTTAAGTGCGGGCTCCCAATTTCTTTGCTGAATATATTTTCTTTATTCCTATATAGGCAAAAAATGAATTCTTAGTTCTTCTGAGAGTGTCTAGGTGTACTCTTTTTCACTCTATTTGTTAATACCAGGCTCTAGATCCATGTGTCTGATACATGACCATTCAACCTGGACTACAAAATGTTAAGCAAACATTCTACATAAACACCCCACTGTCAAAATGCCCTCACAAGATAAATCCTGTGATAGTCCTGCTGCGTGTTGGACACCTGCTGTGTCATCTCCCTGGATCCACACTAAATGTCCCATGTACTGGTGACCATTAGAGAGAGAAAGGAACTCACCCAAGGTCATAAACGAATGGGGGGCGGAGCTTAGGCTGAACTTTTTCTGACCGCAAAGCCATCTTTCCTCTACTTGGTCTCCAATTGAACATCTACAAACTGCAAAACACTGTCATGCAAACTGCAAGGATGGCATAGATGAGAGTTTTGACTACTGCCCTGAGGAAGCATTAAAAAAATTACTGGCTCTGCCAAGCTGGAATCCTAATCGGTAGTAAGAGAGTTGTATTGAAGCACCGCAAGTATTGCTTTATAAACTGTCCTATTCATAATCTACAGTCCCTTCCGAGTGTTCTGGAGGGAGCTGCACGTGTGTATCTGTCTGCTTGGAACCAGCAGCGCCCGCCAGCACCACAATCTTCGGCGAGTACTCTCCTCTGGCTCTAGTCTCCTTCATCAAAAATGCGGTAAGTATCTCCCTGTTGGCTTATTTTTGTCTAACGCCTTTTTCTGATTGTGTTTGGGAAGGTTACAAGGGAAATCTTGGCTCTCCGACTGCCAATGGAGTCAAGTTTATGGAAACTTCTTCCGTGGGAAGGAGTCTCAGCTCTTGCCCTCAGCCTCTCCCTGTTCTCCAGCACCTTTGGCGACTTGGCCTGTGAGCAGAGCCCATCTCTTCAGGCATCTGCTCGGGCAACCTAATTTCCTAAGACAGAGGTTACCTAAGGAGCAGAAACTCTCTTTCCCTGCATGATGCTAAAAGAATTTTGCGTCACGGCTGGTAGGAAGAGGAAACCAACCCCAGAACGTCTGTCCGACCCGTCGTGGTCAGGCAGGCAGACGTGTTAAGTGAGTGGGGAAGGGAAGGGGATGGGCCACCCCGGGTCCCAGACCTCGCGCCCTGGGCCCTCCCTGCTCTGCCTTCGAAGGAGAGCCAGCTCTGCGGACTCCGACTTCCGTTTCTAGCGGAAGCTTTCTGCCTGTCCCTCTGTCTCTCCTGATTCTGTGAGTGTCTCCTTTTCGTCCTTTCTCTCCTGCTTTTTGTCCTCTTCCACTTCGTTTTCAAAGATAAATAATGTGTCGTTAAATGAAGTTTAAAGGATGGTAAGAGAAAAAAAAGTTTAAGTTAAAAGAAAGAGGACTTTTATGTTTCCTGGTGACTTTTAATCCATAGAATTATATTAGTTTTATATCTTTAGTGGTCACCGTATCCATAAAAATTGTGTTCTATTTTTCCACCCAACCTTCTCTGGTGAACACAGGATTGTCACTGTTTCCATAATTAGGTCATGATCTATTTTGTCAAGATGCCTCTTCTTTTCCTCTCCTCCTTCCTTGTAACATACTCAGGAATCTCTGCTTCCGTGATCTCTGCTGGGGTCAGGCATTACGTCCGTCCTAGCAACAGGTGATGGAAAATTCCGTTGTGAGCTTCATGTAGCTGATTTTAACTAACCTGGAATTCACCTGTCACTAGTCACAGACTTTGGCACCATGTTAAGGAGTATCAGTGGTACGTGGTAAACATAAAGCCAGATCAATTTCCGCCTTAAGCACTGTTGGAAAGCTCACATCAGGTTATTATTTCCGGTCCCCAAAACCATTCCAGGCAATAAAGGTTATGGTTCACGACACCTTGTCAGCTACACAGAACATGGTTTGGACACGTGTTGTGTCAGTTGTTTTAAAGCGCTTGCCTTTTCTCCCACTTGCACTTTTGTTTTGTTTTGGTTTTTTCTTTTAAAGATTTTATTTATTTGGCAGCCAGAGATCACAAGTAGGCAGAGAGGCAGGCAGAGAGAGAGAGGGAAGCAGGCTCCCTGTGGAGCAGAGAACCCGATGTGGGGCTCGATCCCAGGACCCTGGGATCATGACCTGAGCTGAAAGCAGAGGCTTTAACCCTCTGAGCCACCCAGGCGCCCCTGTTTTGTTTTGTTTTACTTTATTAGGATTTTATTTATTTATTTGAGAGACAGCATAAAAGTGAAAGAGATTGAGCATTAGCAGGGGGAGCAACAGGCAGAGAGAGAGGGAGAAGCAGGACCCCCACTGGACAAGGACCCAGGAGTGGGGCTCGACGTCAGGACCCCGAGATCATGACCTGAGTTGAAGGCAGATGCTTAACCAACTGATCTACCCAAGCGCCCCACTTTTGGAACTCTTAAGGCCTAATTCAATTTTTTCTAGAATTTCAGGTTTTTTCTAGATCAGTACAATATTTCTGTTTCTAATTCTCAAGCAATTTTCTTAAGAAGCAACTGTATTTATATTTGTGTGTCCACCTTGCTTAGAAACAGGAAGCCAAAGGAGAATCAACTGAGCTCTGCCATCAGCATTTTCTCCTCTCACCAGGGTCCCCCGTTCCCTGTGCTTCTGTGGGTCACACCGTACCATCCGGTAATGCTCCCAGGTTCTCGCTGGATATCACGAACAAACTCAAGACTCACGTTGTTCCATTCATAGAACAAAGAAATATAAACCAACAAAATGAGCAGCGACAGTGTAGTTAAAGCCTCACAATCTCTAATCTGCGAAGGGAGTTTTCTAGAGCGAGAGGAGAAATGGCTAACGCATGTTCCAAGCTTAGAATTTGTCTGTTTTCTGTACTGTTTCCCAGTACTATTCCCCAACCCTGCAATAACACCATCAAGTAGCTTCCTATCACACCTTCCCCCGAGTGAGAAATAGGTTTGGTAAGAGAAGCAGCCATGGACATGGGTTACACTGAAAAAATGTCTCATTTCCTCAGTCAGCTGAGCTGGAATAAAAGCATTGTTAGGACATAAGTGGGAGAGGCAACTTGATTGTTCAAGGTATCATCATTTTTATGTAAACTTAAAATGAATACAGGTAAAGATTTTATTTAACTTATTCATATCAGTGGGCACCGGCCAGATGTTAAAATCAGCTCACAAATGAATTTAAAGAGTAGACATTGGCAATCAGTCAGTAGAGCTGAAATGAATTTATAGACAGACGTTAAGCCGACTAATATCCAATGGGACGACACAATGCAGTGTTTGGGGTTGTCTTTTCAGTAGGATAGGTATCAGTTATGTGTACTGGATAAAATTCATATGCTTTTCTATGGAAAAGAATAATTTCCATGCCAGTTTTCTGCAACTTAACTTCTACCCTAAAGAGTAAAACAGCCTAGTCAACAGAAAGGTAATTAAAATCCTATACTCCTATAAAATCAGTCCCCAGAAATCTGGCTAGACCCACACTGCTCAATCCCATGGCCACTAACCACATGTGGAAAGGGCAGGTGCAGAACATTCCCACAGAAGGTTCTACTGAACAGCACTGTACTGCCCGATGTCCAGTGCTCGACGGAAAGTCTGCCCAATGCTCTGTTCCAAATTTTTGACAATTTTTTTTTTCTGACAAAACAAGTAACAGCAGTAGTGATATGGAACAGGGTATGTAAGGGAGTAATAACTAGTATTTATTGAGTACCACCTGTATGCAAGGAATTGTATAAGACCATTTGTATCTATTATCTAATTGGGTTTTCACAATTTATATATATTACCTAATCCAGGTAAACCCTATAATTAATAGTTTAACCTCATGTATTATTTGAGGAAACAGAAATTGAAAGAGTTTAAATAATTTGAGTCCTCAAAGTTTGCAAACATGATGTGATGAGGCCTCATAATAACTTAACCTCACTTACTAGATGATGACCCAGAGACTCAAGCAGATTAGAAAGGTCTACTTGAGATCATACCTATAACTATGAGGGGGTTGAACCAGGGTTCGATCTCACGTATGTATAACTCTTTAGTCTTGCTTGTTTCGTGAGACCAGATTGCCCAGTCTGTGTGTCTTGAGAGAGAAGTAAGGGTAGTAGATACAGGTGAGCAGAGTATGGATAAAAAAATGCAGCCATAGAAGAGACACCCAAGAAATCTGACCTGCCCACCCTGAGTCAGACCACTTTGCCTCAAGAGAGGAAAACACGGGGGTCTTCCTGCTGAAGGAAGAAATGCAAGTGTTGGTTCCAGCCTGTGCTGTGCCCGAGGCTGTCCCTGAGCCCGTGCCAGGGCACGCTGTGTTCACACGGAGCACTAACATCATGGCGTGTTCGTCACGGAGTGGGGGAAAAAGGAGAAGGAGGCAAACCAAGAGACAGACTCTTAACTATAGAGCACACGCTGATGGTCACCAGAGGGAGGTAGGTGGGAGGAAGGGGGAGCGGGGTTGGGGACACGGAGGGCACCTGCCCCGATGAGCACCCGGTGACCGACGGAAGGCTCAGATCAGTATATTATACAACTGAAACGAATGTAACACTTTATGTTAACTAACTGGAATTAAATTTAAAAACAATGAAAAATAAAATTAAAAAACATAGAATGTGGAGAAATGGACGTCTTTCTACATGACTTGAAGGGTGTGAAGCTGTGACCTATTAAAGGGAAAACCATATGCACTTTATGATCTAGCAACAGTTTTCAGGAATAAAAGCACCAAAAAAACATTAAAGAATTAAAGAATTAAACATTAAAGAATTAAAAAGAAAAAACACCTTAGGCTTCATATTTTTTGATAAAATTGGACAATAATCAAACCTATGTCACAGAGTTGATGGAAGAATAAAAGAGATAATGTTCCTAAGAGCTTAGTTAGTGCACTGTCTTATATTCAGACCCAAGAAATGTTCTCCATCTGTGCCAGGATTCTGAGTCAAGTAAATAATGAATATTGTTAAAATGCCACAATTTTCAATATCTTTATTAAATATCACTTCTTATTTTCAAGAGACTTAGAGAACAGGAAGTTACCCAAGAGGTTGTGACCATTCTCTTAATATATTTTTTCTTATGAATGGACCAGATGTCCCATATAGAAACATAAAACTGTTCTATGCTGGTCACTGTGTACAGTAAAAAACAAAAACAAAAAACCAGAATTACCATTTATGAACTACCAGAAGCAAATATGATTAAATGAGAATTTTGCCAAAGACCAGAGCTTATTTTCTGGCTGAGAAACACCTGACTTTTTGAGCATTTCAGTTAATTTTTTAACTTCCTTTCCAGTGCGGGACAAGGTGGATGTACGCTTTTCCTTTAGCCAGGATGGAAATGCCTTCTTCCTTTATTTTTTTCTTAGACATCCCAGTGCTGTTGCTTAGGTTGGAGGGCGGCAGAAGGGGCAGTGGATGGGATGAGAACGCAGTCAGCCCAGCAACCAAGCTTTTGGAAACCCTTGTGGGCTTGGAGCAAAGCCCTGGGAGCCGGCTTAAGGGGTGGGGGCGGGTGGGAGGGGGAATTCTTGGAAATCTGCTCGGAAAGCAACGCTTGGCTCTGGAGGTAAGTGCAATAGTGTGGGCCACGTCCCCACATCCGCGTGCATGCGCGACACACACGCGCGCGCACACACGGACACACACACACACGCCAATGCAGCTGGGCTGAGAAGTTCCAGGTCCTTTCTAAAAGCAACTCTTCCCCCGAAGCAGGTCTGCTGAAGCGCAGACCCCCAGCCCTTGAAATCCGAGCAGACCTGGCAGCACAGCCCCAGGGTGAAATCCGAGCACACTCGGCAGCTGCAGGATCCGACCCTTCGGAAGTCCGGTGTTTGCTGAACACCCCGTGCCTGGGTACGCGGAGCGGGACGGCAAGGCCTTCTCGCTCTGCGCCTTCTGGGGCTCCTGGTCCGCACCAGTCCGCGGCCGTCAGGCGGACATCCTCCCTTCGAACTCCGCACGGGCTTCCTGGCTGCCGACGCGAGCAGATGGAAATCCGTGTGCGGGCGACTTGCAGAGCGCCCCGGCCCCCGGCCGCCGCGAGCGCTTTCTCATCCGTCGGGCCGGTCGAGTCACTGGCTTTCCAGGAGTGACTCGGCCTCGCGCCCGCCCCCGCGCTGAGACTCGGGAGGACCCGGCAGGGAGACACTCAGTCCACGAGTCCAGACGCGCCCCGCTGCAGCGCCGGGGCATCCGCTGGTCAGTCCGTGAGGACGGTTGCCGGGAAGCCCGGCCGGGTTCTTCTGTCCCCAGAAAGGCCCAAGATCATTGCCTTGCAAAGGTGAGAGGATGCTTGAACCAGATCCGCCCGCATTCCAGGCCCTGCAGGCCTCCGAGAGGTTTCGGATCCTGAAATCCGCCTTCGTCATTTACATTCCTTCAGCGGTTACTTGTGCAAATGTTCAGATGTTTCACGACCTAGAAACAGGTTTACGGATGAATAAGTCCCTTCCTCCTCATGAAAACATTTCAGCCCCCCTAGCCCGGCAGTCTCCAAAAGGATATTTGTTCGGGTGATTATAAACTACTTTGATATCCTACTACACTGAGTTTCAGAAAATAAATAACTATATTATTTGGGACGGCCGCACAACTGAGCCTTTGAGTAATCACGTTTCCACTTAAACAAAGAAGCCAAGTGAAATCGCTGTTTTAAAAATCATTCTAATGAACCTGACACGGCGGATAACATCCCCCAGTGTTTCTTCCGATTATCTCTCCAGAGTAAACAGGGACATCTCCATGCAAAGAAAAGAAAAAGAGGGGGAAAAAGGCTCATGCGCTGTCATTGATGAACTTGGAGTGCTCCCAGAGAAAGCCCTGGAATGATTTCTAGAAAGAAAAAAGGTTGCACTACCTTGAGACCTCTCTCACGGTCAAAGGTTCCTGACACCTGTTTGGTGGGGACGAGGATGGAACCACCCAACCCAGAAGGCTGACCTGGAGAACCATCCTCAGACGTACAAGAAAATCAGCAAAGAAGCAGTAAACATTGCAGTGACTTCCGGCTAAACTCTCACGCGTGCAAGGATCATGCTTTCTGATTAGTGTGTCAGAACCTGATGTACGATTTGTGAGGTCAGGTTTTTCACGACAGTTCAAATAATCATTCAAACATGTCTAAATAATGGGGAAATCGCTTTATTTCTGCCTTTTTTTTTTTTTTTTTCATTTTAATAGGTCGCTTCAAGAAAGCCTGGGGAAAGGTGTACTTGACTCAGAGGAAGATCCCTTTCATTTCACCGTTCGAATGTGCCTCCTGGACTTGTCACCTAGATTCATGATGACTTTGTAAAAACCTTCCAGTTCATCACTGACGTTTGAAAAGAGAGTGCATTTTATTACATCTAGTTTTATTACAAATGTGTGATCTGTTGGTTTGAAAGTTCTGATTCCTGTGTCTACCGCAAGGAGCGCGTGGAAACCAGGTGCGACCTGGGGGTTTGAATTTGGTTTGGCCTTGGCTGCAGACAGAAACCACAGAGACGGCCCCTCCACTTGAAGTCCCGTGACGGCCACCCTTTCCTAGGTGGGTGACCTCCCACAGGTGTTCGGCTCCTGAGTTTCAGTCGTGTCCTATAAAAGGTGGGGTTATGAAACCTAGCGAGTCAGAAGTAAATGAGGTGATCAATTAATAAAACAACCATCTATCAAAAGTTACTGAGAAATTGATAATTACCAGATACTGTGTCTGAAACACGGCCCTCGAAAAAAAAAGAAAGACATTAATAGAGGAATGTATGAATTTTTATCCATCTACGTCTGGATCAATACAGGGGCAACCACAACTCATAGACAACCACCTAGCTCAGAAGATTATCAGATTTCACTGATTCGGGCAAATTAATTTGGGCAAATTAATTTGCCTTCAACTTTCAGAGGAGAAGAATAACAAGATTTATTTTTTTTTTAATTTTACAGTTGAAAGTGCGGCTGAAAAGTTCGAGCACATTTTATAAGACATTGAAAATCTCTAAGAGCAGGCACATAACTCACAGATACAACTCACAGTCACCATTTCAAAAAAAAGCTTAATTTACTTTCGCTTTGCCACCTGTAAAGTAGCATGTGGGGATAATGTAATTAATGGCTAAGCAAACAAACACAAGGTTAATACAAAAATAAAATTTAATTCATATAAGATTCCAGTAATTAATAAAGTAATATTCCTGTATCTATATGATTTATAGATGAAAAGTCTGTGTTAATTTACAGTCCCACTGATGGTGCCTAACAGTGAGTCTGTCCCTGTTTCACTTTCTAAGTATCTGTTTATCTCCTTCAGTGCAAATCTTAGCATTTGTGTCTTTCTTAGAAAGGCCTTCTCCATGTCAAGTTCTCTCTGTCTCTCTCCACACTTGGATCAGGCCGTCGGAGCTCCAGAGACCATGTAGAGAAGAGCCCACGGTCCTCAGCCCCGGCCATTTTGAACCGGCTTACACGCCAGCCAGACTTCCTCAAGGTTGGCCCACAGATTCATGGGCAATAAGAAAAGCTTATTATTATAAGTGTCTGAGATTTTATTAAACAATAGAGGCTAACTGTTACCTACACTCAATTCTCATATGCACATGCAAGTTTTCTGGACTTTATCGTGTTCTCTCGGTTCTGGGTGTGTTTCTGCAGATGATATTTCCACATCATTTCCAATCTGTTGCTGATTTTCTACCGCACTCTTAGGCATGGACAGTGTGAGTCGTGATGAATAACAGTCCTCTGTTTGGTAAATCACATATTCTCCCGCATCCCCTAAGTGCTTCTGGGGAGGGCTTTTTGCTTCCTTGAGTGACATCCTGTTCAGCAGCTGCCGCATGGATGGAACCGCACTAGATTCCCCCACAGACGGAAGGGTGCGCACGAGACAGCACACTGGGGCCGCACCAGCTCTCAGCTCTTCACACACTGAGTGACTCTGCTGGAGAATAAAAAGATGTGGGTGTCCTCCCCAACTCCAAAGCAAATACCGCTCCGATAACCAGAGGCGGAGAATCACTCTCTGGCTCAAGAAGGTGTGGCTGGAAATAAAAAAATAAAAGAATACAATGACAGAGAGGAGTAAAGTCTCGTAGTGTGTGATCTACAAAATGACTCAATACGATAAGGCCGTTACCTTTCATTTTAATAGCTGTGAAAAATGAGCATCTGTACACAAGCAGACTTTCACGTTTCATCCAAATTTCCTAATAAGTAGAAACGTGTGATCCCTGACCAGGGAGGCAGCTGGGAGGTCCGGGGGCTGAACTGTGTTCTCTTTGCCAACTCAGATTTATAGTCTCATCCCTTTCCCCGTCTTAAACCATAAAGGCAGACACTCAACTGTACTGGGTTTCACTTTATGTATTAATAAAATTGCAGCATGTTGTGAGGCTTAATTAGATAATAAAGCACTTCGAGGCTCCTCCCTGATAAGACTGTGTAAGAGAAGAATATTGCTAATGTAGTCCTTATCAGCTGCACTGAAAAATTCCCCCCTAAAATGTGCAGGCACACTTTTAAAACCCCGGACAGTCACATCAGCTTTGAGTATGGGAAAAAACAAGCTCCGATGAGGACCTTCATCTTGGGATGGGTGAGCTGCGCCGTGCTCACTCGCTTTTTAAAATTTCTATTTATACTCCCTCTTCATTTAAATGTTTAATTAGGAAGGAACACTTCCATGCATTATAATTAAATGCAAGCACAGATTCTTCACCACAAAAGAGTCATTTTCCATTCAGTTTATACAAAGTTTTGTTTTGTCCCCGAATGAATCAATATGAAAATTAAGCTGGTTGTCTGAAAGCCTTAAGAAGAAGTATAGCTTTCATAATACAAGGAAGATGAAAATGAATTAAAAATCTCAAAGCATGTTCTTTTAGAATAATTGCACGCTATATTCTTGCAACCTTAAAGGTAGCTTTCCCAGAGAAAAGAGAAATGAACAAAAGCCCCTTTCGTTGTAGTTTATCTTCTATTAGAAGCTGGAAACTTCCACAGCCGAAGTCTGATTTTTCACTTTTAAGTGGGGAGCTTGTAAGAGGAAGGTGGCCCACGGGACAGAAAGAGATCCTTGTTGTGATTAGTGAGAGCAGGGGTCCTGGAAGCGATGAGAGGCTTGGAGGTAGAGAAGGAATCAAAGTTCTCGAGCTCGTGGGAGAGTCTTGGAATCTTCTGCAGGCATTCTAGCCCTTCCAGAGCTGTAGAATTGGGCCAGAAATCTCATAGCCGAGAGTGTACTGAAGCTAGGTGATTCTTGTTTTATCTCTTCAGTCTTCATTGGTCTTTTTATTGGTTTTATCTCTTCCGTCCTCACATTGGTCGTCCGTGTGCTCAAATGTGTGTACCACATGTACACATATGTGCGTGTAAAAGCGTCTTTGTGTGCATGTAGCCAAAAGAATGAAAATCATGGGCGCCTGGGTGGCTCAGTGGATTAAGCCGCTGCCTTTCGCTCAGGTCATGATCTCAGGGTCCTGGGATCGAGTCCCACATCAGGCTCTCTGCTCAGCGGGGAGCCTGCTTCCCTCTATCTCCCTCTCTGCCTGCCTGTCCATCTGCTTGTGATCTCTCTCTGTCAAATAAATAAAATCTTTAAAAAAAAAAAAAAAAAAAAAAAAAAGAATGAAAATCATCCTCTGGTTGATTTTGTGCTGAAAACTTTGCCTGCTGAAAAATACAGTGGACCTTCCCATCCGGCATTGGCAAGAGACCTCAGGCCTGCACGATGACGGTGGAAGCCTTTCTCTTGGTATTTTTATTCTTCTGTTGAAGAACCTCGAGGTTAAAGGTATCCAAACTGGAAATAGATCCCTTTCCTCCACCTTGAAAGCCTGGGGTGGGTGTGAGTTCAGAGGGAACTGGACACAGGGCAGCTCATATTTGACCAAAATATTTTGTTCATTTTCAACATTGATGTTTGGTTTTGACATCAGTGCATCTAACCCACTCTTTTTGTTAGTTAGAAGAGCAGATAATTCCAGGCTTTTCTGTGTGCAAATCGTACAAACACACAGATGGTGTTTTAATTATCGTGATGTCCAGAAGCTAATATGTATGAATCTGTCCACCAGCATTTAAATGGGAGGGTTTTTTACTTACCTAATTGCAGGGGGAAAAGTCTATGGAAACCAGCAAGCCATTGGAATAGTGAATCCCGGGGCCATTGTCCGAGCCTGTGCCGTCTTGGTTGATTTTCAAGGAACTAGAAAGTTCAAGTAGAGCCAAATGGGTTTCGGTTATGCTGATAACAAATTATGAACAAAAATCGATGCAAAGATAATTGTGTTTTTCTCCTCAATAATGTATGTTACATACTCTATTGCCCAAAACACGCACATCATTGTCCCATGTCGTCATATGTGGATTTTATAAAACATTTGTTACAGATTTCCATGGGCACTTGACTTCTCTCGGTTGTGCCCGAGGAATCAAAGGGCTCACTTAGCAAGTAGGTTTGCGTAGCCACGGGACACAGGGAAGGCCAACACACCCCCTTGTGGGGAGACAACTCCCCGGACACGCCTTCCCGGGGAGCGTGTCTCCTCCACTCCCAGCTGACAGAACCACGACAGGGTTGCTGGCAAGTGTGGCCACAAAGCACTCTTCCGTGGCCGTGTCTGAAGGATGGAGCAGCTCCCCAAGGTTTCCAGGCGCCAGCATCTTCCAACCCCATCTCTGATCAGAGCTCAGTACACTAACACCTAAGTCTCCGTGGATATCTGTTTGCAGGCCCCCGTTCCGTGCACAGGAGATGTCCTCTGCACAGTCCTTTATCCCAAGCCTCACGCTCTGTCTGGGTGAAGGCAGCCAGGCACCCTCCTCCCTCGGCGCGGGTGTGTACCACACTGGAGCAGACGTGCCAGCAGGTGCCACTCTGCAGCACAGAAGAGCCCGAGCAGGGAAACTACCAGAAGGTCTGCCGAGCCGTTAATAGCAGCATTTACTTCCCAGTTCCAGAAACGTTGCTATGGTTATGGGAGGTGTTCGCAGGAGAAAGTTGACAGACGCACAGGCGATCTCTGTACTGTCCCGGCGACTTCTCTGTAAGTCTCAAATTATTTCAATAGACAAAGAATAATGTTAATTAATGTTTACTTATCACTCTGTGCTAGACACTGTTCTAACGCACCTACGTGTAGTCGTATCTGCAGATGTACAAGGTACATGTATATAAATACCTGTGTACAATATTTAATCCTCACAAAGTCCAAAAAGACAAGTAATGTTCTGCTGCTTTTACCGATGAGGAAACTGAGGCACATAGAGGTTAAGTCACTCACTCCACGCGCACCGGGAAATGCCAGAAATGGACCCAGGACTCGGGCCACCTTGCTCTAAGATCTTCTGAAACTTCCCCCAGGTTTGTTTGCTCATTTTTAATAAGAATCAGGTCAATTATGATTCTTTGGGTTTTACAGACACAGGCTCCAGAAAGCATTTGGGTTCCCAGGTTACCAGAAGTTGAGAGACACCGTAAGATGCGGACTTACTGGAATAGCGTACCTGCGGCCCAGGAAAGCAGGGCACCCTCGCCTGGCTTGCTGGGAAGACGGGATGGGGGCGACAGCCTGCAGAGGGCAGGTCAGGCCTTCCATGCCTCCTTCAGGGTGCCGTGATAAAGGCCTCCTCACTGGCTTTCCAGAAGGGATGAGCCAAGCCGTGATTAATAGCATTTGCTTATTTTCTGTAGTGAGACTCCTGCCAGGGGTGACGTAGAGCCACCAACACAGCGTCTACTGGCCCGCAAGTACCTAAAACAGAACGGCCTGTGCGCAGGTCTGCATAGATCCGAGCCCACCCCTGAACGACCATTGCAATGGCTGCACTGGCCTATTTCTGAAAGAGACGGAGAAGGAGAATGAGGTAGGAAGTCTCACGAGATGCCTCACACTGATGGGTGGACAACAGGTGAACATGGAGAAGAAAATGCGTGAAGACCGCTCCTTTGGGGCTCCTGGGTGTCGCGGGTGGTGAAGCGTCTGCCTACGGCTCAGGCCATGATCCCAGGGTCCTGGGATGGAGCCCTGGGTTGGGCTCCCGGCTCAGTGGGGGGTCTGCTGCTCCCTCTCCTCCCTGCTCATGCTCTCTCGCTCTCTCTCACACCCTCCCTCCCTCTCTCAAATAAATAAAATCTTTAAAAAAATATCTCTTCTTTGCAGAATTAACTCACATTATGAGCCAACTGCCTATAGAAGACGAAGTCACTCATGACAGTTTGGAGATCTCTTTCTCTGGCTTACCTTGTGAACTGTTCACATTTACACGGAAAGAGAGAGGACAGGCCGTGTTGCAACATCATGGGGCGGACAGGAGGGTCACCCCGACGGGCCGTCTGTAAGTTTGAAGGTTTTCTAAAGAAGTTACACAGTGAAAAAGCAAGTGTTTTGAGTGTTTTAAACACATTAAACATACTGAAATGAAGATGTTAAGATGGAGAAAACAAGGGCACAGATTTTGGGGGAAAACACCAACCTCACCTTGTTTGCTTTTATTTTCATGTGTCGGGACACATGGAACATTCCAGGGCCGGTCTGGGGAGCAAGAGGAACGCTTTGCATATGGGGACAAGAGGACTTCCTGACCACTGACCCAGACAGGAGGCCGGGCTGGCCAGCGTCCGTTTGGTGGCTCAGCCCCCACTCCCTTCAATGCCAGGCACACACGGGAACTTACGACAGCTCCCCAAACCCTAAGTTACTCTCACTCATCCGAACAATATTTAATGCGTGTCCATGACCTGCCGGACATGGTTTTGGGGAGGCTGAAAACAGAGAATGGAATGTTTTCTGCTGCCGGGGAGCATGTTCTTGGTCATTGCTGTGGAGGCAGAAGGGAGAATGATGGTGGCGAGGGAGGAGCTGTCCAGCCTGGCCCCGGGGGCACCTGGTCAGGCCGCCCCAGAAGGAGCTGTCCAGCCTGGCCCCGGGGGCACCTGGTCAGGCTGCCCCAGGAGGAGCTGTCCAGCCTGGCCCCGGGGGCACCTGGTCAAGCCGCCCCGAAGAGCCTTCCCTGGGAAAGGCCCACGAGACATGAAGGACAGTGTCCGGATGGTGTCATCGAGATGAAGCTCCATACTGGGGAGAAAGCATGGCAGGGTGGAGGACCCCAGGGTTGAAGGTTTGGAGGCAGAAGGAGTCAGAAGCACGGAACGAAGGCTTGCATGTGGGGCGCTTTGAAAGCTAGAAGACAGAGGCAGGAACCACCTCCCAGCGGCTCCCGCAGGCCAAGTCCAGGGATTCTACTTAGGCTAAGAGCAGAAGGAGGCCCCTGAAGGGTGAAGCGGTGTGTGACACCACTGGATCCACAAGGAGAGCAGCAGCAGAAATCACTCAGCCTGGTCTATAAACCCTCTGGCTATGAGCTGCAGAGTGGTTAAGCCAGTTAATATTGAAAGCACATGACAGAAGCATTTTGGTGGGCGGTTAACGACTTTCGGTAGGGGCTGGAGTAGACAGAGAACAAGCCTACTTCGTAGAAGACCAACTATTATTTTAAGTACTAAATTAAAGTTTATATTTCCCAACTGAAAACCTGTAATATTGCCTTCATCTTCTAAGTATTTATTAAGTTTGTTTTATTTTTAAAGAAGAGTCCAGATTTGTAAGGCTTCATTAAGCCGTTCCAAAGCTACAAACGGAAAGAAATGAATTTATTTAATTCCTTTGGAGCGCATGTAAAATCCACAACTCCCACATGTGTCCATTTTCCTCCTCAACCAGGATTTTTAAATATCTGTTATTTAAGGATCATTGCCCTCTGTTTATCAGATGGCAAACTAAGCCCAGGGTAAGGCCCAAGTCTTTCTTCAAATCCCATGGCCGTGACAGAAGGCACAGAAAAATAAGAAAGAAAGAAAATCTGCAGTACTCTCAACACAGAGCATAGGTCCATTGAAGGGCCAGAAATTTCTAAGAGATACACAACATCTGGGATTAAAAAGAAGATGGGTTGGTCAGCGTGGAACATTCCGGAAGTCAAACAAGGCAGGGAAAGCAGAGCCTGAAAGTAACCAGAGGTTTTGACAACAAAACACCAGAAAAATCTCATAAAATCTTGTGGTGAGGGAGGTCTTGTAATTTTAGGGAAAAGGAGCCATGAAGAAAAGTCCAACATATTTGACCTTATAAAAAATAAAAACTTCTGTGAGGGAAAAACAAAGCTTACTATAAGCTATGAATACAAATAATAACAAATGGAAAGTATCTTTGCAATGTAAAAGAGAAAGGTTTAATGCTTTTAAGGTCTACAAGTGTTATTGAAGTCATCTTTAAGAAAGAGATGAATACCGTAATAGAATAATGAGGAAAACCAAAATGGTAAGTTGTAACATTCAAATGACCATAACTCAGTTTTATTTTGTTGCAATGCTCAACCTACTAATAATCAAGAGAACTGAAAAATCCAACCGTTCAATACATGTAACTTTTCAACCTCATCCCTCGACAAACATAACACTACCCAGGATTGACAGGCATGTGGAAACACCAGGTACATGACTCTTGGGAAATGTAACCTCTCTGGAGAAAAATTGAGTAATAAGCCCCACCAGCCTTGAGATGTTATCTACCTGTAGTTATCAGCAGCATTTGTAGGAATGCCTGGGTGTCTCCTGCCAGGTTTGCACGTGTGAATCAGGTAAGCATGTCTACGGCTATGGCCTACCGCATGCATTTTATCTCTAACATCCAGTTTAATCCCCACAGAGTCTCTTGAGGGGGAGACTATGTCTGTAGATGAAGGCACTGAAAACCAGTTTGCTTAGTGCCCCACCTCAGACCACACAGCCAGGACATGGACAGAGCCAGCCTGAAATCCTATTTGTTTCACCTCAAGCCCACGTACATTCTCTTGTATCCAACTGTCACAAACAGTTGTGTGACACACGTGTGAATCACATGTGGCCACGGAACCTCGTGGCTTTGTTCTGCCACGTTCTCTGCTTTATTAACTTGAGACTGAGACAGGTAAGGGTGGGGATGAATGTGCACCCCAAAGCTGAAGGTCATCTGTAAAATGAAATTGAAGACAGACTAATAGAAAAGACGATGGTAGAAACGTAGTGGGAATAAAACCTAGTTTAAATCGATTTAAAGAGCGAAGCTTCGTAAATGAAATAACACGTGCCGTACATGATACATGATACGTAGCTTTATGTGTGGAGGCTCATGCTCTATAATGTTACATAAATTGTAAAAGAGACACATAAAATATTCTTTTAAAATCAGATCGCTTTTATCCCATTCATGTTATAAGAATATGGGTATATATGTTTGCATAGTCTCTTAAATCTCTTACTGGTATTTTTAACACTATATTCCACATCTGAGCATGGTTTCAAGTACAGTAATGCCTGGGTGTCTCCTGCCAGCTGTTTGCACGTGTGAGCTGTTCTTCCCATCTCCTGGGAGATGTCCACACCTTGGACCCTTCCATGGAGGCCTCCGCATTTGCAAGCAGAAATAAACGTCCTCATTGTGTTCAGTCTGGTGTTTTGTTTTGTTTTGTTTTTAAAGATCTTATTTATTTATTTGTCAGAAAGAGAGAACACAAGCAGGGAGAATGGCAGGCAGAGGGAAAAGCAGGCTCCTGGCTGAGCAGGGAGACCCATACTGGGGTCGATCCCAGGACTCTGAGATCACGATCTGAGCCAAAGGCTGATGCCCAACCGACTGAGCCACCCAGGTGTCCCGACGTGTGTTAGGTCTGTTGTATCAGGGTTTCCCCAACACCTGAGCCCTGAGCCTCCAGTCTGCCGATCACACGGGAAGGAAGACGCTGTGCGAGGGCGCACAGGGCCGGGGCCCTTGCGTGTTCCCTCAAGCCTCCTGGGGCCTCGTGAGCAGACGCAGGAGCTTCCTACCCAGCAAGTCGGCAGCGCAGGTTGGCATCTACTTGTCCGCTCTCAGACTCAGAGCTCCTAGAAGCAGGAGCCGTATCTTATTCACCTTGTCTTCTTTATCCCACCAAGGTGCCCGTCATGGATTGAATGAATAGATGAAACTGTCTGAACTCAAACAAGTGTAAATGACTTGAAAGCGCTGGTTAGGCTAGAGCTTCATGTTGCTGTAATTACTGTCAAGAAGAAAGAATGAAAGAAAAGTATCTATCTATACACACACACACACACACACACACACACAAATAATTATTGTCGGGTCAGTATCATGTGACCAAAGAACATGCAACACACGACCGCGGGCGAACGCATCCGGAGCCGTCTTGAAAACACAAAGCATAACAAGATGCCAGGAGGCAGGAAAGCAGATTTAGGGAACAACTTAAGCTGGAGGCCGCCGACAAATGCGCATGGCCTTGCTCGGCTGCCTTTGAGTCTAGCTTTCGTGTAATCAACACCACGAATGATGGAGAGGTAATCCAATCTTTTTTGATTAAATATATTTATGTGCCATAGCAGGACAATGGGACAGTGATTGATCCACGAAGTAAAATACAACTGGGGGAGGTTGTCAATGTTGTAATTAAACAGCAAATAGAATCATCCATCTGGAAGGTGGAAGGAAATATATCTGTCTTAGGGAAAGGCACGTACTGAGAGCTGCTGAATGGCCCTGGGTCTGGGCGAGCGTGAGAAACGCTATGGTATTCCCATGTAACCGTCCGTTCAGATATGCTCAAAGAAATACAGGGCTTTAACTGTAACACTCAAAAAAAAATAAATAAAAAAAGATCCCACAGATAAACTTATTATCCTAAAATTGATGGTTTATTTGGATGCTTAATTTTTATAACAGAGACCAGGTATCTCTACGCGGTGTGGATTTCCATACAGAGGGGGAGAGGGTTCTCACCCAAGATGCTCACTTCGGCGGCCGAAGAGCCATTCCAGCCATGACCGCTCATGCCTCAGGACTCAGCGGAAACAGGGGACCCTGTAGCCAAACCCACGGACCCCCGCGTGGCCAATGGCCAGGAAAAGCTGGTCCGTGCACAAGGAGAAATGGGGCACAAATGTTTCTGGGTCGCTGCCCATGGCACATCAGCATATCAGCACCCCCGCTCAGGCCACTCACAGTTTTCAGTCATCTCGGCTGGGCGTGGGTGAAACATCGCAGCAATTATAAAACTCGGGATGCTGGGTAGGAGAACTTTAGGAACGGCTCCAGCAAATTGCTTCCATTTTTCAGCTCACGGTGAGAAGAAAGGCAGAAAGAGAGAGAGGTAAAAAAGAAAGCAAATGAGCATACCCAAGGCAGGCTGTATATTCCGCGTGTGTACATATATAAATATATTAAGCTTCCCTTTTGTGCCTTGGAGAGAAAAGAGCAGCAATCAGCAATTCAGGGACAATCAAATAGATTAAAGTGAACATCTTATACGTCTCAGAGGAGCTAGCACTAACATCTTTATCCCTGCTCAGCTACCCCTACTCCACACTGGGTGAGGGAATATATTTTATTAAAAACATTTCTTTTACCTGGAGGTCCTGTCAATGAACAGAATGAAAAGAAAAGAAACTGAGTATTCTTTGTGTGCCAAAAATAAGCTGGTTAAGAAAATGCTATTTTTTAAATTTTTTTTTTTTTTTTTAATAAGGGGAAGGAGAAGAGAAATGTTCTCAGATTTCCCCCTTGTGAATGTCAGGGGCACGTCTGCTTCCTTGACGGACTTTCCTTTCATATTCAAGACACGTGGACTCATCAAAAATAAACTTTGCCCTAAAAATAATAATTTTTTAATTTCCTTTTTCAGAGATACCCAGAGCCTCTTATTTGCAAACTTTTTTTTACCAGTACAACATAAAAATTGCTTGATCTTATATTGCACTAGGTAGCATGCATTTTGCAATGAATTTTTATTGACAGGAGAGTCAGATAATACAATTTAATCTAATCTGACCCAAGGTATGTCGATGTTTGTACCGTAGCTGTCATGTTTTAAAATGTTGGCTGGCTTTTCTATAGATCCATTGAAGTCTAAGCTTTAAAAACAAATAGACTTCCCTCAAAAAAGTTAAGGTGATTCTGCTTTGAAGCTGTGTTCTCTTCAACAGAAATAGGGAACGAGACAATAAAAGACTTTTCATTTATTTTACTTTTTATTTATCCTTTTAGAACTTTCTTTCAATTTCTGGACATTATAATGTGGCAGTGAGTTATAATTTCAGATTTCATTACTTTAACTAGTGTTTAAATATCTAGTTCTCAAAAAGATAAACATAGAAACATTAAATTCCATTTTCTGGAGATCACAAATACTTTCAAAGGGAGAGTCCTGCTTTATAAATTGAACACTTGTGACATTCTCTCCAAATTCTCTTAAACCCAAAGTGAGTCCCCCAAAAGGCAGACAGCCAGCTGGGATTTTCATAAATGTTCTTTCTGATGAAAAGTCAGCCTGGGATCCCTGGAGGACGGCGCATCATACCTTGCACATCTGGGCCTCGTAAGCAATCAGTTTATAGTGGAGGCTGAGCAGACAGTCGTGCAATTCCCTGACAATTGTTTTTCCGGATTTACTTTCCTCATTTGTGGAATGGGTGTGTGTGTGTTGGGGGGTGGGGGTCATTCAGCAGAAACTACCCCAAACACCCTTGGCTCTTCTAAGGTGAGTACCCATTATGGGCCAAGTCTAGCCAGGAGCCCACAGAGCATGCTTTTCTGTAGATGGGAAACCCGCAATTTAATGATTTCACATCAGTAGCCTTGAGCGAAGATGAAGCAGAAAGAGGACCCCAGGGACCCTGAGTTTGTGCTGGACGTTGCTGTCTCTTCATCAAGTCTGGGCCCAGCTGTCCTGCGCTGTTTTTGTAATCCTTCCTTCTTTATTTTTGGGTCTTCTGCATTAGACACAAGGCGCATTTGTGGGTCACTCTTCCTTCTATCCCACAGTTACAAGACTTCAAATGCACATCCATCTTCCCTCGGGACAAAGTTGGGTTTTTTTGTTTGTTTGTTTTTAGTTTTGCATTCATTTATTTGACAGAGAGAGAGCACAAGATGGGGGATCAGCAGGGGAGAGGGAGAAGCAGGCTCCCCTGTCGAGTAGGGAGCTCGATGCAGGACTTGATCCCAGGACCCCAGGACCATGACCCCGGCCAAAGGCAGATGCTTAATAGACTTGAGTCACCCAGGCCCCCCAGGACAAAGCTTCTGGAGGTCTTGTAACTCAGCAAACCGGATTTCCCTCAACACTTAGTGCATTTCTGGAGCAGAATGCATCAGACAAGACTTGAAGGTTACTTGCTGGTCATCTGTGTTAATGGAATCTACTGAACCCATCGACCTAAGTGAGAGACAATGACCTTCCCAACATTGTTTTCCTATAGCACCTTCAAAAATAACCAGACATCCTATGGGGTGGGAAGACATCTCCATGTTTCCTAACACTTTGAAAGTACTCTATCCCTTTCTTGCGCAGAATATTCCATGACACTGTGGTCAGCACTGGGTCAGCCCGAGTAAAAATCCACACAGATCTGAGCAAGGATCGTAGGAATCAGTGGACTTCTCAAGGATTGGTGGGGATACAATTGCAATAGACTGTATGCTTATGTCTCTTCATGATTTGTCTGTTGAACCTGAAATCCCCAATGATGATGTGATGGTGTTAGGAGGTGAGGCTTTGGGGAAGGGATTAGAGCATGACAGCCGGACCCTCAGGAATGGGAGCAGTGCCTTTGTAAGAAGAGACACAAAGGGAGGATCTCTCTCTGCCACGTGAGGATACAACGGGAGGACAGCCATCGGCAAACAAGGGAGTCTCACCAGATGCCCAATGTGCTGACAGCGGCTTCTATGACCACGAGCCTCCAGAACTGTGGGAAATAAACATGTGTTGTTTGTAAGGCCCCCAGTCTGTGGTATTGTCTCGACCCTGGCTAAGACAATGGCCCATGTGAACATACACACTGTCTTAGCGTCCTAGAGCTGCTGTAACAAATTGCCACACACTGGATAGCTTGTGAGAACAGAAAGTTGCTCCCTCACAGTTCAGGAAGCGTAAGCCAAGTCTGAAATTAGAGAGCCAAAGGGATGGTTCCTTCTGGAGGCTCTGAGGGAGGATTTATCCCACATCTCTCTCCAGCTTCTGGGGGTTGCAGGCAGTCCTCTGCCTTCCTGGCCCTATAGATAAATCCCTCCGATCTTTGCTTCTCCCCGTGTCTGCGTTCGCTCCTCATTTTATAAGGAGTCATTGGATTTAGGATTCTCCTAAATCCAGGACGATCTCACCTTCAGACCCTTAACTTCATTAAACTGCAAAGACCCTCTTTTAAGTAACGTCACATTCTGAAGTTAAAAGCAGACATGAGTTTTGAGGGGGCACTATTCAACCCACTAAACACTGACACCCACACCATACTAGTGAGGGCCCTCCCAGAAAAAATGAGCTATAGAGACGTCGACGCAGATCTCTAGAGAGAGAGATGGCTCATATATTATGTGAATATATTTATATAAATATATTCATATATTTATGTTTGTGTATCTATTATTTGACATTGGCTATGGGATTATGGAGGCTGGCGTCTGCTGGCTGGTGACATGGGAAAGCCAGTGCTTGATCCCAGGGCCAGAGAGCTTTGAGCTGGTGTACATTCCAGTGTGAGAACCAGGGGTGCTGGTGCAGACTCAGTCTGCCCAGCCAACCTCCATCTTTTTGTTCCGGTGGTCCTGGTGGATTAGCCGACGCCCACCCACGTGATCAGGACAGTCGGCTTCACTCAGGCCGCAGGTTCAAATGCCGACCTCTTCCGGAAACACCCTCACAGACACACCCAGAAGTAATAGTCAACCGGCAATCTGGGCCTCCCTTGGCCTCGTCATGTTGAAACATAAAATTAACCATCACACATGCTTACACGCGGTGACATTTTCCTGTCATAGGTGTACAGAAACTGGAAATCTGTTGTTGTTGTTGTTTTTAAGTTTTAGGTTTGTTTGTTTAAAAACGGCCTCGGGCTAGCATGGTGATAACAAAGTCTCTCAGACATAGAAAGTTTAAAGGAAAAACTGCAGCTGTTACATTCTAATGTGTTTGATTTTATATTGCATTACTTTATTTCTTGATATTCTATTTTCAGGATCTTATTTGGAATAAAGCAAGCGGAATTAAAAAGAGAGTAATAAAGTAAGTGGACGGCCCTGCTTATTGATTAAAATATAAAAGAGTCTATTAATAAGAAGGCAACAGTCTTTTCAATTTTAAAAACACATTAGTATTTGAAACATATACACATTCAAAATTGCTTTAAAAATAGTCTAATATGCCATTGACCTTTTACTAATATAGAATCTGCATTCGAGGCTGGGCCTTTTCCAACTGCTATGCAGATGCACCCGGAGTGACTCGCCATCCCGTCCGTGGGTTCATTTTGTGAGACGTCTTTAGAGCAGTGGTTCTCAAGCAGGAGTCGTCTTGTACCCCAGGGGACAGTCGACTACATCGGCCGCTGCTTCCTTGTTGTCATGGCTGGGGGAGAAGGCTGTGTGTTATCAGCATCTGGTGGGTAGAGGCCGGGGTCTTGCTAATCACCGTCCAGTGCTCGGAACCACCCCCTCTGAGCTCCATCTGGCCCAACTGTCATCGATCTGAGGTGGAGAAACCCTGTCTTAGAGCCACTCTGCGAGACGCGTTCGGTTCCAGCGTTCCCTTTCTCCCCGGCGTGACCGGCCACATGTATGACTGAGATCTCTGTCAGTTAAACAGGGTGTGGATTGCCCCCAGATGACCGACTGTACCTCAAACTTAAGCTTCATTTCCACCTTGACCTTCGCTGGTTTTCAGGACAGGCGAGAACTTGCGCACTCCGCTGCGCGCTGGTGCCAGGATTCTAGTGATGGGGCACTTCCTCCTCCTCCCAGGTGTTAGCGCGGGGGCTACCGGCCTGGGGTTTGGAGTCCTAAAGCCCAGCTCAGACTCAGGAGCCACCTTTTCCACCAGCTTGCCTAAGACAAGGGACATCGTTGGACCTCATGGTGTCATGGTGTCCTTTGAGTCGTGAAGGCCATAATAATATCTGCCATTTGAATGTATGATCCTTGTTATCATTTATATCGACCACAAAGTGCGAATCTCTCCTCCTGCCACTCCTCCCGCGCGCGGGCTGGCTTTCTGCTTGAGCCCCATTGCTGTCGGGCCTCCAGAAAGTTCCCCTTCATTGATTGGAGGAGCAAAAAAAGAAAAAAAAGAAAAAGTAATTCTTCAGTGCTTTCCTGTGTGTGTATATGCATGTATTTGTATACGAGTGTGAGTGTGCGCAGGCGTGTGTGCAATGACCTTTGATTCCTTCTTAACAACCGTGTGAGGTAGGCAGGTAAAACGCTGCGTCTTGCATTTCGTCTACAGGAAATTGGGACCCACGGCATTAAATCCACTCAACCCCGGCTGGTCAGGCAGCCCAGAACCTCTGCTCCCTGACTCCAAGCCCTGGTCTTGCTCTTGACCCACAACCTCCTAAGCCTTCCTGGGCTGCGAGCCTGCGTGTTGCCGTGATGGGTTCAAGCCCAACCCGAGGGCCTGTGTCTGGCCAGTAAAACTCAGACACACCCGGTTCAACTCAATTCATAACCACTTGGAAACTGTTTCGCCAACAGAGCCAAAAGCTTAAAACTGTCCAAAGATAGACCATCTCCGTCCCCAGTCACCGTCTGTTTTACACTTCATGACGCGTGTGTGTAATGAGTGTGAGGACTTCAGCATCTCCTTGGATCGCTCGTTCTCTCCTGTCTCCCACCTTGTGACAAACCTGCCTCTGAGACGCTATGATTAATTGCATATTGTTTTGTGTGTCTCATGTTCCATTTCACTGACTCCTCCCTTTTTTCCCCTTTTCGGTTTGCAGATCCCTGCTGATTGCTATAGTTAACCGTTTCTTCATAGGGACTTTTTAAATCCCATTTAATCTTGTGATACAATTTCAAGTTGTCCAAATTGTTTACTACAGTCTTGTCAGCGTTTCTGCATTCAGAAGCTGGTTTTCAAGTCCGTGGCAGTAATACGGATTTTCCCACATGGTCGCTTGGACTCCTGCAAGCCCGAGCTCTCCCAACTTCTATCCTGTTAGGCAAATAGCCCCACCACGTTGGCATCCTGCTTGTTGTTAATGCTGGAGTAACAGGGTTTTCTCCAGTTCCCCGAAGCCAAACTTGTTGTTATCAGAAAACCCCCTCCAGAGGAAAACTGAAAAGAATCCTACAACCCAGAAAAAAGATTAGCCTTCAGGAAGTCTTTGGGTTTTGCCATTTTTGTCAAGACATCCCAGAGGGAGTGGGAAATATTAAAGTCAAGTCTATTTCTGGAATGAAGCCTATTTCAAAATAGTCTATGAACTTTCGAATTTGAAGACAGGGCTTCTCAAAATAAGAGGCACAAAACTGGGCTATGGCAAACCCAAGGGGACCAGAAGCAATTCAAAACAAGGAACTTAGGAACTTTTAATTGCCTCATTTTCAATTCAAACGGGAGTCTAAGTATTGATATTAAGATATATAGTTCAATCGCACACACCGATCAGCTCGTTTGCTGTGACACATGAATCCTCAGAGATCCGTCATTACACAGGATTTCTGTCATTTCAGATGAATTTTCCACCTTGTTGGAAACAACATGCTGTGCCTCTCTGATCTTCTCTTTTTCTGGGCTTCTATCTGGGGAGGCTGATTTACATTACAGAGTTCTGAAAAAAGCCAGAATAAGAAAGCAAACTCGGGACCTTTCGTATTTAAAAAGCCACAGTGTAAAAAGGTCATTCTAAAGGCATATGATATTTGTTTACCAAAAGGAATAAGAAAGGGCTAGAATTCAAGATTGGAACTTAAGTAAAACAGGAAAATCTGAAGTTTACAAAGTTAGAACATAGATAAAAAAACTAGGTAACTAGTTGCCGAGATGTGTGCCCCCAGCCCCTGCTGCTAGGCTATCAAGCCAATTCCAGAGATGCTGGGGTGCCCAGGACCTGTCTCCACCTAGACAGCTTTGCTGAAATGGGCACCGCTGAGCCCCCTTCTGGTCTGCGCCAGCTCCTGGTGCTCGGGGCACAGAGGAGGCAGGAGGCGACAGCACTTCTTGTTCAGAATCAAGAGGAATAAGCAAAACATCGCATACTTGTCTGCTTGAGTATCAGAAACAAAGTATTCTATAATAACCCATTTGCATGTCATTTATCTATTGCTGCATAATAAATTATGTCCAAATGTAGCAGAATAGAATGGCCACACAGAGGACACATGGGAGGCACCGGTTAGTCCATGGGGATTTTGACATCTAGCAGGCCGTGTTCCTTGATAAAGAGTCAAGATCTGGGAATAATCTCCAACCACAGTTTGTGACTCTGTCCTCCAATCACTAAGTTTTCCTCTAAATTATTCTTTATTTTCTATGAAAGGCAGCCCATGTTTTCAGGGGAATAGCTTTCTCAGCCTGTCCTTGCTTGTAGAAATTCCAGGGTTCTAGACACACCTGGGTGGCTCAGCCGGTGAAGCGTCTGCCTTTGGCTCAGGTCATGTTCTCAGGGTCCTGGGATGGGATCAAGTCCCCCTCCGGCTTCCTGCTCAGCGGGAGCCTGCTTTTCCTTCTCTGTCTGCCCCTCCCCTACTTGCATTCTCTCTGTCTCTTATGAATAAATGATAATAATCTTTAAAAAAAAAAAAAGGAATTTCAGGGTTCTAAAGATCTCTTTTCAATGTTCCTGTTTCTGTCCCTTGTAGTTCAAGCAAGCGATGTTTTTGCCAATAAAACTCTTTTAAAAATGTTGTGGGTCTCCTATGATGCCTGCAGGTACTCAGTATTTCTGCAGTCTTAACAAAGGAATTTACAGCCACACCCTTGTCTATGTCTTCACGTGCTGCTTCCCTGACTGCCCTCCGGACTTCATCTTGGCCCCAAAGCCATTTTTAACTTCGGCCTCATTTGATAGAGACTCTGGGGTTTTCTAAGCAAACTCCTGTCTCCTTGAGGATTCCTGATCTTCCTCTACTGTACCTTCTTCCGCAAGCAGCAAGTAGAAGCCAGGACATCCCTTGGAGCCCCCACTGCCAGATCCCAGCCCACATGTAAGGTTTTGTTAGAGCAGTGTCCCACTTCCAGATGCCACCTTCCGTATTAGTTACAGACAGCTGGATGGCCAACTACCCAAAAACTAAGGGGACTTAAAATAAAGATGGTCATCTATTGTCTTCTATCTTCTGTGGCTCAGGTGGGTGGGTAGATCCTGGCTCAGCTCAGCCAGAGTCTCTCTTGCGGTCATACTTTAGATGTCGGCCAGGGCCTCACTGTGACTGGTGGGTGCACATTTTGGGGGCCAAGCACTGGTAGTTGGAGAGAAATCTCAGTTGCATGTTGTAATAGCTTTTCCAAGAGCTGAGACGTTATGCTTGAGACCTGGCTATTGATCCGAGAGGAGCTCAAGGTGGAAGCAAAGCTGTCTTTTATGACCTATAGCCTCCGAAGTTACTCACCAGCCCCTCTGCCACATTCTGTTTGTTACAATCCAACTTTTAAGTCAGGCCCATATTCAAAGGAAGAAGAGTTGGTCTCTTCCTTTTATAGAAAGAGTGCCAAAGATTTTGTGAACATATTTTAAAAGTACCACAGTACACCTTGAGACTGCGAGTAAATCAGGATTCTGAGATACCTCCAGAACTTTCCAGAAATCCTCCACATCTTCAGGATGAACAAGACCAGCATCCCTAGGGAAAAGGAAAGCATTAGACCTGCCTCAACCCCAAGTTAACTTCAAGGGCACGTCAGGAGAGCCAGGTGCTTGCAGAACCAGCTGGCAGATATGGACACAGGAGTTGGCTTTGCCTGGCAGACTGGCATCAGACTGACCAGAGGAGGGTTCTTGTCGAGGAGAGTCGACAGGGCCAGTCTGCCTCACCAATGTGCCGGTCAGTCAGGTCCTCAGAACGAATGCTAGCCCACAGAGGAAAGGAAAATGGTTTGTGAAAGTTCATAAAATAGAATTTCTGTAGTCACAGAAGAGAGAGAACAAGGTGTGAATTTGGTGGGAGGGAACGGGGTCACGACTTAAAGCTCTCTGTGTCATAGCAGTTAATTAAATATTGTGCTTATTAATTTCCAAAGCAGTTTCACACGTATTTTTAAGTTAATATGCAATATTTCTTTTGATGCCATTATGGTGTATTGTTGGGTAACTTGATATTTGGGCAGGTGCTTATTTGTATGGGTTGGAAGGAAAGAAATTAGAGCTCATTAATATTGTATGACATCATCACAATATATATATGAACATTGGAAAACATCTATAAATAAGGCAACTGCATACCCTTTTGATACATACAAGATATTTCAATTCCATACACACAGGTGCAGTCTTCAAGGGACCTGGAGTCTCTTGGAGCAGGTGGTGGTAGGCGCGGTGTCTGCAATGCAGAGCTAATTGTCGTTATATTCATAGCAGAGGAATCAGTCAATGGCTGGGAAAGCCTGACATAGGGAAATACTCATTTTGACAATACAAGGATAGTTCTCAGAAACCTCAGTCTTGGGTGATGGATAAGATTTTCTTTCAAGAGATGCAGAGAAAGAAAGGCCATCTCCATGAAGGAATCAAGCTGCAGAAAGATCTAGAAGCAGCAAGGAGTTCAGGGTGCATTTTAGAAAGTGCAAGGACCCACGGGACAGGATGTGACCACCAAGGCAAGATGAGGTCTGAGACAGGATGGACCAGATTTAGGGCAGGGGTCGTAGGTGGCGTTCTGAACCCCCGACTCACCAAAGGACCTGTGCTCCGTTGAAGGCAAAGGAGAAGGAGGGCAGAGTCCTGAGCAGGGAAATGAGATAATCAGGTGTTCATTGGAGAACCTGTGTCCGTCACCATTCCTCCACGTGAGTACCAGGTGCGCACCTTTACCCGTCTTAGAAGCAAATTAGCATCTCCTCGACTTGCTGTGAGAATTTAGTATATTAAGATGGGAGAATTAATGTGACAATTAATGAATAAGCAAAGGACTGGAACAGCTTTGACCCCAACATAATGAAGAACAGTATTTGGAAACACTTCCATGGTGAGGATTTTCTAAATCCTTCCACTTAATTATAATAACAATAAAAACAACAGCAAAGGCTCATTCTGTAATCCACACGTAGTATGGAAAAGAAGAAACTAATCTCATCTTTGTATTCCAAGACAATTGCAGAACAGATTTTTTGAGAGGATCTACTCGGGACTCTCTCCTTAGCGTTTGCTGTCCTTCTTCAAGAGGTGTTCACATACCTTATTAAACAAAATATGCCAGAAAATACAAAAATAAATTTCCCTTCTTTTCCCCTGTGATGTTTGTTTTTCTCCTGGACCAGGACACATGTGGACAGTTTTCCTCAAGCTTCCCACATGGGACAGCAGGTTCATGGCCAGTGTGGGGCAGAGTGAATCCAGGGGACACCTTGACCGTGAGCTGGCACTTTCCGAGACCCTGAGATGCTGGCGTTCAGAAAAGGTAGGCAAGTAACTTCTTCCTTTGAATATTGTTCTTTTAAATTTATTTTTGTGTTGAGGCTTACTTTTTTTAAAAGCAGGATTATTAAAAAATGGTCTCTAAATAGTTTTTCCTGAAGCTAAAATAAAACACGAAGCAGAAAGCTGCAGAATCGAACTCATTTTTTCAACCGGTGTTCCCAAGATATTTGTTGTTGAGTGAGGAGAGGCTGGGTATGAGAAGGATGGACAGAAGGACACCGAGGTCAAGGGCAGTGCTCCTCAGAAAGCAGAAGAAGGAAGAGGGCAAGATCAGAACAGGCTGGAAAGCAAGGAATCGTTCTAGAAAAAGAATATCTATTTTTTAAGATTTTATTTATTTATTTGACAGAAACCACAAGTAGGCAGAGAGGCAGGCAGAGAGAGGAGGAAGCAGGCTCTCTGCCGAGCAGAGACCTTGACTCGGGGTTCGATCCCAGCACCCTGAGATCATGACCTGAACTGAAGGCAGAGGCTTTAACCCACTGAGCCACCCAGGCGCCCCGAAAAAGAATTTTTTTTTAAGAAGAAAAAAAAAAATGCTAGTGTAAGGAATGTCATCAAACCCAGGATATGACATGGCTTATATGGACTACAGATAAGAGGTGAAATGGGAAGATTACCCATTTATTTCTTAAAATTAACACACAATCAAAATGTGCATTGGGAAATAAAATGTAGAATGCAGAAATAAAAGAGGGAAAAAGCATACTATTAAATTACCCTTATTTCTAAACATTGCCATCTGCTCTTTTAATTGAAATTATATACAAATCATTCATGTGGTGTTTAATATGGAATGAAAAAAGTCCTCTCTGCATTCATGACATCAAGGTTTAGTCAATTGTGTTTGTATCAAATAGTAAGTTTTTTTTAGAATACATACTCATCTGGAATAAATTATAGTGGATTCAACTAAACCTTAAAATCTCTATAAAGATGGAAGTATAGGCTCTGGAATCAGTTCCTCTGCCACCTCGCACACCTGCCTTTTTGTGCTCCCATAGGCAAGTGTGCGGTAAGTTCCAAAAGAAAAAACAGCAGGAGGCCACATGGAGCTCACCTTGTCCTCCTGGAGCCAGGGGAGGGATGTCTGTTGAGAGATAAACTGAGAAATGAGGAGAAAACAGGCCAAGAGAAGGAAGAAATAGAAAAGTTTTCCTGGGCCTTTGCTCCGTGTTGATGACTAGAGCGAGAGGAAACTTTAAAACTGCAGGACCCTCCTTCCTCCCCTGGAGGATTTCATGAGGAGACACAGGCTCTGAGCTGGGGGAGCCCCAGGCTGTGTCCCTTGTCCCTCCTGGACCTGTCTCCTTGTCCCTGACAGAGCTGTGGGGACCTTGTCACCCTTCAGACAGCCCTCGGGCTCTGCAGGCGCGCAGCGATGCTGCTCACGGAGTCAGGTCCTTAGTAGCCTGACCTTCTGTGTCAAGACTAGGGGCCCCAGGAGGCCAGTGGGACATTTCACTAATTTCTCTGGGGTTCATCCACAACTTTTCAGAACAAAAGCGCTGAACAGCCATTGAGCTTTGTGTGCCTGGCCTGCTTGAAGCTGGCTGGAGTGCCCGCTCACTGGGCCGCACCCAGCTCGGGCCCACATCCAGGCTGTGGGCCCGGAGAGCTGGCACACATCTGAGTGCGGGCCGCTTGCCTCCACAGGCCTGGGATGTGAGTTCTCTGGCAGAAACAGATGGTGGGGTTTCAAGCCGTCACTTCCAGTGGAAAGGTAGATGTGCAAACAAATAAGGAAGAGACCCCAGGGGAAAACAGTAGGGCGGGAGAGAGACCTGTGTGTTCCAAATGAAATATGAGGGAACACAGACTTGTACTGGAAGTTTTCTGTGCACCAACTCAGAGAAACAGATAATAATTAGAAAAGGCGCTTTGCAATGTTTTCGGCCCAAAAGGAGAGCAACAGTACTGTTCTCTTTCTGAACCGCGCACGTTTTCAACATCGCTAGTATCAGGGCCATCTTCATGGAAGACCGGAGAGATTCAACTCCTAAATCTGGTGGCTGTAATTTCTCCCAGAAAGTTCTTTCCGCCACCTGGCAGCATAGTACAAGGCACACGACCTTATTAAAAACATATTTGATAATTATATTAGTAAACCACATGGTAGGGGGTATCCTCAGGCCTTAGCTATGAAGACTGGCTATGGATTTTTTTTTTTTAATTTAAAAATTAGTTGAAATAACAGGAACTGTGCCCAACATGTACCTCAATAGAAAAGGCAGAATGTGGAGAAGAGAGAGGGGCCTGAAGTGATTTGAAGATATTACCCACAAAAACTGCAAAGCCGTGTGACATCGCCAACTTTTCATTTTGAAATACACAAGGGCACGTTTCATGTTATTCCGGTGCTTGGGGACACGTACACAAGCCCTCAAGCTCCCCCTCCACGTCCTCCCAGGGGCACGGCGGCTCCGCTCCATTAGATGTGACAGTTCCTTGCACTGTAAAATCTTCCCCCTAAGTGTGTTCCGGAAGTTAGATCACAGGATGGCCTGCAGATCCTAAGTGAGTTTTGAGGTCAATTGCTGAAATTCAAATCTCCATAGATATCAACCAGATGATTTCTTCCAGAAAGTTCTCTCCAGGATCATCAGTTGAAGGCAAAGCCCATGCACAGTCTAAAGAGCACAGTCTAAAGAGCTGGTAAGACACCAGAGTACCAGGAAAGACCGGTTCCTGTGAGGATCTTTCGTCCCTTTATTTAAGAAGCTCATGGAGCTGTGTTTGTAACCAGAAATGAAGAAGCAACCAGGAGACAACAAATGCATGTTTGCAATGATAAGTATGACACTGGAAAGAAGATACCAGAGTGGGGACACTCAAGGTGGCTTTAATTCAATAGAGAGGTTCTAAAGGTACAACATGTTCTCAAAAAAAGCAAAGAACTGAAGGTATAATATATTGCTAAAAAAGGAGAGGAAGGCCATAAATACATAGACAGATACGATAGGAAAGTGATAAACTTTCTCCTACTCCCACCACCCATTATTTATTTCTCTATGTATTGTTTAGTAAATCCCTAGGGATGGGCTTGCTGGATCCCACTGTAGGAGAGTATCTAGTTGTTTTTCTTCCTGCCCCCTAATTTTTCTAAGCTTTTTACTTTTTTTAGAGGGGGAAGAGGCGGAGGAAGAGGAGGGGGAGAATCCCAAGCCCTGTACAGAGCCCAATGCGAGGCTCAACCTCACCACCCTGAGATCAGGACCTGAGCCAACATCAAGAGTCAGATGCTCAATCTACCCAGGCAAACTGTCCCCTTAATTTTCTCAAAATGCAATCTATGAAGTGGGTCCAATTATTATAATCACTTCACAAATGATCACAGAAATGCTGTGGACACACAGGCAGTAAGTGACAAAGCCAAGGGTGACGCTGGCAATTTCCTTCCAAAATTCATGCCTCTAGCACATGAGAGAGTGGTGGCAAAACAGGTCTGGAGAAATGTCCAGGAGGGAGGTCACAAGTGCCCTGTAAACCAGTTTGTTTAAGGGATTTGGGATTGATCTTATGTGAGGCACCTCCTAAGGTGTTCATTTCTCTGTTTGCTATTGAAGGTTTGAAAACAAGGGATTTACCAAACAGAAATGAAAACATTAAGTTCGCAGAAAGACTAGAACGAAATGTCCATAACAGCTTTATTTGTGACAGCCTAACCCTAACCCACTGGGAACTGGGAACGCCCCACTGGGAAGGCCCCGCTGGTACAGGTATGGGCAGGCTTCAAGGGCATGAGGCTGAGTCAAAGAGATGCTGCCTATGCAGAAGAAATCGGACCGCCCTCATACAAACATCTAGAGGAGGGAGACAGTCACCTGTGGCGAAGGAAAGACGCATGCTGGCCTCTGGGTTAGGGGTGAGGCTGACCGGGAAGGAGCATGAGGAACATTTCCCAGGTGAGGGGGATGCCCTGTGCCATGATCGGGCGTTGGGCTGTAAGCTTTTGCCAAACTTCAGAGAATGCACACTTCAAATTGGTACATTTCATTGTGTGTAAATCTTATACCAAAATGGTAGAAATAAGAATTAAATTCAAAACCATGCTGCACTGGGTAGGTATTCAGGAGGAATGTACTCTCTGCAAAGTACTTTGAAATACATCAGGAACGTACGATGATTCATTGCTGAATCCAGGAGAGGAAAAATGGGTAGGGCATTGATAAAGAAACTTTAGTGAAATGTTCATGTTAGAATCCAGGCGGTCAGTCTGTGGATGTGCACTTAAAAAATGCCTTTCATTTTGCTGTTTCTGAACATTTTCACAATGTGAGTGTTGGGAGAAAAAATACGAAAGACTCTGGCAAAAATACTAATTTAGATAAATTTCAAATGTAATGGTTTCACACTTGTATGTTTCATGTGAACGTAAACCTGAGCAAGTTTCCTTTAGTTCTTTGAGAGTGTGTATTATATATTGCCTGACAATTATTGACAGATTTTCCCTATGTCAGCACTAACCATATTTTTTTCATTGACCATTTTTATAGAACAAAAGTTAAATGAGCCCAGTCTTTTGCAGTTAATTTTTATAGCATCATTGATTAGATTTCCCCAAATAATTTATTTCTCACTTCATACACTAGAAGGTAATCCCATTAAATATAGTAGTGTCACATTTTAAACCCATGCTGCCTTGGCTTCCCACTGAAAGATTTACGTAGATCTAAAACAGCCATTTCTGCCTAATGATCTGTATATAAAAGCAACAGAAATATAGAAAATAGGAATAATCTATAACGTGGTATATATTTCCTTAGAGTTGTCCAAGTGATCAAAGGTTTCCTGGCGAGGGTCCTTATACACCGCCGTGATTCCAGTTAACTAAACACTGAAAATAGATGTTTCTCTTAAATTTAACATTACCTCTAGCAGCTGGGATAGTTGACAGTTTGCTGCGGGCCATTCAAATATATAGCCTAATTATCTAATTCAGTCAGTAAATAAAATAAAACAATCGTCTACCGCCAATAGGACACCAGAGAGCCTCTCTGGGAAGTTACAGAGGCAGAGACAGAGCCTTTAACCTTGGAGGGTTTTCTATCAATGACAGTTAAAGATGCCGTACAAATAGATTAAAATGAAGGCCCTACTCCAAAGAACTTTCTGCCTTGCTCAGGGACGATGCAAAGATATAGTGAAGAAAATAAAAGGAGTAAGATGTCCTAAGAAAATACACATATAGAGATAAAGTGGTCCAAAGTACCTCTCCCTTACGATGTCAAATATAAGTTACAAATACAATTTTAAATTTTTAACGAATACTTTAAAGGTCATTAACTTCAGTGCAGTAGCTTCATATGGAATTTAGAGAAAGAAACATGAATAAATATGGTCTAATCTTACACACAATTATGGCTAACATTTATGGAATACATTTTAAGGTATTCTGTTACTTTTCTACTAGTAGTGGAGAAATTCTCCTAATAATTTTATGACCTATTTGTGGTTTTCCCCATATTGTACTGACACGAAAATGGAGATGCAGGGATTAGGTTAAGTGCCCAAATCTACAGGACTGATAAGAGAGAGGGAGGCTGGAATGGATGGATGTGTGGGTCCCTGGTCCGGGGCTGCGCTCCTTCTAGAACCTGCCCTTCTGGGATGCTGAGTTAACTGTACCTTGTGTGGAAGCAAGTCTTAAGATCAGAACGGGGTTAAATAACTTTTTTTTCGGATGTTGTCATATGCTCTAAAACGTCTCTAGTGATGAGTCACTTAGCCTGGAACTAAAGAATTTTAGCTCTCGTGATATAGAAGAAACTGAGGAGAATTAAAGTATTTTGGAGAATTTAAAAAAAAAAATGTTAAGTAAACTTTCTTGGGCAAACTTGCCTCCATTTAATTTAGAAATGAGTTGGCGAGGGGCATCATCCCAAACATTACCTATCCTCTCCTCTCCATATAAATAGCTAGTAGCTTTTATTGAGTGCTTACTGTGTACTCTGCACTGCTTTAGCCCATTGTATGCAGCATGGAACAATCCACATTTTAGAGTTAAGGGAACTGGGACACAAGGAGGGGAATCACCCAGGGTCATTCAGCTGGTGGATCCGGGTTCACACCCAGATACTATCTCCTGCTGAGGTGGGTCACCTTCCTGTCAGCTCAGATACACTGCCTCGTCCCCCAAGTGCGCAGAGTGCACTTTCAACTTTGCCAACGCCTCTGTGTGGGGGCAGAATTTTCTGGTGTGACATACCGATTAACCAGCTCTGACGTCATTTTCTATTCTTAAATCTTTGGGAGAGGCTATTGCACTCCCAGACCTGTATTTCTACAGGGGTTATCTCCCTCTCCCTTCTTCGGGGTTCAGGAGAAAATGGAAGGAGTGCATGTGTATATATCTGCATCTCTCTCTCTCTATCTCTAGCTACAGATCTCTGTATCGATGTGCGCCCATACCTGTCTTTTTTCCTGCACGGAGGATTCATTGTGCGAGGCTGGCCTCAGCTGCAGACATTCAAAAGTGACAGATTTTTGAGATGGAACAATATTTGCAATGGGCATTTTATCCTTGACAACAACAATTAAAGTCTCCTAGACATCTCTTGTACAAAAATATATAGATATATGCCTGTGCATTTAGACATACTACGCATATGTATAGAAACGACATATAGATATGTATGTCTATGTATCCATCTATACACATGTGCGAGTTTTTAGATAGATAGATGGATAGACAGATAATAGCTAATAAGTAGTCGATAGAGGTGTAGATTTTTTTAAGGGGGGTAAGGGAAGTTTAATGTCCATTTTCTATAATGTGCCATTTTTTCTTTCAAATTAACTGATTTTTACCTTAACCTTTAGTAGTGTAGAAATGTATTCATTGCTTGCTTGGCTGAGGCAGTTTCAAATTTGGGGAATTGGAAAAAAAAAAAAATATATATATATATATATATATATATATATAAAATTGATGGTCACAGCTGTGGGATCCTCTCTGTGCTCTGTTTATTACAGGAAAAGTCTTCTCCAAGTGAGTGACATAAACCAATCTTCAGCTCTTTTTTTTTTTTTTAAGGTTTTATTTATTTATTTGAGAGATTGAGCGTGTGTTGGGGATGATGCAGAGGAACGAGCAGACTGCCTCCTGAATACGGAGCCCAATGTGGGACTTGATCCCAAGACCCTGAGATCATGACCTGACCAACTAAGCCACCCAGGCGCCCCCAAGCTGCTTCTCTGGATGACCTAAGACACACCACCCAAGGGTCCTGAGCAGCATCCTTACATTAGGAAATCTGGACTCTACTTCCTTGGAATTCCAACTCAAAAGCATTGTGTGTACCTATATACAAAATAATAGCATACAATTCTAAAAACTCTGTACTGTAACATTTTCTGTATAATTAAGCGGCAAAGTTCTATATTTAGTCATTTAATAAAAATATCTTAATTTTATCTTTAAATTTTTTGTGGATAAAGAGGCACAAAGCAAAAAGATCTTTAACGCCTTCAGAAAGAAATCACACAAAAATAATTCTAATATGTAATTCGGAGCTTTGTTTTTCAGAAAGGTAATAAATTAAACATTCTCCTTGGAGGATTCTTGTTTGTGCGAAATGAGACTGATGAGGTGGAACTCGTTCTGTATATGACTTCCTGACATGCCGAGCAGGGATACTAACATCTCCAAAGAGAAATGGAAACTTTTGCAGGGTTTGAGGAAGGACTAGGGGTCATCAACCTCAGAGTAGACATGGATTATGTTGTCTTCCCAGCCCTGATTCCTTTAAGAGTTTCTTCTACAAGACAATGGTCAGCTGGAGGAAAGGAAAGCTATATGTAGCCACACACATTTACAATTTAATCTGAATGTAACACTGAGAAAATAAATAATGGGTTAGCTCCTGGCTAAGGTGTTCTAAGCAATCGTGTTTTACTGTATTTCCTCTTCATAGCATAAACTCACAGTGGCGTGGCTTCAGCCTTGGTCTATGAACAAACCTCCCCGGTTCCACTCCGGATTGTTCGGTGGCCACAGGGAAGCCAACACGGTGCAGAGCCTTCACGTCTCCATCCTCCCTGCCTCTCCGAGTGTCCTGTGACAAGAAGCATGCCTTCCCAGCTGCAGCTGTTCACAATCTCCAGAAGTCTGTTACAAGGTGTATTTCCAAGACGTATTGCTTAAAGTATTTTATTAATCCTATTTGAGTACCCAGCAAGAAAAAAAAATCCCCTGGATTCCAGGTCCCCTCAAAAGACCTCTGCTGTGGAACAGCGAGTGCCCCATTCAGTAACAAATCTAAGGAGTAGCTGACCTGCGTTCCAGAGGATGACCCTTAGGTTCCAAGTATATTTATCTTCACGGCTCACTTAGGAACATCCTTCCTCACCTTTTCTGTTTCAGATTCACGGCTCCCGTGTCAGTGCCTTTGTAGACAGAAATGTTAGATCGTAACAATGAGAACAGAAAATCACAAAACCTTCACATCTCCCGGCTTCTAGTAGCTTGTACTCAGGGAGAAAGGGAAGCGTTAACAGGTACTGTTCAAAAGGTGGCACGTGCTATCCATGGTATCGTGGCGATGCTCCAAGGGAACCCCGAGATGCCGTCATCAACACCTCTGCCATCTGATTTCACCTCCGCCCGGCATGCCATGAGCTGAAAAGGAAGGTCTGGAAGCTGGAATATGCATCAATTTTCCCATGCACCAGTCTTCCAAAAGATGCTAAAAATTGAAAGACTGATTGAAAAAAATGATATTTAGGCGACTTCGAGAGGAAATAGGAAGAATTATTTTTCAGGGTCATGACCAGAAGGCTAACGTCAAGAGTCAAGGAGGAGTTCTACCAGGTGTCTACCAAATCACTCTTTTTCCATTTAAATAATGAGGTGGCAGGTGCATTTGCATTAAACATATTTATTTGTAGGTTATATATTCGCACTAGTTCATTATCTTTAATCTCGGTTTAATTGAATGTTTATAGATATTCAGGATTACTAATGTGATTAACTTTTTTTATATATTTCCTAACCTAATTTGCTTGAATATGTGTTCAATGTATATTTTTGATGTTGATCATGCTGGTCTTAATTTCCAGATTTTCTTCTACACTGTCATATCAAATGAACCCCCAATTTCAATTCAGTCTACTACCACATTTTATTCTATATTTTATGACTTCTAAAATACATTTTGCAATCAAATTTCCAATGTATTCTAAAAAAAAAAAAAAACCACTGTAATTTGACATATGTGACTGAACTTCTTGAAATAAAAACATTTTGTTATTTCAGAAACCCAGTGGGTTAAATTTTTTTCTCTGAAATGTAGGCATCCTTATAAGAAGGATAATTTTAAAAATTGAAGGAGAATTTCTACTTCGTGCATATTGCCTAAGAGTTGCAGAAGGGAAACAACCTCACCAGGAATGTTTTTAAATGCAATTAAAATAAAAAGATAACAGTTTCACCTAAGAGACTGGCAAAAATGGAAACAGAAGGACCATGCGTAGCACCATCCTCGGCAACAGTCTCTGACCTTGTTGGTGTTGGTGGAATCACAAACTGCCATTCCACTCACTCATGTAGGAAAAGTCCTTAAAATACACACACCTTCTAATTTTTTAGGAATTTAATCTATGGAAATAACCACAAATGTTGGAAAGCTGCATGTACAAGGACATTCATGCCCAATCATTTATAGTAGATAAGTTAATAAATAGTAGATAGAGTTAATAAATAGCCTAAAAACTCAGACAAAATTTTTAAAAACGTGCCCATGATAAAACACTGGGTAGCCATTTAAAATAAAGGTAGAGAGCGCCGTGATATGCCACTACCAGAAGGAGCAGGCTACAGATAGCTGAATGCCAATGTTTACTAATTTACGTGTAGTTTCGTAGATGCAGGGATCCAAGGAAGATCAGATATAGCCTGAAATGTTAGCATCATGCATACTTGACTTGTGAGACAAGGGGAATTTGAATTTAGTTTTTTGTTTTTGTTTTTGTTTTTGTTTTTTAACTGTTGTTGCCTTTGTTTTATTTTCTTCAGAGAACCTTGGTTATTTTCTTAGAGGTAGGAGAATTTAGCAGCCCTTAACTGGAAGAATGCCTAATAGAAATGCTATCGTCCCTGCGTGGTTTCCTTACTGCTTTCAGGAGAGGTGAGAGGAGGCCCTCCAACCCCCTCCCCACAGCCTCCCCACCCCCACCCTGCCCCGTCCAGAGATATTAGCCGACCCGCTTGGTCACACTCCGTGGTCACTTGCATCAGGGGTGAGGCTGCTGATCCAAACATCACACTCATCAATAGGGTATCTTTTTTGGTTTCTTCTTCCTTCTTTTTGGCTAAAATAGCTCGCTGAACTCAGGGTTCCTCTGGAGCCCAAGGCCGGCTCCTTTTCTCTGTCTCTCGGTCTTCAAGTTCAGCTGTTCGGGTTTGGATTCTTTCCCCAGCTCCCCCAACAGAATCAGTCAGCCTTGGAGAGAACGGCGCGATTCCGGAACTAGGTTTGGGTACCATGCAGTCAAGAGGACACTGTGGCTTTAAGTTAGGCTGCCTGTTCTGGTCCGGTGTGCCAACGTGCTCTGCAGATTTCCTGCACAAGCCCTCTCCAGTGAGAGCTGGTGTGTCCTGTCTTATTTTTCTCCCATTGTTACTTATGTCTGCAACTCCCTGGGAGCCTCCTAAATAGGAGACACTAGGATTTGAAGTAGGAATCAGGCATTCCTCAGTCCCCTAAGCAAACACCACTGAATAAGTTGAAGATTTTGCCCCAGCCAGGCCTGGCGTCATGGGCTGTTGATCTGGGAAGTCACATAGGCTCTGCTCTGAGAATGGCCCTGAGCTTGGTTTCACCCTCTGCTGTGGCCCTCTTGAACTCTTTAGCAACTTTTGGACAAAGGGCCCTCGGCTTCACAAATTATGTAACTGGTTCTAGGCCCAGTGTCAAACTTTGACTGTTCTTCCTGCTAACACATGTGGCCAAATCAAAAATTCATAGACAGAAAAATTCATTTTGTGTACTGGGGAAAAGAACAGAAGAGCATCTCTTTTTTTGGACAAATAATAGAAGAACTGTCTCTCTTTCCCGGGAAGCATTCTGAGCCCTTATTTTTTGCACCTGATTATAGATTTGCATTTGAGAATTACTCTTGGGGACGAGGGGGAAACCCTGGGCTCTCTGCACCGTTATGGGAAGAACTGAACCGAAAAGGTCACTACATTATGGAAAACCATAGATAATTCGTGACCTCAAGATTCCACCTTTGTAAGTACCTTCCCTTAATCGTGACAGGGTGACTAGTCTTTGGGGGGCTCCAAACTTATGTCGAGATTAAATTCACATGTAAATAGAAGAGCCAGGCTTGTCCGATGCGCCCGGGGAGGCTCTCTTAGATCTTAATCAGTCATTGGCGGGCGAGCAGGTCAGCTAGTAAATCAAATTATGACATCACAGAATGTTCCCAGTATTGATTCTTTGTCGTGCCGTCTCTAAGAAAAATGACATCACTCTCGTCCTTCCCCAGGATATAGTTCAGAGGCCTGTGCTTGTGGCCTTTCTAATCAATGTCAAATTTCCTTGGGGCCAAGGTCGGGAATAGCCATCTTAATCGAAACAATAACCAGAGATCTGGATGGAATTATTTCTAGCTGCGTCCAGCATAAAGTTCTGTTGACTTTGCCTCTTTTAATCCAGTGCACTGCCAACAAATTGAGAGTAAAGGCATGTAATATCCCAATCTGTTTAAAAGATTTGGTAGAAAATGAAAGAATAGAGTGTATTATGAATAACTGTTGGTTGACAGTTTCCAGGGACATACTGTACCCGTTTTAAATTCATCGTATTACAACGGATATGGTCCTCAGATGCTAATACCCTTTCCAATTTGTTTACAACAAAATGGGTCAACGGACCATTAATTCAGTTGCAAAACTGTCATCTCTGGCTTTAGGTTTCCTACGACTAATGAGACTTCCCTGGTATTTGCTCGCACAGTCTGTTCTACACTCCGATGTTAACGATGTCTATTGACAAGGTTATTGGATTCAAAGGGAAATGTTTACATTGAAAGGGGAAACAAGCGTCACATTTGAAGCTCAAACAGATACTCCAAGCTGGGGAAGCTTATCATGGCTAAACCCTGGACTGCTTCTTCCCCCCCATGAAAAGCAAGAACAGCAGGAGACATGGGGAGGAAGGTAATGAAGAGAAACAATACCAGGATTCCCGGAGGTTAATCCAGGCACAACGGAGTTAATCTGGGGGCCCTCCGGGGGGTGCAGGGCTAAAGATTTAGACAAAACTTGCTACTTTTTGATCCAGTTGTACCCAATGAATGACTCTATTTGCAAAGAAGATTTTGGATTTTCAAACCAGTGGGGCAGAAGTTACATCCTTGGTTTTTCTTGTGAAACACACTTGGGTACTTGTTTCCAGAATAAATGATGTCAAAGATCTTCATTTTCTTCTCGAACAACGAAACAAAAGAAACATGACAATACAGATACTTAAAAAGACAGAGAATTTGACCCAAGAGCAAAAAGTCTCTGAGAGCCAAACCATGGATTCGACAGAAGCTATAATAATATTATTTTGTAAAACGGAGAGGAAATGTCATTTTATTTAATGTTCCAAAGTTGAAAAGATGAAATTTACATGCTTGATGAATGATCACTTAAAGTGCTTTGAAATAATCATTTATTTTAAACTGCATGGTCTACATTATTATAGCTGACATATAAAGTCAGATAAATAAGATTCGGTGCAAAAGGGGTAAATTTAAGAGTATGGCTCTGCTTTGCATATGTTTGCAAGAGCTCTGTCTTGCAAAGCTGAACTTTCAAACTATCAGTGATTTAAATTTACTTAGGATTTTCCCCAAGAAACCAACCATAACTTGGGGGGTGGAGAGTTATTCAAGTCAAATTAATATTTCTGAGAACTAGCCAGGTTCTTTGAATTCAGTAACATATCTTCAGCATATCATTAAACCCTTACATGAAAATCCCCAGGGATTAGAACCCAGACTACGTCACATAAACTGTTCGTGATTACATTACGCTCCACATTTGAATGAATGGGAATCTCTGAAAACAAAGTAATAAGAACCAAAAAGTAATATCACAGACTTTTGGGGGATGGGTAGGTAGACATGGGGGGATGTTACTGTCAGAATGTTAAATTGGGCTTGTCCTGAATCCAACTGAATGTTTTTATGGTTTTCTAAGAGAAAGGTTTTATCTTAATGGCAATTTTCATTTCGCTTTCCTAACCTGAAATGTTAATATGGAAACATATTTTATAGAGGAATGTTTTATACCAAACTATAAAGCAACCTTCTTACAAAGTATTCTTAAATTTACACATAGCTTTTAAAAGTATACCGTAAAGAGGTAATATAAAAATCATAATGAAGTGTAAATGCTATTTGAAATGTGTTTACCACTGTTATTCCTATTGTTTAATAAAATGAGCTTCAAAGCAAGTAAGAAATCTTCATCTCTAAAAGATATATCATTTTTACATTTATACATGCATTAGAAAAAATAAATACGCTGTAAGATTCCTTTTGAATGCATTAGTGAGTTTATATTTGAGCCTATTATTTAAGACATTTTCATTTCCCAAGGTGTCATCTTTATATTAAGTGAAAATGAACACAACTTATAAAGCAACAGTAAAAAAAAACAAAAAACAAAAAACCCCCACAAAACCCTGCATTTCTCATGCATATGTTTTGTTTAATTATCTGTCTTTGTGTAATTCTGTTTTTAAAAATAATTTGTAACATTGTATGCTTAACTGTCTCAAGATTAGTCAAAAGTTTCTAGGTAACAACATCATTAAAATAAACCAAATAGACTAAAAGTCAAAACTGAACCCTTCGTTACCCTCCTCAGCACATCCTGCTCTCTGGAATATAAAGACGGCTTCAACGACTGGCCGGATGACGTTATCATTTCATCCAAAGAGCAAAGAAAAACCACGAAATTGTCTGAATTTACAGAAAAACTCTCCAAAGGACAGAATAAGGACCAATGTTGGAAATCGCAATTACAGGTAGATGTTAGGTCAGTGGTACGTCGAGACATTTAGAATTTGTGCGACAGTCAAACGGCTGCTTTGATTCCTGGTAAGCTTCATATCACTGCGATTATTTAAGAGAAAACAGGAAAACAAGAAAAAAACAAAACACCTTTCTGGTCAAAGGAAGTCTTTCTGGGCAGCCAGTGGAACTAAAGGCCCCTGAGGTGTGTCTCAGTGTGATCTGCTACGTTGTACAAACATCCTGAGTGAGTCGGGAGGGTATCGCGTCAGGTGTGTGCACCCACGCTTACCTGGGACTCCTGTCACTTCAGCAACAAGGCCCATTTGGGGCTGCCTTCGGAAGATCACAGTGAGACCCGTGCAGGCGGACACTAGAGAGACTGCTTAAATGTTATCATGGTACAAGACGCGAAGAGTCTGGATGCTTCTGGATACACTGACTCTTCTTCCTCCGTCATTACCATTCCCTCTCCTTAGAGCACGTTCTAGGAGCCAGCGACCCTCGTCTGCGCGCCTCCTCGCCCACCCGTTTGTGAGACGGTTGGACACGCGCGATTGTGTCTTTGTGTACGTCCTGTCCCCCTGAGAGAATTCTGGAGAAGGTGGCAGGTAGGGCAGCGTTGGAAATGGATGGAGAAAGAGGAAGAGAAACCCACAGAGGCTGTTGAGGGCAAATAATCCCTGACGGACATAGGGAAAGGAGGGGAGTTTTGTCTGGGGGCGTGTACCCCCCTCCCAGAGTAATGGATACAGGTAATTGCCCCCCACAAAAGGGATGCATTTCCTCACCTTCCAGATCCGACCCAGGCCCTGCCATGGGGTCCTGCCTCCTCTAATTCTTGCTCTCTTGTCACTTGTGCCCCTGAGTAGGGAGTGATGACCCGAGCATCGGTATCCCAAGGGAGCCACAAGGTATCACTTCCTGTCACCGAGCCACCGTCTCCCCGTGTGTGCTGTGTGTCTTGCATGGGGAGCCTCACTCCCTCTTCACAGCGGCTCTCTGAGGTGGTGTAGCCTGTGGGGCCTTACCCCGGCTCTGTCAGTCTGGGCTGTTTGGCGTGGGCTGTCAGCTACCTCCCTATGCCTCTGGCTCCTCCTCTGTAAAGAGAGGATACACATCGTGCCCACCCCCTAGAAGCTCTAAATAATCGGTGGGCATAAGGCACCGGGAACAGCGCCGGGCACAGAGCGGAGGGTAAGTGGATGGGCATCACGCTCATTGCGCAGGTGATGAACTGAGGTTTGGAATCCCCGTCACAGGTGGTCAGTGGTGAAACTGCCTGACTCTTAAATGCTATGCAGAGATGCCCTAAAATAAAAATATAAAAATGTTTTCTTCCCAGAATAGAGGACAGGGGCCCTGACGTCTTTGTTTCCCAGCATCTGGCCCCGTTAGAGAGTATCAGTTCTGTCCTTATTAATCATTGTCAATACACACCAGCTACCTGGAGATCCTTCTCCAAAAGGACTCCTCATGAAAGCAAAGGTGTTATCTGTGAGATGTGACCCAACAGCTTGGGGAGGGGGCGGGGACAGGTTGAGGAAGTATTCCCTTACCCAATGGTCCCAGGGTCCTGGGATTGAGCCCCAGAAGCCCCACATGGGGCGGGGGTGGGGGGGGGGAAATCCCTGCTCAGCAGGGGTCTGCTTCTCCCTCTGCCCCAACCCCTGCTTGTGCTCTCTCCTGTACCCTCTCTCAAATAAATAAATAAGATCTTTTTTTAAAAATGTAAAACAAACAAACAAAAAAAAACCCAAACCCAAATATAAACTATAAATGAATCATTATCTGATATGCTGGTAGAATGAACTTTTCAAATGCAGAAGTTCAGGGAAAGAAAAATTTAAAGAGAATGATGGGCATTCAAAATGAACCTACTTAGAAGTCAAAATATCATGAAAATAACAAACCAGGAAAAACGTTTGAAATGGAAACCAGAAGTCGGCAATCTGCAATTCACCTTGTCGCTCTACAGGACACTGAACCCTCCACAAGCCCACGGCACCAACCGTTGATCAGGAATCTGGCGTTGGCTGCTTTATCCCAGCGTCCCGATTACTGCTGCAGGGCTCTGATGCTGACGTTAGAATTTGTCCCCAAACACTTGACTGCCTGGCTTTGGTCCCAATGCCCAGTGGGATTCTTATCAAGTGCCTGCCCCAGCCCGGACCCCATCATATCCGATGTGTAGGCTCAGTCCAGCCCAGAGCGTCTGCCGGCCCAGTCCCACTTCCCTTGGACATGAACCCCGCGATGGACAGCCGGCTTCCGGAGCTCGCTCTGCTGACTTTCCATCCGTCCCAGGACCTCCCCCGGATCTGGGATTCAAGCAAGCCTCAGAGCTTAGCCCCCCCGCAGGTGACCAAAACACCTAGAAGGACATCAGTATTTACTTTAAATGGCAAAAATACATTTTCCCGTCTCCTAACCAAGGGGTTGTCCGGGATCTCCATTAAAAGATTTGGAGTTTCCCAAAGGACATGCGACCCCGGGTGTGGAACAGAAATAGGAGTTTGCTCTCATCTGGGAAAGGGGGAGCATAGGGACCCTGGACGGAGCTTCCCTGCTGAGAGCTCACCCGACAGCCCGGCTCGGGCGCTGGACTCTCCGCACGTTTCAGTCAGCGTTAGGCAAAACCTTCTTCTTCAGGGCGTGATAAGAATGGCTGTTTTAAAAGTTGTGTGTTCTTTTGTAAGTTGCAATATTAAGGAACTGAAAAATAATTAGGTGTTTGTCTCCAGCTGTTTACCTGACACTCGGGCCTGAAACTCCTGTCAAGTCCGAGGGCCAGGAGGCTAATTGAAACGGAATCAGGAAACAACAGCAGTGCACTTCTAACCCGCGGGGTCTACACCACGTCACAATTCAAACGTGGAAGGGTTGTGGGGAGCGGGCAGGGGTGTCCTATAACCCCGGAGGGCAGAGCCTGGCCCCTCTGTGGCTGTGACTGCCATCAAATTGGATGTTTATTTGCACCCAGGGGTTAGCTTACTAATGGAGAAGTCTGCAGCCTGGGGACCTCAGGTCATTTTGCATATTTGTCAATGAATTGGAAGACGCAAAACATTGCCCAGGGTTTCAACTTGGGGATTCATTGTTGTTTCAGGATATGAATTCTTTTTTATTTATTTATTCTTCAAAGATGGAGGAAAGGTTTTTGTTTGTTTGTTTGTTTTTGGTTTTGGTTTTGTTTTTTAAAGTGTTCTTGAAACCCTAGTCTACTCAGGAGAAAAACACCAGCCCAATTCTGTTACCAGAACATTCTGCAAAGGACCTGGCCAGCCCTCCTCAAAGTTCTCAGAAACAAGGAAGAGCCGGAGAAACGTTCACAGTAGGGAGGACTGTGGGCACTCCGTATCCTGGATGAGATTCTAGAACAAAGAAAGGGCACACGGGGGAAACTAAGGAACTATACAGAGAAGCTGAGGACTTCCAGGACAAATAATTAATTACAACAAATTGAGGTTGTTGGCAATAACAGAAAGTGGGGGATATTGGAAAACTCTGTACGGTCTCCATAACTTTTCTGCATATGTAAAACTGCTCTAGAACATAAATAGTGTACTTAGGACTAAATGAAAAAAATATATATAGAGAGAGAGTAAAGTCTGTTACGAAACCTTGATAATTACGGATCCTAATTATTATCACTGATAAGATAGATGGTCATCGTGTTTCTACTTTTAAGATATTTTTCTTTCTTTCTTTTTTTTTTTTAAAGATTTTATTTATTTACTTGACAGAGACAGAGAGATCACAAGTAGGCAGAGAGGCAGGCAGAGAGAGAGGGAGAAGCAGGCTCCCTGCTGAGCAGAGAGCCCGATGTGGGACTCGATCCCGGGACCCCGAGATCATGACCTGAGCCGAAGGCAGCGGCTTAACCCACTGAGCTACCCAGGTGCCCCGATATTTTTCTATTTATTGAACAAAAAAATGCTTCCTTCTTACTTGGCCAGTGCATTACTTTGGGACATTAGCATTCTTTATGATCTTAAATGTCGTTTTTTAAAACCTCACTCAGCCAGGCATTCTTCCTATTCATTGTAGCATTTTTCCGTAATTATTACTTCAGCATAAATACCTCAGTTTCTCAGTTAAGAGCTAGGAATAATTTTAGGATGTCTGTAAATGTTGCCAAATCCCTCCCCAAATTTGTGCCACTGTGCACTCAAATAAGGCACGACAGAGAGCCTCTGGGATGTCCCTTCCTTAATTAGATCGGCTATTCAACAGGAAAACATTCGAGACACACTTGTATGTACCATGTTCTTGTTGTAAAAGGCCCTGTGGTCAAAACATAAACTAGATTAAAGGGAATTTTCAAAAGAAATTCTTACATTTTAAAATAATCATGTCGTACATTAAAAAATATTTTGGGTTCTTTCCCTCGTTGCTCTATTAAAAACTGTAAATTAACATTTTTAGATATAAAATACATTAATGAAGGAGGCTACACGGACACATCCTGGTGCCTATCTAAAATTGCACTTCCCTTCACGACGAGGCTCCAGCTAAAATCAGCTCGCGAGCATGTTTATAATTTTGATAAATTCATAAATTGAAAATTGATTTGGCTTATCATTGCTGCATATCTCTGGCCGGCTACTTAGCTGCAGCCTTCAGTGTGTTTTACATAAAAGAGTAAGTATAACGTAATTATTGTGGGAAGAATGCCTTTTGGCCAACAGGATGAAGTGTATAAGAAATATTCCTTTATTTTCTGGAAGTCAGCTTCTCTGGCTCTCCGTGCCCGGTGTTTCCAGCCTTATGGGAAATGCAATCTCAGCTATGACCACGTCCCCCATCTCCAGAACTGTGGAGCTTGTTCCAGAAGCAGCCACCCAGGTTCCCACATGGTCCTTGTAGGTTCGAAGGCTCTGATGTCTCTGACTGGCAGGTTCCTTTCGAGGATCAGATTCCTGCTGGGATGGCGGGGGGCAGAGACCAAAGACCACCCCCCTTCTAATTCCAGAACCAGCTCTTTCTCTACCTGGGCCCTCAGTCCACGCAAAAGCCAGTCCGGTGTGGCCCTGTGTGTGCTTTCTGTCTGCAAAAGAGAGACCCAACTTCCAAGGGAAGCGGTTTCTACTTTTCAGCCCTGCAGAAATTCCTCAGGCAAAGTCTCCCAAAGCAGCAGCTACCTACAGAGGGAAACACAGAAGAAAGAGAGACACAAAATCATACTTCAACCAATCAACTACCTTTCTCTCTCTCTTTCTGTCTTTCTTTCTTTCTGCTTTTCAGAGGAGGATCTTGCCTAGTGTAGATAGTATTATCAGCTGCCCTGAGATGACTCTCTCTCTGGAAATCTCAATTTCTTGGGAACTAGCACTTTAGGGGGAAGCGGAATCTGAGCCATTTCAGGGCAGGAGAAACAGACAAAGAACACCCTGGGCCGGGAGTTACACCGACCTCAGGGCTTCTGTTGAGGCTCTGCTGATGCCAGTGTGGGGGGGCAGGGTTGCTGGAGACATTTCTACGACAGGGGAGGTTTGCCCTGCTTTCACCTTCCAGGCCTGTCCTCTCCCGTCAGGCGTTTACATTCGACACCGACACCGGCTAGCAGCCTCCTTTGCTCTCACACTCCAGCTGCTTGCACTCTCCAGGGGCGCCCAACACCTCAGCACCGACACACGCGCGGGCTGCAAACGGAAAACCCACCTGGAGCTCCTTAGGGACCAAGGTGTGAGTGGGCAGCCTAGAGAGGCGGCTCCCCTAGAGGGAATGTCCTGCCTGCCCTTTGGAAGGAAAGCGGCTCTTACACACCAACAGAGGAGACGCTCTGGAGAGCGCGCATGAATCAGACCTTCTGCAAGCTCAGGACTACCATGTCCAAAGAGCCTCCTGGCTCTGCCTCACCAGGAGCCCCGAGTCACTCCGCTCCCTGGAAAGGCCGGCCATGACCATGTGGAGCTGGGATGAGGGTAGGGGACTGCGTACGTTCAAGGGTCTCTGAAGTAATAACCCTGCCAGGGAGGCGTCTGTTGACCATAGTCTTCTACATAAAAGTTTTTCTCTTTTCCCCACTTAAACTGAATACCCAGTCCAGCCTGCTCCCGGAGTCAGAATTCATTCATCCATCTCTGGACCCAAGTGACACGTTGTTCGGATAGGCACTGATGTGCGAGGCTTGGTTCTGCCTTTGCTGGGTATGTACCGTCTCCTCTGCTGGGCTCTGAACAGCTCCGGAACAGGGGCCAGACCTCCGGCCTATATTCACTCACTCATTCAAGTAATGTGGTGTTCTCCGCTCCAAGGAGGACAGCAGGATCTGAAGCTGGCAGAGTTCTTAGCTGGGTGATGGTAAGCCAACAGGAGGAGAGGGGACACGGATCTCACTGACCCCGAGAAACTGACCCCTTTGTCCCTTGAGTCTCAGCACACAGCACGGCGCTCGGCATGCGCAGTGGACCATGTTCGTGCACTGGGGACCATGCTTGCCCCGTGAATTAAGTAAGTATGTAGTTGTGTCTACAGTCCGACTTTGATTTGGAGTCTTGCTAGTCATGTAACATGTGGCCCTGGCTCTGACTACTGAAAACAGATGATCTAAAAAACAAAAGGGGGGATTATCGTCCTATAAAATGATGCTGTCCTAAGATACCTGAGCAAGCAATGCTTCTTCAATGTCAGTACTAGAATCTGTTTTCGATCTCCACAAAATAATCAGAATAATCATGTCAGTGGGAAAAAGGTGCAAAAAGATTATTTAGCAGTCCAAACTTCTGTGTTTGTGTGTGTGTATGTGTGTGTGTGTGTGTGTGTCTGTGTGTGTGGGGCTGGGAACATTGAGTCCAGACTGGGCTCAAGATTGAGACATTGGAAAATGTCCTCTTCTCCATAATGATGGGTAAACACATCCATCTGGGGCTTTGAAGATTTTATTTATACCCCCACGATCTCAGCAATTAATATTTATAGATTACAACAGCTTTATGTTCTTTCTGGAAGTGTAACTAACTATTTAAGTTGTCTTAAACTTCTTATATCTCCTATAGGACCACTGAGGTTTTGGTGTGAGAACTTAATCATTTGCATCTTTTATAGTAATGTCCTTGTTGATAATTATCTGAATGAATGAATGAATGGATGGTACCTTTAATGTAGACCGAATGCTAGCTCTATTTGGATTCTGCAGTACTGATGCTTTTTTTCACTTTGAGCCTATTAGTCAACTGAGGATAACCTTTCTAATCAGTATCGCCCTTTTTCCTCTAAAGAATCAGTTTCCCTTTTGGAAGTTAACAGAAATGAATTTGCAAAGATCTGAGCAGGGCCTACATACAAACTGAGTAAACAGACCCAAGTTCTTGTGACCAATAGACTTGTGTTACTTGTAATCAAAGCTCTGATTTCTTTATTCAATACTTGGCTCTTGCCCCATACACAAAATTAACATAACGCATTCCAGGGAAAAATTCTGTGAGATTGGGTGGGAGATATCTCACAATCTGTAGCATCTTTAGTCTGTGCAAGCATTAAAAAGCAACCTTAAACACACTTCATCATTTGTAAAGACCAACGTGTTGGGATGGTTACCTTCCTTCTGTTCAGAAAAAGAAATGATTTCAAACACGTGTAAAGCCATTTTACACATAAGCGCTTTTAAAAATCACAACTGACTATTAACCATTCATGTGAAGGAGCCCTTCCGTCCCGATGAGAAGTCAATCACGTTTAGACAAATTTAGGAGATGACATTCTAGACCTAGCAACACCTAGAAGATCTCTTCACACATCATTTTTTTTTTCCCCTCTTTTTGATGGATGGCTGAGCAAACTTTAAGGAACTAATGAGCAGACAAAAGTTGAAACGGGAATGGACAGTAATGTTAAGACAAGTTAAAAGCTCTTCCTGACACCAGGTCCCCACACTGCCTCCCCAGGCACTTCCCCTGTGAACTTTTTGTGTTTCATTCATTTTGCTGGAATTGGAAGCGGAGAGGCCAAGAAAAGGCCATCTCCTGCTCCATTGACTAAAGCTATCCTGTAAGCGAGTTTAATGGGTTAGAAGTTAATACAGTGACAGTTCTAAGGAAGTTACCAAGTATTTCCAGTGCCTGGAGAGGCTCCCTGTGGCTCTGGCTTCTCAGCCTTTCCTTCCACTCGCCTTGTCTCTTACGTGTGGAAGCTTCCATGACAAACCTCTCAGGAAACAAAGCCAGCTGCTAATAGGAGTGCGAAGAGCCTCATTAACGCAGGGTCTGGCGAAGAACCAGCTGTAATTACAGCTGACCTACAAGTGTTGGTCACGTGAGCAGATAAGCTCTTATGGGAGAAATCAAATTTCCTTTAAATTGGCGAAATGTTGTTTTCTCGTAGTCACCTTCTGAAGCGGGGTCCTCCTCTGCGGCGCTGTAAACCTCTCAGTTACGCTCTTCCTCCGCGCCCTTCTATTTTCCCATCTTCTTTTGTCATTTTATCACTTTCTCCCATGGTTTCCGCCAAAGCACCTCCAGGAAGGGGCAAGAGCCATGAAGTTCTTTCTGTCAACTGAGCACAACGGCGCCATCCAGGCATATGCTCTGTGATACACCGTTTTGCCTTTCCGCTAGAGCAGTCTATGTGAGAGAACAGCGCACCGGTCCTAAAAGTGCAGCTTCCCGAGTTTTCACAAAAAGAAAACTCCCATCGGATTATCCCAGCACCCAGATTAAGCAGAGCACGTGGCCAGCTGTGGAAATGAGGGGCTCAAGTCTCCCAGAGCTAGAGGTTAAGCATCTCCAAATCAAGGTGTTAGCAGGGCTAGTTCCTTCTGGAAGCTGTTGTTCTGGGGCTTTCCCTTAGCTGGAGGGATTCCTGGAAATCTTGGGGTACCTTGCCTGGTCAATGCGTTCCTCCAGTCTTCTGCCTCTGTCTTCTCATGACCTCCTCTGTGTGTGTCCTCTTTTCTTCTTATGAGGACATGGTGAGCTTTAACCCAATGACCTCAACAAAAACTCTCATTTCCAAATTAGGTCACACTCCCAGGTACTGAGGGTTATGGCTTCAACATCTCTTTCAGAGGAACATAATTTAGCCCATAACAATCAGTTTCTAGACACCCTCACACCCTCCTTTCCAGTCACTCTCCTCCTCCCGATCTAGGACCAAGACTCTCATGACTTCTGACAGCACGCAACCCTTTGTGCCAGGATATGATTCTTAAGGGTTGACTTCCCAAATGTTACTGGTCACTCAGATTCTCTGAATTGGCTCCATAGTTAATACTCCTAATTAGCACTTACTTATATAAACAATATATAGTATTACAAATCAGTTAACCAATTATAAAATAATTATGCAATTATTATGGAAGAGAATTGAGGGGCTTTAGAACTCAGTACACCAAACTATCGTGCCTTGGAATATTGAAAATTCTGAGCTGAAGGACTTTGAAAAATGGACGCCACCTGCCCTTTCTCTGGGACGGGTCCTAGGACCCTTGTGTGAGAAGTGCCCTCACCATACCCAGAGAAGAAGGGCATACTCTCTCCAAGATGCAGGGACACCACAAAGAAGCTGAGCCAACAAGACCTGTTGAGTTTCCTCCCATTTACTACCCTTTCCTAATACTCCTTAAACTATCATATCTGTCAAGTACTGCCCACTTGGCATCAAACCTAGCATAGAAACACAGTTCACTCTTTCTTCATGTCTTCATTTCCTTATGAAATGTCACATATTAAATACGTGTGTGTCCTGTGATTATGTCCTTGTCAGTCCAATTTCAGACCAAGCCAGGGACCCTAAAAGAGTGGAGGAAAAATTTTCCTCCTCCACAGAAGAAAGCAAAGTAAGCGTGTTTATAAGCAATGGTTCTATAGACATGGCAACACATTACATGAACTCATTAGATACAGTCAGTTCAGCTCCCCAATATTTATAGGATTAGGAGTGCAAGAAAGTCACTTCCCCTAATTTCTAGTTTTAAGCCAGCAAGCACTCCACTAGGACAGTAGAACCTTAACCATTGTCAGGGTTATGTTTCTTGGGAGTTGGCTCTAAGTTCTGGGGAGCTATGCGGTGGAAAGCCCTGGGGAAGGTTCATGGATCTCTGGGTCACCTAGTCTCTGCAGGTGTGTGCTGAGATGTCCATGGCCTCTGACTCTGGGCTGTTAGTCCACGTTGTGCCATGGAACAGCTCAGCTCTCAGCTCTGTCTCCTGCACTTCCCCGTTTCCTGACAATCTTCCTGCTATGTCTAGGCTATGTGAGGCCCTGAGGTCTCTGAGCCCATTTCTTTGTTCCTGTCTGCCTCAAGCTTTGTGCCTCCCCAGAATTCCCCAGGGAAGGAGAAGCAGGTTGCAAGAATAGGCTGCTCTTCTCTCATGTCCTTTCCCATGGCCATTCTACCAGCCCAGGAAGATCTTTTTCTCCACGGCAGAGAGGGCAGCTCTTTTTCTTGACCCTTCTCCCAACTCTCTCATCTAAGTCTTGGCTTTTCTAAGTTCCCTTAAAAATTTTCATTTTTCAAGTCTAGCCCTATTTTAAAACAATGACCACAATGTGGACAACCTGAATGTGTACCTTTGGACAACTTATCTATTTTAAGACTTCCCTTGTCTATAATGAAGGGATAAAGACAGTTTCCACCTCAGAGTTTTTTACGGAAAAAGGAATTGAATTAGTTGAGTTTATCTCTGTAAACACTTATAATAACTATGCCAGGCACATAGAGAGATTCTATAATGTCGGTTGTTACTAATTCATGCATTTATTAATTCTTTGAATAGGGAGTGGAATATAAAATAATAGGAGGAAAGAGGTTCAGTCTGAAAATTAGAACAGGTAGTTATTTCCTAAACTTATAAAAGTCACTCTAAATCCAATAACAGGATGGTGGAAATGAACTGGAGTGAAATGCCAAGAAAGGAAATGTGATTTATGCTCTATTCGCTCTAATATGGTAGCTAGTGGTATTCTGAGAGTTTGGGGGGAGCCCTCACATGCGTCCTAGACAAAAGATTTTCCTCTCTCAGAGCTAAAAAGCTGGCAGATAAATAAGCCAACACCATGTCTTTTCATTAAGGTTAAAGCATTAGAGCATGATAAAATTAAGGCACCCATTCCATCTAAAACCATGGAAGGAGAAACAAAGGCATCATGAAAACTGTAATGAACTTTTCAGAGAGTACAGAATGAGTCAGTGAAGTAAAAGTCATGGGTTGTCAACACCACAATTAGGCCTCCCGTGCTGAGGAAACCCAGAAGGGCAAGTCAGCACTTCTAAATGGTTTCATCTTGTCACTTTCCACAGTGTCAAACACACTACAATTAAGACTCAGGTAGCACGTTAAGTGATCCTGGTCTCACTGAATCTAAAGATCGCTTTCCCAGTAAACACTTTGTTTGGAGTGCCAGACACCCAGTGGGGAGAATAAATATTCAATGGAAATGATCCTGATACCCAAGGTGTCCCGTGTCTGACATGTTGACAATCATCTCAGCTGGAAAGCATGGAAATCCAACTGGATGTCTATTCTACTCTGCTCGTTATATTCTCAGACAAGTGAGAAGCCTTTTGAAAGAGAGAATTAGTGACCAGCTGCTGTCCCTCCCCATTAAAAAGGAGGGGAAAGGTAGCTAAAGTGCAGCGGGAGGGATTTCAGTTACATGGGGTATGGGACACGTTCACAGACAGTGGAAGGTGCTCAACCCATGCAGGTACTAGCAAGCGTAATTGTAGGATCTTCCGTAAGTATACTAAAAGACCAGAGACAAAATCTGTGAAGACACATGTACACGGATGGCAAGTTAAGGCATACAGATTAAAGTGAACGGGTTAGAGTAAACTGAATGTTGTTCTGAGATGTCTTCTATCCCACAGGACTGTAACATTTTTAAAATGCAAGTATTGAGGAGAGTCCTACAGTACTTAGACTTACCTCAAACTTTCTGCAAATCTTGGGAATTTGATTCTGCATTAAATTCTTGCAGGTTACAGTAAGTTACTACCACAGAATAATTTGGTGGATAACGTGGAGACTAGCAATAGCAAAAGGATTTTAAAAAATTCTATTATGACCATTAATGTATCATGTATCCTGCACTTTAATCATGCATTATCGAGAAAGTACTTTCCCAGTGAGTGAGTTAAATAAGTCTGGTGCAGTTTTCTTTTCAATAAAATTCAAAATATTTATTGACATAGAATTCAGTGCAGTGATTATTTGTGTAGAATAATATTTAATGATTTGGGGAAAAGTTGCCAGTATATCGGTCTTAAAAAAAAAAAAGTAAATTACCTAACTATGTAAATTACCGTTTTGCCTTTTTTTTTTTAAAGAAACATGTTTATAAATAGAAAGAAAATATAAGAATTAAAAAAATATAAACTAATATTTAGCAATATTGCTCAGTGACAGAATTAAAGGTGAATATTTGTCTTGCTGGTGTTTTCTATATTTTCTATAATGAATATGTATTAGTGCATAATGAGAAGCAAAAGCTATTATAAAAGTAAAGAACATTGTGTCTTAATGGAGAGGAACAGATTAACATTCTCAAAAAGAAAATGTTGTCACAGAGTCATCACTGATTCTCCGCACCCCAGCCTTCTCCTCCAGCCCGAGTGGAGGCAAGAATGTTTATGGGACTGAGCAGAGAGGTGATAAACATCTATTTAAAAACATCAGCTGGCTTCACCAAATGTTGCAGAAATCGCCTGACATTTCGGGTATATGATTCACGTGGCGGCAGAGGGAGGGGAGGGGGGACCTGCTCTGATGAAACAGAGCTACCCTCGCCAACACTGTGCCTCGACACCCCCACTCTAGTGTGTCCCATGCGACTTGTGATAGAGACCCTCACCTTATCCAGGCATACTCCGATAATGTGGCACTGGGGAAAGCTTGGGCAAATTGTCACCTTAGCAAAATCTGTGTCTGTGTTGCAAATGAATTACAGCGCTGCCGATGTTAACAATTCACAAAACCCCTTTCGAACAGCATCGCTTTTTAAAAACGTATTAACTCACGTTCCTCCTTCAACTAGGATGCCGTTTTTAAAATAGTCATTAATTTACATAAAACCTTCACATTAGAGTCGGGGCAGGACCATGTAAAGGGTTGAAAGAGATGTCAGTTGCTCTCTAAACCTCTTCCAGATCATCAGCAAAGGGAATCAAGCCTCTGTGTGTGTACTTTGTGGAATAGAAACTAATTGTCAATATTTAATTTTTAAGAGTATATTGGAGAGAAAATTAGATGTGACGAAGGTCTACTGCCTGGACATGGAAAGTGGACCAGTGCCTTGTCCCCGGAGAACCGGTCTGTGGTGGGAGGTGCCGGGACCTCAGGGGCTCTCGGGGAAATCCTGGGTTTCCTGCAGCATCGCAGGGAGACTTCCAGGATGCAATCCCGGGCAGCCACCTCCTCTTCGAGAGGCCTCCCAACCCACAGAGCTTCTGAGCGCTGGAGTAGCAGCTCTCTCCAAGATGCTTCCGCCACGACAGTCACCTGCACCTGTGAAATGCACATTTGGGCCCCACCTCAGACCTACTGAATCAGAAACTCTGGGGTGAGGCTCAGCACTCTATCAAGCCTTCTGGCATCCCTGATGCACCCTTTGGCTTAAAAGCCACCACTGTGGAGGTACAAAAGACCTCCACTGCTGTCTTGCTCGGTGCCTGCCTCGGTCTTTGTACCTCCACAGCGAATGCAACCCCACTCCTCCCCAGACATCTTCCTGGGCCTGCCATGGGGTTGCATTCGCTTCATCCTAATAGTTAGGAATAGCCAAGTGGTTTGCCTTGGTGGGTCAAATGTGAGTGGAAATGCCACGTGTCATGTTGGGGAAGCCAGCTGTCACACCCGCTGTGTCCTGGGGGGTTAGGAGCCAGGCCCAGCTGGCTCCTGGAGGATACGTCACATGAGCAAAAATGAACCAGTACTTCTTTACGCCACTGATCTTTGAGGGTTACCCATCCCAACATAACCTAGCCTATCCCGATTGATGAAAGAGATTGAAGGACTGTGCGCTGCCACCCAGACCAGCCCACATGCTCAGCTACGTCCCTCCCAGCACTTCCAATGTCAAGGCAGCATTAGGGCCCTCCCTGGGCTTCCCGAGACAGGAAGGATGGGGACCAAACAGCGAAAACAAGCAAACTGGGAGACACAAATTGTACGTTCAGAGAAAACTTAAAAACTGTGTTTCTGATGACCGTAGGTTGCAGCAAGGACAACTGCGCAGCTACTGTGCAGCTACTGCACGTGAGGCTCAAAGATCACGCACAGTGGCCCTCCTCTTGGCCAGAGATCAACGCAAGGCCTTTCCATGGCGTCCTAATGTTGTGAGCCCCAAAGGCCATCTCGGAAGAAGAGATCAAGAGGGAGCAACAAAGGCAGCAGGAAAGACTGAGCATTGACATCCAGATCAGAATTGATGGAGGCAAACTCTGGCTGATGGGATTGCCTGGGATGGGACTTGGTGGCAGTGATTTCTACGACTGATGCAAAATTTAAGGCACAGGATCCTATTAAAGAGAAATGTAGAAGGCTACATTTGTGTGTATCTGATCTGTGCTCTGCTATTTTAAATCTAGTTAAGGAAACAAAAAATGACTCCATTCACAGTGTAATTTATGAGGGCAATGGACCGAGGAGACGAGGCAGATGGAGCTACCTTACAAAAGGTGGGTCTAGGCAGCCTTTTTGAGAAGCAACACTTTAACTTTGGCAATTTTGAGCGAGTCTTCATGACACCAAGGAGCCAGCTCTTGGAGGCTCTGGGAAAAGTGAAGTCCTGGCAAAAGAATGAGCAAATGCAAAGGGCTGGAGGCAGGTGTTGGCCTTCGAGGGACAAGAAGAACATCTCCGTGTTGACAAGTCTGGAAGGCTTTCTCCACCAGGACTGCCAAGAGAATTCAGCCCTGCAGGAAATGACCCGAGTGACAATATTCTCAGCTCTCTCAAGTTTGATCCCATTCTAGGTGTTCTGGAGAGAAGCCAGTATGCACAAGGCATGCTTAGGGCGCTACTGCTAATTCTCTCAAAGAACCACAACCGAGAAGGGCTAGCTGGAGGGAGGGATGTCGAGAACCTAGATGAAGTCGGTGAGGTAGATAGGCAGTCGCCAGCTCAGGACCCTGAGTCTTGTCTATGCACAGTGGCAAGCGCTGGAGGGCATTAAGAATGAGATGATGCACTTACATTTATAGATCATTGGCTGCTGTTTGGAGAATGGACTGCAGAAAGCCAAGAGAGACAAGAAAAAAGGCACTCAGTCGGGAGGCTTCCATGTCATTCCAGATGAGAGAAGACAAGCTAAAGATAGCTGGAGTGGGAGGTGGTGACAAAAGTCCACTTTAGAATATAATTTAATATAGAGTCGGATTCACTTGTGGGCTCAATATGGGGCCAGGTGGGAGGAGAGGGGCCGGGGAAGACACAATGAGACCAAGTCCAGAGTCAGACATGATTCCTGAGCAAGTCACGGTTGTGATGCCAGCAGAGGATGCAGGGAAGACTAGAGGGAGAATGGAACTTGGGATGGAGAATGATGGAATTTGGAGCTCAAAGGAGAGGCCAAGCCTGGATATGTAATTAAAGGTATCATGCATATATGAAAGTGTTTAAACCTACAATGGGATGAGATCATGTCACCCTAATAATTTCTTTTAGAAAGCCAAACTTCTTTTTATTTGCACTGCCATAATCTTTGCTTCCCAAAGCCCCACCGCAGTCCTTCCGTACCTGGTGTGTGGTCTCTCTCCTCAGCCGTCCTTCTTGATCAGAACTTCAATTTATCTTCGTTTTGCACAAATTAGATCATTCTTTCATTCAATAAAAACTAAGTATACTCATTGTGTGCAAATCTCTGTTAGGCGCTTTGGTGATTCAAGAATGAATAAGAAATAGATTCTGACATTAGGAGTTTGTAGTCTATAGAAATGACAGGTTTGTACAAAAAAATACATATTTCTGGCTAGCAAGTTATAAAAGTCTTAAGAAGGAAATGCAAAAAAGAATATTGAGAATTTTAGAAAATGGAGAGATGACTTTTAGCTTCATAGGTCTACAACCTCTTTTTAGGGAAGGCCGCGTATGAGTTGGGAGGAGATGCCAATATGATGTCTTGGTCTTGTTGGTTAGGTTCATGACGCTCCAAGGTCCCCGGTCTTCCAAGATCTCCATATTTGGCTGCTCTTCTATCCTCTGACTGTTAAACATCAGGTTCTTTTTCTCCCTCCTGGCGCAACACTCATTCCCTAGGTAAACTCATCTACTCTGATGGCAAATCTACCGTGCCCTCCAACTTTCTGACCACACATCGTTTAAAAATGCAAATCTTATTCTGACACCCCCTGCTTAAAATGTATCAACCCTACTGCTGTTAGGATGAAATCCAAACTCTGGCGCCCCACTCTTAGCCTGTTTTTCCCCTCTTTGCTCTCTGAACTCTACTCTGAAGTAGTGTTCCTCTAATAAGACGTGCTCTATCCTGCCTGTCAGGGACATGATCCATGAGATTCTTGAGGTTTGCAACGTTTCTTCAGCCCCATCTTCCTCCAGGAACCAGCTCATTCCTACTACCTCCCAGATCAAACAGCGACCCCAGGAGCCCTTCCCTGATTCTGCTGGACATGCCTGTTACCCATTCTCACAGCAGCTTGTGATTTTCCTTCAATGAACCATCAGAAGTATAATGAATTTATTTGTGCAATAGTTGTGTTCTTGTCCCAGTAGCGCCACCAGACCTAAAGCCAGGGTGTGCTCACTTGGCGCCGCACCCCCAGTACAAACCTGACGTGACACTTGAAGTTTTACCACTCAAGGTCTCTGCACTACTCCTCGGTTTCCCAACCCAACTTCATGCCCCCTCATTTCTTGGACATCGCCACCCTTGACCACTCCAATACCATTTCTCCTGCCACGTTATACTTCCCATTTCCACCTGTTAGGACTCGAGGCCTTTGGAGGTCACCCTCTTCCCCCTCTTGATGGAGAAATGTGCCTCCCCATTCACTCCTGCCCACGATGGTCTCCCTTCCTCTAAACCTGGGGTGCATTTTCTGGTTACCCCAACTGACATAGATCACTACCGTCAAGCTCTACGATGATCTGTGAGCATGTATGTCCCTGACTCCAATTATTAAGCTGTCAGGTGGTAAGGACTCTGCATTCTATAATTTTGGTGCACTGCCAACATCTACCATAAGATTTTAGAATTTGGGAAGTATTCAGATCTCACTTGTGAAATGAATGGTTAAAAAAAAGTTGGCACTTAAAAGGTTAATGTTAAATTATTCAGAAAATTCCCAAATAGAACAGTTTGTTCCTGAATGACATTGGATAAAGAGAGAATTACTGTTCTTGCATGTGAACTATGATTCCCAAAGAGCTAAAATATAATTTTCTTGTTCTCTGCTGTTAATCAACATGAAGTAGTTGTTCCTAATCCATTTGTTGTAAGGATAATGAAATCTTGCTAGAGTAAGGACAGCTTATGACCTTCTATGTCTACGTTGTCAGGTCCTCCTAAGCCACATCAGTGGGGGATCCATTAGAGGTGTGCAGCTGTTTAGCTCATAAGAGGACATAATATGAAAGGGAAAGAGGCATCCTGGCAATCTTCAAATATTAAAAAGTCTCTCTGATGGAAGAAGAAATAGACTTATCCAAAATGGCCCGAAAAAGCCTTTCTAGGAATTAGAAATAGGTATTTTAGGGAGATGGAAGTTTCCTTGAGATAGAGGAGACCATTTCAGTATCTAGAACGCTCCAACGAAAGAATGAATTACTTGTGAAGGTCCTGAGACTCCTTCCACTTGGGGCATTGAAGGAGATGCATGAATATTTAACAAGAACGTTATAGGAGATCTCAAACACCACAAGGCTGGATCTCATACTTTTCACACCTGAGATGCTTTGATTCTACCATAATGAGAGCAAAAACGTACAGAGCATTAACCGCAGGCCACATCCCATCCTAAGCCTTTTCCACATGTTACGTCATTTCATTGTCACGGCTGTTATTACACCCCCGCATGATTAAAGACAAGAAAACGGAGGCACAGAGACATTAAGTAATTTGCCCAAGTTCCCACAATGAGTAAGAGTCTGACACCGGGACATCTCATTTATGTTGCCTTTCAGAAGCACATGACAGATGTGAGTCCAAGAAGGGAAGGTACTTGCCTGGAAAGAGGCATGAGAAGGTGGAGACGTGCGTTGACCTCAGGAAGGGTGCGCTGAGAATGACGGCTTAGTCTTGCACGTTGCGCGTGTGGGGTAATCCTGTTTCCGTCTTAGTCCTTTCAGGCTGCTATAACAGAATCCCGTAGACTGGAGGCTTACAGACAACAACATTATTTCTCACAATTCTGGCATGTCCTCCCAGGGTGGAAGGGACAAGAGACCTCTCTGGTATCTCTTTGATAAAGGCACGAATCCCATTCAGGAGGCCTCCCCCTCATGACCTAATCACCACCCAGAGGCCTCACCTCCTAATTCTGGAGCTAGGATTTCCCCAATACATTGAGGGTTCATATATTGAGGGGGAGGATTTCTATGTATAAATGTGGAGGGGGGGAGCTGGGGGACACAAACATTCAGTGCATAACAGACAATTGAGCCGGGGATGGGGTCTTGGTGAGGGGGTAAAAATGTTCCTTGCAGCCGTGTTGACTGAGGAGTTTGGACTCTAGGTATCTGACTGGATATCCTCACGGTTGTTAAAGAACAAGACAATGGCTGGAGGCAGAGTAGGAAATGATGAGTCAGAAGCTGAAGTCCATAATAATTGGAGGGCATGTTCAAGACTTTGGTCACTGAAGATGAAGAAGAAAGGTATGTGAGGGTAGGACCTGAGGGCAGGAACCTCAAAGGAGGAAGATGTTCTGAACGTGAGGTAAGGGTCAAACTGTGGCCATGGCCTGCTCGGTTCTTAGCGATGCTGTAAAACCCACCACAGACTTACTGGCTTCAAACAACAGAAATGTATTCTTTTGAAGTTCTGGAGTCTGGAGGCGGAAGTTCAACCTGAGTCTTCTGGGACTTCCAGCGAGGAGCAGCGGATCCTCTCATCTTCTCTGGCTTCTGGGGGCCACTAGCATTCCCTGTGATGAGGCCTCATAAGTGTAGACTTTTCCTCCATGTCCGCATTGCCCTCTCCCTCACACACATGTGTCTGTCTCTCTCTCCTGAGGAGAAATGTGGCTGCATTTGGGATCTACCTAGGTAATTCAGAAAAAAACCTCCCACTTCAAGATCTTTAAGCACGTCTGCAAAGACCTTTCTTTCTCTCTTCTTCTTAATCATACAAAGCAGCATTTGCAGGACCCAGAGATGAGGATGTGGCTATCCTTTGGGAGGTGTCAGTTTAGTCTCTCACAAATGGTAAAGTAGAGGTAAAGAGGTTCCCCAGGAATGAGCTAGAATTCGGTAAGAAGCGGGGTCTGCAGACCACAGGCTGGAGGCCAGTGCCTGTGTGTATAAACAGTTTTCTGAGAACGCAGCTGTGCCAACTTGTTTACACATCGTCTCTGGCTGCTTTCCTGCTACAGGGCAGCGTTGAGTCATTTCGACAATAACCATATGGTCCTCAAAGCTGAAAATATTTACTATCTGGCCCTTTACAGGAAAAGTTTGCCAGTCTCTGGGTTAGACCAAGAATGTGACAGAATCATCCTAGGGAGATGTTTTCATTTACAAGTGATCAGCAGTCATGTGGATAAGAAGGTCGGTGGGAGGAAAACCTACAAAAAAAATCCTAGAAAATGCCCTTGGATCTTACAGTTCAGAGCTCATAGACTGACATAAAAATAGTTTATTAAAATGGTGAACGTAGGAAATGGGTATTAAGAAGAAAATTCTAAGAAAATGTGTATCAGTAAAATATTTCGTTATTGACTGAATAAAACATTCGTTATCTTCTATATTCATACACATATGTATGCAATATGTATATTGCCTAATTACATATTCACGGGTGAAATATATTTGCTTGGAAAGACTTTTCTCAAAGTCTGTTGTTGTTAAAGGGAAAAATTAGGCTGGGAATATGTTGGTGAAGCAGGGTGAAAGTTAACGTGGCCTTAGGGTAATGTTTGATTATGTCAACAAAGACTGGAAAATGTAGACAAACTGGGAGTGAGAGATTGATGGAAAAGTAGGGATTGTGTGTAGCTCAGAGGGACCAAGGGGACAGCACTGGGGAGCTCGGGGAGGAGGGTCCCCTCCAAAAGCGACATGGAGCCCCGTCCCTCTCCAGGCACCAGAGAGGAGGAGATGCTTGGAGATGCCGAGAAACCTTGAGTTTAGAGATCCACGCCACAAAGGACTTTGGGAACTTAATAAAAAATGGAATGCATCGAATCATAGATTTTTAGCAGCACAGGGATCTATATAGGATCCTGATGAAATTGAGATCCTGGAGAATTCAGTGAGAAAGTTTTATTAGAAACCCAAAGAGTCCGGTTGTCTGCTGAGTGGAAGGAAGACCAGCCTGGGGCTGGGCTGTGGGGAATGTGTCTGCCCGCTGTTGGAGGGGGCGCGTGGAGGGACCCCACGGGAGGTCCCAGAAGGGTTTAAGCTCCACTGGGGAGCACGGGTTTGCCCCATTTGGCAGGGAGGTGGTCCGTGCGTGCGCGTGTGTGTGTAAGAAAGAGAGAGAGTGAGACAGCTGTGCAGAAAGAGAGCGACTGAGGCTCTCAGAGAGAGTCCTGCAATCCTGGAACAGACATGCCGAAGAGCGCTGGCGAGGGCTTTCTTCAGCCCACGGGTCCCTGCAGCGGAGCGGGCCTGGGTGAAGCCCCGAGCGACTCTTGAGAGAGCGGACAGCATAAGCCCCGTGCATCCAGGTGAACACAGCAGCAGCGGCAGGTGCTTGGGGAAAGAGGAGGAAATTTTCTGTTCATTCTCACATCTGTGGTGACTAGAGAAGCTCCCGACACGAGATAGGTGAGGCCTGGATTACCGATGAATTATGTATCCGAGAGCCTACAGCGGACCAAGCCCAACCCTCCCAAGTAACAATCGCCCAAGGGGTGGTGCTCTCAGCGCCCTACTCCCCACCCTCAGCTTCGGCTGCTGCGAACGCAGGGCACAGGGAGGTGATCGGGTTTGTCAGAACGGACGGCACTCAGGGGCAGAGCTGGGACGTGAGCTCAGGTCCGGCTACCCACTCTGAGTCTTTCCTACTCTCTCCACGCCCTCTGGAAAACCTGCAGAGGCCAGTGAGGACCCCGCGCCCCGTGGCCGGCGGGAGAAGGGAGATCGACTCGGCTTTCACGCTCTTAGTGGAAGCTCTGAGTTTGTGGCGTCTGTGAAAGCGGGTGTCATCAATATCCGTCCTTGTCCTCACCTGCTCCCCTGCCATCCGCTTGTCCTAACTTCCTGGCGAGCAGAGGCCCCGAGGGGCCACGGTCCGGGCTGCCCGTGGGGATGGGCCTGGGGGAAGGGGAGACAGAGGGAAGAGCTGGCAACCATGGAGACAGTGTAAACAACATCAGAGGAGCCACCACCGGGGGCTGGGGTGGAGAGGAAATTCTCCTGGATGCTGAGGATGGGGACGCAGCGTGGGGGAACCGGCCCGCGTCGGGGCTCCCGCACAAACAAAAGGCAGAGTCTCCGGAGTGCCGAAGGCCCTGCTCCAGAGCCAGACCTCTCTGGATGGGACTCCAGGCTCCCCGCTGGTCTGGGAGAGCCATCATGAAGATGATCGAGTCCATCTGGACAACACGGAGGTCATTTCCCTTGTGCTGTGCGTTCCCAGTGACCAGTCTGTGCTGGGGTACTGCCTTCCCCTGGCCGTTTTCCAACTCGGGACTCTCTCTCCTTCTGTAACCAACGTCAGGCTCGGAACGGGTTTCTCAGGCACCTGTCTTCTCCCTGCTTCGAGTCTGGAGTTCACCCTCACAGTTGTTCTTTGTCGCTTGGAAAGCCACAGCGCAGGGCTGCAGGGCTGCAGGGCGGCAGGGCTCTCTCTGTGTGTCATAAGGTACAATTAGTTTGTGATTATTTAGGCTTCTGAGACTCATCTGGGGAAGGCTCATAGCCCTTGAAGAAGACAGAAGCTGGAGTTTTCCAGAAGTGAAATTTCCTCTCAAGTAGGACCTCTTGGAGTCTGTCCAGATCAGAGCTGTCCAAGCATCACAGCGCTGAGGCCTAGCTGCAGGGCTCTCTCCAGCCTCCCGCGGAGCTCTTGCGCCAGCAATCTCCTGCCCCACCAGACTTCCCGCTCTTCCCCTGCGTCCACTGAAATCTCACCCACCTCCTGCCGCCCCTGCTTTCAGGATTCGTCCATTTTTCATCCAGGAGAACTTCAGAAACAATTCAGAAAAGCGGGAAGTTTCATGCACTCTGTTCCAGTCGCCCCGGCCATGGAAAAGTGCAAGCCGGCTGCGCTTCCCCGAAAATGCGGCAGACCCGACCAGTTAGCACCCACAGCCTCATCCCTGCCTTCTGAGTGTGGCCCTGACGGTCGCCCGGCAGGCACAGGCTGCAGAGTCCCGAGCCGGGAGGAGGGAGAAGCAGCGTCCACATCACCAATCAACCATGGGCTCTCCCAGCAAGCGGAAAAGGCAGTCAGATCCTGGGCTGTTTTCTTCTCCGCGGCTCCCTGCCCTCCCCCCCGCTTTTAAGCATACCCCACGTCTCTACAAACAAAAATATTAGGGGCACACGGGTCCTTCCAACAGAGCAAGATGTGGCGCCTTTGTGGCGGCTGCGTCAATCAATGCGGGGCTCTCCCGGGCTCCAGAAGAGCAGCATCGGCCGCACGTGGGGTGGTGAGAATGCCGTCAGGAGGGACCCCCGCAGCGCAGAAACTTGTGTTTCCTGCAACCCCGGGAGTAAGGGAAGTCCAGAGGGAGAAGGAAGAACAGTGTTTCTTAAGTCTGTCTTTGAGATTGGTTTTTCCCTCCGTAGTAGGGACCTGTCCGTCAAACTCCTAAAGTAGGAAAATGGCGATTTTTACCAAAAGGCCACCCAGAGGAAACTCGGGATCTCACCTAGGTAGAGACCCCTGTTCTCACAGGTTCCAGAAAAAGAGAAAAGGCCTTGTGGGTGCTTTTTGAGGGTCTCTTTTAAGAAAATTAATGTTGTAAAAATGAATAGTCAACACAACTCAGACAAATCATAGATGCATCTTCTGCTCCTGGGCCAACGCCATCACTTAAACCTGGAATCTTACTGAACTTTGGTCCAATTTAAGCTCTGCTCCTGCGAGTTCGTGTTTCAAACACAGCAGCCGAAAAGGCTTCATTCCAGTCCATTTGTGGGCAAGGGGCCCGCCCGCTGGCTTCCTTCCTTAGTCCTGGGCTCACACTTCTCCTCTTTCCTTGCCATTTTATAAGGAACTGACGGCGTTTTATACCTGCTCTGTGTGTTTTAGAGAAACGTGGAATATTAAAGTTGGAAGGGTTTTCAGCCATCGAGCCCAGGTCCCTCCTTTTATAGACAAGAAATCTGAGGCTCACATACACTGAAACGCATCCAAACCCTACACCTAGTTAGCGGCCACGGCAGAAGGAAAGCACAGCCCCTTCACCGTCAGGCCGAGAGCGTGTGCAGCGTTCCAGGGACTTCCAGATCCGCCTGCTGGCTCACATTCCGAAGGCCCCTGGTGAAAAACACAGGTCCCGGTCTTTGCAGATCCCGAATCCGCAGTAACGACCTTCCCAGGCGATTCTCAGGGGCCGGCACTGTTTGGGAAACATTTCACGATGCCATGTTGCTCTACCCTTTTCTCTCAAAGGGGCCTTCCCTTTCACTGTCTGCGGGGGACGCCACGGACAGAGAGCAGGGAGCAGAGGCAGAAGAGCCTGGCCTGGCTGTTGGCAGCCTTTCTGGAGAGGACAGGCAGAAAGCTGGGAATAACTTCCAGGGGCATACACTACACCCCGCTCCCGACCCACAATTTTCCCTTTGTCCAAATTCCCCAAATTTTATTGTCTTTTTAGGAAATGATCTTCTGTTGCCTGTTATTGAGTTAGTCTTCTATTCATATTTATTTCTTGGCCACGTTAATAAGTTGTGCGATTCTTAAGAAGAGAATGTCCAACTCATCCTTCTTATCTTTTAATATGTAACATATGCCTTATTAACTAATTGATTTAAGGCCCATTTTCACTTCCAATTTGCAGGACAAACAACAGGACAATATTTTCCTCTTCTCCCGTCCTAACCACCCAAAGCAACTAGGAGAATTACAAAAGTAACGCACATTGGTCTTGTAAAAAATACTAACACCTGAAAAGTCAGTAATATGTGAGAAACAGCTGCTCCACTCAGTGAAGGTCAAATGGGGGTGGGGCGGGTGGGGGAGGGATACAGAGACACAATGACCTGTCGGAGACAGACCTCAGACCAAGTCAGTCAGGGACACTCGTTTTTTTCCAAGAAATCGTCATGGCCACAGCCTGATGTACAGCTATGGGAAGGGGCTGGTGGTCAGAGTTACTGGAGTCCAGACACGCAATTAAGCCGGCTGGGCAGGAAATCCCACACACCATGTTCCCAGGAAGCCCTGTGCGGTGAGGCAGGGCGGAAGGAAGGGCATCTGCACTGAAAACAGGCCTCTGGCCCCTGCCTCTGGTGAAGGAACTCGATCACTCATACAATCCTCTCTTATAAGGAGAACTCCTGCTAGTCTGGAAGTCACCGCATCCAAAGGCAAAAATGTTTATAGCAATAATAGCCACGGTCGCCAAACTGTGGAAAGAACCAAGATGCCCTTCAACAGACGAATGGATAAGGAAGGTGTGGTCCATATACACTATGGAGTATGATGCCTCCATCAGAAAGGATGAATACCCAAATTTTGTAGCAACATGGACGGGACTGGAAGAGATTATGCTGAGTGAAATAAGTCAAGCAGAGAGAGTCAGTTATCATATGGTTTCACTTATTTGTGGAGCATAAGAAATAGCATGGAGGACATGGGGAGTTAGAGAGGAGAAGGGAGTTGGGGTAAATTGGAAGGGGAGGTGAACCATGAGAGACTATGGACTCCGAAAAACAACCTGAGGGGTTTGAAGGGGCGGGGGGTGGGAGGTTGGGGAACCAGGTGGTGGGTATTATAGAGGGCACGGATTGCATGGAGCACTGGGTGTGGTGAAAAAATAATGAATACTGTTTTCCTGAAAATAAATAAATCAATTTAATAAAAAAAAACAAACAAAAACAAAACGGCTACGAAGGGAAGGAAGGAGGCGGGGAAAGGGAGATGGCAGAGAAGCACAGAACCGTAAGAACGAAGGACAAAACAAAGGAACGCTCATCAGAAGACAAGGACACAAGCCAATCTAAAAGGATGACCTGATATACAGCCACACACACACTCAAAAAACGAATCCATCAAGTAAAACCAGACCAGGAAATTGCCTCTATAAAACAAAAGTCCCATGTAATAATATAAAAACTCAGGGAAGATCTGCCAGGAAAACAGAAGTTGAAACTTGAGCTAGCAGAGATCAGGAAATAAGTGGGAAATCATCAAAATACTATCTCAGCGATGAAGGCCATACTGAGGTAGCTAAGTAGGAAACAGACATCTTATAGAAACCTAACAAAGGCCCTGGAAGGTATAATTTGAGGAATGTGAAATGCAAATGAACCAAGTACCAGAAGAATTAGAGAGAAAATGGTAATTAATCATGGGTAATGCAAGACAAAGGAAATCCAAGGTAGGAATAATTGTGCCTCAACTCCAAAGAAAGGAAGCTTCGTAAACTTTCCTCATTTCAAAAAGACTTACTGAAATGGTATACGTCTTAGAAAGAAACAGTAGCAGAACCAAAATGCAGCTGTCAACAACAGGACATAAACCCAGTGACAGCTCCTGGACTTCAAAGATCAGGAAAGGAAGGAGACTGAAGCCTGAATCACGAATCTGAGAACACGGAATGTGGGTGACACATTATTACGGTGAGGTCAATGAAAAACTAGATTTATCTTTTGGTCTGTTATAAAGATAGTAAACTTCTAATGTTACAAAATTTGCCATCGCCTGAATTAAGCAAGTCTTAAGCACCATTCAGTAGTCACTTCCTAACCCCTTTCTCCACGGGTGAGAAAAGCAGCCCCGAACCCCAACTGGAAACTGAGCCTGAGTGCGGGGCCGGAGCTCACCGCCGATGACCAGTCCTGCCGTGTCTAAATGTCTCGAATTCCCAGGGGCCTCGCCAGCAGGGTCACTGACACAAACCGGCATTTTCTAATCATAATATGATATAAAGTATTTTTTTTTTAAATTAAAAAAGCTATCCACTTAAGATTTTAAAGTTTTCCAACCTCAAACAACTATTGATAATAGAAGAGGTGAAAAACTATAGGTTCTAGAAAATATCATAGAGCTAAAATATCTTCTTTTTAAAGATTTTATTTATTTATTTGACAGAGAGATAGATCACAAGTAGGCAGAGAGGCAGGCAGAGAGACGGGGAAGCAGGCTCCCTCCTGAGCAGGGAGCCCGATGCAGGGCTCGATCCCAGGACCCCGAGATCATGACCTGAACCGAAAGCAGAGGCTTAACCCACTGAGCCACCCAGGCACCCCATGTAAGTACATCTTTTAAAAGCAGGTGATTTCTTCCAGATCTCAAAGGTTCTGATTCTGCATCTTGAACAGGAACCCACATGTCAAGAAGGAAAGACTTGAGGAGCAGGGCTGCCCTTTGCAGGGTATCTGGCAACAGAAAGGAGACACAGCAGTCCTTCCGGAGGACCCTGGGTCCCCTCCTATGCCCTAAAGTGTGGTGTGGAAACCACTGCCGTGCTCTCTCTAAACCCCATCCTGGATGTGCCACACTTTCTCTAACCTGGAAGAGAGTTATAGGACACAGCTTAGCTCGCCTAGACTCGGCAGGGGAAGGTTTGAAGAAAGGCAGAAGATAGGAAACCTACTCCGAAAGGCCAAGAGACAATTCTGGAATGTGATCTGGAGTCCTATGAACTGTGTGATCCCCAGCAACGCAGTGAGCCAGTTTTCTCATCTGAAAACTGCGAGACCCACACCCACGTCACGCGGAGCCCTAGGTGCTGAGTGACGGAGAATGTGCCGCATCCGGCCCGACGAGCACTGAAGCAGGAGCCCCCTCTTTCTCCCTCCCAGAGGATGCTCCCTCCCCTGCTCAGCAAAAACTACCCCCTCGCCCCCGGGACACCAGCAGCCCGCCGGACGGATGAGACCGGGAGACAGCCCCATACCCAAAGGGAACGCAATTAAAAAGCTGACGGGCATTATGAGGGTAAAGTCTTCCAGACGTCACTCTGGTTCCCGTTATATAAATCGGCGTTTCTATTAGAAACAAACAAACAAAAAGGAAAAAGGAAATTTAAAGTGAACATTTACATTTAAAGTGAACGTGCCACTTTAGGGCACCTCGGTTGCGGGGACCATCGAGGAGCCCAGTGCCGGCAGCCAGACTGCTGCTCCCCCAGCCCGGGCCAGTCTGCGCTCAGCCCACCAGCCTCTCAGGCTCCACAGCACGGGGGGTCGTTCACGCAGCTCCTGTCGCAATCACCTGTGCGCTGATGACTGGAAACCTCATCTCCAGGCCGATGTGTCTTCTAAGCTGCAGACCCACAGAAAAACTTGCCTTCCAGACCTCTCCAGCTCGACACCTCGTGTTAGTCCATCCGGGCGGCCGTCACAGGCGACCGTGGACTGAGTTGCTCACAGACAAGAAGCATCTGTTTCCCTCCGTTTGGAAGCTATGGATTCGGTATCTGGCAAGAGCCGCTTTGCGGGCTCACAAGGCAGAACAGGTGAGGGAACCTCTAGGGTCTGTTTTCCAAGGACACTGGTCCCATTCGTGAGGGACCCACCTTCATGACCTGATCACCGACCAGAGGCCCCAACTCCACATACAACCACATTAGATTTGAATATATGAGTTTGGGGGGAACGTGAAATGGCCTTTACCCCACCTCAAATTCAACATGCCCCCCATTGAAATGAAGCCTCCATGTTGACCCTACTCCCTTCAACTTGCTGCTTCTCTGTGGCCTGTCTCACCACACAGCAGAGCCCGATGACCCTAGAGCTGAGTGACACGAGCCCGGAATCTCTCTCTCTCTCTCCGCACCCTCAGACCAAGCAGGTATCAGTTCTGTCTGTTCTACTTGTGAGCACGTCTCCACTTTCACCCCGCCTGTCCTTCCTCAACATTTGTAGTTCAGACCATCTCATTTCTCCTCAGCAATTACCTCTACGAGATTCCTGAGTCTCATGATCATGTCCCACTCAGTGTGTCACCTTTGCCAGCACCCCGCTGATTGTTCTGGAACCTAAAAAATGATCAAATTGCCCACCGGGCTAAAAGATTTTTCTGTGTTTCTTCCTTATCTACAGACTGAAATCTAAAATCCTTTGTACAGCGTATAAACCTCTGCCATTCTTTATCTTCAGCTCCCTATGACCTAACCACTCGTTTTTGTGAATTAATTTGTCAAATGCTATACGTGATTTGGTGATAATTGGGAAAATCAAGGAGCTGTTCCTCTGCTTTAAGTCTTTGCATCCGTCATCCTGTCCTCTTAGAATGTGTCCTGGAACCCCTACAACCCAACTCACGAGTCGCCCCCCCTGCCAGGCCGTCCCTCGGCAAACACTCACCCTGGTGCTGTGAGGCCCCCTTCTCTCTTCACCCCAGAGCTCACTGCTCAGCAGCTCATTACAACTCTGACAGCGGGTGTCATATCCCCTCGTGATCCATATAAGGGAAGGAATCTGTGGTCCTTGCATTGTGATTCACGCATAATTGGAACCTCATGAAACGTCACTGAATTACCAGAGGCCTTTCTTGGCTTTCTTGCAGGAGTCCGGAGCCTAGGCCACATACTCCCAGCTCACGGCCCTCTTCAAAATGTCACGACATCTGTAACTTTGCTGCTGGTGTTTCCCATCCCAGAGGACATGAGGACAGCAGGGGACAACATGGATGTCAGACTAATGTGTACAGGACTGAACTTACCACTTTCAAGCACCCAGCTTCCTGTCCCTTGTGTCTTCCTTTTGTTAGTCCCATTCCCAGTCCAGAGCCTTGGTATCCTGGGGTCCGTCAGAGTCCCCCGGCCATCCGATCCCTTCCTTAACATTCGCTCTTCCTTGGAATTTCCATTTTCACAGTGGCCGCCGCCTGGAGTCTCCTTCATGGGACTGAGCCACACAAAAATGTCGCAAGGTCTCTCCTAAAGCCACCCCTTCATCCTGAACTTCAGCATATCTGTATTGATCTGACATTAAAACTCTCCGTCCTTTTATCATTTGCCCCCAAATTACACATCCAACTTCATCCAAAGTACATTCCCATAGTGGAGCTCCCCTCTCTCGCTCCCGCCCTGTTTTCAGTTAGTCTCGTTCTTCCCAACGAACGCCACGCTCCCACCTGTGTCCACGCGGCTTCACACAAAAACAGCTGACGGCTTCTTCCGTTGCTCACCCAGAGCCCGCTCATTCTTCAAAGACAAACTCAAATTCTGCATTGTCCTTGACCCTGCCCCTCCTGGGGTCCTGGTATTGCATGCCTTTCATGCGCATGCATGCTTTATCCCTTCCTAGGTATGGTTCATGCTCTAGTCAGGGTCACTCCAATAAAATACCCCAGACTAGGTGCTCCTAAACCACAGAGATTTACCCCTCACAGTTCTGAAGGCTGGAAGTCCAAGTCCAAGATCAGCACCGAGGGGGGGGGGACAGCTCTCTTCCCGGTCACATGTTGTCTTCTCACAGCGCCCTCTCACGGTGGGAGGGAAGGACCCAGGGAGCTCTGTGGGGTCTCTCAAGGGCACTGATAATCTTCAGAAAGCCCTGCCCTCATGACTTGAAGTTCCCCTGTACTAACACCGTCACCTTTGGGGGTGAGAACTTCATTCAGCAAATGAATTTGGGGGAGGGGGACACATTCGGTTTGGAGCAGTTCAAGTGTTCATTCTAAGGGTTACCAAATATATCGTGTGTGTAATTTTATATCGTGTGTGTAATTTTATGTGGGTGTGTGTGTGCGCCTGTGCGGGTAGAGGGAAGAATAAATATTCCATTGATTAGAAAAATAAAAATAAAAGAAGCAGCTGGAGCTGTGTTTGTTGCTCCGATTCCAGTGTTCTCCCCTTTAAATCTGAATCTTCACTGTGTAAATCAGAGCCACAGGAGTCATTAACACAGGTAGTTGATCCTCTGTAAGTGGCTAGCTTGATTTTAGAAGCTTTAGTTGAAATGGGGTTTGCAGCTTTGGTTGAAATGGGGTTTGCGTATAAAAGGACAATTCTGCGCAGATGAAGCTTCCTACTATTTCTGATGTGCTTTGGCATACTTGGGGAAAATGGCGGGGGGAGGTCTTATCCTCACCCCCAACACACATGAATCATTTGTGTTGAAAGATGTTTCATTTGAGGAAAATCATTTGGGGGGTAAGGGCTACACTCGTGAAACGTTCGTATCTAGTCATGAAAACTGAAAAGACACATGAATGGCGATGCAGCAGCCATGGTGTTTGTTTTAGAGGCTAAGATATCCAGGTTGAGGGAGAGATCCAGTTCCTCAATGTCATAAGTCAAAAGGACGTGGGTGGCAATGGCTAGACCATGTTATATGGGAATGTAGTGGAGCTGACTTAGCACTACATCTTGGTGTTACCCAAGACATTGGCCAGCAAACACGGCCTTTCATGAGTCTCCCTCTTTGCCCCTTGTCAGATCATGATTCCTTGTCAGATCATGTGTACATCAGCTGCTTCCCAGACTCCTGGGATGGTCTCTGGGGGACACAGCCCACAAAGATTCCCTAAGGTCTGTGGGCCTGCATGACGGTAACTGTAACCTTGATTGTCTTCTATTTCTAGGACTCTTACCTGCTTGATGTTGATCAGGAAGGCTAAAAGGTATGATGACGAACCAGTTAATAAATATTTCCTTCAAACCTACACGTCAATGATAGGATGAAGTAAAAATTAATTTAGGCTAACAAACTGGTATTTCAACTTTCACTGAATACCTCTAATTACTTTTATTTAATCATATGATAGGTTTATCCATTTTGAAATGAAATGGAAAAGAAAAAAAAATTAGCGCAGTGCTCAGGAGTACAAGCTGTGGATTAAAATCCAGGATGCCTCAGGTACTAGCTCTGCAATCTTAGACAAATTATGTAATGATTCTGTGTTCCTGCTTCACCCCCTGAAAGACGGTGAGGATGTGAGCCTTTCCCTCTGGAAGCCGTGTTGTGTTGAGTCAGGAAGGGAGCACAGGCGATATCATGCCACTGATACCAGCTGGGATAGGGCTGGGATGAAGTACCAAAATCATCATCTTATTATAGATCCACAAAACTTCTAACTCACCTCGGCATTCAAGGCCTCACAAATACAAGGAAGATCACACCTAGCAAATAATCCTTCTGATCTTCTGGCCACTTTCAATAAGTTTCCTATCTAGCTCTCACCTTCTATTAGCTTTTTTGTTGAATCTCAGTTACTTGCCCAAGTTCACAGAGCAAGTAGCAAACCTGCAATTGAACATGGGCCTTATGTGCTGTGTCTTTTGACCACTTCATACAGTTTTTAAAATTATAATTAATTGTAGGGGCACCTGGGTGGCTCAGTCAGTTAAGCATCCGACCCTTGATTCAGCTCAGGTCATGATCTGAGCATCTGAGATCAAGCCCCAAGCTGGGCTCTGCATTCAACGAACAGTCGGCTGGAGATGCTGTTTCTCCGTCTCCCTCTGTCCTTCCCTGCACTTGTACAGACTCACAGTCTCTAATTAAAACAAACACATAAATCTCTAAGAAAAATTATAATAATAAACTACTATAAATAATAATATCATATTATAAGAATATCAGACATAAATTATATATTTATTATATAGTAAATAAATTAAAAGAATAAATCATAGTGAATTGTAATGATAATATATATTGAAGAGTTCAGTGGTGACATGTACTTAGCCTCGCGAATCAGCGTGAAAGGTGAGATGGGTGTAGAGGTCTGGGTTGTGGATGCCCCAGCGGAGAGGGGTTAAGGGGGAGGGGCTGGATGGGGGCTCTGAAGTCGGCTGATTATCCCGACTTATTTCTCTGTGTGCTGGTTACATGAATGTAGATATTTATAAAAATTCATCATGCTGTACCTTTACAACTTGTGCTCTTTACTTTATCAATGTTATCTCTCAAAAAGAGAGCTCAGAAAGTCCACAAAGTATCTGAGAAAATTGTACAGAGCATACAGTACTTTGTAATGACTACGTGTGTTCACAGTCCTCGTTCTACTGAATATGGGTTCATTTTAGATCAGGAGCTTACCCTGTCCCACAGTTATACATAGTAAAGAGGAGATTGGGCAGGTACTTGTTTGAATTAGCATAGACAGCCAAACTTGAGCAGAAAAGAGATAAGATGTGGAAGACTGACCCATCGTAGATCGAACATGGTACCCTGAAGCTAGATGTTGGAGACACACCCTCTGCCCAGCAACCTTTTTGCTCCCCGCATCCCACAGAAGCATGTCACCTCAGCCCTGTGGGCTTGGCCACCTGCTTTCCCAGCAGCCACACAGCCAGCCTCAGAGGAGGGACCTGGGGGCCAGGCCATCTTCCTTCCGACCAGGCGGCTTTGACCTTAAAACAGAGGGACATGGGCAGTTCACAGGGAGCCTCACCTGTGAGTCCCTAACAGCACACCAATGAGACTCTTTTCTTAGAGCTGAGGACCCCCAGAGACTAAAGGCAAAAACAGCAAGTTCATTGCCTTCTACAACCCACTCTGCATGTGAAGAAAACTGGGATTTGGGCAGATTCCTTTCCACCTGGGGAAACTCTGTGAGGATTACCCTCAACAGGCCAGCAGCACCCGAGGAGGGGGGTGGGACCAAGGAGTGACCGTGGCCACTCTGTATTAGTAGAGTCTGCATGCCAGTACTTAGCTGAAAGCCCCCCTGTGTGGCCCCTTAAATCTCAGGACACCCCTGTCTCAGCTGTCATTACCTCCATGTTACAGTGACGAGGTCAGAGCCTAGGAAAGCTACAAAACACCAAGTCGGCAAGCGCTGGAGTTAGGAGTCAGTGGGGCGATGGGACATGTGGGGAGGCAGCGGGGAGCCCAGCCTGTCCCAGGCGGAGCTCTGGAGCTGAGAGGATCCCTCAGACTTGTCACTAATGATCAAGGAAACTGGTTTTTCTATAGCCCACCCTCGATTAGCCACTAGGTGGGGTCCCCCTGACGTAGGGGCAAGGCTCAGCCCAGCCAGCTCCCCTGTGTGAAGGGAGGCCTCAGGGGGGGTGCTTAGAGCTGCCTTAGCAAATTGCCACAAACTTCTGTGTGCCCTCTGTACATGCATCCGGGTCCTGAAAACTGTGACCTTAGTTGGAAAGGGTTTTTGTGGATGCTATCAAGGGACGGATCTGGAGAGGAGATCCTTCTGGATTATGGGAGTGTGCCCTAAATCCAGTCATAAGTGTCTTTACAAGAGACACGCAGAGGAAGATATGGAAAGAGGAGAGAGTCAAGGGAAGATGAAGAGAGACTGGAGCAGTGTGCTGCAAGCCAAGGAGCTCCTGGGGCCACCAGAAGCTGGACGAGGCAAAGAAGGTGTCAGCCCCCGGCCCTCAGGGGGAGCCTGGCCCTGCAGACCCCAGACCCCAGACTTCTGTCCTCCAGCACCGTGAGGGATGCACTTGCCTTGTTTAGGTTTCTGTCATAAATGTTTGTCACCACCACAGGTGATGGTCGCCCTAGGAAAGGGAGAGCGGGGAAGCACTGAGTGGGAGCCCTCAGCGGGCCGACCGCCAGCAGTAGGGGGAGCCAGTACCTTGGTTTCCAAAGGAAGGACCTGAGAAGTGCACCTCAGCACCCACCACGCCAGTACCACTGGCTTCCTTCTTTCTTTGCTTCCTGTCTTTGTGAAGTCCCCACTGGTACGTACCTTTGTCACCACACACCTGGCTGGAGTGCCGGCTGTAGCGGGGATGATGTCAGGCTGCGGGCGTGTCCGCTGGGAAGGGGGCAGTCACTGCCCTCACCGGTTCACAGTCTGGTAGACCAGTAAGACGTGTTGAAAAGCCTTGAAGAGCTCCGGTGGGGACGTGGGGAAACGGTCTCCTCTAACTGAAGGAGGAATGCAGCCCGAGGGGCAGCTTGAGGCGACGACCTTTGACTGAGCAGGATGGATGAGGAGAGAACACTCTGGAAGACAAGACAGCAGGTGCCGATAGCCGGTCTGGACACAAACCTCCAAGGCTGGAACGAGGAAGGAACCCGCGCGGAGCAGCTTGTGGGCTTCCGTGGCTGGGCTCCTCCAAGTACAGTCATGGTCCCGTGGCCCACGTCAGACAAGCTCCCTAAGGTGAGCACTTGGGGGCCTGTGCAGGGTCAGCACGTCTGCGGGCATCTGCGTCCCCCATAAACCTGCCCTGGGAGTCTGTATGCGCGGCGTTGATTCCTGTGGCTCTACCATCCCGTGAGAACTCAGCATCATGCACACTTCTCGTTTCTTAAAATAAGGAAATGATACCAAACTCTTCCTATTGGCAACGAAACTGCCGTATAAAGAGGTTAAGCGGTTCCCCTCAGCTCAGGTCATGAGGATCAGGGCTCTGGTCCTGGGATCAAGCCCCAGTGTGTGTATGTGGGGGGGGGGGGGTCCCTGCTCAGCAGGGAGTCTGTTTCTCCCTACGCCTCTGCTCTCCTTTCTGCTCATGTCTCTCTCTGTCAAATAAATAAATAAAATCCTAAGAAAAAAAAATGTTAGCAATTTGTTACAAAAACAAGTCTGGGTTGTAAATCTCTTCGGTGGGTGCTCTACTCACATAGTAGGTGTGTAGGATCGCCTACACATTCACATCTCCGTACTTGACACGTACAGAATCTTTACCATTAGTCTCTCTCTGAGTCCATGTAGGTGTCCTCGGTTACTTTTAACAACGCGCAGATAAAACATGATGACATGATGAAGCTATTCTCTCTCTCTCTCTCTCTATTTGCGTGCAATCACACTGGAATGTCTTCGTGCGGCTGTAAATGCAGGACTGCAAGCAGGATCTGCCTTCCTCCGCATCCCGAGCCTGACCGCGGCGGGAAGTCAAGGCGACCAGCGGTGGCGAGGCCGCAGGAGGCTGAGCAGCAGAGGACACCCCCCCTGCGCAACAGACCCTGCAAGTCGGCGCCGCTGCACGTCCACGTCGCTCCTGGGCCAGACGCACCTGCAGCGGCTGCTCCCGGGAGCCCCGAAACCGGTGCACGCCCGGTTCGCGTCCAGGAGCCGCAGGCAGCGAGCGTGCAGCGGGGCGGAGGTGGGAGCGGGGCTTCGGGCAGAGCTGGTCCCGCGGCCCCGGCGGGTCCGAAGCGGGGGCGCAGACAGCTGCTTCATCAGTAGACTCCCGGGGCTCCCGCGTGCCCCCGCACTTGTCCACAAAAGCTGCCTATTGTGGGACTGTCCCGTGGGGCTTGGGCCTTACCCGCAAACGGACTTGCTTAGCCATTCAGTGTCTATCACTGCGGCTGGGGGAGTGTTACAAGTTTCATTAGTTTGCAGACGCATTTTTTTTTCCTTCTTCTTCTTTTGGTTTGGTTTTCACTCTGCGATCGCTCTAGCTCACTTTGATTTACTACACTTCGGTGGACGAAATTCCACATGCCTTTTACTACCGGGCTTTATTTTCTTTTTTCTTTTAGTATGCATGTATGCGTGTGTGTGCGTGTGTGCGCGTGTGTGTGCGCGCGTGTGTGTGTGTGTGCGTGCGTGCGTGCGTGTGTGTGTGTGTGTGTGTGGCCCTGGCAGCAGCCTCAGATCCTGGGGGTCGATTCCCATTCACGGGCTTCGGACACCTGTGAGAACTCAGCCGGTGCAGGCACAGGAAGGAGCCGTCCTCAGAGCCCAGGCGGACAGGCACTTTGCTTTCTTTCTGTGTCCGTCACTAGCCCGTGCACGAACGTGTCTTTGAAGAGGAATCATGGGGAAGCAACTAAGTAACAAGTGATCATTCCTTCTCTCCTTCGCAAAGGAAAAAAAAAAAAAAAGATGACGGAAAGCACAGAAAGTACGCGTAAGGAGATGCGGACGAGACTAGGAAGCGAACGTAAGGAGAGCGACTCCTTCACACCGCTTCTGTGCTCTTCCTCCTCGGCCGACACAAAGGACAACAGGAAGAACATTTATGGACGAAGCTCCAAAAATCTCCAGGATTTGTAGCTCACTGTGGACCCTGTTGACAGTTCTTTAGCCACGTGCCTGAACTCGGAGAGCCTTCCCTCTCCTCAGAGACAAAGGTGCATCCAGCAAGGGGTCCCACTGAGCCCAGAGAGAGCATCTCCTTCGGAGAGCACGTCCAGAGTGCAAGGGCCCTGTCCCATCACACCTGCACGGGACCACGTCTCCTGTTCCCAACCAACTAGATTTCTCAGACCCCTGCCTAAAATGTCCACCTTTTGTTTACAAAATATTATCTATATAAAGACAAAAAGGAGGAAAATAACAGGAAAGCCAGCATTCTTATCCCTGTCAGATAAGTGCAAAATTGGCTTTTACAAGCTGGAAGGAAGCTGCCTTCAGGGTGTCTGAGGAAATCTGCACAAGGACGATCTATTTTCGTATCAGGGCATTGAAGCAGTGCACCTAAAATGGATACAAACCATCTCCTGTGTCTGAAAAACACACACGACCCAATGGGAACCTCCAAGACAACTGTTTAGATATTTATTTTCTCTTTTACAATAGTGTGCGGTCCCTAGTAACCTGAGTGGTGTGGTGTCAGCTATTAGCAAAGCAGAGGGAGAGGGGTCTAGAAAGAAACGCTCTGGGCAGAAAGACCGGTGGGGAGCTCGAGGGAGCTTCCTCCAAGGAAGAGCCTACAAATGCATTGTCCTCAGTGCCTCCCTGTCTCCCTGCCTTCCTGCCCACACCCACTGCCACGGCCATGACCACGTCCATGGCCGGGCTGGGAGGAGCCCAGAATGTTAGCATCATGGCCACTTCCCACGGATAATACCTACTGGAAAGAATCCCAACCCTATGTCCAACAACAGAGGGTTGGTTAGATGAAGTATAACGTCAGTTGTGAAAAAAAAAAATGGCATCAGAAAATATTCTTGTGATAGTGTCAAAAAGCAAAGACCACCACAGGATCCCCTCCTGAAGACCACTGGCATTGGCAGGTGAATACAGAGCTACCCCAAGACAGAAAGGTGCACAGAAAATGAGGCAAACCAAAATGCCAACAGTGCCTATCAGCTGATGAGAAGATTACGGCCGACTGCTGTTTTCTTTCCATTTTTCTCTGCATTTTTTTTAAAAAGGTCTATATTCAATATTTACTGACTATTATTATTTTTTTAATTTCTAGGTCTCTTTTTTCCTCCCAGCACGCAGAGCTCCCGTTGCTACTCCTGTTAGAAATAATTTCTTTTATCAACACCAAATTTTCATCTCCTCATTTTCAAAAGAACATTAAATTAAGGCACATGCTGACGGTCAGGTACTAATAAGCAGTCACCTTATTGGTAATAAAGAAATTGGCTGAGTAACTTATTTTCCATATTAAGGATTGTTTTACTATTTTTGTGACTCCGTCTGAAGGAAAGGTATTAGGCAGGTATTGGTTTCATCGAAGTTGAACGGAGAATTAGAAAGGAATCACATGTTTCAGAACTTCCTTCATGTTCGATGTTGGTTCAGCGTCACCTCTGTGTTGAAGTGAACATCTCCACGTGTACACACACGCACCCAAAAATGCCAAAATTTTCAGTCATTTCTAAAAACGTACGTGCAAAGCTGTGGGCTTAAAAATCATTAGAATAAAACAACCTGTATGGGCAATATGCATTTCCTATTGTATAAACGACTTCTTCCAAAAAGCTAAGGCATATTTTTTTAAAAGATTTTATTTATTTATTTGACAGACAGAGATCATAAGTAGGCAGAGAGGCAGACAGAGAGAGAGGAGGAAGCAGGCTCCCTGCTGAGCAGAGAGCCTAATGCGGGACTCGATTCTAGGACCCTGAGATCATGACCTGAGGCTTAATCCACTGAGCCACCCAGGCACCCCAAGCTAAGGTATAATTTCAAGAATCATTTAACCAGAAGTGGCGCCTCATAGGCCATTAGGATTTACGCTGACTAGTGTGAAAATACAGAACCCACGTGGCATCAAGTACAGAACTACAAGTCACCCACCAGATTTTCATGAAGTAACTTGATCTTCAGAACGCGTCCACTTAAACCCTTGTAGAATGAGCCACAACGCCAAGGCTACTGGACGAGAACAAAAGGCTTCTCCCTCCTGGTGAAGTCGCATTTTCTTCAAATATTTGTTTGTTTTCACTTGCCAAGATATTGTTTGGGGAGAAAATAAAAGGTCCTTGTGACAGGCAGCCGTGGAGAGAAAGATGACATCTCTCAGCCTGTGAGTGTCACAATATCCTCCCCAAGTTCTTCATCAAGTTTGTTTTAATTCTAGACACAACACCGATCTCGAGTGAGAAAATGCCTTTATTCCCAACATTCTGATTACTCTGCTGGCTTCTATTTACTGCTTCTTCTTTCTGTTTCTCTACCTGGATTTCCTCTTGTTTTTCATCCTGACATGTACACAATCGATTGTTAATGTGCTTTCTAGAATTTGGCTTCTAGTTGCATTTCTTTTCAGCTAATAGCTTGGAGTAGGCAAGCATGAGCCCATAAAAATACAATCTTTAATCTTAAGGACTTCCTGTCCAGAAAGGCGTCAGAGCAGACCCAACGGCACCAGGCGAACAGCATGACCTGCCGTGGCTCCCAGTGTGGATAAACAACCCTGATTAAGAGTTACACTCTGTTAGGGCTATTCTCGGGGTTTCTGCATCAGAAACAGTCATCTTGCCTATGCTAAAATTTCAGTTTGTTTCTCTGGGAATAAAATGAAGCCTGTTCAGTGGGTGAATGCCACAGAGTGTTGGATTTCCTTCCCTGGGCTAGAGAAACACAATAACTCTGTTATGGTCCTTCCCTCTGGTACCTAGAAACCACCAGAAGGGCAGGGAGGACCATTTGACTCAGACCAAGCTGTTAGTTTTTCTTGTAGCTCCAGTGTCCTGACACATTTGCTCAGTTGCTACCCCCTCAGCTTTTTAAAGGTCTCACAACGCCCCTCTGTGCCACGGAGGAAGCGGTCCAGTCCCAGCCCTGCGCGTAAGAAGCCCGGACTGGAACAGGCGTCTTGACATCATGCCAATCTACGACTTCCCACCTCTCTGCAGCATCTCACTTTGGATTCTCTCCTCCGCCTGCGAGAAACAGATACTCCCCTGAAAACAATGGACTGTAAATTGAGAACAGTTAAGAATCAACATCAGTTTCTCATAAATCTAATTTCCAATTTCCCACCAGTCTGGGCTCTGTGTACCAAGTCGAACACACATACTCCCCCGTGGGAATTGTCTGCTCGTATTCAGAGATCCACCTTGAGTTTTTCCTCTGGCTTTTCTCCTTGGTGGAAAGAAATAATAGAACGCAGCAGAAGGATTGTAGAAAGGAAATTATTAGAAATGGGCAGATTTACTGTAATTTCTTTTTTCTACCCTGACAGGGTGCGGGAGGAAATATATAGTTGTCCACACCAAATGCGTATGAGCATTTTTCCAAGCTAACTTGTAACTGCCTGGCTGAAGTCTACATTTTTACCATTCTGTAGAAAAATGCAGTAAATGTATCTAAAAGAAAATCCACTGACACACAATAATCATTCATGAGCTAAAACCTAAGAATATTTTACTCATTTTGACCCAACAGGGAAATAGAAAATAAGATCTTGTTTTTACTAATAAAACCAAACGTCACGCAAATATCGGAGTGGACGTAGTATGACTTGTAGCTGAAAATGGTCCTTAAACAGCTTGCTGTCGCTGCAAGGTCAGACGCAGTGTGAATCCTTTATGTTAGACTTCTTAGCAACTCAGTTCACCGAGATATTTTATTTATAAGCAGGGTATGTTATGTCAATTCGGTTGATATCCTTTCTTTCCTTTTGTGACAACAAACGAGAGTATACAATGCCAGGATCTAAGAAGCACAGTGTCTTCTTTTAAAGCTGCTATTCCTCTAAGATCCTTGTCATCCCCTCTTTTGAAATCATACGGTCCGATTAACGCTTCTTAAAAGCTTACGAGGAAATGTCGACATTTAGGTCTATGGGCGCAAATAAGCTTTCTCCCGGAACGTTTCTACCAGGATGGCTCGGGTTTAGCTCTCATGGGATCCTGTAGCAGTTAATGATTCACACAGGTTCTAGATGTGAGTATAAAAATTTTGGATAATGACTTTAATGCCAATAAAAAGCTGTGACTGGAAAATAAGATATAGAAAGTGGCTTATCTGCTAACCTTTATCTTCAAAATAAAGAAAATCTTGCTAATGTAGATGTGTCCTGGAATTTAAAAAAAAATAAAATCCCCCTCCAAAATTCATTCCTTTTAAAATTTTAAAAAGGAAGATGGAAAAGTGGGGGGAAGAGAGAGAAGTCAGGACAGTAGCTGGAGCCCTGGGCCCCCACCTTGACTAGGCCAGTATAACAGCAACAAATCACTTCCTTTCTTTGGGCCTCAGTATCTCCTTCTGTGAGTCTCTCCTCCAGGATGCACAAGGTCCATGCCAGACCCCAAGGGCAGCATTCAGTCTGCTCACCTAGCACATTCCAGCAGCTTTTCTCACACTGACTCCATCCATACACCCAAAGTCCCTGAGGCTCGCACTGTTGGATGAGGTCACTTCGGCCCAGAGGGACAGAGCTCCAACGGAAACCCAGAAAAATGACAGGACTGAGCTATTGACCATCACCCTGCCCAACCTTCGCATCTGGGGCTCTAGCTCTGATTTGAAAGAGAGTCAAAAAAGACACTGTTGGCAAGAAAGGTGCATGAGGCATGTGCACAAGTTGGGGCGGCTGGTCTGTCACTGTTCGCACTCTGATCTCACTGCAGTCGGCATCTGGGGTTGGGCCTGCCGTCGTCCCTGGGGGCTGCTGGGCACAGGTGCACTTTCAGGAGCAGTGCCAGGGTTGAGTGACCAGATTCCACCAGCTTCTCCTGAGCCTTTAAGTTGAAGAAACTGGACTTCAAAATAAAAACGAATTGAATGCCTCCAGATGGTCATCCTTATAACAGCAGATTTCGTGCTTACAAGAGGGATGGGGCAACGGTTGCACGCACCCGAGAGCCACGGCTGTCACCTACGAAGGAGCTGTCCCAGTTTTCTTTGTCCCTGCCTTGGTGTTCATAGTCTTGTGCAAGAGTTACACAAAGTAGATTTAAAAACAGCAACAACGCAGCTCATATTTTATCAGCATTAGTAAGCAAGTGGTAACAATTGCAGGTGTGAGCACAGCAGGAGGGTTTCCTCCACTCCCAAGTTCCCAGGAGAATTTCAAAACATCTGATGATCCTGGGATGACTCCAGTCTGTTTTTCTTAAAGGTACAAAGTCACTGACTTTAAGAAAAGCCTACTCATGGTCTATTATTTCTTCGTGGACTCTAGAGTCAGTTTCTAAAACTCAAAACTATTTCCATCAATTTGTGTTTCTTTTCAAAGATTTGGAAATCATGGTGCAGATGCGGCCCCCCCCAAATATCTTTTTTTCCATAAAGACTTTAACATCTTAAGCTTGGATTGTTTCATTTGTTTGAGCTGCTTATAGATTATGAGGCTAATTGCTTGAAGATTTAGGAATTGATATACAGGAATCTGTGCATTACTTCACATTTAGCTATATCTTTTTTCTAAAAGCCCTAGTGCTCCTATGTATTTGGGGTACCTGCCCTTCTCTGTATCACGGTGTGGCTCTCCAAACTGCCTACATGATCTGCGCCAAGTGACAAAGGGCCGAGTGATTTGTTCAGGAGCGTGTGGACCCCAGACACTGTTCCTGCTCAGTGATTCTAACCTGGCATCCTCCTGTCAAGATGATAAATTGTGTGTTCAATTCATAGTCAGAGCAGATGGGAGAGCGCTGGTTATTAAAATCCAAATCTGTTTTCCAAACAAAAAGAGAATTGTTGACCTCTCAACGAAACATAGATTTCTCATAAAGGGAATTTTGGATATTCCAGTTTTGGTTAACTGAAGCAATTATACAGTTAGGGACACCTAGACTCTAGTAAAATTAAGGTTGGTCCTAAATGAAGTTAAATAGAAGGCACTCATTCATTTATTCCCCAAGTTCACTTGAATGCCTGCTAGCTTCCAGGAATAGAAAGATTTACCAGAATATATGCTGTGAAAATAAATAATATTTTTCTTTCCATTAAATACTTAATTTTGGGGCAAATAATGTTATGTTAGTACAGCCTAGTCACATAGAGACTCTTTTAAGACATGCTCTACAACAGCAAAAAGGAGATGAGACACATTTGGCTTTTAAAATACTAGTGAATTCACTAATCTTCAAGGCTATTCGAAAAACCCAGATTTCAAAATTTAAGCCCATAGTTGGAGAAAAATAATGTAAAAGGTAAACCGAATTGCATTTATTGGCCCCAGAGTTTTATTCCAGCCAGGGTAAAAGAAAATCAAGAGATTTCAGATCAGATTTATTGGTTTATTCATTCATTCTTAATTTAGCAACTATTGATTGAGCTCTAGTAGTTGACGGTATTGTGGAAACTTCTGGAAACTGTCATTAATATATTATTGACCCCAGAAGTCATCTTGGTTCCAGATGCATTAGTTGTGTCTTTGGTGAAGCTGAATATCATTAGTCAGCTTGATTACCTAGATGAACTCCAGCCCCCGCATCGGGATCTCTGCTCGGTGGGGAGCCGGCTTCCCCCACTCCCCTCTGCCTGCCTCTCTGCCTACGTGTGATCTCTCTGTCAAATAAATAAATACAATCTTTTTAAAAAGTTCTATTTATTAGACTACTATGTGCTGGACACTTTTCATTCATTGTCCTGTATCTCTACAAGTCTGAGAAGTTTCAGATGTCTCTCCCACTTATAATTAATGAACCTGTATCTCAGGCAGGAAATTCTGCTCAGTATCTCACAGAGTAAACGGCAGAATGGAACTTGAACTTATTGACTGGTCCAAGGTCCCATCCCCATTCAGGGCACTGCACTGTCTTTCAGAGAAGGGACAGAGCTCTACATCTAGGCAAGCAGGTAATCTAGATCTCTGCATTCCTACTGAAAAAAAAAAAAAAAAGTGCACTATTCCATTTTAATGTTGGTATTGATTTTTCTTTAATGAGTTACAGTTGAAGCATTTTGTTTTCAGAAAATGTAACCATAAATTCTTATGGGCCAGTATCTGCCAAAACGTACCAGAGATACCCGGTAATTGAAGGGACAATCTAAGGGGCATGTGATTTACCCATTTGTCCATATTTTCTAAGCCATATTCCTGAATAATGATACCATCAAACCCCAAGCAACTAGATTATATTATCTCCTTTCTCTTAGGGAAAGTTCTTTACACAAGTTGAAATTCAGTATAATGTCCTGAGGTTTGAAGGGGTAGCGTAGAACGCTTTCATCAGAAAAATTCACTCATTCAGCAAATCTTTATTGGGTGCTGCTTTATGCCAGCCCTGTGTCTGCAATACAGGGCTGAACAAAAGTATATTTGGCCTCCATTCTCATCCTAGTTACATTCAATGAGTGCAAGATACAGAAAATGCTCGTGTACAAATTACAGCTCTGGTAAGGAGAGAAACGCAAAGCTTTAAGAGTGGATTATGATGGGGTTTGACCTAGGCAGGAAATTCTCCTATAAAACCATAGTCAAAAGTGAGCCTTCAGAATATAAACTGTCTGTTTTTGTTAGGATTCATATATGAAACATTCTTTGCAGAATTAGGTCAATTGAAACACGTTTCAAAAAATTATATTCCTCTACTTGGTTGTGTGTATTTTTTGCAGGATTTATTTATTTGTTTTTTCGTTTATTTATTGTTGGCCTTTCATCTGACAAAGACCTAATCTGATCTGATCTAATCTAATCTTATCCTTAAAACATACTTTCTAGAAACTCAAAGCTAAGTTCGCTGTTCAACAGTATTAAGGTATAATTCATCTCTGTCAGCTTCGTTTTCCAGTATTTTAATCACTGTTTTAGATATGCTTTAACATTTAATATGCCTTAAACTTTTCTTCTGTAAGTTGTTGAGTAAATTTTTAAGTAAAGAGAAATGATTAATAAATTGCTTGTTTTTAATTATCACCAGATTTGTTGCAGGGTTTTACCTTTTTTTTTTTTTTTTTTCTGCAACCCTGGTTGAACCTGAACTAGGAGCTGAAAATTCCTCTGAATTCTTGAGAAGACTTCAAAGGAGCATTAACGGGTGAGTTTGTAACAAACTCCAAGGCAGTAAATATCCTGGAATTGTTGAGAACAAAGTCTTAAATATCGTTCTGGAGAAAAAGTAAAAATTCACAACAGTCTTTCACTTTTCAACTTTCTACTATAAGGCATAGAATGTGGAATCAAAATGCCTGGACATTTAGTCATCTTTCCACCTCACACTAGATTTGTGCCATGTGACCGCAAGGAACTGCTTAGGGATAACTTGCCCTCCCAGGCTTCAGCAGTGAGAGAGAGAGGAAGGTCAGTCCACAGACATCTGGGAAGGTCAGTGGGGCTCTGCCTGTGGCACTCCCTCCGCCGACAAAGCAGCATCAGCATCTGCACCTTCCACTTGGAGAAGCCTGACCACAGCCAGCATCAGGGGCGCACACGCACGCACACACACCTTACACCGCTCCTAGCTCGGGAGGAGAACGCCAGCTGCTGTTTGAGAGGCACACGGGTCCCATAAGCTTTTGTCCCTGTCTGTTCCACTATCGAGCTACTTTTACTCCTAAAGGAATCTTTTCTTTAACACAGCTAATGGCCCTTTTGAATTGTTTCCACCTGGTTTTTTATTTTTATCCTTTAGTCTTAGAAGTTCTGATTGTCCTTACAGAAAAATCTTTTGCTGACTTTGTAAGAGATGCCCATTAAAAGGGGGGGGGGGTAAGAATCCTTTAACTTACGTAAGAAAAATAGAAATACTCTATTCCAAAACCTTAGCAAACAAATCTGCGAAACAACAACCATCTTTTAATTAAAAAATCAAATGTATGTCTCTACAATCTCAATGAGATCAGGAAAGTTCAGGTAACTGCAACCCATCTCTTTCCTTATGTTCTCTTTCTACCTTGTTAAAATTACATTCTGGTCATTGAGTTAGAGCGCTGAGAATGTGTTCCAGGACATCTAGGGGAGCGTGGAAGATACCGTGTCAGTGAAGGATTCAGACACAGGTGTGATATTTACACAGGATCATAATGGAAACATTTTAGTTAAGAAAATTTTTTTCTAGTCCATCCGGTCTTCGTTGTGTCACAACACAGATGGTTGTCCTAACTTCCTTTTGTTTTTTTTGTTTTGTTTTAGCATTTATTTTATTTTTTTCAGTGTTTCAAGATTCATTGTTTAAGCACCACACCCGGTGCTCCATGCAATCCATGCCCTCCTTAATACCCAGCATCAGGCTCACCCAACCTCCCAACTGCCTCCCCTCTAAAGCCCTCAGTTTGTTTCTCAGAGTCCACAGTCTCTCATGGTTCATCTCCCTCCTCCGATGTCCCCCAACTCACATTTCCTTTCTTTTTCCTAATCTCTTCCATGTTATTCCTTAGGTTCCACAAGTAAGTGAAACCATATGATAATTGACTTTCTCTGCCTGACTTATTTCACTCAGCGTAATCTTTTTGTATGGGATATAAATGGGGACTGTCTTGAAGGTGAACTGGTCACAGTAATATACCTAGTCACCTTGATAACTTACTCAAAAAGTCTTTTCTGTACCATTATTTTATATTGTGTGTACCTTTATCTTTGTCATGAAATCTTTGTCATGAAATCTTACAACTACAGAGTAAAATAGTTATTGTCAACTTGTTTAGCAAAGATTAGAAAGATGAACTGAAGCCAAACTATATTCAGCTTGAATATAATGAGGAAGAAGCAATGTCTTCATTGGTCCAAACTTAGTTCAACTTTTTTTTTTCTTTTTTAAGATTTTAATTATTTATTTATTTGACAGACAGAGATCACAAGTAGGCAGAGAAGCAAGCAGAGAGAGAGAGAGAGAGGGAAGCAGGCTCCCTGCCGAGCAGAGAACCCGACGTGGGACTCGATCCCAGGACCCTGAGATCATGACCCGAGCCGAAGGCAGCGGCTTAACCCACTGAGCCACCCAGGCGCCCTTAGTTCAACTTTTTAAAACAAAGAAACCAATCTACATGGCATGTGGCCTGGGAGATGAGCTTCCGCAGGATGGTACAGACACTCACCTTTCCAGTATGAGTGCATCAGAACCAACTACAGATAAGTCATCACGCTCCTAAGTCCACAGAGAAATGAGACATTCATGCATCATCTACATTTACCTCTTTCTTCTAGGTCATCTGCTTTCTCCTTCCTCAAATGTCACTTTTGCTTCCAAATGTGGCTATACTTGATAATTAGTTATATATTTTAAAGCACGTAAGAAAAATGATCACTGGGATGCCCATCCAGCCAACACACCAGAACATCAACGACTAAGACTTTTTAGGTCTAAATTCCCGGAGACCTAAATCAGGTAAAAGGAGGTCTCCACAGTCTGCCAATCAAGGTCCAGTGGTGCTCGAATTACTTCAGGAAATCTGCCCCCAGACAAACCTCTTTTCAGTTTTCAACTTCTCTGTAATGAGGTGCGTACTGCCTGAAATCTTTCTCCTCTTGAGTTTCCCTCTGGAGAATTTGTGTTTCTTGTGTTTCAGGAAAGTCGAGCTAACGTGATGAGCTATTTTCCTTCCCCGCTACTCAACGTTCATTAGTTCTAGCAGTATGTTTAGTATTATGACATGATGTTTAGCATCATGTCATTGGTAGGTGGCTTTCGAGAAATGACATAAGAGCTCTAGGCGAAGCTTGTCCTAGAAGAACAGTAGAGCTGTTCACCATGGATCAGCTAAGAAAAAACAGTGGACCTCAAGGGCAATAAGGCAAAAATAATAAAGTTTGGGAACACGGAGAAGAGTTGTACATGAGGAGAGAACAGTGCGGCTCACTTCGGCTCATTCAGAGTTCCTCATGTTGGTCTCCAACATAACGCATCTTATCAAGTCAATCTATGAAAATGAAATCCATCCCAAATGAATGAAAATAATACTTTTAGAGAAGAATCTAAGAAGTCAATAAGAAAGATAAACTCAGCTGTGGAGACAAGAAAAATAGAGGTGACAGTGAAGAACAAATTGTTGGTAACAAAATGGTAATGACAAACAAAATGGTAGCCGGCCCCTCACACCCCGGTGTAAGCCTTCCTTTACTTAGAGTGGAACCGAATATCAAAGAAATGTCAATAAAAGCTCACTGGTGGTCTCTTGTGAAAAACTCTTCCCAGAATGATACTTTTTATTCCTATTTCTCAGACTCTCTCAGTTTAAAACTTTCTAACTTCTTTTGTTTAAGTGCACACTTTGGTGTCAGATCTTTTCCATTATGACAGCATCTTTTAACATTTGAAACCTTACCTTAACTTCTAATGGGAGGCACTAATGATGCTGCTTTGGCAAATCCTCCTTTGTCATTTGCTGTTTTCAAATCAAGTAGGAATTGGATCAAAAAGCGCCAACTGCCGGAATTGAAGACTGTTGTATTTCTGTGAAAATCCAAAGGGCAAACATAGATGTGTAAGAAGGGGAAAGGAGATTTTACGCAAAGGATGTTTTCCAGCTTACTGCAAGGAGCTAACAAATGCGTGTCTTAAAATTCACTTAGAGCTACCCAAGAAAAATGTTAAGCTTGGATTAAGCACAGTGAGTCTTGTTCACCAGTAAAATTAAAATAAAATAGTTGATATCCTGGATGTGCCTTAGTAGTTAGCTGCTATAGGAAATTAACCAAAAGGATATCAGCCCCCAAGAACCTTATGATATAAACAAATGGACAGAGAGAAAGCCTCCATTTTTATGAGAATGCAGGGTTGGGGAAATGGATGCAAACACCAGATGCCCCTTTTCTAGCAAGCTAACGACTGTGTTTGAGCACAGCCTGAAGACTGCTGAGCCCATTCCCTCCTGTGGTGTAAGACTGGCCGACAATGGACTGAGGAGCAATGGCGGACATATCTGAGGGACAGATGTGAAGTTACATACAGTGGTTTTCACAAGAAAATAAAAAAGAGAGATTGAGGGAAAGACCACAACTAACAAGAGACAGGACAAATAGAAGGCTCTGTGTAAAGAAAGCAGACTGGAGAACTGAGGTAATCCCACAGATTCTTCCTACAGAAGGACTGTGTTTGGGTGGGAATCATTCCAGCCGTGGGCCTCTGCAGGTAGTGTGGTGCCTACACACCTCTTAATTTTTTGTTTCTGTTGAAAATATCACAGCTACCCTATTTCTCTTGCCACTTTTATAGTGCGCCTTGAAAATAACATTTAAAAGAAGGAATAACAAATTGGCACGTCCAATTTTTGGTGAAGACCTATGATTGCCTAGTAAATGTAAATTTTTCATGCTGGTGGAGGAACCAAAAGACTAAACCTTAAAGGAAGTTGGGAATCCTTGAGGCTTTTGAAAGTTGGAAGAAAGATAAAGGAATAAACTTGTGGCTCTATTTAAATTAAAAGTATTGTCGGGCAGAACACTGACCTTTGCAAAAGTCCCACAGCAAGAGGACTGAGTCTGCTTGGAATGAATGGCTCAGTTAAGTGAAGGAAGGGCCGGCGGACAATGGTTTTAATTATTCTTCCCCTGTACCATTCTGCAGGCACTTTGCCAAGTATATTTCCAAAGAGAAAATGCAAACACAAAAATAAGATGCAAATGGCTCTCCAGTGTACTAGTATGTCTTACAGAAACGTTCTGGGACTTTATTCATGTTTTTAAATTTGCTACTTGTCCTTTAAAAGCCATCATGTTTTTCACAACTCTCTTAAGGCCGAATACTTGAAACTTCTTCAGCTCTATGAGGGGCTGTCTATATTTCACTAAATGCATTTTCTCAAAAATTCTGATGACTTTACCATCAACTTAAACTCTTAAGTTCAATGTCAAATGGAATGGTAAAACTCTTTCCAAGGGCTTGTGAAAACCGAAATTCGAATGTTAACTGAAGATGTGGTTTCCATAAGGTATAAGGAGAAGATGGGACATGTCACATATTCCAGTGTCAAGAGTAACTATTCAGGAAATGTGTCACATTTTATTCTTTATTCTTTTCCAAAGATGAAAGTTTAAAAATGTTCTGTTTTGTAGTGTGATTATTGCCGGCTGTCTTTGCTTTTGACAATGTGTCAGGGTTTGGTTCCTGTTTACCTAAGTCAAGGAAAACAAGGTTATTGCGAAGGCTACCCAGGGCTGTTTACATAACACAACTCTGATCTGGGAATGCGTACTGCTTCCTGCTCAAAACCGAAAAGAAGAAATGGGCCACATAGTACTCTGACATACTAAAATCACAGCAGCAAGGATGATCAGCCCTGCCTGAGGTTAGTGATAAATCTCATTTCTACCTCCCCAGGTACCTTTAGAGAGCATCAGATCATCCTGCAAACTCACCGTGTGTTTTCACCTCTTCCTTTTTTGTCTGAAATACCATTCCTCTTTCCTCTCCTTTCTCTAAGGACCCCCTACTCATCTTCTAAGCATCTGACCCCTCCTCTGCATTTCCATAGCATTTTATGAACACTCGTCTTTCAACAAATACCCTGCGGTGTCCGAATCATGTGGAGTTCCGACGCGAACAAAGCCCTTGGCTTCCTCACCCTCTGGCCCTGGAAAGGACTGGTACAGAGACTGACAGATAGTGCTCGTTGAACGCCTGTTTGCCGGCTGAATGGACCGAGGAGAGAATGCATCCCGTACTCTGAATGAAGGCCGGTTAGTTCACCTTATATCAGAATTATATCAAAATCATAGGATCTTATGGGATTCTCATGCAGGACGCCAGAAGAGACCATTGCAAACAAACATGAGCCAACCTAAAAGATTTCTAAAATCTTTTCGAGCTCTGGCAGTCTGTGATTTTATGATTTTTAGGGATGTAAGTGGCGAGCCATCTCCTGTGTCCCTTTGCTCATGTATGGTATCATATGTACGAAGGGTCACGGAGTTGTGGTATTCTATTTTCTCAACATTGTATTGTTTAGGTAATCTCTGCACTCAACATGAGGCTTGAATTCACAGCCCCAAGCCGAAATCAAGACTCACATGGTCCACCAATGGAGCCAGTCAGGTGACCCAAGCCGTGGTGTTATTTTGGCATGTTTCTCTCTTCACTGACTTTTTTAGAATTTAGTGAAGTGGATGAGCTCTCCCTGCTGTCCAGGCAGATACAGAGTCCTTGATGCAGCCGGCTTCCTTACACAGCAGTCCTGGGCTGGGACCCCAGTACGGGATGCCAAACGACTCAAAACCGCCTTCACCTGAGGCTCTGGGAGAGGCAACTCTGTATTGACTTTGGTTGTATTATGTACATGTTTTGAGATCATCTGTAGTTCTCAAGATGAAGCACTTCATGATGTTTTCTTAATAAGAAGATTTCAAATTTCTATAGGAAAAGATGACAGCTACCAAAATAGCATCTCTCCAGAGAAAGGAAATTCGCTTGGGAAGTAAGCATGATAAATATCATTAAAAGATAAGGAAGAAAAGAAGATGACCATCAACACATTCATGAGAAAAACAGAAATCTCAGAAGAGCGATGCCATACACTGGCCCCTACTAAAGCTTACTTATCCAGAGATTTCTCTACAAGGACACGATTGGTTACAAAGAGAAAAGACTTCTCTCTGCCCTTGTATCCCCATGTAAGGGTTGTCTTTGCATTCAATTATTTATTTATTCAATAAAGATACCTTTTTCCATACCAGGTTCCAAACACAGTCACAATCATAATCTTCAAGGATTATTTGCTGACCCAGAGGGAAGATTCTATAAGCACCAAGAATGTTCAGAACAGGACCAGACACAGAGGTAGTTTCTCTTTTCCATACCACTCATGGGTCATTCCGGTTGTGGAAAGGATGGCATTGGCCTAGCACTTATGGCCTTGTCCTCCATTTTTTAAAATAGTAAAGTCAAACCATCAGTATTTAAATATCGACGCTTGGTAACCCGTGCCCACCACTACCGAGTTTTCATTAGAAATATAACCACAGTTTCTGCTTTTGACAAATTGAAATATTTATAAATTAAAACGTTAATATTAAAGCATTTAAATGATGGATAAAGGGAAATGAAATGGTATATTAATTACACACTATGGCGGGGGAGGGAGGCAAGCATCATCATTTCTGAGGACACCTGCATTAGCTCAGAGCCCTCATGAGGTTGAATTCTGACTTGGCTTTCATTAGGAAAGAAATGCTCTAAATCCCAGTTCTTTTTATTTTCCAAATGTTTGCGAAGTTTTCGTGAAAATGAGAAATAAAGCATTTCACAGCAAATCATAGCTATTCTTATAAGCTAAAAGGACTTCATGGAGGAGACAGAATTTGGGGACGTCTTTCAAGAGTGATAGAAGTCGGGTAAATAAGGAGACGTGGAAAACGTCCCATGTAAAGAGTTTGGCGAAACCAAGTCCCAGAAGCCATTCTGCTCATCTTGTTCAGAATGCAAAGGCTTAAAGCTCTCTTAATTGTGCCAAACACATTTCAAATTCATGTTTCCCCAAAATGAAGTATCACTTGCAGTCTATCAACCAAGTACAGTGTAAGAAACCCCCTTACCACTGTCTCGGGCTTAATGGGCTCATTGCTCCGGCTGGGTTCTCATCCAGGTTTCCCTGCACCCTCCACGGGCTACTCTCTGTCATTCCTCACTCCAGATGCCATGAGGATTAACCAATCAATTTGAAACACCTTGTAAGAACATGCCAGGCGTTCTAATTCCTTTCTGAATTAATTCCTGTTCAATCCACATTTTTGCTGTGATGGGTTTTAAGCTACATGTACAACTGTAGCACCCCTAACCCCGAACTCCAAAATTCCTCCAGCCTGCTTGTCTCACATTATTTTAATACTGCCGAAGCAGCAAAAACGGTGCTTCCAAATTCTACTTAAGCAAGGGACTTCGTGAGGTAAGACTGCTGGGATGTGCGCGGACCAACATAGCGTTGCCTCTCTCCAATTCAGTCCAGTTTATGAATGCGCTGCCAACATTTCCAAACTGTGCAGAAACAATTAAAGTCACAGTGAGAATTAGACTTTGTTGCTTTGCTCATCTTAATGCCCACAAGATCCTGGGGTTCTCTCTCTTTTTTTTTTTTTTTTTTTTTTTGGCCACGGGAGCGACGTGTAAGCGATCATATCTGGGTCCTGGCTGGACAAAGAGTTCTGACTCCAAAGAAGGCTGAGCTCATGACACTAGCAACTTTCCTTTGTCGAACCTCAGCGACCCCCATGGGCCACGCTGTGAGCAATGCCATCCTGATACCTGGCAAATACCTCAGCTGGGGATCACAGCACCCTTTGTCCCACAGATGCTTAAATTCAAAGCAAAGACAGAATTCAACACACTAACCTAAGGTTCGGTTGCGTTGATCAAGCGAGGTAGAGCACCAAAATACATCCCTTTGGCAAATTTTTCTTTCCTACTCAAATGTGCCTACTTCCAGTCAACAAGTAACAAGATTTAGTTATACTGGCCTTTTTTTTTTTTTTTTAAACTTTAGCCACTAATAAAAATGAAGTAAGTTGGCCATTTTCTAGAACTGATTTCTTGCAGAAATCTTTTCTGTGGTAAGAGTTGAAAAGAAAATCCCTAATTATTGTTTAGGTAGAAAAAAATTTAAAACCCCAAACTAATAGATTCAACCTTGAAGTAGCATTGTGTAACTATTTCCTGGACGAATTGCATTTCCAAGATACAGCAGAACAGTGATAACTTGCCATAGAAGCGGAAAGGATCGTATCTTCCTGAGGGCTGATAAAACAAATTTTTCTCACTGTCCCCTAGCCATGCTATGGTATAGCTAAGTGTGTCGATGCTGACAATATTTTAGGATCTTATCATTACACTTCATATACACTTTAATCTTTAGAAAACACATGGACATATCATTGCCAGGATAATACCCTATTTATTCACACTGGCACATAATTATTTTAAAAAAAAACTTTCATTTATAAAACTTTGTGCAAGGATACCACAGATTACAGCCTTTTAGATAAACCAAAGTTCCTAAAGAATAAAAAACAAAATCTTAGTAAAAGAGCCCGTTTTGAGGAAGAAAAAGAGAAACTGCCAAAAGCTTCTGACCAGCAGTTCTTCCTCAAAAATCCAGAAGGCGCTCCCAAAGGTGACAGGGAGGTGGCCGTTCCCTGTCAAGGGAGGTTTAAACCCTGTCCTCCGCACACCACCCCCTCCCGCTGGCCTCCCGCAGCTCAGAACTCGGTTCCAGACACAGAACTTATCTTGTATCTGCCTGGCTGCAACTTGGGTCCAAACTTTCCTTTGACAGAGTTTCAAAGTAAAACAAGATAAGAAGCACCTTTTCAAAAAGAATCCTTCCAACCAGTTCTGTGATGTGTGAGACAGGAGCATGAGCCCTGGTGTCTTCTGGGGAGCAATTTCTGGTGCTCTGAATAGATAAGAGAAGGGAACTTGCCTGCGGTGGGGTGCGGGGGGTGGAGAGTGCCACCAGATAAGAAAGAGAGGGGGGTCTGTTCCCCCCTGGAGGGGATATGTTGGCTGGACCCAGGCTACCAGGAGTCTGTGAAAGACAGTGAGAGACCCACGGGGTGCTCGAGTCCCTGAGATCTGTACCAGCTGGAGAGAAGGGGGCCTGCCTTATAGAGGGGTAAGAACACAGTAACTGTTCACGCAAATCTTCCTGCACCCGATCTCTCCAGAACCTCTCTTCCTTGGTGAAAAGGCAGTTGGTGGTCACAAGCCTGGTATCCCAGGAATGGGCAGGCGTGAGGTGTGGGTAATGGCCTGGCCTGGGCTGAATCACACAATGAAATGTGTTGAAACTGTCACAAGATGGTTTTTTTCATTTGTTTTGGTTTATTTTTTTCTGAGATTGACAAGGTTAGGCCTGGCTGGTCCACACTCGCCTGGGACCCCGTGGAGTATAAATGATGAATGCACGTGGGGACAGCTCCGTCACTGCGGGCGGTCATGTGCTCTCTGGCCATCTGAGCTAAGGGCCCGCGGCCCTTGGCTGTTTACCTGGGTCACTAGGTTTATACACACTGGGCAGTGTTCGCCTTACTAAGATTTATTAAAAATCTCTGCCTACAACCCATTCTGTTGTATGTGGAGTTCTTAAGAATGTACTCTCTTAAGAAGAAGTTGTTTAATTTTCCTATTTTTTTTCCTATCCCTAATTTAGGAATTTTTTGAGCCATTAAAGTCATGACTAAGACCCTGATACCCCTCCCCACTATTTTCCTAAAATAAGTTTCCTATAGTTTCCTTTAGTCTGTGGGGTTTTTACCCCCCTTAAGTAGAAAAACTAGTCATTTTTATTTTACTGAAGAAAGAAATAAATTTTTAATTACAGAGTTAAGTGTAGGGCTTCATGGTGTACGATTTTAATTCTCAGAAAGTCAGTCTGAACCAACCCCTGTTCTTACTCCACGGCAACTGTAAGCCTGGAACTACTTATTTCTTCTGCAGTTATTTAAAAGTAATTCTGTAAAATATCCTTTCTATAAAAGGTTGAGTCATACTATTAAAACATATATTTAAATTGTCAGAAAATGCCAAAGCACATACAGTGGGATCTTATTTGTAAGATTAAAGAAATTGACGTAATAGCAAAACTTTGAAGATGGATACTTGATGATACTCTGGCCAAGTCATTGATCTTCTCTGAGTTTGATATTCTGTATCATAAACAGAGATGGGGTTTGGGATACAAAGTAGGTAGAGGCTCAAAACTACGCAGCTGAAATAAAAGAGAAAGTTAAAAACTTGACTTTTCTTATTTCTTTGCAAAACTTTCTGGAAAAGCATTAGTTTTAGTAAAAATCCATCTGACCTTCAATTGTCATTCACTACAAAATATGCTATGCTAGAGGTGCCCGGGTGGCTCGGTCGGTTAAGCATCTGCCTTCCGCTCAGGTCAGCATCCTGGGGTCCTGGGATGGAGTTCCCTATCGGGCTCCCTGCTCTGCGGGGGAGTCTGCTTCTCCCTCTCTCCCCAGCTTGTGTTCTCTCTCACTCTCTCAAATTTCTTTATTTCAGAGAAAGGGAGAGACAGAGATGGCATCAGAAAGCATGAGCAGGGGGGAGAGGGAGAAGCAGGCTAGACCCCAGGACCTTGGGATCATGAGCCCAGCCCTTATAAGGCTCAGCCAGCTGAACCAACCAGGTGTCCCAAACAAAATCTTTACCAAACACACACACACACACACACACACACACACACACACACACACACACCCCATGCTTTACATAAGTTGCTCTTTTACTAGACTATTACTGTCCATCGTTTCTAACAACATCAAGAGCTCAGAAATAAATCAGAATACTTCTAGCTCCCAGAAGTGCTGTCATGAAATCAGGGGCCTTAAGCTCACTCTCTCAATCTTAAAAGAGTTTCTTACATATTTATAGAAAACACGACCACAATTTATATGTAAGATGCTCCTATAAATAAAGAGATAAAGGGAACAACTATAGAGTAGTCGTGCAAGATGAAAAACAAGTTGCTAAGAAAAAGTGTCAATTTCAGAAGTAATTGAAGAACTACAAATAGAAATAAAAGGCATATTATTTTAATTGTTCTGTAAGGGAATGTTTACTTGTAATGATTATACTGAGTGCATGCAGTCGTTGGGGGGCAAAGGGAAGTCTGTCTCTCCAGTCTTGGAGATGGACCCATAAAGCCCCAGAGCCATTCTGAAAAGTAATGTGAGAAATACTTGTTACGTTCCTTAAGAAGAGTTATCCTCTTTAACAAGGTAACTCCTCTTCTAACAGGCTATTTTAAAAGAACAATTCTGCAAAAAAACAAAACAAAACAAAACACAGCAGACAAAATTTGTATACAAAGATGATTCTTTCAGCCCTATTTATAATAGCTAAAAATGGAAACAAGATAAATTCAAAAATAGGTTCAGATTTATGCAAATTAAACTACAGTTATGATTGAAAATTATGCCTGCAATTTTTTTTTTATGCCTGCAATTTTAATGGGAAAAAAGGTTCTAAAAAATTATTAAGCACTGGGAAAGTGCTCATAGAACAATGCTAAGAGAAGAATGAATAAGGCAAGTATTATGTACAGCTTTATCCCAGTCGCGTTAAATGGTATAATACAGATGACAGCATTCTATGTGTAAATAATGCCTGCATATTTACATATAAACACAAAATGTATTTGCATGTTTATGAGTAAATATATATGGAAACCATCTTAAAGAGCCTCAGAAGGTAGTATCATCTGACTAGTTTGCATATTACATTTTCCATGATCTTTTTCTATTTTTGTCAGTTTCCACCGCGAGTCCGTTATTATTTTATAATCAACATTATACAATCTACTTAGAAAAATGAGTCATTGTATAATTAATTTAAAATGCCACGCAAAGCCCAGTTGCTATATGTGATGGGCCCACTTCCTTTGCAGATGGCCATGTGGTTTCCTGCTGCGCGATTAGCATCTGTGCTCCAAGAAGCGGAGGGAGGTAAGCAAATTGCATCAAGGCTTCTCAGCAAGCCCCACCCAGAGGGGTCCCTCTCACCTGGAGGACCTCAGGTCCTCCCACTGCTAAGTCTGATCCTTTAGCAGACCCTCAGAGAACCACAAATGCAGAGTGGAAGCAAATACACCCATAAAATGTGGAGAAAGCCTTATCTCTGCATATCAGAATTGAGCACGCGACAGGACGGTCAAGCCCAGAATCAGGAGAACTGGCTAGTAAACTCAATTTTGCCACTTGGTGGTAAGGAGATCTGGCGAGACATTTCCATCTTTCTGGTGCTCAGTTGCAGATCAGAGAAAATGGGATGAACATAGTTTGTTCTTACGGGCACTAAACTTGAAGGCACACTGGACTGAAAATATTATAATTATAATTCTCTTTTAATATGTCTAAGCCGTCAAGGAAGAGTTAGACAATGTTTACTAATTCTGTGTAGGTAGCCGAGAAGTGCAAATGCCCTCGTAAACTGATGTCTGACAAAAAATGAAGAAATAAAACTTTGTTTCTAAGTTCATTTTATTTTAAAGAGAGAACCTTCCATTATCAGGAGCATTTGTATATGTGGAAGCTTCACTCCCTGAAGATGGTAGTTAAAGAAGGCGTCTCTGTGTGCCTGAGTGGCTCAGTTGATTGAGTGACTTCCTTCAGCTCAGGTCATGAGCCTGGAATCCCAGAACCGGGTCCCAGGATGGAGTCCCGCATGGGGGGGGGGGGGGGTCCCTGCTCAGCAGGGAGTCTGCTTTCTCCCTCTGACCTTCCCCCGCTCATGCTTTCTCTCCTTCTCTCAAATAAGTAAATAAAATATTTTTTTGAAGATTTTATTCACTTATTTGACAGAGAACACAAGTAGACAGAGAGGCAGGCAGAGAGAGAGGAGGAAGCAGGCTCACTGCTGAAAGCAGAGAGCCTGATGCGGGGCTTGATCTCAGAACCCTGGGACCACGACCCGAGCTGAAGGCAGAGGCTTTAACCCACTGAGTCAGGCGCCCTAAATAAATAAAATCTTAAAAAAAAAAAAAAGGTGTTACTGTAACAATGTCTGCTTAGGTATAATATTACCTGTTGTATCACAAAAATAAGATATTTGCTTCAAAATAGAGTTGAAAGTTCCCAAATTTTCTAAGCCATGGAGAGAGTCTATCTATCCATAATCAAGTAAATCGGTCTGCTTCCAAGTAAAAAGGACATAGTCAGAGGTTATATGCTCAAAATGTTAAGAAATGCAGTGTCTAATTTGATTTTTTTCTCTTGACAGCTTTTCTTATTTACTCTCTATATTTCACGAATGCAAAGATTTTTTAAAATTCGTGTTTACTATCATGATAGCATTATTTGATGTCCCTGTATTTTTGAGATGCATTCTGGTTCAGAAAGCCCAGTGCTTTTGAGACCAATCCACAGGCTGGCTCTCCCAATCACATCCATGTGGGCCAAATGCAAGCCCAGCACTTCTAATCAGGCTCCTGGCATCATCTGGGGAGTCACCCTAGGTCAGGACAGAACATTCGTCAAACCCCCTCCACGCACAGTTCAGGTATAAGGGAAGGAAATTCTACACAGCAAAGTGCAGACTTCCATCCATACACATGCCATAATTGCTATTACTAGCAATTTCTACCCCAAATCCAAGCATTCGTAACTTCAAAAAGTTCCTCCGTAATATAGCTTTACTTCACTAAGCATTATCAAGACTGATTTTCATGTCAATTTTAAATTTCAGAATTTTTATCACTCTAAATGCATATTAGCAAATTAATCTAATTTATAGACTATACCTTACTTAAGTAGATGATTTTGTCTAGGTTTCCCTGAAATAAATGAGGATTTTGGATGACACTGATCTCTTTAATTATACTAAGGAGACAACCATTTATTTTAAGTGCATGCCATTCAGAGTTATTTTTAGTTCATGGTAGATATCAAAATATTCAGTTGAAAAGTTGAAGAAATCCAGGCTTATTAAATTGGGGGAAGATAAATGAGCAAGCTCAGGAAACTTTCAAGACTATGGCTGCCAGCAAAAGTACTCGTGTCCCCATCCAACTATGCCCCAAGTTTCCATTAAGCGTCACTCCCGTTCTCGTAGACAGTTGTTTAATGACCAATACAGCAGACTTTTAACACATCAGAGGTCAGGATGATTTAGACATTTGTGGGGTATACCATTCTGCTCCCAAGCAAAAAACTCAATGTCAACTAGTTGAAGCCATCATGATGCTGAAAATAATAGTAGCATGGTTTAGCCTCCATTAGTCTCTCTCTTTCTCTTTTTTAAGATTTATTTATGGGAGAGAGAGCATGGGCAGGAGGGGCAGAGGAAGAGGGAGAGAGAAACGCAAGCAGACTCTGCACTGAGTGTGGAGCCTGTCGCCAGGCTTGATCTCACCATCATAAGACTGTAGCCTGAGTCAAAACCAAGAGATGGTTGCTTACCCCACCCCACCACCCAGGCACCCCATTGTTCTCTTCAAAGCTCATGGCCATCTGCCTTGCCAAAATAGTACATTAGGAAGCTGAACAATGAGAGAAGTAGGTAAAGTTTGGAAAGAATAGGAGTTAACACAGGTGGGTCCCTCTCGATGACATCAACAGGGACAACCATGAGGGGCTCATCCATATGGAGTCATGGGTTCCCCAGAGGAGAGCAAGAGACTATATGACCCCAACAGTAGTTGTTATTTGTCTTGGGTATGTTGGTTGGAGTTATATCCATCTGTGAAGGGGTAACGTTTTCTCTCTAATTACAAACATTCTAAAAGCTACGTAAATAAATACATGTGATGCAAAAAACCTGCAGTCCTTTTTAAACATTTTGATGGACTTTCTATAAGGTAGTTCATTTGAAAAAGGCCCTATTTGTTTAAAATGCCATGGCTGGTTATTGTTTTTTTCATCCCAATTCTGATGAAAACTAATATTCTAATCATATCGAATAAAATTTGATAAACCAAAAAAAAAATTCTAGCTAATGATACTGTACTTACTTAATTGTCCTCCCTCTAAATAAAAAATTTAAGGGAAGAGTTCTTGATAAGTTGAGTAGAATCAATTTTGCAATGCAGGAAAAACAAACAAAGGAAGCCTCCCGACTCCGTTCTTTCATTCATCAAATCATGTATTTCCCCCAGGAAAGACTCTCAGTCCAATGTGGCTGCAGGCTTATGTCTAATGGACTAAATGCTTAGGTTCCCCCATAAATTCATATGTGGAAATTCCAACGCCGAAGGTGATGATATTAGGAGGTGAGGCCTTTGGGAGGTGATGAAGGTAGAGCCCTATTGAGTGGGATTAGTACTTTGATTAAAGAGACCCCAGAACACTCCCCAGCTCCTTCCATCCTGTAATGACTCAGCAAAGAGACCAGGCATCCAGGAATTGGGTCTTCAACCGACCCCCAATCTGCCAGTGCCCTGATCTTGCCAACCTCCAGAACTGTGAGAAATAAATGCCACCCAGCCTGAGCAGACTGATGGCTGCTTTCTCCAGCTCTTAGAGTTCTGTAACCAAGTATGGCTAAGCGAGGGGTTCCTACCCGCTCCTCCAGGAAGCCAACAAGCTGAACTCTCGAAGGCAGTTGCACAAGCCCTCTCCCAGCTCATTCGCTTCCCCTCCAACCTTGGATCTAAACCCCTTTCCCACACCTTTGGGCACTTCTGCTGACTCTCATTGTTAAGGAGGAAGAAGCAATTCAGACTCAAATTAGATTCTCCCCAGAGCTACAGTAATGCCTTGTAGGTAAAAGAGGCTAAGTGAAGTGCATTGCTCCTTTATTCTATTATTATTGTGTTTCCTAGCTTTTAATAGTGTAAATGCAGGTATTTGCTAACTGAACTCTTCCTATTAGAGTTCTCTCTCCAAACTCAAGAACCCAGTAGATTTGGCAACAATGTCAGGGATTCATTTTCTGAAACCCAAACACTGATAGGATTCTAGGATTATACTGGTTAGCAAGAGCCCTGTGTGCTAGTTTATCCCACCATCTTTTATTATCTGGAGAATGCTGAGCATGTCATTTAACATCTTTGGGTCTCAACTGCTTCATTTAGTCTAATTCAACAAATACTCTTCAAATATCCACTATCAGCTAAGCACCTTGCCAGTTCAAGGAGAGGACCTATGCGAATTACTTGAGCTGAAACTTTCAGGTGCTCAATAGTATGGCTAGTACACAGTGGGAGGTTTGGGGGCACCCTGGGTGGCATTTAAGTGTCCAACTCTTGATTTGGGTTCAGGTCATGATTTGGGGGTCATGGGATCAAGTCCCCTGTTGGCCCCGTGCTGGGTGTGGAGACTGCTTAAGATTCTCCCTCTCCCTCTGCCCCTCCCCCTGTTCCAGAGGGAGCGAGCTCTCTAAGAAAAACCAAAGAACAAAAAACAAAAATAAACCTTTGAAAGGTTTCTAGTGAGACCAGGTAACTGAATTTCAAATTTTCATTTTCATTAATTAAAATTGAAATTGAAAAGCTGATATTTTATTGAGTCATTGGAAAACCTTAGGTATGTTTAGAACAACTTATGCAGGTAAACTTAATTTTAAGCTGTTGATTTTATGAAACCTTAATACCGATCAATTACACCTAATGAAAATTCCATGTCCAAAATGTGCTATAAGGAACACACATTTTGAAAGCTAGTAAAAAGAAGAGTGCAAAATACCCATTAATAATTTTTATATTGATTATATGTTTAAGTGGTAATATCTTGGATATGCTGGGCTAATTAAAACATATTTTAAAAATTATCTCGCTGGTTTCTATTTCACATTTTTTAATATTGCTGCCATAGCTCAGATGTAGCTTACATCATAGTTTTATTGGATAGTGCAGTTCTAGACCTCCCAAATAAATGATCCCATATAACACATCTGCCTCACCTCTAGCTAACTTCCCATGTCCCATGCAACCTGTCTAGGTTTTTTCCCTTGGAAAACCCAACCGTATTTATCTTTAGTCCTTTGTACCCTACTTATTTCTGAGTCTTCTACCAAAAACAGCTGGTCACAATACATTTGCTTGCTCTGTTCTTTCTCCCAAACTGTGAGAATTCCATGGAGAAGGGAGCAACCTGGTTTGCTATTTCTCCCTCAGTCTCTGGCATGGCAAAATGCCACACACAGAGCAGGTGCTCATGGCTGTGTATAGAATAGAAAGTATATGTGTTCCTGAGAAGAGTCTACATTTAGCTCCTCAGGTACAAGTTGTTGCTGTTGTTGTTCTCTTTAATATGATAATTTACCTTCAAGTACAAAGTCACCTAAACTTCTTTAGAAAAACTTCCCAGTGTTTTTGAAGAACCACAGAACAGGAGTTATCTCATCAAAGCCATAAATGGCAGTAAATATAACTTAATTCTTAATATTTTTACCCCAATAATTTGAATTAAAGTTGGCATATCTCTAGAAGAACACAGAGCATTTTTTCCACAGATACACACAAAAATAGTAAGTACACAAATTAATTTCTCCCATTGCAACCCTTCTTCAATATACAAAGAGATATTACTGAACTCCTTGATAAAATCATACATTAGTAAAGCAATTTGAAAAGAGACACCCAGTTCAACCCCTTATGTCCCCTCATTATATGCTCTGACTTGTGCAAAAGGGACAGAGAATGACTTCCCTGGCATCTTTGACTGTCACTTATGGTTGACATAATACATAGGATACATAATACATGAGGATTGTTATTTGTAGTTTAATTAGATTGAATTCCCACTCATAATGTTATATGTGTTTGCATATTATTTGCTAAAATGTAGAAATAATAGAGCAGTATTCTTTGAAAATTTCTTTTACAATCTTAACATCCATTACTAAATAGCTTTTGGTTTCATTTGTCTTTTAATTTAATTATTATAACAGCCATATTATAATTTAAGAAGAAATGAGTTCCATTCTCCCCTGTGTATGCTGACATAGTTTTACTAAGAACCCGCTGGATTCTGATGAAAAAGTACTTGAAAAATAAATAGAGCTCACAGCTGTGTCAAGAAAAATATGGTCTCACTACCATGCTACCCACCAAAGCTTCTACCCCAAAAGTTAATCATTGATTAGATACGAAAAATGTGAGTCCCAGGACTGGAAGCCATGCCAAAATATGCTTTCATTGCAATGTAACTCTTTGCCAAAGATACTCTACCAATGAGCTCTTAATGCAAAATCCCAATACTCCGGAACTCAAAACACAAAAGATCCATTGGATTTTATAGTTACCTTGACATTAACAACAGCAACAAAAGATCAAAAGAAGCGCTGGACTAATGTGTAGAATGAATTAGTGGAAACCGGATAAAATATACACATTAGAATACAATGTCCGAGAGTCACTTCGGGAATGGCAAGAGCATCTGAAAGTCTGCCTCTCCATAAAAGCAATGGCCACACTGGCAAAATTATCAAAGTCAATTTTGTCAGAACTTGTGGAAATTATCCAAGACTTGCAACCATCTGAAGAATGTTTGTTCAATAAAAACAGCTGAATCTCGGTAAGAACAGTGAGCTTTGGGACATTTTAACTTGCTCTATTTCTATCCTTTACTCTCTAGCTCTACAGGAGCCTTGAAAACCAACAGCTTTGCAATCATGATAGCCATGAAAAGTAGTAGCCTGGCAGCCACTGATGGATGCAGAAAGAATTTGGAATTACCCCAAAATCCCCCTTCACAGAAAATTGTCATTGTTTGAACTGTCTGGAAATTCCATGGGAACCCTGGCTTGTAAAGCTTCTCTTCATTTGACAGTCAAAATAAGCTCACTGAAAACAGTCTCTTCCCAGAACTTTTTCAAAAACAATCACTCGCAATTGCTTAACATTGTGGCTGCCTGAGGAAGTGATAGACTGAAGGTAAATGAGAAGCTGATCAAGAAACTTAAGGGAAAACCTGAGGAATGAGATGTATGTAGAATCTTTGAAGCATTCTGTCATAATCCTGAAAATCAAGAAGTCCACCTGTGTAGGCAGTACTGCAGACAGGTTTAGGAAAAATTGAGTAAGCCTTAATATGTCACTCTGGTGGACCTTGAGCTTCTGCACAAGTAGAAAGTAAAATCTATCAAAGAGTATTAAATTACTTCCTGGAATGTTGAAGCTAGACACTCCAGGAGGCACAAAGAGCCTGTTGACAGGGCTGAGATAGTTATTCATTCAAGGCATTTCAAGAAATCTTGGTGTAATCATTTGCTGGCCACTAACCTAACTGAGCAGAGACCTCAGTAGTCATAAACAAAGAACAGAGACTTTACAGAATTAGTTCAATAAAATCATCGAACAACGTAAAAGAGGAAAGGATGGCTAACACACATCTTGCAAAGAGCAGTCAGTAGAAACCTTCCCTGAAGATGCCTAGATACTAGACTTACTAGACAAGTACTTTAAATCAGCTCTTATATGTATAATCAAAGTACTAAATGAAAACATGTCTAAAGAACTAAAAAAATATGAAGACGGTGTAATGCCAAAAAAAAAATGATTAAAAAGATCCAAATTATAAAAAGGAACCAAGGAGAAATCCTGGAGATGAAATATACAGTAACTAAAATGAAAAATTCACTAGAGGTCTCAGCAGCAGATTTGAACTGGCAGATGAAAAAATCTGTAAATTTTGAAATAGGTCTATTGAAATTATCCAGTCTGAAGAGAAGCAAGAAATAACAGTAATAATAATTAAAAAAAAAAAAAAATGAACAGAGCCCCAGAGACCTGTGTAACACAATCCAACCTATCAACACAGTCATAATGCTAGAAGGAGAGAGAAAGAACATTTGAATAAATAATCGCTGAAGACTTCCAGTATTTGATGAAAAACATTAGTATACATATCCAAGAAGCTCAACGAGTTCCAAGTAGGATAAGTTCGAAGACCTCCATACCTAGATACATTAAAATAATCAAACTATAGAAAGACAAAGACAAAGAGAGAATCTTAAAAGCAGCAAGGAAGAAGTGTGAGTCCTTGCATGTACAGCATCCTCAGTAAGATTTACAGTTGGAGGAAAAAAAATTAACAGTTGGTTTTTCATCAGAAACCATGGAAGCCAGAGACAGAGGGATGCCATATGTAAAGTGCTAAAAGAAAAAGATTGTCAACCAAGAATTCTGTATTCAGAAAAACTCTTCTTCAAAAATGAAGGAGAACTAAGACATTTCCAGATAAACAAGCTGAAAGAGTTGCTCACTAGCATAACTGCTCTATAAGGAATACTAAAGGGACTGAAATGAAAGGACATTATACCATACTCAAGTACTCACATGAAGAATAAAGAGCATCAGTGAAGGTAACTCATAGCTAAATATACAGGGCAATATAAATGCACATTTTTTGTTTATAGCTCCTTTTTTCTTCTATCTGGTTTAAAAGATAATTGAATAAAATAATAATTATAAAGTGGTTTCCATGGGTTTATAATGTGTAAAAATGTCTTTTGTATGACAATAATAGCACAGAGTATAGAAGATACAACAGAGCTCTGTAGAGGCAAAGTTTTTGTATACTATTGAATTTAAATTGTTACTAATCTGAACTTGATTACTAGTGACTAAGATGTTAATTCTAATCCTCAGAAAGGCATTAAGAAAAAACTCAAAAAATATAATGAAAGAAGCAAAAAGGGAATTAAAATTGTACACAAAGAAACATCTATTTAACACACACACAAAAGGAAAAATGGAGGAAAAGATGAAGAAAATAGACATCAGACTTTTAAAAAAACATAACAAAATGGCAATATCTTGGGCTGAATTCTGTCCCCCCCAAATTCATGTGTGGAAGCTGTAACCTCTAGTATCTCAAAATGTGACTGTATTAGAAGATATGTTCTTAAAAGAACTGATTAATTTAAATTAGGCCATTGAGATGGGACTTAGTCCAATCACACTGGTGTCTATAAAAAAGGAAATTCAGACATGCAAAGAAACATGAGTGATGTATGTACACAGAAAAAGACTATGTGAGGACACAATGCGAAGGCATGACAGCCAAAACAATCTTGGAAAAGAAGAGCAAAGTTGGAGGATTCACACATCTGGAATTCATAGTTTACTACAAAGCTGCAGTAATCAAGACAACGAAGTACTGGCCTAAGGATAGACCTATAGATCAACGGAATCAGGAAATAAACTCTTGCACTTGTGGTCAGTTGATTTTCAGCAAGGGTGCCAAGAAAATTCAATATGGAAAAAAAATCATCTTTTTAATAAATGATGCTGGACAACTGGATCTCCACATTCCAAACAATAAATTCCATCTCTACCTAGACCACATGCAAAACTGAACCCAAACTAGATCACCTAAATAAATGTAAAAGATAAGTTTTTAAAAATCTTGTAAAAAAATGTGGACTGAAATCTTCATGAACTTGAATGAGGCATAGTTCTCAGATATGACACTAAAATATAAGTAGTGAAAGGAGAAAAGATAAATTGACCTTCTTCAAGATGAAACCCTTTTATATCTTAAAGAACTCCATCAACAAAGTGAAAATACAAGTCTCAGAGTAAATAATATTTATAAATTACATATCTGAAAAAGTTCTTGTATCCAGAATATATAAAGAACACAACTCAACAATAAAAATAAAAATAATCCAATTTTAAAATGGTAAAAAGATGTGAACAGGCATTGTTCCAAAGAAGATATGCAATTGGCTTACAAATTCTTGTAAAGATGCTCAACATCATTAGTTATTAGAGAAATGCAAATAAAAATCACAGTGAGATGTTGCTTCACACCTACTATGAGGTCTATGATTGAAAAGATGGACAATAAAGACAGTTGGTGAGTATGTGGAGAAATCAGAACTCTCATACATTGCTGGTGGGAATGTAAAATGGTCAGCAACTGTGGGAGAGAGTTTGGCATTTCTTCAAGAAGTTAAACATCACACCATATAACCCAACAATTTCACTCTTAAGTATGTATCCAAGAGAACTGAAAATATGCATTCACACACAAAAAGGTATACATGAATATCCATAGCAGCATTAGTCATAAAGGCCAAAAAGTGAAAACAATCCAAATATCTGATGAGTGAATGAACAAAATGTGATCTATCCATACAATGGAAGATTATTCATCAGTTAAAAGGAATCAAGTATTAATTCCCTCTACAACATGGATGAGACGTTCTCAAATCACATCATGACCAGCGATAGAACACAGTTACATATGACCACCCCCTGTATGACTCCATTTGTATGAACTGCCCAGAACAGGGAAATCCATAGGGACAGAAATCAGATTAGTGTTTACCAGGGACTGGGCAGAGGAGAGAATGGGAAGTGATGGCTGATAGGTCCAGGATTTCACTGGGGGTGATTAAAGCGTTCTGGAATTAGATAGTAATTACAAATACGACTTTATATCCATGGGAGTCTAAGATACTATCTAGTTCCATGCACTAGAAGCAATATTAGCAATATGTAGAACCGATAAAGGGAAGTGGCTCTGTGAGCCAAGCACCTGGATCTTGCCACCTCAGTCCTGCCTCCCCCAGACACCCACTGAGGGAAGTGATGGCAGCAGCACCATCTGAAATGGCCCATACTCGTTTTCGAGATGAAGACCCTGAAAGATGAGGGCTGAGCTGCCGTCACTAGAACACACAATTTGTTCTTAGCAAAATGTGTCCAGGCTTCGGGGGACATGACAAAGGCAGAGATGATGGGCAGAGAGTGTTTGGGAATGTTCAGGAAAAGAATAGTGCAGTGTGCAGAGAGCCAAGACAATTGCATTTCTGTGGTGAAGTCATGTAGACCTGCTGGGAGTTTAAAACAGGCAGTGATGTAAGCCCCGTTGTGTGGGAGCATGTCTAAAACACATCTGTCTTTCACAATGCCCTGCACACAATAAATATTTATTGATTCAATGAATGAATCAATGTTCTCCTTGGGTTTGTTCAAGGGCAGCTCCTGTGGTGGCATCTGCTATGTCTCCAGGATGATCAGAGGTGGCCCTCAGCCGGGAAGTAAGACACTCCTCTATTCCCATATGTGCCACACCACAGGAGAAATTCTAGGGGAGGGATTCCAGAAAGGTTCTCTCTCCTCCAAGCTTGAGAAGGAGGGCAGCAAGTTTCCCTTGAATGCAAAACAGAAAGCAGGGTACATTATACCCTGTTATTTCCTTTTGTCCCTCTTAAGATCGTATTTATTTATTTGAGAGAGTGAGGGATCACAGAGGAAGAGGGAGAGGCAGACCAACCAGTGAGCGGAGAGCCTGAAGTGGGGATCGATCCCAGGACCCGGAGATCATGACATGAGCCGAAGGCAGATGCTTAAACACCTCTCTGCCTTCTTGATTCATAATGGCCTGATGAAAATATACAAAGTCCACACTTTGGTCCAAACTTTCATCTTTTTGGTCAGCCAAAGGCAAAAATGAACCAGTCCGTTCTATAAATACAACAGGCAGACATTTCCAAGGAGTCCCCACCAGTCCGGCCTGACCTTCATTCAACACCCCAATGATTCATACAGTCTTTGGGGGTGAGTGTCTCTGAACTTAGTCATGGCCTTGGTTGAATGGGGAGAAAAAACTATATGAATTTAACTGAGAAACAAAGACTGCTGAAAGAAAGAGCCTTCTAAGCTGGAAATGAGAGAAAACTTTTGTGAAGACATTTCCTAGTTTTCAATGCCCAGGGAAGACGTACACAATAGGGAAAACTCCAGCAGCCCGAGAGGAGGAAATCTATTTATTTGCACTGTATTGTTTCTCGCATTAGATCATGATTCCCAGGAAGTGCCGCTGTGACCGTTTGAATTCTGACCATTACAAGACGCAAGCTGTGCCTCGAGATGGTAATATGAACACCAACAATAATGACAGCTCATTTTAAGCATGCATGCGTTGATTTTAAACGTACAAGTCATGGTGATATCCGGTAAAACCATTATCACACCACCACCGAATAGTGGGAAGCAAGCACCAGCTTAACCATGGGGATGTGACCTGAGATCACAGGGCTCTTCTTTACTTAATAACCTCAAGGAAAAAGTTTAAGCTAATGTCTGCTTGTCATGATAGAAATCCTTGGCTCTTTCTTTGTTGGACATTAAAGCTATTAAAGGGTTTCTATAAATACCGGATTCTTTATTATTATTATTAATATTATTCAGGTATACTCTTCTATTATTAAAGTTTATCTGAAGAAAGAATTTCTTTGGGGAAGTCTATGACAAATTGTCTTTCCCGAGGATGCCAAAACATGGAAAGAGGTAAAAAAAAAAAAAAAAAATTTCTTTTGCCAGAAGGGAAAATCCTCCTGACATTAGCCATGATGCACTTTGTTCTCATTATCGTAAAATGCAATCACTGCCCGTAGACTTTCATAGAAACCATGCAGGGAACGTTCCAATCACTAAGGAAAATTACTCATCTTCATCTCCCCAAGTGGCTGTCAGCTTTGGCACAAGGGCGCACACCCAGAGGATGTTGTCGGGTGATCAAAGGCCGGCTGCCCTGGTCCAGGCCTCCTCCAGCAGGATGGGTCAGAGGTGTCCCTCGGACGGAAATCGAGCTGCTTCAGTTCCACAAACGTGCCCCGGACCGACACCCCTCTGCTCCCACACGGCTGACCTTTGCTTCCTCGGGCTTGTGTTTGGCACTGCTTTTGATTCCGTTTCAGAGCAGCTGCAGAGAGTCCCTGTGTAGACTCCTTACCCTCCGTGACACGACCCCCCCTTCCTCTCTGCCCCTTCTTTTTCGGAGGGCGGGGGAGAAGCATGGAAAGTATCCCTTTGGAACTGAGAGTCAAACTAGCCCTCCCCATAGCACCGCCGTAAAAGACTGGGATGAATCAAAGCATGCTTCACATATTCAAAGAAAATGCCTCTTCAAATCAGATTTTTGATGACTTTAATTTTCCCCTTTGAGCCTCCAGTGGAATCATAATTCCCTTTATGCGGAAGAAAGTACATTGACTCCATTAACCAAATACTGCAGAGCGGCTGAGTGGAGAGCGGGGGACGGCTTGGCAATCAGATGCTTATGTAAAGGCTCTTGTTTTCTAGTAGCTGCTTCTAACATGCGTGACTCTGCGCCAACGAGGAAGACGGGCTCCGTCTATAAAGCTCGTTAGGAGCTTACCAGGAAGCACCCTGCTCCATTAGTCCTCAAAGCGCTAGGCTTTTTGTTGTCGTCTCTCGTCAGCCTAGTGGGCTGCTCTGCTCGGTGTGGCATGCTGCTCGATGAAATCAAATCAAATTAAAACAAACAAATAAAAATGGAGCTGATGAGCACCAGCCTCACAGGTTACCCTGTGATTCCTATATAATCTAATTATCACATCGGCTAGCTTCTCTTACTCTTCGTTTTCATCCTCTGTGAAGGATGAGGAAACTCGGGTGACTCTAACACTAGTTTAAATAACTTGGACGCCAACTGGATGGCACCCAAAATTATGAAGGGAAACAGTCTCTGTCACTGTCTTGCATTTTGATAAAAAGAGGTTTTCTACAAAAATACTGTTTTTTGTTTTTATTTATTTTTTAAATTTTTTGAGCCCAGTTGGCATACAATGTATTTTTACTGATTTATTTTTGTCTTTTTTGAATAGATGGGTAATTGATATGTAGCATATTTGTTTCAGGTGTACAACACAGTGGTTCAACATGTATATATATTATGAGATGATCACAAAAATAAATGGTTTAAATAAGCCAGATATCACTGGATTATTCCTTAGAATCTGGAAGACGCTTTCCCCTCTATATATGCAAGTGAAAAGAAATTCCTTTCCCCCCTGTTTTTCGCATTGTTCTCACCAGGCATGGGGGCTTGGTTGCAAACCTCTAGAGGAAGGAGGTCTCTAACTTTGCGTAGTCCAAAGCCTTGCTTAGCCATGATAAATTGCCCTAAATCACACAGCGTTGTTTGGTTTAAAGTATTGTTTTCACTGCTATTGCTTGTGATCATGTCTTTAAAGGCAAAAAAAAAAAAAAAAAAAAAAGTGCAGGGGGGGTGGGTATAATTATACAGATAACCCAAGCCAACATCCAGCCCTGTGCTCCTCAAGAGTCACCCAAGGAAAATTACTGGGGCATTGAATAAATTGCCTGAGTTCTTCACTTCATTTTACAAGCACAGAAGTGGCCTTCCCGGGCACAACCTCTCTTAAAGAACGCTTGGCCATGGATATAAACATCTTCCCTCCATCTTTCCCTTCCTTGACTTGTCTACCAAGCACAGCACACGAAGCAGAGCAGAAAGACCTTGAGCTTTGGGGTCTCGCTTTGGGACCTAAACTTGCACCTTGTCTCCATAACTGAACTAGCTATGAGACTGAGTACATTACTTAGCTAATAGGAGCCTCGATTCCGGGTTCCTAAAATGAGCCAAATGTAACTCCAAATCCATGCCGTAGGGGTTAAATGAGACAGCATTGTTAATGAACAGTTTGGGAGAGTGTGCATGCAATAATCATTATTTTGGTTTAATTTAGATTGGATCCTTAGAGCAGTATGAAGAAATGCAAGATCCTATAAAGATCCTTACTCTTATAACCCCAACCCCCCAACCAAAACCAAAACAGAAAAACAAACTAACTAACTAAAATCACACAAGTGTGTCTGAGATGCTTCGATACGATTAGAGGAAGTCTTCCCAGTTCCCTCAGACACACTGTCTGCTTCTTGCCTTGCATCAACAAATTCAGCAAAGTCCTCCAACCCCGTGCTTTTCTCTATGTCCTTGGGATACACGGGAGCGTGGATTACCAGGCTGGCTGTTCCATCGGCGGTTCACTTAGCCATTATTAAAACAAATTCCCAATCCAATAAAGCCGCTCCCTTTTGTAAACGTAAATTATATTTCACAAGCCTGGGAACGGGCAAGATTGCCAAATGTGAAGCAAGAAGCCTTGATGACTTCAGTACGTTCTCAGCCCTTGATTACAATTTGATTTCCTTTGGCATCAAAAGACAAACTATTTTAGTGAACAATGTTCTTCCTTTAGCAAGAGTGAGATCTAGTTACTTGGCAAAGGACCTGCTCGTTTGCCAGACAACATGTCCCCCTTCTCAGCAAAAGCCAAAGCACTGAATTTGATTTCAGAGCAGCACAAGGGGTGGAGAACCACAGGACGTCTGTGACTCCTTGACATGGGCATGTCGGAGGGCTGGCCCGTTCATGACCAGTGCCAGCATTGGCTTCCCAGAGGCATCCTTGCCGTGAGGTCCCACCTGGGACTGAATGCTATGCCTTTCGCCGGTGCCTAGGCTGGGCACTTTTGTTAGTTATGTTTTAAAATATTATGCTCTGCTCGAAATGATTTTTCTTTCCCTGATGTTTCTTAGAGTCATTTGGAGTTGAAAGCCAACTGTGCCTGTGATCTCCTAGAGAACCACCCAGAGTCCACCTCACTTCACACCCTGACAAGTCGCTCTCCCAAGAACTTTCACCTTCTCGTGACAGTGTGAACGTCTTTCCTGGGAGTTCCTGCTAGGTTTCAGTCTGTGTGTGGAATCATGCTTGATTACCTGGGGAGTATTGTTAACAGTATGGCTAGCCTCGTGTTAGCAAGTTGGCTTGCCTCCCATTCTACCAGGAAGGATTTCCCTTGTGTGTGTGTGTTTATGTGTGCATGAGGGAGACCCAGAAGCGTTTCTGCTCTCGTACTGGGCACAGAGAGAAGTATGAGGATGTAGACACCCGGGGTTCCCTTTGCATTTGTCACACTGGAGGAGAACACTGACCCCATAGCCTCTCCCCAGTACTTTCCACTTTGGACCAGTACTATTCCAAAGGAGAGAGCCACAGGTAGCCACATGGGATTGTGAATCAGCCTGCTCTGTTCACAAGACAGTATGTCAGCCCATCAGCACACCTCTCTGGGATCCATAACGCGTCTCACCTAGAAGACTATTTGCAGGCTCTGGAAACTGATCCAGCCTTGGGCTGGCTACGTAGGTCTCTCCAAACCAGCTTGTGCTAGAGGACTTTCCCATGCCTTAGAGCTCTTCAGTTCTGTCCTGAAAACATATCTGTTCCCTGTCCTATTCTCGCAGAAGGCCATTCTTTGCTGGTTGGTGGTCTAATCTGATATGTATGTCAAGCCCAAGGTACTAGCAGATCCTCATATATTAACGCCCCCCCCACCCCGCCAACCTGCCGTATGTTGTATTTGCATCTTAATGGAAACACATTACAGACAATGAATTTAGTCCTACAAACATTGGCTTAATTTGGTTGGAGTTTCAGGCATCAAGACAGAACCTCAGAGGGAAAGACACATTTTGAGGCAAATAGGACTTTGACATTATTTAATTAGATCATATAAGCATATGTCAAAGTTGGTTTAATTATTTGCTAACTAACCATAGCACAGAAATAAAACGATCTGAGTCCAGTGTGTGAAACACCAGAATTATCTATATTTGGGCATCCAGATGGGAAAATCAGACCATCACTTTTTTTCATACTTGAAATTTCTGTGACGTTGGGGTGCCTGGGTGGTTCAGTCACTTAAGCATCTGCCTTCAGCTCAGGTCATGATCCTGGGGTTCTGGGATCAAGCCCTGCATTGGGCTCCCTGCTCAGTGGGGAGTCTGCTCGTCCCTCTCTCTGTGTCCCTCCCCCGCCCCGTGTGTGTCCATGCGCACACACACACATGCTCCCTCTCTCTCAAATAAATAAATAAAGTGTTTAAAAAAAACCTTCTGTGATCAATTTCACCACTAACAATACAATAACAATCTACTTTGCCTGAATGGATTTTATAAGGCTTTTTTCCTTTCTTTTTTTTTTTTAATTTTGTTTTGTTTTTGTTTGTTTTTTTTAAGAGAAGAAGGTCCATTTCATTCAAGAGGCACCATAAATTTGACAGGGAGAAGGAGGAGGGATCTAGTAACACTTGAATGTCTTTGTCCTCATTCTGACACAGCTGAGCAGGTCACTCAACAGCATTTTTAAACATCTCTTAGATAGGGGTAATTCGACAATGACCTGACCGCAGGTTGTTTCTACTCAAGCAAACAAAAAAATAAGCATACGTATGTGGCAGGCAAAATATGTTCTGATAAATCAAGAAGATAGAATTTCTGAGAAAAGTAGGAATGACTTAGTCATCTGGAAAGTTAGCAAAGGTGTCTATAAAATTATATTCTTTTCCAGCAGTTCTGTACATACATTGTAGAAAATTTGGAAAATACAGAGTGGTTCACGGAACAACATGTGAAACAGTAGAAAATCCTGCCCTTAGGGACATGATGAATTCATTCCAGGCAAATTGCAAATGTACTGGGTACTTACATATATGTGTGGGAGGGCATTACGTCTTAGAGAACTGATATATTACATAAAATGCTACCATGCTTCTTTTCACTTATCATTAAATTATAAACATTTCCCCCCATACAGTATAACTTTTTCAGAAACACCTGTCTCATACTTTTGCCCACACTGCCTGTTAGCATTACCTAAGCAGATGATGGGAGAAAATCAAGAACAAACCACATATCAGGTTGGAAAACACCAGCTGTAGTTAAAACCATCCTTATTTAAGAAAGAAATATACTCAAAACACACACAAACCATATTAAAATAGAAAGGTAGGGGAACTCGAATGGATTCTAAAAAAAAATACCCAGGCAGATAGGATATTGGAATATCACCTAAGAACTCAGGAGAAATAGCATCTTTGAATACTATTAAACAGAACCCATAAGAAAGTCTTCCAAGTTTTTAAAATTCTTTCTAACAATCACATTGTTTACAGTTGTTGCTTCTGAACTTCTTTAGGAAAAGATTTTTATTTTTCATATGAGGGATTCCATGATAGAAAATTTGATAAAGGACAGGCTTGGTGCTGGCCAACCACAGGTGGTCAAGAAAAATTCAGGCTTGGTTTCAGATCAGTAGCTATAATCGTGCGCTCAGTCCGGCACTGTTATTACCGGGAGATTAGAAATTTCCCGCCCTCCTGAATCCTTCCCACCTGGACCTTTCCTAAGCAGTATGCATTTCTGGGGAATGTCCAGATTGAGGATTTCAACCATAATATTTGGAAATGTCCTCCTAAGAGTCCCTCCCAATCTAAAACAAAAAGCAGGAGGATAAGGGAGTAGAAGTCTCCCTGTTGACAAAGTACAAACAGATTGGGATTCGCTTCCTGGTCCTCCCTCAGCTGTCACTGAATGGGCTACAATGTGAATGAATTAATAAAAGCCAAGGTTATATTATGCCCTTGCTTAACCTGTATCCCACGCAATTGATGATTATTATCTTTGTTGGATTCATAGGCAACCGAGGCTTGTTGGCACAGGTGGGCTGCTTGATCCCAGGGGTCTCCTTCGCAAGCCCGAGCTCTTCTCATGGCAAAAGTCATTTTAGGGCAGTTCTCTGAGTTTTACCATTTCATTTCCCTACTGTTTGGGCAGATTAGATGTCAAAACAAATCAAAAACTTGCATAAAGGAAAGTCCCCAAAAGAAATACAATACATTACCTTTGTGTGGTGATCTCTAGAGGGTGGAACAGAGTGATGTATTTTTTATTATTTTATGTATTTGCAACATGGCTATTAATGAACTCATAATGGAAAAAAAAAACAATGAGTTTATTGGTTAAAAAAAGGAAGTATAGGTTGGTTAACTTTGTTTCTCTGTCACGCACACAAACAGAGCGCACGCGGGAAGAAATGCACATACATGCTAAGGATTTACAGTTCATTTATTTCCTCTATATTTTAAAAATTTCTTAGACTTTCTGTAATGACCAAAGGATAGTTTTATAAGCGAAGACTATGATAAATACCATTTCTCAATGAAAACAAAACAAAACAACTACCCATTGTTTTCTCCCACATCCTATCTAGGATACAGCAGAATTGAAAACAATTGAACCAGACAATATCTCCTGCCAGCATTTATAGGATTTCTGTAACCCACAAGTAGGTCTACAGTGCATTAAATAAACAGAGTCATCAGTTTTAGGAACTTTCTACATGCCAGGCGCCGTTGGTCTATACATGACCTTACAGTGTACATGATGCCTTTAAAGAATGCAACAGTCCTAATAGGTACACTCAGTTATGTACTTCCAGGTCACAGACGAGGAAACTGAGGCCTTGAGCTGAGGTGTCAACAGCAAGTTTGTAGGGGCTATTGAGCCCAGTCTGTCTACAGACCTTGCCCAAACCATAAAGTGGCCTTTCCTTAGAGAGCACAATGTCAGCACAGGGCTGACGAGAGCTCCTGGGATCCACCAAAGAGACCTGCTCAGAAGCCAGTGCACATTCCTCCCTGGCAACTGCTGGCCCAAAGTGGGTGCCCCGGTGTCCACATGAAACATGAGGCCGTTTGCAAAATCAGGGTTCTTCCACAAACGAGAAGAAGGCTCTGGGTGCAAAGGAAACACAGAGTTCCAGCACATCGTACACTAGCTTGTGCTCATCCATTATTCCCTTCCGGGGTAGAAACAACAAGAAGAAAAAGTATATACTTGCTCTGTGTGTGTGTGTGTGTGTGTGTGTGTGTGTGTAATTTGTTTTCTTTTAATTAAAGAACCAAAATTTGACTTAGGGAAGGAATCACTGGTTGAATCACTAGCATCACTTCCTTGAACATCTTGATAACGATTTAGAAAAGGAAAGGGAAACAACAGTCTCACAATGTTCTTTTCCATGGGGGAAAAATATGTTGAGTACAAAAGACCTACTCACCTTGAATGTGAGAACCTTTCATTGTCTGACGAATCTTCTGTGCTGAAGAATTCATAATCTTAACCAGTTATTAATGAATTGAATAGGAAAGATGCATGAGGACGCCAACCTCGGGCACGAGCAACAAAACAAATGCCCTCATGTGCTTCCCTCCAGCCAGGAGTTGCCTCTCCTGGACTTGCTTGGAGCCGGGATGGTAGCTTGCTCACTCAGTTGTCCGTCCATCCATTCATTCATTCATTCATTCAACAAAGACAAGTGACCGCACTCTAAGATGTCCGGTATCCCCTGGAATACATTGGAGAACTAGCTGTCCACCGGGAGTTTATGTTCTAGTGGCTGAGGCCAGCAAGAAACGCACAAATAAAAATGTGAGATAAATGCACGTACGAGTTATGCTATGACACCAAATGAGGCAGGTTAAGAAGGGGAAGATGACAGATTTGAGGAAATGCGTTGTGGCAAGTTCATGGGAGGAGAGGTCCCGGATGTGAGAGCTCAGTTCAATGCTCCGAGGCAGAACCGGCTCATGGGGTCACAGGGAATGAGGAGGTAATGACCCACACGATTCCAGCCCAGAGGGTAAGTCTCAGACTGGGGTGGTGCTGGGGACATCTGTTGTACCCGGATGCCTGGAGACGCTTTCAATTGTCCTTAGTGCCATGACATAGCTTTGGCTCACTCGGGGCAGCACAACCTCTTCATTTCCACTTCGTCTCCTAAAAACGTGGCAGCAAACTGTGCGGTGACCGTGAGCAGGAGTAGGAAGAATAAAAGTCACAAGCTGAAGGACGGGGAGAAAACATGCAGCCACAGGGGCTAGGAGGGAGACAGGAGTCCGGAGGTGACGAGGAACAGCGAGCTGGGCTCCTGTGGAGGGCAGGCACCCCCCCAGCGAGGACAGCACTGAGGTGTCCTGGCAGCACCGTGTCGGGCACTGCACAGAGTGGAAGGAGAGAGAAGTAGAGAAAGTCAAAGGGTACAATTTCGAGTCTTCCTTACACAGTTTGCCCGGTACCTTTCAAGCGAAACGTGTTCATTTCTGCTACCAAGCTGTCTGGGATTTGGTGGGGTAAAGTTTGGGCGGGCATGAGAAAGCCATTCATATTTTGGGCAAAATTATAGAAGATTCATGCAAAAGAGCATGTGTTTGCACTTCCCTGACCTCCCTTCAGCTTCCCTGCAGTAAACCATTCCAGACGACCCAGGTGTGTGCCCCCCGCAATCCAACGGCCCTATTCTTCTTCAGGGTTAGAGAGAAGCCAGAAAACACTGGGTGTCTTTTTCTCAGCCCGGGTCTGCTATGCCTTCCCTCCCAGCCCTCACCTCCTCCTTCTACGTTCAAGAAGGGGAGACCTCAGGAGCGAAACCGGCAGAAAAGCCTGCAGGCCCGCAGCGCTGGCCTCCTCGGCAGCAGGCCGCCAAGTATAGTGAACTCTTGTGCGCTGATTGGCACGGAAACACGCTCCCACGGCTGCGGTCTAGCACGAATGTATAAAATCTCAGAGATTTTTTTAATCTGCCTGAAAATTTGGATATTTATGATCATTGCAGTAATAATGGCTCTACTCGTTGTATTTCCCACCAAAAAGCGTGCATCTAATTTGCGACGACATTAAAATGCAGAAGACACTGTGCCCCGCCGAAGCGAGACCCCCCCCCTCCCTTCCCCTGTAACGGGATAGGTGACTACAGAGCGGACCTCATTCCCGGAGGACACAGTATTATGTATGTATGGCTGCAGCTGCCTCGTTTCACAGTTCATTAAGAAGACAGTCCGAGAGAAGATTGCACGGTTATTGCTAACTGCACGGACTGTCTACACCGCTGCACAGACACATACATCCCTGCATAAAGAGCACCCAATCTGGGTTCCATCCGAACCAGCCACCCGTCTTACACGCTGATAAATGTCTCTCCACATCACTGGGTAAATTTACATTGTCTAGCGTGAGGGGGAGCGGAGAGCCCAGAAATAGAGGAGCCAAAGCTGTAGCTGTTCGGAGCCAGAAACGGCGGGCAGGATGGGCCTCGGGAGTCCCCACGGTCAGAAGAGGCGGGCCAGGGGCGGTGCAAAGGCCGGAGGCACATCTGGTGCAAGGTTTAATGCTGGCGCTGAATGGTTGGGAAAATACGGTTGATAAGGATCGAGTCTAGATCTTAACCGAGGTTTATCGGGCTTCTGTTTGGAATGCAAGGGTTGGGGGGAGGGGTTGGTGGTTTTCCTTTTTTTTTTTTTTCTTCCCGGTGTGTGTGTGTGTGTGTGTGTGTGTGTGTGTGTGTGTGTGTGTGTGTTAAGAAGGGATGCCCGGGACGCGAGGTTAAGCGTGCACCGGGGAGCCGGAGTGCCTCACCCGCGCCCGCCGCGGCTTCCAGGGCTCCCCTGCGCGGCCAGGAATCCCGCCGGAGGCTCCGGGAAGGGCGCTGGTGGGCGTGGCCCCGCGGGCGGCGGCCGCACCGGCCTCCGCGTTTCTTTTCCCATCAGGGTCTAAATTTGTCTCCATTGTTCCTTTTCATCTTTTTTTTTTTTTTCTTTTTCCCTCCTCCCTCCTACTAAAAATGGGCCGCGGGCCCGGAGAGGGACAACAATATCTGGACAGAGCGCGCTGCCGGTCGGGGCCGGGGTCATCCGCATTGTCCCCGCTCCGCGCGCCGCCGCGATGACCCCCGCGGGAACAAAGAAGTGCGCACCGGACGCGGGCGCCGCGGTAAACAAGGGAACGTGACCCGCGGGGACGCGCCTTCCTGCGGCGCTGGGAACCGCCCGCCCCCCCAGAAGCCCGAGGCCGGGTCTGGCTCCGGCGCAGGCCTGGGAGCCGCTACCGACGCCGGGGCGCTGCGTGAGCCGAAACCTAATGAGCAGTTTCCTTGCGCTGACGGGGACCCCGCCGGCCTCCGCGTCCACGCAGCTTACAGTCGACGGGGGAGGGACGGACTGAAGAGAGGACAGTCCAGTCCAGTATTTTTCGTTTATGTGCGGTGTTAGACGTACTCAATCGATGTCACTCAAGTCAGTGACCCAGATGGTACATTTTAATGCCCCAGGTCGCTTCTGGGTCGGCCGACACGCAGTGCCCTCCGGCTGGTTGTGGCTCAGCGGCGGGCTCAGGTGCTCGCGTCTCATCGCTCAGCACCTTCGCCAATAGGAGCACCTCTGATTTTAAGAACCCCGGATTTTAAAAGTGATTTTAAAAAATATCAAACAAACAAAACAACAACAAAAACCAACAAAACAAAAAACAGCAGAGCCACCGAAGTTAACAAGGGTGCCCTGGTTCTTTCTCTAGAGATCCAGAGTCAGAAAATGGACCCACCCTAGAAGCCTTTGTTGGGTGGATTTTATGAGACAGAAAGAATGCAAATATCCACACCCTTGCTCAACCGGACCATATGTCTCCATAGCGTCTTGGGACATAAAGACAGGACAACAGGACTGGGGTGGACGCAGACATACCAGGCCAGGCTCGCCGTATCCCCATGGCGCCACAGCTGAGCACATCCCAGCCCCCTCTTCCCGTGTTTGCTGATGCTATCACTCCTGAGAGCAAGTTATGCGTGGCAAGCCGCTCCCAAGGAGCTGGTGGAAGGTTGGTAAGTGGAGAAGAGCGCTGTGTTCCCCCAGAGTGAAAACTGTACAACTTTGACTGTTGTTTCGCAACCATTCAACTTGCTTTGAACTTACCGTGCAATGTTATTTCTGAATGCGCAACAATGAGGTCGGCATCCAGCACATGGGGGATTTGAAGAAAGGAACGCGTGTGCAGAAGGTGATGATAAGTGAGAGGCTAAAAGCTACCAAGATGTGCTTTTTCATAATGTTATTAGGGCTCATTTCAAAATCCTGTAATCAAGTTTCCAATCTTCGGATCATTAATCACCTTTCCCAGATACCGCGGAAGTAAAATACTTTACAATAGTGGCTCTGGGTCGTTTTGTATCCACTCGTCTCATGTGCCTGGGATAATATTATTTCCCTTTGATTTTTGCAGAGGTATGTGGGAGCCGTCATCGTTAGGCATTTGGAAAGCAATTTGCAGCCCCTTGACAGTTGGCCTGTCTTTGAGCTCTGGAGGGGCGCACAGAGCAACACTGTCCATGAGGCCCAAGGCAAGCACAGGACATGCTTCCAAAATACATCAAAGTACACATTAAGGCCATTTTATGTAGGTGTTGAAAGTCAAGAGATAATGTCAGAAAACAAATTTTACTGGTATCCTAAAATCAGAAATAAGTGGTTTAGTGGAATTCAGATTTGGGGAAATCGTACATCAGCCCCCAGAGGGCTCAGATAGAGTTGTTTCTTCCTTCTTCTACCAAATTCACCCCAGGACTCAGTGCTGGAGATTTAAGAGGCAAGGACAAATAGAAAAGTCAACCCCCAAACACTAGGATTTAATATACACTAAAATGCACCTGATCTCAGGGTAAGAAGAGACTTTCTTACAATAAAACCGTGAGAGAAACAATCAAAGGAAAAAAAAACAGTTTTTACTTTATCTGATGCTTGCAGCATACTAGAAACTGCTGTATGCTTCACAAATACCGACTGACCTAATCTCCCTAACCAATGTATGAGATATATTCTAAATGAACCCCGCTTTGCAGCAGAGAAAACAGGGACCATGAGAGAGGACACGACTTGCACAAGATGCCATCGTGTGTGAAGGACAGGGAGGAATCTGACCCAGGTCATTTGATGGCTGACCATATACTGCAGGCTCCGTAGAATGCATGCCTGGACTTTATTTAAAAAAATGTAAATATCTGTAAAAATATTTTAATGTAAACAAAAAAAAAAATAAGAGAGCCACTTGATACCCAGAGGGTCTAGAGCAGTGGACCTCTACTCTGGGAGCAGAACCACCAGGGAAGTTTAAAAGATGCCAAAGCTAGTAACCCAACCCAGGCCAATTAAAGTACAATCACTGGGGAGGAGTCTGGCCATTGGTGCATTTATCAAAGCACCGCAGACGATTCTAATGTGCAGCCAAGGCTGAGGATGACTGAGAGATAAGGGGGATTTATATCATCATTTTAACTTAAAAAAATAAAGAAGAACAATGAACATCAGTAGATGAATCACAGAAAAATTTCAAGTGGATGATGGCAAGTGATTACTCTCATCACTGGTAAGCAGAGATACATAGCTTCAAACAATGGGACATCATTTCGTTCCTATCAAATTAACAAAAGGTTTTTAAAAAATTTTTGACAATGATAATGGTGATGATGGTATCCTTTTTTAGCAAAAGAATCATATTCGGTCTATAATCTGGTACATGCTTCCTAGAAGTATGTAATGAATATGGATTAAAGCACTAAAATTGATCCCACTTCTCAGAATCTATCTTAAGAAAATAGAGATGGGCACATTCAGTCATGACACCGTGTCTGTAACATTGTTTACTGTGGCAAAAATGGAAACATTGTTCATGGCAAACATCAGGAAAAGATAAATACATTAGTGGTACATTGGTAAGGTGAACTATAGCACTGAGGCCTTTCAGTGTATAGGAGATATGCCTACAAAAGGATATTATGTGGGGAAAAAAAGAGATATAAAACTAGACAGTATAGATTTTCCATGCTGTATGTGCGTAAGTTACTAGAAAGCAATAAGAGAAACATACACCATAGTTATCCCCGGGTTAACATTGTTTCTTATAATCCCTGTAAATTACAATGGGTGACCACCCATGTGGGAAGGCAGCAAAGTCATTCAGACACTATCTGATCATTCTGCTGAGAGTCTATGCCGTTCTGAGATCCGTGGAGTGCTGCTCCCAAATCTAAGGACCTGACTTATATAAGAGGCAGACATGCAGAGCCGGTGGTCACCATGCCAGGACTCTGGGCTAAACACTCTTCGGCTGTCCTTTATGCTTACAGGCCACTTGCAGCCACCTGTTTACTGGTGTCATGTTATACTAAAGGACAAGCAAACCCATGCAGGTATTTTCAGAAGTCTAGAAGCAGAATCTGTGTTATTAGACCACATTAAACAACTTTTAACATTTTAATGCAAGCTATAAATGTAAGCCAATTACCATATATGAATCAACGTTGCATTTCCAAGCTGCGGATTAATTCCATTCATAGGTGAAAGTGTGAAAATTCTGAGTTTTCATCATACATCAAACCTTTGGGGGCATGTTGCCCATCTAGAAGACTTCTGCGTGTGGGGATCAGCTCATTCTCATAACCTCTGCACACTGACTGTTTCAGTGTCTCCCTGTGCCAACTTCCAGAAGAGCTCAGCTGTAAACAAGCAAAGAGAAGGAGAATTTTTCTGAGTTTAAGAGACATAAGCAAATACTGTGTAGGTGTGTTGGTGTATATATATACGTTATATATGTGTATAATTCTCATATTTTTCCTGAAATCCATCATTTAAAGACACTTCCTTCCTGAAGTGCCATTTCCTCCCTGAACTTGTTCGGTCAGTAATAATGTCCCATCAGGATTAACTAGACACCAACACGCAATTCAGGAGATGGGATCTAGATCAAATGACTTTCACAGCAAGAACCAAACCATCCTCTCTTCAGCAGGAAGATAGACCAAAGGAAGCTCAGAGCAAGAGTTAGACTGAGATTCTGTCTCTCATGTTTCTCCCATGCTAACAAGCGTCACAATGAGAGGCAGCTAACAGCCATCACGATTAAGAGCCCGGGGGTAGCAAGCGCCAGGACCATCCCGCGCCCTGATAGTAACACACCTGTGGTCTGATGACCTTGGCCGAACTGGGGTTCATCAGTACAGCTTGCTGTGAGGACACTGGAAGCTTTGTCGATCCTGGCTGTGTCCTGGCCCCACCCTGCTCCCCTGCATGTTGTTCGGTGCCCACAAAGCTGAAAGGACCCGCGAGTCAATGTAGAAATGTCTTGGTGGGCAGGAGATCTGAGGATGTAAGAGAAACAAAGTCGCCCATCCTCACTGGAGGTCGTTGCTTTTCCTACTTCAGGAAATGAGCAAAAAGGAGGCTGAGCCCGTCTCCCCCGAGCAGTGGGGTAATGGGTTGCGGACGTGTTGTGCTACAGGGAAACACACAATGCTGCCCAGCTGTGAGAGGCCCAGAACGTCAGCCGAGGAGAAGCATGGCAGAGTGCAATCAGGAGGCTGGCTCTTGGCTTCAAGACGGGATGTGTGTGACTTGTAAGTGGCCTTCAGAGTTGGGCGTAAATCGGTGTGAACACGCCTTACGGGATCAAATCCCCACCTTGTCAAGTAACCTGTGATGCACCGGTGGGCTTCTCTGTGCTCAGAAATGAGAGCTGAGTTCGGGAAGAGGCCAGTGGAAGAGAAAACCACGTCCCACCCTCGGGGAGCCTTGTTCCCTTCAGGCTCAAAGGAAAAGCCGTGCTCCCCTTCGCCACCTCGGGACTGACCGCACGCCCAGCGCACTCCACACATCCCAGCCCAACCGGGCTTGCTCCCTCTCGGCCTCTGCCTTTGTGAGCATCCAGCCTCTCTGTCTCTACACCATCTGGGTCCCCTGTGGAATCAGGGCGCGTCCTCAAGCTGCTTCCTTTACAGTTAAAATCTTTCCTTCAAACTCACCACCCTTCTTTTTCCCACCCTGCCACTCCTTCCCTTCCCAGCCAACTCCCCCCAAAAATACTTGACCCCTGCCTCAGCTCTCGCATTCTGTCTGCAACCTCAATTCATCTTCTGTCCCCACCAATCCGCCACATCCGTTCTCGCAAGGCAGCTTGCTGGCTGTCACCTGAATGGACTCTACTGTCTGCACTCAGCACCATACTTAGTACAGGAGATGGCTCATGTCCTGAGTGCAGGCTGTCCTCTCTAGCCTCGAGGCCACGAGAGCTACCTAACTGGGTCACTTGGCTAATTTCATACCTTCGTAATCCATTCCCCCGGCTTCTGCTGAACCATCTTCCCAAACCCCAACCCGGTCATCAAAGTCTTTCAGTGAGCTCTCACCGTCAGAGATAACATAAAATGTTGTGGGTGCACATCTGGGCTCCTGGCTGGCTCGGTCAGATGAACGTCTGTCCAACTCATGGTTTCCATCCAGGTCAGGACCTGGGGGTCCTGGGATCAAGGCCCATGTGAGGCTCCACGCTCAGTGCAGTCTGTGGGGAATTCTCTTTCTCCCTCTCCCCTTCCCCACCCCACCCCCAAATAAATAAATACAATAAAATATTATTGGTGGTGCACATCCACTCAGTGCAGTGAGGGCTGCATTGTGCTAGCTATTTTTTTTTTAAGAAGATGTGGCTTTTGTTTTTGTTTTTGTTTTTGGAGAGAGAGAGAGAGAACGGGAGCAAGCAAAGCAGGATGAGGTGATGGGGGGGCGGGGAGCAGGCTTCCTACTGAGTGAGAAGCCAGACACCGGGCTCAATCCCAGCTTTCTAAGATCATGACCTGAGCTGAAGACAGACACTTAACCGGCTGAGCCACCCAGTGGCCCCTGTGTTGTGACAGGTGTTGTGTGGGAGCCTGGGCACAAGGAGATAAACAGACATAACCTTTGCCCCGTGGAGCTCATAGTCAGAGACAAGGGAGCAGCAAGTAAAGTGATGCACGGTCCGGTTTCCCACTGCCGTGAGGGTTACCAAGGGAACGAATCCTATTACAGAAACTAAAAGGATGGGGAAAATATCTTGGATAGCGAGGTGTGGAAAATTCTCTCTGAAAAGGTAGCATTAAGGCAAAGCAGAGTTAAGATCAGTTGAGGATTCAGGGAGCCCATGATCCAGGAGCATCAAAGGCCCAGGTTCAGGACAGCGCTGGTCATGCCTAAGGAAGGCCAAGAGGGTTGGGGTGCCTGGGTAGCTCGGTTGGTTAAACATCCAATTTTCGGCTCAAGTCATGATCTCAGGGTGTGAGATGGAGCCCTGAGATGGGCTCCGCGCTGAGCATGGATTCTGCTTGGGATTCTCTCTCCTTCTCCTCTGCCCCTCCCCCACTGCTCCCTGTCTCAAATTTTTTTAAAAAATAAAAAAATAAAGAGAAGATCAGGAAGGTCAAGCGGACTGGACAGAAAGAAGAAAAGAGGCAAGAAAGAAAGCTGGTAACATAGGCAGGGGCAAAGCCTATGCTAGGTCAGAGAATTTGGATTTCATTATAAGTGAGACGGAAAGCTTTTGAAGCATACTAAGCAAGGGAGACACAGTCTAATTTTGCTTCTGAAACAAAATTCTGGCTGCATAGTGACAAATGAAATGTGGAGCAGAGAGGAAGTTCACTAAAAATTATTGCGATTGTCCAGGCCAGGGACAACGGCCTGAACTCTGAAGGTGGCGGCGGACGTGTAAGGAAACATGCAGACGCAGGGGTTTGGGGCTGACGGTCCGAGCAGAAGGGAGAGGGAACGCCAGAGTTGCTCAGCCTAGCGGCCCGGAGGGTGGTGTGTCGTCACGCAGATGGGGAAGATGGGGATGAACAGATTTGGGGGAGAATGAGGAGTTCAGCCTCAGCTACGCTAACTTCGAGGTGTGTAGTTAGAGACGTGCTGTAGATAATTAGAAGTATGAGTCAGAGGAACTCTCTGGCTGGATATGTAAGTCATCTGTACAGGAACTGTATTTATAGCCATGGGGACGGATGAAATCATCCAGCAAGAGGAAGAAAGTGAGAAGAGTGTGCAGAACAGAGAAACTCCCAATATTCAAGGTGCCGCAGAGGAAGGGGAAGGGGAACCCAAAAAAGGAGAAAAGAAGGTGACAATGAGAGAAGAAAATAGGAGAAGGGGGCACAGGAGAAGCCAAATGAAGAAAATGTTTCAAGAAATATATCCCTAAGACGAGGGTTGAAAAATAATCATTGAGATGGGAAGAGAGGTGACGGGCGAAAGACCTCTGGAAGCGTACAGCTGAGGGAACAGGTGATTCAGGGGGGCAGAGCCACAGCCGGTGAGTTACATGGGAAACATAGAGACCTTCACAATTAATCAAAGACATAAACACCGATGAGAAGCATTTTTGCCAAAACACGAATAAATCGGTGTTTTAAGTTATAATACTAAGACAGATACCATCTGATATAACTCGTATGTGGAATTTAAGAAACAAAGAACAAGAATAGACTAACAGAGGCGTCTGGGTGGCTCAGTCGGTTAAGCCTCTGCCTTCAGCTCAGGCCATGATCCCGGGGACCCTGAACAGGGCTTCCCGCTCGGCGGGAGTCTGCTTCTCCTTCTCCCTCTGCCTCTGCCCCCTCACTGCTCGCTCATTCTCTCTCCCTCTCTCTCAAATAAATAAATAAGATCTTTACAAAAAAATAGAAGAAGAAACCGACCCTTAAACACAGAAAACAAACTGGTGGTCGCCAGAGGGAAGTAGGGCAGGGGTGTGTGAGCTAAGGGATGGAGATCAGGGGCGCCCTTACTGTACCGAGTGCGGAGAGAACTGTCCGATCACTGCATCGTACACCTGAAACTAACACAATGCTGCATGTTCGTTACAGTTCAATAAAAAGAAGTTTTTATAGTAACACAAAGTCAAGCACCGTGTAACAAGGTTGATATTCTATGTATTGTTCCTGATATTATACATGGAAGGAACCCTTTAAAAGAAAGACAATTTGGCAGTGTATGTATCAAGAACTTTGTCCCGGGAGTTGCACTTACAGGAATCTGGCTTCAAAAATTAACCTAAAATATTTGCACACCCCGGGTTGTTGACTGCAGTATTAGTCATAATCCTAAAAGACAGGGAAAAAATTAAATAACCCCAAAGAGTGAAATAGTCAGATAAATTACAGTGTATTTACTTGAAGAAATACGATACAGAGTAGGATGTAAAACATGTTTATGGTATAGACGGAAGTAATTAACAGAGAAAAATATACTCAAGCTCTAAGGACAATGTAAAAGTTCACCTGCACTGAAGAAAAAGGGCCTGGAAAGAAAGGCACCTGGAGAATTAGGAGTAGTTTTTAAGTCAGGTGGAATCATAACTGATTATTCCCTCTATTTTCTTTATCAGCTGTAATGTGGTTTGTATCCTTTTCATACTAAAGAAGATCTTATTAAATATTTTGGGCAATATTATTCTCTTTGGGCCATATGGGCAACAATTCTCTCATGAATACAATTTTGAATAAAAAGGGGAATATTAATATTTATGATCTTTATATCATGGTTTTGAGGTTTTTTTTTTTTTTTTAATGAATGCAAGACTACATGTGCTGACATATTTATCTTGGGATCCGAGTTCCTTGGTTTATCCCATTTATAAACATGTACCTTAGTGAGTTGTTGTAAATGTGCTCTGAATCTTGCTTGGCTAACAGTTGACAATCTCTTGAAAGATCTTTATTTCCAGGATTTTTTCCTTTCCTACTTGGCCAAGCCACCAGGGACTGGGGCAGCTGCCTACTCCGTGAAGCTCCTCAGCTCTTTGAAAATCAAGACCCGATTCTCTGGGACATAAGCAGGGTCCCTACTAAGCTAATATTTTCAGAATGCAGGGACCAAGAGCCTGTCAGCCCCTACCTGAAACCTCTCTCCCAGAGCAAGGATTGAGGTGACAGATGGGTAGTTTTTCCAGTTTCTATGAAGGATCGGGCTGGGGAAGCAGGGACGGGCTTTCTCTAACTTCAATTCCAAAGGCCATGTGGCAAGTTCTGGTGAAGCTTTGCTGAAAGTCCATCCAACGATTGATTAAAAGAAAAAAAAAAATAAGAGAAAAAAAGAAAAATAAAGAGAAAGGATGAAGAAGGTGGAAGAAAAATTAAAATACCTTTAAACAATGACTGCAAATTATCCAAATCAATCCCCACATTTAATTTTGGAGGAAAAAAATGTAATAATGTCAAATGAATTTATCCTTATTTCTCTCGACAGGAAACTGGAGGGTAGAAGGTGGGGAGGAGCCAGAGACTCAGTCCAGCACAGGAGAGAAACTGAGGCACAAGAGAAAAAATGAGGTATGGCTCAGGGACCTTGTGGAGAGCAGAAAGGAAATTGTAACCTTCGAGTCTGGTCTCCAATGAGAATAACAGGTTTCTTCTACATTCTAGTTAAGATGCAACATATGATTGAAAAGCTTTATGTATAACTCTTTTCTAACCACAAAACACTATAATGCAGTTTTAAAAACATGTTTTCTCCAAGGTGAAGGCTGACTGGCTCACTGAAGAGAGCCCTCCCCTCCCTGCCAAAATCTGATTGAAGCTAAAAATGACATAAATCACATAGAACTATAATTTGCAAATTCATTGTGTGAAGTAATTAATCAAAGCATGGCTGAGTTCTAGGAGTTGGGACTTTGATCTGACAAGTGGAAGAAATATAGTGAAACTAGTCGGAATCAGGCTGTAACGTTAGGACTTAAATGGCTTTCCATGCTAGTCACAAGTTTAATTACTTCTTTTTTTTTCCCACTGACAGTCCCAAATTAAAATAAATGGACCACATCGAGACAAATCTCGGATGCATGTAGTGCTTAAGAATATATTGTTCCTGATACAGGAATAGCTTGAAAGCCATGAATAAGTTTGCTCCTCCCGTTCCCTAAGTGGTGAAGGAGTGGGCCATGGGGGAAAGCCACCAGCTCATCCAGAACCAACGTCCACAGACTGCTCAGGGAAGCTGGGAGTTCTGCTTGTTGTACACTCGGGATGCATGCTGTTGTGAAGGTTTTAAAAGAAAAGACAGCCAGGGGGGAAGTGGAATAGACAAATGCCCTGTGGTCACTTAGTGACCGGGCCAATTCCTTTCTAAGTGCAGGTAAATTGTCCTATATTTAGGACAGCAATCGACTCTATTACGAATTCATGAAGGGTCGGAAGCTTGATTGGAGATTGTCTGCCCACACAGTTGCCATGATAAAAAAAAAAAAAAAAAAAGACTACTCATAACTTGAAGCAAGGAGGTATCGGAAGACATCAGGAGGGGGAGTTCTAGAGGCTTTGCACTGGCTACACCATTTCCAGGAGTCGCTTTGAGGGTTTCCCTTCCGGCTCCTCCTCGCCCTCTGGTGAACTCCTGGTCAGCGTTCTCACTTTGCCAGACTCCATCACGCAGAGTTCTCATGTCACCCGACCTTCTTGTTTTTAAATTCCCGGTTTCCTAGTATTTTCCCAAGACACATTGTATCTCATTAGAATGACCTGGAAAGTCGCCGTGGTCTAAGGCAGCAGTAAACAGGAAGAGAGCTGCCCCCTCAGAACCGGGGCCTGCTGCCCTCATGCTATTCAGGCTTGGGAAGCAGAGATAAGCCAGCGCACAGCAACAGTCATGAGTATGTGACACTTTGACCAACTCAGTGAAGGGGCTCAGCAAACATTTCAAACAGGATTCATCCCAGAGATGACGTTCTTCCTGCCGATGTCACGTTTTCACAAGTAAACCATGTGTGTGTCTGTGTACACGGTTGTGTAATCTTATGTCCATCATGCACACCAACACTGGACAGCACAGCCAGAACTCGTGTAATCTTAGGTCTGTCACGCACACCAACACTGGACAGCACAGCCGGAACCCGTGCAATCTCGCGTCCATCACGCACACCAACTGAACAGCCCCACCAGAACTCGGCACCTCTCTCTCCAGTCTACCACAGAGCCTGTTCCCAGCTTTTTAGTTTTCCACAAACTTCCACCGACCCAGCGTCTCAGTAGTCCGCCACCCCTCCTCCTTCACAGAGTGCATAGGTGGGTGGGGAGAGCAGCTCTCCTCAGCTTCTCACCACTAAGCCAGACAACTGACGTATAAGTGCACCCGTCTCCCAAAAATCTCACAGGCTCCAATCTTCCAGACTTTGTTCCTTCCTGTGTCTTCAAAGCCTTGCCTCATTCAACCAGTTACTGAAGGCCTTTCCCTTCACCAGACACTTGCTAAGCACCTTTGGTCATCTCTGTGAAAATATAATGATGAAAAGGCTCCACTCCCTCTAGACTACACCTCCTGGCACTACACCAAAGCTGAATCTCAGCCCCAGGGTGACCCCCTCCCCACATAACCCTACCCTCTCCCTGCCATATCAACACGGCTGCTTATTCTGTTCCTTCAAACCCCAGTGTTCAACCAGTTCCATGCCAGCTAGTTTTTTTTTTAAATGTAAATAAAGAGAGGAAGGTAAGGAGACCCAATGTCAAGATCTTCTCCTCCTCTAGCAAACCCCTATTTCTCATACACAAGCTTTCTGGGAGTGTGGTCTCTATGTTTCTAGTCCTCACCTTCCATCAGGTCTTCAGTCTACTAAAATCTGCCTTTTACCTGGTTTCTTTGCTGAAATCACTGTCATAAAAATCTGTTTTGTTCTTTGTCACCACTGGTGTGCTGTGGTGTGGTGGGCCACTCCCTCTTCTCTGGGTTTCCATGCCCATCCCCCCAAAAATGCCCCTAGTTTCCCTTCTATCTCTCCAACTGCTCCTTCTAAGCACACCTCGGCCAGCCCCTTGAATAGTGAAGTATTTCCAGTTACTGTCCTAAAGTGTTTTCTCTTTTCACTCTCATACTCTCACTGTTTGGTCCCATTCATCCCAAAATTTCAATTACTGTATCTCTCTCAATGACGATCCGGCTGAAGAGCTCCTGAACTTCAAACCTACAGGCCCAAATGCCCAATGGACAGCTCTACTTGGATGGCCAACCAGCTCTCACGATCAACAAATCTCAATATGAAACTTTCATAGCTCAGCGAGGGGTATAACTAGGAACTCAGTTGCCCTTGCCAGCAACTAGGGCAGGCTCCCTATTTCGACATTCTTTTCCATTCCCCTCCAAACTAACCGACAAGTCACCTCCATTCCGCTTGCTAAGTGGCTCTCAGCTCTGGCCGGTGGTATGCTTACACTCACTACCATCTCTCCAGAATTCTGAGTGTCCTGCTTTTCCAATCTCTCTTCTTGTCCATTTCTATTCCACTTTCCAGAATTATCTTTCCAAAGCATAAGTACGACTTTGCCCTCTGCTGCTTAAAATCCCTTTGCTTCTCCTGTTGCCCAAATACACAATCTAAAACTCTTTACAGTGGCTTCTATGGCCCTGCCTAACCTAACGTCTGTTTTCTCTGTCCTCATCTCTCAGTATCGCCTCTGTACACTAACTTCCTCTGGTTTCTGGAGAATATCTTACCTCTACTGTCCCACATACCGTTCCATCTGCCTAGGATGTCAGCTGTCTGATCCTCTACCCAACCACTCTGTAGCTCTAACCCCGGCCCTTCAAAGTTGGACCTGGCCATCACTTCCACTGGAGAGCTTTCACTGACCCCCAGCATCCTAACACCTCCAGGTCTGGGATAGGTACTAAAGAAATTAAGGAAAATTACTGAGTTGCATAAGTTATGAGAAGTGTCTAGCTTTGATAATGTGAGATGCAGGTCTACATTTTCCCCACGTTTCAGCAATGCTTATCTCTGGCATGGACTTCATTCTTGTGTTAGCTTGCTTTGGGAGGCAGGAATAATGCCAAGGCTGCATCGTCACTGGCTGCTGTCCCAAGGAATTAATAACAAGAGTAGAAGAATGGAAAATCAGGAAGGCGGGGAAGTAAGTAAAAAACAAAAAACCAAACAAACAAACAAACAAAAAAACAAAACACAAAACTGTAGTGGTCCAGGAAAGCATCTTTTAAGCTTAGTAGAGGATGACAAAATATATTATACATGAAGTCCTAGATCTTTTCTTTTTTTTCTTTTAAATTAAGGATTTTATTTATTTATTTGACAGAGAGAGCACACAAGTAGTGGGAAAGGTCAGAGGCAGAGGGAGAAACAAGCAGGTTCCTTGCTGAGCAGGGAGCCTGGTGGATGTGGGGCTCGATCCCAGGATGCTGGGATCATGACCTGAGCCAAAGGTAAATGCTTAACTGATTAAGCCATCCTAGATAATTCTTTTTTTTTTAAATTTTTAAATTTTTTATAAACATATAATATATTTTTATTCCCAGGGGTACAGGTCTGTGAATCTCCAGGTTTACACACTTCACAGCACTCACCATAGCATATACCCTCCCCAATGTCCATAACCCCACCACCCTCTCCCGACCTCCCTCCCCCCAGGAACCCTCAGTTTGTTTTGTGAGATTAAGAGTCTCTTATGGTTTTTCTCCCTTCTGATACCATCTTGTTTCATTTATTCTTTTCTTACCCCCCAAACCCTCCATGTTGCATCTCAGGGAGATCACATGATAATTATCTTTCTCTGATTGATTTGTTTCACTAAGAGTAATATCCTCTAGTTCCATCCACATCATTGCAAATAGCAAGATTTCATTTCTTTTGATGGCTGTATAGTATTCCATTGTGTATATATACCACTTCTTCTTTATCCATTCATCTGTTGATGGACATCTAGGTTCTTTCCATAGTTTGGCTATTGTGGACATTACTACTATAAACATTTGGGTGCATGTTCTCCTTCGGAGCACTACGTTTGTATCTTTAGGGTAAATATTCAGTAGTGCAATTGCTGGGTCAGAGGGTAGCTCTATTTTCAACTTTTTGAGGAAACTCCATGCTGTTTTCCAGAGTGGCTGCACCAGCTTGCATTCCCACCAACAATACAGGAGGGTTCCCCTTTCTCCGCATCCTCGCCAGCATCTGTCATTTCCTGACTTGTTAATTTTAGCCATTCTGACTGGTATAAGGTGGAATCTCATTGTGGTTTTGATTTGTATTTCCCTGATGCCAATCAATGTGGAGCATTTTTTCATGTGTCTGTCGGCCATCTGGATGTCTTCTTTGCAGAAATGTCTGTTCATGTCCTCTGCCCATTTCTTGATTGGATTATTTGTTCTTTGGATGTTGAGTTTGATAAGCTCTTTATAGATTTTGGATACTAGCCCTTTATCTGATATGTTGCTTGCAAATATCTTCTCCCATTCTGTTAGTTGTCTTTTGGTTTTGTTAACTTTTTCCTTTGCTGTGCAAAAGCTTTTGATCTTGATGAGATCTCAGTAGTTCATTTTCGCCCTGGTTTCCCTTGCCTTTGGCAATGTTCCTAGGAAGAAGTTGCTGTGGCTGAGGTCGAAGAGGTTGCTGCCTGTGTTCTCCTCAAGGATTTTGATGGATTCCTTTCTCACATTGAGGTCATTCATCCATATTGAGTCTGTTTTCATGTGTGGTGTAAGGAAATGGTCCAATTTCATTTTTCTGCATGTGGCTGTCCAATTTTCCCAACACCATTTATTGAAGAGGCTGTCTTTTTTCCATTGGACATTCTTTCCTGGTTTGTCAAAGAATAGTTGACCATAGAGTTGAGGTTCTATTTCTGGGCTTTCCATTCTGTTCCATTGATCTATGTATCTGTTTTTGTGCCAGTACCATCATCCTAGATAATTCTTTAAGCCATCTCTCATCACAGCCCAAAATGACCATTCTTTTCTATCATGAGATGATTTCAGGAGTTACTGTGGATGGGGTGACAAGCACTAGGAATACACAATTAAATAAGACATGATTTGTCTTCTGAATCTGGACAGACTGTAGGTTAGTGAGCAGAGATGATACCAAGGTCCAGCTGTTACAACGAAGGAATGCTAGATGATACGAAGTCCACGGAAGGAGTGGAATCCATCTTTGCAGGTAGAGTCATGGTTGGAACCGCGCACAGAGGGCCATTTACACTTGTTTCAGGGTTTGGGGTTTATCCAAAACAAGGCAATGAAGAAATTTAGGACCAGAAGACAGACAAATCAACTGAGATAAGAAAGGGGTAGGACTGCCATGGCTTCAGCCAAGGCTGGCAAGCATAGGAATGGGGATGAAAGGAGAGACTAGAAAGCTCCTAGAAGAGTATAGAGGGTTTTGGGGTGATTTAAAAGTGGATAAAGAAGGAGAGAAAAGAATTAAGAGTTATTCTCAAGTGATTCTGTAGAGTTATTTACTGAGCTCAGGAAGACCGTGTGGGGCAAGTTGCCTATAGTACTTATGGTATGACCAACAATCATGGCCCTTGACATATTGCTTCCAAAAAGAAATAATAAAGGAATCAGCTTCCCTTACATTGGAAAATACATCCTAATAGTGATGGTGACATCTGTGTTATACTCGTATGAGTCTACTAAGGAGGACAATTAGGAGAACAAAGACCACCAAAGAAGCTACAAGGATCCTACCTTGAGAATTCTCCAAGTGGGATTGGAATAACCATGTGTGTTGAAGGGTGAGGCAGAGTTCTGTCTAGCCACTAGACAATTGTATGTATGTATGGTTTTTTTTTTTTTTAAGATTTATTTATTTATTTGAGAGTGAGAACGAGCATGAACAGGAGGGGCAAAGGGTGAGGGAGAGACAACCTCAAGCAGACTCCATGCAGAGCCAGATGCAGGGATCAGCCTCATGACCTTGGGATCATGACTTGAGCCGAAACCAAGAGTGGGTCGTTCAAGTGAATGAGCCCCCCAGGGACCCACAAGCCACGGTTTTTAAAATTGTTTTTCTAGACTGTTCGACTCAACAACTTACAATCACATTGGATGGCAGAGATGCTTGAAGTGTTCTTTTGATTGCTGAAGTGTTTAATTTTTATCCTAATTCTATCCAGAGTAATTTTCTTCATATCCAGAATCCTCTTCTTAGGAACTGAAACTCTGAACTTAGCAATTTTGCATTACTGGGTAGCACATTAATGAAAAAAAGTGAAAACTATAAATAGCCTTGATAATGACAACTTATCAGATCAAATACCACAATGAATGCTTTTCATTTAAGCATTTTGAATTATTTCTTTAAAAAAATTCCCAGAATCCTGAAAATCAGGATAAAACTTTCCTTTATAAAATGCCCAGAAAACTGCCTGTGTTTTAAGAAACCAAAGAGCAGTGAGCTCAACAAGAAAGCTCAACTAGAAACTAGAGAAAGATATTAGTCTGCAAACTAAAAATAAAATTGAAAGGGACCCTGAGAAGGAGAAAGTAAGAAGTATCATTTAACGGTAACTAAGTTCTGTGTCTCTCTAACCTAGTTGAATCACTATTCCCTCTTCTCTTCAAAAGAGAAGCTACTTAGGAAAAAGTTCTTCGTGGTAGCTAGACTATTTTCAGTCAGGCTGCCAGTTAGGTATAAATGAAAAATGTATTTGTTCAAGTTCTATAAATTGGGGGAAGACACTGGGGGATGGGACCGATAACCTGACCAGAGAGAATAAATGGGGATCAGAGAGAAGCTCTGAAATTTACCAACAGACTATTTGTCTTGTCGCTTTATTGTCTCCATATGGAGCTATTAAAATAGAACAACACAGAAACAGTACATTAAGCTATAGCCTGAGTTCAGTCTTCAATTATGTGCTTTTTGATTACACAGAAAACTGTATTCAAATTGCCCCTCAACCCACATTTTATTATCTGAGTTGAGGGTGTCTGGATAGAAATCAGAAACTTTATTGGAGTGACCACTGACTCTGGAAAGCTTTGCTGAGCACGCTCAGCCTTAGTCCAGCGCGCCCATCTGGTTTCGCCCTGTGCAAATGTATAATGCAAAAGCTTTTAAGTGGTAGGAAAACAACGTGATAGATGTCTTATTTTCCCCCATAGTTAGAAACAAAGCTTTGTGACACATTTACTAAAAAGGGTAGTTTATCTGAATGTGTATACATGTGTGTTCGGGATTAAATAAAGGCTGAAAAGAACAAAATAGAGTCTTCTAAACATTGTAATGACGGGGACAGCGGATAATGTCAATTACAATGACATTGTTTTTAAATCTTCTCTAGGGTCTCAAAATAGTTCATTAAAAGAGAATGCCTCGTGCAACTGGGTGAGTGAGTCGGAAGGTTAACGGAAGAACCGCAAATGACCAATCCGATCTTTCTCTCTGAATTAACTAGATTCTGAACTGAATTGATCCGCTGACTCGTCTTTACAGGAAGGCAGCCAGAGTCAGCTTTGCGGTTCTGAGAGTCTCGTACAGCCCATCTATTTGTGTCCTGTGTAAGGACCGCACAGGCACTCCCAGCACAAATCGATAGCAATATCTAACATACATTTCGAGACATTTTCCTTTCTAATTTATTTTGTGTAATTCTGTTTTATTCCAGAACCATTCTCCTTTCTCTTTCCACCTCTATTCTGAAAAGGTAAAAATACCTCTCAGAAACCTGGAAACGCATTACGTTTCAACACATAGTTAGGAATTTCACATTAGAGATAAAAAAGACTTTGGGAGCAAAGCAAGGGCATTTTAGGAAGTTAGGACATCATCAATTTTAAGTAGAAGTAAAAACACATTTTCCCAAAAAGAAGCTACATACACATGTGGCAGTCTCAGAACAAAAGACAGAGGGAGTCTTTTTAGGGTTGAGATTTCAGACTCGGGGAATGAAGGCTCCCTCTCTAGTCAGACATAATAGGGAGCAGGAGTTGAGAGGAGTGTCATCAAACTGGAGCACAAAAATTGGTTGGAGGGCTTGTGAAAATAGATTTCTGAGCAGTATCCCCCCAGGATTCTGGCGCAGTTGGTCTGGGGTGAGACCCAGCACTGCACTTCTGAGCCTAGTGATGACACTGATGAAGCTGGTTTCACGACGAAAGAACTTACCGGCATCTGGGCTGCCGCCGGCCAGCCTCCTCCAGCGGGACAGGTCCCTTAGTCAGTCTCTCTAACCAAGTGGCATCTGGAAGGAGCAAATTTGGTTTGTCCTTTTCTCCCCGCCTTCTTGGTGACCTCCAAAGGACTAGATCAGGGTTTCTCGCCAAACCCCATCTAACTATACACCTTCTAAATACTTCTTTCTTTTTTAAATTAAGTTTTTTGTTTTAACTTCGACACAGTTAACATACAGTGCTCTAATAGTTTCACTTGTTCAATACAGTGATTCAACAGTTCTGTGCGGTTCTGTACGACCCTCACGACAAGGGCTCTCCTTAATGCCCATCCTCCATCTCCGCCGTCCCCAGCCTCCCCCTCCCGGTGACCATCCGTGTGTTCTCTGTAGTTCAGAGTCTTTCTTGGTTTGTCTCTTTTTTCCCCCTTTGCTCGTGTATTTTATTTCTTAAATTCCACACACGAGTGAGATCATACAGTATTGGTCTTTCTCTGACTTATTTCACTTAATATTATACTCTCTCTCTCCATCCATGCTGCTGCAAATGGCAACATTTCATTCTTTTTTATGGCTGAGTAATATTCCACTATATATATATATTCCATCATGCGTACACACACACACACACACACACACACACACACACACACACCACCTCTTCTTTATCCATTCATCTGTCAATGCACTTTTGGGCTGCTCCCATAATTTGGCTTTATAAGTAATGCTGCAATAAACATACAGGTGTATGTATCTCTTTGAATTCGTATTTTTGTATTTTTTGAGTAAAGGCCGAGCAGTACAGTCACTGGATCCTAGAGTAGTTGTATTTTTAACGTTCTGAGGATCCTCTGTACCGTTTTCCACAGGGATTACACCTGTTTGCCTCCCCACCAACAGTGTGGAGAGTTCCTATTGCTCCACACCCTGGCCAACATGTCACCTAATGTCTGTCTCCAGAAGTACCTTTCCAACTACTTTTTGCAAGGTATTGTGATCTACAGGTGAGAGCAAATGATTTCAATAGGGTCTTCCTGCTCCCAAACTCGAGTACCATCCGTTACTCCTATTCCAAGCTTGAGTACGTCAGGTCATCTCTCCAAACCTCCGTCTCCTTATGTATACACACGGTGGCGGTATAAAATACACTCTATACCTCTATAACATCTCAGTGAAGATCAACAACAAAGCCAAGTCCCTTTGAAGCTGCAAAAAGCCCAATAGGAATTTCAAGAACTGTTATTACACATTCCTGAAAATGTTTTAATAAAGGGAACAAGATCCTTTTGGAGCAAAGAAAGAGAAGACCAAAAATGCACAGCTACATGCAAGGCGAGTGAACGGAAACTTGAGTAAAACATTCAAGATATAAACAAGAAACCTACCCGGCTATCGGAGTGCTTCCGGTCTGGACGGTAGAGAGAGGCAGAAACCTGAGAAGGCAGGGGGAGAAAGTGCAGGAAGAGGAAAGAGGAGGTCCTGAAGACAAAATGGCCCGAGTCACAACCTTGCCTAAAGTCATTAAGCAAGGGCAGGAGCGAAAGAGCTCAGGGTTTCTCCTTTTTGCAAAGCCCAGACCAGCAATGGAGAGCTTTGTGTTGTCTGTTTGTTTTGTTTTGCTTTGTTTTGTTTTGTTTTATACTAGGAGTACTTCAGCTACAGAAGTCTGGGTCTAGCAGGGCCTTTTAAGGAAATTTTTAGTTAGTTACATGCTCTTTTTTTAAAACCATATCCTCATTCAAAGAAGGTGTGATTTTTACATGAAACAAATATTGCCTTTCATTGTAATGATAATATCTTTTCTGCCTCCAACCGCCTCTTAGACCCAGAAGTCGCAGGAAACCATTTCTGCTCCTGTCTCTATCTACTCTCATTCTATGAATTTTGTGTCTCAGATGAGTCTTTTATAATTCGGTTATTACAATATTTATCTCAGAGAGAGATGAGGAGCCTTAGCCAATGTTTTTAGACTATTCAGAAAGTCCCTACTGTAAGATTTAGAAGGAATGAAAACGACATTAATATATTACAAATAATGAAAACACAGTAGCAAAAGAGATGATTGAATTCCAAATGTTGCCATTACTCTTTTTCAAAAACAAAATTTTTTTAATAAATGAACTCCTGCTAGACATTCTCTTTCTGGAGAGATAATCTTTCTATTAGTTGAGTAATTTGCAAAGCAAAACCTTTGTCTTTCCTTGGGTTAGCTTGTTTTTCCTCTTTTTAAATAGATAAAAGTTCTGTGAACAGGTTGTTTAAGGGGCCGATTTCCATTTGCAGAACACGCGAGCCTTGGGCAACAGAGGAAGGGGACACAGTGTATATCACATGTGCAAGGTTCTGCTGAGAGAGAGAGAGAGAGAGACCCCCTGAGACTTCTATCACCAGTCTGGCTCTGGGATCCATTTAACAACTTGCTTTGAATGCATATGAGTCCTGACTGCTAAATTTGCAAGTGCTTCCCCATAAAGGTTACGCACCCACTGTAAACGCAGCATCTATTCAAAAAAGATGGCCAGGTTGGTTGCTAGGAGATGGTGGGATTCTCTTAGAGAAAAATCAGTCCTGACAAATTTTTTTTTTTTTACATAAAGACCTTTTAAATATAAATACCTTTGACAGCAGCTATTATTATTCACTGAGTTCCTTCACATCTGAATAAATGGCAGAAAAATGATATTATTCATACGCCATTATACACTAAAGTGTTAAAATAGAAAAGAGTCTTATTCCCTTCTCTCTCCCTCTCGCTCGCTCTCTCCCTCTGCCCCTCCCTCTCTTTGTTATTGCTAAAGAGAACGGAGGAAGCTTTTTTTTTGTTTCTTTCCTCTGGATTTCTCTGCTTTCCTTTTTGGATTCCCAGAGTAAAAGAACCTCTCAAAACCTCAGACCAAGGATGCGCATTGTCGCGCTTTCCTTCCAGACCCAGACGCCTGCTTCTAAGGGAGGTGGACGCCGAGAAAGACGCAAGCAAGTTCCCCCAAGCGGGGTCCGGAGCCTCCGTGCGGGAGGCTGTGCCCCTTGACACAAGGCACCGTCCGATTTCATTTCAATAATGCTGGCAATTTTCTTCCCACTGGGTTGACTGGAGGCCTAGCTGCCCTATATGTGGGTCCCTGTGCTCGACTTTTTGCTAAAAGTGATCCGAACAAATAAAACATCCAACAAGTCATAACTTGCTGTTCATAGACTGCGTCGTAGATAAAGGAAGCTGCGATCCCTCCTAATTTAGTGTGCCCTGCCTGCCCACTGAGGACCTGAGAACCTCCCAGCTGAGGCTCTCAAAGGCCCGGGACACACAATGCAAGCGGTGGGGGGGGGGGGGGGCAGGGCCTGGGGCCTCCCTTTGACTACAGCCCCGAGACTTGTCGCCCCCAAAGCTCACAATGAGGGATCCGTGTTGAAACACATTTCATTACCATGAAAATGGCCACCCCCGACTCCAAGTGTATTATTTTTGCTGTTATTGTGAATACTGTACAAAGTTTCTCAGGAATTTTTTGTAGCAGGCCTTGGAATTGGACCGACCCATGTTTCCTCACACAAATATTGACATGAATCCCTCGGTTTACTTAGCATTTTCCTGTGAAAGGCGCTGCATGGTAATGTCCCTCCGTCCCCTTTCACACATTTGTTCTGACTCTTGGCACCAGGAAGTTCGTATTGTTCTAATCAATGCTCACTGGCCCAGTGACATTTTTTCCCCTTTTAGTGACAGACATGGTGTGTTTCCTTTCCTGAAGTTCTCATGAGAGTTTCTTGTACTATGTTCGATATCCACCAAAAAAATAAAATAAATAAATAAATAAGACAACACATTTGCAGGTTCCTCTTCCCCTGGTTATTTTTTGCTTTCCTTTTTGCCAGAGCCTCCCCGGTCAACACAGCAGAGAATTGAAAAAAATGCGGGGAAGCCATATAAGAAAGCCCCTCAAAATTCCAGTAACTTGCTCTAAATTCATGAGACACGAATCCACGGCTGGATTGTGGCAGAATCCCTTTGTGACTGTGCCAACTGGGTTACATGTTGGCTTTTTTTTTTTTTTTTTTTAAATGAAGGAGCTCAGTTGAGTATCTAGTGTTTCAGGAGTTGCAGATAACGCCCGTGTTTTTGTGCCCTCCCTCAATGATATAATTTCTGGGCAGAGAGCTTTTCCCTGCTTGGGGTGATTATCTCACTTTCAAGAACGGGTCCGTGTGCCCTGCTTGCTGGAGAACTCATTCCTAGATCTCTCCACTGAAATACGCAACACAAGTGGAAACGGCTGGAAACTGGCTGAATACGGAGCCCCATGCGGGGTGGGGGCGAGCCTGTGCCGTCCAGGTTGTGGGAGGAGAATCGGTGGACCCCCCTGCGTCGCCGCTCCTACCCGTTCCCGGAGGGATCCCCGTGGTCCCAAGTGTTTCTGGACCAGTTCAGTGGAGTAAACTGCGGCAGAGCCTCTCTGCTCTCAACTCTCCAGGGGAGACGAGTGTCTGGGGAGACCGAGAAGTTCAGGGCTGACCTCAACCGCACCAGCGGCATACAGGGACGACCCCCCACATCATGGCTTCCTCTTCACCCCTCGTTCTCCAAAACGTCAGGTCTGTTTGGGGAAACTAGTTTGATCAGAGAAAAATCCGTACGGGAGAAGGCTAAGACCACTGGAGATTCCGGGCGCGTTGACAGGACCAGAGATCTGTCGGGTGCCAAGGGCCATGAGCGGCTCAGCTGAGGTCAGGACCACGCCCGTCGCCATGGACTTGGGAACAGAGCCCAGGGAAGGAGCTGTGCCCTGGCCCAGAGCCCAGCAAGGCACTCAGGCCCAGAAAGTGTGGCCTCCTGCTGCCTGGACAGGCAGAGGGGCACCGTGGAAGGTCAGGGAGAGGCTTTCAGGGAACATTACCAGGCATCAGGGAAAACCCTAAGCATTCCTCACTGTCTCTGTGCCCCCACCCCCTGCCCCCTCCCGTGCTCTACTTTCACCCCAGATCCAACTGAGACCCTCCTCCTCCCGGAACTGTAAGCCAGCCCAATTGCCACCCAGTGTGAAGGTTTCCAGGGCTCAATGCAATCATGTCTCCTTGTTGTTAGGTTCTTTTGCAAGTTACACTCCAGGTATGATTTATTTCTGGTTCATTTCCGGTGACTCAGTTACACAGGATGCAAAGTTATGATAATAATGCTTGTCTCCAGATAATGAATCAGGGGGGTTGGATTTCTTAGAGCAGAGATGTTATACAAATGCAAAGTATCATTACAACTAAAATCCATGACTAAAGAAATTAAATTTCCTGGAATGTTTTATATCTAACAAGAATGTCTGTAATCCTCTGCGTTTACCGCTAAACGAGGTGGACTACAAGAAAGAAGATATTTAGAGGGAAGGCATGAGATCAATGGGAAAAATTAACAAATGGGAAAATTGCAGCACTGTATTTTGTACTTTATGGAGAAAAAGGATTTGGTAAACATGCAACAGGAAACCCTGGTTGATTTCTGCAAGGGAAATTTAACCAGCCACAGACTCTAGTAGAATCTTCAAAGGAGAAGTTTCTATACTTATTTCCCTCTTGATATGCAGCAGAGAGAGGACACCAAGGCGCGGGCTTAGAAGGGGGGATATCATGAATAGTTTTCCCAGCTCTGCGACATGCTGGATACCGGACCAGGCACAGAGCTAACGTCTGACTGTGAAAAAGCCGAAGAAATCATATACTACATTTTTGGGGGTGGGAGGGGTGACATGGCCCGAATCATTTCCCGAACTCCGTTCTCTTTATTGTTTCATAAACATGCGAAGCCATCCAACTCAGGCTTGTTGTTTGTTTTACATGCCAACTGTATTTGGAGAACGCAACCTGTTGGTCATTTTCCACACCTATTTCCGACTCCCCTTTAGTTGTGGGGTACCGACTTCTGGCCTTAGGAGACCAGAACAAAGACGGCACCAGTCCCTCTGGAAACCTCATACATTTATACACCGTGCACCCCGACTTAGAGGTGTTTCCTCTAGCTCGGTAATGACTGGCATTGCCTCGAGCTGTTGACAAGAATTGTCAGTTGCTCCAGTCCACCGCCACCAGAACAAAGGACTCCTCTTCGAGCTGGCACCCTGCCACTGCTGGGCACACCTGATGCCAGCCTGGCAGCAAGGAGAGGGCGGTGAGTTTAGCAGCACCGTTGGGGCGGTGGGCAGTGTTTGCTCCAAAACCTGCACTCTATACCTATACCAACCTCAGCTCTATCGCCCCCTTAAACACCCTCATCTCTCAACCTGGGACATAGTTCTCTCCACGCCCTGAGCGCACTCCACCTGCAGGCCACTTGGATGGAGGCCACGCTCCCGGATTCCAGCGTAGTGCTGTTTGCAGATCTGGGACCAGACTCCACAGATGAAGAGGTGTCCTCATGACTCCAACCTAGACGGGGCTGTGCTGTGCCTACAGCAGCTTCCCTGGCCCCATAAATGGTGCAGAACCTGCAGGTCAAGTACTGTCACCTTACACGTGTCCTCACACGTGCCCCCGCCTGATACCCCCAAAGCACCTTCCTCAGACCGAAGTCTCCCACCCAGGATCCACAGGCATGTCACTGCCTTCGCACCGGGCGTGATGGAGAGGTCAGGAGCTTCCTAAGGGAGGCGGAAGGGATGAGCCACACCTTCACGCACGCACTCAATGGCGGCAAAGACTTCTCTTCTATGACTGTATCAGAATGAGATTTGCCCAGAATTTTTTTTAAGATTTTATTGATTTATCTGACATAGAGACATAGCGAGAGAGGGAGCAGAGCATGGGGAGCAGCAGAGGGAGAGGGAGAAGCAGACTTCCTGCCACATGGGAAGTCTGATGCGGGGCTTGATCCCAGGACACTGGGATCGTGACATGACCTGAGCCGAAGGCAGATGCTTAACAACCGAGCCACCGACACACCCCAAGATTTGCTCAGAATTTACTTTGGGGAAAATAAGTTTAATGGGGAAGCTGAAGAAAAGAGTCAAAACTTTATATTTTAGTACACTCAAGGAGAAGTCATATTCAATTAGTTACACTTTTAATTATTTAATTCTAAATAGTTCACACCTGTGGGCAAGTGCCAAAAAATGTAGCACATGCCTACTGACTTACCATAGACATTAAACAAACGCAATCCTTCTTCAACATTTGCTTCCAATCTCTTAGTTTGAAGAGATGAAGTTAAATATTTTAAATTAAACAATGTGCTTCTTCCATCTCTTACTCGTCTCTCTCTGCAGAGGTAGCATCTAATCTAACAGCGGTGTGTATTATGGTTGTTTCGGTGCCTTATCTGTGTAAGAATTGCACATACAAATTATATCTGCTGCTGCTTCTGTGTTGTCAGTTTTATAGAAATGTTTTATGCTGTCAGTTCCTTTCACAGCCTGCTTCTAGATTCCATTATGTTTTTCCACATGATTCACATCGTTACACATGGATCTAGTTCTACGTAAGTGGTCTGCTGTCCCATTCTAGGCTTGTGCCCTCGTTTCTTTATTCCTCACGCTCAGACAAGGATGGGTAGTTGCTGCTTCTCTTTGCAGCTATGGGCAGGGCTGCAATGATCATCATTTTACACGCCTTCTTGAACGTTCACGTGGAAGTTTCCCTCGAATGAGACTCCCAGCGGTGAAGTGGCTGGCACCTTCAATTTTCCTCCATGTTGTTCAGTTTCTCTCTCAAGAGGCGATAGCAACTCGCAATTCTGCCAGGGATGTGTACACGTTCCCGTTCCCCCACAAGTTCATGAGACAAGTAGGAATCTACTGTTTTATCTTGCATCTCTCTGGAAGCTGGTGTGGGGGACCAATCCTCCGTCAGTGCCTCTTTCATGTCGTTTGCCATTATTTTCCCATTAGGTATTTAAGCTTTTTCCTCTTGGTTCATAAGAGTCCTTTATATATTTTGGATACGAATCTTGGCTATGCAGGCTACAGATACTTTCTCCAGCTTGGTTATCCAATTAATATGAAGGAAAGCCAGTGTTTATAGAAGAGTTATGACATTAATATTGGATAACTTAAACAAATGTCTAGAGATTGTTCTTTTTTGGAGAAAGAATTTCCTTCTTTTCATTCTTTTTCATAAGTCCCCTTACGTGTATCTAAAATGTTATACTCTTGAGTAGTTTCAAAAGATGACAGACTTTAAGGTTCTTACCTTCTTGACGTCCTTTTTCTGTTTATGGATATTGCTAAAATTAATTTATACAATGAAAAGCCGATTTTGTGTTTGCTGAGTCTGAGTTTGGAGGGGAGAATGCCAGTGGAATCTCCTCCAACAACTACTTATCTTAGAAATCACTTTATAAAACAAATCCCATTCTTGGTGACATAATTTGTTCTCTGTCCATAGTACGAGGGAGAGCTTCATGAGAAGTGAATGTCTATCTGTGTACATATGTGTATATTTGTATATGTCTAAGGAATATCTTTATTTTAATCTTACACTCCACTTGATAAATTAAACTTGGAGGAAACTATGTTTTTAGGGCACCACCGTAACATATGCATCATGGAAAAGTAATTTAGTTATGTCTTAATTCTTCACTCATTTCCACTAAAATAAATACAGAACAGATTCAGAAAACTGATGCTGAGGACAGACTTAGTGAATCTGTGAGCCTGTGGCTGGAAGCCTAAAATATTATTTTGAATTAGGCTATTAACTCATTTGAGATAATTCTATCCAGATTTTGGTCTGTATTTATTCAACTGATTTATTGTCTGTTTTTCTCCCTCCCAAATGGGACTCATTATGTCTCTTTAAAGCAGTGTTTTCCATGTTTTCTACCATTTTTATTTTTCAGGGTGCTTTATATCCTAATTATTGAGTTATGTATCATGTAGTCCTATAGAGAGGAAACGTAGATCTACTGCACTTCCACTTTAGTGGGTATGTGTGTGTGTATGGACATACATACACACGTTGTGTCAAAACGGCCTTTTTAAAAGATGGTGATTACGCTTTTAGAAACTTTGCCCTCTTTTAAATATTTCTACGGAGTTGTGGAGATCTCTGACATGAACGTGGATTTCCCCATGGGACCGGAAATACTCGAACCGACCACAGCCCCCCTCAGCCATCTACCTGGTGCCTTTGTTGACCTGCCCCAGGGGAAGAAAGAACTGAACGAGGTGGTCTTTGCTTCACAAATAGCAACGCGGGAACAGAGCCTGGGCGGTCTCTGGTGGGGGCTCGCCTCTGCAGCTTGTTGCCATCTTGTTAGAGATACTTAGTATTTGTTAACTCATCTGTTGTAGGAGAACACCCATCTTCTGAGGTTATTGTGAGATCCGCGGTCCTAGCTGAGGGCCAGCTAGAGTAAGCACGCAGTCAGTAGTGCTTGCTTCTTCTCCTCCTCCTTCCGAATTACCATATACTGTCTTATTTGCTTCAAGGGTACCAGTCTGTGAACCGTCAGTCTTACACACTTCACAGCACTCATCGTAGCTCATAGCCTCCCCAGTGTCCGTCACCCGCCACCCCCTTCCTCCACCCTCTCCCCTGCAGCAACCCCCACTTTGTTTCCTGAGATAAGCGTCTCTTATGGTTTGTCTCCCTCTCCAGCCCCATCTTGCTCCATTTTTTCCTACCTTCCCCCACGACCCCCCGCCCTGCCTCTCAAATTCCTCATAGCTTCTTCTTAACCCCAACAGTGTCTCCCCGACTCCTAAGAATATCCTCAGTAACAGGGTCCTTCCCTAGTTTTCTTCCACAAACTGGAAACCATCCCAAAGTTAGGAAACCTTATGCTGATCAGCGGTTACCAGCTCCACAGGGAGCCAGGGAGGTACCCGTGAGCCTTGAGAGGCACCTAAATGGGGAGGAGATTATTTTCTATGAGTCAGGGCTTTATAATGACCTGGAACAAACCATGTCACCTTCACAGCCTTACATGTACCAGCAACTCCAGAAATCTGCCTAAGCACCACAGGAAAGATTGTCTTCATAAACTGTAACACAGCCTGGGGAATCGGACACTCCCACCGGTAATAACAGGTTACATTTTTTTAAAATATTTTATTTATTTGACAGAGAAAGAGAGCATAAGCAGGGGGAGCAGCAGGCAAAGGGAGAGGGAGAAACAGGCTCCCCGCTGAGCAAGGAGCCTGATGTGGGATTCGATTCCAGGACCCTGGGATCATGACCTGAGCAAACGCACAACCCACTGAGACGCCCAGTATGTCCCAACAGGTTACATTTTTATAGAGGCCGACAGTTTGTAAATGTTCTCTTATGCTTTATTGGCTTCCAGAGTCTCTGTGTGAGAAGGTCAGGTAGATGCTTCTCCCTCTCTTTTCAAGAAAACTGAGGCTCCAAGTGCTCAGAAAGACCAAAGCAATGAGAGGGGATGAGATTTTAGAGTCTCTGACCACCTGACGGCTGTTATTTGAACACAATGAAATTATTCTTGTAGCCGCACTGATGAGATCATACGGTTTTGTCTCTGCGATGCCATCTTACCCAGACACGATGGAGCAGCGCGTAAGACACACCGTCACCAGCTAGTCTAAGCAAAACTAGGAAATCGAATTGCTGGAGGCACGGAGAATCCTGCGGTGTAGCTAGTGTCCAGCGGAGACGGACAGAGACTCCCACATGGAGTCACCCTCTGCTCCCCTTACCTGGACATTCCTTGATTTTGTGACTGGGCAAGCCTCCCTCATGTAGTACAAAGCTGGCTATGGAATGCTCCGAGTCTCCCTGGTCCTAACAGCCAGAGAGATACCAGCAGATAGAGGGCTCCCGTCTCTGGGTGTGTTCCACCAAGTCCTGGTCTGAGCCCAGCCCCACCACCAGGACACTGATGGAGGTTTGGGGGATGTGTGATTGACAGCCCTACTGGTAACAGGAGGGGCCTTCCAAAGTTACAGAGGAGCTATTCCCAGAAGAAAAGGGGAAAATGCTGCTCAAGCAAAAATAGCACATACCCATTCACGTAAAGTACGCACATCTACCAAGAGTCTAACATTGACTGCGAAACTGCCCCGAGACTACACTGATAAGAAGGGAGAAGCAGAATGAAAAGACAGACAGAGGGGCAATGACTAAAAAGGACAGAGAAACCTAGTCAGAGGCCAATTTAAAAATGAAACAAAAAAAATTTGGCAAATTTGGTTAACAGCACAACAGAATTAGCCTCTTGTAAAGCTAAAGGAATGTATTTTCTTGAGTTTGACAATGTTCTTCTCTAAAAAAAAAAAAAACAAGAAAAAGAGTAGAGTTTTATATTGTTTTTAAATATCAGAAGTTGGCTTCTTTTCACACAAAGACAATGCTTCCTCTTTTATCTATCAATGCCTTGTGATGTCACTTGACAAGTAAATAATGGGCATCTACCAGACAGCCCAACTCCGTTGCCCCGAATTTCAGTTGAGCAGGAAGCAGAATTGATTTCAAGTCAGAAACAAGCAAGCTATTCACTCTACCCTATGAGTTGTATAGGCAAGGGTCAATAAGAAAGAGCCCACTGTGCCTTCACCACACATTAGGGCCCCTGCGTGAGGAGCACCATCTCGTGAAAGCAAGGGAAGCTATCAGCCCACTTAGTATATTTAATATTTAATGTGCTTGATTTCCTTCATTTTTAAGTAAAAACTGAAGCTACCTATTCCAATATTTTTCTTCCACAACCCAATCAGCTACTGGGCATCACTTGAGGTCAGGTAATGCTCAAGTTCATGCTGATGTGGCTGCATGACCCCAGGGGGAGCTGGCCCCAGACTCTGTGGTCCCTGTGGAAGACAATTATGCTCTTACTGTTTACAACAGAAAACTGGTGACACAGCACAAAAGCAGAGGAGAAAATTCAATTCTGGGAGGGTTACGGACTTTCTTCAAGCTCATGGAACTGAATTACTCAGACGATACACTGAGAAGTCGTAGTATCCAAGAATCACGGTCCTATGCCTTAGCGAACACCTTACAAAATGATTTCAGAAGTATTGTAGCAGAACATTTTAACTGAATTTGCTATTTTCACCCCCAAACCAAAGTCGTTTCTTTGATCAATGAGTAATTACACGGAGCAAATTTTTCATTTAAACGCCATGACACCTGATCTTGCTAAAAATACACCAGAGAAATGAAGTCTCGAGCATGTCTTTTTCATAAATCTTTCAAAGCATTCATATAGCATCCAAAGCTCATTTTTCTGTACCATATTATTACTAAGATGAGCTCTTCATTTTAACTGTATACCGATAAAATTTTGACATCTACACATTTCATGGGGAAGAAATTGAAGAGTTTCTGCCAGTAAAAAGAGAAAATTCCATTTAGTAAATACAGATATGTCTGCATTTCCAAACATAAATGGAATAAACTGTTGGCTATTAGACTTGAAGTTATTTAATCAATTCCTATTTCTGTTAAATAACAAATTTTAAGGAGACTGAAGGATCTAACTGCTCTGATTCTTTCATGCACTGACTCCTGAAATCTCCAAGACGTTTCAAACCACTTGCCTCACCTTCCAGGGAATGCCCTTGAGAAATGGGACGGTCACACATTGTCCGCGTTTCAGGACATCTTGCAGAATAGCCGCAAAGAGAATTCAAGTTTAGAAGAGAGTTATGTGTGACTCGGTTTGATTTCTAGCTGATCCAGAATCTCAATAGTATTTAACACTTAAGTTTACTGATTATTTAATTATCATTAGGCAAGGAAAAAAAAAAAAAAGAAAAGACTTTGCCTTGTCTTGTTTTGCCTGCGAAAAGACACTATTTTGAAGTAGTATAGCGAACACCAAGGTTTTCAAATACACTGTAGGAGCTGCTTTGTTCTTTCAATGACTCTACATTTAATTTCATTTCAAGGAGAAGGTATAGTTCGGGCATCTGCAATGACCGTGTTTGCTGGGTAAAGACCAAATGCAGCGTATATCTAGCAGGTTAAGTTCTCTTTCAAGGCTTAGTTACAAGTAAAGAAAGCAGGGACGGAAAGGGCCGTAAAGTTTCAGAACGATCGTGTGTTCCAAGAGAAATCCATCATCCAACTCCTGCTGCAGGGTACCCGTTGATGGCATCAAAAGATGAAAAGTCTCATTTGCCAATCACGTCTCCTAAATGGGAAAACATCTTAAGTGCCAGGCAGAATCCAGTCTGTAAATGCAGATGTGCTCCAGATTATGTCCTCAGGAAATCTACGTTACATGTTCTTCTAAGGGAAACCTTGAAAGGAATAATTATTGAAGTGGCATTACCCTGAGCTCTTCCAGACCGTCACTGCACACACAAGAGGATCCCGTGGCTTTGGTGCTCACCCTCGAATGGCTACTCAGTTCCCTTTTCCTGACATCTAAGTCCCCTTAGTTAGACGATGGCTTTCATTTGCTTTCCATGTCAAATTCAAATTTGAATTGTCTTCTACGATTTGCCTACTTCTAACCAAATGAGAGAGACCTGCGTGGTGAGACTGTTAGTCATATTACATGAAGAACATGCAAATCAGAACAAAAAGAGGAAAGCAGAACATTATTTTTATCTTCAAATGTCCAAAGGCTTGCCAAGTGAAAGTGACATTATATACATCTTGTTAGCTTCAGACAGCTTAACCAGGACCAAGCAGGTTTCAGCAGAGCAGAAGGATAAAGACCTCCACAGTCACGGTTGTCCAAAAATAGAATGAGCCGCCTGGTAAAGAAGTAAGAAAAGACAGTTATTGATCCGACAGAAGAATAACGCAGAGATAGCTCAACGGGGAAGTTTGTTGACCTGAATAATAGCTGTGGACCATTTCAGCTCCGAGAGAACTTGACTTCCTCTGGTCTTCTTCCCATGTCCCCTAACTCCACCGTCCAATCTACCCTCCTCTAACCTGGCCGAGATAGTACTGTTTGCTTCTGTTCCTTCATCAACAGAATATCTCTGTTTCAGACAGTGATGCCTTCCAAACTGCATGATCATAAGCAAATTATTTAACTGCCCAGTCCTGCAATTTCCTATCTACCTCAAGGGGTGGTTGTGAGGGATAATTAGATCATTTGTGCAGCATTTAGCACAAGCCTGGCACACAGTAATTACTAAACAATGTTTGCTATTATTAGCTATTATTATTGTACCCCAACTCCCAGCTCACTGTCTCCACGAGGCATGCATGCGCTAATCAGACCCAGGTTTGGTTGACTCACTGAAACGATTTCTCTCCCTCTTCGGCATGCAGTTGTTTCCAGCTGTTTTGAATTTGCTTAAGAGACTTTTGGAAAGAACAGTAGGGTTGCCAAGGATCCTCACGTGAGAATCCTACCTGTGAAAAGCAAAAGTCTACTGAACTTGGTGTCACTCCATCTGGAAGTCTTCAGAGACATAAAATGCCCCCTCAAAGCCAAGGGAATATCAGGCCTCCTGTGGCTAGCCCCATCTCTGGACAGGCCTGGAACTGGAATTCAAATCAGAAAATGGCACAGACAGGAACAAAAGGAACAACAAACCCAAACTTCATGAAGACATTCAACAAAATAACTGACCAGTAGGGGCGCCTGGGTGGCCCGGTCGGTGGAGCATCTGACTCTCCATTTCAGCTCAGGCTGTGATCTCCGGGTCATGAGATAGAGCCCTACATCCGTCTCCAAGGTTGGTGCAGAGTCTGCTTGAGTTTCTCTGTCCCTTTCCCTCCACCGCTCACCACACTATTTATAAATAAATAAAATCTCTAAAATATAAAAAACTGACCAGTACTCCTCCAAAGTGCCAGGGACATGAAGGACAAGGAACTGAGAAATAGTTTACAGAGAATCAATGGGTCACTATATTCAATATGGAATCCTGGATTGGAGCAGAAAACAGGCCTTGCTTGGAAAACTGGTGCAATTCTACAATGGTCTGTGATTTAGCTAATGGCATTTTATCCTGCCCTGTTCCCTGAGTCTGGTAGGGTAGTGTTGCCGTAGAGGACGCTAGAGAAGTAGGTAGAGAGTAGGGGAACTCTTTGCATTGTTTCTGTAAAGTTTCTGCAAGCCTGAAATAATTTTAAAACAGAAATCATAAGGTGTCTGGGCGGCTCAGTCATTAGGCATCTGCCTTCAACTCAGGTCATGGTCCCAGGGTCCTGGGATCGAGTCCCACATCGGGCTCCCTGCTCAGCGGGGAGCCTGCTTCTTCCTCTCCAGTCACCCCCTGCTTGTGTTCCTTCTCTTCCTGTGTCTCTCTCTATCAAATAAAGAAATAAAATCTTAAAAATAAATAAATAGCACAAAAAAGGTAAAAGATAAACATTTTTTAAAAGAGGAATATTTTATTTTATTTTTTCAAAGAGTTTATTTTTAATCTCTACACACAATGTGGGGCCCAAACTCACCACCCCAAGACCAAGAGTCTCATGCTCCAGTGACAGAGCCAGCCGGGTGCTCCTGAAGGAGGGATATTTTAAAGGGAGATATTACAAATACTAAATACTCTTACCTCCATGCCCTTAAGCACTACACGGAAGTGAAGACAGAAACAATGAAAATTATAAAATCAATTGTTGTGGACAGAACTGTGTTCCTCCGAAACTCCTGTGTTGAAGCCTTAACTCCTTTAACCTTAACCCTTTCAAAGATTATTAAGGCTAATGAGGTCATAGGAGTGGGGCCCTGATCTGAGACCATCATTGTTGCCCTGAGAAGACATGCCAGAGAGCTTGGTTTCTCTCTCTCCGCCATGCCGAAAACACAGTGTGAAGACTGCAAGCCAGGAAGGGGACTCTCAGCAGACACCACTCTGCCAGCCCTTGACCCTGGGCTTCCAAGCCTCCAGAACTACGAGAACATAAATGTCTATACGTAAGCTGTTCAGTCTGTTCTGTTGTTATGCTGGCCTGAGCTGGCTAGTAGATCAGTGTATTTTCTATCCCTGACATTACAAATTGCCACAAACTGAGGGCTGGCAACAACACAAATGTGTGATTTTACACTCCCGGAAGTCAAAGTACGATTCGATCTCACTAAACTAAAACCATTGTGTCAGCGGGCCTGCGTTTCTCCTGGGGGCTCGTTTCCAGTCTGGGGACCCCCTGCCTCCCTTGGTCCTTGCTCCCTCCCCCTGTCCTCAAAGCCAGAAACAATGCATGTCTCTGACTTCGCTCCCATCGACACATCTGTCTCTGATTACAGCCAGAGAGGGTCTGCCCTTTCAAGGATTTGTGTGACTCACTGGGCCCACACAGATAATCCAAGATCATCTCCCTATGTCAAGTTCCATATCTGTAATCACATCTGCAAAGTCCCTTTTACCATATGGCAAAGCACTCCCAGGTTCCAGGAGGGAGGGTGCTGACCATCTCTGGGCACCATTATTTCTCTACCACAACTAATCTCTGTTGGTGTAAGGAAATCGACAAGGATTCAAACTCACAATACGATTAGGAATGTATCAAACCATTGGGACCAATTCAAGAAGGTCACTGGGGACTTATATATAATTTCCCCAACACGTGGGCACAGAGTGGCATGACTAGGAACGCCGTATATAGACACTGTAGCTTGGCAGGTGAGGAGGGAGAAAGGAAGAACAGAAAACACATGGTTCATGTGCCACATGCGATGGGTCGACGCTGGTGAGATGAGGGGAGAGGACTGTCAGTCTGGCTACGCCCGTGATGTTCCTTCCGAACAAGCATCCCCTGTTGGAGAAGCGTGGTCTGAGCCCAAGGTCAGAGACGATGAAGAGGAGAATGTGTGTTCAACCGCAAAGCTAAAAGTCAGGCTTACCAATGACTTTAAACCTACCTTTCTCATCAAACTGGTGCACTCGGCCACAAAGGAGAAGGAAACCAGCACACAGGACAACACGAACATATAAAAATCTGTCATTTCCCAGGAATAAACCAACTAGAAAACATACGGAAGGAAAACTGCATTCACAAAAGTTACTCAGATCATGAAATAACGAATAAGGCATAAAAAACAATTACAGAAATTTTAAAGCTCTCCCAAGGGACACAGAAGGCGCCCTCACTGCATGGGGAGCTAGAGGTCAACCTTAGACAGATAGAAATGTTCCGGTTTTCAGCCTTGAGGAAGAAGGGCAGAAGCAAACAAGCTATAGAAGGGGAGAAAAGCAGCTTAGTGCCTTGGGTTGATGAGTGCCAAGGCCTGATGAATGTTTTCAGTAGTATCAGCTCCATTTATGCCTGCCCGAAGCTTGCTTGCATGATGGTTTCTTTGAACACAACTGGGGATCAAGTAGCCTGCTCTGTTACTCTTGTGTGTGACGGTTCATTTGTGAATCTCAGCTTTCCCCAGGGGAGTTGAAAGACCCCCAACATAAGAATAGTTTTTACATAGACTCATGGTACCGACTCTAATTCTTATCATTTTTATTTGCTGGTATTGAAATCCTATCATTCTAAATTATTTGCAAAGGAACAACCAGCAATGGATGGGAATTATTTTCCGTTTTATGAGAACGTCTACCCTACTGTTCCATTTTTAACCGGCCTAAGTGCTATAGTATATGTAAAAGGGTGAGTAGACTGAATTGATTTGTCCTGATTTTTTCATTTTTTAAAAGGGTCTTCATATGGACTTTATTATCGTGAAATCTGCTTTGCATTATTAAAACCAGCAGGATAAAACATTGACAATCATAGAGGGGGTACAGTTTATTTTACATTATGGCTTAAAATACCATCTTGGTCCTTTATCTCTAACATCCTTAGAAAGATGAGAGATTTTTCTATAATAGTGAACTTCTAAGTACAGTTACTATATATTTTAGGTTTTTCTTTCTTGGATAAATATGTCAAAAGTGATCATTTATAAGTTTGAATAGCAAATCTTTTGTGTTTAGAGATTTATGACTTCATGTTTAGGGATTTAACATGCCTCAAAATTTATAATGAAAATCATGAACTCTAGGTACTATCTCGTATCTGAATTGTTCAAATATTATAAACCAAATATGCAAGAAGAGATCTTTACGATTTCTTTGTAATTTGGAAATCTTCCATATCTGCTTCATTATCTACCTGTTCCGGGGGAAAGAATTTATTATGAAGAAGTTAAAGGAGTTATGAGGCTTTTACTTAACATGACCCTTTGACACTTCACTCATGCCTCCCACTGGGCAGTCATAGTCTTGGAGTCAGGTTACGACATACTTGCTTCAAATACGTGTGTCATTTTGATGTCTTACAAAACAAGTCCCATTCTTCATCCGGGGGGAGAAAGACCCCACAGGGCTTGGATGACACGGGCAGGGAAATCACCCAAGCATTTACAACACTGAGCAGGAAGGAGGAGTCCACCACGAGAGGACATCAGAAGCGGGCAGCGCTGAGGGCAGGCTGACGGAAGAAAGTCAGAGGCAGACGTAAAGAGCAGTGTTCCTGAAAGCAGGAATCCTTTTCGGATGAGCACAGGTGAGCTGGGACATCACGGGATCCGTTTCCCTGACTGATCGGGAAACACTGAAACCCTCCGTGCCCTTCACTCGGTGTGTAAGACAGAGGGATGAAATCAACACCTCTCATGGTATTTCACTACCAACCTAGTTGAGCTGACCTGGTGGCCTCTTGAGTTCATTGAAGCTCTTGTCAGTGAAACCTTGTTCTTTTCCGTCTACAAGTGTTTTAAAGCTGTTTAGGGAGATAGCCGTCTCTCTAGACTGTTATATACTTCAGGAGAACGGCAGTGAGGTCTGGCCAGGGTTGGGGAGCCTGTAGTCCGGGAAAGTGAGATTAGAGTCCCTACAATCTGGGGTTTCTGGAAAGCAATATTTGAAGGGAGAGAACCGCCCATGTCTAGGACACACTGTGTACCAGGATCCCTGCTTCTTTTTCCTTCTCACACCCACACTTGGCCCCTCCAGTAAGGCCAGGTCCAGCTCTCCTGGGTGTGGGAAATGGGAAGATCCGACCTCCACTGGACCTCTCTCTGGCTCCTTCTCCGGGGACTTGCAGTACAGTCTAGGGTTTGGAGGAAATGGAAATAAAGTTTCAGAACTAATCAATCGAATTGTCGGCTCTGGGAATCTGTTCCAGCAGTGTTTTGGGGATCTGAATCAAGCAATACAGACTTAAAATACAAGGATTTAACCCTTTGCACAGAACCCACAACACTGGATGCCCAAAGAGGTGGGCCCCTCAGCTTCAAGCTGCTGGCCAGGGTGGGTTGACCTGGCCACGATCAAGAGAGGTAGAAATGGCCAAAGTAATAATAATAATTGAATGAATAATCCAAATGAATAATCAAATTCATTTTTTTAAATATTTATTTATTCGAGAGAGAGAGAGTGAGCAGGCGGGGAAGAGGGAGAAGCAGAGAGAATCCCAAGCCCAAGTGAGGTTCCATCTCCCAACCCTGAGATCATCACCTGAGCCAAAACCAAGAGTCGGACACTCAACTGACTGAGCCACCAGGGGCCCCCAGAAATCTGCATCTCTAAAGAATGATCAGAACTACAGGAGTTAAATATGCAAAAAAAGAGCCAGATCACAGAAGATGAAAAACACAAATCTAGTAAACATAGAGACTTAAGATCTAAATATTCCATCTCAATCCTCTGCCCTCACTTGTCACCTCTGTTTCGGGTTTTCAGGGAGCAGAATGGGACGCGACTGAAATGGACCATTTCACCCAACGGATTACGTTCTCCTTCTGTTTCTCTCCCGTATCCATGTTCCTTCCAGGGGGTTCCTGCCCTCCGGCCGGTGCTGCCTTTCCTCCTCCCCTAGAGAAGGAGCTGCTTCCCGTGCGGCCTCAGAAGATGCTTCTGCATCAGACAGAGCACTGCATGAGGAACCTGAGAGTTTTTTCCAGGTGTACAAATAATCGGAATTATTCTTTTTGTTTCCTTAATATTGGTGGAGTTGTTTTCAGTTATTTTTTAGCTTGTGGTTTGTTTCTGGAAGGGCAGAACAACAACATCTTTCCTTTACCTTAGACTCAAGCAGTTAGATCCACTAGCCTGCAAGCATTTAGGAAGTTAATTATAGAAATGACATTTCTGTTGTTGAACTATTGGTGTAAAGCCGTACAGGAGCCGCTTGCCTCACCCCAAGGCGTTAAACTGCGGTGGGAGGAGGGAGGAAGGAGCGAGCCCTGAGACGGGGGAGCAGGAGGGGCCAGGGGAGAAGGCGGCGGGTGAGAAGAGCAGCAGATGTCCCCCTCGGCCCTCTTCCCCCTGCGGACAACACCTCCTGAGCTCACTCCTTAAGAAGTCACTCCATTTCTAGAACAGCTCCTCACCCCCAGACCCCGGCAGCTTCCCTGCAGGCGGAGGGCTGGGAAGAAGCCCCACCTCCTCCCGGACTCCATCTGCCCCACTGTGCTCCGCTCCCCTCGGCCAACAGCGAAACGTACTCACAAGTAGGAGACCCTGATCTCTCCCACGTGTCATTCACGGCCAACACTTCGGCCCCCGGTGCTTCAGGTCCAGGCAGCATGATTTTTTTTTATTATTATTTTATTTATTTATTTGACAGAGATCCCAAGTAGGCAGAGAGGCAGGCAGAGAGAGAGGAAGGGAAGCAGGTTCCCTGCTGAGCAGAGAGCCCAATGTGGGGCTCGATCCCAGGACCCTGGGACCATGACCTGAGCTGAAAGCAGAGACTTTAACTCACTGAGCCATCCAGGCGCCCCCAGGCAGCATAATTTTTTTTTAAAAAACCTCTTACTGATACTCTTTTAATTATTTTGTCACAGGATAGAAAAAAAATTCAACCACAATCCAGCCACCACTCACCTTGCCTCTTTATTATTATTTTTTGTTGTTGGACACGAGGCTCGTGGCTTTTTCTCACATCAGCCGGTTTTGCCCGGGGCCCCACAAGACCTTGTTCCCATCTCTACGGGATCCGAGGTGTCACTGTCGAGGGCTACTGACGGCAGCCCGCTCTGGGAAGGAAAGCGCTTTCGCCACAGGCAGATTAAATCTGTCCAGGTCGTCCACTTTAATCACTTGGTTAAGTAGATAATGCAAAGGAAGACAATTTTTTTTTTTTTTAAATTCTCAGTAGGGACAGAACGATGTTTAATTAGGCATTTAAAAACTACTGTTAACGTATACAGACCTCATCGCAAATGGTTTTTCAACCAGCTCAGTGATCTGAAACACCAATTAGTTTCAATTCACACTTATTATCTGTCCCTCATTAAAGCATTTACTTCAGAATCTAAATTCCTTCGTATTCAAGAAGGTGTTGATGTTTTACTACGGATGAGAAGGGTACTTTTTTTTTTTTTTCCCTTCTAAAAAAGACATCCCACAAAATATCTTCCTCTGGATTTTGTTTTTCAACTACCCAAGCATGCGGAGCAGCTTCCCCTGAAAATGCCCTTTGCGGAGACTGATGTCCTTGCTTGGAAGTCCTATTTGTTCCACTGAAGCCTTTGTGGAGGGCCAGCAATTTCCCTCCTGAGGCAGCCGCCCCAGGAGCATTCGCAGCTGCAGACCTTCAGGACTCCACGGTCAAGGCCACCCTGACCGCTATGTGGTGCGCGGACTGTCTGAACGCCCTTGCCTCCGGCGGAGCCAACAGCGCGCTGCTCACTCAGAAGCCCAGCTTTCAGACAATAGAACACAGCCAAGGAAGTCTAACCGTCAGATTTTTCCAGAAATCGGTAGATTATGACAAAGAGATAGATTTTTAGGAACTGGCCCACATGATTAGGGGCGCTGGCCAGTCCAAAACCTGTAAATCGGGTCGTCAGGCTAGAAATGCAGGAAAGAGGAAATGTTGTCGCCTTGAGTCCAAATTCCGCTGGCAGCAGGCTAGGCATTCACGTGGGTCTTCTGGGTTGCAGTCCCGAGAACATTGTTTTCTTCTTTAGAAAACCTCAGTCTTTGCTCTCAAGTCCTCAGTGCCCACCCAGACTGCAAAGGGTAATCTGCTCTATTCAGAGTTGGACTGATGTGTTCGTCACCTCCAAAATATACCTTCACGGCAACATCAGGCTGGTGTTCGACCACCAACGGGTCGCCGTAGCCCTGCCAGCTGGACCCATGAAATAACCATCATGGAAGGAGACGGCACACTGAGTTTGACTGAACCACAGCTCTGTCATTTAAGTGACTCCAAGACCTTCCTTAGGTCTCAGGTGCCTTATCTGTAATATGCATCCGTGAGACTGAACGAACCGACGAGAACAAAGAAGCCTGACGGCTGCCTCAAGTATGAGGCGCATTCGGTAATAAAGTTGGATTTCTTCTTACCGATTTGCCACCTGTAATGGACTAAAGGGACATGGGTCATTCTTGGAGCCATCCAAATCTGAATGTAGATAATCATGGAACTGGTCAGTTCTGTTGTATTCGAACAAATACTGTCTGACAGTATGGCTCAGGTAACTTCCAGCGGCTCTGTCTTTGGAGGGAGTTTCAGTCTGGAGGGTCTGTATGGGAATAGGCTGAACTCACTGAGGTAACAGAAACCTTTAAAAAAGTCCAGCGAGGGATGCCTGGGTGACTCAGTCAGTTAGGCATCTGCCTTTGGCTCAGGTCATGATCCCAGGGTCCTGGGATCCAGCCCCACATCGGGCTCCCTGCTCAGTGGGAAGCCTCCTTCTCCCTTTCTTTCTGCTGCTCCCCCGGCTGTGCTCACTCTCTCCATCAAATAAATACATAAAGTCTTTAAAAAAATCCAGCAAGATCGCTTTGTACCAGGAAGATAATTTATTAATGTTCCATGAAGGACGGTGATACAGGGTGAAGACTACTACAGTGGAACTTATGCATCCTAATTGTGTGACACTGAATCAGTCACTTGACCTCTCTTCACCTCAATTTCCTGTCCAGGAGATGGGAAAGTTGGACAAAATGACTTTAACCTTCCCTCCAATGTCAAATTGGAGTGCATGAGGATTCGTGTTTTCTTCCTGAATGGTTTATATTCATTAAGGAGTATCTGATGTTGGTTAATTCCAATGTTTTAAACTTATAAATGTAGTAGGCATAAAGGTAATTTGAAACTTCAAGTCTAAAAGATTTTATTTTCCTGGGCTCTAGGTCACACAGTGTAATAACTATTTCTATTAACTACTGCAATGAAGCCCGTTAAGGGTTCCATTTTTATATTATCTCTTCAAACTTTTTATTCTCCAAAGAGCTTACAACTAAATCTTCCTTTGGCCAATTTGGTTTCAGCTATTTTTCTTTGACAGTATCTAAGCTGATATTTATTACATCTGTTCTTTCTCCAATTTAATACTCCTCAGTGGAATACTCTACTTTTAGGGATTAATGGTCCATATTATTACACCTTTTTAATCAGTTTAGATATCACCATTTTTAACTGTTCGGTCTTTGCTTCTAAACCGCAAGGTGCGTGAGAGGATAGCTTTTGAAATGGGGTTATTTTCAGGAACAACAGTAAAGCCATATTTTATAAAAAGAACAACAAACGTGTGTTAAGTGAGTAAGTAAATAAATGAACGAAGGGAAGGAGAGATGATGCCAAGGATTCGCATCTTATTTGTTGACTGTGCACCCTAAAGCCCCTACTACAGGGCGTGCACCATATATTAAAAAGAGGCTTAAAAGATGGGAGAAAATATGTACAAGAAAAGAAAAAATATCTAAGTGTGAGCTACAAAGCCATACACCCAACTCTACCTTCCTATTTCTCTTATCCCATCAACCATCCGCACAATGACTATCGGCTGAGCATCTGCTGGTATCTGGCTCTGGTAGCCACTGAGAACATGAGCAAAGTAGGAAGGGTCCCTGCCCTCTGAGAATTCACACCTCCTCCCTTGTCTGCTAAAAACCATACAGTAGGGCAGCAAGTAAAGATGATGTCTTTCTCACAAACTAAGAAATCAGGGAAGTTTTTTTTGTTTGTTTGTTTCTGTTTGTTTAGAGCTGTTGATTTGGTGTTGGGTGTTGGTCATCATGGCATGAACTTACACTGCACTCTTCAGGTTACCAGTTTTGCCTTTGGAATAAAGAATTTAAACTGCGGAACCCTAAAAGGTACTTGGGCATTGACCAACACCAGCCAAAACTGATCATCAGTGGGAAGGAAACTTCCTGGGCATCATTATTAGTCATGACCTCAGGAGACTCACCAGGGGCCCAAAAACAACTCAAGAGGACAGGTGATTTTCCTGGCCTATGGCCATGCCAGCTGGCAATCAGCCTGGATGGGTGGCCGCTTCCTGTCGCATGCTGGTTGATACAGTACCCTGACAGGTGTATGGCCTTGGAGGGTTGGGACATTGCGTCCGTTGGACTTGGCATGTAGACCTAGTCACTCGCCACCCACCCCTTTGACGCTGCTCTTCTCTCTCTGTTATACGTATTGGTACCCGAAATAACATTAAAAACAAAATAATTGATTCAAAGTCTTCCTAAATCGGAGTCAGAAAGACATAAAATTCAAACAAGTCGACTGAAACAGGGATGGAGTGCATGAAGAAAAGAGTCACTAGGAAATGTGGCTGGAATTGAATAGTCTGGGCTTGTCAACGATTTACAATTATTTATTCAGCCTGGCCATCATCGGTGGCGTCCCTGCTACTTGCCAATGTAGAGCAAGACCCTCAGGGACACAGAGATGGATAGAGATATGGCCCCTACCTCATGGTGTGGCTTCAAACACCAGTCAGATTTGGTTTCTTGTCAATGAACGAAGGGTCAACCGCGTAAGCCTTCAACTATGGTGTATGCCGGAAAAACACCAGTATTGCAATTACGGCCACATTACTTTTCACCATTTCTCCCTCTGGAAATATAACTATATTTAGGATGAATGTTCATTAAAATGCTCGGCGCACACTAGTCATGCTTCCTATGTGAAAACTGGCAACTCACGATGGATGTTAATCGGAACATTAAATGAAACACATCTTCCCAAGCAGGGTTACTAACAGAAGGACACTAAACTTGGACGAGAGACTCATCATAAAAGTTATATGACATAGAAGCTTTTCCGCCGAGAGGATTTCCAAGCATGTTATTTGCGGGCTCTGCTCTCCCCTGCTCAGTCCTGAAATGAGGATTGTTGTCCAGATGATTATTTTAGGCTCAGGAATCCTGCATCATCACCCAGCCCAGCACATAAATGCAGATCATTTACTTCTGTCATGCCTGAAACCCTCTTCTCCTGATTACATCAGTCAGACGAGATGCCTGCCGATCTTCTTCTCAGAGATGGTTCTAGAAAAATGATTTTGAAGACTCTTGATAAACCTCCTCAAAATTCCACTTACAGCTCTAGATATTAGGTACTTCCTTTTGGCAGGATGAAAATTCATTGAAACTCTTCACCCCCAAGCCAGACCATCTTCACCCTTTCTAGTCCCAATCTGGCGGAACTATAAGAAATATTCAAAACTGTGCGCGTGTTACTGACCAGAGACAAACTCTGTGTTAAGCTGAGCTTAAATTTCATTTGCTATCATTCAAAAATACTTTTCTTAGTCTATTTTATTATGCAATTTCCCTGCCAACTATTATGCCTTCACAGATAGCTATGGAAGTAGCTCTCCTGATTTTAAGGAACATACTGACTTCCAGAAAGCATAATACTAATGCGTCCACACAGTTAATTCCAGTGTTCTCAGCTCCTTCCTTGTCATTAGCAAAATAGAAGAGAACAAGTGAACAAACATATCGCTAATCATTGAAATGATAATAACTCAACAGGTAGCAAATTACATCTGCCTACAGTATCACTTATGTATTTACTTAACAGGACATTTGTTTAATCTGTTTCAAAAAGGATTTCAGACGGCTTCAGTAATTTCTAAAGTATATTCAGTGGGTTGAAAGGGATTTTTAACTGATAACTTATATGAGTGTTGGGTAGAAAATTGGTAGAAAATTACATCCAAGGCACTTAGAGCAAATTGCACATCTCACCCTGTGGAAATGACAGCCTGGCTGGAAGGGAGTCAGTGGACTCTAGAAATGGTCTGAGTTCCTTCAGACTTCTGTAATTACTTTCAATTGTGTAGTTTTCCTGATATTTGAGATTTCTTAAGTAAGCCTCCAAAACAGTTAGCATTACATAACACCAAACCAGTGTGTTCACTGGCCAAAGAATGTAGCTCCCCAGTGCGGCTCCCGCGCACCACCCCCATCCCTCACCCCATCCCCCCGCCCCATCTCCTGCCCCATCCCTTGCCCAGAAGCGCTAGAATCACAGAAGTACCTATTCTCACTTGCTGCTTATTTGGAAACGAGCATTTGGTGACCTCAAAAACCACGTGCTCACTTTTGTCAAGCTTCTTAGACCCTTTGTGACATAGACCAACACTAACCCTCTCATCATAATCATTAAAAAACAAACAAACATGCAAAAATAAAAAATAAAAAAAAACAGATGATGCTTTACACCAAGGCAATTTATATGGGATGAGTGACAAAGGTAAATAATAAACCGCTGACTTCTTGTCTTCCATTCTCTTGAGCAACCGGTCCATCCAGTTTTCTACCAAATACATTAACAAGGAGCGGACAAGGAGGCACAATCCCTTTTAAAGGCTTAGGAAATACAAACATCCCCCTCCCCAGGCAATTTCAGTTTTCTTTCTTAGACAATAGCACAAATATGTTTGAGATTTATTTTCTCTCTGTTTCCAAATCTATATGCTAAAAATATATATTAAAAAAAATTTACCTGAAAAACTCCGCGATGTATCTTTTGACACCTGCTTTTCTTCTTCCTCGACATTCTGTCCCTCTTCTGGTTTTGAAAACGGTGCCCCCATTAAAACGAATGTCGGGCTTGTATGTATCCCTTTCACTGTCATAGGGACGTACGCAATAGAAACTGACATCCTTGTTCTCTCTCCCAAGTGTGTGCACTTCAGGAAGAGAAGGCTTTATTAGCAGTTAGCCCCACTGTGTCCTAGACGGCCCTGCTGAGTCACATATGCAGAGAGTCCCTTCCAGTACTGATAAAAATACCGAGATGCAGAAAGCAATGGTGAGCAGTGAACAGACTGCACAAGGAGGAGACAGAGAAGAGTGGAAAATGCCGGCTGTCTCCAAGTTAATGGTCTAGTAGGGGGTGAGTAAAACAAACACACAAATAATTGGAGAATGAGGCACAATAAAATAAGCATCAGTAGAAATGCAAAATAATTTAAGAGAAGGAAACTCACACTTACTGTGCACCTTCTAAACACTGAGCTGCGCATCCGTTTCCACGGATAATCTTACAGTACCATTTCGAAGAGGTATTATTACCTGCACTTGAGAAATGGGCTCATTCAGTCTAATATATTTCCCCAGATCAGGTAGCAGATAAACGGCAAAGCCAGAAACGAAGTCACGATCTTCCGGTTTCAAGGACCGGGCCCTTCCCGCTACACCGCGCTATCTGGAAACTAAGGCGGGACCACGTCTTGTTGAGAGAAAAAACTTCACAGAGTAGCTGGCATTGGACGGCTTTGGTGAACAGACAGGAGTTCCACAGGCGGTGTTTAGAGTCGAGAGGAAAATCCAGGCAAAGGTGGGGACATGGAAAACAGTGAGAGAAGGTGAGGGCACAATGGTCCGGCTTACGTTTAAGGTGACACTGGACAGCACGGCCGAGCATGATCCTAGATCCACAGTGCCCGGGTCCGAATGCCCGCCAGATCACTGTGTCGTGAGGCTTAAAATTGGGGTTCAGGATTAAGTGCTGTCTTGACTTCTGATACCATCAGAAGGGCTTCGGGGGTCCTACCCGCACATCCTCTTCTCCATGTTCCTCTTGTAGAGAAGGTCCCCAACCAGACGTCACTTCTTATCACCAAGAATAGCCACAGTCCCCGCGCGTCCCTGGGCAGCGGGCTTCAGTTCCCTGCCAGCCCACGGGATGATCCACAAGCCGGCCGCACCCCCCCATGGGAACCGGGGGCACCCCGCCCCCTTGTTACGCCAGACCCGGCAGGTTCACTCTGTCCACAAGTCCCCGTGGGGTCCTGCAAGCCAAGGCGTGTCCTCTATGCCCGAGCTGTGGGAGTGACAGAGAAATCCCTGGGCGTCCCGTCTGTCCAGCGTCAGGCCTCGCGGGCTGGGCCATGCCCGTAACTGGAGGGAACGAATCCCTCTTCACCAGCAGAGCAGAGAGGAGACAAAAGAACAGCCTCGTTCAGCGGTGTGACTGGGGAAGCCACGTTGCCGCACGTGCGCAGGGAGGCCTGACGTGAAAGTGAGATCAGATCCATTTAGTCGAGAGGGAAGAACGGGGGAGGGGCAGAGGGAGAGAATCGCCGGCGGGCTCCCTGCTGAGTGTGAGGCCCGGCGTGGGGCTCCATCCCGCGACCCTGAGATCGTGACCTGAGCCGAAACCAACGCTCAAACCAACTGAGCCCCCGAGGCGTCCGGATGCGACCTGTTTCCCGAGGCTGCTGTGAGGGGCAAAGCCGTGCCTGGCACAGAGTCACCCCACAGAAGTGGGGCAGCTTTCCATCAGGGGCCTCTCACATGTCAGTCCCTGCCTGGACGTGCTGTGTTTTAACATCTTTAATCCCCGTCCAGAAGCCTCTAGAGCAGAACCCGTTGTTATCATTGTCTTTTGCCATCAGGGAGGAAACTGTAGTCAGGGGTAGGGGTTACCCATGGGGCGCCTGGACGGCTCAGCAGGTTAAATGTCTGACTTGATTTTGGCTCAGGTCCCGGGATCGAGCCCCGTGTAGGGCTCCCACGGGACATGGAGCCCGCCTGAGATTCTCTCCCTACCCCCCACCCAACTCCAACCGCTTGTATGTGCTCACGCTCTCTCTCTCTAAAAAAGAAAAAGGGGGGAAAAAAAGGAAAAGGAAAAAAGAAAAAAAAATACTTTAAGAGTAGGGATTACCCCGCTGCTAAGAGGCTAAACCATCACAGAGATTCCGGTAGCTGATTCCCGGGCCCTCGCCTGTCGGGGGAGGCCTGACAGGTCCCCGGATCCATCTCCCGATATTAGAGACAAGGACACCCCTACACGCCCCTTGTTACAGTGCTTGGCCCTAAGGAACCCTGGTTCTGTGTGGATGTGCCGGTGTCATTAGAATGCATGCTCCCTGAAGGGCAAGGACAGGGTCTGTCGTCCATTAGGGACTCTCGGTCTAGTTCCTAAAGCGGCTCCCAGTGCCCGGTAGGTACTTGGCCTGAGGCTCGTCACGCCCCTGCTCTGCTTCTCCACCCCCATCCCCGGATGCTGCAGATAGCCCTCCCCTTTGGGAACCAGCCCTGGTTTCCAAGGTTCTGCGATCCCCCTTCTTATCCTATCCAGGGCCTGCTACCTGTCCCTGAGACCTAGAATTTCTCTAAAGCTCTGTCCTCTGCCCTTGCTCTGTCACCTGTGCATTCTTCTACAAGAAGCTTACACGGCCCCGTTTTAGAGACTCCCCTGTCTGCTGCTGACGGGAGAGTCTGGGTCTTCAACAGCCCTCTCTTTCTCCTGCCTTTCGCTCACGTGACTGACCTTCATTCCCCACCAGCTGACCGGCCCCACAAATTCAACCCGTCTAAAATTAGCCTCCCTATCCACTGCCCCATCCGCCCTCCCCTTCTCCTCTTGTGGTCCCTGCATTTGTAACTCCTGCGTTTTTTTCCCCAGCACCCAGGCTCGAAGCACGCCGCGCCCGTCCACCAGCCGCTCGCTGGCTGGGCTGCCCACGGTGTTCTCCACACCAGCGCTCTCCTATTCTGACACCTGCCACAACCCCAGCACAGCTCCGCACGGCCCCCGGCTTCCTTAGGCTTGTGATTGCCACTAACTGGTTTCCCTCCCCCAGTGTTTTTCTGCTCCTTTCCACCTCCACACGGCTGCCTGCTCATTAATAAGCCAAAAGTCTTAGCTGTGAACATTTATGGGGAGTTTGGGGACCGAATAAGACTCCCGGTGTAAGTTTGAAGAGGGATCAGAAGGCAGGCGAACAAAGACCAAAATGCACACATTTTCCAAAAACGTCACTTTTCCAGGAGAGTCATTTCACAGTGAAATCACGAAAAGCACTGGAGGTCTGTTTCAGGGGTCGGGACGTTTTGTGTCTGAAAAATAGATCTGAATGACTCCTTCGTTTGCAGATTAGTTTGTTGTTGACAGAAAGAGGAGCTCGAAAGAGGAAGCAGAGGTGTAACATAGTGGTAAGTTGAGGCAGGCCTCGGGAGGGATGAGATCACAGGCACAGGCTTGCTTCCCGAAAGACGAGCCATGCCCTCGGCTTCCGGGTTGACAGTGAGACAGGGGCCAGGCGGAGGAATTCTGAGATGGAGGGTGAGAGGCCTGAAAAGAAAACTCAAGAAAAGTGGAACCAAATGAGCTACAGACACGGAGGAACTCAGCAAGACGCGAACACCGGCAAAGTCCTGCTGTGACGTCACGTCCCGGTTTTTCAGTGTCACTTGGGAGCTCAGTGTTGGAGCCCAGGTCAGCCCTAAGGACTTCACTCCATCACCCCTCCATCACCATCCGGCGGGCTTGCCCTACGCCCTGCAATACTAACCCAGGCTCCTGCCAGAATTTTCATGGGAAAAGACTGGGCGAAAAAGGAAAACCATGGCAAGAATTGTTTTTGACGTAAACAAGCCGTGTGTGCTTCCCACATATTAGGGAAACAGTTGGATTCCACATCAGGGTCTGGGGACTTCAAACAATGCTACCAGGAAGTTAATGGGACCGGGACACGGAAATTACTATGACTCTCCCCTCCATAAAATAAATAAATAAATAAAGTGTAATTTATCACTTGAGAAACAATGGGGGCCGAGCTGATAAAATACCCAGAGAGCCGACGTGAGCCGTGCGATACGGCTGGAGCGGGGTGACGGTGCCCGTGTTTGCGAGTCCTGGCGCTCCGCAACGGCAGACGCAGTCTCAACGGAGGGCAGGGAATGTCATTGTGGGGCGCACTTCTGCCTCTAAGTCAGCCAGCACGTGTGCAGGTGTTAGGGGTCCGAGTGAAGAGCACGTTGTCACGCCGGATGAGACCCTTTATGTTTTTTTCACGCAGCTTTATGGAGTGTGTGTACGTGGAGGTCGAGGAAGTTAAATAACAGGGTCTGCCCAGGAATTGGATTTTTGTTTTTGAAATTCTGTAGAATAAACTTTTCCTTAACGGACCATTAACATTTCACGGAGTCTGGTTGCCTGCTCTGTGGGGAGCAGCTGACTCACTGAACCGAGGTCCTATCTCCCCTCACCCCGCCTCCCTGCCCCCCAGGGGGGTGCTGGGCAAGGCCTTCAGCAAAACCACCAAGGACGCAGTTTCTCAGGGGCCCTGAGTCTCACCGCCTCCTCTCTGCCTCGGGAGAGGCTCAGAACCGTCCCATTCTCCTCTACACCCAACAGTGTCCTTGGGGCCATTTATTCACGCCAGGGCATGCGACAGACAGCCATCAGCTACCCAACAAAATCACCTCTAGTCTGCCAGAGCCCGCACCCCCAGATGATGGCCGAGCCCTTCCCGGGAGTCTTCAGAAGGCTCTGGCTCCCACTATACCTCCCAGCGCCTGGAACTTGGAACCACCTTCAAAGAGCCTGTCTCAGCTCTTCCAAGGGCCTCGTGGTAGCAGCACTTCCTCCTTGGAGAGCGAGTAGGAGTTCTGGAAATAGCTAAAAGGCATTCTGAACCCAGTCCGCTGAAAAAAGTTGGGTCATGGCTTTTTTGGTCCAAGATGATTTCACAGAAATTCCTTGCGAGTGAAAGCACTTCGGGAACAGGAGCCAGGCAGGCATGGGGACCCGAGCAGCTCCGAGTAGCTGTGGTTCCCCTAGCCTGCCGCACCTGTGCCGGCAGCCTCGGAAGTCAGATGAGACTCACCGCAGTAGTTAGCTGGCAGCAGGCAAGGGTCCCCATCCCTTGCTGAATAGACAGGAGGAGACATTCTGGTTCAGAGGCCAAGTAAGCTTTATAATGCTGACGGGCTGGCTTTGTCCATCTTGCCTGCACCACTTCCCTCAGCTCCCCGCTCCGAGCTGCACACCTTCAGCGCCCAGAGAGCAGACCCTGATTTTTCTACTTTCTCCAGCCCCCGCCCCACTTCCCAAGAAGGACTCTATGTATTCAGGGTAGGTGCCCCCAGTTGTTAAAAGAGAGCTTCCCCCCAGAAAAATGCCAACTCTTCTCATCACCTTTAGATACTTGCTTGTCGCCCAAGACCCCCAATCAAATCCAGAAACTGGGGTCTCACCTCACACCTGTTGCTTTTAAATGGGTCGGGGGCGGGGGATACAAACCAAAGTTGAACAGACTTGCCTTCCATCAGGGTCTTCAAGCTCTAGGAGGTCTCAGGCTCACCTGGGAGTTTGTTTAATGAGAGGGCAGCAGGGCGCACTCCTAGAGTTTCTGATTCAGTTGTGAGGCCACCAAACGAATCCAAATCTCTCGCCTGGTTTCCCCAGATTTGGTCGCTTGGTAAGCTTTCCAGATCACCAGGTTGTTTACAGAAGCAGAGGTGCTGCTCCCCCAAACTTAATGACCATCAACCCCAGTTTGAGGCACTTCTCTCCGCAAACTTGCATGTGGGGGTGAATTTCCTAACTTCTTCCAGCAGCCTGCACACCTGCAGATACTGAAGTGCTTTCTTTTCAAGTATCGGCAAGAGTCATTCAATGTTTTGTTGCCCTGCTCCTCAGTTTCCAGGACTGCACACAGAATGATGACTCCTGGTGGGCAGCCTGATATACCCAAGTGAAATTCCCTTAAATCTGGCTGCGTACAAGAAATATCCATGCCACCCCTGCAAAGAGACAGGTCAACTTTATCTTGACTTCTCACTTTGCCAGATGCACTCTCTTTAGTGTTTATATTCTTCCTGCTAGACCTTGAGACTTTGTTTGTAGGTTATATTTTAAACAACATATTTTATCACCGGCCACCACTGTTCTTAAAATAGCTGGCAAAAATGTGAAAGCAATGGTTGCAAATAGGTTTCAACTTAAGCCCTAAGTCCCAGATACTAGTAGTGATGCTTGGAGTCCTGTGTTGAGAAAGATGTCGAGGCTGGACTTCAGATTCAGCATCAATGTGCAATGATTGATTGGTGATGTCTGCCATGGAAAGGGGGATACGAAGTAGCAAGATGTTCTTGCCATCCTCGGTTTTCTGGCATACATGTTGCTGTATTGTTTATAGGGATTTATATCTGAAGCTAAGGAATACATCCACATGAAAGTAAACTGGGTCTCCTGGGACACATGAGCATCCTAGATTCTCTAAAATCTTACAAAAGACACGTGTGCCTTCAGTTCTGCTCTGTATAGAAACATGACTGCCAAGGTCCATTCTGGAAGGAAATACTTCTTTGGTGCCCGCTCACAACACCCACGCCAATGGGAGAGACAACTTCTCTTACTCTCCAGTAATTCCCACTCCCTGGTTCATCTTTAACATTTAAGGAAGTTTATTGAGTTCACCCCAAGACAAAGTAAATCTAGAGCAGTCACTGTCAACTGGATGAGATTTTTTTTTTTATCATTAGAACTTAAGGGGAAAGGGGCATTGCTGGCTGCTAGTGGGCAGAGGGCAGAGATGCTACCAAAAAAAAAAACCCTACAATGCACCCAACAGTTCCACAGCAAAGAACCACTGGACCCAGGTGTGAATAGTGTTGAGCTGAGAAACACTGACTTAGAGAATCAAAATCCAGGTCTCTGAGCACCTGATTCAACCAATAATAAACCCTTAATTTATGAATCACTAAACGGAGAATGTAATTCTTCCAATAAGAGGAAAATGAACCCACTTCTTGTTTTTGACATATGGAAAGTGCTATCTATATGTTGTTTTCATCAAATTAAGGAAACTGTTTCTCAACTCCTCCTACCCTAGTATTTCTGCAAAACCAGGCATAGGACTTTCACCTTTTGATCTGAACACAACACCTGTGGCCCCAGCAAATCTGTTCAGGAGACATGGTTGGGAGGGTAACTTACCACTCCTCTCATGGTTAAAAAGGGTCAGACTAAACAAAGCACTCCTTGGGGCCCCCTGCTTACTTGTAGTAAATGATAATTGTAGTTTTCACCATCTTCAAGATCAAAATATTTAAAGGACTTGTGATTCCCACACCAATAAAAATGACATGTTTAAAATGCTACAATCTTTAAAAAATAAATATTAAAACCTCAATTCATCTAAGACATCGGGGGTAGGGGGAATTTGTGGGTTTTTTTTTTTCCTTTCCTGATCAAATAAGGAACAAAATCAGTTACAACACTAGATTTTGAAAACACTCGAAACTTTAGCATTTTATTGTAATGAGTCTGTGGCTTTGCAAGGCAAGCTGAAAAGTTAGGATAATCAACTGGATCCCAGAGGGAAGAGTTCACTTGTGTAAGCACTGGTTTGGGGAATGCATATTCTGTAGAATCAAAGATTCCAATAGTAGCTGGGTTTTCTCAAACCTAAATTCTTCTAAGATGCATAATTGGCTATTGTACAGTTAACTGAGAAGGGCCTTCGGAGAAAACAAAAACCAAAGTTCTTTTAGATCTTCACAAACATGAGAAGCGAAGCTTTCAACTCTCGCCAAATGCCATTTACCACGAATTTCTTACAATATATTGTTTAATCATAAAGCTTTATCCTTGATACGACATGTGGTCCTGGAAGTTCAAAATTATAAACCAAGACTCCAGGACTTGCAATCGCAGACAGACTCTGACCAACACAAGGCATGTGATACTGTGTGTTGTAAAAAGCTACTGATGATAAGGTTGAACTGTGTGGGATTTGATTAAAGTCTCCCCCAAGTGCTCTGTGAGTGTGGCATGGAGAAAAGTGGGTGGATCCCTCCCAGTGGATGCAATGGCAACGCAGTAAGAATAGTTATTACACGATTACAAGAAGGGTAGTGTTTCTGGCTCAAAGCCTCCAGTGCTTAAAAGAATTCTGGACTCTCTTGGGCTCCAGAATAATCCTTTCCTTGGACGTCTCCCACGGCATCCTCAAGGACTGTATACCCCATCACTGACAACTGTGGCGGGAACAGGGAGCAACAGCTTCCATGCCATCTAAGACAAGCCATTGAAACGGGGCTACAGCTCATCCCCGCAGCTCTCCCGTTCCCCCTTCCCTACCTTCATCTTGACCTCAAACCCATTCCCTGCTCTTCTCCACTCTCGCTGACACTCAAGCTGACGTTTTGTCCCCAGCACCACCCTCCCTGGTCCTTTGCCACCAGGGCAATCCACTAGGGGTTCTTCATCAAGCCCTCTCTCTGGTTCCCGCTGATGCTGGGACAAGACGACCTTGGGCTCCCGGTGTGGCCAGTGACCCCCTGGAGGTGTTTGCTGGCTGGATCACGTAAGCACCCAAGCCCAGATGGGCAGCTCGGCGATGAAGGAACATTTTCATTTGGCTTTGAAAACTCGGTCTGATTGATGTGACAGAGAGGAAAAGAGATTTTCTTTTGCCGCCTGAAGGAGTAGGAACAAAAAAATCGCAAGGCAAAGGTGTCAGGGCATTTCTAGCAAATACTTGGTCCAGGAGCTCAGCAAGGAAGCTGGAAGCAATGCTTAAAAAAAAAAAAAAAAAAAAAGTTTTGTTTTGTCCAACAGGCCGAAGGAGTTATTCTTGTTTTGAGGTCAGAGTGGTTAGATGATCAAAGTGTTTCGGGAAAATTAATTAGATGGTGTTATGGGTTGGGATGCAGTGTGGGTAGAAGAGACAAGTCCGTTCGGAGCCATCAGTGATGAGGAGTGGGGTGGGGAGGCCCGGCCGCTCTCACGGGAGACGGGGAAATGCACTGCAGGAAGAACCGGCAACAAGCAGCAGTGCCCAGGACGGGTCCGCCCAGGACGGGTCTGCTCCCCTCGGGGGAGGGGGGACGGGCACGGGATCAGAGGTGACCAGCAGGGCGTCAGGCCTGCTCTCCATCAGCTGCCTTGTTGGGCCGGGTGGGGAATGTGGGGCCCCCGCAGTCCCTGGAGAGGGTCACCGGGTGGTACTTCCTAGTCACAAGCTGTCATAGATGATGTCTCCCTGGTTCTCAGCACGCCCGGGTCCTGGCCCAAGTTTGCCCCCATCTACCATTCGGGTTGAGTCTGATCAGATTAAATCTAACCGTTTAGAACTGACCTTCCCTCTGCTTTTGAGGTGCAAACCCTCATTTTCTGAAGCCATCCTGAGGATTCTCTCTTTCCCCAGTCCTTTTTGAGCCCTTCGAAGCCAGCCTCATGGGCCTGGTGTAAACAGCCTGTTTTTGCAGGGTCCGATCTGAATCCCAACCTCTTCCTTTCCATCCAGAGGACTTGGGGCAAGTCATTTAAACCAGTGGGGACTCAGTCTTCCCATTAAAAAAAAAAAAAAAAAAGAGGCTGACAGTAGCTCTGCAGGAGCGTTATAAACATTAAACAGCATGCCACAGCAACTGGCACACAATGAAACAGTTACATACTTGGTGAGAAAATAGGCAAAATGAAGTGGGCGTTCTGTTGTTATTAAGACACGTACACAACACTCTGAAGTAAGTATTCTCAACTCGTCTATACCTAAGGAGTTGATATAAGTGTGTATATTTATGCATAGTTGCATATATGTATATTATATAAATACATTGACCTAAAAGGGTAAAAATAAATAAATAAATAGCCACAAATAAATCATCCTGCCCTTTAATCTGTTACATAAAGACCCAAACACACCCTGGCTCTGTTCCTTCAAATACCGCTCCGCACAGTTAGGGTCCCAGGCCGCTCCAGTCATGTTCACGCCCATGAACTGGTAGGTGCAAAAAGGAAAAAGAGTCAGTTGATTCTAATCCCAGTTTAAGAAAGGGAATTCTAAAATATCAATGTATCATAACTCTTTTTAAGTAAGTAAGCTAGTACTGAGCCTTTGAGTAAAAAAAGACGTAAGGAAAAAACATGAATCTTAACTATTTTAAAATAATAAAAGTTGGTTTTGTTTTTTGTTGTTTTAATTTACCTCTCTCTTTCTCAACCCCGGGCCAGCCTCCCCCTGCACTTGGGAGAGTCCTGTTCATCATTTTCAGCACAACCAGTCCATTTACAAATGGGCCCATTTCTGAAAATAGACCTTAACATAAACACAAACCCTTCCCAGAAATCAGAACTTAAATAAGAAAAACAAGTCTGTTTGCTAGAATTTCTTTGGTTACTCAGCTTTTCCTTCTCCCTTTCTGCTCATTTGAGGGAATGCATTGACTATGAGGAAACCACAGTAGCCCAGTGTTCCTTTACCTCCGCCAAGGAAAGAGAAGAAAACGCAAGATGGCGGCTTCTGAGTCACTTACTTACACAGAAAGTGCAAGCGGAAGGCTGTGTTCATGGTGTTTATGATGGTTTGTGTGCCTCTGGTAAACATTTGATCTGAGCTTGCTCCTTACTTGTCAAGCCCCCATCAAAAGGAGTCTTATGGGTATAGATCTTCACCTCCCCCCCCCCCAACAGAAAGCTCTCTTCCCCATCGGAAGTCTGGGGCTTTAATCTCCCTGACCCCCTGCTTGCTCATCTCTGTGCACACACAGGAAAGTGGTGCTCTTCAGCGCCTAGCGAATCTCTTAAAACTTAAGGAAATGTGCTTTTTTAAAATTTCATTCTTCCTCCCTAAGGACTGCTCATAATGATTGGGTTCTGAAGAGATGTGGGTAATGTAGGCAATTCATGACCATTTTTATTACTATTTAAGTTTTGAATTAAAGATTTGGTATTTCAGAAAAACAGCTTGATATATTAGCATCTGACCTGAATTTTTATGGTGTCCTTTGACTGTTTTAAACTTGGCAACTCTCTATACCTCTTTAAGCCCAGCCAGGTGTCGGCAGCAAGCTTCAGCCTTGATCTGTAGACAGATCTCCCATGATTACTGATAGTCCATTGGTTTTGCAGAAAAATGTAATAGCTATCTTTTTAAAGATATGCATTGATTTTAATTAAATACTGATCCATTTTATACAGCAGAAGAATTAGAAAATATATCAGCCAACCCCTCAGAAATAACTACTTTTAACATATGGGCATAATTTATTCTAGTCTTGTTTGTCTGTGTTTTCTACATGCTGGAGACTGTTCTTTATATATAATTTTATATCCTACTTTTGTTTTCCTTTAAAACCATATCATTAGGAAGGTCATTAAACACCCCTCACAAACATTTTAATGGTTACATAATATTTCCTCATATGGATATACTTTACATTAATTATCCAAAATGGACATTGGGTTATTTCCTACTTACATTAACACTGCCATAAATACCACTATTCATAAATCTCTATCTGCACTTCTAAACATTTTCCTAGGTTCCTGGAAGCAAAATTTCAGGAACAAAGGATCTTAGGTTTTAAGACCATTTTACCCCACATTTTAAAATTGGACTGACTTCTACGGTTTGGTACAAGATGGTATTTCACTGTCATGAAGGAGAAGACACAGACCTACCACTTTCAGCGGGAAAACACCGAGGCCCCATTGCCAAACATTAAAAAGTTCCATGCAGGGAGCCTAGAGTTTCCTGTGTGCTCCTACAGGTGTCTACACGTGTCTTCTCACTTTTGCCATTTGATTGATGCCATTGTTCAAAATTTTCTAAAAACCCAAGTTACAAAAATATAACTTTTGCCAAAACATTTTGGATGATATGGAAAAAAGGTAAAATAGTCGTCTCTGAAGAGACGGACAGAGGAGGGTGCAAAACGAGAATTTTACTTTTGCTTTACTTCTTTCTCTGGTTTTGGAACTTTCTGAGTGCACGAATTGTATCTTTTAAATAGCAACGAGGGTGAGGTTCATATTGTGACTACAGATTTCTTACTGTTTTCTTCAATAAGAGGTAATTTTTGAAGAAATAAACAAAAGGATCTATCATCCAATTTATAATGTGAGAGATTAGTGGAAAAAGTCAATTAAAAAGTTCAACTGTTGACAAAATTGTTCATGGTAAAATACGAATAATAAAATAATAAAAATGTAATTTTAATAATGGATAATAAAAATGTAAATATTAAAATAATGGAATCATCCTCATTAAATGAGATGTGTGAAGTTTGGCAGGGGAAATTTGCACTTATTGAACAAAAGGCCAAGAAATAAAACCCTAACTGTACAACTGATAAAATTTTCATCTTCTAATATCTGATGCAGATGAACATTTTCATGTCTATGAGCTCTTGTATTTCCTCTTTTTAAAACCGTTCATGCCCTCTGCTATTTACGTCTTAGGCTCTTGCTGTCTTTTCTTATTGATTCACCTTGCTTTTTGTATTACAAACCTATTAATGATTCATGTGCAATGTGTATTGCAATTTTTTTTCAGTCAGCTTGTTTATGAAGCATTGCAATGACTACTTTGCTTCTTACATCATTGTCCTAGTCATTCCTGATGGAAGTTCCAAGATTTCATTTATTCATGGGACAGAATACGTACTTAGCATCAGCCCCTCCGATGCAAACCTGGGGTACTTCTGGGCACTGAGCATCTGAACTCCGTTCCATGTTTTGCCACAGTCCATGCCCCCAAAATAACGGAGTATCAAGTGTCTATTCTCTTCCTAGGCTGGCCCTCACAAGGTACCACAATCTGAGGGGCTTAACCCGAAAGAGAGATTTCTTGTCTCACAGTTCTCGAGGTAGAAGCCCCAAGTCAAAAGGTCAGCGGCCTTCCAAGGCTGTGAGGGAGAATCCGCCGCAGCTTCTCCCCAACCTCCAGCGGTTTGTTTCCGGTCTTTGTCTCATAGATGCACCAGCTCGATCTCTGCCTTCCTTTTCATGGTGTGCTCCCCCTGTGCACATCTCTGTGTCCAAATTTCCCTTTTCATAAGGACACCAGTCATATTGTAATAGCAGCTGACCTAATGGCCTATTCCGAGGCACCGGAAGTTAGGACTTGAACATCTCTCTTTGCGGGACCACCGTTGGGCCCAAGACAAGTAACCAAGACCTGGCTGAATTATTCCTGATTCTTGGGGCAAAACACAGAATCCCCTCTAGTTATTTTTAAACCGAAACAAATTTATTTAAAGACATGAGGTGACCCTCAAAACCTCTGGGTGCGCAAAGAGCCAGGCTTGGGTGAGCCAGGCTTGGACGCTGCGCCACCAAAAATAACCTAGTAGGAAAAGGTTTGGTGGCAGGAACACGTGACCCGTGCCTGCACACAGGGCGCCAGCATTCCGAAGGGCCCCGCTCTCACCGTCCTAAAACGTTGACCATCTCATCCCTGAGCTCGTGTGTTGTGAGGTCCAGAGGGACGCACACGTTCAGGAGAGCAGGTAACAAAGGCCTCGCTGCGTTCTCAGTGGCCTCGTTTGCCTGTAGCATTCCCTGTACCTGGGGCCCCCCATGCTGGTGGCTCTGGGGGGCTGGGAGCCAGGGCAAGGTCAGTGTTGAACCTAGGAGGAGTGAGCACTGACAGACGGCCCAGGCCCCTCTCCATGTGAGGTAGAACTTGCTTCCCACCCAGAAAGCGGCCACTGAGGGGCTTCTCACCTCCTCTCTTCCACTTAGCCGGGAAACCCAGCAGCTCAGCTGCCGACTGACCCCTGAGAAGGAAAGGGAAAGACAGGGCAACTCTTGCCCCGCAGCGCGCCGGGGTCTGACACTGGCTGACGTCAGTGTGCTAGTGGCAAGCGTGCGTTCCAAGGAGTGAAATTGAAACTGTTTGTGCAACTTTCTTTCCACTGTTCTGCTAAGTTCAGAACACACACGCGTGTATAGGCCAGGAAACACCCCCATCATGCTGTGATTCTGCGCCCTCGTTAAAGGCTCTTCTTACACTTAAGGCTGGCCTTGTAGAACACGAGCGTGGGGCGCCTGTGGGCCTCAGTCTTGGGCGTCTGCCTTCGGCTCAAGTCATGATCCCAGGGTCCTGGGATCCAGCCCCGCACAGGGTGCCCTGCTCAGGGGGAGCCTGCTTCTCCCTCTCCCATTCCCCCTGCTTGTGTTCCCTCTCTTGCTGTGTCTCTGTCAAATAAATAAATAAAATCGTTTAAAAAAAAAAACAACATGAGGATAAAGATAAGATTCATGCTAATAACTCAACCTTTTATTTTTACTTACAAGGATATTAAAGAGCAAATAAGACATCATGGCAAGCTGGGAAGAAATGGCAGAAGAAAACAGAAGCTTTATTTTTGGACACCTTAGACAGCTCTGTTTTCATAGCGCACCCCCCCCCCAGTCACGTGGCCTGTCTAGCAGAAGAGCTCAGCCCGCCCCAGACCCGAGCCCGCGGCCTCCGCAGCCCGACCCGGCACAGCGACGCAGGAGACTAAGCGCCGCCGCTGGAGCACAGGTGTGCTGGCCGCGCGCTGACACCGGACCGCACGCTCGGGGTGACCCACCGCGACGGGTGACCCGACGAACCCGAGCTGGGAAGCCCGGCGCTGAGTTCCCCGGTGAGGATCAAGTGTGTGAGTTCCTCGCGGGGGGCTCGGGTGGAGCCGGCCGTCTTGCCTTTCCGCGCTGCGGCCCCTTCCTCCACCGGCCCGGCAGCACTCCAGGTTCAACTCTCTCCTCCTCCTGTTTCGTCTCTCTAATCCTGCCGGGAAAGTCTCTCTGAGTTCCAGGGCTCGGAGATGAGAATGGGCCCGCCCTGATAACCCGGGATAATCCCGGTGCCCGCCGTCAGTCCAGCCATCTAAGTCCCTGGGCACGTCCACCTCCAGGTCTCAAGGAAGGGCATCTGCCTGGTGCTGCTTACAGACCAGGTGGAACTCTTTTTTTTTTTTTTTTTTTTTTTTTAGGATTTTACTTATTTATTTGACAGAGAGAGAGACAGAGAGAGAGCGAGCGCAAGCGGGGGGAGCAGGCAGAGGCAGAGGGAGAGAGAGAGAAGCAGGCTCCCCACTGAGCAGGAAGCCCCATGCGGGACTAAATCGCAGGACCCTAGGAGCACGACCTGAGCTGCGGGGAGACGCCCCACCCGCTGAGCCACCCAGGCGCCCCAACAGGTGGAACACTTGCAGCAAGGGGGTGAAAGAAACACGGTCTCTGGTCCTCCTGGCCGGGTCCTGCAGGAAGACAAAGCAGGTGCCGAGACGGCAATCCATGTTCCCTGTAACAGCAGTGTGGCTGGAGGGAGATGGCGAGAGAAAGGAGAATTCTAGAGGACAGGGATGCCAGCGCCACGTGGCGTCATGCCGCAGGAGGACAGGCCATGAGGGCGTGGTCTGCCATCCCGACGAGGTGGCCCTCAGCCCTCACACTAACAGGACTGGGTTTGTAATCTCTCACCATACTCCAAAGGAAGCAATTAACTCTGTTGTCTTCATTCCTCTGCTATTGTCAGATACATATATTTTTCACCTTATTAAATACAATAATCATGTCGGGGAGAGATTAAGATACTATAGAAAACATAAAATTTACATACAGCTTTTGCTTTCTTTAAGTTAAAGTGGAACTTTAATACCTGGTTATTATTTATGGTGATATTAAATCTGGTTGCTCTTTTTAATGCAGCTTAAATTGCTAGAGAGGCATAAAGCAACAACAACAAAAAAACAATTCTAGTAACACCTAACAAGCAGGCAATGTGATTTAGGCTAAAAGCCTAAAACTTAATTAACTCTGCTGTAATACAGCAAAGGCCATGCACATGTGTTAAAGAAATCAAAAAGATGGAGGGGAAAATTTACGCCTACATCAATAGCAATTGCGTTTTTATACTGCTGATTTCAGAGTAAGCAAAGCATTAGAATCAAGGAGTATATTCATTTTTCGTCTGCACCTAATTTTTTGAAGTGGAGTATTTCCAGCTAGGAAAAGGCAGGCAACGATTTAAAAAGAAAATGATTTCTAAATGCTTTCATATAAAATTGTAATTTTCACACAACCTAGATGAGCCACGCACACTGAAAACCTTACAATCGCAGATCTTTTATTAGGGATGCTGGGGACAGGGGCAGAGGGGAACTGGGCAGTGTTGTGATTAGCCTTGCTGTTCAGCAAGCAGAGGTGGGTGATCAAATACCAGGATTCAGAAAGAAGAGAATATCCCTCATGGAAGTGAGGTTTATTTCTTTGTAAAGACACTCTCTGTCCTGGGATCGGGAGGCAAGTCAGGTAAATCCTTGCTTTATGTGGAGAGGAGAATGGAGGTGTTTTCTCCTCCTGGTTGGGATGAAAGGCATCTCGCAGTGGGGTCCTCAGTTCACCCCCACCCAGCGCAGCGGGGCTGGAGATGAAGGTCCCCGTGTGAGGCCGGAGGAGGGGGGCACGGAGGGCTCAGCCTGAGCCGCTCCAGCCCCACAAGGTTTTCCTTTGATCGGATCCTAAATATTCAGCATATGTAAAAGCTTGTGAGGCAGTGGCACCACCAGGACCCAAATCGTCATAGTAACAAGGCAGCTCCGTGGGGATCCCCGAGAAAGGGCTGGACCTGAAGGAGGAGGACGGTGAGCAGAGGACATCAGTCCTCTCATCTTCCCGGAGTGTGCCCTTGAGTCACACACAGGTGAGATCCCAAAATATCTACAGAATGGGGATGCAGTCCCAAATAGAAACATGCCCCCTCCATCACAGCACCCCCCGCCCGCCCGGCCCCCTTCGTTGGGAGACTTTCTGATTTATTCCTTCTGTCACACTTGACCTTCCTTACTCTCCTCCCAGAGACAGCTCTCCCCCGGGGACGATGAATAAGATTCTGTCCTTCCTGGGAAGTTTGTGGACAATCTATGGAAAAGCTATGTCTCCAGAAGGTTCATGAGAGTGGCACCCACAGCAGAACTTTAGGGTGCTGGGGCAGGCTAGTGACAGATCGTTATCATCAGGTGGCCTTTTCAGCGTCCCCTCCGTCTCTACTGTCTGGTAATCACCATCACCATCATTTTCTGTTCTGCTTTGTCGCTTACGATGCATTGATACACATGCCGCTTCCTGCAAGCCAGTGTTAACGTGGCCGGTCTTCCTCAAGCAACGCCGAGGAGGGAGAGGAGGCAGATCCCAGTCCCGACAGTCCTGCAGAGGACCCGGGTCTGTGGCTGGGACCACGCGGCTGAACGAAAATGCACACGTTTTAGCTGTGGAGCTGTGGCTGAGGAAGCAGCTCCTTCAGACTGGGGCAAAGTGTGGGGAGACGAGAGGAAATGTCCCAGGGGGAGAGTGTGGGGTCAAGGGCATTGAAACCTGAAGGGACTGAGAGGTGCATGACAGGCATGGGGTGTATCCGGCAAAGCAGCCTGTGCACACGCATCCTCGACAGAGAGACCAAAGTCAGGATGGCACGATAAAGGTGGTTTAGAGCCAAATTAGGGAGACTTGAATACAATACAAAGAAACGTGATTTGAGCCACAGAGCGAACACCTCATCTAGATGGAAGAGACATGACCCCTTCCCTTTAACAGACAGGGAACCTGAGAGGCCAGAGCACACGGCTACTGGGCGGCAGGTGTGTGCCTCAGATCCAGACACCCCTCCCCGGTCCCCCCATCTCCGACAGCCTGCCCTTGTCACGTGGACCAGCCACGCAGGTGACCTTCAGTGCTGCTCATTCTGGTAAACTCAACTCTGCCCATGGCTGTGGTGGGGTGAAGTGAGTCCCCTCCAGAAAGACTTGTTGCAATGTCATTCTTGGTTCCTGTGAATGTGACCTTGTTGGGAAAGACGTCTTTGCAGATGTCAATTAGGCGAAGTCTCCGTAAAACCGGACAGTTCATCCTACATGACCGGTGTCCTTACAGCAAGAGAAGAGACACAGAGACAACACAGCGGGGAGACGGCCACGTGAATACACACACTCGTGATAAAGGCAGAGGTCGGAGTGATGCAGTTTCCCCCTAAGGCCACCAAAGACTGCCGGCCACCCCCAGAAGCTGGGACAGGGCTGTGCTGAGACTCCTAAGACAGCCCCCAATTCCTCGCACTTATACTTCCAGAAGCCCTAGGACATGAAGATTGTGTCCAGCGCAATTCTGGAGCAAACCCGGCTCGCTGTGTGTCTGGATGACTTCAAGGATGGGGTTTACAGAGACTCTGTGAGGATTCACAGGGTTCCCTCCGTCAAGCAGTCAAATCTGGAAGTCACCCCACCTTCTGGGGGCTCCCCTCACCCACCCCGGGGCCATGGGTTTGCTCCTGTCCCTAGCTGGTCCCATTCAGAGTGGGATAAAAGTCAGTTAAGTATTTTCCAAAAAGGTAACATGGGGCCAATCTCAGGCTTGTAACTTGTCAGATCATTTGAGCCTGGAAAGAGAAACCTTTGACTCAAACAACTGAAATTTGAAAAGCAACTGGAAGACACTCACCATCCCCAGCCCCTCCGCTTGGGCCCTGAAACAGACTCTGATCTAAACTGCCTGGTGTTTACACACAAGCTTCATCCCAGAAACACATTGTGGAGTTAGTAAAACTGTAAGGATGCCAAGACAGAAAACTTAGAGGGCAGAAAGTCAAAAGAAAAGGGCTGACTTTTCTAAAAAATACAGAAACCAAGACCAAGTAACAATAATTGTTCTAGAATTCAAAACAGCTTGGAAGGTAGCTTCTTTGCCAACGATGGAAAACTCACTGGAGAGACAGAAGAGAGGCAAACCCTCACCAAATGAGGAAAAGCAGGAAGGGGATAGGGAGGAGGCCTGCAGGAGTCAGTGTGCGTCAGGTCCGGCAACGTCCCGGCGGATCGACGGATCTTGGTGCTGGGTCCCCCCGCAGCCCAGGAGAAGCCCAGCAGGTATGACAGGCTTCGTTTCACAGACGAGAAAACACACACACATTTGTGCAAGTCACAGAACTGAGGAGTGAAAGTCCCGATTTCAAACTCCTAACTGAAGATTTAGTGTTTTGGTTGTTTTTTTTGTTTCTAGTTATTTTTTATTCCCCCCCAGAATTCCCCAGCTGAGGCAAGAAGAGTGGAATTTTGGCATCCTGATTAAAGCCTATCGGTGCATGAGAGCAATACGCAAAGGAACTAAAATGAAGACTGTACACACTGGTGTGGGGTTGTTTCTTTCTTCTTTTTCCTTTAATATGGATGATGAGAAACGAGAGCTTCCCAGCAAAAACCAGAAAATTGAGTTCTGCTGGAATGTCTTCGTTCTAAGGCACGTGTGAATAAAGCGGGCGATAATGCCAGAGGGAGAAGTCTGCTAAGGAAAATGACAATATGTTTCCTTTTTTTTGGTCTGCCTTTGAATCTTAAAATATTTGGCACAAACCTTCACAATAGTTCAAAGATATTTCCTACCAGCTGTAAGTCAAGTATTAGAAGAGAATGTCCTCATTGTGAATACAAACCCAAATGCGGGACCATAAAGCGGTCGGTTTCAAAGAAGGTGGTGTTTCTCGTGCAGCGGGTATGCTCAGAAAGAAGCACGAGCACCGTTCTTTGCTTCGGGCTCATCTGTGACCCTTGTGTCGAGGTGCCTTTGCCCTCAAGCAAGACGATACTCTCTAGAAACTTTTAAACACTTTGCTTAACTCCAAGCGAGGTGGGCGGGCAGGGGGTGGGCGCGCAGGTCGTCCACACGAGCGGTTGAAGCCTCCCTCTGCCCCTCCGGTGTCAGGAAAGTCAGTTTCTTCTCCTCTGCACCCCTAGCCATGAAGTGAAGATATCACCCAGCTGTTGTTAAGACTAAACTAGATATTTTGTGTAAAATGCTCGCCGTCCTTGACTGAATGGTTACCCTCCCTTCCCCCGTTCTATGTCTACTTCTGACCCCTGGAATCTGTGACTGTGACCTTGTTTGGAAAAAGGGCCTTTACAGATGTAATTAAGTTAAAGATCTTGAGATGAGCTCATCCTGGATTTCCCAGGGCAGGCCCTAAATCCAAAGACAAATGTCCTCCGTGGAGGCAGAGAGGCAGGAGAGAAGATCCGGACTGGGAGGAGGGGCGGAGGTCTGAGCGATGCAGCCCCAAGCCCAGGAGAGCTGGGGCCCCCGGAGGCTGCGTGAGATCACGAGCGGATTGCCCCCTGCAGCCTTCATCAGGAACTGAGCCCTGCGGACCCCCAACCTTGGACTTCTAGCCTGCAGCACAAGCAGAGAATAAATTTCCCAGTTTAGTTTAGGACAGCCCAAGGAAACGAATACACCTGCTCAATTCTCAGGAACGGTGGCTTCTGTCCTCTCTCGTTCTCCTTCGAGAGCCTCGGGGAGGCCCCCGTCTCTGTGGGACGAGGATGGAGCTCTCTAGCCCACAACCTGCCACATGCCCTGCCGAGGAGAAATCACCTGCACCTCTCTAGCCCACAACCTGCCACGTGCCCTGCCGAGGAGAAATCACCTGCACCTCTCGAGCCCACAACCTGCCACGTGCCCTGCCGAGGAGAAATCACCTGCACCTCTCGAGCCCACAACCTGCCACGTGCCCTGCCGAGGAGAAATCACCTGCACCTCTCGAGCCCACACCCTGCCACGTGCCCTGCCGAGGAGAAATCACCTGCACCTCTCGAGCCCACACCCTGCCACGTGCCCTGCCGAGGAGAAATCACCTGCACCTCTCGAGCCCACACCCTGCCACGTGCCCTGCCGAGGAGAAATCACCTGCACCTCTCGAGCCCACACCCTGCCACGTGCCCTGCCGAGGAGAAATCACCTGCACCTCTCGAGCCCACACCCTGCCACGTGCCCTGCCGAGGAGAAATCACCTGCACCTCTCGAGCCCACACCCTGCCACGTGCCCTGCCGAGGAGAAATCACCTGCACCTCTCGAGCCCACACCCTGCCACGTGCCCTGCCGAGGAGAAATCACCTGCACCTCTCGAGCCCACACCCTGCCACGTGCCCTGCCGAGGAGAAATCACCTGCACCTCTCGAGCCCACACCCTGCCACGTGCCCTGCCGAGGAGAAATCACCTGCACCTCTCGAGCCCACACCCTGCCACGTGCCCTGCCGAGGAGAAATCACCTGCACCTCTCGAGCCCACACCCTGCCACGTGCCCTGCCGAGGAGAAATCACCTGCACCTCTCGAGCCCACACCCTGCCACGTGCCCTGCCGAGGAGAAATCACCTGCACCTCTCGAGCCCACACCCTGCCACGTGCCCTGCCGAGGAGAAATCACCTGCACCTCTCGAGCCCACACCCTGCCACGTGCCCTGCCGAGGAGAAATCACCTGCACCTCTCGAGCCCACACCCTGCCACGTGCCCTGCCGAGGAGAAATCACCTGCACCTCTCGAGCCCACACCCTGCCACGTGCCCTGCCGAGGAGAAATCACCTGCACCTCTCGAGCCCACACCCTGCCACGTGCCCTGCCGAGGAGAAATCACCTGCACCTCTCGAGCCCACACCCTGCCACGTGCCCTGCCGAGGAGAAATCACCTGCACCTCTCGAGCCCACACCCTGCCACGTGCCCTGCCGAGGAGAAATCACCTGCACCTCTCGAGCCCACACCCTGCCACGTGCCCTGCCGAGGAGAAATCACCTGCACCTCTCGAGCCCACACCCTGCCACGTGCCCTGCCGAGGAGAAATCACCTGCACCTCTCGAGCCCACACCCTGCCACGTGCCCTGCCGAGGAGAAATCACCTGCACCTCTCGAGCCCACACCCTGCCACGTGCCCTGCCGAGGAGAAATCACCTGCACCTCTCGAGCCCACACCCTGCCACGGAGAAATCACCTGCACCTCTCTAGCCCACACCCTGCCACGTGCCCTGCCGAGGAGAAATCACCTGCACCTCTCTAGCCCACACCCTGCCACGTGCCCTGCCGAGGAGAAATCACCTCCACCTCTCTAGCCCACACCCTGCCACGTGCCCTGCCGAGGAGAAATCACCTGCACCTCTCTAGCCCACACCCTGCCACGTGCCCTGCCGAGGAGAAATCACCTGCACCTCTCTAGCCCACACCCTGCCACGTGCCCTGCCGAGGAGAAATCACCTGCACCTCTCTAGCCCACACCCTGCCACGTGCCCTGCCGAGGAGAAATCACCTGCACCTCTCTAGCCCACACCCTGCCACGTGCCCTGCCGAGGAGAAATCACCTGCACCTCTCTAGCCCACAACCTGCCACGTGCCCTGCCGAGGAGAAATCACCTGCACCTCTCTAGCCCACAACCTGCCACGTGCCCTGCCGAGGAGAAATCACCTGCACCTCTCTAGCCCACACCCTGCCACGTGCCCTGCCGAGGAGAAATCACCTGCACCTCTCTAGCCCACACCCTGCCACGTGCCCTGCCGAGGAGAAATCACCTGCACCTCTCTAGCCCACAACCTGCCACGTGCCCTGCCGAGGAGAAATCACCTGCACCTCTCTAGCCCACAACCTGCCACGTGCCCTGCCGAGGAGAAATCACCTGCACCTCTCTAGCCCACAACCTGCCACGTGCCCTGCCGAGGAGAAATCACCTGCACCTCTCTAGCCCACACCCTGCCACGTGCCCTGCCGAGGAGAAATCACCTGCACCTCTCTAGCCCACAACCTGCCACGTGCCCTGCCGAGGAGAAATCACCTGCACCTCTCTAGCCCACAACCTGCCACGTGCCCTGCCGAGGAGAAATCACCTGCACCTCTCTAGCCCACAACCTGCCACGTGCCCTGCCGAGGAGAAATCACCTGCACCCCCTCCGCCGTTGTCCCCGGGCGTCCCCACAGTGCACAGGAGCCCCATCGCGCCTTAGTGAGGTCCTGCCGGAACGAGAGGCCGCTGTGATGCCCGCTGCCCGTTACGGGTACAAATGGCCCGTCGCCTCTGTGCCGGACACTGTCCCCATGCTCCCCACTCACAAGCACCTGCAACCTCCGTAACCAGTTTCGGAGGCGCATCCAGCCCGGTCTTATAGAAGAGAAGAAGGGCGCGCGGAGAGCTTGAGCCACGTGCTCACAGTCACGAAGCCGGAGTGGGGCGGGGGTTGTGTCCAGCCCTCCTGACTGTGGAATACACGCTGTAGTCACGATGTCCGTTTTCCGTGGCTGCCCACATGGTCGTGTAACACATGGGCGTGCAACAGAAGCTCATCGTCTCACGGTTCCGGAGGCCAGAGGTCTGAAATGAAAGCGGCAGCGGTTGGGTCCCTCCGGGGCGGATCTTCTCCGGTCTCTTCACGTGGTCTTCCCTCTCATGTGTCCGTGTGTCCCAATTCCCCTTCTGACAAGGACGCCAGTCATCTTGAACGACAGTCTGCCCCGAGGACCTCATGGGACCTTGACCTCTGTAAGTCCCTGGCCAGACAAGCTCCCGCTCTGCTGGGTGAGGTGAGGACCGCATCTGAACTTCACCGTCCAACCCGCACCAAGCACGACACCGCGCCGGCGCTCATACACGAAACCTGAACGACTAAGCGAGGGCGAGCGGCTGTCCCTCCTGCCACAAGTCACCAGCTCTGAAGCACTCTGCAGTCTGAGCTCATGCGAAACCAGCAGATCCGGCCACCGCACGCAGAGGGTGTGAGTGCAGGCCGTTGGCATCGGATCCTGGCTCTGACACATCTGCATTCTGGGACTTTGGGGAAAGATTTCAACTTCTGAGCTGAGCCTCTGTCTCCTCTTGAGAAATAAATACAGTTCCCATCTCCTAGGGCAGTGAGAGGGTGGGGTGTGGGCTCCGAGGGTGCCGGCCCCGTTCGTAGCGACCGCTGTCTCCGTCCTCCGTCCCTGGCCCTCTCTGCTCATGTCCTTCACGGACCTCTTCCGTGGGCCGTTCCGGAGTTTGCCCCTGGATGGGTCCCTGCCCGCGATCTCAGGCCTGGATGTCCCTCCGCGCTGTCTCACCATCCTGCCCCTCCCTTTTTACCATCAATGGGAACCAGCCTTTTCCCAGGAACTGGTCTTTGTGGAACAGGGCAGAAGCAGGCCTGGGCGTGGGCAGAGCTGAGCAACCAACGGCTGGCCATCAGGTGGCAAGTTGTACAAATTCCAGGGTCCAGAAAGGCAGAGAAAGCTCAGCCTGGACTCGAGCCAGTGTCTGTATCCAAAGAGGTATAATTCCGCTGAATATTTTCATTTGCTACTCCAATGAAAATTATGAAACTGGAAAACCAGATACTGAGATTTTCAACTGAGAATATGATGTCCTATGTGCCCATCCAAATGCAAGGGCCAAGGTCAAAGATGATATGACTACAAACACCAGCAGAATGGGGCTCGGGGCCACCACGCAGGTCGGTTTAATTGGCTCAGCAAACATTTACTGAGAATCAAGGAGTCGTTCGAGCCAGTCCTAAAAAACAAGGGCGTAGAAGTAGACATGGAGATGAGCGTGTCTGTGCTCGCTGGGCTCTCACAGTAAGAGGGAGCAGGCGCGTGGACACAGCAGGGGGGACGTGGGCGCACGGTTCAGTGGAAGTCCTGGGAGGGGTGGCCCACCCAGTCAAGGGGTCCAGCGGGAACCACACGGGGCCCACTGGCAGGTTGGAAGAAACAGGAGCAATGAAAGAGTTTCCAGGAAGAAAGTGGAAGGGAAAATGGAGGTAGCAGTGTGGTCAGCCTCTGCAGGCAGAGGGAAGAGCCACAGAAGCTTGAAAAGCCACTTGTTTCTACTAACCAGAGAAGTGGGCAAGGGCAGTGTGGAAATAGAGCCCCGGCAGTCTGTGGGAATAGAGCCCCGGCGGTCCGTGGGAATGGAGGCGCGGCTGTCTGTGGGAATAGAACCCTAGCAGTCCTCGGGCAGAGGCCGGAGACCAAGGGCTCGGAACTGTTTCGTGGCTGATGTGAACATACTCTTACGAGTAACAGGAGGCACATACGTGTTTTAAGCAAGGAGTCAAAATCAGATTTGGATCCAAAGAACCACCCACCACGGAGGATGGGCTAGGGCAGTAGTTCTCAATCTTAGACATCAGAAGAATTTAATCGGGAAGGTTTGCTCAAACACGGACCACGGAGCCCACCCCTAGAGTTTCTAACTCAGTAGGTGCGGGGCGCTGCCTGAGCATTTGTGTTTCTAATCAGTTTGCAGCTGCTGCTGCTGCTGGTCTGGCAAGGTCCCTCTGAAAGCCAGGGCAGGAGTCTGCAGGTGGGGAGGCCAGAGGAGAGGCTCCCAGGTCAGGTCCGGAGCTACGGCAGGGGCAGTGGGAGGGTGGGGGGTGGTCCGAGGCACCGCTGGGTCCGAGATGCATGGAAAGGCAGTCTGGTGACCAGTGGCATATGCCGAGGTGGGAAGGAGCCTGAAGTACCTCCTGGCTCCCTGGCTTCTTCGTTGGGTTGATTGGCACAAATATCTAAGTCAGTGGATGGTGGGTGATGGGGAAAACAGGCCAGACAGGTGCAACCAGACAGGCTTAAGAACTTGTATGCGACAGGTCTTTCACAGACACGGGCCAAGTCCTCTAATTTGGAGCTCGGGAAGCGGGTCTACACCAGAGAGCAGACTGATTTTGTAGCCATCTTAGGGACTCATTTCTGTTAGCCTTTACCTCATTAGCCGGGCAATCAATTAGAAAATTTCAATCTGTGTTTTCGCTTTAGAATAACATGAAACAGTATTGGTACTTCTTAGTATGAGTTTCAAACACCAACTGTCCATAAATTGTCTGGAAAAGTACAAAGTAATTAACTCTGAATTTTAGATTAATTTGTTAATCACCTTCTTAAAATATTATTCACCAGTGAATGTGGAATACGTGGTCTGTTACGCATCCCAAGGCCTTATCTTAGGGGGTAAACAAGGTCATCTACTTTAGACACTAGAGCAGAAAATGTATAGTTTGTGCTTTATTGTTTTATTAATGATTTTACTCCCATAAGTTAAGTTCTATTAAATGACACAGTAAAGAGAAGTTTAACAACCCTTGTCTTTCACTTTTTCCTATGGGCATTTCAAATTTTATTTCTTTCCACCATTATTACAAATACACAAATGACTGTATGTATTAGAAAACAACTAAACTATAGAATAAATAAGCAAAGATCACCTGATTATCATCATGCTAAGTTTGGCAAATATCACTTCCAACGTCACATCTATTACCCAAATTATTACATTACATTTATTGCTGAAATTTTCTGTTGTATCAGATTTGGGAGTCCTGGGTGGTGACCTGCAGGTGCGCCGCCCACCACGTCTTCCAGAGACACCTGCCGGATAAGCGAGCGAGCGGGAGTGTGGTCAGCGGGGTAGGGCTGCCGCCCCCTCTGACCAGCACCCCACTGTCACGGGGGCCCCCAGCCAGCGGGCAAGCACAACGAGGGGTCCCAGGGCTTGGCTGTCTCCGCCCAATATGGGACTCCGCTAGAGAGAAGTCTTTGCTCCAGGATTCCAGACTTAGTCACGTGTTTTCCTGGCTTTCTTACCTCTGTGAACTCCGCGAAAGCACTAAGTTTTATTCACGCCTTTTCACAGCAGGAGTGCAGTTCCTGACACACAGCGGGTGCTTGCCCTGAATGTGTCCTTCCCAAATTCAGATATTGAAGGCCTAACCTGCAAGGTCATAGCATTTGGAGGCGGGGCCTTTGAGAAGTCACTAGGTGTCGATGAGGTCATGAGGGCGGAGCTTCCGAGATGGGCTTCGTGTCCCTTTAAAACGCGGACAGGAGAGCTCCTTCCTCCCCTTCTCTCTCTGTCTCTCTCCTCCTCTTTCTCCTGTTTCTCCCTCTCCCCCCTCCCTCTCCCCCCTCCCTCTCCCCCCTCCCTCTCCCCCCTCCCCTCCCCCTCTCTCCCCTGCTCGCCTGCCCAGGGGAGCACCCAGGAGGAAGGCAGCTCTCTAGCACCCGGCCACTGGCTCTCTGAGCGCAGACCTCTGGCCTCCAGAACCGAGAGACACGCGTTGTGTTGTTTGAGCCCCAGGCTAGGTTGTGGTGTTCGGGCAGCCCCAGCGGACGAGGGCAGCCCCCCTGAGTCATCCGACAACTGTCTCCTCTCCATCAGCGTCTGGGGCTCTTCGGGCCCAGGCCTGCTTGCCCCCTCTTTCTTTACATATGTAACGGGTCTGCCCTGCAAGCCAGAGGTCTGCTTGTCTCCCCTCAAACACGCGGGACCCCCTTTTAACCTAACCACACTTCTCCCATCTCCCCTTAAAACAGGTGATGATCCAAATCTGTGCCTTTCATAAAGCACGGCGGGGCCTGGCACGGCCTCCAGCCTCCTCACCACCCATGCTGGGCCCGCGGCTCCCTCCGTCCCTGCCCATTTCTGCCTGGGAGGTCGAGGCACCACGAGGCGACGTTTGCACACGCGGCTCTCCCTCCTGGAGCCGCTGTTTCTCTTCCCGCCGTCCTCACCCAGGCAAATTAACGCGTCCTTCCGCGCTCCGCTCTGAGGAGCCTCCTCTGGAAAGCCTACCCCGACTGCAGCATTTTCTCCTACTATTCATTCTTGCACAACGCATGAACCTCTTCTTAGAAACACTGCGGTTGCTGTCTTTCCGTTTATCATCACGGTAGAGTCTACTCCTCTCTAACGTGTCTAACGTGTCTTCTCCACTAAACCATGTCTAAGCTCTGCGAGAGCCGGAAGCACAATTTCTTTCCTGTCTTTACCATCTCACCCACCGTGTTCTCTCCAGCATCAAGACCTAGCACAGATCGGACTCCCTGACCCAATTTGTTGAGTCAATGAATTAATACACCTTGTATGATAAACATGAAAAAGCAGAGGGTCCCCCAAGCCAAGTGCCATGATTCCCGGTGAGAAACTGTTGCTGGTTTTCCTTCTTTGCTTCTTGCCAGTCTTGTTCCCAGTCTCTCTTCCTGGAATCGGTGACTCCAACTAAAGTATATGAGAGCTGAACTCTGGGACACAGCCCCAGACACAGTGCAGCATTTGTAAACATTTAACCCAGGACGCGATGCCAGAGAGCATATGCCGGACTGGCTTGCGGCCATGTGGCATGGAGCTGCGCTGAGATTCTTTACGGTTTTTAATTGAATTGGGGTTGCAGGCCGTTGCTGTAAGGTCCTCCCCTGACCTCCCAAAATAAAAATGCTATGAAACCTCTAGAAAATGTCCACATTTAAACTGACTCTCAATTTCAACCCCTTTCTACTGCAAAGTTCAAAAGTTGGAAGGTCGTCTTGCTTAACTCCTAATTCATTTCCATCATGAGTGGGGCTTTTCGTCCCAATATGGTGGTAAATAGGCCAGCCACTGAGTCAAACTTCTCATGCCCAGTTCAGCAGTGATGAACCCGTAAGTCCTCAAGGAAGCATTAGCAATTCAGAGAGAATGAACAGTTTCAGAAGGAATGCGTTTCCGCCTTCAGTCTCAGCAAGGAATCAGAAATGCCTGACGTCAGCACAGCTAGCGAGACCCACACAGCCCGTAACCCGCCCACGTTTTCAACATATGAGAAGTTTGGGATGTGAAGAAAAGGATGAAAGTACACAGATCTTCATGGTCCCATGCCCCCAGGAGAGAGCTCCATGCTGGGGAAGACGTTCGTCTGTGTTATCCGTGGCCTAAAACCATTCCTGTCCCATAACTCAATACATATTTCTTGAATGGTGAGTGAGTGAATGCACTAAAAACTTGGTAAGTTGCCGACAGCTTTCTAACTACTCTACATGTAGCGGCTCATTTCATGCCTATGGCGTGGCAACTCTCGTGATGCCTTTCTGATGAAGAAACTGGACAGGGACCGTAACTGATGCAAGGCCACCAAGCTGGACACTGAGTCACGTCTCAGGATAGGCTTAACCCTCACTTGGCCAGACCATGAAGCCATGGCCCCGCCCTCGCCCTGCATGCCCACACTTCCCATGGCCAACTACGGTTGGTTTCCGGTCAGGTTTCCCTGCCATGTTGTTACTCATCTGTACAGGTCTTCCTAAACTTCTAGGCTTAGGGTAGATGAGCCTGGGGTGCCTCATTGTCACCCCAGTGGAAAGAGAGTTTGTCTGCTGAGGCGTTTTTTTACACCAGGCTGACTTGTCCATGTGTGAAGAGTATCTACGAAGTAGAGCAAGTACTTGGTGGGACCAAGAAGTTCTTGAGACTAGAGAAGCAGCAGCTGTGTTCTGTTCATCTATCATTGCCCATAGAGTGGCTTCTGTAGCTTGTGACCATAAAATGAGACCACCCTTTTTTCTAACGTGCAAGAAATGATGGCGAAGCCTCCAGGCCTACACGCCCAGCGGGCATGACTCCTCCATCCTGACTTCTTCCTGCAGCCAGGCTGCTGCCTCTGCTCCTCTGGACGACACATCTCTCAGAGATGATGCTGTCGATACCCTCCACCATCTTGAAGATGAGATTCAGCTCTCCAGTCTCTCCAGCACAATGCCAGTAACTGTGACCTGCTCCCAGGGTGTGCGGGAGGCTCATGGCCCACAGGAAGACAGCACCGTATGACACAGATGCTACTGGAAGGGGAGCGCTGAGATCCAAACCAGACCTCAGCATCCCCACCAAACCTCCCCGCCCAGAACACCCATCTGGGGAGGGCCACCACTACCCCCTTCCATGCGAATCTTGGTGGTTCCAACCCGCTGCTACCAAACTTAACTTCCTCCTGATCCCAGAGAGAGTCCGTCTCCCAGGCCCAGGCGCATCTCAAGGTCAGCAGTCACAGCTATGTCCTTGAGGGTGTCTCCCACGTCCCACCCTCCTGTGTCTAACTTGGAAAGCCTGAACCAAACGGCGACAATAATTCACACAGCAATACCCCAAGTCTGACTTACTCAGTTTTAAATAACACCATGTGTGGGAATGCACCCGTCCGATTCCAGAAACTCTGTGCTGAGCCCCGTTTCACCGCCTTCTCCCCACACAGGGAAAGAAAGCAGCAGGCCTGCTGTCCCTCATGCCATGGTCCAGTTTCCCAATGTGCCACGTAAGGGCTTTGGCAAGAATTCTCCCTCTCTCTCTCTCTTTCTTTCTCTCTCTCTCTCTCTCTCTCTCTCACACACACACACACACACACTCAAAACAAGCAACAATTTTCGGGCATAGAGCACTTGACATCCTGACTCGGGGTGAACAAACGTTGTATATGATTCAGCAGGAAGAGCCTGTTGCTAAAGACCGCACGGCTCTGCCAAACACCCACCAGCCCAGCAGGACCCGTCTGGCTGCAGAGGGTGCTGCGGGCTTCAGGGCTGTGCCCCATGGCACCCATCGGCCCTCCAGACCCACAGCCCCTCCCCCCTCACTGTGCTCCCCACCCGGGGAGGCAGGCCTGTGTGGAGCCCAGGGGGCGCCCTTGCCCGCAGCCAGGCTTGGCCAGATAGGGATCCTCATGGGGAAGAGGCCCCCTCCCTGTGGGGTCTCCGGGAGCTGACTGCGCACCCCCCCCATTCTCCAGAGGTGGTCCTCGCCATGTGACTCTCCCACATCCCAGCAACAACCGCACCCCACGTCCCAGTGGGCCCAGGGGCGGGCAGCTCTGTTTCTTGAACTCTGGTGACTGCGCTGTTCTTTGGGACTTTCCAACAGTCCGCCCACACCTTTGAAAAGAGTCTCTTATCCGCCCTCCCCGGACCATCCTGATTTGAAATGCCAGCGGTTTTCTGGTGGGATGTCGGTGGACACGGGGCTTCTCCAAGACAAGGGCCGTATGGCGCACGTTGGAACAAAGGGAGGGTCTCCTGGGAGTTGGCGAAGCCACGGAATGTCTCTCGCTTCTGTGAGGCAGTGTCCCACGTCCGGTTCTTCTCTCTTCTCTCGTCTCCACCCAACACTCTCTCCCCCACACGAGAGCCAGGCTTTTGTCTCCAAACATAATGAAGAAAAGTGTCTGGAAGTGAACAATACAAGTCTTGGCACCTAAAGGCACAATACATTATTATACTTGTTTTTGTAGGACCTGGAAAAGAAGCAACCGGAGAAGAGGGAATTTATTATAAGCTGGATGCCTCAATGCTGGCCTTCCTAAGCTAACCTCTGGAACTCGCCTGGGAGTCTATTTCACGGGGAACATTGGCTATAGGCACTTTCACCCCCATTGTAACCACTTGCTTTTTATATATTATTAAGCATTTAACCCTACATTGAGGTTCTATTGCATTTTTAAATTCTAATATTTCTCAGATGATTTGAAAGTGCCCACTTGGAGCAATGTTAAAAGGGTCCACAGATACTGTAATTACAGTACTCTGAACCAAGACGTGGTAGTTCTGTTTGCCTTATGAAATACCCTTTTGGGACTGGGAGCTCTGAGCTGTACTTGGCAAACAGTCAAGGGAATCAGATATCAGCAGTGAGGACAGACGCAGAGCAGAAGTCTGGGGTGGTGTGGGGAAGGGAGGGGTCTGATGTGCTGGTGTCCTCCGGAGGAAGGCAAAGACAGTATCGGCCTCACCGGGTTGCTGTGAGGAGTGAGTCAGATAAGAAATCTGCAGGTGTCTGGCAGAAAGACACACACGAGAAGTATGATCTACTTCATTAGAATACTGCAGAGTGTAAATCTCAGTGACCGATTCTTTATTGTTCTTATCCCACGAGATGCCTACGATTCTCTAGTGGACGTTTGCTGGTACTTGGTCTCTGAATGAAGGATAAGGACAAAGCACGTGTGTGCAGCACCAACGGCCAGTGGCAAGGCTCCTGGGCAGCATTTCCATTCTATTCCCTGGCAAGCACCATGTCTAATCAAGGATGGAAACGTCCTGGGCCAATCCAGAATGACTGAGAAGATGCAGAGGCCCCAGGCTGCAAACGGAAAACAAAAGGAAAATAGTGGCTGCAACCCAAAGAAAAGGAATCCCTAGAGGAACTTACTAGGCACCTTCAAGACTAAGGATACAGATAATCTGTTACTGATTAGCTACTATCGATCAGGAACCCTGTCACTTTTTTTCAAACCTTCACCACCTTGCTGTAAGTCAGGTTTTAGAATCGTTGTCGTGCAGAAGAGGAGACTGAGGGTCAGAGAGAACAGGACCCTGCCAGCCCACAAACCCTTCTCACTCGAGCCCTAGCCTCCCCTCTGAGAGCTGACCTGCTGTCACAGAAAGGAAAACAGGCCTGTTTCTTTCGGGGTCTGAGGCACAGAACCAGGAACAATAGGTGGAAATGACAGGAAGGCAGATTTCAGGCCGATAGCGGGAAGAAGTCCGTAACACGGCGTTGTTCACAGGCGGGAGGCGCTGCCCGCCTTTGGAGACTCAATTTCCCATCGCTGGAGATTCTTGAGCATTGTTGGGAAGAGGGATATTGGAGAGGAGAATCGAGTCACAAAAGTACATCTGTGTTAAGTGAGCGTTTAGATCTCTTTCCGCCCTCCTAAAATTCGTTCAGCCTGTGAAACAATCATATCGGAGGAGAGAGGGGGATGGTTTTGCTTCCCCCTTCCTGGTCTCTGTAAAGACTGAGCAAAAAGCTGTGCAGAAAGCAAGTACTGTAGGGAAGAGCTTCCCATGACCACCTCCACACCATCCCACAAGCTGAAGGGCACTGAGGTCAGGAGATCGCAATGAGCCCTGAGACCAATATTAACATCTTTGCGTGCATGGGACCTCAGCTGGTAAGCAAGCCCTCCCCTCAAAGGTCTACCCCATTCCAGATGCCTTAATCCTTACAGTCATGCGTTGTCGGGGGGGAGGGTAGTCATTCGATATCTCACACAAAACCTTAGCAAAATAAAAACGAAACACAAAATGTAAAATAAGACAATTCTCTTGCAAACAAAGCTTTAAAAAGAGAGCTGGCCAATGTGTTTTAGACATCTCACAAAGTTCACATTGTCTTGCAAAATTATTTTTAATGAAGCTGTTATTATGCTGCAAGAATGCAATAAAACATCCGAAACCTGAAATTTCCTATTTTTATCACCTCCTGTAAATTCTTCAAAAAAGCCAAAATGATTTGTTTCAAAATGTGTACAGGAATAATTGGATTGAGAGTTTTCATGCCAACTTTCCATTTGGAATGAAATCTAGAGTCTGTTACTTCATAAACCACTGAAAATATGAGCACAAAATGAAAAGGGTAAAAAATTATGGAATCTAAGTGTAATCAAACATAGCACGCCCTGGAAGGAACCACTGATTTACCATCTCCCAGTGTGTGGTTCAACACAGAGAACTCTTTTATATAATATCCTGTTCACACACACATACACACAAAAATTGGTTTTTCCCTGAATGCCCTAATTACTTCTGGAAAGAGAAAGGTTACATACGTGAATTTCCGTATGCAAACACATAATACAAAATGCTAACCCTGCCCAATATGAAGCATAATATTATTCTGGACTGTTCACAAAGGTGACACACCAGCTCCCTTAATTTCCTCTTTGCAAAGCAAATCTTAGATCTTCCTTGTTTCAAACTCTGGCAAAAATCGAATCCTTGGGTGCTAAAAGCAAACGCATCATAGCACACAAGTATGAGAAGTTTATTTCTGACTGTGATTTGTTTTTAAAATCCAGCTAAATGGCCAAAAATTAATCATATGCTCAAACGTGTAAGAATCCAAGACGATGTTACTTATCTCGTGATTTCAGATTTAATTTTCAATTCACACCTTTCTTAAAGCCATCCTTGAAAATGATGAGTCACGGAGGAAACACTCAAACCCTCCTCAACTACAAATCAAGTTTCTGTTTTCGGCGAACGCTCTTTCCCAAGCGTTCATCTGTCAGCGCACCCGGTGCACGTTCCTTCGCGAACAGCTTCCGGAATTAAGTAGAGCAATTCTGTCTACCATCTGGCTGCATGAGCAAAGGTTTTTTCCTATGCAAAGACATAAAGCTGACCTGCCCCCTCGTCGAGACTCACTACAGTCTTTCCAAAGATACCATTCCTCTCCTCCTCCATTCCCAGGGCATGAAATCTTAGAGGGACCGGCCATCAGACGGGAAAGGATCGGAATCTTGTGTCCTGCGTTTACTTAGGTTGTTTGTAAAGAACACAGGAGCTGGAGATACTTCTTTCAAGAGAACCAACATCTCTGGGAACCAACCCAATGTTTACTTTTACTCTGTGACAATTGAACGCATTTTCAGAAGTGAGGTAGGAAAACAGTGCATAATGCAAGCGATGTGGGTCTTACTTAGCTTTGCAGATGTCAGTGGTTGAAACTATCCGGCTTTCACTGGTTGATCTGGACTGAGATCTCCCACCCTTGCTAACAATCTAACCACATGAGCTTAGGCTAACATAGTAGATAAAATCACAGTTGGAGAGGGGAAAAAAAAGGCATAAAAAAATCACTATACCAAGAGTGAGCTGGAGCTCTCTTTAATTGTTCTTTTAATTCAAGGGGTTGTCTGCATGTGCAAAGTAAGTTGGGGTTTCAGCAACAGAATTGGGTTTTTTCCTCCATCTTTCTTCGGCCCCACCGAAATAGTATGCTGCAGACTGAAATACGGTCAAGGCCACAAACTCTGTGTTCACTTGGCTTCTGCTGCCGTGAAATTTTTAAACTGATCATTTTTTTTTTTTAAACTCTTAACCCACCACGAGAAGACCTTTTGAAAAGAAATCTTACTGTCTTTGTTTGCCATAAAGCAATGAATGGAATCGTCATCCATGGGGTGGGGCAGGAACCACACAAACCCACAGAAATTAAGGCCAGCCGGATTCCAACCCATCAGTATAGTCGTCAGCTGAGAATCCTACAGGATAAGACTTAGTTCCGTGCACCAAGTGAAGCTTCGGTGCAAAACTGTCTTCTTTCAGACCCAATAGCACTGACAGAGTCACCCAGATATCTTGGAGGTCCCACCGTAACAGGATTGAGTTGTCGTCTGGCTCCACGCCCCGCTGTCAGAAAAGCTCCTGCAGCTGGAACGCCAGTCTCCAGGGCTGACATCGGCCCCGTGGCTCGCTGGTTAAATGACTAATAAGCAAGTCCCTGAACTTCTCTATGCCTCAGTTTACCTGTGCGGCGAACAGCGCCTCGCTCCCCAGGCTGTTGGGGGCGCGAAGGAGGTAACGGAACTAAAATAAGACACAAAGGTCTTTCAGCTCCTGAACTAGACCGCTGACATTTCTGGGGGAGAAATTTTCCTCAGGACTCATAAAACATCAATTTTCATAAGCTGTGCCCAAGGAGAGCTGGGGATAGAGCTATCGCACTCATTTTCCACCTCCTAGAATGTTCCCCGTCCTCTGTCCCCGCTGCTCGTTCTGGCTGTAGCGTGACCCTTGACGCAGCTCCTGTCTTGCCCCGACTTTCCCGTGGCCCGGGGTTAGGCTTTCAGAGGTGTAACCATGGAAAGGACAGAAAGCTGATCATTAATGGACTCTGAGGACAGCTGCCTACCAATATGAACATGTGACTTGAGTCCAGGTGAATCCTGTCACCTTGGGCTGAGTGACACAGGGTGAAACTTTCAGGCACAGCAAGGGTCCTCCATTTTTTTTTTTTTTTTAAATTACGCGGCTCAGCCCATCCTCCTTACGACTTTCCTCAGCCTCGGATATGCAGACATCACTGGCTGTTACATGGTTCTTTTCAGTAAAGCCTGTTGGCTTCACTCAAAGGACAGTCCATGTGACCGAGAACAAGCTCGCGGAATCGACTTCATTTACAGTGCATCTCAGATACAAACGCTCACATGAGAGCTTTTTGCTTTTCATCAATGATAATTTATGTCTAATGAGGAAAACATACCTCAGGCTTGATTGTGTAAGTTACAGTCTGATTCGTAGAGTTGCACTTTTTCGTGTGTCTATGTACGTCAACCAACAAAGGATGGCCGTCTCAGTATTTACGACAGGACTGGGCGTGGTGGTTGAGATGAAAGTGGGGCCTCCTTGGAGTGATAAACGCTCAGCTTCGTCTGCTGCACTACCTTTGCTTTTTTTTTTTTTTTATTTCTATTAGATGGATCAGGGGAGCCGAGCTTCTGGAAGCCACGCTCCAGCGGGTGATTTATCCGACTTGCCGCTAGGGGGAGGTGAAGCTAAACAGTGACCCCGGTCTGCGGAGGGGAGAAGGGGAAGTGCGGGAAAGGTAGTGACGGCCACTGCGGCCACTGCGGCCACTGCGCCTGTAAGGGGAGCAGAGAAGGCTGGAGAAGAGGAAGAAGACCTCGGGCTGGGAGTGAGGGATATTTAGGTAACATTCACCGAGTTCTTCAGATGAGTCATTAGGAGCCCTGATAAAGCTGGGAGCCTGCCGAAGCTGGATGGCCAGGAGCTTCTGCTTCCGAGGGAAGGGGGGTTTCTGCTCCCTCGTTCATCGGTGCTCCCCACCCAGGAGTGCAGGGGAATGAAGTCTCGGTCCCTGATAAGAATGCGGATCGTGGGAGAATGATCCGCCACTACTGACACCAGCGTGGTCCCATCTCAGTTCTGTTCAGTGTTTGTACTCAACAATCACAAGCTCCTTCCGTAACCTCGGTGACCCAGATTAGAGACCGGGTGCTGGGCTAGGAGGGGACAGTGAGAAGCATGGGGCCTACAGACCAAGCTCCAGTGACAGGCTCGGTGGAAATGAGCATTGCCTCTCCGTGTCTGAAAAAGAATCTCTCCTCCCAGAAGCCGTGTCCCATTCAGCCATTCCCAACAAGTATGGCAAAAGCCACCGCTGACATGGATTGTTAATGGTCTGGGTTCAGTCATAGATAAGATAAACCTGCCCAGGCAGCTGGCGTCTGTAGCTTTGGCTCATAAGCAATATTGCTGCAGCGCCCGGGATCCCGGGAGGAGATGGGGAAGGAGGTGCGCAGGGCAGACAGCCTCACCCTCCAAATGCATGCATCCAAGGGGCCATAAGGACCCCCAATTCAATCCTCACAGGAGGCCCGGAACTTGTCTCCATGGGAATCTCTTGTGCCAAACCAGAGCCTGAACTGTACCCCAAAGACAGTGGAAGCCCGTGGGGGTGTTCAGTTGGGCAGGGGATATTACAGAAACCAGCGCCATCAGCACTCAGTCAGATCGTCCTAATCTTTGACACAGCAGCCATCACGACCTAATACTTAATAATCTACTTGTACGCTCATGTCTTCATTGTCATTGCCTGTCTCTCTCGCTAAAATGTAAGTTCCATGGTGGGAGGGACTTCATCTGTTTTTTTTGTTGTTTTTGTTTTGTTTTTTTAAGATTTTTTAATTTATTTGACAGACAGAAAGCACCAGTATGCAGAGAGGCAGGTAAAGAGAGAGGGGGGAAGCCGGCTCCCCACCAAAGCAGAGAGCCCGATGCGGGACCCGATCCCAGGACCCCAGGATCAGGACCCGAGCGGAAGACAGCGGCCCAACCCACTGAGCCATGCAGACGCCCACTTCCTCTGTTTTGTTCACCAATGGACCCCAGCAAATAACCCAGGCAGGATACTGCCAGCGCTCAGTAAGGACTCCTGCATGAAAAAAGATTCGTACCTGCGAAAGTGTCCTCCAGCAGCAGCGTGGATGATGGCCTGTGGTTTTGGAGGAGAGAGGAAAAACTGGATCCTGAAACCAGAAGTAGGACACTCGCAGTAATGCATCCCATTCCCGCTCCCAGATGGGTCGTGCTATCCGAGCTGGGAGGACATGGAAGCCACAAGCCAGAGTCCGCGGCAAGGGGGCAGGGCAGAGGGCTGAGGGACAAATGGGGAGCGGCGTTTGGGATCAAGAGGAGCTCACAAAGACACGGTGGCCGCTGTCGTGTGCCCGGGTCCCATGTATTGTCCCTCAGCAGCTAGGGGTGTTGGTGGCTCTGGGTTCCCCACTGGGCCCCTCTGGGAACTGCTCTCGGCCGAGAGAGCCACCCTGCCCAAGTTCACAGCAGCCGCATCCAACGACTGGTCGACGAAGGGGCTGGCTGACTGGGGGCCGGCCCCTCCCTGATGGTAGGACACTCAGAAGGGCCACCCCACAGCAGTCTCCCACTGGGATGGGTTGAGGCCCTCCTTATGACCTCAACAACGAAATTCAGATTCTCCTTCTGCCCAGGGTTACTTCTGTCCTTCCTTTACATAGATACCGAGGTCACTCTTCCATAAGCTTGTGTCACACAGAACTTCATCTCTACCTCTGTTTCCCAGAGAACCCGACCTAAGACAGTTGGTGCCAGGAGGGACCCAAGGAATAGACGCTCAGACTGAATACAGAGCTGGATTACCCCCCTGCCACCGGGAAATGAAGACCCATCCCTGGTGTAAGCGAAACCCCACCCCCAGCTCTCCAGAGAAGCACAATTGTCCAAGCCTTCACCAGGATGGGCTTCGAGGGGATACAAGGAGTGGGAATGTGCTGGATGGCTAGGAGGTATAATACCCAGGCCTTTGAGAGACTCTAAAAAGCTGCCACTCATGGGAATGAGGGAGCTGGTGGCTTTTGCTGAGTCACTGACACATTAGAGAATGACATGTGGGGCCCAGGGCTGTGTATCACCGCCAGAAGTAAAGTGTGAAATTTAGAAAGCCTCATTGAGAGCACCCAGAGAGCTCCTACACAGTCGGGGCCAGAGAAGGCCGAGGATAATGAGCAGGGCCCACGTATGAGGACAGCGGCGCTCTGAGACTCGGAGCCCCCGGCCCTAGCAGAGCTGCTCCTCCATGCCGCAGGCCAGGATGAGTGTGACCCTACGACCCGGATGGGGACCTCAGAGTTAGTGCTGATGGCTGAAGTCTGGAAACGCCACGCAGAGCCACGCGGGTCCCATCCTCCTGTTGAGGCTGCACTCATCCCTCGTTCGAGCACGAGGCAGGGAGGTCTCCACACTGGGACTCTTGGACTCTTGGGACACTGGAGAAAATTATGGTCCACACTAAGTAAGGCTGAAATGCCAGAACGGTTGGCACAGATAGTGTAAGAAGTGATCAAATCAATCTCAATCCTTGGGCCAGTTTTCTGTCCCAGAACCCACTAAAAACAGGGAGGTTGGGTCCTCAGGAGTCCCAGTGGCAAGCGAATACAGTAATGAGTCCCATAGTCCTTTGCCAAAGAGATCTCTGGTCATTTATTTAGGAAATCACATACTAGGAAAGTGGACTGCTCAAGAATAGAGGTGCCTGGGCACTTTAGTCTCATTAGGCCGTATGTAAGTCCATCTGGCAAGAAAAGGAGAGATTGTCCTGGCAGAGGGGTTGAGTCTTGACCGTGATCATGAACAGGCAGTGCCCTGCTTTGATACCGTGGGGACCAAGAAGAATATATTCGATTCCCAGGTAATCCACTGTGGGGTCTTTGCGTCCTCATGACCGGTGCTACAGGAAAGCCGACAAACGAAGCCGTCATAGCCGAAGAAGGGTGTTGTAAGCAAACACATAACCCTCTCGGAAATGGAGGTCACTTTACCAGGTAAGCTGCTCGTCCCAGCAGGGGGCCGACGGAGGGGGCAGGCCCCCTGGAACCTGTGACAGAGGAGGAGACGATGACTGTCCGTCATAGTCTCAAGATCAGCTGTAGCGTCTGTATTTGATCCTGCCGTGGGTCAAAGGTCTGTGTCCCCCCAAATTCACAAGTCGAAACCTAACCTTCAGTGTGGTGGTGCTGGGAGGTGAGGCTTTTGGGAGGTGATTATTAAGGATTAGTGCCTTAGAAGAGAGACCCCATGAATAGGATTAGTGCCTCAGAAGAGAGACCCCACAGAGCTCCCCGGGCCCTCCCCTCATATGAGGACACAGTGAGAAGACGGCCGACTGAGAACCAGGACACTCTCACCTGACACTGGATCTGCTGGAGGCTTCATCCTGGACTTCCAGCCTCCAGGACGGTGAGAAGTCGATCTCCCATGTTTATAAGGCCCGTGGTCTATGGGATTCTGTTACAGCAAATCAGATGGGCTAAGACACATCCCACTAACCTTCCTCTTATAATGTCTAAGAAAAGAAATGAAGCAGAGTCTTGAGGAAGCTGTGCCCAGAACCACTCTGTGAAGGTAATGGATACAAGAGCATAAGGAGTGGACTGTCACAGGAGCCGGGAGCCAAGCAGAGCCACCGTCCATCAGCTGAAGAAAGCGGCGCCCAAGTGCATGGCCCTCCCGGGGTGGGGGACAGGGAGCCCCGACTCCATGACCGGTCCAGGAGTGCAGAGGAATAGTAAAGGCCCACCCCGACCTCGGGGTGAGACAACGCCAAAACACCATCCAACTCCAGAGCGCCCCATGAGATCAGAGACTAAGGAAGAGGGGTTAGAAAGAAAAGATACAATAAACATGGAAGCAGGATCCCAGAAACAAGAGAAATTGCTAAAAGGAGAGTGTGCAAGTCTCTGGGGTTTTATTTAATAGAATGCAGTTAGAGGGCCAGAGAGGGCACATGGAAGCAGGTAAACAGGAACTGGACTGGCTTCTGCAGTTGTGAAGTTGGGTGACGGCCATAAGCAGTTTCATTTATAGTCCCTCTACTTGATAGATATTTGAAATATGCCATAGTAAAAAGTTAAAAAACAGAAAGGGAGTGAATATGAGTGACTGTCAATGCCATCTGGGTGGCAAATACAGAAAACCAGGGCGCCTGGGAGGCTCGGGGGGTTAAGTGTCCAATTCTAGATTTCAGCTTGGGTTATGATCTCAGGGTTGTGAGATAGAGCCCCAAGTCGGCTCCATGCTCAGCTCAGAATCTGCGTGTCCCTTTCCCTGCCCCTCCCCCTGGTTTGCGCACATGCTCTGTCTCTAAAATAAATTTTTAAAATCTTAAAAAAATAAAATGAAAGAAAGAAAACCAAGAAACCAAGACTTACCTTTTCCTCATCTCTGCAGCACTGTGCTGGGCACCAGGAATACAGCAGTGAACAAAACAGGTGAATATTCTTGTCCTTTATGAAAATTAGATTCTATTGGGGGGTAGACAGAGAATAATGAAAATAATTAGGACTGGGAAAGTGGCTTCGTGCCGTTCTGTGTTGACCCTGCCTTCCCCTCCCTCCTGAAGAGTACGGATGGAGGCTTGGTGACACGTGACTGGTTCAGGGATCGAGGCAGGACTAGAAAAATATTCTATGAGAGTACCAGCACCACAGATTGCATATACAAGTTCTTCCTGGACCGGGCTGGTAGGCAGCCCCCAACCCAGGGGTAGAGTAAAATAGAAATACAGTCTCCTCCTTCTCAAAGCCAGCAGGAGTTACAGCACAGAAAGAACCATCCAGAGGTCATCCAGAGCCAACCCTGCATTGCACTGGGTGGTTTTCCCTATGGGTTCTAAAACAGGTAACATGACTGTAGCAGTCTCACGCCCTACAACGTGTGCTATTCAAGTTGCCCGGGGCAGACCAGAGTCTCTTTCCCAAGACGGTAGGCTAAAATTCCTTTGTGAGTCATGGACCCTAAACCAACCATTGTCACCAGAGGATACAATACACAGACTGACTGAGGCTAGGTTTTATGCTCCTTTCCTGAGCTGAGGGGGGAGTCTGGCTCAAGGACTAATCACCCACTAGGAATGGCAGGATCTATTTTGACAGTAGAGTCCTCAGGACTTGATGATGAATTTTAAAGAATAGAGCGGTGATTTCCAAAGATGGCACCGCCACTCAGAAGGCAGTTTCGAAAGTCTGTGGGAGTATTTCTGATTGCTACGATTATTAAAGGGGAATGACTGGCACTTAGTGGGCAGAGCGGGGGACGCCGGATATCCTGCCTGACACAGGGCAGCTTGCAAAGAGAAGACAGGCCGGCGACCTGCACAATTTCCATACATCTCACCCAGAATTAAGCCCGAATATAGGCTCTACAACAAGACGAGTTGCAAAGAGATTGGTTTTCCGTGATGCCGTCGCTACCGTGACCCGTATCATAACGAAGAAAATTGTTTTGTTCCTTCACTTACAAATAATAAAGCTGAGCTCATTTACAAGATTACCATACGTCCTCATTTTTCACTTCGGGAGTCACCGTCTGTAAAGTGTCCTGACATGTTATCAACGGACCCACTCCAATTAAGGGTATTTCCCCCATCCTTGTATTTTATGCCCTTGTTGGGGAGAGACCACAGACTCTGAGGCCCCTGCAAGAAATCCCCCCGTGGTCATCAGAGAAGGAGGGGCCTCACACAGTCCACAGGGAAGAGGGGACATCCTGATGGCTCAGCAGAGAGGAAAAGCCGCAGCTGCTGTGAAAAGTTAGCACACATTTGAGGGGGAAGAAAAGCATTTAAAAGAGTATCGGAAATACGCATTTTCAAAAGATTACAGTATCTATTCAGGAAAACATTGAGGTTCTAAAAATAAATCACCCTGCTTGGCCCAAGGAAGCGAAATCCAGGATCTCACTGTCAGTTTTTTGTTTTTAAGATTTTCTTTATTTATTTGAGGGAGAGACAGAGAGAGAGAGCATGAGAGGGGAGAAGGTCAGAGGGAGAAGCAGGCTCTCCGCGGACCCAGGAGCCCGATGTGGGACTCGATCCCAGGACTCAGGGATCATGACCTGAGCCGAAGGCAGTTGCTTAACCAAAACTTTGCTGCCCAGTTACCTTCATTGTTAGTTCTTTAACTTAGAGTACAGGGCATGAAGATCGCGGGCCTGTCAAGGGACTGATTTTTTTTTTTTTTAGTATCCTTGGAATACATCTGGTTTTCCTAAAGCTAGTTTCTAATCTGACAGTGGTTTTTAATCAGTGTCTGCTTGGATCTCTGCTCTTTCCTGCTCCTGAGCTTTCCGTACGGATTGACTTCGGATCTCCCATCTCTTGAATGCAAATGCTTCCCTAGAAGCAGGGGCAAGCGTCTTGCCAGTTCATCGTGGATGGTTAGTGTCTCTGCCAGGGATCTCATTACCTCAAATTCAGTGGCTTAGAAGAACATCGGTCATCTCCCTGCGTGTCTGCACCGGGCCCTGCTTGCGCTGCCTCATCAGGTGATGGGAAGATGAGCACTAGAAGTGGTTGGAATAAAGGGCCATTGAGCCTCCTCCCAACCACAGGAGATCCTTGTAAGAAGGCATCTGCACTAAATGCCTTTTGCATTCTGTACGAGCTTATCTTTCAGAACAGGAGAAGCTTTGTCTTTTTCGCTCCTGTCCCACTTATGTGGAGGCAGAAGTCAGCATCTCTCCACGCTTATAGATCCCAGGAAGCAGAGGCACGAGCTAAAACAAAGAGAATATGAGGCAAATGCGTACGGCCCATCAGAGGGCTGAGTTAAAGAATTCCTTCCTTCAGAATTTTCATTGAATACCTTTCCTGTGCCAGATCTGTGCTGGAGGCTAGTTAAAATTCTAACAGCAAGATACGCTCCCTTGTGTGAAACTAGGTGAGGGGGACAGAAGAACCCAGGCAGAACTTCTTATGTAACTAATTTCAGACACACGATAGACCGACGTCTTGGTCAAGGTTAATTACGAAAGTAGGAACGTTTGACCCAGATGTGGAACGTTTTCCCCGGACATCCGTGATGGGATAGAGGAACGGTCTTACCTCGGGCTGCCGGCAGCAGAGCCTGAGAGAGGATCTCGGTTCAGGAGCTTACGTGGTGATCTTGGGGGAAGGGGAGCACGGGCAGCCGGCCGGGGCAGGAGGAAAGCAAGGCCCGAAGGTGGTTTCCTGGAGACGGGCTCCAGGCTGGCGCCACACGGAGGCCTGGGAGCGGAGCCTGCGCTCAGAGTTTGCCCTAGCGGGAGGCAGAGGCTGTGATTTATACCGCGGGGCCCTTCACTCAGCCACGGGCCGCGGGGATTCAGCAACCAGGCTGTCACTTACGACCTTAAGGACAGCAGGTCCAGCGCTGGGCGGGAGCACACGCCTCCTGAGCGCATTCAGAGAGAACAGAAGAGAGAAACTGAGGCAGCGGGGCTGCGGCTGGGGAGCACCTGCGCTCACAGGGTCTCTAAATGAAAACAGGGACCTGGTATTTCTCCGCTGGCAGGGAGAATCTAATAGAGGGGGAAGTGGTGATGCTGAGAGAAAGGGGAGGGTTGAGGGGCCAGGGGACCAGAAGCCAGGGGCCGGGTGGCAGCTGTGGCCGCAGCGAGGACAGCGCGCCTGCCGGGCCGGGAAGGACCGCACGACTTGGAGCGGGCGGGGTCGGCCACGGGGCGCGCCCTCCAGCCTGCCGCGAGCTCTTCTCCCGACCCGAAGGACGCTCCTGAGCACAGAGTGAGGCTGACGACAGAAACGGCGGGGAGGTCTGAGGACAGAACACGGGGGCAACGGGCACCCGGAGCGCGTGGAGAACGAGAACAACTCGGCTCATAAATAACTTCCTCCACGCGGATGGGTTTTTAGTCGATGTGACACTCCCTGGGGACACGGTCTGAAAGTAAGGACTTCTCGTGTGTTTCCTGTGCCCCAGCCCCTGCTTTCCTTCTGCTACGTTCTCATTCCCGCAAGACCGGGACGCACGTTGGCATCTGTCTCCTAAGTAGCTCCTTCTACCTGCATCTCCTCATGGCCGCGCCCAGCACCTGAGGACAAGCTGGTGTTTCTCGCCTGGACACTCCTGCAGCCTCGTGGTTGGTCTCCTGACGTCCTGCCGGGCCTTCATGCAGTCCATTCTCTCTTCCAAGAGCTGAGGGAGCTTCTCCACACACAGATCTGATCCTGCTGCCCTCACTCGAAACCCTGCAATGGTCCCCACCGCTCTTTGGTGGCCGACCCTCCACAGCCCGCCCCGCCATGTCTGCTTCATGTCACACCTGTCCCTTCATCCTGTCACACCTGTCCCTTCACTCCGTGAGCATGCGAGCTTCCTCTCGGCTTTGCTCAAGAAACCACATACTCTTCCCTCTGAAACACCCTTAGACCTGCCCACGTTGCTCCGGTGACGCCTGCCTCCATTAAGGATGAAAGAGAAGTTAACGAGAAGCGGAAGTTACATTGGGACAAGTAATGTATGTTTAATTGGGGCTCCAGAAGTCACGGGGAGACAGAGAGTAAGGGACAAGAATATTTGGAGACATATTTACTGAGAACTTTCCATGAAGACCTCTCCTCCCCCGCCTCTACGCACATACACACACGTACCCAACACATACAAACCCCATAAATAAAAAGAAACCCATACCTGGACACGTTATAGAAAAAAACAAAGAACAACAATAGCAAAGAGAAAAATATGTTAAAAAAAAAAAAAGAGGAACTGGAAGAAAAAAGACAGATTATCTTTAACAAAGTGGCAGTTGGAGTTTCAGATGATTCCTCAAAGCAACAAGGGAGGCCAGAGGACAGAAAGCGGCACCATCACCCCCTACACACACAGAAGTCGTAGACCAGTGGAAGCGTCTTGGAAGAACAAGGGAGACGTTTTTCGAGGACCGGGAAGCTGCCCCTGGCATCCTAAAGGCAGAAAAGGTGATCCGGATGGAAGGTTCAAGAGGAAAGAAAACATCAGGAGCAAAACGGTTAGCACAGAGCTGGCAACGTGGGGGACAGCAGTGGCGCCGCTGGGAAGAGATGGAATCCTCTGTGTCTTCTTGCTGTTGGGCTGTAGGAGGAAGCTGTCGATTAATGCTAGACTCTGACAATATAAGCATGTGACTGGACTTTTAACATTCCAATCTTTGCATTCAGCTGGACCACCTGCCTCACCTACATTCGATTGCTAAATTAAAGCTTAGCTGGGGAAGGCAAAATTGTGAAACACGAAAGGAACTGTGGAAGATATTTACGACCTCGAAATAAGCAAGCATTTTTTTTTTAAACAAGACACAAAGACCATTTATCATAAAATACAAGATTGATAAATTGGACCATATTAAAATTGAAGACATTTGTTCATAAAAAGATGCCATAAAGAAAGTAAAAATATAAAACATACAGTGGCTGAAGGTATATGTACAATACATATAATATCGTGAATATTACAGGATAAAAAGACTCCCACCATTCAACAGGAAAAGACAACCAAAAAAATGTAAACAAGGAATTTTACAAAAGAACAAACTCAATAATCATTTGAAATGTTTATAAATTTTATTGACATTTGAAATGTCAATAAACATTTGAAAAGACGAATAACCTTATTAGCAATATGGGAAGTGCAAATCAGGGCCGTAATGACCCAGCATTCCATATCCAACAGCTGGAGGAGGAAGAAGTCTGATGATACTAAGGTTGTCAAGAGCACAGAACAGGGGAAATTCTCCTGGAGTTTTTGGGTAATGGACTCTGTAGTGTAAGGACCTATTTAGCCAGAGCGACTCCATCTTGGTCAAAAGCCATTTTGTTGTTTGTGTAGTAAAACTTAAACTGACCCTGCCCCTCCCCACCCCAAGAAACTTACTTAGAAGCAAGTCTGGGAAACCAGTAAAATATGGTCGGTCAGTTCCTGATAACAGAGCCCAGAGTACAAGGACGAGTCAGGCCAGGTGGAGACATCCAATCAGTAAAAGTACACATACTGTCTCCCTAACCACCAAAGAATGTAAACTCCGCCTTTTGGGTGCCAAACTTGAGCGCCAATTCTGACCAGAGTAATAGGTTAGTTCAAACAGCTACTATAGGGTAAATTGTAATTCAATTGGCCACCTGCATATGACCTAACATGACTATGCAACTTTCTCTGTGTATTACAATCTCATTGGTCACCTATGTGTGGCCAGGCTTTTGCTCTATAAAAGGTAATCTGTAGGATGGGGAGGGGTCACTCTCTTCAGAGGTGGCCCTGACCGGTCACTCTGACTTCTAATGCTTAGCATAGAATAGAGCTTTGCATAACTTTCACCTTGTCTCAGTGTCGTTCCCCTGGCCGACCAGTCTAACTTCTAATACTTACCATAAAATAAAGCTTTAAGTAACTTACACTTTGTCTCAGTCTCGTTTCGTTTAATAACGGACCTAACATGTAGAACTACCTTCAGGAAAAGCTGGCAGTATCTAGTTAGCCGAGGAATGGAGAAGCTTATTACCCACCACTTAAATTCCTACAGAACCTCTTACAGTAAGTTACATACAATAATATTCACAGCAGCATGTTTTGTATTAGCAACAAAATAGGGAAAAACTGGAAACAACACACATATCTTTCAACTGCACAAAAGATAAATCGCTTGACTATATTCATGTAATGCCATACTAGACGTGGAACACAATTCAGCTACCCACATCAACACAATAGAAATTCAATAATGTTGAGAAAAAAAAAATCCCCCAAAAAACTAAAAAAGAAAACTAGTTTAAGATGTATACAATATATGTCCTATAAACCAGACGAAGTAGAAAATGTAGTGTAGGGGGACACACAATGTGGGGAAAACTGTAAAGAAAATGATTATCACAAAGTCTAGAAAAAGTGGTTCTTTCCATGGGGGCAAGGATTATATGACTCAGGAACACCCCCCGTAGGGTGTTCAGCTAACTTCAGCTAAGTTGAATAGTTACAGAAGTACATATAGAGTTTTTCAGAAAGTTTTGCTATGGAACAGTAGAGAAATGGTGTTGTAGCTAGACAAGTACGGTAGGTCCTTGAAGATTGTATTTAATTATCTGAGATTTTAAAGATTTTACTTATTTATTTAAGAGAGAGACAGAGCATGTGCACAGAAGTAGGGCTGGAGGGGTCAGAGGGAGAGGGAGAAGCAGACTCCCCACTGAGCAGGGAGCCCTGCGTGGGACTCGATCCCGGGTCCCTGGGATCATAACCTGAGCTGAAGGCAGAGGCTTAACCGACTGAGCTATCGTGGTGCTGAAGGTGGAAAGCAGACAGCCTGCTCAGGTGCCCGTGGGAATGAGCCTACAGAGCAGATGCTCTGAACGGTGCGTAGCAGAGGCAGACGAGCTCGGGAGTACAAGCCTCCAGCAGGTGGGTGGCCAGGCAGGGTGGCCGGGAAGGGGAGGAGCTTGCCCTTGAAGAAGGCGCTGCTGTCTTGCTCTTACAACAGGTGGGAGGGCCAGACGGGTGTGGGGCTTTGAAAGGAAAGAAAGAAAGGAAGGGAAGATGAGGGGCTGTCCATCGAACTTCTTGGACGTCCAGGCTGGAGGCTAAAAGGGAAGCAAGCGGAGAGGAGAGGATATAAGATTTCGAGAAGAGCTGAGACAGTGGGAAACATTTTTGAGAGCGTAGCAGAAGCCTGAGGGAGTGTTGAATGCCCACACAGGGCCTGGGGCCATGAATGTTCCCTGAAAACCCCTGGTGTGTGATTTTCCCAATCGCTGGTAACCTGTGGCAGGCGGAGCTGCAGAAGAGCTGGAGGGCTGGGTCTGTGGCGGAGGCAGGGTCAAGCTCAGGCTCTTCATTTTGTAGCGTTTCCCAAAGTCCGCTCATGCATTCGTCTGTTACTGTTCCTTGAGAGCCCAGCTACCAGGGAGTCCCGATCTCCCCAGTGCCCTTGAAGGTCTTTAGGATGCTTTCTACACCTAGCATTGTGTCACTCACCAAGGTGTGAGGGTTTCACTTAACATCTCATATTAAGTTACTGAACATTAAGGAAAAAAAAAAAAAGCATTCACTCTCACTAGTCACCAAAAACATACAGATCAATGGAAAAGGGAAAACAATGTTTGGCAACCAATTAGAAAACATGAAACAGATAATGCCCAGTGTGGTTAGGAATCAAATGAAACAAACACCACTCACAGCAGACACATTACACACACTATACACACAACACACAACAGATACAACACACACACCATACACACACCACTCACAACAGACATGGTACACACAACACACACCACACACAGAACACATACTACACGACATACACACCACACACACAACACACAATAGACACAATACGCATACCACACATACCACACACAACATAACACACACAACCCACTCACCCCGCACATAATACACACACACAAATATACCACAACACATATACCACATACAACACACAGCAAACATAAGATATATCCTAAGTACACACAATAGACACAACACATATAACATATACACGACCTACATACACACAATACATATAACTGCACAGTACACACTCGCATACACCACACACCATACCACACATACAAAACACACACACATCACACACAGCACAAATCATAGGCATAAAGTAAAAGTAAACACCTAATTCTCTGATCCGAAGTAAGTTATATTCCAGACAAATTACATTTGGTTGGAATATAACTTAATTTATTCATGTTTCTGTCATAAGATATTTGTCTCCATCTGTCACGTCCCCTCCCCCAAGTCTCTGCTGGGCTGGGCGTCCTGCAGAGTCTGTGACAAGGGAAGAAACCAGCGGGAGTGACTGAGCTCACTGTCAGCACTTCCTGCCCTCTCAGCCCGACCTGTCTCATCTGCTGTCACACCTGCCGCCTCCATTGGTTCGCTTCTTCTGAGGTCGCCTTCTTGAAATACGAAGATTCCTGATTCTGCCTTTCTCCTCTAACGCATCCAGTTACCATTTGGCATGGATTGTCTCACTTCGAAAAATGCGCTTATCACTCACCTGATATTGTCCCTTCTCCTAGTCTTTTTTGTTTTTGTATTTATTCTTTATACCTTTGCATTAAAATGACTTTGTTGTCATTCTCTTGGCGTTTAGGTGGGTGGGGTAGGTGGGACTCCTCTGAACTTGAACAAAGTCTCTAAAATAAAGTCTAAATGTGGAAATGACAAAGGGGTCTAGGTAACAGTAATGATGAAACCTATTCCTTCTCATCTGAATAAACTTTTGCCTTTATTCCAACCTCTAAGTTTTTCCCAATAAACACACACAAAAGCATTGACTTGCATATCCACCCCAACCCCCGTGCGCTGCTGAGCTTCTGAGACCAACCAAGGAGAACCACATTTCAAATAAAATGATCTCAGACTCTTGGCAGTAGGAGTGCCCAGCATGATATACAGTCTGTTTAGGCAGAAATAATAATAACTTTCCACACAGATATAAATTGACTCTAAGCATGCATGACTTTGCATTTTAATCCCGTCACTATCGGGCGGAACCAACTTTTATTAGACAAACTTAAGCAGTGGAAAGAAAAGTCAGTTATTTAAAAATGAGCTGGAGTCCCTACTCCTCCAAACAAATAAGAAAATCATAGACTTAAATTTCTGATAGCATCTGGTTTTGCCGCAGCCTTCGGACACCGTGCAGGTGAATCTGTAAAGCAGTATTTCCTGCAGATGAATCTCGAAAGCGACATTTTCTGCCATATGCCAGGCTTTCCAAGGGTGAAGTGACTGTCGGCTTTCCAAAGCTGCTGAGGCTACCACTCCAACTCAGCAATTTCACACCTTCCTCCCTTACCCACTACCCTCCGCTCCCTCTGCAAACACACACGCATTCAGCAATACCAGAAAGATGGTGTGGTGGGCCCATGTCAGAGGTTTTAGTGGTGCTGCTGATAGGAAATGCAAAGGCCTTTTTAAAAAAGCAGAATTGGTGTGAGAAGGGGTAGAGAGTTTCCAGGAAGTTGGAGAGAACAACAACAAACCTTCAGTTTCTTGTTCTGTTTTCTTTTAAAGATGATGGACTTAGGGGCACCTGGGTGGCTCAGTCAGTTAAGTGTCTGCCTTCAGCTCAGGTCAGGATGTCAGGGATCTCATGATCCCGAGTCCCAGGTCTGCTCAGTGGGGAGTCTGCTTCTTCCTCTCCCTCTCCCCCTGCCTTCCCCGCACCGGCTTGTGCTCTCTCTCTCTCTCTCTCTCTCTCAAACAAATCAATAAAATCTTAAAAAAATAAAAAGATGATGGACTTAAATAAGGACTCTGGGCTTCTTCAGCTCTAGCCCCATCGTGGACTCTGAGCAGAATGACTGAGGTCAGGAGCCTTGTCCTTCTTGTCATTGCTTCGTCTGCAGAACCCAGGATGCGTTTTGGTTGGGTGAATAAATAGAACCAGTAAAGGGAAAATAGCTCAGTAATAAGCCTGCATATATACTCTGAAATATTATGTAACACTAAAAAAATGACTTAAATCTATATGCACTGACAGGCAGAAACTCTAAGACATATGGTTAAGGCAAAAAGTTGAAGAAAAAAATATATTTGATAAATATAAGAAAAATTCTAGAGGCTTGTGTGCCAGATGTAATAGATGTTATCTCTGGAAACAGAAAGGCCAAGGAGACCATGTTTCAGCCATATTATTTGAATATTTTTAATAAGAGTGCCTTCACAAATTACTTGGGTAGATAAAAAATAAAGCAAATGATTCCAGTTGCCAACTGATATTTTTGGTTTAGTACTTGTGTAGTAAGCGTCCACATTTTTATTCATCTTTTTAATTTCCTCTTTGCTTTTCATTTTTCTTACTCTATGCTTTAAAAATTAATTTTTAGTAATTCCCATTTGCCCTGGATAACATATTTTTACTGTAACACGTAACATGCCTATTTTTTTGCTTTGATCTCGTGTAATAAACACACACTTAACAAAAATTGAACTATGCTATTTTCAATCTGCATACTTTTTAATTACATATTAGATTTTTCCATGTAAGTATCATAGTTTTATGTCGGGATTCATAATGACTTTATCCTATTCCTTTGCACAGATGTATTAAATTCCTACAGTGCCCTATTTTTAGATATTTATATTGTATTCTAATTTTTAAAATAGCAATTTTAAGAAATATAAGTTTGGATTTGATTAGTTTATGTTTTTTAAAAAGCTATAGTAGTGCCAGTTACTATCCAGAAAAGTTGCACTAATTTAAATTTGTAGTATACAGGAATTCACGTTCCCCTTTTAATACGAGGAAATTAATTTAGCATTTAAAAAAAAATCTTTGTTATATGGTAAGAGGGAAATAGAATCATGTTGTTTTAATGTATCATTCTTTAATTATAAGTAAAAAAAAATGTTAATATTTGTCTAATTCTTTAGAGAAGTACCTGTTCATGGGTATTCATTTTACATACTGGGTTTTCATTTTTCCTACTGATTTATAAGCTCTCTTTATATACTAAGGTTATTAGGTCTTTGCAACATATACCGAAATCTTTTTTACCAAGTTATATAACGTTAAACACTATCTCCAATTTTTTTTTGTCATAAGAAGCTTTAAGTTCTTATTTATTAAAATTAAGTAATATGTTCCCTTATTGGTTTTTCCTTAGGATTATGTTTAAACAATCACCCAGGATACACATGTAAGAAAATATAATTTCTCAAAGCACTGGCATAGTTTTGATTTTTAATCAAAATTTATACTTTAAATACTTAAAGTATAAATTAAAAAAATACACCAGGGTGCAAAAAACATAAAAACATAAATTTAAAACAAATTAAAAACTTTAAATCTCCTGGAATCACTTACTTACTTACTTACTTCATTTATATGCCTACCGGTAGGAAATGATATTTATTTTTTCCTAGGTGGTTAATTATCCTGATACCAGTAGATAAATGTCATTTACTTGTCTACTGTTTTGTGATGCCATTTTCAGTATATGCTAATTTTTTACATAAACCTGAGTCCATTTCTGCATGCTCCTCCCTTCCTTCCTTTCTTCCTTTATTCACTCAGCCAATTTTTCTTGAAGAAATATTGTGTTCTAGGCACACACGATTCAGCAGCACTGAATGAAATGGATGAGACCCCGGCCTTCTTTGATTTCTGTTCAACAAGTATCACAGGCAATGAACAAATGGGGATAAACAGGAAGAGGAGAAACAAAGCCAAGTAAAGCAGTAGAGCAACGGTGTGGACAGGAAGACAGCTATTTTAGCAAAAGTGATCAGAACAGGCCTCTGTGAAGGATGATAACTGAGCAGACGCCTGAAAGAAGCAAAAGGAACATGAAAAATGCAAGGGAGTCCCCCATGTAGTAGAGAAAAAAAAAACCGTGAAAGTCTGGGGGCAGAGGAACGGCAAGTGCAAAGACACTGGGGCAGGATCAGGTTTGGTATTGGGGGGGCAGGAGCACAAAGGCTAAAACTGCTAGATGGAAATCACTGAGCAGAAGTTCAGAGATTTACATGAGGGTCTTTGCAGGCTGTGGGATGAAGAGTCTGTTGCTACAGAGTGTGGTTGGATTTCCATGGCTGAAAAGAGCACCCTCGTGGAGCACTCCCTGGAGGTCAGGCGTGCAGGAACAGGGCTGGGAGGCCAGTTAGGAAGCACCTGGGGTCATTCAAGAGGGACAGAGGCAGCAGTTCTGAGGACAGTTGGGAGTGATCAAACTCAAACGTAGTTATGTTCAAGCTTACGGGACTGGGGGATTTGCTAGATGTAAAAGAAGGGCATTTGGATACCGTAACTGAGGTGCTGAAGACTGAGCTACATCAAAGTTCCAGGGAGGAACATCCAGAGCTTTGTGTTACATATGCTAGGGTTGAAATTCTTTCTCCCTGTCAAGTGGTGGCGTAGAGCAGGTGGTAGGACCTCCCTCAGGAGGAACGTTCCAGCTGGAAATACAAGTCTGGGAGGGTCAGTAGCATTCCAGAGTCTGCAGGGACCCAGGGTCTCCTGAACACAAAGTGTAAACATGAGGCTCAGAGGGCTGGGGAGGGAAGGAGAACACAGAGGAACAGCCAGTGCGGGAGGCCAGGGGATGGGTCCCTGAAGCCCAGAAAGGAAAGTGCTTTACGAAGGAGGGGACATCTGCTCCTTGCAAGCTGCTGAGGAGTGAAATGGGCACTGCAAAAGGACCCTTGGGTTTGGTCATTGGCATGGCCAGAGTTGCTGCAGTGGAGGAACAGGGCTCCCAGCTGGAGAGAGCAGGCGTGAAGACACAGACAAAGGGAAGATAGAAACAGGCATCTGGAGGGGTGCATAGTCATGGAGTTTTGTTTTGTTTTGTTTTGCTTTTTTAATGGGAGCTAACTCAGCATTTTTGTACATTCATGAACTAACTCAGGAGAAAGAAGAAGTTAGCCATGCCAATGAGAGGGGCAAAGGCAGGAACAAGGGAGGATGGGGGTGTCCGTACCCATCACGGGGTTGAGCTGTGTTCAGGGCAAGGACGTTTCTTTCCTTTCTGTTCCATCCCATTTATCTGTGGCTCAAACACTGGCCTAAACCCACTTAGTTCCATAAATCTGTGGAACATTTTAATGTCTGATAAAGCAGGAGAAATCTTGTTAACATTATTTTTAGTCCTCATTTAAAAAATTAACATATGTATTTCCAACTGACCTGTTTTTTCTTTTATTTTTACTTGTATCAAATTCATTTCACTTGAAGTGATCATATATTCATATGGTCCAAAATTCTGAAGTTACAAGAGGCATAGAAATGAAAAAACTCTCCCTTTTGTCAGTGTCTCCCTAATATGCATTTCCCCCCACCTGGAGGCCCACAATGTCACCATCTCTTGAATATTACATCAGAAATATTTTATGCCTGTACACACACTTATATTCCTTCTTTCTCTTTCCTTATTATATAATCAGTGACACAGAGGTCTGCCTGTTGCTTTCTTTACTTAATATAGACCAGAGATTATTTAATACCAGTAACTAAGGAACATTCTCATTCTTAAAAAAAGAATTCTAAAGAAAAAGTCTTATGAGTAAATGGAGAAAGACTCCCTAAGAGAAACAAAGGACCATAAGTAAGAAATGGCATGATTAAATAAACAAACAAACAAATAAGTAAATGGGAAAATCAAACAGAAATGAACATCAATTAGAAGGTCAACAAATGGAGCGCCTGGGTGGCTCAGTGGGTTAAAGCCTCTGCCTTCTGCTCAGGTCACGGTCCCAGGGTTCTGGGATCGAGTCCCGCATCGGGCTCTCTGCTCAGCAGGGAGCCTGCTTCCTCCTCTCTCTCTGCCTGCCTCTCTGCCTACTTGTGATCTCTGCCTGTCAAATAAATAAATAAAATCTTTAAAAGAAAAATACAGGTGAACAAAGGATACGAGATACTCAATAAAAACGGAGAGGAACAGGAGGTAGAAATGAGGAAAGTGAAGAACGGACACTGGAAGTTTAGAACCATCAGAGAGATGATAAAAGAGATGGAAGACTACATCAGAAAACAACGTCTGCGTGGCTAGACGCTCCCTATTTGTAATGACAGTAATCATAGTCACAGTAAAATGGGACATATATTTAAATACATAATTTAAAAGATTTCCCGATGTAAAAGAATGTATGATTTTAAATACCAAAAGCCCACACTGTGTCTGAGAAACTGATGAGAATCTTCAAGGAACATGTGCATCCTAGTGAGGTTACTCAGCCGTGAAGATCAAGACAGACAGCTTTGGGAGGGTGGGCAAAAGGATCGTCTGGCTTCTGGTTATTTCACGACAATGACCAACCCTGAGGACAATGTGGCAGTAACTCTGAAGACAATGAAGCACGAAGGAGAAGATTAAAAACAGTACCAAGAACAAAAAAAGCGCAGGACACAAGGATTTTATTTCCAACCAAGCTGTCCTTCAAACACAGGCGACAGGCACCTTTGAAGTTGCCCACATTCAGAGACCGTGACTCCCAGGAGACATTCCCGAGGAACTCTCTGAGGAGGAATTTCAGTTTACCGGGAGCACTGCTTCGGGACTGGTTCTGAACGGGGTGATAAAGGGCAAGGAGAGCAACGTGCAAGCCACACGTGCTGATGTGGAGGTCACTCGACCAAGGGCCACGTGGGGGATGAGAATGGGAGGGACAGGCAATGCCTTGGTGGTGCCTGGGGTCTGCAGGAGCAGAGTCTACTGCTCAAATATAAATACCGAAAAATATGTAATGACTAACAAAATCAGGCTATAGACGAAAAGAGGGAGGGGGAGATTCAAATGTCATCGATGACGTCTGAAAAATGGGAGGACCAAAAGTGTGGGTAATATTATATTTATACAAGGGTTAAGCGTCTGACTCTTGGTTTCGGCTGGGGTCATGATCTCGGGGTCATGATCTCAGGGTCCTGGGATGGAGCCCTGCATAGAGCCCCACCTCTGGGGATAGGGGTCAATGCTCAGCAGGGAGTTCCCTTGAAGATTCTCTCTTTCTGCCCCTTCCCGCTCTCAAATAATAAATCTTTCAAAAAAATATATTTGTACAAGTAGCCAATAAAATGAGACTAGATACCTTAAATATAAAGACTCTATACCAAAAGCAAAGAAAACAAACCATATAGAGTCTTTTTTTTTAAAAAAAAAGCCCTAGAAACTGAAATATAACTTAAAATAATGGGACAGCACTAATACCAAATGTATGTGTTAATTGTTAATGAAAATAGGATTAAATTGCTTACTAAAAGCGAAAGATCTTCAGGTTTTATCACAAAGCAAAATCCGACTCAACACTGTGCACGAAAGACATACCCCATAAAGGTGATTCAGTTCAGTTAAAGAGATGAGCAAAGTACAGCTAAGTATATACACATAAAAAGAAAACTGTGCTCCTGATGGGAAGTCAGGCAGGTTGGAATTCTGCCCCCAAATCATCAGAAATGACAAGAAGAGCGCTTTGTAATGAACTAAATACCCAGCAGCAACATTCACAGAGAAAAGGTAGGAGACTGAAGGGGAAACAGACACGATCCACCAGCAGGGAGAGATTTTAATTCAACTATAAATGTGTGTCAGATTCACAGGACAATAGGCACCAATAATCAAGACCCAATATATCAGTAAACTGGGGGGAAATATTTTCAGTTATGTCTGAGACAAAGGACTGAGCTTCCTGATATGAAAGAATTCTGAGAAATTGAAGGAAAAAACAAAAAATTTAAAAAGTGGGGGAAAAAAAACATGCGAAGGATGTGGACTGCTCACAGCAACACCAATGCCAATAACCCTTATGCATATGAAATGCCCAACCTCAGCCATGAGAAGAAAACTAGTTCTACAAATTACACTGAGATGCACAATTTCTCACCAAACAGGAAGTAGCTTCTCAACTTTCAAAATATACTGTGCGGGAAAGTGATTCTCTTACAGAGCTGGTGGGACAATCACAATGCTCCCGGTGGAGGCAGCCACGCTGGCAAATCCGGAAGCATTTCTGTCATGTCCGTGGAGTGTGATCAGGAGGCCCCCACATTCACGGGTGCAGCAGGAACTGCCTTGACAGAAAGAAAACCAGGAAGGATGTGCTGTTAGTGTGATGAAATTCAGCGAATAAAAATATAGGTCATCCCATTAAATCTGAATCTCAAATAAACAATGCATTATTTTAGTATACAGATGTCCCCTACAATAAGGAGGTCCCCTGCAGTAATTGTGACATACTCCCAGTATCACTGGTTAGAAATCTGTGGCAAGGCACTTGACACAGGACTTTGGTTAGTGAGGATAGGCCCGCCCTCCCACCCCTGTCCGCTTTTGGGGTTGATAACCACACCAACTGTACTTCGGGGTCTCTGGTGGAGTGGAGGTCCCCACGGTGAGGGGTGGGCCTGAGCAAAGCCACCCCTCAGGAAGCACTGAGGCTGGGCCTGCTGTGAGTACAGACAGCCAGTGAGACCAAGAAGTGGCCTCGGGCACTTGCGATACATGGTGGCCATGTCTGCTGGTAACCATCATAGGAAGGAGAGTTGAAGACTGAGATCAGACACGTTTCTGCTTCATGATAGCTTCCTCTCAGATAAACATCAGACGCACAATTCAAACGAGAACCTCTAAGGTTTTGGCTGGTAAGATGACAACATGAAAAAAATCAGAGCTCTGCGTGGAGCTCTGCAGTGGACCTCCTGTGGCCTCTTCTTCTGCAGTTAAGGATTAAGGAACATGAGTGCCAGGCAGGGTAGGTGTTTTGCTCAACTCAGACAGAAACTGCTGAATGTCCTTAGCTCAATGCCTCCCCATCATCCTTGCATGCCATGTGAAACATTTATTATTCGTAAAAGGTGTTGGGATGGTTTGTACACACACCTGCACACATCTCAGACTCTTGTCAAGAGGTGGAGTCTAGACTCCTCACCTTACTTACATCTGAGTTGACCTTAGTGACTCCCTTGTAAGCAATAGCATGGAGCAGAAGTGAGCAACATGGCTTCACCGGTGAGCAACGCAGGTGAGAAAAGGCTGTCTGGCTTCTGCTACCTTCATTCTTGGGTTGCTGACCTTGGAGCACTGAGCTACCACGAGGCCGCCATGTTGTGAGGAAGCCCAGACCACAGGAGGAGGCCACGTGTAGGTAAGACAGCTGACCACCTCCAAGAAGCACCAGCATTGATGTTTTCTTCCTACTGCTAACAATTATTAGATGGGAAGTGAAGAAGAAAAACTCATTCCTGGTCTCGCTTACCATCACTTGAGGCCAATGAAAGCCAAAATACTGTTTTTGCTTTGGGAAGATAATGAAATAAAACCAGGTTTTGAATTTTAACTTTTGGTAGCATAGAGCCTTCGGGAAACAAATAGAAGGCAATTCCAGGAGGTTGGTCTTTTTTAAAGGCCAGGAGATTTTCAGATGATAAACACTTGATTAGCAATCCAATTCCCAAGCAAATACCCAGGCAATTAATCACAGGTAGACAAGATTTTTCCTGCAGAGAAAATTTTGTTGTTGTTGGAAAATACAGCTTTGCTTTGAAATGTATTTGAAAAGAAAAACAAACCAGGGGCTTCTTTGCTCTAAAGTCCAATATGGCCGATTTAGTTTCATTATGTAAACACGCTTACTTTTTCCTGATTCTCACAAGCAAAATAAACAGTGAAGTGGGGCAAGGCCCTGAGTGGGTCTGAAGTTTTCTCAGCAGCCCCTGAACCTGCCTGATGACAATCCATCCAGAAACATGGAAAACCAAAGAACTGTATTCAATGTTTCTACCACTCTGGCAAACTACCTCAGCTTGGAAGCTTAAGATCACAGAATGTTATTTGCTCACAGTTTTGGAGACTAGCGTCCCCAGTGGAGGTGTAGGCAGAGCCATATTCTCCCGGAAGTCTCAAGCAGAGAAGCCTCCCCTGTCTTTCTAGCTTCTGGTGGTGTCTGTCTGGCAATACTCTGCATCCCTTGAGACGTGGTAGCCTTACTTCTCTCTCTGCCTCTCTCTTCACATGGCTCCTTCTTTGTGCATGTGTCTGTGTTTTCTTCCCATTGCTTATTAGGACACTCATCAGATTGCATTTAGGGCCTCTACTCCATGATGACCCCGTCTTAACCTGATTGTATCTATAAAGATCCTATTTCCAAATAAGGTCACATTGGTGGGTCCCAGAGCTCAGGACTTGAACACATGTTTTTGGGAAATGCCATTCAAATCATAGCAGTGTCCTAAACAAAGATCTAAATAGAGGGCTGCGGCTGTGGGAATGGCAGGATAATTAACTGCAAGACATTCCATGGCTAGAACTTGGATTCAAATCCTGACCAACCAAGAAGCTGTGTGATAGCTATGTATCCCCACAGTCTCAGAGGACTTATATGCAAGTGGGGATTAACTGAGACAGCTGTGGTCCCAGACCAGCAGCCTGGGCATCACCTCGTGAGAAATGCTAAAGTCAAATCCCAGTCTAGACCAACTGAGCTGGAGTTTGCATTTAAACCAAATCTCTAGGTGACTCAGAAGCACAGTGAAGTTTGAGGAGCACTTAACACAGTCCTTAGGATGTAATAGTTTGCCAATAAATGCTACCCCAACCCCAAAACACTATAAAAGCACTTCAATAAAACAGTTGAGTTAAAAAACAAGAGGTGCATAGGGGAAGGAAGAGAAAAATGAAACAAGATGAAATCAGAGAGGGAGACAACTATAAGAGACTCTTAATCATAGGAATCAAACTGAGGGCTGCTGGAGGGGAGCGGTGTGGGGAGATGGGGTAACTGGGTGATGGACCTTAGGGAGGGAATGTGATATAATGGGCACTGGGTGTTGTGTAAGACTGATGCATCACTGAACTCTACCTCTGAAACTAATACTATAATATATGCAAATTAATTGAATTTAAATTAAAAATAACAAGGGTAGGCCATTTTTAAACTGCCCAAAAAGAAATTGGTTGACTAGCAATAATAGGCTGGTAGTGAGATACTATTAGGACTCTGAAAATTTCAAAAAGTATATATTTTTTTAATTTAAGAAAATATTGGTCACACTAAATGGGAAAATGGAATCCAGAAAAGGGAGAGGGTTCAGACACATTTTTCAGACTGTGTTATCTGAGGGGTGCCCAGGTGGCTCAGTCAGTTAAGCATCTGTGTTTAGCTCAAGTCATGATCCGAGAGTCCTGGGATCAAGCTCTGTGTTAGTCTTCCTGCTCAGTGGGGAGTCCGTTTCCTTTCCCTCTACTCCTCCCCCTGCTTGCACATGCTCTCTCTCTTGTGTAAATAGAATCTTAAAAAAAAAAAACACTGTGTATCTGAATGAAATAGTTAATTTGGAGATTACTGGTGTATAATTTTTGTTAGAATTTTGAAAATTATTTAACTGTATAAACCACCACCTCCTCCCACCAAAGTTTGGAAGTCATGTCTCTCCCTCAGAACAACAAAGAAGCTGAACAAACAGAAAATCAATGACTTTTCTTATATTTACCAAAGAAATGAGTTCATGACATAAACCAGCACCCTGAAAACTAGAGAGACAGGTGAATGCAGAGACCACAGACCAGCTGATCTAAAGCAGAAGCTGCTGGAGTCAGAACAGGCAGGAACACATATGTGCTTCAGAAATTGCTGGAAACTGAGGGTGGACTAACTTACAAGTTAAAAGATCCTGGAGGGCCAGTTTAAGCAGGGATCCCCCACATTTTCACAGAGTTTTACTTCTGCACCCCCAAGTGGGTTCTAATGGTGAAGACAAGAGAAAACCCCCCTCATGTCTGGTTGTGTGTGGAGCAGGGGAGTAGCCATTCTGAAATAGCCCACAATAAATGCCTACCTATCAAGAGAAAAGACTTCCCTAGAGCATTCTTGGAGAAAGGAATGTTAGCCAATTCCAGCCAGCCCCCTCTAGCCTCCCCATCTCACCTCAGGGGAAGGAAAATTAGCTGAGAAACTCTTATGAAGGTCACAGACTCAGCAAAACAGTGAGACCTAATTATAGGATTACACAATGATTCCCCTCCCCATCCCCTTAGCACCAAATCAATAAGCTCCCCGTATAATAACAGGGTGTTACAGCTAAATGAACTCTAAGGCTGGCTCTACCTAAGGAGGAGGTCTTAGGGAAACCCAAATACAATGGAGAGACAAAAACCAGGACACTAGAGAAAACTGAAGTCTCTGATAACCTAGAGCCACAGTAAACACAGCCTGATTCCTAGCCAGATAAAAATAAACTTCACATCAAAGGCCTATCTATTCAATTCCTATTACCCAATATATCACATCTAGTTTTTAACAAAAAGTTACAAGTCCTTCCAAAAGGCAAGGAAAAACCAAAATCTGAAGAGACAAAGCAAACTTCAGAACCAGACCCAGATATGGCAGAGATCTGGCGATGATCAGATTGAGGATTTAAAATAATCATAAATGAAGAAGCTAAACACACTAAGAAGAGTAGATAACATGCAGAAACTGACAGGTAATGTAAGCAGAGAGATGGAGACTCAAACTCAAAGGTAATCATAGAAATCAAAATTGTAACCAATGAAAAATGCTTTTAATAGGCCCATTAGTAGACTGGACACAGATGAATAAAGAATCAGTGAGCTTGAAGACATGTCAATAGAAACTTCCCATTGAAATGCAAAGAGAAAAAAGAACGGAAAAAAAATTGAACAAAATATCCAAGAACTGTGGGACAATTACAAAAGGTATAACATAAGCTAATGAGAAATCCAGAAAAAAGAAGTGAGATAAAGAAACAGAAGAAATATTTGAAATAATATAGGCTGACAATTTTCCAATATTATTGACAGAAATTAAACCATGGATTCTAGAAGTTCAAAAAAAAAAAAAAAAAACCAACAACCCCAAAAAGAAGGATGATAAATACCAAAAAATCTATACCTAGGCATATTGTACTGAAACTGCAGAAAACCAAACACAAAGACAAAATCTAGAAAGAAGCCCATTGGAGAAAAAGACATCTCATATATAGAGAAACAAGGACAAGCATTATATCAGACTTCTCATCAAATACCATATAAGCAAGAGAGTGGAAAGAAATACTCAGATTTTTAAAAGCAACAAAACAAAATGAAACAAAAACACCAACTCAGAATTTTGTTCCCAGCAAAATTATCCTTCAAAGGTAAAGGAGAAATAAAGACTTTCTCAGATAAAACCTGAAGGTTTTTGTCATCGGTAGAACTGCACTGCAAGAAATGTGAACGTTTCTTCAAAGAGAAGGAAATAGATAAAGGAGTCAGAAATTCAGATCTATGTAAAGAAAGGACTCCAAGAAGGAATAAAGGAAGACTCTGAGGAAGCTCTTACTGCCAATAGCCACTGAATTTGAACTGAACCCCATGCTCCTGGAAAATAGCAAAGAATAAGAGATATTCCACCCAGATTTTACCTCCTGGGAAATGGCATATTGCAAAAAAACAAAAAACAAACAAAAATAACAACAAAAACAAAACAAAAAACAACAAAAATAACGTCCTCCACATATGACTTAGAGAAGACTCACAACAACCCCTCTCCCCGCCTTAATTATCTAGGACAGGACCAGACATAGACCCTCCAAATTCCCATTCTTTGCCTCATAAATGATCTGACCTGTTTTTTCTTCACTGATCAATGGGAGCAAAATGCTTGTTCATCATCCTTTGGTCCACCCTCAGCCTGAGCCAGATGGCAACCCCTTCTGAGACTAGGTTGACCTCAGACTAAAATATTTTCTAATGTACAATCCAATCAAGCTCCCCTTTCACCCACTCCCCACAAAACAACATCCTTCAATCCTTGTTTATCCCTCTTTATCAAAGAAACCCCTATTTGCCTAACTCTGGAGACACCTGCAGATGTTATGGTCATGACATTCTCCCCATCTCCATCTCCCCCTATTGCAATAGGCTTCATCCCCCACATGCCACACCCCACCCCTTGCAGTAGTTATTTTGAGTAAAGTCTCTCCTTTTTAAGTTCAGACTTGTTTCTTTTATGACATGGAATTTGGTCTCTGTTCTGCTTTGGCTCCATGTTAGAGCTTGTCAATCTCACGCTCTCATCTCTCAGAGATGGGATCTAGTCACTATCCAGTCTGGGCAAATTTCTGGAGGGGCTTTCTTGGCCCTTCTGTGCTCACAACACCAAGACTTTTTATGGCGTTCCTCTTCAGGCATTTGAGCAGAAAGGCAATCTCTGCATCTGTTTCTGTCTGTATGCGTTCTCTTAGTCTGAAGGTTTTTTTTCTTCTTTCTGAATAAAAAATTCCCTATCTGTTTCTTGGGCAAACTTTGTTTTTTTTGTTGTTTTTTGTTTTTTTGTTTTTCATAGAGGTGCACTTACAATTTTACAATTAAGCTTGTCTAGCATAGGGCCTCCTGACAAGACTTTTAGGTGGAGAATTAGAGTAACATTTGTCTAAGGGAAAAAAAAAAGATGGTATGTTTTGTATAGAACAGAACATTTTTAATTGAATCAGAATAGTTGTTGGAAGCTAGAGTTTTGCTGATTTTATTAACCGAACTGGGATTCAATCAGTTTACTCTATATTCAAAGTATGTAACATTCTGTAATTTTCAATTGTCAAAAGCAGTTTAAAAAGAAGCCATGTTTTAGTGTTGCTAGGAGAAACCAGACAATGCATCTCACGATTATTTACTCATTCAGATTAATTTGTTAAATGCCTCTCCTGTGAAAGTCCCATGGCATGATGGGAAAACAGCAGCAAACAAATCGTACGTGGTCCTTCCACCTTGAGAAGCTTGCTAAACAACTCTTCTTCTTTTTTAATTACAAATATGTATAGTTCTGTTAAGAAGAACTAACCTGCTAAGGGGTAAACAGTTGAGGGGGGCAGGGAGGGAGGAGTATGGCTGGGGTGTCAGCTCACGGCAAAGTTAGGCAGAAGACTTCTAAGAAACAACAATGAAAACTAATTGGTTGTTACGTGACCTATGGGGAGATTCGCACCTGGTGCCCGTGACTCTGCCTATACTTGGAAATGTAGGTATGACTCTATAAGCATTTCACACAGTATTTTGCACAAACTACATACTCAATATTCACGACCAGAATAAATGCGGCTTCATCAACATGTTACAGGACACACCTTAGATTTTGAAAAGCTGGCAAAAGGAATTGAGGATTACTAATCTAAGACTTAGGATGAAAGGTATATGTAGGCAGCTCTTTGGCATTTTTTTTTTTTTTAATATTAGGAGATTGTGCTTCAGAATGATCTGCTTCTAAAGGATCTGTTATTTACATTTGGCTATCGTGATTACTCAAAAATGAAGAGAGGGAAGGATTGGAGGAGGTGGGAAATTTAAACAGAAGCTGCAAGCTAAACAAATAAAACCAAAATCACACTCAAAGTAAAATGCACTCAAATCCTCATTATTCAACACGTTTTCAGTGTACATTACCAAGGTTAGCATACTAATCTAGGGGTGTCAGTGAACACAAAGCAGCAAAGGGCTCTAGAATTCAGATTCCAGTGGTGAAGGGAATCCATAAACAAGTAAATAAATAATGAAACAAGGTAGTTCAGGGAGTGTGAATGCTGAGACTTTAATGATATCATAAAGCAGGGGCATGAAATATGTATGCTACTCCCCCATGCTTTCCCTGTACCCTCAGAGAAAACCCCTAGTAATTTGGCTGGGGGCAGGGGGCTTGATGCACTTTTTTTTTTTTTTTTTGGTAGGTCCCCCCGGCCCAGGGGCAACAAAAAGACATGGTTTGAGTGAGATATATATCATCTTTTAAAGTTCCATAAATCAGTAGCATTGTCAACAATAGCCAAACTATTGAGAAAGACCAAAAGTCCATCAACTGATGAATGGATAAAGAAGATATGGTAATTACATATACTATGAACTATTACTCAGCCATCAAAAAGAATGAATCTGACCCTTTGTAACAACATGGATGGAGCTAGTGTATTATGCTAAGTGAAATAAGTCAGTCAGAGAAAGACAAATGCCATATGATCTCACTCATGGGCAATTCAAGAACACAGATGAACATATGGCAAGAGGGAAAAGAAAAAAAGGACGGAGAGAAACAAGCTATAACTGACTCTTAATTATAGAGAATAAACTGAGGGTTGATTAAGGGAGGTGGGAGGGGGATAGGCTGGATGGGTGATGGGGATGAGGGAGGGCACTTGCTATTATGAGCACTGGGTGTTGTCTACAAATGATGAATCACTGAATTCTACTCCTGAAACCAATATTGCACTGTATGTTAACTAAGAAAATTTGAGTTTTAAAAAGTTCTAAAAATGATCTTTAAGCCAACCCCAGAATACATGTCATCTAAATAGATAGTGTGCTTTGCAAGCAATCAGACTAATCTCCATACTCCTCCTCCAACTCTACATCCTTTTATGTAAGATGGAGGTATCATTCACACATAGAAATATAAACACACAGACATATTTTGATAAACAAAAATGAGATTGCAACCTGCACATCCTTCTACAACTTTCCTTTTTCACCTACTGGCTGTAATTATACTATGAACACACTTGCAAATCAGTCCATATAAATCTGTACTGTACTACATTTGTGGATGTATGGCAGATTTCTCATCCTTCCACGTTTCTTTGCAATTGTCTGACATCCAAACAATGCCCCAATGAAAATACTTACCCAACAGTATGTCATACATATTGTGTTATTGTATCTGTGAGACAAATTCTTGGAAGTTAGACTGCCAGCTTATGGGATGTAAAAGCTTAAAATGCTGATAGGCGTGGTTAAATCAACCCTTTGTCACACCACTTTATTAGTAATTTTTAAAAATAATTGTCAGTCTTAAAGGAAAACATACATACACATAAATAATTGTTATTTAAATTTGCATTTGCTTGGTTTTTAGTGAAGTTTAGATTCTTTTATCAGTTTTTTTTTTTAATTGGTTGTATTTCCTTTGTGAATTGCAGGTATACATTCTTTGGTCATTTTTCTATTGAGTTGTCTTTCTCTTATTATTAGGAACTCTTTTTTTTTTTTTAAATATTTTATTTATTTATTTGACAGAGAGAGATCACAAGTAGGCAGAGAGGCAGGCAGAGAGAGAGAGAGGAGGAAGCAGACACCCCGCCAAGCAGAGAGCCCGATGCGGGACTCGATCCCAGGACCCTGAGATCATGACCTGAGCCAAAGGCAGTGGCTTAACCCGCTGAACCACCCAGGCACCCTTTAGGAACTCTTTTTAAAAAACTCTTTATATAGTAGAGATATTAATGCTTTGCTTGCTAAATATTACAAATATGTTCTCCTAAAGTCTCAAATTTTATTTATATGGACAAATACATTAACCTATTCATTTACACCAGTGTTTATCAAACTGTTGCTGGTAGAGTACGTACTGGAGAATCATGTGGCGGGCTTGTTAAAAATGGAGATTCGAGGGCCCAATCACTGTATGAGAAGTTTGGGGATAATACACAGAATTTTGTGTGTCTTATCAAATCTCCAAGTTGTATATCCATTGCTCCTTTGTCTTATTTTTATGTCTTTCATGTTTATTAAAAAAAGCATATGCTTTTGAACACATTTAGATTTCAATCCATCTTAAATTTACCTTTGCTCCTGTTAGGATGCAAACTTTTTAAATTAACTGCATTTTATTTTTAATCTCTTTAATTATAACAACAGTATTTAATAAACCATTTTTTTCCCACTAAAGAATATTCTTTATCATTTAGAGTTTCTCACATTCCTATAGCTTTCAAAAGAAACATGCCTCATTTCTTTCTAAAATATTGTATATTTATAAAGAATTCATAGCATGTAGAAAGACAGTAAAGAGTTTTTTTTTTTTTTTTTAAATCCAACCTGTAGTAGGTTGACTAATGTCCCCCAAAATTCATGTCCACCTTGGACATGTGGTCTTATTTGGAAACAGGGTGTCTGCAGATAATTAAGATGAGGTCATATTGGATTAGGTTGGGTCCTAATTCAATAATTAGTGTCCTTGTAGGAGAACAGACACACAGTCAATGCTCTGTGACGACCGTGACAGAGACTGGAGGCAACCACCGTTTGAGAAGCATGAACAGATCCGCCCCGGCCACACAGCCCCAAAGACCTTAAAAGAACCAAGCTTGCCAACATCTGGATTCAGGACTTCTGGACCCCATAAGTGAGTAAGTTTTTCTTCTTTTATGCCACCAGTTCATGGTGCTCCAGGAAACCAACATATCAACTAATCAGAAATAACTATCTCTAACATTAGATGGGCATCCCACAGGGGGTGTGTGTGTATAAATATCAGACTGACCAAAATGATTTACGTTGTCATGGGGACAGGGCTATACAATCTGCATAATTAAGTTTGTTTTTGTTTTTCCTTGAATGTACCTGAAGAAAACTACTAGATCCGTCCTCCTGTTCCTCTATTTTCCTATTGCCGTGTCAGTATCTTGGTGCCCAGTTTTTGTAAGGCAAATGCTTCCTACCCTTTTTTAAAGGCTCTCCTGATAACTCACAGCCATGCGATCTTCTCTACAAACTGTCACGTCATGTAGTTGGTTGCAACACAGCCCTCGGAGAACTTGGAGCCCTCGGAGAACTTGGGGCTCCGCGGGAACGGCGCCCAGGCTGCGACTTCGCTGCAGAGAGCGCGCGGCATCTCGACCCAAGCGCGCGGCATTTCTCATTCACTCAGCAAGGGCTGCGGGACGGCCCCGCGAGGAGCCCGCGCTTGTTCTCGTTCCTTCCGGTACCCCCTCTTTTCGGCGGCCGTCGTGGATAAAGCCTTTTTTACGCTTTCTTTCTTCATGGGCTGTTACTTGATCGAAAGGGGGATTTCCCATTTTCTTCTTCCCTCTCTCGAGGTCGGCCTTTCACGGCGCCGCGTTAGAACGGGGCGCCGGTGTTCGGGGCTCCCCGTCCTCTCGGGCCAGCCAGGTCTCCTCCTCCGGGGCCCGGCGGTCCGGTCGGCGCAGCACGCAGGGCCCGGAGTCCGCGGCGAGGGCGGCGCGGTCGCCCCGGGATGTGCCCCGCGCTGCCGCACAGACACGCAGCCCCGCGGCCACCTGCTAGCGGCGCGACGCGGGCCACTAACTTCTTCCCCTGCGGGACCTCAGCGTCCCCACCCTCAAACGAGAAGGCAGCACCGGTCAGTAACCGCCAAGCCTTCAGGGCAAGCCCTGGCGCGCGGAGCCCGGGACGGAGCGTCGGCTTCCCCTCGGCGCCGACGTCATCTCGGCGAGCCCCGCGGCCGCGGCGTGCGGCGCGCGCGTCTTCACGGCGCCCGTGAGGAAGCCGAGCGCCCCGAAGCCAGGCAGCCGCTCACGGTCAATCTGACGCCATCTGGGGCTGCGTGACACAAACCCACCCCCTAGAAAATAATGCCGTCAGCCATTTCCTGCTGAAGCACCATTTCATTCCCACCAAAACGGGACGGGCTCATTCTCACGGCGTCGGCATCTCACCGGAAAGCAGACGTGCTCTGAAGCTGAGGTGCGGGACTCCCGCTCCCGACCGCCAGGCTGGCGAGAGCTGGCGAGGGCTGGCGGAAGGAGCCGAGTGCGCTCGGAGGCGCTCGCTCGGCCTTCGGCGACCATCGTCAGGGGGCGGGGCTCGCGTAGCGGCGCGTTCCGCGCGGGGCATTGTGGGAAGGGCGGCCGGTGCTGCCGCGGCTGCCATCTTTGCAACTCCTGGCGTTGCGGCCTTGTCGTTGGAGGCGGCCTTCGTGGCGGCCGTCGACCTAAGCGAGCGATATAAAGTGAGCTGGCTGACAGCTCTCCTTCCCCCGGTCTCGACAGCACGGCCAGCCGGCGTCCGGAGGCGGAAGCGAGGGCGGTGGGACGCGTGCGGGGCCCGAGGCCAGCGGTTAGTCACAGCGTCGCCCGGAAGGATGGGCCGGTCTCGGAGCCGGAGCTCGTCCCGCTCCAAACACACCAAGAGCAGCAAACACAACAAGAAGCGGAGCCGCTCGCGGTCGCGGTCCCGGGACAAGGAGCGCGTGCGGAAGCGCTCCAAGTCCCGGGAGAGCAAGCGAAACCGGCGGCGGGAGTCGCGGTCCCGCTCGCGCTCCACCAACACGGCCGTGTCCCGGCGCGAGCGGGACCGGGAGCGCGCCTCGTCCCCGCCCGACCGCATCGACATCTTCGGGCGCACGGTGAGCAAGCGCAGCAGCCTGGACGAGAAGCAGAAGCGGGAGGAGGAGGAGAAGAAAGCGGAGTTCGAGCGGCAGCGAAAAATGTGAGCGCCCGCGGGGGGAGGGGCGGGGAGGCCGGGGGTGGGGGCCGGCGGGCGGCGGGGCGGCGGGCTCGCAGGAACCCGCCGGGAGGCTGCCCCGCGGCCGAGCGGGAAGCCGCGGCAGCTCAGGCCCACGAGGCGGCCGGGGAGGAGCACGGTGGGGCTTGCGCAGGGCAGGCTCGGAGCGGGGAGCGCGATTTTGGCGCGAGAGGAGCCGAGTGCCGGAAGCAGGGGTGGCGCTGGGAGAGCGGTGCGAGCGGGGCTCGGGCCGGGGAGGGCGGGGTGCGCGCGTGAGACGGCGTGCGGGGCCCCGCGGGCCGGCCGGTGCGGCGCCTGCCCGAGTGCGCCCGCGGGGAGCAGGTCGCCGCCGGCCCGAGCGTTCTCGCACCGAAGCCTCCGTTTGGGACAGGGCTTCCGCGGGAGTAAGGCGCCAGGGGTCCCGCAGGACACCCCCAGATGCCTTTTCTGTTAGTGCATTCCTTTTGTTAAAGATGGTCGCGCTTGCGTTTCTTTTTTTTCGTCGAACCTGCTGGGTGTTTGTTATTTTGTGAGCTGTAGAAACAAAATGCACACACTCGAGACACAAGTACGATGAGTTTCGACACTTGAATGCACCTGCTTAACCACCGTCCCAATCAGAACTCTCTCGCATCCTTATACTTCTTATTTATGTTGCTTTATAAGCCTTTGTGGCAAACTTAAGTGCAATCCTACTGTTCGTTTTCCTTTTTAGTATACTTTTATTTAAAAGGCACTTGCGGGGCACCTGGGTGGCTCAGTGAGTTGAGTCTCTGCCTTTGGCTCAGGTCATGGTCCCCGGGTCCTGGGATCGGGCCCCACATCGGGCTCTCTGCTCGGCAGGGAGTCTGCTTCCCCCACCCCCACCTCGTCTCTCTGCCTGCATCTCTGCCTACTTGTGATCTCTTTCACAGTCCAATAAAAAAAAAAAATAAAAAAAAAATAAAAAAAAAATAAAAGGCACTTGCGTATTTGCTTTTACTTTCACATTGCTCACATATAGAACTTAGTTTAGGGAAAGTCAGCGTCACGGTAAGGTTCCCAGCTTGAAATATAGTTTAGGTAAAAGTATTTTTGAAAGAGTCATCTCTCGGGTATTTTTAGACCCAAGAGTAGGTGCAAATAATTGCAAACTGATCTTTTGGTTTTAAAATGCGGCGTTTTGTTTTGGTGTAAGACCATGGTCCTGTGGTTCTCTGGGTATTCATTTCCCAAAGTTAGTTTGCAAACTTTCCCTCCTTTTAACCAACAGTCTTCTTCAGTTCTTGAATTCATGTGTAGAAAAGTGCACATGAAGCAGGAAAGTTAACTGAATTTAGGATCTTCCTGGGACAGATACATGTGTACTGAGTTGTCTAGGGATTTTAAATTAAAAAAAATTTTTTTTTAAGATTTTATTTATTTATTTGACAGGCAGGGATCCCAAGTAGACAGAGAGGCAGGCAGAGAGAGAGAGGGAAGCAGGCTCCCTGCTGAGCAGAGAGCCCAATGCGGGGCTCCATCCCAGGACCCTGAGATCATAATCTGAGCCAAAGGCAGAGGCTTTAACCCACTGAGGCACCCAGGCGCCCCTAGGGATTTTAAATTCTTATATGTTTGGGTTTGTATTATGTAAATTTTCCAGCAGAGTGTTTCTTTTCTTTTCTTTTCTTTTCTTTTTTTTTTTTAAGATTTTATTTATTTGTCAGAAAGAGAGAGAGAAAGCACACAGGCAGGCAGAGAGGCAGGCTCCCCACAGAGCAAGGAGCCTGATTCGCGACTCAATCCCAGCACCCCGGGATCGTGACCTGAGCTGAAGGCAGCGGTTTAACCCACTGAGCCACCCAGGCGTCCCCAGCAGAGTGTTTCTGAGAAGCAAAGTTAAGAGGCATAGGACTGGAACACTAACAATACTACAGAGGAAGCAGTACCAGGAGAGTTATTTTGCTGCATACCTTTTTCTCTTTATGTACAACTGTTGATATATGTATCTGTATATGAAAACCAAATACAAGTAATTGTTTCACAACCTTGATTGTATGGAATCCAGGGTTTTTGGTCTGGAACAAGATCCTTCGCTGTAAAAATGCAGCTCTCAAATGTCAGCAGATGAATATCTGAAAGATTACTGAAGACATCTCTGAGATAATTTTTCCATTTGAAAACAGATGTCCAAAGAGAAATGATTTGCCATTCACTAGAAAGCTAAGACTTGTGGGAAAAATGAAAGAAACCTGGTATGCAAAGAATAATTAGAAGTGTTTAGCAAGCTACACATGAATAGTAGAGACAAAATACAGGGATTACATGAGATAATTGGGCAGCTGTATAGTTCCAAGTTGACAGAAGGAATGAACTGCCATTAGCATTTATGAAGGGAGGAGGGGGCAGAGCTAGCAGACATCTATACTCTGAATTCCTCTGCGCCATGCAGTAGGTACTCCTTAATTTGGTGTAATGTCTTGGAAATAACAGCGGGAACAATGGAAAGACCTAGGTTTTGGAGCCATGAAAATGGGCATAAGTAGTTGTAGGTCTACAAGTCTCTGTAGATTAGCTCATTATTCAGCTAATAATTTATTGAGCATTTAATAAGTGCCATATACTATCCTAGGTGTTGTTAATATAAAGATAATTGATCCCTGTCCAACAAGCTTTAAAGATTTAGAAGTAGCTACATTATAATACAGTGTGGTAAATTCAGTGATCATCATGTGATCATAAAAAGAGAGATGGTGGATAGGTAGGCACCTTCTAAGCATGGTGGGTGGTAGATAAAGAGAAAATAAGAGAGACTGTCAGGCGAGGCACAGGAAGGTTCCTGTGGGCCACAGTGGAGTCCCCTCCACTCATGGCAGAGTGCAGGAAGGGAGAGGGGAATGGCCCTAAAGAGCGGTTGAACAGTGAACGTCCAGTGGAACAAGGTGTGTAAGGACTAAAATCATGGAGTGACTGGGAGGTACATAGTGGCTGGGAATTACGAGAAGTGTCTTGTGTGCCTAATATTAAGGAGCTTGTGTGGGCTTTTTTTTCTCTCCCAAAAACCTGCACGAAATGCTGTAGGATTGATAACTAGTTGCAGTAAAGCCACATAGGTGTAGTGAGGTGGTGGTTATTGGAATGGAAAAGAGGGACAGGTTTAAGAAACACTTAGTGCAAATAAAACTGGATTGGAACATACGGGAAATAAAACATGAATGTTGGCTCTCATGTTTCTATTGTGGCTGTTGCACCTCAGCTACCAAATGTTTAAGTAACTGTGTGGCAGACGGTTAAAATGTCAGAAACCCGGTGGATGGAAGACAAGGAAAAATCAAGGGGAGCTTCCATTTGTCACTTGCACTGTGGGCTCTTACATCTGGATATGGTGAGGTTATCTCTGGCTGATACGGGAGACTGAGGCCTGGGAGAGGTGTTGGGGAGGAGATGAAATGACCCAGGAAGAGCATGGAGGCAAAAGAGCAGCTGGTTCACAGGACTGAAAGAACCTTAGGGAATGTTTGTTGGAGGAAGACAAGTGCTTCCTGGAAGCAGAGAAGGGATGTCAGGAGAAAGCACCGTGTCCGTGTGCTTGAAGCGATGCAGTGTAAGATGAGAGACCGCGGGACAGCAAAATCAGATTATTCTGTTGGGCTTAACCAATTAGAACGTTTGGTAATACTGGAAACCAAATTGCTTTGCTCTTTATAGTCGTGAGACCTTGAATAAATCATCTGTGAACTTGATTTCTTTTTCCTGAAACGCAGATACAGGTCTTGCTTATTATGAAGATCAGAAAAATACTGCATTTGCAGTATTGAGACGTACTTGGCGCGCAGTGGGTATCAGTAAATAATGTTGGGTCATAAAATTTATGTACATGGAACCAAATCGAGCCTGGTAAATTTAGGAAGTTATGAGTTACATTAATACTGTGAAAGGTAGACCTTAAGCATTAAACCTTTTTTTCCTCATTTTTGAATAGCTAATTCACATGTTTCAAAATTGAGTTCAAAAGTTCTACCTCTCTCCTGTGTACCAGCCATTTCTTATGTATTCTTTTGAGATGCTTTATGAGTGTTGTATTAACTGTGCATGTTGAAAAACACGGGTGGCTGTAAATGACTTGGAGCAAATCAGTAAATGTTAATGGTATAATAATTTACTGTAGCCTGTGATAATCTATGTTTGATTATGCTTAATGTTCAACTGCATGACAGATTAAGAGCCTTCTAAATTAAAGTATCTAAACTGAACTGGGATCTATACGAGTGATTCTCAGAATACTTGAAGAGCTCATCTTGAGAGCAAAGAGCAGCTTTTATGTGCAAATTCAGTATGTGGAACTGTGCCTTTCGGGGAAGTTAGGACTCTAAGACAAAGTATTAGGGCATAAGATCTAGTTGATGTTGATAAAAAATTTTTATGAATTTTTTAAACAACCAATTTGGTAGTTACATCTTCCTTTATGCTTTTGCCTTTCACTTTTGTCCTGGAGAAACAGTGTAGGGTAGTGTGGTGCTTGAGATGATGAGCGTTAGAGTCCACCTAGGTTGGGAGTCATCTCAGCAAAATGCTGTGAGCTGGAGCCCAGCTAAGAAATTGTTCTTTGCCTGAGGACCATCAGAGATGTAATCGATGACATGGTGTATAAAGCTGTTGGCACAGTATTTGGTCCCATGTCAATACCGAATTACAGCTCTTTGCTGATGTTATGAAGCACTTCCTAGAAGTAAGCTCCTAGGGTTGAGTCTGTGTTGAAAAATATTTCTATGTATATTATATTTAAAATAATAATATGGCCAGTTGCTGTATACAAAGTCATACTCCATACTGTATTGCCTGGCCCTTACTGTTTTAATAGTTGACATTTTAAATTGGTTGTGATTGGTGTGTTTAAATTTCCGAAAGCATGGAGAAAATGGGTGCCTAATGTTTTATATACTAGTTCCATTGAAAACGGAAGCTTCATCAGTGGTACAAATTCTTAGTCGGGGAATATATTCAGCAGAGGAGCCTGAGGAAAAGCTTAGGGACCCTAACCATCAAGAGAGTGACAGTTCCTGTGGGGAAGGTTCGCAGGAGCCGGTGGGCAGTGACACTAAATGATACTCTGTGAAGTACTTATGAACAAGTGTTTTTTTCCAAGAAAGCTTCAGGATCTCTTATGAGAGTGAGTCTCAGAGCTACTTTATCATTGATTATGATAATACATTTTTCATCAGTAATGACAGGCTCATTTTTAATTCAGTTGTACATTTTTTTTTTTGTTTGTTTGGTTTTTTACTTAAGGGAGGGGAGAGGGGAATTGAAGCAATACTTTTCAGGGCAGAAACTGAAAAATTTCTGTAAAAAATTTTTTTTCTGATTACTGAAATGGTAATTTTAACTATACTGAGAATAACAGCAACAACAGAAAATCCCATTCTTGATAAACTTGCAGGGGAGCAGTTTTGCTGTGGCGCCCTGACCTTGCCTGTCTCCACGTGGAACCCAGCAGAAAGGCTTAATTACAGTCACGGTGGTATGTCCTGTGGTTCCTCCAGGAACAAAGGGAGATAAGCAGCCTGGTGAGAAACTCCACTAGGCCATTTCTCATCCTCCCCGTCTCCTTGGAGGTTGGGACTTTCCCCTTGCCCTCCCTCAGGCTATAAAACTACTGCGCTGTCCTTAGATGGACTCCTTAGCAGCAGAGCTCCCCACTGCTCCCCACTTTTGTGGTCATCTGGCCCCTCCGGTTTGGTGTCCATGAGTGGGACCAGAGAGAGAGCTCACACTGTGCTGATCTGACTTTTGCAGTAAGTAATAAACTGAATTAATTTATTTAGTCTTTTTTCTCCTTACTAACCAACTCTGGAAATGTGGCCCCATTAGCCGTTGTGCTACTGCTGTTACCTAGGGACTGCTTGAAAAACCCTGAATATGTATCAAGTGTCTTCCATCTTTACCAAATTCCTAAGTTGTTTGGCAGTTTTTCTGATGATAATCTAACCTAAAACCTTCTCCGCTCTTCGCTCTCCTTTTACCTTATATTGAAAGTTTTAGTTGAAACTGTTTGACATTGTCCTTAAGAGTTGAATTGTACCATTTTTGACATTTTAAAATAAAATTTCTTCTTAGGCTTCTTTACATTTACTAATACCATAAGAACCAACTAGCAAAGAAAGTATGTTTGTGGTAGTCCTATATACATCTAAAACTTTGTATTACGTGAACTTAGAGATATATGCAAAAGTAGAGAGAATATTATAAGCCCAATGTGCCCATCATTCCTGTTCAGCAATTATCAGGTTTACTTATTTCAGCTCATATTTCTCTCTTTGGATGAAGTAGAGAAGCCAGAATCTTTATATTTGAAATGTAGTTTAATTTCTTCTGAAATCACTGCCTCATTTCCTTTAGATATTTCTAGCAATTCATTTTAGTGTTGGGAGTAGCTAGCTTTCTCTTTTATTGAGCTGCTATAAATAAAGGCTCCTTGAAACTACCTTAAACTGTATTTTTTTGGAAGTTCAAAAGGAAAAGGAGCATAGTTACATATTAGGCTTTCGTATCTTTTTAGATAAAAATCAGTAATTTAGTGTTGGGAGGAAATATTTAAGAAACAAGCAAGAGTCTTCAGAATGGGTATTGCATATATCTACAACCTAAAATTGTATTCTTTCAAGTAGCTACTATCTCCTTGACAGAAAAACAGATTATAAATGCAGGAACTGAAATGAATCAGAATGTTAGAGACACACTGGTATTAATATGGTATCACTGAGAATAAGTTAACAGAAGTTGAGAATGAAAGCACTTGAGTCAAATTGGCATCAACCCCCCAAAATAGAGTTTAGTTGAAGTGGATTTGGGTGTTTAAAGGTCACTTAGATGCTATAAAGTCTTTACTAAACACGTAAATTGAATGACTGGCTCATACATATTTATGAGTCATCAAAAGATACAAAGGTTACAGTTGTATTTAATTTTGTGGGTTGTGAGAAAGTTGAAAGCATTACTAATAACAAATTGTCTTATTGGGATTTAGATATACTTCCAGAGCCTCTGAATTAATTTAACACAAATTATTGTCTCATCTAGTGCAGTTTAATAGAAAATACAATGTGAGCTACATCTGTAATTTAAGAATTTCCAGTAGCCACATTAAAAAGAAACCAGTGAAATTAATTTTAATATATTCTCAGTTTTTAAGATGTTGTTATTTTAACATGTAACCAAATACAAATAGCTATTAGATTTCTTATACATTTTCTTCATACTGATCTTCAGTTCAGACTAAGCACATGTGACCAAGGAGCTATCATATTGGGTATCAGTGGTATAAAATGTGCATGGTTTACACTGTAGTGCCTTGGTAAATGTCAGTATTTTCAGTGCAGAATTTCGTTTTGAGTAATTAAGTTGTTTTCATAATCTCTAAATGTGATTAAAATAATTAAAACAGTATCATGCTTCTTTGAACTTTTTATTAGAACTGACAATATATTTTCATCCACTTTCCCATCTCTTGAAGAGCTTTTAATTGAAAAATCAATTAACCAAAGAAAGAAAAGGTACAGTAAAAGGTGTTTAGGTTCAGGACCTGAATTAAGTTGGCCTGTATTTTCAGTAAAAGTTAACACTACATTGCCTTAGCAGTCCGAATCTTTTTTAGTCTGTATTTATTTTGATTTTGCTAGTAGAAGTGGGGGAGAGGGGTGAACTTTGTCTGAATAGCTTGCTACATAATACTTTCTTTTGATTTCTGTAGCTTAACCCTCAGACTGAGTGCATTGGCAAATGAGCAAGTCTGTATACTTAACAACAGCTTGTCTTTTCATTATGAAGTTGATACCAAAAAAGTAGATTCTTGTTTCAGATTTACTGTAAGTTTCTAAATGAAAACTAATGAACTAAGCTCCTTTTATATACATACCAGTCATTTTGTACTTAGAAAGTGATAGAAAACAGAAATACTTCATACTTACTTGAATTTCTATATCCCTTAATTTGGGTATCTTCTATTTCCTTGAATGTTGCATGAAAATGAATTATAAAATTTTAAAATTAGGCTGTGTGTTTGACAGATTTATATCTTGTTTTGTTAGGTTTACTTATATTATCTGAGTCATTGTTTTTTCCTTTGTTTGCCAGTCGGCAGCAGGAAATAGAAGAAAAACTCATCGAGGAAGAAACAGCACGAAGAGTGGAAGAATTAGTGGCAAAAAGGGTAGAGGAAGAATTGGAGAAAAGGAAGGATGAAATTGAGCGAGAAGTTCTCCGAAGGGTGGAGGAAGCCAAGCGCATCATGGAAAAGCAGTTGCTCGAAGAACTCGAGCGACAGAGACAAGCTGAGCTTGCAGCCCAAAAAGCCAGAGAGGTAACGCTCGGTCGTTTGGAAAGTAGAGACAGTCCATGGCAAAACTTTCAGTGTTGGGTGTGCCTCCTGCTCAGTTCAGAAAGAGATGGAATACAGACTAATTCCTTTCTCATCTAAACTTAACATTGCTGCGAAAGTTAATTTTTTAGCCTTATTCAGAAGTGCTGACTGATATTTAAAAGTTATTTTCATAAAACGTATTCAAGGATACTTTTTGATTTAATGAAACTGGCTTACATATTTGAGAAGTGTTTGAAACTTTTGCCATGGCTGCAGGACTTACATTCTTTTTTGGGAGGGCGGAGGGAGACAGGGAGTGGTAAAGGGAAAAGGTTAAAATCCGCCTGTGGATGTGTATTCTTCTTCTCTGTGTATCATTCTTACTGCCTAGACTGTGAGAGGCGGTTTGCCTTCAGTCAGATTACAGAGAGCAGGGCCTGACATTGAGTGACAGCACCTGCTTTTGATACATAGGTTTTCTTGCTCTTCTTTTTGTCCTTTTATCCCTCACCCCTACCCTAAATCCTGCTTCAACACAATGGACTAATTCTAGCACTCTGATCATAAGGCCCTCCATTTTCCTAATGTGTTTCAAAGAATCTTTTTAGGAAAAATGTCCAGATTATTCATCCACTTTTTTAGTATCTACTAACAACTCCTTTTTTTCTCTAGAGAGTTATGAAGGAACAGGTTGTCCTTGTCTGGAGTCAAGCTAAACACATGATTTGTTTTATCAGCAGCTGGAGCAGAAGTTGAAAATGTCTTTCTGTGAGACAGTAATTTGCTACTGAAGCTTTATGGCTTATTTGCACTGATTACTCCAGGTTCCTAAAACTTGTTGAAAGTCACTGAAACACTTAAGGCAAATTACTTCACGGCCCTGAGTGTCCCTTGACGTAGTTTGCATAATGAATATGAATTCCATTGGTGTATGCCATAGAAAATCCTGTAGTTCTATTTTCTTGAACTTAAATGTTTGACTCAAAATATGTGTCTCATATCATTGTTAATCTTGGCCTTATTGTGGACAAGTTGGCATCGTATTAAATCTCTCTTATTTTCCAGTAAGCTTAGCTTTTCAAATGCATTTTCCCTTGTGCTGTCTTTAAGTAGATACATGTGTCTGTATTTGGTAGCTATCACAGACTGTGCAATTGAATGTATGAAATTTTATTTATATCAGTGCTTTTGATAATGAAGATAATTTTGGAGTAATGGTGCTATCTTGTAGCGAGTTATTAATCATAGGAAGATTTTTTTCTCTTCGTTTGCTTTTTGTTTCATATTAACAATTTTTTTTTACACGGACACAACCCTCTGACAGTCTTTCCAAATATTAAAATCATTTGAATATGTATGCTGTGATCTGAACACTGCCCAAACCATCAAGCAATCTTCATATAGTTTGCATTATAAAATCTCATTAAATTCTCCAATAAAAAATAAATTACAGAATTTTATTTCCGGACCATGCACCCCCTGGATTCCTGAATCTCAGTTCAGACTGTAGATGACAAGATAAGCTGCCTTTAGAAATTGTCAACATCTGAATGTTAAGTCCATTTTCCCCATGGAAGAGCCCTTAGTTCCATGAAGTATGGATTACCATTTGTATTTTTCACTAACAGTAAATGTATTTTTCTTATTAATTGTTTGCCTTAGGAATGATGAATTACATTTTTTGTTCCTTCTTACCATAAACATCTGCATTCCTCAGCTCAGCCTTCCTTGTATGTTGTTTCTTTATAAATGGTTGAGCTGCTGATGCAGGTATTGCCAAGCTAACAGTACAAATCATTTTAAAGAGGAAGCTGGCGCGTATGGCAGCCGAGGAGCACACTCTGCAGGACACTGGACAAGACAGTAAATATTCAACTTTTAATGCTGATTAAAGGAGTATAGGTAAAGAATACGTAGGTATACATAATTGGTGAGACAAATATTCACTTTATTTATATTTTATATATTATTTTTTTAATTTGGTAAATACTATCCAGTTTTGTAGTTGTCCTTGTTGATTTGTGTGATATTAAAGTATTAGTAATAATTGCCAGGAAACTGTCATTAGGGAGGGTTTAGTCGGTTGCTGTTTGGACTGGGAGGGATGATTTTAAATTTCGTGCTAGCAACAAATTTTAGTGGCTGCACAGTTTATCATTTGTCAGACAGAAGGTAGCTATATAGCTACCCTCTAAGTCAGATCAAAAAAGTTCAGAGGAAGATTAGTAAATATTTATCAGTAAAAATAAACATTTTGTTTTTCTAACATCTTAACATGTCCTCCCCTTTAGGAGGAAGAACGTGCAAAACGTGAGGAGCTAGAGCGAATACTGGAAGAGAATAATCGAAAAATTGCAGAAGCACAAGCCAAACTGGTATGTATGAAGCATACATGAAAACTATTTTATATTTGCTTTATTTTTTCAGATTTTATGGGATGATTTGTGCTCTATGACTGACATATTTCTTGGAGTTTTCAGGGCCCTTTTCAGGGATTTGAGGCAAGAGCCGGAATGGTTGACTAGATTTTAGTAAGTGTCTTCCAGAGGAATCTTACTGGGGCTATCCAGAAATTCTATATATGGAGAAAATTCTAAGATTTGCAGTGGTTTAAGACCGGTTTTCTGGGAGATTTGGACTAACCCCACTCCAAAGTTTTTCTTTTACATTTACACCTAAACAATAAAAACAAAGGTTTTGGAAGTATTTAAACTAAAATGCAGCATTTCACTTCACATTAGTTACCCTGTTTACTAGGTAAAGTAGGTAGCATATGTTTGGTAGTAAGTGTATCAGACTAAAAAGCTCTTTTCCTATTCCAAGTTACAATCTAGCAAGGAATATGGAGACTGAAGTAATTATAACCTGGGAATATAAAAGGTGATTCAGAGCAATTTAAACATTTTAATAAAGAAGCCAATATAAGAATATTGAGTTAGTTTTTTAAAAAACAGAAAAAGAACTAATCTGTTTTTTTCCTCTCAGTTCTGTTTTTTAGTGCTTTCTGAGTTTTTGGTTTGTTTCTTTGTTTTTAGCACAGACTAGCATTTGAAGTGGAGTGAAAAAGTAGAACAAAAATTTTGATGTCATAGGTTTTTCCATTTAAGAGTATATACTTTGAAGCAGTCTCTGTATGATAAAGTAAGCTAGAATTAAAGGACTGTGGATATAAGGAAACCAAAAAACAAAAGGAGAATGGGCTTTGGAAGGAAAAACTTTCTTTTTCCCTTGAAGGTAGCATATAGGAATTCTCTTTCACAGTAAGAATGTAAGTCAGAGATGGAAGGAATTTCTTAGGGTGAATAGGGGATGAGTGCTGTCGAGTGCCCAGGACTAGAGACATGGCCCAGGAGGTAGTCTTGGTTCTAGACATCTTCAGAAGTTTTGTCTAGTTAGAAATGTGTTGAGACTAATACAGTTATAAGAAGACACTTGCTGCCAAGTCAAACTGTTGACTTTGGGGGGTGGGGAGCAAGTTGTAAGCACCAGGTGAATGATTTAGAAAAAAAGAAATTCTAGTGACTGTTGATAAAGGCACTGAAAAAGATCTGAGTTGGGCTAAGTAATTAATTGACACTGAATCCCAAGGAGAGTAGGGGTGAAGGAGAAGGACCATAAGTAATGTGTCCTATAGTTGATACGGTAACTTTTTACATAAACTTAAAACTATGGAGCAATTAATTCTAAAGCATGAGGTTTTAAAAGATAGCATACCCCAGAGAAAAGCCAGTACTGGAAATACCCGAAGCAACTTAGCATGATGACACTACGGATTTTTCGCTGATACTGCTGTCCTGGCTGTTAAAAAGGCTGGCATGAAAATACCTTAAAACCTCTTAAGGTAGGGGACGCCTGGGTGGCTCAGTTGGTTAAGCAGCTGCCTTCGGCTCAGGTCATGATCCCAGCGTCCTGGGATCGAGCCCCGCATCGGGCTCCTTGCTCCGCAGGGAGCCTGCTTCTCCCTCTGACTCTGCCTGCCACTCTGTCTGCCTGTGCTCGCTCTCGCTCGCTCTCTCTCTGACAAATAAATAAATAAAATCTTTTAAAAAAAAAAAAAAACCTCTTAAGGTAGAAAAAGCCCTGTGGATGGTGATGCACTGTGAATGGATGAGGAGTAATTATAAGACATATCACTACATGATCATCAGTTAGTCTGTGATAATACCTTTTTTAGTAATGCTGTATGAGAAGAAAAACTCAGTGTCGGTAGGAAGGAAGGAAGATGGAAAGAAGGAACCTTAATTTGAGTTTGGAAGGTTGAACTTGAAAGGTAAATACAGAGTGGTTTTTAAGGCATGGATATTTCCAGAAAGGAGGAACAGTATAGTTGGTATTTAACATGGTGAATCAGAATTGCCAAGCAGGTGGAACAGAATTCCCCTTAGAGTGTGATAAAAAATTCGTTAGCCTGGTGAGTTCAGTTTTTGGGTCTCCTGGAATGCCAGTGACCTACAGAGCAGAGCTCCTCAACTTGTTAGGTCCTGCCGAGATCCCTTCTGATCTGGGCTGTCTGGTGCCTAGGGGAACTTGGTTGGGCTCTTTATATACCTTTTGGCAGCTTTCTTTGTTTACCGACATGGATCTTAAAATTAAAAATATGACTTCTGTATGTCATTACTGGGAAAAGATTATCAAGCTTACTCTAGAGCAGTGCTTCTTTGCAAGTGGTAGTAATTGGCCAATTTTTGTTCTTGTCTTTTAATCCTAATTTGTCTTAGACCTCTACTTTGCAAAATATAATTAAGATGAGTTACTAGAAAAATGAGGTCAAGTGGCTATAAAAGCTTCTTAAACACTTCTGGTTTCTACATATCTTGTTATAGATCCATTACAGTTTGCAGACTGTTGCTGATTCATGAGCTGTACTTAGACTAGTGGTGTTCTAGAACATTTGAGCTTGATAGAATAGGTTATATAGTGACATTATTTTGACTGCATGTTATCCGTAGACTTTAGTGAAAAGATATCTTGGAGAAACGAAGTTTGAATTTGAGAATATTTGGTAAGGATTTGGACAGAACTCATTTATTTCCTATATATATACTAAAGTTGAAGTTTAAGAAATTATTGTCCACGTTGGAGAAAATTAATTTTTACTTGGTTCTGTTGGCAGTGAGTCATAGGCTTGCAGGGAAAGTGGAGCATCCTTTGTGTTGGAGAAGACAAGGAAATGTTGCTGCATAAAGATGCCAGGCACATATGGAGATTTCTTTAGTTTTTGTTCATTCCTTATCCTCTCGATTTTGAGCAAGTTTGTTTTTATCTTTTTACCTATTTATTAGGAAATATTACATGGTCTATATTGAATGTTCCATTAGAAGAGTAGGTATTTAAGAGAGGAAGGAGAGTGTGCTCGTGTTGGAGGTAGCGTGGGGCTTGTCCTGGTTATGTCGGTAGTGCTCGTTTATCTTGTTGCACCAGCAGTTCCGTTTGCTTTGTGTCATCATAAATATGCCGGAAATGCGGACCGCTTCCTTGTGTGAGGGGAAGAAAGTGATGCATTCTTACTTCTAGAGGGCAAGGGAGGAAGAGGCAGTAGCCAAGCTTAACTATTCACATAATCTGTACTGAGAAGTTACCATGTCTAAAAAGCAATTTGGAAATAAAAATGGACAAGAACTTAAGTTCTCTTGAAGTATTTAATGTATTAATGGTGGAGACAGGGACAATCCCAAGAAAAGTTACAATCCAAGAAAAGTTAAAAGTAATAGGGAAGTATTTGGTAGTGGGATGTGTGGTAATTGGCGTAATTGCCTCAGGGTGGCCTGGGAACCTCCTGGAAAAAACACCCATGAGCCCAACCTCAGTGGCCAGTGAGGAATTGAATTTACAGTGGGTGCAGGAGTGTGAGGAAATGAAGCCTGGCAGAGGCCTTTTGGGGATTTTGTAGAATTAAAGGCAAGAGTGTGTGGGCTCTCCGAGGATGGTGGGCTAGGCGAAGTAATAGCTATGGTGGTAAACCAGATTTCTATGTAGTAAGAAGTTTGTGGGATAAGTAATGGTAGACGCTGTCTGAAAGTAGATTAAAGACAGGTTGGAAAAGATAGTACCCTGGGGGAGATTTCTTAAACAACATAACCATGAAAGAATAATGCAGCAATTTCTTACAAGTCAGTAAAGAAGACTGACTCCCGAATAGAAGAAGTGAAAGATATACATGAGAATTTACACAAGTAGAATGAAGAGTGCTATAATCAATTCTTGAAAATCCATCTCAGTATCCCAGCTTCTGTAGGAAAACTAAGAAGTGACTCCCCCCGCTACACACACACGCTTTTCTTTTTCTGTAGAAGTAAATACCAATAGAAAAGACTTTTTTTTTTCTCATTAGCACCAAGTTTTGGCAAGAATAAGGTATAAAGAGACCTTTTCTATGGTGATGGAGGGAGTGTGTAATGGCCCATAGCCATTTTAGAAAATAGGACTGAATCAGTAAATATCAGCAACCTTAAATCTGGTTCTGAGAATTTATCTTGTGAAAACTGCATCAGATACAAATAAGGTAATACAGAAAAAAATTCTCACCATGTTATTTAGAATAGTGAAAAATTTGCAGGTTTTTACATGACGTATAAGCTGTGCTTACAGTTGGCTTTTCAGTAGTCTAAAAGTATTTGGTAATACAGGGCAAAAGGCTAAAAACAAAATTATGTATACATGATCTTGCTAATTTGAAAAGTATACTTGCACAGTTTAGTAGATGGAAAAATATGCCAGAATGCTTAGTAGTCTCTATTGTGAGGCTTACATGTAACTGTATACTTTTCTCCAGTTCCTATATTTTATACAACTAACATACATCACTTTCATGATCACATAAAAATAATTACAAAAGTAAATATAAACCACTCTTCGATGGACTTATAAGTAGGTCCTTGTGACAAATGTTCACATTGATTGCAGTAATGACGGTAATGAGGACTGCATTAGCTTAGCCACATGGGCTCTCTTGTATGTGAAATTCTTTTCTCTTTTTTTAAAATTTTATTTATTTGAGAAAGAGTGTGGGTGGGGAGGAGATAGAGAAGCAGGGAGCCCAGTGTAGAACTGCATCCCAGGACCTGAGATCATGACCTGAGCCGAAGGCTGACGTTTAACCTACTGAGCCACCCAGGTGCCCCCCCGTATGTAAAATTTTTATGAGGTGTTCCAGACCGAGGGTAGTTTTTGTGCACATTCCAAATTGTTTGTCAGGATGCTTGATTTTATTGGTTCAGTAGGAGGCAAAAGAATATTACTCACTAGACACGTTTTATTCATAACATCAAACAAGAATTAATTCACACGTGGTTTGGCTTGACGGGATTTGGCCTTTTGGCAGATTGGTTTCTAGTTCTGGCTTAGTATTGGCAGTACACAACTATCTTCAAATATTTGAAAGGCCCTTGTTAATACAAGGGAGAATTTAAACTTTTTGAAGAAATGTTAAAAATGATACCTAAAAATTTTTTTGCTCCTCTTTTCCATACAGATTTTTTGTGATGTGTCTGGGAAAAGCCCAGGTATTATTTTGAAATGTGTAAGAATCTTACTTACCCAGAAAGGGAAACAGACTAAGAAAAGTGATAGGAGTTGCTTGGAATTAAATGTCATTTCCGGAGGCTATATCAGTAGAAAATGGCCCTCAGATTATTCACTGGTAAAGGAAGATGGTAGTAAAATGGAACCTGGTTAATTTGCATGTGAATACTTGAACTATAATAAGAGACTGACAATTTCTAATACAGTTATAAAAATTATTACGTTATGATATAAAATTAATTTTAACTGGGAACTTTTGATTTTTTTTTTTTTAAGATTTATTTATTTGAGGGAGTGAGAGAGTATGAGTGCACAGGCTGGAGGGACAGGGAGAGAGAATCCCCAGCAGACTCCATGCTGAGCACAAGAGCCTAATGGGGGCTCGATTTGGTGACCCTGAGAGCATGACTTGAGCAGAAACCAAGAGTTGGACACTTAACTGAGTCATCCACATGCCCTCGAAGTTTTAAAATATATGCAAATCATAAGTCTACAGTGTATTTTTGCTCCTTTAATAATGAAAATAGTTTTCTCCTTACCCACTTACCAAATAGGGGATTTACCATGTTCATCATTCCTTTGAGAAATGAAAAAAAATAGGACCATCTGTAGAAGTTGATTATATGTGAAAAGTGTTCCACAAACTTAAGGTAGATCTCAGTTTGCAATTTAGAAATTTCTCTGGAAAATAACCCCCCCACCAACAAAAAAACCATGTGTTATTATGTCCTGATCTCTGAAATCTGTGAATGTTACCTAATGTGGCCCCAAAAAAGGGTCTTTGCAATTATGATCAAGTTAAAGATCTTGAGTTAATCCCACATTATCCACTGTGCTCTTAATGCCGTCATATGTATCGTTACAAGAAGAAGGCAGAAGGAGATTTTTTTACCACACTGTGCATACAAAAGAGAAGGCTAAAGACAGAGCAGAGAGAGATTTGAAGATTCTGGCCTTGAGGATTGGAGTGATGTGGTCAGAAGACAAGGAATCCAGGCAGCAACCAGGAGCTAGAAGAAGCAAGCAATAGGCTTTCCCCTCAAGCCTCCTGAGGGAGCATAGCCCTGTTGACACTTCAGATTTTGGACCAGTGATCCAGATTTTGAATTTCTAGCCTCCAGAATAATTTTATATTGTTTTGAGCTACATAGTTTGTGGAAATTCGTTGCCTAAAAATCTGGAAGTGGTTTCGAAGTTGGACAGAGGTTGGAAGAGTTCTGAGGCATATGATAGAAAATACCTAGACTGCTTTAAAAAATACTGTCTGTAGAAATACGGACTTCAGAGGTGCTTCTGGTAAGGGCTTAGACAACAAATGAAGATGTTACTGGACGCTAGAAGGGAAAGGAGGTGCTCATTGTCTACTGGTAGAAAACCCAGCTGAACTGTGCCCTACAGCTGTGCAGAAGATGGAGCTTGTAAGGGTTGAAATTGGATATTTAACTGAAGGTATTTCTAAGTAAATATATATATATACTTATATATTCTAAGTAAAGTGTTGCGTACAGCCTGCTTTCCTCTGGTAGTTGATAGTAAAATTCAAGGAGATAAATAGATAAATATAAATAGATAAATAAACTGATAAACTAAAAAGGAATGAGCACTTGATGTTTGGAGGAAATTTCAACCTATCTAGATTACAAAAGATGCTAAAGTTGGTTATTACTGTTAGAAAAACTCTGGAAAGAAGACCAAGGTTATGAGTGGACAGCCATTTGCAAGGGCTGAAGAGATTATGCATGTGACTCATAGGTTCCCTCAGCCACTTTAGCAAATGCCGCGAGTAAATGAGATTATCCAGGAAAGATCGTTGAGGAGCCTCTTGTCTAATGGCCTGCCAGATGTGGGAGACCCACAGTGTTTTCAGGGTTGCTGTATCAGCAGAAACCCTGCCAGCTTGGACTGAAAAGGACAGGAGGACACAGTGATGAAAAGACTGTTAAGATTCCCAGTAGACTTCCATACAGGAAAAGTGACATGAGCACAGAACAGAGAGAGATGTGAAGATGCTGGTCTTGAAGATTGGAGCAATACATGTGGCAAGCCAGGAAGTCCTGGCAGCCGTTAGAAGTTCAGAGGCAAGGAGCACATTCCCTCTGAGAACCTGCAGGAGGAAGGTGGCCCTGTCAACACCCTGATTTTGTTCCAGTAATAATGATTAGGGACTCTGGAATAAATTTCTGTTCTCTTAAGGTATCCAGTTTGTGCAGCTTTGTTACAGTGGCTACAGGAAACTAATACAATCGGAAAGAGAACGGACCTTCTTTACTGCAGTGAGCATATAAAAGTTAAAAGCACAGTATTTAGGACAGTTAACACTGATGTATTTACACATTGTAAGAAACAGGCAAATATGGCATGGCATCAGATGTAAATGTCAATCAGATATTTTAATTTGGGCGCCGGGGTGGCTCAGTGGGTTAAGCCTCTGCCTCAGGTCATGATCTCAGGGTCCTGGGATTGAGCCCCACATCGGGCTCTCTGCTCAGCAGGGAGCCTGCTTCCCCCTTTCTCTCTGCCTGCCTCTCTGCCTGCTTGTGATCTCTGACTGTCAAATAAATAAATAAAATCTTTTTAAAAAAAGATAAATATTTTAATGTGAGGGTGGTGGCTCAAGTCAGTTAAGCTTCTGCCTCTAACTCAGATTAGGATTCTGGGTTCATGGAACCGAACCCTGTGTCAGGCTTCCTGCTCAGTGGGGAGTCTGCTTCTCCCTCTACCCCTGCTGCTCCCCCTGCTTGTGTGCCTGTGCTCTCTCTCTTTCCCTCCTCAAATAAAATCTTTTAAAAACTATTTTAATTTGAAATGAAATGGGGGAGTTATGGAAGGATGTGTAGTCAGTGAGAGGCATGTTTCTAGTTGATGAGATGAAAAGCTCATTTAAGGTTACCTTAATGTATTTTCGGCAACAGTTTTTTTTAAAACTTTTGGATGTTAGTGTATTGGCATCGTATAGGGTGGCTTGAAGGACATTGTCAACCAGAAACCCACTGAAAAACCCATCCGAAGATGGGGCTTGGATTGGTAAGGTGACTGTAGGAACCAAAGAGAGAATGAACTTGGTGAGTGATACAGTGAGAGGAGGAGGAAGGAGGAAGTGGAGGAAAAAGGAAGGGGAGAAGATCTGATCTAGGAACCAGAGATGTCATCTTGCTGACAGCCAAGTGTCAGGAGGCACTTTAGAAACTTCCACAAAAGCGAAAGAACGACCAAGACAAACGGAAGAACTGAGTTGAAAGAGAATTGGGGGTATAGAAGATTAAAAGAGCCACATCTGGATGAGATCATTTTTTGTGAAATTTTAGGACATAAATGATAAAATCCTGAAGGTTTGGGATTGCTCTTTTGGCAGTTTTCCAGAGCTGTCTCCAGACCTCTGGAGGACAGGGATTCTTGTACCGAGGATCCCGTGTCAATCTCAGTTGTCCATTCCTTGTCCTTTCCTTCTTGAAGCCGTGGTCTCCACTTCAGGTAATACTCAATCTCAGGAGATGTCACACTGGGTTGAAGTTCCAAAAATATATTTAAGATTGTAAATATATTTAATAACTGGGCAATTAAATTGAGAAGGAAACGGTCTAGGAAGAGTGGCTGGTGATAGGCATTCTTTTTAGATGGTAGCTACTATCTTATAATGACAGTATGTACTGTAAGAGTTAACTGTCAGAATAACCAAGTTGCCATGGGTAGGGATTGCTTTTTTTAATCCTTTTGTGTGTTACTTTTTTAACCTTGTATATTAATAAGTTTAGAACATTCTACTGATCTGTAGTTTGCTAAGGGTCAGAATTAATTATATCAAATTTCTTTTTAATATTTTTTCATTGCTTACCTGAAGTGGGATATACATTACTCTTGTTATAGAGGGGAGGATGAATCAGAGAATTATAAACGGCAGAGTGGAATAGGTATGTGTCTGGGAAGGTTAAAATGTAGAAACCCACTACTATTTCTGTGTAGCGGCAGGATTTCCTAATTTAATACTTTTCATTCTTTCCTATCGTTTTTGTAATTCCTTCTGATACCAAATACTTCTCTCTTTGTATTTTTAAAACTTTATAAAATTTCATATGTATTTTGAATAGAGGGTAGATTTCCACATCCTTATTTACTGAGAGAAACTGCTGCTAAGGATCACCTTGATGCACAGTATTCTAGAACATGTGAGAAAGAAAAGGCTTAGGAAAGAGTAATTTTTTTAAAGATTTAATTAATTTTTTTGAGAGAGACAGATGGTGAGAGAGAGAGCACAAGTGGGGAGAAAAGGGAGAAGCAGGCTCCTCTCTGAGCGGGGACCCTAATGCAGGCTTAATGCCAGGACCCTGGAATCATGACCCCTGAGTCAGGCAAACAGACACTTAACCAACTGAGACACCCAGGTGCCCCAGAAATGAGTAATTTTAATAAAGGCACTGGGCCCTCTGGGTAAAGGGGGAGTGGGGCAAAAGGTACTGGGAGAGTAAATAGGTCCTTCTGCTAGAATGGTCTAGTTTGCTCTCAGGTATTTCATCTCACCAGTCACTCTTCGGAATGGAGGTGCAAGGTTGAAGGCCCCCTTTGTGAGGGCTCTGGACTCATGGTGTAGGAAGGCCTACCCTAATTTCGTGGCTCTGGTGTGGTGGATGTTAGCTTTTTCTTGGGCCTCCGTGATGTCCATCGTGGAGTCCATGTAACAGAGCTTAGTATTGTCCGTCTGTATGAGTACCCATACACATTACCCCACCCCTGGAATAGTGCTTGCTTTTGCGTACGTTCGAAACAACAGAAGGCTAGAGGAGGAGGAGTGCATGTTTCGCAAGTGGGGTCATCAGGAAGGAAATGGCATGTCAGCTTACAGAGGGAGGCTCAGGTTTAGAAGAATACTTAGCAGAGAAGGTGTAGGTTCAGACCTCACAGACGGATTTTCATCATTTGAGAAAGCACTATATTAAAATAGGCATTGGGTTTTGCTTAGCTAGTCTGTCTTTGCTGTGGTGTAATTGAATAGCATTTATGCTTCGTTTAAAGCTGTAATGGAACAGAATACAAATATTTATACATAAAGACAGGATATATTCACCTGCTCTCTTCATTTTTAAAAATCATTTCATTATCAGGTACTTACAATAGGCACTATATGCTTAACACTAAGGGAGAACCAGAGAAATTCTGGCACCCCTTCCCCACACACACACACACACACACACACACACTCACTCACACTCTTTTATCTCCTGTATTTGTAGACGTCACTGAAATTGAAACTTGCTTTTTCTTTACCCAACTTAAAGTTAATTTCAGTGTAGAATTAGTATTTCCTATCTATGAAGAAAATGACTTTGCTTTAAAAATCTTGCTTGTTTTTAATTTAGGTCATGGGATCGCATCATTCAAATTAATTTTTCAGAAAAATAAGTGGTTATATCTTTTTCCCCATCCACCTACTTTTCATTACCATGTCTAAAGGGTATATTCAGTTATGTTTTTTGTCTTTTTTTTTTAGAGTTTAAAATGCATATTTTAGCAGATATAAATACATGTATTTTTATTCTCCCCTTTTTGCAGAGAAATAGTATACTATATATAGACTGTTTGGGACTTGGTTTTTCTTAACAGTGTAACTTGGGGATTTTTCCATTTCAGTATGTAGTGATTCCTATTTTTTGTTGTGTTTGTTTTAACTACACGGTATTCTATTGTATAGATTTTTCCATAGTTTAGAAGTCCCATGTTGGGGAATATTTGGGTGTTTCCAGTCTTTTGCAAGCTACATTGCTTTAAAAAAACGTTGTTCAATTTTGCATGTATGCAAGTGTTATTTATAGGATCTATTCCGGGAAATTCATTTGCTGGGTAAAAGCATTATGAAGATAGAGCTTTGGTAAGTAGTGCCGAAGTACTCTTCATGAGATAGCAGTGTGTATCTCTGGAATTTGTCAGTGTGATAGTAATTTTAGATTTCTCTTAAGGGTTAGGTGTGATGTTCAGATCCTTCTCAAGGTTCTAACCTGCTTTTCTAAGGGCTGAGTTGGAAGAGTAGGGAAGAGTGAGTCTCAGTGTTAATAGTCATAAGGGTTTCTCAGGCACACGGACACACAGTTAAGATTCTTTACCTTGATTTAATCGCACTTGCCAAACTCTTACCCAAATGTCTGATGATTTGTTACAAGTGGATAAAGGAATTGGCATATGAATTCCTAAAGATGATCAAAGGCAGTTAATTCTTTTCTCTTGTAATTATCAGTGGAAGTCTAAGCGCCAGAGTGGTGGTTTGAAGTGGGTGTACAGGCAAGGCTTCGGTAGGTGGGAGGAACGGCACGAGCAGAGGAGAGGGGGAGGCAAGATAGAAACCAAGCATAATTTGAGAAAGAACAGTGTATAGTGTATATACAGTGAGAGCCGGATTATAGAAAGTCTTAAATAGTTTGCTCGTTTGGGAAGTTAGTCCATATATTGCACATGGTGGAAGTCGCTGGAAGCTTGAGGGCATGGAGGAACAAAATGATGTTCCAAAACGGTGAGACTTGGTAGCATATTCTGTCGGGTGGATGAGGAGACTGGGAACACAGAAATCCCGTGAAGTCTCTGAAGGAGTTGGGCCCCACGCGGGTGCGGTGGCGGTGCAGATGGAGCTGCAGGTGAGACGTCGCGGCGGAAGAGCATGAAGGAGGTGGTGACCGACCGGTTGGCTGTTTGCTCCTGTCAGGGAGGAGGGAGGAGACAGAAGACAGCTGCAGAATATGCGTGGTGGTAGGGAAGGTCATAGAAAGGGCTAATTTATTCTGTGGTTAGGTTTGGGGAATTTGAATCTTGGACATGTTGAACTTTGAAGGTTCCCAGAGGTCTCCCTGATGTGTGTCCAGTAGCTACGCCTGTTAGCCAGCTGTAGCTTAGGGACAAGATCTGAGAGATGGAAGATCTATTTCATCTGTCTGTTGGGTTGTCCATCTTGCCAGCTGACCACATTCCCAGTTTTTTAAAAACTTGGATCTTTATCTTTGACCTTTACTTGGTTACAGTGGATTTTTGCCTTACTGTCTGTCTACCTTTTTGTCTACATCCCCACGATCTTAAAGTAAAACAGACCTCTTTGTGTTATGTTGGTATATAAAGGTCAGGTTTTTGGTTTGTTTTTTTGTAAACATTTTATGTTGCATACCAGAGTCCGTCACCTTTCCTGTCCTCTGCCATAAAGCCTGTAATGCAGTCACATTGAATGTTACTATTTCTGAACAAAAAGCCTATCAGTGGAGATAAACACGAGTGAACAGGTGGAGAGCCTTAATGCTTTGAGTCACCAATGTTTCGTGTTAACGTGGGAGGGGAGAAACTTTTTGAAAGACCTAATTTCAAATGAACAGAAGAATGAATAAAGAGGTCATTAAGCATTGTAGTTCTGACCATCTAGAAAATCATTTTAGTAGAATAGTGGAGATGGAAGCAATGACTTTAAAATCGGACTTTGGGAATAGGAAAGCATTCAGAGGATGCAGTGAATGTTTTTAAATTGAAGGTCAGATAGTGATTTTCCTGAGGTTTAAAACCCCAAATGAGAGCAGGTTTTCTCAACCTTAGGCCTGTTAACATTTAGGGTTAGGTAATTCCTTGTTGTTGGCGGCAGCGGCGTTGGGTGGGGGGGGGGCTGACTTGTGCATTGTCAGATATTTAATAGCATGCCTGTCCTCTGCCCACTAGATGCCAGGAGCCACCCCGCTACCCTCCTCACACATATCCCCCACACCGTTTCTGACATCGAGAATCACCAGCACATGTTGCCTTAATGTTCCTTGAGATGGGAGGGGTGAGAAATAAGGCTGTGGGTGTGGGGGTTGGTGGGGGCAGCAGGGAGAGACTTGATGAGAGGGAGAAGGAGAATTGCCTGAACTTCTTTTTTTGGTGAAGACGGGAAATGTGTATACAATACAGCACAGGAAGAGAGTTGGTTGTGGAAGACTGAAGGAGTTGAAGCCCTGCAGAAGTTAATTATGCCAGTGTCCACTTGAAAGGGAAATAAAAGCATTTTGTAGTCACCTAGGTGAAAAGGGTCTTGAAGTTTTTTCTCTTCAGAGAAAGGGGTCTTTAGTATTTCTTGGTTGTATATTGATAATGTAATGTAGCCCCAGTAGAGATTTTTCTTTTTAAACTCTTTTTATGTTTTTCTAATGATAAATCTGTAGTAATTGATAGATGACCTGCTTTTTGGGTCAATCTATGCCTTTATTCATGATTGAGAATCTCTTCATCTGATGCACTGAAAGTGTCAGTAGGACAAAATCTGTGCTGATCTTAAAACATGATTTTGAAATTGCCATTTTCAAAATAGGTGCTTTTTTTCTGATTTTTCATAATAAAATCGGAAAATGTAGGCAGAATTAATAAGAAGTTCTTTTCTAATTCCTCGTTGTTTTTTCCTTGATCACTTTGTGTGTGACCTTAGGAGGGTTTTATTCAATATACTGTTGTTTGTAAGCGGTCACATGGTCTCCCAGTATTACTATTAGAAGACAAATTCACAGAAGGTTCTAATGTTTACTTTTTACTTTCAGGCTGAAGAGCAGTTGAGAATTGTTGAAGAACAAAGAAAGATTCATGAGGAAAGGATGAAACTAGAACAAGAACGACAACGTCAACAAAAAGAAGAACAAAAAATTATCCTGGGCAAGGGGAAGTCCAGGCCCAAACTGTCCTTCTCACTAAAAACCCAGGATTAAATCGCAAACTGAACTTTTTACAAAGAAAAATGGAAAAACTTTGTATGGTAGCTTCATGTTGAAGTGGTTTTTTTGTTTTGTTTTTGTTTTTTTTGTTTTTTGTTTTGTTTTTTTTTTGTTTGTTTTTTTTTTTTTAATTCGGAAAATCTGGAAAAGTTAGCTTGTTCTAATAGGGGCTATGCTCTGCATTCCTTTTTATCCCCCCCCCTTAAACTTCCATTAAGTCAGATCCTTATCAGATCATTGTTGTCTTCTAGAAAGTGATCTATTTTTCATCTGTTTGGATTCTGTATTAGTGGTCTGAAGAAGAGCAGATCACTTTGTAAACTGGATGGTCTGATAAGGTTTTTACTGACCCATTGACTTCAGAGTTATACTCTGTCTATTACATCATAATGCTGGTTTTGCTGACTTTTTGTTTTTTTATATATTTATAAAAAAAGAAAAAGTTGGAAATTGCATTGGACGCTTCCAGGGTGTTACTGGACCTGTGTGGTGTATTGTTAAACCAGTGTCCTTGTGATACTGTTGCTCTTGATGTTCCTGATACAGGTAAGGAAACAGTTGGTCAGCTCTGGGACAAAATATATATACAGTTCAGTGTGGTCTCTGTTCAGTTTGTTTTTATTTCATTGACAAAATCAAACCAGCATTCCCCATTGTGTAAATAAATGATTTTGCTGAATAAAGTAAAGTCTTAAATTCATATGTTGAAGCAATTTTTTTTAAAATTCTGTTAAGTCTTAAAGAGGGTGGTTTACTTTTTGATGGTCAACAGTTTAGAAATCCTAGAACTGTGCTCTATTTCCTCATTTATACTTTTAAACGTAGGATTTATATGTACATTAAATATACTCCTGGACTAGTATTTAATGGCTATTTTTACAAATACCTAATTTATGCTGCTATGGCAATTAAGACTTCAGTATTACCTGTAAGAAAGACTAAGCACCCAGAAGATTTAAATTCTCAATCCTGTGCCTCTGTTTTAGGATATAAGTATTACTACCACAAATTCTTACTTAATAAAAGACTAGAAAAATGCTTCTAAAAATTTATAGAATCTTAGATTATTTTCCAAGTGGGCCATCAGAAAGAACTTAGCTTTGTACTCTCACAAAAGGCTAAGGTAGTCAAATCCTCTTCATTGTAGGGTGCCTGCACGTTTATTTTCAGGACAAACACATTTAAACTTCTTACCAGTTTTTGTTTTGTTTCTGCATGTGATACCTTATGGATGACTCTTATACACTAGACTCTGCCTCATTTATCTTTACGTATGTTTGTTTTAAGTCTACTGGTATTAAAACATTTATTGAAGAGAGAGATATACCTGAGATGCATAAACATGTCATCAAAGTAGAGAGAATGTTCTCCAGTATTTTTAAGACCATTTGATCACTCTTTCCAAGTGAAACAAAAGCTAATGAGATGACTAACGGTAGATTATTTTGTGTATGCATGCTAAGAAAAATGCTATTGCTTTAGTTTGAGCTCTTCAGCGAGTCTAATTGTGGTAAGGAACAATACTATCAGCTTAAATATCTTTAAAGGTAGAATTTTAAGTAGGCATGAACTGTAGTGAGAACTGCCTTATAAACACAATACCTATTACTCTAAAACAATCACTTTATTTACCTAAAGAATATAGGTTGCTAATGAATCTTTTTTTTAACCTTTAAATAGAGGTTAGCTCTATTTCATGATTTTTTTTTTTCCTAATGTTCCTTTTTTTTTTTGTTTTTTGTTTTTTGGTGCGGATCCATTGTTCTTAGGCTGTGTATTCAAGTTTTGGGAAATGTTTATTTAAAAAATGTTTTGCTCTACAAGTGTTATAAACATTGTATCTAAGAGAGTAGCCTGGACTTAATATCTGAAATCAGCTTATGCGTGCCTTTTAATTTTTAAAGAATCTCTTAACTGCCACATATGGTGTGAAATCGCAGTAAGTTGCTTAGTGACATCGCAGTATCTGCTGTTGAAGACTCGCATCAGATAATGAAATTGTTCCTGTGCCAGGCTACAGGAAAGAGGATGTAATTGTTAATAAAATACACCCAATCTTTTCTGTGCTGCAACAATGTGTAGTAATTTGTTTTCTTCATTTGTTTCCACTGCCTTTGTGTACATATTATAAAAGTTCAAATTCTCTCCCAATTTATTAGCAGTTCAGATGTTCCCTAATTTATTAAATATGCTTTATTCACAAATTGTTTTTTAGGTCATTCTTAATGCATTATAGAATTAACTAATGGCTTTTGTTTATTTTTATTACAGTATTTAAAATATGTAGTTACTGGATTTTTATTGTGGAGTTTGCAGAATTATCAATTGTATAAACAAAACCTTTAAATTAGCTTGGTGTGAGGACTCTTTAATGCTTGCAAAGAGGGGAAGGGGTAAAGATTTACTCTCCAGTTTCCCTTATGAAGATGTAGCAAAGTAGGCTCTGTCTTCAGTTAACTACCCAGTCTTGTAGTTGTGCGTAGGCTATGTCTACAGCTATTTTGTATGGCCACCAGTATTTTAAAATTTTTCAGTGATGTTGTACCTCTTTTTAATTTTCCAGAGTAAAATAAGCATAGAGTGCTGGCTTGTTGAACTCCCACGTATCTTTTCGAATACCTCATCTTCTATCACGCACCCTCCATTTGTCACTTAACTGAAATTTCTCCAAAGCTGTTACTGTTCACTAGAGCTGCTGATTTCAGGTATCTTAACTTTCTGCTCTTTTACACCCAGAACCATCACTTCTGTTTCGGATTACTAGCCATGAGAATTTCTGGAAACAGGATATCTTAATGTTGGAGACTTAACCATTGTCTCCAGGAGTCTTAGGAACACTCAAATGTTATTAATTAGTGAAAGGAGCACTAAAGAGAGAAGGGCCTCAATCTAAGAGTCTTGGATGGGTGTTGAAGCCCAGGCAGGAGGTCTGCTTTCTCTTTGGTTGAATTGGCCACTTAGCCTAGATGCCTTCATCATCTTTGTTATTCCTGCTTTTTTGTTTACTCCTGGTTCTGTTTGTTTTGTTTCGTTTTTAAATGTTCAGTTCTCTGTAATTACAGAGTTGCTACTGCTTCAGTAATCTGGGAGATTTGCATGTGCTAATGCACTGCACGGTACATTTTGAAGCAGATTTGTCGATGGTTTTCAGATGGTGGGATCACATTGTCTGATCTATGATATATTGTATATCTGTAGTTACTAGAGTAACTGATAAGCAGAAGATTGTTCTTTTCCAAAGCATGCAGTGGTTGGATCAGAGGATGTGTGAATAGTTGTATTTTACATATATCTTTGGGCCTATTACTATGAAGCCAGTAAATTAAAGAGTAAAATTTTTAATGGTCCAGCAGTTTCACTCTCACTCAGGAAATTCCTAATGGGGGTGGGGGGCACACTGTGTGTTGTGTTTTGAAGAGTGTCAGTACAGCTGGTGATTTCTAAACCTGGCTTACAGGCATTAGAATAAAATAGGCTTACTATTTTGTATATGTTTGCGTGATTGTTTTCTTCCTCATATTCCAGGCTTATGAAAATGTATGGGTTGAAAAACAACAAGTAGCGGGACGCCTGGGTGGCTCAGTTGGTTAAGCAGCTGCCTTCGGCTCAGGTCACGATCCCAGGGTCCTGGGATCGAGTCCCACATCGGGCTCCTTGCTCGGCAGGGAGCCTGCTTCTCCCTCTGCCTCTGCCTGCCTCTGTCTGCCTGTGCTCGCTCGCGCTCTCTCCCTCTGTCTCTGAAAAATAAATAAAATCTTAAAAAAAAAAAAAGTAGCAAGGAGTTTAAACAGGAATACACAATTGCAGCCTCTTCTGAGTGCTGTTGAATATCTTACTGTATGTATCTTATGATTGCTGTCAGTGATACCCTTATGATATCCCTTATATGTCAGCGGTATCCCTTATATGTTTGAAGCAGAATTTAACTTCTTATAATACTGTGTCTATATTGTCAGTCCAGAAAGTGGGAATCTTACACAGAGAGGTTATAGAGTACTAGTAGTAATGAATGGTAAAACCAAAACTGCACAGCTGTTAACCTGTTTATCTCTAAACTACCTAGACCAATATGGAAGGGTGATTGGAGTTTGGTCCGTTCTCTAAAACCTGTTAGTTTGTAAATAAGGAAATGAGATTTCATGCCAAGTGCTCAAGTTAGCTGGAGCCATAACTGTATTCTTTACACATATGCCGTTTTTGCATTAATATAAAAGCAACGATCGATTATAACGTAGAGATTGAAATGACTGCTGTAGTGGAAAATGGTGGTATTTTAGTTCCATAAGGACTATATTATTACAGTCGATAAGGTCAGTTGGCACCGAACTTCCCAAAGGGAAAAATGTTCTTTTGACCGAGTGTTCAGTGTAGTAATTAATACTGTCCCTACCAAACTTACAAATATAAGTAGATGCTAATTTAAGATGTTTCAGTGTGGAAGCTAAATTGTAGAAGTAGGTGGTGCCAGAGTGTACGGCAAGGTTTACTGAGAGAAGGTTTACTTTACTTCCGTTTTAAAAGGTCTTCCCTTTGAGGAATTTGAGCAGTGTGTTTGCAGAAGAGTTCTAGAAATTTCAGTGACTTATGAAATAAAGTGCATGCAGTGCCAGGAAACATTAGCTACATAGAAAGTTCATGGCTTGGACAACATTTACTCAACATGAAACCAAATTCCAGTAATTTTTCTGTAATGCTACATTTAGATAAGGCTTCTGTTCTTTGTTTTTACAGAAGTTATGTTAAAGATGTCTTTTGAAGTACATCTAAGAATTAATGGATTACTGTACAAGAAACAACCATAAAGACCAAAGCATGCATAGGAATTCAAAGGGTTACAGGAATGACTTTATTAAGGTGCACTTAGAGCAAAATTGGTTGCCATCTTAATTTTTTCAACTGAAATTACCTAGCTTTACATTTGCTACTTCACTATATATTCAAACATTTTAATCAACTTTTATTGACTATATGGAATTCCCCCAATTTTTACTTTCAGAAATTTCCTTAACTTGAGAAACAGTTAAAGTAATTAGCTGAGATAAAACTTCATTTTTTTTTCTTAATGTGTGCGTGAAGCTGTGCTGGTAAAATTACAGATTTTCAGAAATTAGCACGTTTCTCCTGACTATTCAGTCATAAAATGAAGTCCAAATACAAATATGTATTAAACCAATGTAATAGGTTCTTTCTGGTTTGGCATGCATTAAAATTTCAATTTTGTTTTGTACATGCTGATGTAGCAGTTTTTGCCTGGCCTATGTACAGTAGTAGAATGGCTTGAAGAGATGCTTTTAATTACAGTTGCTCCTTGAACAACCTGGGTTTGAACTGTGTGGTTCCATTTACACACAGATTATTTTTTCAATAAATATAATACAGTACTGCAAGTGTATTGCTTTAGATTTTCTCAACATTTTCTTGAGCTTTAAGAATACAGAATATACATATAACAATAAAATATGTGTTGATTGATTTTGTGTTATTGGACAGAGTTCTGTAACAGGCTAGTTAAGTTTTGGGGGAGTCCAAAGTTAAACCGGCATTTTTGACCGGGGCTCATTAATGGGTTGACAGAACTGAACTTGACCATCTCAACAGTAGTGGGACATTTATCATCTTGAAGTTGTTACTGTTGATTTTTTACCTAGTCTTTACAGATAAATGAATCCTTATTTGCTGAAAGTAAATTCATGAATATTCACACTCAAGTTATACAGGAGGAATCTTGGTGTGGGATTTTATTTTTTGGTCAGGTACACAGTTTGTTTAACAGGCCGTTTTTACATGTACATTTACATTTTCCACAAGGCAAAATGCTTTTTGGGTGTGTGAATATCTGATTTACTAAAAATGGAAGCCAGGGTTATTTTCAGACAATGCAAATTTCCTTTATTTCCTCTAGTTTACTTGGAGAGAGGATGTAGGAGCTAAGAGGTCACAACTTAAACTTCACAAAATCAGTTTACCGACTATGAAATGTAGTACTGAGATACTCCGTTTTAGTTCTTGTAGGACATTATTAAGCTACCTTTACATTTCAAATGAATTCCTTAAATGTTTAGGCTTACTAAAACCCACTCCTTTTCACCCTGGTGAGAAAGTTATAAATACCTGCCCCTTCCTGGTGTTTTAGTCCTCATGAGAATCTGGCCATGACTTCAAATCGGTTTTCAATCTTTGAGCCTTTCTTAAAAATTTTCTCAAGTTGGAGGCTTTTTAAAATAGAAATTCGGGAAAATTAAGTTGTTTATTTCTCAAAGATTTACCTGGAATAATACGAATAATGTATTCAGTACTCCCATGCCTTAGTATTTTCCAGCGTGCTAGCAAACTAGTCCTAACAAAATGTCAACACTCCAGTTGAAATGTACATTAGCTTATGTTTAATATTTTCAAAAAGGAATACGTAATAAGTTGTAAAAATCTGGAAACGTTATAAAGAAGAGTGAGAGAAACACTGGTATCTAAATGAGATGTTTTACAATGTATATTCTTTAATTTAGCTTAGTAGATAATATAGCTAAAGAAACACAATTTGTAGGAATACCGTCTGCTTCGTTGGGTTGGAAACATTAAATCCTGGAGTAGACAGCATGTTGTGGGTATACGGTATTCCCCCCCACCCCACCCCCCCCCGCAAAACCGTGAATTGTGCATGACTACTCTGCCTTACTGCCGCCGAATTCTCCGTGCTGCTGGTGAGTTTGGGAGCTTCTGCTATGGACGTTCTGTGCGGTTGTGTTCCTGGGGTTCTGGTTGCCGGTGGGCGGGCCTTGGCGCGCTCGCGCAGCGAGGTCCAGCCGGCCGCTAGTGGGCGCTGTGGGTCCGTGGAAGCCGTCGAAGCGGTGGCGCGCGTCCAAGGCGTTCTTTTGGGCAAGCACTTGCCGAGAACCAGAGTGAGGAATTCCTGCCACCTCTCCACTTGGGCGCTATTTGTCACCGTCACCCCTAAACTCCCGGTCACCTTGGGATGGCGTGAGTGTGCCCCAGAGACCAATTAAGGAGAAGGTCCCGCGGCGGGCCCGGGTGTGCCGGCGACACTCGCGGGGAGCGCCTGGAGGCGCCGCCTTCCCGGGGAGCGGGGAGCGGAGGGTGCGGGGCCGGGACGGCTGCGCCCCGTTGTCGGCAGCCACGTCGCCGGGAGTCGTCTCGCATCTTTCGGCCCCGTTGACTTTTTGGTCAGGCCCCAGCTGAGGTTAGGAACCGAAATCAGGTGTGGAACTCATCGCCCCGAGGCCTACGAGGGGCAGTGAAGGGATGCGCGTGCGGGGGTGTGAGCCCGGCTTGCGACGGAGACGCTCGGCCGAGCGGAGGAAGACCCGCGGGAAACCCACGGCCTTCCGCTCCGCAGGGAAAGTTTCGCCCTCGACGTCCCTCTGCCGAAGTTAGAACACTTGCCGGGCAATGCCGGCGCGTGCTGGGCGCGGGGACAGGTGGCCCCCGGCTGCTCCCGCTCCCCTCCCGGACGTCCCTAACTGTGTCCCAGCCCCGCCGCTGGAGGGGCGCGGTGCACGCGCTGGCCGCCCCCTCCCCTCTTTGGCTGTCCAGGCTGAGCTCCCTTTGCGCCACCGCCCGGGGCCGGGGGCGGGGCTCACCTGTCAGCGGCGCCCCGCCTCGCGGCGCCCAATGCCGGGCGGGGGCGGATGACGGACGGGCCGGCCGCCCAACCGGAGCGCGGCTGCTGGGCGGCGGGCCAATAGGCTGCGCGGTGCGGGGCGGGGCCCCGCGTTTATAGTGCTCTGACAGCGGGCCGGGCGCGCTGACTCTCCTCGGCGGGGACGGCGACGCCGGCCGGAGCTCGGAGCTGCGCGCAGAGAGGGTCCCGGCGCCCTCCCCGCACACAAAGGCCCGTGCGCGTCCGGCGCCCGTGGCGGGGACCGAGCCCCTCCTGCCTGCTCCGCGGGCCGGGAGCTGCGAAGATAGAGGAGGGTCCCGCGCGCCTGGAGGCGCCCCTCGCCGCTCCGCGCCCCGCGCCCCGGGACATGGAACCGCGCCGACGCGGCGCCCGCGCGCTCGGGCCGCTGCCCGCCCCCCTGGATCTATAGTGCGAGGCGGTCCGCTCGGAGCGCAGCGTCCGCCGCCCGCGCGAGTCGTCTTTCTGCCTTTGTGTCCCGGCCGCGCGCCCTCCCTGCAGCCCGCGCCCGGCACCCTGGAGCCGCACGGGAGCCTGCCGTCAGAGCTGCGTCCGGCGCGGCGCCCCGGAGCCCCGAGCCCGCCGCGCCGCCGCGCCCTGCGCGTGCGCTCCCGCCCCGCGCCCTGAGGGCTCCGAGTGGAGCGCCCCCGACTTCGGCGACTGCTGGAGCCGCTCGGCGCGCCCCGGAGCTGCCTGCGGTCTCCCCCTTGTCTGCCCGGAGGATTGGGGCTCCGGCCCGCGCCCAGTGCCTCCGTCGTCCGGAGTGTGCGGAGCTGGGAGCGGCTTGGCCATGGCCGCCAGGAGGGACTCCGTGTGGAAGTACTGCTGGGGAGTTTTGATGGTTTTATGCAGAACTGCGATTTCCAGGTCGATAGTTTTAGAGCCCATCTATTGGAATTCCTCGAACTCCAAGTAAGTGGCGTCCGCGATCCCTCTCGGTCCCCGCCTGGGGTCCGCCGCGTCGCGCCGTCCGGGCGGGAGGAAGGGCTGGGCCGCGGCGCCTCGGATTCTGTTTCTGGAACCCCGGTTTCCCCCACCCCAAGTTCCCTGTCCCCAACCCTCGCCACATTTTACTTGATGGAACTCTTCCCTCGGCTTTCCAGCCGGAGCGCCGGTTCTAAGGGGCGCTCTCCCCCGCTTTCCTTTCCCCACGAGCTCCCGGGCGCTAAGAAAACAAAAAAGAAAGAAAGAATCCCTGACGGCTCGGGTGTCACGTTCGGGAAAGTGTCCGATGGCGATACCTGACCCCTACTTCTTCTCGAGGACGGAGAACATGGCCACAAACAGGGCTGGCCGGCGCGCAGGCGCTGGCGGGCCGCGGAGGGAGGCAGGGATGCTGCGCTCTCGAGGAGCGCCGGAGCGCGGTCGGATCCCTGCCGGCCGGCCGGGGCTGTGAGCCCGGGACAGAGGAGCGCACCCCGGGGAAGGGAGCCTGCGGTCCCCGGCCGCCCGCAGCGCCCCGGAGCCCGCGCGCCTCCGCGCCGCCTGCCCGAGTGTGCGCGGGGAGCTCGCCAGCTTCGCCAGAGAACTCGGGCGGCGAGCCTTCTCCTCCCAGCCGGGGTGACCGGCCTTAGGTCCCTCCCGGAGAGACCTTTGCGCGTCGTCTCCCCCTTTCGTTTCTAAACCTGTGGCCCCGAACTCTGTGGTCCTGCTAGCTGACTTGATTTTAAGGACGCTTTCTTCAAAAGCTTAAGTCCCTGCCCAGTCAGTACAGCTCCTGGAGCCTGGGCAAGAATGGGATCCTTGAATCTGAATTGTTTTTACCAAACAGTGTAGCCAGGAGAAAGCCAGGCCTTGTGGAGATTAACTTTCAGCGTGAGCTACCAAAATAGAATGCACTGAGAATTTAGAAAAGGCGACTCATCCCTAAGCACGTATGGCCATGACGCCTCATTGCTTGCCTATGCATTCAGTGTTGCATCTTAGCTCCTTCTTGGAACACATTTCTAGTTAGATCCAAAAATATTTTACAGAATCATGGAATTTTAGCCTTGGGGAACTTGGAAAAAGTGTGGAGACTTTGGCTGGCTCCTGGAGTAAGCGTTTGAGATGACAAGGAAAACCAGCGGCCTAACTGAAGGCCAGCAAGTTGGCCACGGATTTAGGAGTGCAGAGACGGGGAATTGACTTACAGATCACATTTCAATTAAAGAATTACATCCATTCTTTTAAAAGTGGCAAATCTCAAATTCACCAACATGTTTTACCAAGAATTTCTCAGGATAAGGGCGAGAAACGTCACAGCCGTAAATCGGATTAAACACATTCTTGCATGATGCCGGATGGCACTTTCCAACACGGCTCGCATTTAAAAGTTGCTTAATGCAGCCTTCTTCCGTGCAGCCCGGTCTTGTACGGGCCACTCTTTCCTCGGTGTTAGATTGGTGTTTGCCGAGACAGCAGTTGCGGTGACAGCCTTACGCGGTGGGTCGGGGAGGGTGGGGCACCAGGCGGTGCGGGAAAGCGCCGGGCTTAGACCTGCGTGCGGCCGCGGCGGGACGGGCTAGGCGGGCCGGGAGCCCCGGCTGGGCGGGCCGGGAAAAGGCCAGCCAGTGCTCGCTTTGCGCCTACAGAGGTCACTCTTCCACGCGCAATGCTCGCGGCGCCAGCCCTCACCTCTCCCCCCGGGGCTGTCGGCTCCGCTCCACTTCACACTTTCGCCGACGGACTGTTTGGGGAGGCTGATTCCCGCCGCCCCCTCACCCCCCCCCCCCGCCCTGGTTTAATATTTACGTTTGAATTTTGTTTGAAGACATTCCCATTAATCCATCCATTGGCCAACTCAGCATGTGCAACTCCGTGTTAACCGCTTATGACTGGGTGGTGATCAGGAGGAAGGTTAGAAACACCTACTCGGAAGAAAAGGGACAGCAGTAACTGTTCCCGCCACAGACATCAGTATCCTCTTTTCCTAGTGTATTTGCGGTGGGGGGAGGTGACTGCAGTTTTACTCACGGTCCTGATGAGGAGGGTTTCTCGGTTTTTCTCTGCTGCCGCCGCAGACTTGAAGACCTGCTGGAGGCCTGCGTTCTGGAGAAGCCTGCCTGCACAGATGAGGTTTCTGTTGCCATGATTGCTCCCGTCCTCAAGAGTAGAATTTCTTTTAAAATTCTCATGATAATGGCGTGCCTGGAGGACTGGATAATTTGCCCCTGGAAAAGGTCTACTTAAAAAAGTATGCAGCTGAACGCTAGCTTGAGACATCAGAAAGATTTCTTCCTGGAGGAGTGATATGAAAGAGCCTTTTCTAAGTTGGAGAATGAATAAAAACCCCTAGTGCCAAGGGCTTGTTTTCTTGGGGGAAGTTGCATATTTATTTCCAGTGAAAAGTTTCAGTCCACGAATATGATGTGGCAGGAAGGTGGTCAGAGCAACTGAGGTTTCACACCAGTTCATCCGAACTGTGGAACAATTCATCTGTAATGAAGCCGCCATCAGTAATTAGATTTGTTTCATTCGGAGGTCAGCTTTTTTAGCAGGTGGTCGACGTAGGGAGCAGGAGCAGCTGTTTGGACGCAGGGTCCAGAAAATCCTTTGTAAATTCTCCGTCTCCATAACTCCTTTAATCACACTGTCTGATGCCCCCATCCCTGAGACTCTATGCAGCCATCCGAAGAAGTTCTGGGTCTGAAACGTTAGCAACTACCCTGCCAGGTGGATTACTCCCAGTGCAGCCACGGTCTCCGGCAGTGTGGCCTCAGTTGTGGTCCCTTAGGTTGTTGAGCCCCCCCCCCCTTTTTTCCCCTCTCCCCTTTCAACTCGGCAGAGAATAGCAAAGCCTGGCTTTCATTTCCAATTAACTGATGTAGAATGATTTTTCCAGGCACAATGAATAGTTGCCTCTTCTAAAAAAAATACCCACTTTCGAGTGAACAAGGCTGTGTTGGTATATGGTGCTCTGTAATGAATTACACGGACTTTGTCGGAAATTTCAGCCGAGCAGTAATTCCTTCTGTCTAGGGGTACTGTTCCCTTTGCACCATATACTAGTTAGTTAACAAAGCATTTTGCTTTTCCCAGGTCATTTTTTCCCCTGCCTAATACTGAATTCCTGATATTGATTGACTTGATACAAAAGAATGGCTGGATAAAATCCAGATAACCTATAATACGTGGGCCCCACCACAGTCAGGCTCTGAATAAATACGGACCTGTCAGAGATTGATAAAATAAACTACAATGGATAGTGCTGTTTGAACAGTCCATTCAATACCATATATAAGCCAGCCTGCCTTCCATTGTGTCTGAAATTCTTATTTTTGTAGGTAAACAAATGCACATTCAACACTGATTGAATAGCCCCTTGAACTATGCTCCACAGTTTGCGTTTGGGTTAATCTTGTCGGTTTTAATATAGAGAGAAAAAAAGCACAAAGCACCAGGGGTGGGATTGTTCATCGGTTCCCAACCGCATTCCTCACATTTTGTCAGGATGATAAACTAGAGGTAATGGACTGTCGTTCCACAGGACAACCCAGCCAGGGAGAACACAAAGACGGAGCCGAAGTGATAGCTCACAACATGCTTGGTCGCCTTCTTTTCAGGCGAGAAGAGAATTTATTTGGGAATCGTGTGTCTAGGGACTGCACTTTTTAACCTCGGCAATTATAGCTTCAAGCCTCAGAAACGGGAGCTGGAGGTTAAGATGATTTGTTAAGCACTTGGTTCTAAATCTTTCACAAAGCGTAGCTGTTGACACTTGTCCTACGGATGTAAAGAAATGCAAATGACTGCAAATTTCCTGAACGTTTCTGACTCTCCCAGGCCAAAATAGAAGGACAGGTGAATTAACCATCATCCCCGGACCAGCTAAAAACTGCAGACTGGAATGGCCTCTCCAGATGGAGTGAGCCGCGGCACAGTCAGTATATTTGGATTACTTATTGTAAAACCTCTTGTCTGTAAATTTACTGAGGGAAATCCTTTGGTTGGTGGATCAGTGCGATAATTATCCTCGGAGGGACTTTGCAGTTGGAGCAACTAAACCCGTGGTACCTTGCCTTCCTCTGAAGTGCTCTGGACTCCCAAGAGGTTGAGTGTGACATCTACCTTAGCGTGATGTTTCCCAGAGCGCTTGCCTAATGGGAGACGGTCTGAGAGCCCAGCATGACTGCAGTGATGCGTCAGAGGAATGGGAGTGGCAGGGAAAGGAAATACGGACTAGACCCTCAGCAAAAAGGACATTTCTTTCTTTCTTTCTTTTTTTTTTTTTTAGAAAGGTGATTTTACGAAAACTTTATTCTTAAACTGTTCCATCCCAAAGGAGACAAAAAGCAGCACTCTTGTAAGGAAAATAATGATGAAAATGGTACTCCAGTCTGCCTAGCCTCTGCTTTCCTTAGCTGCTGACATAAAGAGCCTGTTTTTCAGGTCACTTATCATTCATCTACATAGATTTGCTTATGAGCTCAGCCTTTGTGTAGCGGAGTAGAGCTTTAAATAGGAGTGTTCAACTGTTTAAAATATTTTGATTAAAATATGCAGAACCCATAGAAGTATAAGCTTCTCGTCAGGAATTAGCTCTTTCAGGGAAGAGCTCTCCCCCCCACCACCACTTTTTTTTTTTTTTTTTTAAGGGGTGGGATTAGAGTGGGGCTGGGAGAAGGGTGTAAGAGAAGCAAAGAAGGAAGGATGGCGAATAGGACAGTGTTCGAACAGCTTGGAAAAACTCCTGTGGCTTCATTGTCTCTGTAAAGCCAAAGAATACAAAGACATAAGCAACTCAGCCCTTCTCCCATGATGGAAAATGTAAACCGTTGACATGGCCCCCTGTTTAACTTGTTTAATTCTTGTTTTAAATTCAGTGCTACGCTAGCCGTGTGAACTCTGAAGATTTCTTTAGTAATCCATTTTGTAGTTCCGAATCAAAAACAAAGTGAAAGGGTCTGACACAATTTGCTTTTATTTTTAGGCAAATCAACCCTGGTCATAGTTAATAAGGGGATTACAACCCAGACTAGGTCTTTACAGATGTAATGTAAATCAAGGGCAGAGTATAAAGAAACTGATCCCTTTTGATTGAAGTACGGTAAAAAGGCATAGAGAAACTAGCAGCAGTAATCTGATTGTATGGCAATAAAACCACCATTTTCTGTCTTTCAGATAAAAATAATGTGGTAAATCCATGCAGTTCATAAGATGGAAAGGCAGATAAAGGGGGAAGCCATGGCAACATATAGATTAGCTTGATGTTGGAAATGACACGTCTCTGAAAAGGGTGTAGAAGCGAAGCCCTTGCTCTAGGCTGTTGGCTATTATGTGAGAACCACACAGACTTGGAAACTCGGATTAGAAAGTATGAAAGCCCTACTTGTGGCCCGGGATGGTGAAAGCAGGAAAGAAAAGCTGCTCAGTTCTTGCTCATTGGTGGCGGATAATATGGTGAAGGTAGATTTCATTGGCTGCCTTTTTTAGAGGTTGAGATATGGGGCTGATTAAAACTTTAGATCACTGCAGTTGTTAAGGCCTGCAAGATTTTCCTTTTTAACTCCTGGCCTGACAGGGGTAACCATTCTGTAGGATTAGCTGCACTTGGCGGTCCTCGCCTTAATCTGTTTGGGCTTCAGGCAGGGCCATGCTGGGCAGGAACAGAGACCAGAGGGGAAGGTAGGGCTGCAGCTCCCTGCAAAGAAAGAGAGACCTTTGGACTTCAGCCCCGTTTCCGACCCAGGCCATCTCACACCGTGTGGGACAGAAGCAAAGGTAAACAGTACCCATTGTCCACCCCCTCTGCCAGAGAGCCTTTCTCTGAGTTTTGCCCGTCCTGCCCTGGAAAAGAATATATAATAAAATAAATAAAAGGGAGGGGTATTTTGTTTTCATTCCGATCAACAGTAATCCAATATGACCAAACCAGTGGGCTCTATCGAGATGATATTTTCCTTGTTAACGTGAGTCTTAACCTTGGAGTTGAGTGGGATGGGCGCCCTTCGTGTAAAGTCAGGATTAGAAAATGTTAGCACTGCTCGCTTCCAAGTAAAAAAACAAAAAAAAAGCATCGCCATGCCTTGGAATCTTACTGCTTTCTGTCTTGAACAAGCTTGTGAATCAACCGGACTTTTGTCTTTGCCTTCCGCACTCTCCCTTTTAGTCATGACACAAAACGAGCCATTGAAACCATGATTGGGTTCCATGCAGAGTGACATCCGCAATTGGGTCAAGCCAGAAAGGAAATATTTGCTTTCCTGCCTCCTATTTGGCGTTTTAGAAAAGTCTCAGCATTTCTTTGGAAAAGTCTGAAAACTCTTAAGACGCGGACAATACTGAAAGCCACAAACACCCCCAGTGTCTTTCTTGATGGAGTGGATCGGGGAGCTCCCCAGGCTGCTCTCTGAACAGCAACATGGGGCCTCTCTTGACTGACTAGTTCTGTGTCTGAGATCTTCATCGAATCCCCCCGTAGTCGCTGTCAGACCCGTTGCTTTGCTTTGGTTCCTCATTCGCAGCTCATTTGACCCTCTGCTTGGGGCGGGCGTTTATCACCTTCGTAGCCTACTTTTCTGGTCATTACTATGTAGCTTTCATAGATCCAAAACATTTTAAAACGATTGCCATACCCCGTGCCTGCAACTGTACCCCTAATTCAGTAATCTCTATGGAAAGACCAGTTGCACTTGTCTAGATCCACCAAGGAGAAGGGACACCCCCTAATTGACAAGCTGGTCACATCCAAGCACCTTGCATTCTACATTTGACAATGATTGCTAATGGCCCATTCAGCTAAAGTATTTGCTTGTTAACAGGGAACAGAGCATGATAAATGTCCAGCAAGCTTGCGGCCTCCTTCAGCTTTTGAAATGCAGACTGGTGCATATTTATGGCAGGCAAATGACAAAAGAAGCAGCTGAATTGCCCTGGCCTCCAGCTTTCTCCTAGGAACAGGGTTAAAGTGATTAGAGAGAGTGGCAGGGGAGCCCAGCCTCCAGTTTACTGACCATCCGGCAGCCTTCAGCTTCCCTGCCCACCGGCAGAGAAAGCGCACGGAGGTGCGGGAGATAAGGATGGTTGGATCGGGTGCGCCGGGCCAAACGAGGGGATCGGAGATGAAGTGTTTTCCGTGCACCCTGGATGCCAGGTGAGCCTGTTTCTCGCGCTCCCGCAGAGAATCAGCAGTGGCTCTTAATGTCCTTTTTCCTGTATAAACTCAAACGTGTAATTCTAGTTGAAAGCACTTTGGGAGTGGGACTGGTGAGAGCATACTTGCTAAAACAAAACAAAACAAAACAAACAAACAAAAAACCTGAAAACAAAACATAGTAAGAGAACGCTCCATTAAAGAAAAACAAGCTGTTTCTGCCTTTAGTAATTCCCTACGCAGAATATGAGGAAGAAAAAGTGAAGTATTTATAGCCTGCTGTTTTGTTCCTCTAAACGCATGGGTAGGTGAAGGTTCTAACCACGCAGTGGCGGGCAGACATGCGGGATGCTTGGAAGGAAGGACTGGTGATCAACTTTGCTTTGAAAACTTTTTTTTCCCTCAGTCCCATAGATTCTTCATGTTTCTTGTATAACACAATTACATGATCCAGTGTGTTTTCTCAGTTTAAGTTCAGCTGTCTCCTTTAATTACAGACCTTGTATATGGGTCTCCCAGTACTTGCTGGGCAAGTCCCTCTGGCCCCCAAGGCATTCCATGTACTTTTCATATACTGATTCCTTCCAGGTCACACCAGGGTAATGACGAGTGCTGCTCTCGGCTTTGGAACCAATAGAGTCAATGTGTTTGCATTGGAGGAACGGGACTGTGGTTGTTCCTAAGGCTTTGGCTAGTTTGGAGCATGTGAAGGGTGTGTGTGTGTGTGTGTGTGTGTGTGTGTCAAGTCCAACACCTACTTTTGGCTCTAAAGGTCCCTAACCTCTGCCCTATCAGAGGGTCTCAAATGCACCTTTCCCTTTGCAGCATCTTTTCGGCCTCCCAGGTTCCCGCCGAGGACCGGAGGCCCAGCATGACAAAATGTTCCCTAGTCTTGGTCCTTGCTCTTCCTGGCTCACTGTGGCCTGAAAATATTTGTCCTGCACCAGAACTGCCATGCGAGCGGGGCCAGGCCAGTCATGTTCAGTGCTGGGCTCAGAATGGGCCTGCCAAAGAAGTTAGAAAAGGCCAATGTTCACGTAACTACTGGAACTCAATTCGGGGTACATTTTAGATGCAAATAAGCTCCTGGAAGCCCTGAGTCCCCCATTGTCTATGGGAAAATGGATCTTCATTATAATGGACTGTCTAATAAAGTTTACAAATTACCTTAGATGAGTGCCTTCTTGATGACATAGATCCAACATAATTTCTTTAAATCTTTTCTCTGTAATCCCACAGCACTTTAGTTAAATACCTAGGGTGTAGAAAGAACATTATACGCTGCACCATCGTGGTTCATATGCAAGCCCTAATCCGCATCATTGCCCTCCCTGTCCCTAAGAGGCAGGGACAAGAGCTGTTGCATTTTGGCAACCTCTGCCTACTAGCTAGTGATGGCCTACAGTAAGAATCAGTGCAGTGAACACAGTCTAGATGTGGATTCATGGCTGCCTCTGGTGTATTAACATGTCAGCTCTTACTAGAGATCCCCCACCCCTTGCCAGAGCAGTGGCTCTAGAATTTGAGGGCCCAGAATCACCTGGAGGGCTTGTTAAAACAGGGATTTTGCAGGGCCCCACCCCCGAGTTCCAGATTCCTGAGGTCTGGGTGGGACTTGAAATTGACATTGCTGAGGAGCTCTCAGCTGATGCTCTGCCACACAGAGACACACCTTGAGAACCATTGCTCTAAATTAACCCCCGCCCCCCACCGCCTTGGAAACCGCTCAACATTAGCTCATCACCCACTGAGGCTGTTTTGGAATCTCTGAAGGAATCTGTGGTCCTTGCCTTGCTGCGTTCTGCCCCGTTCTTGCCCTGTTGGAGGCCACAGGAGATCGTCTAGGTCACTGAGAGCTGATAAAGCATTGATTTATTCATCCAGCATTTGTCATCTGTGAGGCCCGCTACTAGGCTCAGATAATAGAAAGACGAGCCTCCACCCTCAAGTGACTTAAGTCCTAGGGTGGGGACAGGGAAGGCCCAGGCCTGGTGGAAGTGTGGTCACCTGAAAAACACAGTAAATAAGCCAGTAGTAACATTTCAGCTAAGAGCAGTATGTATGTATGGAGTGTGCGTCTGTAGGCATCTGCGTTATTTCATGCATCTGAGCATAGCGCAGACCCCGCAAATGAGGTGGATAGACCCTGTGGGATAGCTAACCCAGTGATCTCAGCCACTTTTCTGATTATGAGAATTAGCAGTACCAAGGGGTTTTTAAGATGCACACGATGATCATGGAAAGGTCAGACAATTCGGTTTAGCAAAGACAACCAAGTTTAGCAAAGAGTACCTGCTTTGGAATCTGGCTGTTTGAGCCTGATCCCAGTGTAGCTGTTTTTTTTTCCCACTGTGTAACCAGGGGGAGTACCCTCTCTGTCTCAGCTATCCCATCTCTAAAATGGAGGCAGTAGTCTAACAGCACTGAATGAAAGAGTAATAAAATTGTGGTCAGGATTAAAAGAGCTTGGCTCTGTGCTTGACACAATGAAGCAATAAATGTCACCTATTGTTAATAAAATTAATTGAATATTTGTGTGCCTCGCTATGGTTCATTTTGCCTACCATGTACAAAGGCAGAATAAATAAAAATGACATGTTAATGAAGATTACAACGTAGCAGATTCACCTTCTAGAGTTTGTCGCATTGTACTTTGTCCACCTGCCACGCTTCTACTCCTCTTCAAGGCTCCTCTGCTTTTATTTTCCACTCTACTGCAAATTCCATGCTCTCTCCTCTGCTCCCTACCCTTGATGCTACCCGTGATGTCACATTTATAACATCAGAGAAAACAGCTTATCCCCCATGGACTGAGGAGAGCCTGGGCTGAATCCACTTTGTGTGGCCTAGTACCGGGTACAGGAGGAGACCGTGTTATTGAACAGAAACATGACCGCAGTGTGTGGGGGATGGGCAGAGTAGCATCACTTGTGTTAATGTTACATGTTATTTCACCTGCTGGACACAGTTTATTTAACAACACTTAGGGAGCATTTACTGAATGCCAGATGCTACTCTAACAGTTCAAGAAATACTGACTCATTCAGTCTTCATAGTAACCATCTGAGAGGGGTACTTTTATGATTCCTGTAATATCAGTGGGGAAACGAAGGCACATTAATTAACTTGCCCGAAGTCCTATAGTGAATAAGTGGTACGGTCCGCATTTGAACCTGATTACTCTGGTTCTGGAACCCGTCCTCTTAATGCTCTGCCTCTCTCTCTTATGCTATGGCATGGAGTAACTGGAAATCGAATAACTAAATTAAGCATACATACATTCACGGAAAACCATGCATACAAGGTGGGTTAAAAAGAAAAAGTTTGAGGTATAATTTGTTCCTTGTCAGTCATTATTTATAACCTTTCTAATGATGGATATGCTATTCTCGATGGGTTCTTTGAATCTTTGATAACAAGGTTCTACCCAACGGGAACTAGATAGTTATAAAAGTATATAATATTCATGCATTTAGTGAGAATTATTCCTTTGACCATTCACATTTTCCTTTTAAGTGTTTAAATATTTGATGGTTTCTCTGGGAGAGAAAGAGGTCAGATTTTAGAAGAGAGTTGCATTTGGTTAGGTGCTGAGCGTGTGTCAAGCTAAGGAGATAGTATGACATCTTTTTTAGAGTCTAGTCACAATTAAATGCCATTTTATTTTGGATTTTGGGATCCGTGCCAGCTTCCAGCTTGTCAGAGCTGAGAAGACTCAAATCAAGTCCAGGCCTATTTCTACAGCAAACTGGGCTTCTGGCTTCTTGCCTGTGGTTTCATTCAGTATATCCCATCTGGCTTTTGATGTTCTGCAAGTTTGGAGCAGTTTGTTTGAGGAAGCCGGGCAGCCTGAGGTCCTCTGGCCTCCAGAATGCGCCTCTCCGCTTGCCTCTTCCTGGGACTGAGTGTCCCCTTCCCTGTTGACCAAGCAGCGAGCTGGAGGTCTCAGCCAGGTCTTCCTTCCATTTAATTCAGTAGCTGCCTGTTTGAATAACTAAGGAGTATTTCATTTCTGCACATGTTTGTGTCCTGGTGAGGCTCTATCCAGACTGCTTGTGGTGACCGAGCGGGAACTATATGTAACTGTCCTCAGGTACAGGGCACCCCACGCACTTTTCTTAGACACTTTGGGGGATCTGTGTGGAAGTCTCCAGCAAGTCAGGCTTGAGTCTTTGTGATGTCAGCAGGGCAGACCTGACTGTTGTCATGCCCACTTTATTTCTTTCCCTCTCCTCTCTCCTCCTCCCTGGGCTGTCCCAAAGCCACAAGAGGTGCAGGAAAATGTTTCTTGTTACAGGCCCAGAGCAGACTTGTCCCTGACCCTGCTCCCAAGCCTGGGAAGAAGGAAGTGTGCAGGAGGCAGGCATTTAGGTGGTGGTTGTAAAATGATTGCACAGCCTTGTAACTTAGGTTGGCAGGCTTGTGCTCCATTGGCAGGGAGAGTCTGTTCTTACATCAAGAGGAGAACTAAAAGTTCTGCCTCTTCTTCAACTGTCCTTATCAAAGTGTTCATTCTGTAATGACACCGACACCCAAGGAGCACCGGTTCTGTGCAAGGCAGGGGATGGAGGGCTTGGAGTCCAGCAGGGAATACAGCAGGCTCTGTCCCAGGGTCCCAGTCCCACTTGAGGAGCAGGAACTGGACCCCTTTAGTGTGCCTCTTTCTCTTGGTGTTGCTTTCCTCACCAAAGGGGAGAGGTTTTGTTCACCCATAAAACACGGGTGGATTGTTTTTCTAAATGGGCGAGATTCTTTGGCATTAAAAAAAAGGGTGATGATAGGAACGAAAGGAATGGGAAGGCTCAGTAGAAGAAGAGACGCCCAAACTAGACTGTGACATGGCGGTGCATGGAGAGCTCCGCTCCATTGCTTTGCAGGCAGCCCCCTCCCTTGGTGAGTTACATGCACCTTTCAGCTCTGTGACGTCCCACTCAGGCACGTGAGCAAATGGGTCTGCAGGCGTCTACCTGGAGCGGCGAGGGGACAGCCCGCTGGAAGTGCCCCTTCAGTTTCTTCCTATATGAAAGCCACTTTTCTCTCCGTGCCTCACCTGTAAATAACAAGAGTTCCACCTTCCTTTACAGACTCTTGCTAAAAGCACGGTTTGGACAAGACCGTACAGGTGCAAACAAATCACAGTTGGGAAAGAAGCTTGCAGCGTCTCTTGCCTCCGCGGGTTATGAAATCCCTGTTTCGATAATGGGGCTGGCGTGGATGAGCCGGCAGGACAGACGGAGCTGGCCGGAGTGACTCACTTCCCTCTTGTTTCCCACGGGGCCTCCCGGTGCCCCTGCCTTACGCTTTCAGCTCCCCAGTTCGGCCTTATCTGGCTACAAACTTCACTTTTTGGGAAAGTTTTGAGGGGGAAAGGGGGTGTTTAGATCAGTTTCATAAATAAAAACCTCTGTGCTTTGTTTTGAGGTGGGTGGCTGCTTTTCGTTTTTAATTCCACAGCCGAGATGGACTAGACTCTTGGAACCCACGCAAAGAAAATGGTGCTGTCTCTGTGTCACACACCATAAGTCTCTGACTTGTGAATGTGCAGATCGCTTCTCTTTTTTAATTAAGTTTTTTATTTTAATTCTAGTGTAGTTAACTTAGTGTCGTCATTGGTTTTGGGTGTACGACATAGCGACTCAGCGGTTCTGTACCAGGCTCGGTGCTCATCGTGACCCGGGTATGGACACACTTGTTGCAACCTCAGCTTGGCTCTAGGCTCTCCTGTGAACTGGAAGTTTGTATTTCAGTGGAACAGATAAAACTTAAATAACTTGTGTTATTTTCCTCAATGAAAATTTAAACTACAGGATATTACCTTTGACTGTTTTAAAATAAAACTTTCTTCAGCCACCACTGTTTGAGGATTATGTCACAAATAAAACACAAGATTAACATCAAAAGGAGTCCATTTTCATTCAATTGTGCAGCATCATAGGCTGTGAAACTTAATATTATTTTGACTCATACAGTAATTGCAGAATAACATGGAAATGGATTAAGTTTAAATACGCGTGTGCTCCCCAGCTACACACAGACTGTCAGATGCAAGTCGAGGTCATCGGCCAGAGTGAGGCTTCTGGCTCTGCAGATTAGGATTCTACTAATAAAACTATCCTCTAGACTGAAGTTTACAACGTTTTCCAAGTGTGTGCACAGACAAAGAGTCACAAACATGGTCGCGCCTCACCTTGAAAAGTTGCTGAACTGGTTTGCGCACCCATCGGCTTACAGTGCATTTTGCGTTTCTGTGCTTCTCATCTTTCTGGAAAAGATTTTGCTTGTCATTGGCGTGAAGCTTGAAACGTACCGCCCCCGCCCACCGCCTAGCTCTCAGATTTATAACACTTTAATGGTCCCGGATTGTATAGCCTGCTTTTATGCCCCTTTTCTTTTCCTTGAATAAATCAGGTTCATGTTGCTGATGTTATTTGTTTGAGGAAAGTGTGGAAAAAAGGGGCACCTGTGAAAATCAGCGATTGTTCCAGCACCCATACACCTTCGAATTAAAGCAGAAAATGTCAATTAAAGCCTCCAATTACTACCTTATTTCTTGGAGGTTTAAAGCCACTGAGAAGGTAGTGGTACACTGGCTTCAAGTTCTAAGGTAATTACTTGCTACTCCAAGCAGTGGTATCTGGTGACCTAATTCTGTATGAAGCTGACACCCTGTAGCTTTGCCCCATTCTCTCTCTGGTTTCAGAGAAGGTTTGTGCAGAATCTTGTTCTGATGGGGAAGTGCAAAAGGGGGCAGTAAAGTGCTATCCACAAGAAGGAAACTTTCTCCAAATATTTCTCAGGGTTGATATTGCCTATGTCTATTGTGGGCCCTGCTTTTTATTTATTCCCTTTGGAACAAACTCTTCTGTTTGGGCTGCTGTGAGAGGGACAATCTTATTAAGCTGTGGCAGCAAAGTAGCATTCCACAGAAGTGATACAAGCGGAGATTCCTGCTTAGTTATGAAATTCACACAAGTCCTGCTGAAGTCCAGCTTCTGGACTTATTTCTATTCCTTGGGGCACAGGGTGTTTCTGGAAGGAATTTTGGGGCTTCTGTGTTAATGCTCTTCTTGCCCCGTAGAGACGTGGAAGGCCCCCAGTGCACGGTGTGGTTCTGGGTCACGGGTCTGGGCTTATCCAGAGCAACCTGTGTCTTTTGTCAGGAGGTGACCAGAAAGCCCAATCAGCTGCCACGTGCTCCTCCTTCAGAATTTTGGACTAATTTACAAACAGACTGCTCCTTTTCTCTGCAGCCCTTGAGATTTAATTAAAATGAAATAGAAGCATTTTGTGGGAAGAGTACATGTTTTCCAAAATATAGTAAACTCCAAGGGTACTTAGTATAGAGCTCTGGCTTGCAAAGAAACCTATCCTGTGAAAGGACAATGATTTTTGGTGCCAACTGCTAGGGTGAACCTCCTCCTAAAGTTGGCATTCAGATCCCCTGAAACGTTAGCCAACTTCCAGAATTTTCCAGTGCAGTGATTAAACCTAAACTGTATCCATCTCGTAGTTTTCATTTATTTGGATCAATTGGTCGTACGTTAATTACTAGGGTTTGGTGGACTCCAGAGCTGATTTGTTACATAGGCTACAGTTCCAACCACAATAACTTTATTTAGTTACTTTCTAAGGAAATATATAAAAAAAGTTTAAATGTCTACAAGTTTTAAATGCTGATTTTAAAATCAGAATTAGGAAAGATGGCTCAAGAACATGACATTGTTTGTTGTTTGAAGCCGTACACTGAAAAGAATGTTCCATGTGATCACAAAAGCATTTAATATTTATGGTACAAAATTCTGAAAAACACAGAAAGCTAGAAATTGCCCTGGGTCCATCACCATCCAGTATCTGAATGCAGTCGCAGGTAACGGCTCCACATTTGATCATCTGTGTATGTTTTCTGTGTCGTCAGCCAAACAAGTAGAATCCTACCACACATTGTGTCTCTGTGCTTGTTTTCAGTTGAAATTAGCCACCTACTTGCAATAATCATTTACTCCAGTGGAACTTTGAGAAGAAAGGAAAGATTAAAATCCCCATGAAAAAAGTAGCATCTGTGTTGTTTACAAATCTTATTTTGCTCAGCAGGGTTCTCCAGAAGTGCAATATCCCGTGGGGGTCCCCGGTCCCCCAAGGTTACATAGCGGCTGGATTTGTGGTGGTCCTGGTCCTGTTACAGAGCCCCGGGGCCTGTTCTCAGGTGGAAATACCAGATACTGAAAGAGGTTTTATGGAACTAGTAAATGGAAATGGCTCTGGACCTCAACTGACACTTTTTAACATGGGAGCGCTGCCATGGCGTCTGGTTAAAGGTGGTTTACCTGCCCCGGTTGTTTGTTTAGACAAAGACCTGGGTCATTCCTGTCTGTGTCTTCTTCTCATCTCTTTTATTCTCTGTCCGCGTGGTACTTCGCGCTCGGTGCCGCTTACCGAGTTGCTGTGGTGTAGCTGGTGGTCTGGCATGTCTTTCCGTCATTTACCTCCATATAGTCCTTCCCTCAGGGGAACCAGGCCTCCTGTTTTTCATTGTATTTTCACAGACTCTGTCAGCATCAAGGGAGCCCCTCAGCGAGTTGCCCTTTCTTCTAGATTCATTTTGGACAACTTTGAAGAAAAGCATAAGAAGTCATTGAATGTTTGTCCTGAGGGGTAGGTGTCCCAATCAGGGACAAAGGCAAGAGCCGGTAGGGGAGAAGATGGGCCATTGGTGGCGGGGTCGGGAGTGCAGCTGTGAGTTCCGCCTGCACAGTGATCCCTAGGCTGATCTCAGCCACCGACTTCCCGTGGACCCTCGTCCTCCATCTGGCCCAGGTGAGAAGTGGACGGGACACCCGCTGCCCCCATCTGATTTCACAAGCCCCCGCCAGACCTGGTAACACGGTGCTGGTCAACAAAGGAACCCAGACCTCCGGTCGCACGCGTGACATTCTGGTCTGCCGTAGAAAATTGCGTGCTGTGACCTGAGCTCCCAAGTAGCTGTTTTGTACTTTAAATGCGTCATGCAGGGGTTTTTATTTTTATTTATTTTTGTTTTTTAAAGCGTGGATTCCTAGTGTGGATTAAAACATTACAGAGTATCATGTCACATAAGGACTGTATTATAAATAGTTTCTACAATAATGAATATGAAGTTGGAATGTCTAATTTAGATTCTTAGAGATCTAATTTAGATTACTAAATATTAATGTCTAATTTAGGTTATTAGATTGATTCAGAGCATTCCCTGTGGGAAGGGTTAGAGTCTGGTGTGGTGAATAACTTTAAAAAAAAAAAAAAAAAAAACTTGGATTACATTTGATAGGTAATCAGAAGATAAAAACATTCTGGTATCAGATCATTTCATTTCAGGCGGGTTAACTGTTTTATTCCACATTGTTTCTGTATTTGATTCAGAGCACTCACACCCATTGTCCTGCTTGAAAGTGACTCATTGGGGAAAACAGAGGAGTTGCCTGTTTGTATTCAGCAGGCCCCCTCTACTACCATTCTGGGGGGCCCTGCAGTGAGCGGCACGGACCCAGCACCGGCTTCCAGGAAGCAGCCCTCAGCCAAGGTCTCCTGATGGAGAGGAGGGTATGGCTTCTCTCCCAGGACGGCCGCAGGGTGACTGCTCTGCCCCTTGGTAGTCCGGCTCAGAAAGGAAAGTGGCCTGGCTCTGTTTTCTGTCCTCTATAGGACATGAAGCACTGCAGGCCTTCTTTGGGCTTTGTTTGGGATTCCACACCAGCAGACTTTATGAAATGATGCCCATCACTACTCTTTGTTTGGGTAGAGTTTCACAAAAACAACCTCACCTGTGTGGCATGTAATGTAATTCTATGCTCCTTTTGGTTAGAAGACAAATGTTATTTCATCACATAGAAAGAAATCTGTATTTGACCTCCACCGTGGAGAGCCAGGTTAGAAATCTGAAATTAGCCAGTGGTCACCACCGTAATTCTCCCCGGGTGTTGTTTTGTGTCATCTTGTTTTGAATACTTCCTAGGTCGAACAGGATTAAGTGAATTACTAACGATTACAAAATATTCAGGGCATAGTTACACTGTGTAGTCTGACTTACTAAGATCTCTCGGCAATCTTGAGGTAATAAAATCCCAATAGAAAGGACCCAGCTTCAAAAACAGGGTTTTGTCTATGTTTTAAGCCTATGGTTACTGACTTGCTTTTAACATATGGGACACAATCATTTTCCACTCGAAAGTGGTGTTATTAAGAAATTCACCCCGTTTCATTGTCACTTACATTCCAAAATGTTGTCAGAAGACCATCCGTAGCACTATAATTAAAACACAGATCTTACATGGTTGGCTGGTTTCTTCCCCACCTATGGGTTCTCAGCCTCCTGGGGCAAGGTTGGGTTACCAGATGGCTGCCTTTGTGAGCCGTGGTCTCAAGGGACTACTTGTGGAGCAGCCTCCACAGCAGGCACCTGCTTGGCATGGAGTTAGACTCCATGGGATGACTGCAAGCCTGCATGGCCATTCACTTTCTCTTCGTTTTCCTTGACTTCGTGGCTTATCTATGCAAAGCTCAATTTAGAAAAAAAATTGCATTTCACAAAACCAGATTTATGCTCTAATGTGATGCAGTGAGAACTGAAAAGTGTGCAAAGAAAGGGGGCTTTTCCTGTCGTGTCTCCTGTTTGGCACAGCAGGGCTTCATCTGTTTTGCATGTTACGTACGTGTGCAGTGATTAAATCAAGATAATGTGGTGGAAGGGGCCTCTGTCGGTGCTTCGCGGAGAATAAGTTCTCAAAAGCAGCTGTGTGCCCGTTATTAGTGGTTCTGGAGGGGCTGACTGCATTTTGAATGGGAAGGCACCGTAGAAGGCTGCCACACTCCCACATCCTTCCAGAGAGAACGGGTCGGAGGCTCTGTCTGCACTGCTCCTTGCTCTTCAGAAATACCCATCGTGCCTGGAATGACGTCCTAGAAATTCCGTCTCTGCCCTCAGCGCACCCCTGTCCTCCCAACATTAGCTGGGCCCGTCTGCAGAATTCTTCCTTGCCTAAATCTGCAAAATCTATGGCGCATAATTTGACTTAAATTTGTGTATATCTTCCCTTCCATTTGTTCTTTCATATTTTTTCAATGAATGCATTATTTATGAGCATTTACTATCTGTCAGCCCTTAGACATTCAACATTGAACCAGACACATGGGCTCTGCCTGCCCTCAGGGAGCTGGACTACACGCTCCTGACCACGAGCACCTTTCGCCTCTGTCACTCGGGGCATCGAGCACAAAACAGATGCTTTCATCGTTACGCTTGCTTGACTCTCTTTTTGCTCTCATGTTGCCTTAGAAACAGGGTTCTTGGGGAGCAAAGGGGTTTTGGGGGGCTTGACTGTGTGCAGTGGTAATGTAGGCAAGAAATTCTTGATTCAGACTCTCAACTCAGCTACACTCTGTGCTGAAAACTGTAATTTCATCAATCAAACGACTGGTCGCTAACCAGTTTAAATATGTGTTTGCATATTTTTATATACAGTATGTTCTGTGTAAATCGTATGTAAACCAGGTTATATGTAGATATGCATATCTACATTTCTATATATGTATCTTGTGTATCTGTGTATACATATGCTTAAGTAAACCTTTAAAGCACTCAAGTGCTGGGTCTTTTTTTAAGGAATTCTTGAAACAATTATTTTTTCAGGGAAAAGGATCAAACCCTTGCCATGCTCTTTGCCAAAATGTATTCTGAAAAGTAAACAGACACTTTATGGAGCATTTGGAATAGTGGGTTTCATCAAGATTTACTTCTTATGAGCATATCAAATATGCTTATTGAAATTCGAGATTTCTCCTCTCCCCTTTCATTTTGCCAAGCCATCGGATGACTTACCCTCCGCATCCGTCACTCCCCCATCACTGACAGCTGCCACTCTTTACATGATTTGTGCCTTCTGAAAATACAGTCTAAAACATGGTGGTCCTCCTAGCCAGACTGGCCCAGGGGTCGGAGGTTCTTGACCTCAGCCCCATCAGCAGAAGCCGTAACTCAGATTTGGTGAGTGAAGAGACAGCTATAAGCAGTTACTTACATGGCTGGCTGGAAATTCCCATGATCCTTTGGTTAAGCATGAAGGAAAAAAACAAAAAAACAAAAAAACAGAACCAACCCTCTCATGAAGGGAACAGGTTCGAGCAAGCATTCTGAATGAAGAAAGAGCTTGGTGAGCCAGACGTCAGACGCACGGGGTGTGATGTGGGAGAGTTCTGAGATGCGCAGCCATCGCATGCGGCTGGCAGGTCTGATGCATTTGATGCATTTCCTTAAGGAAACTGACTGGATGCACAAGAAAATGGGTCCTTCTGGCTGCCAAGGATCCTGATCTCTAAAGCCTGGGCAAGCCCCTGGAGAAGTGGCCCGGGGGTAAAAGTGGATGGGTGTGAAGGCCAGAGCTTTGAAAGGAGGCAGACACAGGCCCACAGACCTCGGCTGGGGCTTGGGGACACTTCTGACACAGTCTACTGCACGCTGCTCGCTCTGTGCCGGCTCCCAAAGGAGCAGACTGAGAATCAAAAATGTGCGGTGTGGGGAGGGCCCCTGGCAGGGATCGGCCTCTGGTTCTTGGATGCAATGAAGATTTCCTGATAATGTCAAGGAATAAGACACGAGGAAAACATTGTGTTCGGAAGGTGAGCTGCGTAATGGTCACCATGCTTCCTTCATACCCTCCTCCGGGCAACCTGCCCCCACTTCCTAACCCAAAGGACACGGAGAATCACTGTGAGGGGCAGAAGTAAAGACAACAGAAATTCATCCATGAACATTCTGGTTCAGCCCTTCAGATTCTCTCTTAGAACCCAGAGTTGTGTTTTACCTGCAAGAAAGACAGAATGGCCTACGGAGATGACATGGGCAGTCAGGAGGTGGGGGCTGGGAGTTGACTTTTCAAAGCATCTCCCCCAGAAAACTGTATGAATGGCCAAGACAGTCACAGAGAGGCTCTCATGAGTGGTGGTCCTCATTTGTCAAAAGTTTTAGAAATAGCCTTCAAGGGTGCACACTTGGTTGTTTGGAATGTGTCATTCTTATTTAAAAAATCTTCATTTTGAGAAAGACTTTGTTAAATGTGTCTTGTTCACTTTTCTTTCCTTCCCTTCTTTCTGTCTGTCAATGAAATGTCTTATGTCCTTGCTAAAGGAGCTTGGGGGAAAAAAGGGGGGGAACCACACTTTCTTTGGGATTATAAATGACACATTCCCAAAGAAGGTGACAAACCATCATGCGGCATGAATTTTTCCTGCCCTAAAGAGTATTGGTTTTTAATATAAATCTATACTATAATTTGTTATGTTCTGTGATGGTTCATAACAACCTCCTGCACTTTTCAGAAAATTAATACCATTCATTAGCATAAATCATAACCCATTTCCTCAGTCTGGGCTTGAAATTGGAGGTGCCCTATCCTCCAGGAGCTCCCTTGCTCTCTCTCTTCGTGAATGATGACCCGTTAATTGTCATGGCTGGTGGGCTTCCCTGATGAAATGAGGGACTGGATTGGAAGGATTCAGATGTGATGCTTTGTTCTTGGGCTTTAATATTTTAATGAGCCTGCAGGCTTGGCTGCTGACCGAGGGAGGGACTAGATGGGGTTTCTGAGTGTGTTGTTAGTGTTCGCACTTGTGGATGGATGTTCATTAGAAAGCTCTTGTTCCAGTTACTCAGAGAAACTCCCCATTAGGAAAGATCTTTCAGCAGCATGGCAAGCAACTAGGAGAAAGGAGAGGTGGGAAGCTTTTAGCTGTAAGCATTAAGGGGATATTGTATCCGTCATCTTAGTTCTAAAGATTTGTTTCTAAGAATTAATTGGAGCAAATACATCTCAAGGCAGGAAAAAAAAGGTTTGTGGAGCAGGGACAGTGGATGCTGTCCTCGCCCTGGGAGGACTTCTCATCTTGCAGCTGAATCAATAGGACAGGGAGTTATTTCTGGTTATCTTTTATGGGTTTGTAAGACATTTCTTTTGTTCGGTGTAATAAAAAACCCATTGTCTGATCAGTGACTGACTAATTACGATAAGTAATTTGAAACATTCTTGATGAAACTTGTCTGTTAATTAACATCAACAGCAAATGGAAACTAACAGGACAACAAAGTGTTAGCGCACCCACTCTTCTTTGGAATTGACGCCATCTTTCTATGGCGCGTCCAATAAACCAAAGCTGCCGAGGGCTAGAAAAATAACAAACAGGTGTGAAGGTGTGACTCACCACCTAGGAAAAGTTATTGTGAAGTTATACAAAGGAGCACTGAAATATTACAAGCGAGGGGGTGGTAGAAAGGAGTGTCAGGAGGTTGACTGATCCTGTTGCATAGAGTAAGGAGAGAGTGGGGCTTTTTTTCTTTTCTCTTCTCTTCTTTTCTTTTCTTTCCTTTCCTTTCTTTTCTTTTATCTCTTCTCTTCCCTTCTCTTCCCTTTCTTTTCTTTCCTTTTTTTTTCTTTTTTTTTTCTTTCCTTCTTTCTTTCTTTTCTTTCTTTTTCAGAGGCTAATTCCTAAATACATTCATCCCCTGCTGACCTGAACTAAGATACTTTTGGCAAATACAAATGTGGATTTATAAAATTGTACTTTGGAATTATTGACATTGGCTAAATTGTACTTATCATTAAAGATTGTTAATTTTATCAACTCAATGGCTTTTCTTTTTTATGCTTTTTTAGATTTCTACCTGGACAAGGACTGGTACTATATCCACAGATAGGAGACAAATTGGATATTATTTGCCCCAAAGTGGACTCTAAAACTGTTGGCCAGTATGAATATTATAAAGTTTATATGGTTGATAAAGACCAGGCAGACCGATGCACTATTAAGAAGGAAAATACCCCTCTTCTCAACTGTGCCAGACCAGACCAAGATGTAAAATTCACTATCAAGTTTCAAGAGTTCAGCCCTAACCTCTGGGGTCTAGAATTTCAGAAGAACAGAGATTATTACATTATATGTAAGTATAATTTTATTCATTTATCTTATAGAAATTAAAATAAGCTAAATAAGTCTGTATCAATTTTTTAAATTATTTCTGTGGCGAATAATTTGGTGAGAATCTTTGCTGAAAATTGTCCATTTTTTTTTAAGAAACCTTAATTGAATGAGGACCCTGTACCAATATTATTCGATAGTATAAGTACCCAAAGAGGAGAAAACCTCCTAGAGTTTTTATAGTATTGAAATAAATGGATATTTATGAATATACTCAGCATCTCTACTGACAAAACATTTTTAAGGACCACTGGTGAGATCTCATAGGTAAATCTTATGCGATGACTTTTCTCTTCACCCATCCGTCTGTCCATCCGTCCATCTGTTCACTCACGCATTTAGTAATTTAGTATTTACTCTATGACAGAAGCTGTGTGTAAGTGCTAGGGATTGAACGGTGAACAAGGTGGTGTAGTGGTGCCCTTTCCATGTGGAGCCCATAGAGTCAAAGGATAGGGGGTTAGAGGCAAAACAGAGTTACACAGTGACGTGTTAAAACCAGATGTGGAAGTGTAAGACTCGGGTTTGTTCAGTGAATTACCTTATCCTTCCATCTGCGCAATAATATGACACATTGTTGCAGGAAGCAGGTACTAGACACCCTTCGGGTCATATCTGAGCTGTTGCTCCCTTCATGACACGGAGGGCAGAGGGTTCAGGCATCCAAGCACATGCCTGCTAGGAGCCCGCGATGTGTGGGCACAAAGAGAGGGTTGTTCCAGGCCCAGGGTTTTGTCCGAGCGCAGTCTGCGCGATTATTCTCACTCAAGCCATGAAATAGGTTTTCTTTTTCTTTGGTGTAAAACTATGCCCATAACCGGGCAGGAGTGTGCACGTGATGAACCCCGGCGTCGGTTCTTTGGGGGTGCAGAGCTCTGTCTTGGGATCCCAAACCATCTCTTGGTGATCCGGTGGAAATGGCTTTGTCAACCTTCTGGCCGCTCTTGAGAAGGCAAAGTCAGGAATTCACTGGATACTTACTTAGTGCGCAAGAATACCCTGTTTTTTACTACATGAGTTATTAAGGCAAAGACGGTCATAGCTGTCTAATCATCTCATCGTTGTGGCAAACCTGAAACACCAGGGCCTGAAAACCTATTTGGAAGCCAACTTGACACAGAGAGAGTGGCTTAGCAAGAGTCAGTGCCACAGAGAAAGGGAAAGTGGGAAATTAGAGATTTAAAGGAATAATTATCATAAAATGAAAATAAAAGCATTCTGAGGGATGAAACAAGGAGGCGGGATGGTAAAGTGTACAAAATAGTAGACAAATCTTTGAAAATTGAAGATAGCTATTGGGTAAAACCCAGGAAGATACCAGAAGCCTAGTGGCTTGCTTATTTGTTTATTTTAAAGACCTTTTAAGCAAGACTATCTGCCAAGGACACTGATGGGTAGTGCAGGGACCTGATGAATTCCCAAGGAAGGCTGTGCCCCCCTGGGCAGGTGGGAGAGAGCTCCCATGATGCCTTGGGGCAGGTGGTGCTCTAGAGCCCCCCGACGCCTGCGGTTCCCAGCATCTATCCCAAGAACCGTGTGTCCCGCCCAGGTGTGCGAGCCAGCTCTTCCCAGCAGATAAGCCCCAGTCCCAGATTCCATCTTCTTATTTTCATTTATGACTTCATGAAGATGGCTTCATACAGTGTGCATCCCCCCGAGTGCAGGTCGGGTGTTGGGACGCTTCTGAGGTGGGGTGCATCACCTTTGTGTGTAACAGAGCAAGCACTGCGTAACTACGAGGCATCATTATGTGACAGGTGTGTATGTAGAGGCAGGACTTAATTTACAGTTCCAATATTAATCGATACAGCAGCAGCATTTCTTCCTTGTCTTTCTGTAAAAACTCATCATGAGTTTAAGTGGCAGGTAGCCGAGCTCCCCTGACCTCGATAACTTGCCTCAGAGGGACGATTTACTAGGTAAAACCTCACGGTAGCTGGGATAAGAGAATCTTTCTTAAAATAGAGTGTGAAACAGTGAGAGGCTGTTGGAAGGCTGCCGGCCAGGTGAGTGTCCAGGGCTGAAGGCTGGCCAACAACCAGGGGAGACACTTCCCAGACCCTTGAGCGATCCCACCACACCACAGACATAGGCAGACACTATAGGTACCTGGGAAAAGCCAGAAGCTCACTTCTCATGCCCGGCCCCGGCCGGCAGAGCTCACTCACTGACAGACGGCTTTCCCCGGAAAGGAGATGACAGGCGAGCGGAACACGTTTTATAATTGCTTAAAAAGTTAATGCTGACTTTCCATTGCTTCTGCGAGAATTCCAAGATTTTTAGAAGTCTCTAATTTCCACATCGTACAATCACTCACCATACACCCCGGAGTCACACTCGACTTAAAAGAAGACGATTCAAGACGGCATAATGGAGAGCACTCAGACTCACAAATGTATCTCGAACACCTCAGGCCTTCAGCTCACTTGGAGACCGTTAATAATGTGGGTTTGGGAGATGCGGCTAGACACCCTGTATCCCAACTCCGAATCTTCGTTGTCTAAGCACTTTCATCACTAAGAGTATGCGTATTAACATCATCATCCCCGTGCGCTGGCTCCTTGCCGCGGGCAGGAACCAGAGAAGTGACGGTGTGGGGTCATGCTAGCCCCCAATGGGAACAGTCCAGTTTGCCAGTAGTCAGCCCGGGTGCTGGGTAACACCCCAGGGAAACTGATCCCAGAAACAATGGGCCAGCCGCCTGGGGACCTGGGGTCAAGTCCCTTGCCTGCACTTAAGGAGAAACTCACCTTATCTCTTGAATTTTGATTTCTTTTCTAGAAAGCTCTTTTGTCGTTTTTCTTATGGCCAGTGATGGAGGCCTGTAGTTCCAAACCATTCTATGGTTGGATAAATATATCCCGTGTAGGATCTCTTGTTAGTGTGTCTCTTCTCCAGTTGAAATGGATGGAATCTGCTGTGAACTCTAAGACCTTTAATTTGATATACAGTGTTACCAGATTTTTAGAATATAGTCATCATGCTTTGGAGTTTTGGAAGTAAATATTAATTTTTAATTGCAAGTATATTTTTAAACCTACCAAGTATCCACTAAATTCCCTTAGGAAATGACATGACAAAATGATACGCTTCCTCATTAGCTCTTCTCATAGATGATTATTTGCTTTGACATGTGGCAAAATGATATATGTGGGTTTTCTTAATATTTAGAATTGACTTTTTCAAGTGACCTATTTCAGTAATTAGCCTTAGGCCTGATTTGCATCATCAAACTCCTAATCTTAAATGATCCAGAAATAGGGATGTTAGTGCCATTGGGTCTGAAAAAGCCCCCCTCCCCCTTTCTTTATGACCTTCACATTCTTAATTGCCTTAAGAGCATAGTAAGCGTTTATATAACCTACAGGTGTGTTTGTCTTTAAGATTTCAACAAGTTTATGAAGTAACTATCTGTTCTTAAGGGCCCGTTTTCAAGGGAAGCTCAGTAAACACTCCAGTTCACGGAGGGGAGCACTCCAACTGTGTTCTCAGCCTTCGTCCGTGTTTGTGTCAGTGACTTTGCTGGTAGACACTTCCTGTGTGTGGCTTACAGTTTCTTTTCGAGATGGTAACACTGGGCCGAGTGAGTCAGCAGTTTGGGTCTGTCCGCCCTTTGCGACATCCGACCTTATGAAGGGTCGCTTGTGCGACTTCAGCATGGAACCTTGCAAAATACCAACAAAGACATTGTCTTCACTCTACCGAGATTGTGTGAGTCAGAGATGGATGAAAAATGAGTGCCGTTGTGTCAGTACTTTCTAAGTGAACAGTGGCCACAGCTGAGCTCTGTGACAGAGGCGGCCACGGGCACCAGGCCCCTCCCAGTTTAGCCATCTGTAAGTTCTGTGGTATTTTACCTCAAACCCATAGCTGAGTCTTGGACTTCTGGAATAAGTCTGAACGCTATTTCTAACAGTTGTTGGATTAAAGATTGTTTTTTAATGTATGCCTGCCGAACCGACAGTGGGCCTTCCCAAGCTGCCCCTCCCTTTCTTTGCCGTGGGAAGGCTGAACTAGCTTGACTGAGTTATGATTTCCTAGGTCATTGGTTTAGTTCCCCAAAGCAATTTTCTAAAAATCAGAGCATATGAAATTGGAAGCCTCCGCAGTCAGCTTCGCTTTGCTGTTTCTTAGGCATTAAAAAGTTCACTTCTGAGCAAAATTGCAAAATTGCAAAATAAATTAAAATGCTTGCATGCAAATATACAGATATACAAATATAACAAAACGCTATTCTTCAAGAATCAAAACAGAGGAACAGCAGATTTCATTTCCTGCATTTTTGTTAACTATATATGTGTATATGTATATTTTTTAAAACTTATATTCATTAACTTGGGTTTGTTTTCCCTTCATGTTTCCGATTTGCTTATTTCAGGAAGTAGGTCTGACAACTGACAGAAAACATATGGGATGTACTGTAACCTCTCCCCGGCAAGTTGTGGGAGCTTTCGAATAACCTTTCACGTGTAGATTTCTCTTCAGATATATAAGAACGTGTGGCCTGTGTAATGATTATGGGTTTTCTGTCATGAGTTAATTTATATGATAAATGTAGCAAAAGCTTCATTTCCATTAAATTTAATGATAGGACAGTATCAACCTGTTACTTATGTCCCTGACTTTGGGGTGAGGATTTATGTTTTAGACCTGGTATAGAATTGCCAAATTCCAGCATTTAAACTCCTTTCTATTTCTAACCTACAACTGTCCTCTTTGTAATGGAGTTTCCGTCAGACTCTTGGGTGTCTGGACCCTTGTCTACACACACCACTTTGGGTGACAGACAAGCACGGTGGGTGAGAGTCCGGAGTCCGACAGATGGGTTCTTGAGAGTCTTCAAAAAGGAACTTCTCCAGCCTCGGCCTCAAGCTCTTCATCTGTGAACTGGACAAGCTGTCGGGACCTGCCTCAGCAGATCGACATGAGCTTAAGTGGGTGTTACGTGTCAAGTGCTCATTTCCAAGGTTGGCTCCTAATGAGTACAACCACGGGGTCCCCTTGGAGCAGAGCGTGTGAGGTCAGAAGACCAAGGGCAAAGCCATGCCTTCCTGCAAGCTAGCGGGCGGCGAAGATGTACCCACAAAGTGTAATTTATTTGCAAACCATCCATAAAATGAAACTCCAGAGAGTTTACAAGTTTCAGTAAGGCTGCATGACTTAATTATAAGATCTCTGCTCTTTGTCTTAGAGTGTTATAAAAGTTCTTTTGTCCCTGGGCTTCCTCGACCAAGAAACCTGCATTTATATATCTTTTTGTTAGTGGAATTGCCCGAGCTTGTTAGCAGATCCTCCGTAAGACCCGAAAGAGACAGACCGGAAGGAGTGTTCTGTGCATATAATCATATCCCCGCTTGTCCTGTCACCAGCCCTGCCAGAGCTTTTTCATAGTTTCCCAGCACACAAAGGAAACACTGTATTTTTATTGATAATTTCGGCAGCCTCCTAATGTAGTGTATTTTCCCAGAGGAAAAAAAAAATTATGTCAGGGTCGCCTTGTCACTGAGGCTAGCTGGGGAAGAGCATTTCATTAGTCTGATAATTAGAAGTGTTGTTTCTATTATTTTTTAACATAACATGAAGTCCTCCTCTGACGCTACTGTGGGCTCTTTCTGAGTGTAACAGTAAGTCTCCTGGTTGATTTTCCTACGAATAAAGCTTACATTCTTTCCATGGAAGTTACCGTCTCAGTTTCTGCCTAACTGCTTTGGACTGAGAAGCTTCTGACTGACTCTGTTCACACCCAATGGTGTCACCTGGGCAGTAGTGAGAGGCCTGCGGCGCTCTTCCTTATTCCCAAAAGTCACTAAGGAAAGAAGAAGAATGATTTCGTGAAGCGAAGAGAAGACGGGAGGGAAAGACTGAAAACCCTGGGAAATGAGGATTACTTGGGAAAAAAGGAATTCTTTATGAATTGCCCAGAGTAAAACTGCCTTTACAGTTTCATAAGATTCATGCTAATATCTCCAGTGCCTGTATTTATAGCTTTTTTAAAGTTCACTTAGCCTTATAAATAATGGAATAATACTAGAGAATGAGCGAGAAATAGTTTCTTTCTTAATAGCCTTTAATATTCACCTTGAAGATGAAAACTAAAAGCAAAATAAAGCACTTAAAAAAAAATAGCCAAGAGGCACAGACAGACATAAAAGGATCACTTTGAGAAAACTTATTTGTGTAGTTCTTAAGAGTCACACATTTGTTCCTAAAATTCTGAGATCCCAGGCTAGGTGTTTGATGACTTCAAAAGGGAAGTGTTATGGCCTCACATACTCTGTGTCCCCTGGCAGTCTCAGAAACAGGTGGTAGAGAAATTTTTATCACTGTGAGAAAACAAGAACGTAGAAAGTCTGAGAGTTCCTAAATGGCACGTACGGTTCACCCTGCCATGAAATGCAAAGGTCGAGGCTCCAGCCAGGACTGTGGGAGCCCTTAGAGCAGCATCTTCAGCCTGTGACGGTGCCCCTGGGTCACCGAGTGTGCACATGCATCCCTCGTGACATGAAACGTCACGTACATACGTGTTCCGTCCCGTGCGTGGTTTAGTAGAGGGAGTGTGTGTAGCACTCAGGCACACACGTGGTGACATAAAGACTCTCGTGGGTACACACAGCACATACGGAGCAGCACGAAGACGTTCACATGGTTCAGACACTGGTGATCGCTGTGCTTGTCCGAACGCGTCGGGCCTGCACGCTGGTTTGTAGCGTGTGGCCTGGAGCTGACTTAGGGCGTAGCCCCTGGAGCTGAACCAGGTGATCTGGGTCAGGATCAGGAAGGGAGGGGGGGTCCGCGGGGAAAGGGGGTTGTAATCGCAGCGTGTCAGGTCATTTCCTCTCTGCTTTTCGATCTTTTCACCAAGGCCGTGTCTTCATAAGACTCTGTTACTGTGTGTTCTTAAAAAGTTATCAAGTCCTTCAGGCCCCTCAGTGGAACGTGGCTAAATAGCAAAATTGTAAGAATTGTAAATTTCTCAAATACACAAACTGAGGTGATGAGGCTTCCGATTTTCTTAGTCAAATACAAGTGCTACGTTTGGGATGGATGGCTGGACGGAGGGACATATGCACGGATGGGCAGCACTTCGGGCACGAGCGTATTTGATGATGTTACAGGGGAATCAGGTGGTGTGTTACTAACAAGGGTTCTGCTTCGAAAAGGGCTTTTTGAACGAGTGAAGTAGCCCAGTTCCATTGTTCCTGATGTTCAACCAGGAGATGAAGGTATTCTTTTATTGAAGCAAACATGTGGAAAATTGCTCTGGATTCCTAGAGTATAGAATGTGTCCCCTGAATGGAATCGGGTTCATGTGTAGGGCACATTCAGACCAGGCATTTATTGGGGTTACCCCTGGTCTCTGGATGGTCAAAGCCAATAACATCACGTCCATCTAAACTCTCACGCATGGAGAGCGGCGCATTTTCTCCTCTGCAGTGTTACATTGGAAACTGTCAGCAAACATTAATTCAGTCACTAGTGAAGTCTTACCACCCAGAGATGAACCCTGCCTCAGATGGGTATTTTCCACGTCAGTGCTGCGGACGCCCAATTACTGGGCCATTAATATCACTGCAGCGATTAGTGGCCGTAGAATGAGCAAGAAGTTGTGGGACGGGTACCCTCCCCGCCAGGCACTTTCTACTCCGACCCCCTTTGCTATCTAGACCTTTCCGTATCTCCACACAGATATTTTCATGATTAAGACTGTTAAAAAGCCAGGAGTGGGCAGTGGATTGTGGGCTAGAAACCATTCACGCAAACGCTTGCCTCTTCATGATTCAGGATGTTTCAGTGACATATTGTCACAGCCTGTTGACAGGGAAGTCTCCGTTTTACAAATCTGAACACTTAAGTAAGATTAATGTAGACAATAGGGGATGACGTTTTATCTTTAGGACTCTTACATAGTTCTTGCCAAATTTCTTTTCTTTCTTTTTGGCATGAGTTTGGTCATTCCATCGAAGTGGTCATCTGGCCACCTGTTTTTTAAAATGTAATTCTTTTCAGTAGATTTTGGCCCGTATTAAGGTCGACTCTCATGCACTGCTGACCATCACATAGTCAGGATGTTAATTTTGTCTGAATTGCTATAACAATAAGATGAATTGCCTTAAAGCATACTAGATGAAAACTTTTTTTAAAATGAGATCTTACTGAATTTTTTTTTTTACCTAATGAAAGATTCCACCTGCATAAATCATCCTCACTTTTAACCATAAAATCCTAGAAAGGGATGTTTTCCCTCAGTAGAATTCCTTAAAAATTGAGACTCTAAGGCATTGCAAGCAATATTTTCAGGGGAAATAGAGTGAACCACTCTGTAATCAGTGTCCTGCCGTTCGCGTGCCTCTAGGGAAAGAAAAGAGGGACTGGCCACTCATTGCTAGGACTGTTTGATGTTTCTCAGAAAGATGTCACTGCACTGCTGGAGCTTGGTCTTTTGTTGCCCCATATCCCCGTGTGTCCAGCGCACGCGCACACTCACTGCTTCCCACCCCATCTTTTGCAGTCTGGTTGTACGTCATCAGTGACTCCTCAGGACTATGTTATCAAAGGTAACTGTGTCTCTGAGCATCTTTAATGATGGTCACGACCTGCATCTTTGTATACAGTTCCTGATGGCTCAAAGATTTTATGAGTAAGCAGTGATAGAATTTTTTATGCTCTAGATGTGGTGACTGTCACTTTATATTGTTACTATTCTCGCAATAGGTTGGCCTCCCTCAATGTCCCAAGTCTTACGTGATCCACGAAACAGGAGATACAGTGAACATACTGGGCGTTCCATAGAGTAGCCGGTTGTCTACTCCTTCCCCCAAAATTAATACAAAGAGGCGAAGTAATATATGTCATTAAATCTTTTAGTAAACGCACAAAGACAGTTGACTAGACTGTTTCAAGGTTGTTACTCCTCCTCTTATTTCCAAGCTGTCAGCAGAATATCCTATCATTGTTGACGATGAAACTTTGAAAATGAGGAAATGAAATTACACTATCTCACTCCAGAGCATCCATTTATATTTGATACCTGGTATCTTTACTCACGTTTTAATGCTAGAATGCTACAGGGAAGGGCTGAATTGTGACTCCACTTTTAAATTCATTTTTCCAAATCATTCTGTCTAGCAGAGAAACTAATTAATTGTGTTGTGTAGAAGTCACTGGGGCTAAGCCAGTTATTAATTCTTAATGCATGATTTACTGCTTTAAAATTTCAAAACACAACCATAGTGATGTGGTTTTAATTCAAGTGATTCTTCTTATCATACTGAAACAATGTTTCCTTGGCTAAGAAACCCACACATCCTACCTCACTAGTCCCTTATACAGTGTTTAAACTGTGACCTGTTCCCCACACACTAAAATCAGTTAATCCAATGCCAGCAAGGACTATCTCATCAAGGAGAGATTAAAACAAAACAAAAAACCTTTTTGTGGATCTCTATTTCACTTTGAAAATACCTTCCTTTGTATTTTTTCTTTTCCAAATTGAGGCCATTTTCAGAAGCATTTCTACAGCAAAGATAAGGCAAATTTGATATTATGGAATGAAATGCCCTGTGCTTTGAAATAATGCTGATTTTTTTTTTTTAACATCCTCCCAAACAAAAATAATGGAGCCCTGGGAAACTTATGACACATTCCTCATCTCTTACACTATAAATCCACAAAGAAAAACACAAAAAAAGGAGTTAGAAGAAGTCAATTTTTCCTCCTTTTGGCACATGATACAGCAGTTTCTGTCTCAGAAGTTTTTATTAATTACAGAAAAAGGTATTTATTTTTGGCATTCAGTGAACCTTATGATCTCCATGTTTGGAATCTTTCTCCTCAGTCAGTATCTGAAAGGGTACTCATACTCGAGGCATGAAGCTCTGCCCTGAGATCTAGAGACTGAGTCCCTGTTTTCATAGTCCCCACTGGGATATGAGTTGGTGTCCAGGGGTTAAGGACCTAGGTCTTATATTTCCTGGGTTGTACGTTCACAGTAACTGATTGCATTTTTATCAGGTTCCGTTTTCCTACTGGCAGATCTCATTCCATCTTTTTTGGTTTTTTTCTTCCTTTAGACACTCAGGGTTCCTAGCCCTGGTGCAAGGCAAGAACCTAGTTTGTGCGCTATGTTTATTTGAATCTCATGGCTTCCCTTTGCATGTCTCTTGATTCTGCTTCTTTCAGTTCTCAGTTTGTCAGGTGACAGGCTTCTGGTTCTTCTGAGTCGGGGCTGAACTGATGGAGAGAACGATGTGCATGGGAAGACCGGCCCAAAGAAATCAAAATTAGGAGGGCCGGCGTATCATGATGTGGTCGAAGAGAGTAGTGCAGGGAAAGTGACACTGATAGAGAGTTGTCAGAAAATGCTGTTTGTTTCATAATCAAAAAAGAGTAAATATGTCCCATGTAGCTTTAGATAATTTTGGTTTTTATTCTTAACAGTCAACTGAACTCTGGCTTTACTGACCCGATATGCTTATTACCTGTCTCTCTTGGGTTGAGTGCTTTGATGAACTGGATAAAAATATTTGCCTTTGAGTGTCTGTCTGTCACCTGTGCCATCCCCCCGCCCCCCCCCCCCCCCCCCGCTCCCTCCACCCCCCGCTGTGCCCCATTCCAACAAGCTACGTTTTAAAATAGTTTGAAATACCTTCCAGAGTAGGAGTGTAGGAGTGTGTTTTTCATCCTCTCCAGCATAACCAAGAATTTTTCTTCATAGCTTCAGAGTGAAGCTGTGTATTATCCTGGAGAATTTTTTTGTGCTGCCCTCATTCCTGACCTCTTGGCGAATGAGGCCCGTGTACCCGCACAAACCCAGCAGCGAATTCTCCATCTGATTAGCACAGCGGTCCCGATGTGATAGACTGAAAACAGCCCCCCGGGGTGCAGGGCAGTAACAATCAGACGAAGCCATGTTCAAATGCACTATTACTTCCTCTCCGTGGGCACAGTCTAGAAAACACAGCCAGGAAGATTCTTGCCCCTTTAGTCCATTTTATCCACCGGTTCTCTTTTCCATACTCTGATAACCAGCGTAGGATTGCCCGTGAGTCAGAACTGCAGCAAAGTGGAAGTCCGTGTGCACATTCACGGGAAACCACAGATGGTGGCCGGCGCAGTTTTAAGATGTGAAGAACGTCTCAGGCAGTGTGAACTCAGGGTACTTTTTTGCTGAGCAATGATCTCCACCCACTGAAAATCAGGCCTCAGGGGAGCAATCTAGTGATTTTAGTATACTTACGGCATTGCAATTAGATCCCCAAAGCTGAGGCTTTTAAAAGCAGGCCATAAAATGCCCATGTATCTTTATTAAACCTATTTTCTAACTGGATGGAGAAACTTTTCTAGTAATTTTTAATTTTATAAAGTCTCTCTCTCTTTTTTTTTTTTTTTTTTCCTCTAGGCCATGGGGGATAAATGTCTGGGCACTAAAAGCTTAGGTATATCAGTGTTTTGGGGTTTTTTTTTTTTGTTTTTTTCTGTCTCTAAATGATTAAATGCAATTTCATCCATTTAGTCATACTGTAATTGTGGTGGCATTAGCTAACACCGGCAGAGAGACCCAAAGAAAAACTAAGTATAATGAGGTAACAATTTATTTTTACTCTTTCTCTAAGTTAAAAATTCCTAATACATTCAAATCAACCGTAAAAATATTGCAACATTGTCTCCTGAAATGCAAGTAGATTTTTCTCCCCAAGCATGAGCAATTTCTCGTTTTTCAAGCAGGCTGCCACTGTGCCTGTTTGTAAAGCTTCTGGTGACTGGATGTTATGGAAGAAATCAGAAATCAATTGTGGCTTTATTTCAGAGCTCATTGACCCAAGGAGGTGCAGTCAGGATGAGACATCTGTCAGGGTCCTTGGTCAAGGCAGCGACAGGGGGGCCTCAACACTGAGAGCCACACTCCCCACACTCCCTGATGAGGCGGTAGAGGAGGAAGAGTGAGGTAAATTTTCACTGTGGTATCGAAAATAAAATAAGGTCAAGTCCCTCTAAGTGATTTTGAATATGCTCAGAAGTTTACTTTCTGAAGTTTCAGTTAGGTGCTGACGTCTGAAAACCGGGCTTTCTGTGACCACTGGGGTCATTCCTAACAGAGGGCAGGGCAAAAATCTTTCCATGGCAGAACATCTCACTCTATTATGGAGTTTACCCCCTTCTTAAACAACCAGGTCTTGGGGATGGTATGTTAACACTAGTAATGAATTTTTCAGTATCTTCCAGTAAACTTTGCTGCTCCCAAGTTGACTCAAAGGGGAATGAAGCAGAGTCTGGAATGCACATCACAGCGTTTGCCTCCTGGGCGACCCTCCCCCTTCACCCCCACCCCTCCCAAACCGCAGCGGCCTCTGGTGTCCTGAAACCCCAAGAACCGTGCAAAGGCACAAGCTTCCATTTCCCTCTATGCAACTCAGGCCAGAAGGCTTTCTTCCCAGCCCCCTCCCCACCCCTGCCCCCAAAGAATAAAAAAGTTTCAACTGTTAAAGATGCAAAGCAGGTTCATTCTCCTGCTGCACAATTTCTCTCCTCCCGTCTTAGAGTCTGTAGATGCTAAGTTATAGATTGCAATTTTATTTGAATACTTGAGTTCCTTATGTGGGGGGCTTATTTGGACAACATTTAGGGTAAACCAAAAGGAGCTCCGCGTGAAAGAACTGATATTCAGAAAGGGCGTTGACTACAAATTAAAATCAAAAGAAAAAAAAAATCACCCAATGATGCGCTCCTCTGTGCTTGCTTCCAAACTAACAAAGGAGAAGCAGTCAGCACTTTTGAATTCTGTTCCCAGGTGAAGCTTCTTTGCCTTGTCTTATCCTTTTTGGTTCTGGTATTTATTCCTTTATTTATTTATTTTTTCCTTTTATATCTGAATCTCTGACCTTATTACTTCAAGGTTAAAATAAACAAACCTCCATAGCCTCCCCCTTTTCTGAGCACGACCCTTCAGATCTTATTTTTAACATATTTGTTAAGCCGTTAGCTGGAAAAAGTTAGTCATTTCACTGCATTTGGGTGCACTTTTGCATGTGGGTGCATTTATGTGCATATGACTTAGAAAACATGGAGATTCCATTTGAATTAAGTAAACTAAACTTTTGAAGCCATCGGCTAAATAAAGACCTCAGCTTTCTGCATTTTTCTACATGAGAACATTTCCTCATTTTTGAGAAAGATCAACTGAGAACTTGAACTAAGTGAAGATTCTAGCACTCCTCAAAAGGGTGCTTGGTCATAGATAATCACACTGTTTTATGCCTTTAGGAGGCAAAGACACTTCAAAATTTAGGAACCTGCCTAGAGGAGGGAAAAGGGAAAGCGGATGGAGAAATAGGGAGAAAAAAAGATTTTATTAGATTCACAGAGGCATATAAAGTCTCGTTATAGGTACTTGTTTTAAGTCTTCTGCCAGATATTTTCTCAACAATCTACAAGAAGACATTGTCTACTTTTTACCCCCCAAATTATGATGGCAGTGTTGCCCATTTTCCCAGGAGAAACTCAGTGCCAGCATCAGCAGACGAGGGAGGTATGATTGTAAGACTGTAAACTTTAAGGAAACACTCAGATAAGCAAAGAGATATTTATACACACAAGAAGCAGCCATTGTTTTTAAGGGAAACAGTGAAAGTAAAACTGGGTAACTCAAGAACACAAAGACAAGTAAGTAGGTCTCATTTTGCAGCTAGTACAATTATCTGTAGCATGCATATTTCTTCGTGCAGGTAGCCCTTGTTTGCCATTTGGAAAACAACCCGTTAAAAGAATGTCTTCGGATTTATTTTTACCAGAAATGCCGTCCCTGTTTCCATGTTTTGAAAAGTACAGTGTTAGTAGACAAGCCTTGGATAATCCAAGTAGAGAATGACTTACAGTGCAGAAATGTGTGTGAAACACTTCTGTTCCTTGTCCCTTGAACTTTGGAGGAATGAAAATGTCTAGCACTCTGCACCTTCTTTTCTCTTCTGGAACTTGACCTGTAGCTTAAATCCTCTTCCTCAGCAAAGTCCCTGGCAGGCTGTCTTTTCACAGCTTTAGTTACAATGCTAATCAGAGGACACACCATCCTAAGAAGACCAAACAGCAGTGTTTTTCAGTAGACCATAGGCTGTTTTTTTTCAAAAGTACTGAAAATGGCCAAATGCTCCATCCTTTCTCCTCCCCCTCCCTCTTGAAGTGGGAAGCAAATCAGGCTGGTCAGCAGGAGGCCAGTGGCTGCAGGACGCCCTTCTCACACCCCCCAGGGTTGTTGCCCCAGGGCCCTGACCCAGCAGAGGACATGTGTGGTCCCCTCTGTCGGTCAAGTTGTCCTCCAGCAAGTAGCTGGGTTGAAGGGTTTCCCCAAGGTCCTTCTCGGTAGTAAGAACAGACTTGCTATTACTGGTCCAGTACAGAATGATAGAGAGAAACTTCAGAATTTGGAAGGCCTGAGTCTCAGCCGCGTTCTTCATCTCGAATAAGGCTGGGAAAGAAGGAAAGCGGGTGTGGGAGTCTCCTCTTTTAGTGTTTACCGAACTCGGATGCTTGGCACACAGGAGCATCAAGCTAATTGTTCTTGAAGCAGGAAATCTGTAGTCGAGGAAGCAGGTGTTGTGGGATGATTACCACATTTTAAAGTGACTGTATTAACTCTCGTGCTCTTTTGACTTTGACCCTGAAATAGTAGCTTTTTGGATGATGCTGTCCCTTTTATGTACGGACTACCACTAAATCAGTTGGTTCTGAAGGAAGGAGGAAGCGCTTAAGTAAACTTGAAACCAGATAGCATGTGTGCCCAGTGTTGACAGTCTCCATTTTTCTTTCTTTTCTTTTCTTTTTTTTTTTATGTTTGGCTTTCAGCATTCCATACTTTCAGAAAACTTGTGACTAAGAGTGAATTCTTATTTTTCAAATTGTTTTCAGACATTTCATGTTCATGTAAACTTGGCTTATTGATTTCCTGATTTTTTCTTTATTTTTTTGTTTTGTCCATTTTATTTTTAATCAGCTACATCAAATGGGTCTTTGGAGGGCCTGGATAACCAGGAGGGAGGGGTGTGCCAGACAAGAGCCATGAAGATCCTCATGAAAGTTGGACAAGGTAAAGACCATCTGCTGCTTCATGAAGCCACTGTAATCTGGTTCGGCCCCCAGCGAGTGTGGCGCCAATGCCGTTACTACCCGCCTTCACTCCCTCGTAGCTTAGTTTTGAAAGCAAACATTTCTCTGTACCTTGAGCCACTGACAGATTGCCTCAAGTCAATGTAACACACTTCTTTTATTGGAGATTCCTCTAAAAGTTAAGGTCGACCAGCTATGATGTCCATTGCCATCTAACGTATATACTTATATATACACTCTTTTTTCTTCTTAAAAGCAAAACACCTCTTTGATCCAAAAATTAAGATACCCAGAGCGAAAACTAAGTTTCTGCCATTTTGCCCATTTCTGCCTCTTGACTACAGAAGACTTGAGCTCCTGAGCCTTTTCACATACAGATAACCTATGGTGCAGAATTATTCTTCTAATTAGAAATTGGTATAGTAGTCAATCAACTTGCTCGTTTAAATTGAAATGTCATCTGCAATGCTCTGCCTGCCAAATGCAAGAATCCCTATAGTTTGCACAGATGGCCTCAGAATCCAAACCTCTGAAATAACTAGTATAACCGTTTTGTTTTAAAAGGAAAATTATATTCTTGTATGTCACAGCACTTTGCATAAAGAATCTTAACGTTCGTTGCTATTTATGCCTCTTGAGATATATATCCAGAAGCTCCTAGAGCTAGATCGCATTAGACGCCTGGGCTGTAAGTAATCTATTCTTTCTCATATAGATGCGAGTTCCGCTGGGTCCACCAGGCATAATGATCCAACACGACGCCCAGAACTAGAAGCCGGTACAAATGGAAGAAGTTCAACGACAAGTCCCTTTGTCAAACCAAATCCAGGTATAGCAGCATGAGGGGGTGTGGATAGGTCTGTGCGTCCCGGGTGCCTCCGAGCCCAAGAGGTAGAACAGAGTCTGAGCACTTGGACACCAGTGGGGTGAACTTGGAGTTCCCAGAGTCGGTAATCTTTGCTCTCGGTTGGTTGTTATTTATTACGCAGTCAGAACAAAAGAACTCATTCCCACGAAAGGTTCACATTCAGAAGAGCAGAATTCATCAGATGTAGGGACCAATTATGAGCGCCGCTCATTCAGACCAAAGTTATTTTTATTGGTCACACTTAATTGTGCCGGTTGCAACACTAGCTTAGAGCCGATGTTAATGTATATGTAATTAATGTACTAATCCCTCATCTAATTATATCTAATCCACAAAGAGCCCGATTGATCTGCTTCTACATTTTAGGTGGCAGCATCTTAAAATATTGAATAATGCCATGTTTTTCAGGTGGTTATATGGCTGGAATTTTTTTTCGCATTTTCGGTGTAAAATAAAATACCAAAGGGATCCCTGGCCACAGTGTAGAATACCAGGGAAAGCTGGCTGTCATTGAACTTCATTTTCTTCGCAGTCCTTGGACAGCTGGCTGCGTGTTTGTCTGCACGGGGATGACATTTGTGTGTAGCGGTAGCTGGACAGACGTCAGCCATGCCGCATCCGGGGTGCGTGTGCCTGGTTGGTAGTTGTGTGAATCCGGCATCTGCGGCCATGTCCCCCCTCTTTCTGAGCCTCAAGGAGGGAAGTTGTTATTTCTAACTTTCAATGACAAGATGTGTCAAATTCTTGTGACAAACTGATAAATGGATCATATAATGATGCCAGGCGATTTTTTTCGTGCTTAACATTTGGGTTGGCAGCCTGTTCCGTGTGAGAGTTTCTGCCGCCTTCCAAATATATTTTAGGTGTAAATCAAATAATACAAACGAGTTAGGAGTTGAACGTCTTCCCAGGCCCCAGCAGTCCCCGGGCGCTCCCCGGCCGCTGTGCCGGTGGGCAGGGCTCGTCTCCAGAATGCGGGCAGCGTGAGGTTCCCACGAGGCCGGTGCCCGGGAGCGAGGCGAAGAGCAGGGCGCGCGGGGGCAGGAATCACTTGCCCGAACTAGGGGCCTCCTCCTGCGCGGGTCCCCGCCGTAGCTCGCCCCTGGCGCGGGTGGTTGGGAGCAGCAGGCAAGGCTGGACCTGGGTTGCCCGTGCGGATGCCGGAGCCGCGTGGCCGTGGCCGCTGGGGCGGGGCTCTGAGACCGCGAGGGGCGCGAGGGGCGCGGTCGGGGGGGGTCGGGGGCGGGGGGGGGAGGCTGGCGGCCCCCCGCACGGCTGGTGTGGCTTCGCAACCCGCCGGCCACGCTCGGCCCCGCAGTAACCCCTCTGCTCCGTGTCCCTCTCTCCCCGCCGGTCAGGTTCTAGCACAGACGGCAGCAGCGCCGGACATTCCGGGAACAATATCCTCGGTTCCGAAGTGGCCTTATTCGCGGGGATTGCTTCAGGATGCATCATCTTCATCGTCATCATCATCACGCTGGTGGTCCTCCTGCTCAAGTACCGGCGGAGACACCGGAAACACTCGCCGCAGCACACGGCCACGCTGTCGCTCAGCACGCTGGCCACCCCGAAGCGCGGCGGCGGCAACAACGGCTCGGAGCCCAGTGACATTATCATCCCGCTGCGGACTGCGGACAGTGTGTTCTGCCCCCACTACGAGAAGGTCAGCGGCGACTACGGGCACCCCGTGTACATAGTCCAGGAGATGCCCCCCCAGAGCCCTGCGAACATTTACTACAAGGTCTGAGACTCGGCGGTGCCTTGGCTTTCCCGGAGGAAACGTCCTGGCCCGCGGCCGCCCGGGGAGGGTTTGATGACCCCCTGCGCGTCGCCTGGACTGGAGCGCAGCGGGGGAGAGGGAACGCCGCTTCTCGGGAGAGCCCTGTTGAGTTGGACAGCTTCTCTAGTGTGAGCGCCCCGGCCGCGGCGGAGACAGATGCTCGCCGGCCGCGGGGAGCCGAGGGCGCAGAGGGGGCCCCGCTGGGACTGCGGCGCTCGCCTCCCACCCCTCCACCTCCAAGCCATGCGCTGCTGGCACTCGGGCCTGCGGGGAGCCGGGGGAGACCGAGCCTCCCGGGCAGGGCAGGAGTCCCGGGCCACCGCGCCCGGACATGCAGTCCTCTGCCCCGGGCGCTCCTGCTGCGGAGCGTCCGGACTTGACACACAGACCTCGGGCTGGGGGAGGCTTCCGAGAGGTCCAGCTTCCAGTCCTCACCATGGCACCCCGTCCCCCCAGCGCCCCTGCCCGATCTCCGGGGCTCTGCCGTGCTTCCCGGGAGAGCCCCTCTCCCTCTGCACTCTGCATCACTGCTGGAACACTCACGTCTGGGGGTCTCCTGCTCCGCGCACCTGCAGCCACCGCTACCACGGAATGGGTAATACACTTCTAGAAATGGTGTTTGCTAATAAGGCGCCCGAGGCGGGGCCGTGGGCCGCGGAGTTCGCGGAAGGGGGCGGGCTGGGGAAAAGGGCTGTCTGCAGATGCAGTTCCAGGCTGCCGCCTCCGAAGCGGAGTCCAGTCGGGGGGAGCCCCGTGAGTAGCACAGCACTTTGGTTTGGCTGAGATTTTAAGAGGCAAGTAGGAGACACAACACCACTCACAGTGGAGGAGGGTGCCTTTGAAGGAATCCGCCCTGATCGCATGGCAACGTGCAGGAAAACCAGAGTCCTCTTCGCTGGGGAGAACAAAGGGGCATTGTTGGGGGAGGAACAGGCCAGGAGGGAAGGGAACCGTGGGCGCTGATGACGGATTCGGGCAGGACTGTCGTGGTGCCGGCAGTAAGATGTACAGCTTGGAAGCTGTAGGAGAGTCGGTCTGCTTTGGATGAGGTCTAGAGCGGACTCAGCTGCTATCCTGATCACATTTTATTAAACACAGGGAAAGCATTTAGGAGAATAGCAGAGAGCCAAATCTGACCTAGACGTTGAAAAGCCAAAGGTCAAACAGGCTGTAATTCCATCATCATTGATGTTATTGAGGAGTTCTGTTATGTAAAAGGTAGGTCAGAATCCCCGCCCCCTCCCCCCAGTGCCCCTCCCCCACCCCCTCCGCCACGGAGCCTCCCCACACGTTGGTTTTTGGCGGTGCTGTCCTGTCTGCCGCGTGGGCCAGAGGAGGGTACCGAGCGAGGCCACAGCCAGGCTGCTCTGTGTCTGGGCGAAGCACACGGGGAAGCCCTTGGGGTCCTTAGGCGGGAAATCGGTGATGACGTCGAGGGGGAGAAGGAACATAGCACGTATTTATAATAGGGATATAGAACACAAGGGGTAGAAAATGAAAGATTTTTACTAATATATATTTAAGATTGCACACAAATCACGCTAGAGGATGTGAAATTCACTCGTGGCAATTGCGTGGTCCCAACGCCCAGTGCTTAAAAAAGAAAAATCGGACAGCTACTTCTGGGAAGAAGCAGCATCACTCCCCAAACAACAATAACAAGAGTAAATACAAAAATAACCCAGTCCTCTGAAGGCATCTCACGGAACCTAGACTAGGAAATGCAGGCCCCAAACACCAGGAAATGGATGTGACCGAACCATATTTTGAACAGTGGCAAGATGTCCGGGCATTTCTTCCCTGTGTCGTGTTTCCCCTTGCCTTGGGGCTCAAGCTCGAGTGTTCTCTGAAACCCACCGGGTCACGTGGAGGGGCTGCGGCGGCAAGTCCAGCTCCAGGCCCCGCCCCCCACCCTCCTCCCCAGTCCCCTGGCCCCCTCCCTTCTGGGAAACAAAACGAGTAAACAGGAAACCTACTTTTTATGTGCTATGCAAAATAGACATCTTTAACATAGTCCCGTTACCATGGTAACACTTTGCTTTCTGAATTGGGAGAAAAAAAAAATGTAGCAACAGCATTTTAAGGTTCTCAAACCTCCAGTGAATACCGCAAAAACGAGTTGTCACAGAAATTATTCCTTCTCTATTTCCTGAACCTGAAAATGATGTTGGTCCAAAGTGCGTGTGTGTATGTTTGAGTGGGTGAGTGGTTTACGTGTGTACATATATGTATAATATATATCTGCAATATATATTATATATATCTCTATCAGAGTTCTGTGCAGGGTTGCCATGGCGACCAGCCACAGTCCATATGTGATTCGTTCCATCACCCTACCCTCTGCTTTTCGTGCATCCATACAAGAGTTTCTTGTAAGCCATCAAAAATTCACCTTGAGGATGGGGGAGAGGGGCAAGAAGGGAGAAAATGGGAAATAGTCTGATTTTAATGAAATCAAATGTGTGTCTCATCAGTTGGCTACATTTTGGTTAATCGCTAAACTGTGAAATCAGAGAATTGATGAAGAGTTACCTGCAACCAGTTGAAAAGTGTTCTGTGCGTCTGTTTTGTGTCTGGTGCAGAATATGACAATCTACCAACTGTCCCTTTATTTGAAGTTGGTTCAGCTTTGGAAAAGTTACTGTAAATGCCTTGCTTGTATTATCATCCCTAGTCACCTGACTTTGGAATTTGCACCATAATGTTTAAGTGAAGATGCTGTAAATAGGTTCAGATTTTGCTGTATATGGATTTGGGGTGTTACAGTAGCCTTATTCACCTTTTTAATAAAAATACACATGAAAACAAAACAGAAATGGCTTTTCTTACCCAGATTGTGTACATAGAGCAATGTTGGTTTTTTATAAAGTCTAAGCAAGATGTTTTGTATAAAATCTGAATTTTGCAATGTATTTAGCTACAGCTTGTTAAACGGCAGTGTCATTCTCCCCTTTGCACTGTAATGAGGAAAAAATGGTATCAAAGGTTGCCAAATTGCTGCATATTTGTGCCGTAATTATGTACCATGGATATTTATTTAAAATTTCGTTGTCCAATTTGTAAGTAACACAGTATTATGCTTGAGTTATAAATATTTTTTTCTTTCTTCATTTTATTTTACTAGCCTGTCCTAGGTTCTCAGTCTGCTTTACTTCCACATTGCAGTCAGCCCCCAGAAATGAAACCCGTGAGGTAACATTCCACGTCTGTTTCAAACTGAATTTGTTCTTAAAAAAATAAAATATTTTTTTCCTATGGAAAAAGTGCCTTCAAAGTCTTTTCCTTTCCCTCTTTTTTCTTTTTTTTTTCTTTCTTTTTCACTTGTTATTTTAATTTGCTTTTCTACTCCGTTTTCTTTATAATTACAGTTACCCCGGGCCTTCCGCCCATGGGCATTTGTGCGCCCGTTTTTCAAATCAGGACATGCTCGTAGTGCGATTATTAATCTCACAAAGGGCCACGAGCCCATTGGTTTTCCCATAAAACTCAAACTCGCATTTCACAAATAATATTTTATCGTAAGTTTTCATCAAGTCCGGAGCATCCCCACGAGAAACAGTCCCTAGTTTCACCTGGATCACAGCAACTGAGCCGTGATCTCATTCAGGCGAGAGAGCAAAGGGAGGGAGATGCACTTTGTTATCTCAGTGCCGAATTCCAGATTGATCTAGTTCCACTCAAGCAGAGCAGTTTGCCATAGACAGCTTCGTTGGTCTTCATGGAGAAGTCCCAGGAGGAAGGAAAGAAAGTCAGATGTTCTCGGTCAAACTTTAACACTGGTGAAATCATGTTTTGTGATAACTTGGTGCAAGCAAGCGAGAGGGTGGTAACTGGAACCATATTTTCAATGCTGGTCTGTCTGTGCTGGGAAGGTGCCCTGGGCAGGTGAGGACTTGCTCCTGCTCTGGCTGAGACCATCTTCAGACCCGCCCCCCACCTCCCCGAAGAGATCTTCCTCACCCGCAGGTGCCTGCAGGGTAGAACCACAGTCCAAGTGGAAACAGCTGTTGGTTACTAAAAGTTGCTCAGATCTCTGGCTGCATTACCTTGGGCTAGTCCTTACCTTAGGAGGGGGGTACTAAAGGTATTTGGGGGGAGGGGATGAAAAAGGCCCCCATCCCTGGAGCCAGATACTCCAGGCCAGACTGACTTGCTGCCAATCACAGCCCCAGCCCAGTGAAGAATTTGTAGGTTTCAAAAGCCCCCCCAAGTCCCAGGAGGTTCCCATGAAAGGCTGGTTTTGGAAGCAGCGATCTGTGTGGCACCTTCCTGGCAGACTTGTCCTAAAGAAAGGTTTGTGGAATAAATGCTTTTCTTCAAAAAAAAAAAAAAAAAAAGAAAGAAAGAAAGAAAGAAAAAAGAAAGTCTCCAAAAGCCCGCAGTTTCAGGTGATGCTATCTACTCCATCATTTCATTCCATGGCACCTAACTGCCCTATCGCGGCAAATCCAAGCTCCTGGGCCCAGTTTACAGCCGAGTGACTAAGCGGGAGGCTCCACCCTCCAGACCCAGGTCGCTAATGGGCGGTCTGGAAGGAAACAAAAGAAGAGCCAAGTGTTGCATTTTCAGCTGACACTGTGGCCTTTATTGCAAAATAATGACCAAAGACACCATGTCATTGTTCCCACCTAGTGTTTGAAACTAACTTCTCCAAACTGGGTCGGTCAAACTCCATGAAGAAATAAAACACACCCCAGCCATTACCCTTTTCTAATGGGTGAGAAGGAAACACGGAAACTTCTCGCAGAGGAGGTCACACTCAGATGCTTCGCATTTCTCTGTCTGAAGGGTCAGCCTGCTCCTGCAGGGACAGTCCCTGCCTGGGTGGTGAGCTCTCCCCACCGTCTGCGGTCTGCTCCCCTGTAATGTCACTTTCCTTGTTGGTATAAGAGTTGCCCTTTCAAACACTGGGAGAAAGAGTCCCAGTAGAAAGGAGAAAAAAATACATACACGTATCAGTACTGGCTGTCATGCACCTTGCTGTCGGTCTCGGGACCCGACCCAGAGAAGGATCAATCAAAGGCAAAAACCACCCAGAGGAGGAAAAGTCACTTCCCTAATGGGTGTACCAAAGGGTGATTGGCTTGGGTAGTAAATGAGTCTTAGGAGAATCAAAGGACACACAGTGGGTACTGTCCAAAAGACTCCAGCCTGCGTGTTCTGCTGCTTTTGTGTTTCCAGTCGATCTGGGATGACAGTTGTGGTCTTTACACTCTAGATGTGCTTGAAGGCAACTTTTCCATGTTGTAATGGAAGAGTCTTGCCTATTCTCGGTTTTCTAGGTAGAGTCTTGCCTGTTCTTGGTTTCATTTATCGGCGACGGGGGAGAGGTTAAAATAATGTATTTATCTGTAATAAAACATAGCATACCAGGTTGGATCAATTTTTTAGTTATTAAACTCTGCCCCAGAAGCTAGAGAGGCATTCATCTCAAGATGTTTATGCTGTGATACGATCATTAACGAAGTCTCTTCCAACCAGTTCTCCACATGAAGTTAACTATGTTTTTAAAAACAACCAACACCCTCATTAAAAAAAAAAAAAAAATGCCCCTATGTATAAGGACACAGCACAAGAGAAATCATGCCAGCCCAGCTTATGACCAGTCGCAGACACCGCTGAATGTGTTCATTGCAGGGAAGGTGAGCCCTCGCTCGCAGCTCTTTCTGCTGCCCACGGCTCCGTGGTCTTTCCACACATCCCATCACTTTCTGTACAGCCTCGCCTGTAGAGGGAGAGGGCGGACTCCGACACACTGAAGGTCACTTTTAGCTTTAGCTGGATTTGAAGTGAAGATGCCAGCTGAAAGGCTGTACAGAAGTGCCTTGATGTAAGCTCTTTATCCCGGGGTCCCCTGGGGCCGAGCTCTGAAGGGTTATGGGAGTGCACACTCACACCCCGCCGCCTTTGGGCTGCACTTGACCATCTTCCCACCGCCTGCAACAAGTTCACATGTGGGGCTCTGGGCCCTGCTGCCCCCCCCCACCCCTTCCTGGCATGGAAAGAAAATTCAAAAAGGTCCAATAACTAGCAAGGTATACATACTGGTGGAAGGGGGAGCCGTGCTCTTGTGGTTCAGCCTTTTATTCATAATCGCCGAGCAGATCTTTTTTCTTCCTTTACAGATAGTTTCGGACCACTGCAAGCTGGGCCCAGCTTCTACCGAAATACTTCGGGGGAAGCCACCACGGGCCAGGCAGTGGGTGAGGCGTGGGCGGTGGTCTCTGCACCGGCTAGGGAAGCCCACCTTCCCTTCATCTTCCTCCCAGGCTTGAGACTCACTTGCTTGGTATTTGATTCTTTTCACGCTGGTACCTGGAACACATCCTTGTTATGTGTCCCTCCTTTAGAGTTTATACTTCTGCTTCTGTTGTTGCGGGCAAGGAATTGTGTGACTGGAGAAATGTCCTTTAGTTGATAATAGAGCTATTATTCCCCAAGTGCCATTCATACCTAAGAAAATGACTAGAAATGTGTGTGTGTGTGTGTGTGTTGTTTTTAAAGCCATGGTGACTCTATCCTAAAAAGTCCAAGAACAGTAGGAGAGATAAATGTCATCAAAGAAAATTGCTTAAAATCAACTGAGATCTGAAGCCAGACCCAACAAGACCGTCCTTCAGGTGTAGCATTTGTGTTTGGTGGCTTCGTTAACACAACCTACAACAAGACCCAAAAAAGTGGTAGGCATTCATGTCCACTTCGAAGCTCCAGGAAGTGGAGAACTTACAACGAAGTGAAACAAAACAAACGCTACAGGAGGAGGTCCTGGCTTCTTCCATCTGTCACTTGGGTCCCTACGTACCTGGTCTCTCCGTTCTTTATCACCTGGCGACTCCGTAGGTCCCTTAAGATCCTGAGCGCGACGTGAGAGTCTCCCTAACCATTACTTCCAGGCTCTATGTTGTACATGTGTAAAGTAGTGCAGTTCGGATTCCTCTGCATCCTTGTGATGATGTGGAGTGGAGAAAGCCTACAGCCCGAGGCAGCGGGGACACCTCTGTCTGGACTCCTGGCTCCTGGCAGGTCCCCAGGCCAACCACCGCTGCCTCTGCGCCAAGGCCAACCATCGGAATGTGGGGACTTCCTAGGCTTTGACTCAATGACACGTGCCCGGTTCTGAAGTGCAGCTAATAAAAACACAGGTCAAAAAGTACTATCTGGCTCTTCATCGGGGAGTGCGCACAGGTTAGCAAAGGGTGAGGACGGCAGAGGGGCCGGAAGACCATGGCGTCCAGCAGCCTCAGCAGGGCACCTTCGTTCAGACTGGGCCAAGGATTCCAACCGGGAGCTCACGTGGGCAGACTCGGGCTTATCTCCAAGCCTCGAAGCTTCTGCCCAGGGAGTACACACACGGTTGTATCCCACGTGCATCTAGTTAGCACGGCGTGTGTGACGGGCTGTGCACTGAGAATGGGGCTTGGCGACGTGGAAGACAAAATCCCTCCTTATGGAGAGGCTCCGAGTCGGGTCAGCAGCGCTGCTCCTGCACGGAGAACAGCGACACGTCTCGCATGTGCGCAGGAGAGGAAGGACGATTCTAGCGACTGTATGTTTTATTCCGTATAAATAAAACTGTAAGTTTTATTCTGCCTAAAAACGTGGAGTCTGTTAGTAGACTTCTTTCCATCCACCTGCGTCTTCTGTTCCTGCGGGTTAAATTTCTTTCCTTTTAAATCTTTCCTTGCATATATGCCAACGGGCTGCTTAGGAAGCTAAATTTAGTATAACTGCTCTTCCAAACATCCTAGGAGTTTGCCTGAAGTGCCTGCCTCTGGCCTTAAAGGGCAAATCAAAACATTTCCCATTGGTTTCTAGCCCACATTACAATGCGTATGTGTATTTGAAAGGCCGTTTCTTGGCTATAATTGGTAGGTTTCTTGTAGCCAGTTCTGAGGAGAGAATTGCAGAGAGCTTTATGTCTGCTAACAGCAGTTAGCACTGAGCTCAAAAACAGCCAGAAAAAAAAAAAAATGCAGTTTGACCATCTGGGCTGGTTGCCAGAGTGACCCACAAGTTACGTGCAACGTAAGCGCTTCAGACGACCAGACACAGGATTGCTCCTGCAGAAACCCGGGTGTCTGCCTTTCAAGTGTCCTGCTCATGAAGGGGAGAGGAAAGATAAGAAGCTCCTCCTGCCAACCCCCTTAAATATTTTAGATAAAAATAATGACTGTGTTAATCTCACTCCAACGTCACCGAATTTATTCCTCCCCTCCTTCTGGCCAAGGGTCAAGAAAAGACTAGAACACACCATTTTCCAGGAGCGTATGTGTCCGTGGTTCATAGCGTATATAGCAGTCATGGGTAGGTCTGTTCGGAATGTCTCCCAGACGAGGTCGAAACACTGGTCCCCATTGCCAAAGAGGAAGCTACGATTCCCTGTGGCAGACAATGGCAGTGGCAAGCACGCCTCGGTGGCTCCTTCTCTACCGCTCCCTCGCCGCACCGAGGGCTCTGGGTTTTGGTTGCAGGGCATTCCGAGTGTGGGAAACCAATCATAGACTGTGCAAAAAGCAGTGAGCAGGGCTCATAAAGCTTTGTGTGTGGTGAGCACTCACCGGAACGGCAGCGGACCTCACCTCCCGAAGAACGAGGCGCAGGGACACCCTCCTCCCTGAGTCACCGCCACCTCCAGGACTCAAGAGAGAAGGGCTTCGAGTCCGACGGCTTTCATCCCCCTGTGCATTGTTTTTTAAGAGTCTCGTTGTTGCCGACTTTAATAGCAGATTTTGGAAAAGCGCTTCAAATAAGGCAACAGAATTTTTTAAGCAACATCACCAGCCAAGCAGGTACTGTGATTATTGGTCATTAAGCAGTTTAAAGAGTCTGGTTCTGCTTAATAAGGTCCCCCGGCTTTTTATGGGCCTGCACAGAAATTCTTTTGGAGAACTCGTTCCACAGCAAACCATCATCACCACTGTTTTCTGTGATGTGTCTTGATTTCAGATTTTGATGTCTGATTTCTGACATTTTAATACGGCTACTTCTGGATTCCATCTACAGGAACCCTAAGGTGGAAAGACCGGAGATCTGTGAGCCTCTCTGCTCTTAAGTGGTATGCTTTTTGTCACTTTGTTTCACTTTACTTTCCTTAGCTTTTGACTGGGAGAATTTAGAGATAGAGTGCAAGCTGAAAGACCAGAACAACAAGCTGGCATACATCTACCATGTAAATGCGACGGTTAGCCTTTTGTACCTATGTCCGTGCTCTGTGTACACACGGCACACACATACAACACTCCCTCACACACACAATTCTTTTTTTTTTTAATATTTTATTTATTTATTTGACAGACAGAGATCACAAGTAGGCGGAGAGGCAGACAGAGAGAGAGGAAGGGAAGCAGGCTCCATGCTGAGCAGAGAGCCCGATGTGGGGCTCGATCCCAGGACCCTGAGATCATGACCTGAGCCGAAGGCAAAGGCTTTAACCCACTGAGCCACCCAGGTGCCCCCCACACACAATTCTTTAGCTAAGCATTGGAAAGTAGTCACAGACTTCCTGACCCACATCTTAGCATCTAAGAAAAAAGAATCCCCTTCATGTAACCATAATACCATGATCAAGCTTGATGAAAAAAAACCAAGAATTTCATGATATAATCAGTTAGTCTGTTAAATTTATCTCTTTAGCTTTCTTATTTTGGACAAAAATAGTACTATACCTACATCTCATAAAAATGATGTTTCCTTAAAATAACAAAATAAAAATTAAAAAATATATATATATATGTGTGTGTGCATATATACATATATATTTCCATACATATATTTCTATATGTTTCCATATATAGAGATATATATGGTGTATATAGATATATAAATGTAATTCCGTATTTTAACATATATATGTTTCCTTTCCCAGCCCCTCCTTCATCCCTCAAAATAACCATCATAAACAGGTTCTATTTTATCCGTTCAGAAAAATAGTTCTTGCATATAAATTTTAAAAAATTTATACATTTATAAAATTTATACATTCATACAAAAATAAATATACATTTTAAAAATCTCTATAGAGATTACAAGGTACACATTATTTTACAGGATCCTTTTTAAATAAATAATGCGTCTTGGAGATCTTGCTTCATTGGTACATTCAGACCCCCCCTTTTTCACAACTATATAATATGCCACCGTTCTTTTAAATCGTCGCCCACTAGCAAAATTTGGTTTTTAAGCTCCTACACACAATACATCTCGAGGCAGAGACAGCAGAACTCATCAGATAATTTGCATACTCTCTTATTTTTCTCAGCCTCACTTGCAATTAGGTCCAGAGGGTGCAGCTCAAAGACAGTGGGAGCTTGATCGGCCCGGGTCCCAAGTGGAAGTGGGGCAGACCCCCCTGCTGATCTGTGCTGCTTTCCATGCTCTGCAGGAGAGCTCGAATTTCCTTGTTGAGACAGAAGATGGGGAGGATGGTCTGCTATCACAGCATGTGCCTACCCACCGTGATTTATACGTGCTTAACATCTTATGGTATTTTCCCAAGTGTATCCTTCTATAAGCTGAATTCCTAGCGGTGGTGTCGCTGTATAAAAGGGAATGCACATCTGGAGTTCTGATAGATACTGTTCGATTACCTTTGATTTTCTCTTAACTTTTTTTTTCTAGTTTAAATTATAACTTCCACTCCACTCCACTGCCTCTTTTCTCCAGTTTGTTTGCATTTTTACTCTGTGATGTCCTTTAAAACCTGCACGAAGGAAATGGGATGAGGAAGATGGAGAGCAGAAGGGTGTGTTGTCTACACATCAGTGTTCGTTAGTGTATTTGAAATTAACATGGGGCCAGTGTGTGCGGGACCCAGTGTGTGCGGACTCATCCAGACTGTGGTCTTGAGCTGAGATCATGATGCAGGCTTCTATTTCACTTCCTGCAGAGCAGATGCCTTGCTCTAAAGCAAACTTGTATTACTAAGTATCCAGGACATAATGTAACTTTCGACTAGTAAGATTTAGGCAAGTCATTCCCTCATGAATTGCTTTGTTATGGCTTTGTTTTTGCTATGTGCATGTGGACAGGGATCCAGAACCAGTCAGAGGTTGTGCTGATGGTTTTACGGAAGCATTACAAGACATGGGCGTTATATACTGAGCGACTCCCTCAAATGACTCCTCATTTGCCTAAAATATGCTGGGAGCTTAGAAGGAGAAATGGAAAGCACCAAAGATAAAGCTTCTGTTGAAGGAGAATTCGCAGCCTAGTACTTAAACCTTGGTTTTCAAGAGGAACATCTTCTTTTTTAGAAAAAAAGTTGTTTATTAAGAGAAATAAAATTTGGGGAAAACTAAGAGTTGTTCTAAGCATTACGACTCTCAACTAAAGCAGTTCCAGAAACATTGATTTTCCATTTTAAAACAGCACTTCCCGTACCCCAAGCCAGAGGTCCAGATTCCATGACGACTCTTGAGTGAGCCCAAGAATCCTTTTTTTCCCAACAGGCATGCAGGATCGCTGACGAATACACGGCTGATAACAGCTTGATGTTTGCTCTGTCGCGGGCTCCGTGTGTTCAGTGAGGAGGCTTAAACGCTCTACCGTAATTCCAGCCGCCAGATACGGAGGAGCAATGGATATGAGGAGATATGCATGTAGTATATTTTTTTCTTGGTCAATCATTAAAAACTCCTTAGAGCTAGAACTCAAATTTAGAGCTGGAACCCTAGGTCAGGCTGTGTGTGTGGTTGTCCACTGTTCTTGCATGAGGCTCCAAGGTCCGCATCCCTGGTTAGACACCTGCTCTCTCAGCATCCTCAAGGCCCGTCGGGGCCTCACTTGTCTGCGCATAGGAAGGATGGGTCAGAAACAGAGACGCGGCCAACACACCAGGGACTTTATGCCGAGGCTCTAGCAAAGGAGAAGGGTTTGGTTGTTTGGGTTGGATTTCATGCCCCTTGGCTTCATCCTCCCTCCCCACCATCCAGACCTCGAGCCCTGGGGTCTCCCCCAGGAACTGGGCGTGCATTCCTGCAGGCTGAGCCCCTTTCTCCCAGCGCCACACTGCAGAGTCGGCTTTGGCTTGAACCACACCCACTGGGGTCTACCTGGTCAGTATCTCAGCTTCTCTCTGCCACATTTCAACCGTCCACTCTGATGAACAGATTCTAGAGGCTGGAAGGCTTTGCTCAGGAAACACATGGTTTATTTAAACTCGTGCCTTCTGAAGACTATGCTCATTTTTCTTGTTTTTCCCAATAAAATGTCAGCTTGGAGCAAGTCAATAGAGAACTATTTTTTTGGCAATAAAAACTTCTCTGTAACATTCAACCTGTGCCTTCCCTGTCCAGATAAGGCTGGCTCGGGCCTCAGCTCCCCGGACCAGTGAGCACAAGACAAGCAGGATCTGTTTTTCTTTTCTTCGTTCCTCTTTTTCACACCCTGCACACTTCCATTTTTTTCTTATACGCATTGAAGAACTGGGCGAGGCTGTTAATTAGTTCAGCACACACACCATCCGTAGCCAACGGTGAGAACCAAGAGGAGAGAAAATGGAGTCTGTCTCTTCTCTCTCAGGCTCCTCCCCTTTCTCTTTTGCCAATTTCCACAGGCAGGGAAATAGCTCCCAGGGCTCATGTTCTGAGGACGTGAGCCACGGGAGGCTTACACTGAGCATTATCAAAACACATTAGAAAAAGATCAAATTGCAAGGAAGAGCAGGCTTGGCCCGGCCGGGGCCGTCCCCCCCTGAGCTGAGAATCCGGTGGAATGCAGCTCCAAGCAACGGCGCTCCTCAGATCTTTGCTACTTCCTGGGCAAAATCCGCCAGCCGCGGCCCTCCTGCTCGATCCAAACCGTGCAGGGTTTGAAATGTGAAGAAGGTCTTGCAAAAAAACGCCATGCCACCACACCATGGCTGGCTTTCTTTCTTTCTTTCTTTTAAAATGTGATTTTATTTATCTTTTTTTTTTTCAGTGCTCCAAAATTCATTGTACACCACCGCTTTTTTGAAAGAGCGGCACCCCGCGAGTTTGCATTGGAAAGGGATGGCAGTGGGAATCTGCTCCTGCCGCTTCTTCCCGAAGGTTCTTGAGAAGACCACTTAACCTCCCGAGACCTCGGTTTCTTCATCAATGAAAAGAGGTCTATTAACACCCACCTTGAAGAGCTGTTGTGAAGATTAGTGGAAGTAGCACACGTAAACAGTTCTGGAAGATAATAGACACTCCGTAATGATCTGTGCACAGTGCTTCCGTATTTCACATGGCTGATCCGAAGTCTTGGCTTTGTGATAGATTTTGCTTTGACCACACGTGATCCTTGTTGCTGGTTTTTTTCAGCCCATACCTCTTAATGGACATTATGCAGCATTTGCACACATACAACATCTTTAGATGTGTGTCAACAAAAGGGAGAACCATTAGCAGTTTTTTTCCCAGAATAATGAAAGAACAAATTCTGTTTGCCCCTCATGGTTATGCCTCTATTATTTAAGCCAACATATGCTTTATATTAAAGTGCTACTGATTCAGACCCGAAGGGAGACCTTGTCTTCCTTGGTTTGTACCCTGAGTCGACCTCTCACAATGAAAAGGTGCACATCGGGCATCGAGCGTCTCAGTGCTAACGTTCCAGCTCCCCCACCAGCATTCCACGCTGGGGGCTGCGGCTGGAGCACAGAATGTTTCTGCACACAAGGCAGAGAAAGGTGTTGACAAACAGCCACTGAGTTCCGGCATCAGCGGCTTTGTGGTAGGTTTGCTTCCGGACGCAACCACAGGAGTGGAACCCTCCCAGGTTCCAGAGGACCCGGCCATCTTCACAGCGCATGTAGTGAGGGTGCAAATTCTGCTCCAGCTAAATGCTGTCAGCTGGCCTGTGTCCTGTTCCAAATTCCTATTTTGATTCCTAATCCCCAGCACCTCCAGGTGCACCGTACTTGGAAACAGGGTCCTTAAAGAGGAGATCGAGTTAAAGGGAAGCCACTGGGTGGGGGGTGCCTGAGCGGATAGGACTGGTCCTCCTAAGAAGAGGGAATTTGGACACAGACATGCACAAAGGGAAGACGATGTGAAGACGCAGGGAGAAGACGGGCATCTATCTGCAGGTCAGGGACAGAGGCCAGGAACACAATCTTCCCTCCTAGCGCTTGAAAACGAACCAACCCTGCCAACACCTTGACCTCAGACTTGAGCCTCCGGGGCTGTGAGAAAATACGGATCTCTTGCTTAGCCACCCTGTGTCTGGTATTTCGTTACATCAGCTCCAGCCAGCAAGTACACCAAAAATCTGCTGTAATTAGTTATTGGTCTGAAGGAAATTCCTGGACGCCTCGTCACCTGCTTTCTACAACATACGAAGCTGTGAACTTTCGCCGGTATGAGGAAGAAAGATGCTTCAGTAGAAAACCAGACAAGGTCTCGGGCAGGGGCCGGCACATGTTTTCTGTAAAAGGCCAGATAGTAAACCTTCCAGCTTGCTGGCCGTGAGCTCTCCGCGGTGCCGCGCGATCCTGCTGTCGTCGTGGGAAGGCGGCTGTGGACCAGTCAGGGAACAAAGAGGGAGAGGCCGGGTCCCAATAAACTTTCCAGAAGCAGGTGGGAGCCTGCATTTGCGGCCTCCTGGAGTAGAGCACGGCATTCAGCGGAACCCATTCATGCCTTTCTGTGCCTTTGACTGGCTTCCGACTCTGTAAGCCTTAGATGACTGACGGCAATGCAGTGTCGTCTGAAGGAGTTCAGTGGACTTTCCTTCTCGGTTGTGGAAGAGGCTGGTTTTGCCTTCCTCGGCACATTCAGTCATTCCACATTCCTGACATAAGATTGTGTCTTTCCTTTGTTTTTTCTTGAAAGCCGTTTGTTGCCTCTTACCAGTTCCCGTATTAACGTGTAATCTTTAACGGGTGCCCATTTTCATATTGGTTTCAGAGTGAGGATTCGGCCCATTTTTAGACAACGATTGCTTTAACCCTGGTGAAGGGATTATGTCATCCAGGCAGATAAAAACTCTGGCTCTTTTGTCCTACAAAAATGCAGGGAAGCCCAAGTGTATGAAGCAGTGAGTAAGAAGTTTTTGGTTTTTTTTGTTTTTTTTTTTCTATTGTTTGTTTTGTGTTTGTTTAAGGGGGGCGAGAGGGAGGAAGGAGAAGCAGAGGGAGAGGGAGAGAGAGAATCTTAAGCAGGCTCCACGCTCAGCACAGAGCCCGACTGGGCTCAGGATCTCAGGAACCTGAGATCACCACCTGAGCTAAAATCAAGAGTCAGAAGCATAAGTGACGGTGCCACCCAGGTGCCCCAATAATCAAGTTTTGATGTAGTGGGCTGTTTCTTTGTCCTGGTTTGATGGGTGCCAGAGGGACATGGGCAGTCAAACAAAGTGACAAGAGCCTGGAACTCAATGATCTTGGCCCACATTGCAGATGAAACCTTTTTTTTTTTGGTGACCTTGGCAACTCCCGCAATCTCTGCTGTCCTGAGTTTTCTCACCGTAAGGTGGGCGTGATGGTAGTTCCTACCTCGGGAAGTGTTCCAGAAATCATACGAGCCATTCACATGAAAGATTTGATACAGATGCAGCACTTTCTAAGAGCAGGAGAAACCACATGCTGGCTAAGTAAATGCAGGCTGGTATTATTATAAAGACAAGAATGAAGACACAGAGAGTTTGAGGGTGTGTGCAACAAAGCCAGAAAAAGCTTTGCCCTACTCTAAATTTGTCTGGGGGGTAGCATCTCGCCCCTGGAGAGGACAGTGAGCAGGAAAGTGGCATCCTGGCCAAAAGCCTCACATTTTCATATCTCCCAACCTGATAAGAGCCGGGAATTTCCTTGCAAATTTTCTGCCAATGATTCATACTTGCAATTTTTATGATAACTTGGAAACAAAAACACACAGTCACAAAGCCATTCCCACCAAGGGCTGGGGATGGGGACAGGCCATGCTTCTGCTGTACCCAGCACACCAGGAGGAACTGCTGAGTCCAGAAGGCGTGTGAGGGTCAGATTGCGACAGCGGCCTGAAACGATAGGGCTTACGAAGTCAGAAGTTTTGTCTTCTTCAGGGTTGCTTTGGATTTCTTAGCTCAGATCTCTGCTGATTATGAACGCACCCAGTCTGAAAGCACGCTAGTTAGGTCTTAGGTACTTTGTATGCCTGTCTTTGCAGCAATTATTAATTTTGTTTTTTTATTTTTTATTTTTTAAAGATTGAATTTATTTATTTGAAAGAGTCAGTGAGAGAAAGAGCCCCGCCAGCGGGGAGGAGCTGAGGCAGAAGGAGAAGCAGACTCTCCGCTGCGCAGGGAGTCCCAAGTGAGGCTTGATCCTGGGTCTCAGCGGTCATGACCTGAGGCACCCAGAGGCTCCTAATTTTATTTTTTAAATGGTTCTGTTCAAATTCTGCCTCAAAATGTCTGCACATACCAAAATCAAGCTCCACAAATTGCACAATGACCTGCAAGTCTGCGGACATCTAAGCCAGAAGCCTGAGGGATACAGGATGAAGATGGCTCAGCCCATCCCACGACTTCTGGGTCGGTGTCCTTGGGTGCCCAAGGGAGGGTGCAGTCGGGCCTCTGTGAGGGCTGCTGTTCCTGTGACATCCCCCCGGAAGTTACCCCTACAGAGGCTCCCACACAGCTGCCATCCCCACCCCACCCCACCCCAGGTTAGCAAAGGTGATGGTGGACACAGTGTGATCAGGAGGAGCCAGCCATCAAGGGAGGAGGGCGAGAGGATGCCCTGTTGCCACGGCTGCCTCGCGATTGCCATCGGAAGCGACTCACAGGTGTGTGCAGCTTCATCTCTCGGGGGCTGTGTCTAACTCATGCCATGAAGATAATATGCTCCTTTTGCTCTCACCATGAAAGAAGCAGACAGAGAGCTGTTGCTGTGCTCCAGAGGCAGGGGGACCTGATACCTTCGCCCAGACCGGGATCGGGAAGCAGATGGGCATTTCCAGACAAGCTCCAGTTAACTCAGCAAGAGCGCCAGCCCTGGAGATGCTGTCAAGGTCTTTTGATGGTAGCCCAGTTCCACACTATGCCATCACTTAGCACGACCCCACGGCCCTCCCACACCGTACAACCGAATGGAAAGTTTCATGGAACAACAGTTACCATTATTGTACGCTTAAAAAAAAAAATCTAACTCATTACATTATTTCACGATTTCCTCCAACTTCCTGTGGGTCAAAGCCCACAATTTGAAAATCACTGATAGAGGAGTTGTAGGACTCCCCAGGGGAGCTGAGGGTAATATGGGCATTACCTGAAGGAATTAATGAAGTGAGCACTATTCTTGCATCTGCATGGCTACCCTTTAAATCTTGCCTCAGGATGAGTGTGGCTTTCTAACAGTCCGTGCCTCAGTGTTCTTATCTATAAATGAGGGAAGTAAGAGGGCCTGTCTTGCAGGGTCACTGTGATGGTTAGATGGACTAATAACACACATAAAACAATACCATCTACGGTAAGACAGTTAGCTTCTATCGCTGTTGCTGCTGTTGTGTTTATGTAAAGCAGATGTAGTGACCAGTGAAAGATACAGTTTCTATTTATTTACTTTTATTGGGACATAACTGACAGGTAACATTGTATTAGTTTTGGCTATGTAAGGTAATGACTCTATATTTGCATATACAGCAAAACCTACAGTATTCAAAATAATTATTTAATTTCTTAAAAACCATAGCTGAGAATGAAAGTTTTTGCGTCCTTTGACTTCCCGTTTTAGGGCAGGCATGAAAAACTGCAATTATAAGGCATAAGAGAAAATGAGCAGCCCCCACAGGGTTTGTCTTAATAATCTTTGCCGATTACTTGCCATTGACACCATTTCCAAATAATCTATTATCAGGACAACATGCCCAGGGAAGGAATATTGACAAGCCTTTCTTTATTTTAGAGAAACCACCATCTCTGTTATGAAGATCTCCACCAAAGTCTCAATCAACGCTTTTGTTGGGACAGCTAGAGGCTCAATTCTGAGATTGTACTTTGTTAATCACACATGGGGTGGGATCTAGGCTGGTGTCTGAACTCCTTCCAAGACAGGTTTACATCCTAGGTGCATTTCACCCGCCCTCCCCCCCCAACTGAAGGTCTTTTGTTGGTCTTGCTCATGAGTGGCCATGACAGGGGGAGAGGAGAGGGGAACCAGCTCGTGAGAGGAGGGACCCTCTGCACGATAGACAGCAGACAGTACCATCTGCTGGCAACACGGGAAGATGGGGAAACAGAGGGACCCGGACACTGGCCTGCCCGATGCTTGTGTCTATGAGGAGCCGAGTAGTTCCTTGGGAAAAGATCTCTGGAGAACCAGAAGGAGACTGGGCGCCTCAGTTTGATTCAGGCTCTGCTTGCCAAGATGCCAAGGGAGGCATGACTCAGAACATAACACTGCCCCAGAGAGCCCCCAGCCCATCTCTCCCATGATCTCATCAGAGTCCTTCCTGGCCAAGGGACTACAATCAAAGCAATGTACAAAGTAGAAGAATTTTACCAACATCTCTGCTGTCTGGTGAGATCTAACTCCAGTTCAGAAAAGATCCAAGTAAGCCAACCACCAGCCAGGTACCATGTCTGGCTTGCCTCCAAAGGCTCAGCTTTGCCAATGCCGGGCCAGCCACCAGACACCAGCAGCGGAGCCTTCCATGCTGGGGACCCTCTCAGGCAGCGGCCACAGTGGTCCCACCATGGGCAAGGCTGTCACAAAGCAGGGACCTTGGTGGATACTGGGTCACTTAGCAGTAGGAGAACGTGTCTTACAGTTGGTCAGAGCAGAAGAAGGAAAATGGTGATGGTGTCCTGGTCATCCAGAGGAATTTGTTCAGTGCATATCAGACCCTCCTGGAGAACTCTTACACTCACTAAGGGGCATTTAAAGAAGTTTGAAAGGAAGGTAGACTTGTTAGAGAAACCCTGAGTCACGAGCATACCCGGGAGCCCTTTCACCCTCCATGAGCGATCCCAGCAACACGAGTCCTCTTTCCTGTCACCTACAGCTGGAGTTTGACACCCAGGCTGGTTTTATAGACATTATTTAGGGATCTGTGAACTTAAACAGAAAGCAAAACCAAAAAAACCTATACTTTTATACCATCTAATCTCTCTTACATGTGAAATAAAACAAACACAAAACAAGCTCATAGAGGATAGCTTGGTGGTTGCCAGAGGCCAGGGTTGGGGCGGGAGAAATGGGGGAAAAGGATCAATAAAAAACAAAAAACAAAACAAAGAATAACTCCCAGTGCGAACAGAAGCATTTTCTTTTCCTTTCTTTCCTTTTTTTTTTTTTTAATAAAGATTTTATTTATTTATTTGACAGAGAGAGATCACAAGTAGGCAGAGAGGCAGGCAGAGAGAGAGGAGGAAGCAGGCTCCCTGCTGAGCAGAGAGCCCGATGCGGGGCTCGATCCCAGGACCCTGAGATCATGACCTGAGCCAAAGGCAGCAGCTTAACCCACTGAGCCACCCAGGCGCCCCCCCCCCTTTTTTTTTCTTTTTTAAGGATTTTTGTTTATTTGGCAGAGAGAGAGAGAGCGCTCAAGTAGGAAGAACAGCAGGCAGAGGGAGAGGGAGAAGCAGGCTCCCCACTGAGCAGGGAGCCTGATGCGGGGCTCAATCCCAGGACCCTGAGATCATGACCTGAGCCGAAGGCAGAGGCTTAACCCCCTGAGCCACCCAGGTGCCCCCAAACAGAAGCATTTTCATCATCGACTGCACATCTCCCTTCCCAGGATGACTCTAATCCAGCACCACTCTCTACCGAGTTGGCTCAGCTTGGTCAGCAGGTGATTTCTAGAGAGATGGCTAAGTCAGAGAGCAGGGAACAGGAGCTGTGGTGGCCAGGAGTCAGGCCCCAGAAGATGAGTCAAAGCAGAGAAGGAAACTCGAGGATAAGAAGTGGGGACAAGGGGCAGGAATCCATTAGAGTCTGGAGAACCAGACGTCAGGATGAGACCTGGAGCAGAGCACCAGGAGCCTGTAAAGAGAAGCGAGTGTCCCCACCTGGTTAGTTCCCGGGGCTCTGGGCTCAGTGACTCAGCCCAGGCAGGGCCGCCCTCCCCGGGGACACCAGCCTGATTGCAGACTGCTGGCCCCACCCCTGCGGCCCAAAGCCAAACCTCACCTCTGTGATAGGCACTCGGCTTTGTGAGGGAGAAGCCAGGTGCGTGTTCTCAAGAAGGCTGCCTCACAGCCGGGGACACGACTTCTGTGCCCAGGAGAGGCAGTGAAAGAGGGGTTGGTTTTCTATTTAATTAATTAATTATTTATTTTTTTGTATATGAGAGAGAGAGAGAGAGATTGAGAGAGAGACAGAGAACACGAGCTGGAGAAAAGGGTAGGGGGAAGGGAGAAGCAAACGCCCCTCCGAGCAGGGGAGCCCCAAACAGCACTTGATCCCAGGACCCCAGGATCATGACCCCAGCCGAAGGCAGACGCTGAACCAACTGGGCCACCCAGGCATCCTGAAAGAGGGGTTCTTGACCAATTTTTGAGCCGAGGACTCCTTCAGCAATCTGGTGAGGCCCAAGGTCCCTGACAAGGAGCGGAATTGTAAAGCCTATAAACACAAAATACAGAGAGCCCCAAAATATCAAGTCACGGGGATGCACACCTGCAAATGACAGATGCTGTAAAAATTCTCAGGGAGTAAATATCTTGCATTTGGAAAATAAAATAAAATACATAGGACACTCAAGAAACCAATTATAGTGAAATTAAGTTATCAGAGGAAACCAAATATCCTGAAATCTGCTTCTGAAAATACTAGAACCAGCGTGAGGTAGAAGCATGAGTGCCTTCCCATTAGCAGCACGTACGCCGCGCGTTCTTGTGGAGAGAGGTTGGGGAGCTCCCCTGCTTCCCCGAGAGCCGCACGAAGCTCCCGGCGAGACTTCCCTGACTTAGAGTCAAACATCCCAGCTCCCAAATGAAAAACTTTGAGGACGGAAGTTACCACGTGGCAATATTAAAAATGGCTTGAACCGATGGTTGTGGGCACGAGGAGGGGCTTTGCCATCAGACCCGCTGCTGGAATCCTAGCTCAGTCACCACTCGGTGCCCGGAGAGAGAAACAACCCCACCTGCCCTGGCCTCCATTCTTGCTGCTGTCATAAGAGACCCCCGAGGGGCTTCCGAGGAGAGCCCGAGACCTCCTTCGAGGTGCCGGACATGTGGCTGAGCACTTGCTCTGGACCCCCTCTGTCTTACCCCTTTCTTGTCTGCAGTTCAGGGAACTGAGTCCACTGGCTCCAGGGAACAAGAAGGTAAGGGAGTTAGAATTCGCTTAGGAACTCCTCAGTGGCTTCTCTGCAGAAGTGGCCTTAGCCGAACTGTGTTAGAGTGTTCACGGTGAGGACGTCAGCGAGGGTTGGTGGCCTTTAGGAAGCAGAGAGAGAGAGCGTTTGAGGAAAGGACCGGGCCCCAACTGGGGAAGGACCCCCAGTAACTACCGGAGAAGGGTAGGGGCGGGCAGGCCCCCAAATCTGGGAGGGCACTGAAATATTTGAGGACAGAACACCAGAGAGCAGGGCAGAGGAGAAGCTGCGGGGGTCACCGGCTGGAAGGAAGAGGAATTGGATTCTTCAACGAACCTATTTCCTCCGGAAAGAGGGAAAGGGACGCTTGCAAAGAAAACGCACTGACCATTTCTTCTTCAATTCCCTTTAACATATTCAAAGCAAAAGTGTTTCCATTTGACTTTCCTCAAAACAATTCATAAAATGTTAAAAAGTTGGGCACAAACAGAGGGAATGAATCGGAGAGGATCTCCCTGCCCCACAGAGCTTTTTGCTTTCTGAAACCTGCATGGCTGAGCCGTCTGCGCTCACCAGCGGCGCGGACAGAGGGCGGGGTTCTTAGCCGGTCCTGTGTTTTCTTTGCTGTTGAAATCAGGAAGATTTTCTTTGGATCTGCAGGCAGATCTTTTAGATCCAACTCTGGAGGTTGGGTCTAAAAGACTCTTTTCAAAGCCTCACTTCTATGGCACAGAGACAGTACAGTAGAGGAAAGACCGGCTTCCCATAAAGAGCGGGAAGCACAGGACATCCTCATCCTGGAGCAGGAAACTAGACACACGCCTTATGCCTCTTAAAACATTAACTTGGAATGGATCAGAGACATCGTGGAAAAGGCAAAAGTATAAACTGCTCGGACATAACAGGTGGGTGGCTTTGGGTTTGTCAGGGCTGTTTTAGATACAAAACCAAAGGCACGATTCATAAAAGGAATGATTGACAAGCTGGACATCATTAAAAAAAAAAAAAAAAGTTCTGGTTTGTGTAAGACACTGGCAAGAGCACGAAAAGACAAGGCACAGGCTGGGGGACACAGTCCGGGGGACACATTTGAAAAAGGCGCATCTCATACCGGCCCCTTATCCACTACAGGGGAAATCCCTTCACCTTCCCCTCAAATTTGCTCTAAAGCCACAACTACCTTCATAAAAAATAAAGTTTCGGGGCACATGGGTGGCTCAGTCAGTTCAACGTCTGCCTTTGGCTCGGGCTGTGATCCCAGAGTCCCGCATCAGGCTCCATGCTCAGCAGAGACCCTGCCACTCCCTCTGCCCTTCCCCACACTCCCCTGCTCATGCTCACTCTCACGCTCTCTCTCTCTCAAACAAATAAATAACATCTTTAAAACTAAGTACAGTTATATAAAGAACAAACAACAAAATAGAAGTTACGGTCTGTCCTACAATATTCTCCTTGAAATTTCCTTTATTTCTGGCAGTGTATTTAAAATTCTCAAAACCATCTAGGCTCAAAGCTGTAACCAAAAAAACAGCACAAGGAAGCAATCACAGATCCAAAATATGGGACTTTTAAAGGCAAAAGAATGGGAATTTCACATAAGTCAAGAATTTGAAGAAAGCAAGCAAACGAAGAAACGGGGCAGATACCCCAGATGGCACGTGATTTACTAGTCACCGCAGCCAAATATAAGGCATTGACCTTGTTTGGAGCTTGATTTGAACAACCCAACTGTAAAAGGACATTTTTGGGACAGCTGGCGGAAGTTGTTTGTGGATGGGGTGGCAGTAGATGGGGCAAGAGGCATGGGCACTCTGGCGGTCCTCAGGGCATTGTCGTCCCGTAAAGGCATCAGTGTGTTTGTTGGACTCAAAGTGCAGTGATGTGTGCTTCTGGATTTCCTATAAAATACTTGAGCAAAGAAAAAAATGAAAAAAAAAAAAATAAAAAGGTACAGAGGAGGCGAAAAGGACGGAACCTTGATCATTATGAAGTTTCCGTGATGAGTTGGTGGGGTGGTTCACGGCCCAGTTCTATTTGCGAAAGTGTGTGAAAAGTTACATAACACAAATTTTAAAAATTCTTCTTTGATTTTTCCTTTTGTTCCAGTATTTCCTATGTCTTATGAACTCTGACGCCCTAAAACTTGGCCAATAGTCCTCGCCGTTCCGCATTCAGTTCTGGCTTCCTGACCTGTCTGGGCTCCCCTGCCCCGCACCTGTCCGGCTCTCTGCCTGACACGCGCTGGCCACTCTCCTCTTCAAAAGAAGAAAAACGAACCTAAAAGCCAGTCAATCCGAGACTTGTTTTCTGCATGTTGAAGGTTTCTGAAAGAAAAAAAGAAGGACCAAAAAAAAAGAAAGAAAGAAAGAAAGAAGGACGTATTTGTACGCAGAATCTGGAGGGAAAACCTGAAGCCTCACAAGTGGAGTGCTCGCATGAACTTCAGAAACACTCCGAGTCTTGAACTTTCTGGCTTTTTCCTTTCAGCTCTTGAGTCTGTCCGCAGAAGGAGGAGCTAAGTACTTGTCGCAGCTGCGATCGGGGCAGCCTTCATCCGTCCCAGCTTCTCCTTCACCCCCTCCCGGGGGGAGCCCCTGCACTCCCCTCAGGGCTGTGTCTGCGGGGCGGCCCGCAAAACGTGTCTCCTTGAGAGGTGAAGGCTGGGTTTCAAAAGCCCCGTTTGTGCCGAGTCAGAAACACGAGTCTCTCCGCATAGCGAGCTGGGACCGGCTTCCGTGCTGCTGCGGGATCCGGGATCACCATCAGCGTGGTCTCTCCGCAGGCAAATCCCCCCGTGTGGTGGCTCTTCCCTAGCCATGGCCGGTGCCAAGGGCTGGACTGTTGCCGGCAGGTGGCTTTAAGTGAAGGGCCCTGTGCCTTTCATGTGCCGGCACCAAGAACGCCCTGGGCCCAGATTAGGTTTCCAGAAGCGAACGCCCTGGGCCCAGATTAGGTTTCCAGAAGCACCTGTGAATTCTGCCCACACACCTGCAAGGAAAAGGTGTTTTCTGTATGGGATGAGTGAGGATTACTTGCAACCTCCGCTGTGCGTTGATAACGAGTGACAAGAGTCCTTCCCGGTTTCCTAAAGAAAGGGGAGCTTTAAGTGTATCTTGTCAGGTCTCCCAGGCAACATGGAAAAAGAAAATTGAGGAGAATCATGTCGGCATTTTTAGGATCGTTATTCTTTTTGATAATGCATACGTGTTTCTTTGTCTAAAATATATTTGGCCTCGGATCCCAAACGATCTAGGTGTCTACATGATCCTTCCAGAAACAGACATCCAGGGCAAGCGCAGCCAGACCACATCTAAGATCAAGATCGGGACACAGGAGGAAGAGTTTGCAACTTTCCTAGAAAAGTCAGATCTGAACTTGCTTCTCACATTCTTGCCACATCCCATCTGTCCCCGAGGCAGAAGTCTGGGGGATGGTTGGCCTCGTCGGAGCCCCTCCGCCCCTGCTCCCCAGTCCCCTGCTCTCATTCATATATGCTAACTTCTCCTGTTAACTGCTGTGTCTCTTCACAGACCTGGCTGGGTCGCCCCTTGGAGGTGGCTGACGGGTGGCCTCGGCGCCAACCGACAGGCTGGCCAGAGCCGAGTGATCATTGAATGCCCGCAGCGTCACCCAGGACTCGGAGGTGCCTTCTCTGGTTGGCTGATACTTCTGAGGATATCAGCCTGATCTGAGCATCGCGGCCATGCGAACCCCCAGCTTCACGTTGGCAAGGGGGGCTTGCACCTGAGGTTGGCATGTGCCCGAGGCCACTGAAAAGCCGCCTTTTCTCCCATACTCCAGTTCTGACGGGTTCCCGGGTGGAGGAAGGCTTGGATGGTAACCTGGCTCTTTCTGCTGACTTCTTCCCGGGGGAAGCTGGTTTGTCTACTTGGACAATTTAGGGAAAGTTAAAAGAAGATGTTCTCTGTACATCACTCATTGGCTCCCAACGCTTGTTTGGCTTCTAAAAGAACAGATTTGAAAGGCTCCAAAAGGGAAAGGTTTAAGGTAGCCCCCACACCCGCAGAGGGGAGATGCCAGCCCCGGCAAAGGGCAGGTCAGAGGGGTCACTGGTGATAATGGAATTTAAAAACCATTGTGAAGGAGCTGTCAGGCCTGGACACGCTGAGAGGGGGTTGAGCGCAAGCTCCCAGCAATCTGAGGTCCAGAAGTAATGAAATGATGAGTCTATTTCACACAATGGACCTGTCAAGAAAAATAGTGTCGCTTCAGAGGAAGACTTGGAAGCTCTCCTTAGTGGCCTTCAAAGTATCAATTTTCAGGTGCTAAGTGGTAATTAAAGTTAGCAAGTTATAGTAGCATTCAGTGAAATTAGATCACGTCAAAGCCCACAGAAGGGGTCAGGATGAGTGTCTATTCCCAGGGATAGAACATTTCAGCCTAGTTGATATTTACAACACTAGAGAACACTTTTAGGTTGAAAGGGGGAATTCACCTTTTTAGTTCATCCAAATGCTCTGTTCTTGTGGGTTGAAATTTTCCTTAGAGGGAAGGGTCTGCTTTGTTTAATGCTCAGAGAAGTGGTTCATTGTTTCAAAAAAATAATTTCTTCTTTCATTACTTCTTAGCAGTTGCAGAAAAATTCTTCTCCAAATGGACTAATAGGCTTCTTTCATTTGATGATTAAGGCACATAACTTGCATTAATTTGTAGCTATTTTTTTGTTGTTCTTTGTTTTTGCCAAGGTTTCCACAAAGCTCAGAACTATTAGAAGTGTCTTCGGGATAACTACAGGTGAGCCTTAGTTTTTTGGATACAATAATCCCTGAGCCTCTTCATTTGTTAATTTTTATTCTTTTTTTCTTGTTTTGATTGTTTTATGATGTCTGCATTTCTTCTGAATATTTGTTTCAAGAAATAACTGAAAATCGTGAGCCAAAATAATAAATTAAGTAAATCAGTGAAGTAGTCATAAAGTAATACAAATTGAACTGTGGCAGCAGAGTGGGTGCGACCTCCTGCCCGTGAGCCCCTGTTGATGGGAGCTGGGTCCCAGGGGCCAGGCTGGGGTGGGTGTTGACGGGAAGGTTGTTTGTTTTACCAAAGAGTCGGAGGAGAGAGATGAAAGCCAGAGACACAGGAGAGCTGAGGTCACCACAGAGGAGAAGGCGGATCATGCATCAAATGGGAATGACAAGGGAAGGATAAACAGAGATTAGAGGCTGAGGGCGAGGAGGGAGAGCTGTAGCAGAGGGGGTCGGAGACACGGACGCAGCATCCAGGTGCCGGCCAAGGGACACTGGACGGTTTGGGAACTAAATAGCATTAGGCATCCAATTGGGTGTTTCTTTCATGCAGACGGGGAGCAGATGGCATCTGTGTGGGATCCCTACGCTGGCCGGTCAGAAAGGGGCCCCCAGGACTGACAGGAACATCAGCGAGGACATGCAGTGACTGCCTGTCTGTCCTCACATCTGTGAGTCTGGCTGGCGAATGCGGCGGGACAGACTCCGTCTCCTGCAGCTGTTGGCTCCCCCCACCCCAGCCCTGGGACCCTGGGAATACCATTCTCAGAGTCGCCCGATAGAGGAATTTTCAGAGAAACCCTCTGAGTTTCTATGTTTCTATGAGGCATGTTGCCTCATATTTATGAAATAAAAAAGGGAAGAAAACCACTGAAAATGTGTCTGTGGGTTGCACATAGCCCCCAGGCCACCTGTTTGCATCTGAAAATTCCAAGCTGTGTTGGAGAGCTAGGAGAACACAGGCCCCATCCTGGTCTCTGCCACTTGCCCTCTGACCTTGTGTGAGGACCATGGGCTCCCACGGCCACCCGGAAATCCTCTCCATCTGTACCTGTCCCCTGATTTTTATCAGAGCCACCACATGCTTTTCCACGTGTTTGTACCCACTTTGCCCATGTGTATTTGAGGTCCGGGAAGACGGGCACCGTGGTTTACCTTCCTTCGTGTCTCCCTTCGCCCTCACTGGAACTAATCCGGAGCTGGACTGTAGCAAGCACCTGTTGCTTAGCGGATGCGTGTTTGAATTCCCAGAGTGCTCCGAAAACCCCTGACGTGTTTGGTTGGGCAGCTAGATGACTCAGTACTTTCAGAGAGAAACTGGTTGACTGCCGTTGAAGTTTCAGGTACTGATATTCGGCTGTGACGTGTCTGTCCCAGACCCATTCAGGCTGATGCTCAGAACGAGACGGGAGCAAGGGGGTTCCCCACAGCACTGCGGACGGACGGCACACCTGCCACGTATTCGTCTCATGGAATTAAGAGGCATGTGCGATGGTTGAAATGACAGAACTCGATTCGGTCCATTCATGCAATGAGATTGAAACGGGTAAACAGTCACTGAAATGAATAGGATGGCTGTGTATTTCCGTGCGTGGATCTCAAACCCCTACCGCTGAACCCCGGTCAGCACGGTGTAGAATTCTACAGCACAGGGCAATAGTATCCATATGTACACTGGGAAAGCAACACCGTCTAATTCGTGCTTTCCTGTGTGTGTGCATGTGAGTGTGTAGAACACGTGAGGGAAGTACACACACCAGATCCCCATAGCGACCACCTTTGAGGGCGTTGTGGACCGCACTCGGGATGCAGGAGGGAAGGGACAGTTCTCATTATCCAAATGTTTTATTATGTGCTCTAAAAAAAAACTAAACCCAGCAAATGCTGGCTTTTATTGAATCTGGGTAGTAATGGTACTGGTGTTTGCTTTGTTCTTTTGTGGACCTTCCTGAGGGTTTTTGTTTTTGTTTTTGTTTTTTTTTTAATGTAAAAGACAAGTGAGTATAGTTGCAGAAATTCCGCATTTTTGTAATAGTGTCTTTCCTTTGTGTTGCCTCTTCCACCTGTAGTTCTTTCAAAGTAGACTGTTAGGTTTTCTTCCCGAATTTCAGCTTTTCATCTTGGTGTCATCAGAGAGTTTGCTCATATTGGTTCACTGGAACCTATGACTTGCCTTTTTCCCATTGCTGGAAACCTTAGGACTTGAGCCCACGGTCAGGGCCAGCTCACGGTCAGGGCCGGCCAACGCTCAGCGTTCCCTCACCTTGACCCTCAGAGTTACCTGAACTTTATTCCCAAATTACACGGTGTTTACCCCCAAATCCACAGCCACTTTTTAGAGACTGGAGTGAAAGATGTCAAGAGGTGTTAGTTATATTTATCCAGGGCCCAAGTGAAGAAATGATTTCACTCCTGTTCTACCCATCATTCTTCCAACCGTGTAAATTAAGCCACATTCCCAACCTCCCCACCAAGCACACTGTGCAGGAAGATTCTGGGATCCGTGCCAAGAGAGCACCCCCTTGCTTTAGACACGGGCGCCTTCTCAGCAAGCTTTTCCAGCCCCAGGGATGCAGCAGGCTAAGAACCAAGGCTTAAGAGCAACTCGCCACTTTAATAAAAATCTTCGTTTTTTCCCCTCGGTTGAGGTTAGGGAACAACACGCCGTCTGATAAATCTCTGGGTTTTTCTTTCAACTCTTGGCTGTTCTTAGTTTGGCAACACAAAATGAGCATGTCAACGGATGACCCACTTTCTGTAGCTAGTAGGTGACTTTCAGCAACGCCCCACCCATTAAAGTCGGCCGCTAACCCTCTTGGCTTCGAGGTCTCTATCGAAACTGCGGCAGGTTACTAGTCACTTAAGACTCGCAGCAAGGAGGCCAGAAATAAAAAGGAGCCTAATAAAGATGCTTCCTTCACATACTGGTTAGCACTGGGGGACCAAGAGTTAGAAATGCGAGCTGTTGGCTGATGCGGAATCATTTTCCGCTCTGGGTTCCCTTCCCATCAACCGGCAAAGCTGTCTCCATCAGCCGGATCTCATGCAGCCCTGTCTGCGTCAGAGAATCAGAAACTCCCCATGAGCGTCCGAGGCTCTCGAAGTAGCCAGGGCTGTGTCCTTACCAGTCAGGATTGCATCATTGACCCCGTGGTACCATGGGTCCTATTCAGGCACGTGACTTGAGCTGAGATGTCCCCCAGAATCTCAGGGTTCGAATCCAACTGTGAAACCGTCTTCGTCTGACCACACGCTATCGTTTTAGCTTGGAAAGAGGGTTTCCATCCCTGTGTCCTTCAGGCCAATGCGGTGCATCTCTGCCTACTTTGGAAACAGGCTTGGTTACCTCACCCCCAGCCCACCGCCTATGGTCCCCACTTCCCTGGTCATCCTAGCAAGTCAGTGAAAACCCCAACCTGTCCACAGCGAGCATTCTTCCCCAGGTCCCCACTGCCCAGGGGCTAAGGTGTGTGATCATGAACGTGTTATGAAAATCTCTCTGGGCTTCTCCTTCCCATAATATGCTCCTTCCTTGTTTCCCTTCAAACAAATCCCCATTCTGAGTCCTCCATGGCGCTAATGCAATGGTTCGTGCCATTTCCCATTTTAGGGGACATTCTTAGCACCGTTTAATAAGGTGGCCCAACCCCCTTCTTCTCAAAACACTTTCTACTTCAATTTTCACAAAATCCCACATTTTTGCTTTTCTTTCTGTTTCCATTTTAGTTCGACCCCATCCCCTGGTTCACGAGTCTTGCCTCCAACATCGAATGTGGGAGGGCTCATCTTACATTCTTTTCCCTATTTGTACTCCCTGTCTCTAGAAGGTCTAATGCTCTTCTCTTGCTTTAAGAGAGGTTAGACATCTTCACTGAAGCTCTGCCTGTGAGCTAGCTCCTGGCGCATCCAGCCCTCTATCTGACCTCTCTACTCAAGGGACAGTCTTACACATCAATGTGGCTGCACTATAGTATCTAGTTATTTAATCAATAGGCAGCACTGTAAAAGATTTTGTAGATGTCGTGTTACAATCAGTTGACTTTAAGTAAAGCCTATATTGTGGGTGGGCCTTGTCTAATCAGTTGAGGTCCAGAAGAAAAGAAATTGTGGATTCCAGGAAAGCAAGAATTCTGCTCAAGATAGTACCATAGAAATTCTACCTGAGTTTTTAGCCCGCCAACCTGCCCTATGGATTGAATTCCTTGAAAGAAATGTACCTGTCTATGTATCTCTCATTCATTCATGTAGCCATCTACCTCCTTCTGTTCTGTTCTCTGGAGAATCCTGACTGACAAAAGGCTACTTCAGAGTCAGCCTAGCTAGACCCTCACAGCCTGGCTGACCCCCTGCCCTGGGTCCAGTGCCATTGCCCCTCCCCCAGCAGGAGCTGTTCTTTACCCCCCCCCCCCCAACCTCTGCCCTGTCCCAATTTGCCTGGGACAGTCACTTAGGTGTGCTCGTCCTCCACCCTCAAAACTGTTGCTGTTTGGACGATAAATTACACACTCTACTCCACCAGCAAGTTCTGTGATTTGCCCCTAAATTAAGTCCCAAATCCATCTACCTCTCCTCACCTTCTCTCTACTCTAGTCTGTGGAATTATCATCTCCTGCCAGGCTCCTAAGAGAGGCTCCTAATCGCTTTCCCTTCCTCTGTCTTGCTCCCTGACAATCCGATCCACTCAGCAGCCTGCCAAGATGACCTCCACAGACTCAGAGCCGATCAGCTTACCCCTCCTTAAAGTCTTCCAGCTGTCTCCCATTATACTCAGAAAAACAAAACCCAGAATCTTAACCCAAAAGCCCTTCCTGATCGTCATCTGACCACCTGTCGGACCTCGGTTCCGGCCGCTCTTCCTGCGCTCACTAAGCCCAGCCGCCCTGTGTTTCTCCATCCAGCCAAGCTCAGTCCCAGGCCAGGGCTGTGTCCTTGCTTTGACCTCTGCCTAGAACTCTCTTCATCCCCATCTTCCGTGGGTGCTTCCTTCTGGCCTTCCCGGGCTGTTTGAGGCATCTCCCCCTTAAAGTGCCCCTTTCGCTGACGCCCGATGCCTGCTTCCTGCCTCAGCTCCGGGCCCTACTGCATCTGGGGATGGTCCCATGATGCAGCCGTGGTCATGAGACTCGAGGAAGGCTTGGAGAGGTCCCCTGGGAGGCGGACACCACCCGCACTGCTCCTGTGGCCTTCCTCTGCCTGGGGCCTTGGCAGCCTGTCATCTGTCAGTCCATCCTGAAATGGGCATCAACCACATGAATGAATGAATTGAATTGGTGACAAAACGTTATTCCCTCATGTATTAATTGGCTTGCACTCTCCCTGCACAGAGAAAACAGGTAAAAACCAAACAAGATAAACCCCCAATTTAAAAACCTACGGGTGCTTGTGGTCGCTCCTTCAAAAGCAGTAAGTTGTTTCAACTCAGAAATGGTGACCTGCTGTCTCCGCCCCGCACCCCCGTGCCATAGACGGATCCCGTATGCACGTGTCTTCAGCGCCAGCCTGGCCACGGTCCCCCACTCGGCTGGGTAGTGCGGCGACCGCCGGGGGATTCCTGCTCCTGACCCTCACTGGGCTGGCTTAGGCCCTGCTTTCCCCAGAAGGGGGTCCAGGCTGCGTCTCTACAGACCATTGTAACGCTCTCAATCTTTTAGACTCGTCTCTCTTTTTAAAAAAGTGCGGACTTCTGTTTAGAATTTTTGTAAAGGGACAGAAAATGTTTTCTTCCTAAATTTTCCTATTAATTACGGGTGAAAAGCCAGCTAACATGGAAAGTTCCCCCGTCTGGGACCCTCCTGGAGAGCCAGGACAAGGTCGTGTATGACTGGGATGGAAGAGTTCTACGTGATTGTCAGATGAAGCTGAGAGGGAGGTGGGGTCAGACACATCCACTCACTTATTCCTTCTGGGTTCTCAACTTCTAAAAGCAATGCCATCGAACACATAAACAATGAATACCTCTGTCTTCACGCGAGCCTATGGACCCCAGGCCCATAGAATGAGCCTGCCTAAAGCCATCTTACCTCCCCGCCTGAACTTGCTGGGGAACCTGGGACTGGTGAGTCCCACAAGAGAGGAATCAGAATTTGGCTCTGCTCCGACTCTAGCCACTGGGAGGGAAGAACTGCAAAAGCAGACGCCAGCCACGGGCAGATTGGACAGTGGACCCCCTCCTGGCATCATGTGCAGAACACCAGGTGGGTTGCTGTGAAGTGTGTAAACCTGGCGATTCACAGACCTGTACCCCTGGGGATAAAAATACATTATATGTTTATTAAAAAAAAAAAAAAAGAATCCCAGGTGGGTGCTGGAAACACCCGTCCAGCCCCCTGCTGCCTAACCTAGCATTTTACTGCAAGGTTTCCCATCATCGGATGAAAACACCAATTCCCTGAAATTTCTGTCTGAATGAATATTAGATTATATCCTCTGCAGCAAGTAGCTGCATTACATAAGACATATTTGTTAACTTTAATAACCTTAATAAAATCAAGATGCAGAGATCTGTTCCTGGTTCCACTCTTGGAGACAAACTTGTTCAGCGTGAGCACCTCTGGAATAAAGTGACATCAGGCTGCTCAAGGTCATCCTCGGGAGCTGCTGTTGATCTCATTCTGCTGGTGGTCGTGGCTGCGGCCGTCCTAGTGATGACCGACAGAGCTGCTCAGGAAGCAATGGAAGGCCCATGTGATGGTTTGAATTGTGTCCTCCAGTAAGATATTCCCAGAGACCTAACCCTGGTCCTGGTGCATGTGTGGCCTTATTGGGAAATAGGATGTTTGTAGGTACAAACACATCAAGAAGAGGTTGTCAGATGGGCCTTCCTCCAAGACGACAGGTGTCCTGACAAGAAGAGAGAATGTCGTGTGAAGCAAGATCACACGGGAAGAGTGCCACGTGACAGGAGAGGCCGAGAAGGCACATGGTGGCTGCCCATCTGGGAGCACCAAGGACAGGCAGCAACCTCAGATGCTGGAAGAGGCACGGAAGGTAGGAATTCCATCCAGCGTTTAGAGGACCATGGCCCTGCGGACACCTTGACGTTTGGCTTTGGCCCCCAGAACTGTGAGACGATAGATTTCTGCTCTTTTAAGCTGAGCCCTGTGTGGTGCTTTGCAGCCCTGGGAGACTGACCCCGTGTGGTGGGGACAGGAGCGCAGCAGAGTGGCCATGCCCGTAGCCTTGAACATGGGGAGAGAAGAGGGAACGGCTGGAGGTGAGCGCGCCGTGATGCTCACTTTGCCTTATTCCGCAGCCTTGCCCAAGATGAGCGGAGCAGGGAAGCCTCACGGGGAAGTCCGGGACCGGACACGAACAGGGAAGAAATTAGTTCATTCGTTCATCCATTCATTCATCTCCACGAGAGCCAAGCACAGAGCAGGCGTGTTGTCCGTCCTTGTTTCTCTTTGCTTGACTCTCCCTTGGAAACGCAGGCTGGCGCTGGATGGGAACAGGGAGGAGGAAGCCACGGAAGAAAGTGGCTCCCCAAATCGCTTGTCTATCAAGTGTGAAGGGAGCAAAGGCTTCCACAGTGTTGGGAAGTCCACCAAGGGGAGTCAGCCCACAGGAACCCAGGACTCGGAAAAGTCAGTATTGCAAGGTCCGTGGCTTGAGAGAAAGAGCTTTATGAAATGCTCAGTAGAGAAAAACAGGAGGAAAAACAAATTGTCAGCTGTTCTCAGTCAGATGGTTATTTGCACTTAGGTCCTTAATATAGAAGTTTGAAATATAAAGATTTTAATTTTCCCGATGCGTTTATCTTAGACAAACATTTTATTGGACTTGCTTTGGTAGTTGTAGGTTCACAGCAAAATTGAGCAAAGGTAGAGCTTTCCCAGACTGGTCCCACATCCCCACGCGGGTAGCCTAGGCCCCTCCGTAAGAACGTCCCCTCCAAGGGTGCATTTGTTACAGTCCGTGAACCGACTTGGACGGTCATCATCGCCCAGAGTCCGTACTTCACATGAGTGGCCACTCTTGGTGTCAGGCACTCTTTTTTTCTTTTTTCTTTTTTTTTAAAATGGTTTATTTATTACAGAGACAGAGAGAGACAGAGAGAGAGAGAGAGAGAGAGAGAGAGAGAGACAGCATAGGGGGAGGGGCAGAGGGAGAGGGAGAAAGAGACTCTTCCAGCAGATGCCCCTCTGAGCACAGGGCCCAATGTGGGGCTCGATTCCATGACACTGAGATCAGGATCTGAGCCGAAATCAAGAGTCAGACGCTCAACAGACTGAACCATCCAGGCGCCCTATGTTGTGCATTCCATGGTTTGGACAGATGTACAGGGACAGGTTTCTAATACTATGGAGTCAGAAAGAATAGTTTCAATTTCCTAAAAACCTGTGTTCTACGTATTCATTCCTCCTTCTCCCCTGACCCCTGGCAACCACCTGATCTGTTTACTGCCTCCATTGTTTTGCCTTTGCCAGTATTAGATGTTTTAATAGTTTGAACAAGGTAGCAAGCAAGCAATGCGGATCCCCAAAGCAAAGGGAAACTTTTATGTAACAGTTGGTATTATATGAAACAATATTTATTTAAGCTCTGCTCACAAAAAATTTTCATAGTGCAGGATAATGATTTCACAATACCACATGAGAAAGAGATTGTGGCTAAATTTTTAAAATGTGTGTGTGTATTTATGTGTATGGCTAATGAAGATCCGTTTCCTTTTCTAATTATTTTAAATAAACTCGTTTAGAAAGAAGATGTCTGGGATAAAGAAATGCAAAGCTTTCTAAAAGCATCCAAACACCTAGTCTCAAGTTTTTGTGACTTTAATTCGAGACATTTGTACTTGTGGTTAATTTAGACCCATTATGTAAATATTACTTAATCTTATTGTTTTCTGCGTTTCTGCTCAATATTGATTTTCAGATACCAGCACAGATGTTGATTGCTTCCGTAGCTACTTTGTAAAAATTAAACATAAAACTTGAGTACCACAGTAGTTTCACCTACTAGAAGAATGTGTAGAAGGAAATACAAATTCACAAAATAAGTCCCACTGACTTTGGTAAAGTCTAAATAGAAGCATTCTTGTTAAAGAGGACTTAGTGTGACTATCTTCATAGTAAGATCTCCTTACCTGGGGAAAGATCACTTGCAAAGATTTATTTTGAATTTCTCTTTCTTCTTTATTGAAATCTTTGCCATAAAAAAAGATGCTAGTCTAAATTCTAACATTATTATTCCCTTTCTTGGAAGAACAACTATTATATCTTATACTTAATGAGAGCCAGTCTGATTATTAGCTATCTCCTAAAAATTATATCTGAAATGGCATGTGCCATTAGTTTGATTTGCACATAAAAAGTGTTTAAAACCCAAGATCTAACCAAGCACTTATTTGGAAGCTTTTTTGGGGGTACCTTTTGCTGTCCTGAGTTCCACATGATGACCTCACTGTAACATGGTAACATTATTTCCACTATGCATTTTATGAAGAAGTGAAGGCAAGATCAATTATTTGCTGAGTATAACAAAGAGTGTTAGAGCAGGCATTTAAGTTTTCAATTTTCATAATACCAACCCAGAACACTGTCCATATGATACTTATTTTCAAAACTTGTGCGTTGTTGTACTCACAGCTTGTTATTATAAATCTTTTATCACAGATTTACTAAAGCCCCAAAATGGTTATGTTTTTATGTTAGAGAATACATTTTTAAATGCATTTAAATATGATTTTTTTTAGGCCAGAGGATGCATTTTACCAAAAATTACTAAAGCATTCCTTAATTGTTCTGTTTTTCCCTCTCTGATTAATGTGTTTAATGGAACATTATCAAATTAAAATGTTATCATAGGGTTTGGCTAAAAAAAATAAGTAAAATAATAAACAGCAAAGTATTTAGTCATAAGGATATTTTCCAGCTTTTCAGCTGATAAAATAAGTAAGCCTGGAAAGTAGATTAAGAAAATAATCAAAAGTATAAAAATAACAATACACAGAGGAGAAGAATTCAGCATTCCTAGGCCAGCATCGACTCTCCTCTTAGCAAACATCCAGCACAAAAGACAGAGCATTGAGCTGATGCGGGAGGCATCACCGTAGAGTTCACGGCCGGAGTCTGTTGCAACAAACCATTACACCTTGAAAAACAAGTCGGTCTTTTTCCAAAGTGAACCAGCACATCAGGTGAACCCTGCTCAGTGTGCATCCAACACGGGTGCCCCGGTGCCCAGGGCAAGACTCTTTCATTCTTCTTTAATTATCCCAAGTTCAGAAATTTGGGTAGACCACTACTTCCTACGCGACTTTGAAATACTGCTAATGACCATGGAAATTATTAGATGCTACAAAACACTCTTGCACTTGGAAGGGTTTTATAGCCTCGTATCCTGTCTCCTCAAAGCCCCCTAGTATTGGGAGAAACTTCCATTTTTGTGGCACCACTGAGAAGATGGAGCAGGAGGGAATTCAATCCCGGGCTCGAGGTCCATGGTGAGGAGGTACCCAGCAGATCGGTGTCTTGTGGACACGAAGGAGGCCACCAAGCTATCCGGGGAGACAGCCCCTCTGCAGCTGTTGTGGGAGCCCCTGAATCTTCCCACCACACCTGATGGCAGTGAGGGCGTGGTGCTGCCAGGTGGAGGGTTAGTCACAGAAGGGTGACGAAATGGCCATAGAGAGAATCTCAGAATTCCTCAGGAAACAGGGAGGGGCTCGTGCCTCTCCTTGGTTTCACTGGCAGTTTTGGACAAGAACCTTCCTGTCCATGTCCGCCGTCGTGCTGACTCTCTTCCAGAACCATCTCTCTGCATAGCTGGAGGATCCGTCACAGAAACATTCAGCAATGCAGGTGAGCCCCGTCTTCTGTTCCGGCTTTGGAAAGCAGAGCACCACGTAGGGTTTGAAAGGGGGAAAATGCCTCCCCCCTGCCTTCCAGCGGAGCAGAGGTCGTGGCTTTTGTCCAGTTGGGAGAGCCTCCCCAGGCCAAGCCAGCAGCCCGGGCAGGGGGCTGCCGGCCGTGTCACAGACCACTCCTGGGAGAAAGGGGGCTGCCGGCCGTGTCACAGACCACTCCTGGGAGAAAGGGGGCTGCCGGCCGTGTCACAGACCACTCCTGGGAGAAAGCATCGGTCCTTCCCCTTCCCTGGGCTGCGCACGGCCGACGTGTGATGCTTGCGGGGGAATAGATGAGCAACCCCGTGTGTGAACACTTCGCTCCACAGAACCGTGAAGGCCACGTTCAAACCTGCTGATGAGCGGACACCAACAACTCCCAAGAAACTGCGTTAAAGCCTCTTTCTGGACGTTTCGCTAACTTAGCTATCAGATTCCAGCTCTCATTCTAGTTATTTATTTATTTGAGAGACAGCGTGAGCGGGGTGGGGGAGCAGAGGGAGAGGGAGACTCGGCGATGAGCGGGAGCCAGACCCGGGGCTGGATCCCAGCCATGGCCTGAGCCACAATCAAGAGTCAGACACTTGACTGACTGAGCCGCGCAGGCCCCCGTCCCAGCTCCCTGGACAGATTTTTATGGAGAGACTCTGAAGTGGAGCGTTTTTCTAGGTCTTGCAAGGGATAAGTGTTAACAAGAAGGAATCGAGTCTTAAAAAGTTATGTTCAAGTGAGGAAGAGAGGACACGCACAAAACCATAAGGAGCAGAATCGCGAACAGAGTGAGACCTGGCGCGGAGAGCGTTCGTTGCGGGCGCAGCCCCGGCGGGGACGCGCGGGCCCCGGAGCCGGCGCAGGCCCTTTCCCACCTCGGCGGCTCGCCCCATCACAGACCCTCACGGCGACCTGCTGCGGCTGCGGGTCCCCTTTGCCCCGCCTCCCCGAAAGACACGTTTTCCAAAGACAAAGAAGGCGAACGCAGGCCTTAGCTCAGGTGCGAGGCGCTCCTCGAATCGCCTCCAAATCCTTCCCGGGTTGGGATTCTGTTTGCTGAGGCCTGCACGGGGGATTGGGCTCCTCTGTGTTCCTTCAGCCGCGTGCGGGACACGTCAGCCTCACGCGGGGGTCTAGAAGACCCCTCAGGTTCCACATGTCCACAACACGTCAGGGTCTCCCGGGTCCTTCGTCTCAGGAGGAACCTGAAGGGTCAGCCTGTCCGTCCGCTCCTTCCCCGAACCCAGCTCAGCCCCACGCCCTGTCGGTTTGGGCTTCAAGCAATGTCACTTTCCCGTTTCCGTCTTTCCTCCCCGTCACCACAGCCATGGCCCACGCTGTCACCCTCTGTTGCTGGACACCTGAAATCGTCTCCCTGCACCCAGCTGTCTTCTTTGCTTCTTCACACAGTGGCGGGAGGTGGTCAGAAGAGCCATCTGGTGCTGACAGCCCTGTGCCCAAACCCCTCTGGCTTCCCCGCCCGCTTGTAATGGCCCAGCAGGCCCCGAGTCACCCGCCCCTGCTTTCTGCTCAGGACCCACCTCCCTCCCTTCGTCTTTGGCACGTTATGGGTGTTCCAGACACGTTTGCAAAGTGAGACCCTAATACACGGGGGGCGGGGGAGAGTTATCGTAGCTCTACGGTCATTTCACATAGCTAGGCTGAAAAGGCCACAGAAGGATGCTTTGGAAACAATTTTTCCTCCATTTTCCTTCCATCCCTGTTTCCCTTTTCCTGAGTTCCCAGCAAGATACTAGTAGGGTTGAGGGGGTTTGGGTGAGCGAGGGTTAGAGACACCGTGGGTTAAATGTTTTCCCGTTTTCTTAAGCAATGACTTCACGGATTGGCATTTTAACCAGCCCATGTAACCCTTTGTGGCGTGGTGTGCTACATGACTAGACGCTGTGCCTGTCGCTGAGGGACCCATCCTTGAGTCAGAGAGAGAAAAAACGAGTAAAAATGTTTGCAGTGTGGAAAGTCCACAAAAGAGAGGCATGTGCCAGGCGTTGTGGGACCTCAGTGGGGAAGGGGCTTAGTGTTTGGGGGAAGAGCAGAGAAGGCGTCCCAGAGAAGGTGAAGGTCGATCTGGGTCAGAAAGGAGGGAAGTGGGAAGGGGCCGTCCAGGCGGAGGGAACCACGAGGGGCACAGACGCAGGACTCCTGCGTTCCTCGTGCCCGGAGCAGGGCGGCCAGGGACGGGGGGACCCGGCAGCTTGCTGGGGGCTTGGGCTTGGACATTCCCAAGTGCAGTCTGGGGGCAAAGCACCAGGAGATCCTGCTGCATTTTGTAAAACTACATAAGATATTCATGCACGAAGCTTAAAACAAACGTATAATTTAGTCTTCAAGCAGATACCATTTTTCTAAAAAATTCGAGGAAGGGCAAGTGGTAGCAGGTTCCAGAGGTTTAAGAACTGTTGTGAGAGAAAAGCTTAAAACACATTTTTTTCCCCAGGTGGGGAAAGACCATCAGTGTTTTGGATTTCAACAGCCAAACCTGGGGATCTGGCCCTGGGGCCCCAGATTCCTTCCCGGGCCGGAGTGAGAGGTTCTGCTCAGGCAGAGACGCTTCCAGGCTGATCTCAGGATGCAGAGTTTCTGCCAGGCCGTCCTCCAGAAGGACCCTCTGGCTTGGGTTTCCCTTTGCATTGTTCCTTCAAAGCCCACCGGCTGGGTGGGACGTAGCCCCCTCCCCGCCCAGCGTGAAAGTCCGCCCCGGGGGAATCTCTCGCCTGAGCAGGAGGGAAACATTCTGGAACACGGTGCCTCAAAGGGCCCCTTTCCAGTATAGACACAACGAAATGATGCTTGAGTGATCGCACCTATTCCCAAAGGACTAGAAAGGACGCACGCTGCATAGGAGTTTGGTAGACAGTGTAAATGGTGTCTTCCCTACTGATTTTTCCGATGGTTAAAAAACGCATTCTCATTATTAAAACAAATAAAAAAGTAGAGAAATTTGCAATATAAAAAAGTGTGATTTTTCTCAGGACCTCCTCCCCAGAGATGACCACTGCTATGATTAGATATATTTTCTTCAGATTTAAAAAAATAATAATAAATTAAAAAAAATTAAACACATACAAGTTATAACAATTGGTTGTTTTGTTTTTGTTTGTTTGTTTGTTTGTTTTTGTTTTTTAACTAAAAGGGAATCCTTCAACTGGGTTTTGGACTTTTTAAATCATTTATTTATTTATTTTACCCGCTTAAGGAAATCATTCAGAGACCTCTCCGGGTTAGTACATAAGTCACGTTAAGTTCTTTTAGAAACATCTTTAATCTTGTCTAAGTCTTTTGACCTTCATTTGATTTTTTTGTAATGTAGTCAATCAGTAACTGGGGACACCACTAAATCTAATTTTATCCTTCAGATTTTTTTTACATTAAATCAATATCACATTACATTAAATCCTTTTTAAAAGGAGAAATCACTTACAATGTTCTACATTGCAGAATGACCCCAAATAGAAGGGTTTCTGGTGATAAACCAGTCTATATTTATTTTTCAGGGAAAAGATACTTTTTGCTGAGAAATGATTTTTATATTTAAATATTTTTTTTCTTTTTAGATTTTTATATTTGATGGATCTGTTCTTTTTCCTTAGATAATCTCCTTTAAAAAAATAAATAAATAAACGAGTTTGCTGTCCTGGGAGGGTCTCTGATGAGCCCTCCTCTCGTGTCCCTGTGGGAGGAATTGTGAGAGGATTACAAGAAGGTGGTAGAGCGAAGTCCAGAGAGTGCCTCTCATTACGGGAACATATTCCAGTCCCGGAAAGTGTCTTTTCTGAGGACAATTAAAGTTCTGTGCCCTAGAGCCTGTGAGATAGCCATTCTGGGAGACCTCAATGTGTAGGTCTACTAGCAAGAGTTTTTTAAACATAAAAACTAAACAAAAAGACACAACAGTAAATAATCAAATGAAAGGCAAACCCAGAAATTTGTATGTTGCCCTGGGACAGGTAGAAGTGAGTTGTGGTGAGCTGAGTAGCGAGAAGCCAGTGTCGGATCTTGTCCCTCGTGAGTGCCCCCCAGGGGCCCCTGGCTCCCCTCCTCTGTGCTTTAGCATATACTGTTCCCTCTCCCCGACTTCCTTTCCACCTGCCCACCCTTCAGGGTCTAGTGTAGATTTTGTCTCCTTTTGTCCACCTTTTCTGAGAGCCCAGGAAGAATGACCACTATCACGTCTGTGTTCCTGCCGTGCTTTGGGACAACACCTTTTCTTCCATGTGACAGCTTTGTCTCCTCTAGCAGATGGCCGGGGCCTCAAAGACAGCACTATCCCGGGTGCTCCGCCCCATCTGCCTGGTGACAGAGCGCCCCGCCGGGACATGGGAAGGGTTAGCTCCCTCATGTAACACCAGGATAATAACACCCAGCTCCTACTCCCTCTTGGGCATGGAATCATTTCACAAGGTACTTTGTGTTCTTTGGAATAAATATAAATAAAAGCTGTTATTATAGAACATATTTAAACATGTTTCCTCTTTGAACCATGCAATCAGACGGAGGCGGTGTCTCTCTGCTTCTTTGCTAAGTGCCTTCATCGCTACTTAACCTTATTTTTTAAAAACCGCTTTTTATAGCTCATTCCCAGCGATGTTTTTTCTGGAGACTCTACATATTCCCATGTATGTTCAGTGTGGCTGTCACTTGGATTTATGTGTGGTGTCTTGAATGAAATTTCTGTGTATTCATTGTCAGTCTTCTTTCCAGAAAGTTGGCAGTGATACACACGCGACTGGTTTTTCCAAGGGGCACATTCTGCAGGCTCCGCGGCACTGCCTGGACCAGGGGAAGTGGCAGGATGATGCTCTCCCTCCGGAAGGGATCACATGTGATGGGCTCAGTACTGCGGGTCTGAGGTTTGGCTCGAGCATGGGCAACTTTGTGTACTCTTCAGCCATGATAAAAACCATCAGCGCTATCCAACCTCATCTTGAGGGCAGGGAACCACTGTCGTAAGGTCTTGTTTGACTTGTTTCTCTGTGACATTTTGATATCTTCTGTGGAGCGTCATGAATGATAGACTGTGTTCTGCAGGGCTGTGGGGAGCACAAGCCCGGAACAGAGAGGTACTGGGGCTGCGAGGACAATTGTTGAACAAGTGGGTTAGAGACCGAGACAGACGGAGGACAGTCTGGACTTCAATTATAGTCATGATCTTAATGTTTGCAGGCTGTCTTTCTTTGGGTAAATGAATCACCCTTTTCTCAACTGTAAAATGGAGATGATACTTCTTCCCACACTTCCCACTCTGATTCTAAGAGTTAGAGAACAGTGAGTCGAATACCGTGCCTGGGTTCTAGTAAATGCACAAAAGAGGGTGGTGGTATCCTGAGTGTGACCTCTGCCTGCTGGGTGTTTGCACCCCTGGAACACTCTTCCCGAGACCATGGGCTGGATCTAGTGACTCACTTCTCACAAAGAGAAGGTGGCAAAAGTAATGGGATGTCACCTGTGTGGCCAGGTTGCACCAAGGAGGCTTTGGCTTGGGTTATCTTCCATCTTGGGTGTGTGGCCCGCTCTCCCTTGAGCTACCTGCCCAGAGGAAGCAACTCCACTCATGGAGTGAGCTTGTGGGCACATCCTCCAGTCCCTTCCTGTCATTGTCCCAACCACACTGCAACCTGGAGCCATCCGTAACCAGCGGAGCCACGTACACTGTGACGTAGTTGCACGGCGGTTGTTTCAGGAGATGCAGAGTCTCTGGGGTGATCTGTTACATAGCAATGGCAGACCAACACAACCCCAGAGCTGGGGCTACAGAGGGCGGTGTGGGGGCCTGCACGGCACGCCATAGAGGTGGCAGATGGAGAGTACTCTAGTAGGCTCCCTGGTTTTCTGAGGAGATGAAGACCTAACTCCTCAGTGCAGCTCTTCATAGCAGCCCACATGTCCCTCTCCTGGGACCCAGAGTCCCAGTCATGCTGCCCCCTTTCCCTGCCCCTGGAACCCTGCGCAGCCTTCTGCCGTGTTTGCTGCCCTGCGTCCTCTCAGATGGGAACTCGGACCTCCGCTCTCAGAGGCCTTCTCTCTTCTTCTCCTCTGATGTGCGGTTGGTGGCCTGCTCTCGCTCTCTTGGCACGCTGTGCTATCTTAATTATAGTTCTGATCACTGCTGCTTAGTTGGCATGTCCGGGACTTGATTCTCTCCACAAACTGTGGGTGTGCTTGAGGGTGGTGCGGAGGTGGGAGCAGCCTCGTCACGCCAACAACACAAAGTGCAGTGGCTACAACTACCTACATTTAATCTGCGCACAAGCATAGAGAGACAGTCATGCATCGTCATGTACGTGGAGCAATTTTGTTCCTTCCTATTTCCCCAAACTCTTGGTGTCTCCTTTGGTCGAGGTTACAAATGGAAGGGCTGGCTATGAACTCTGACTCCAGGGTTACAAAATTGAGGCTGGGTATGAGTCTTGAGCTCAAGACAGATTGGATCAGAGCCAATGGTAGAGTTAGGGCCACACGTTATCGTGAGTGTGGCTGCTCAAATCTCAGATTTATCTGAAAAGCCCTTAACAGAGTCCTAACACAAAGGTCAATGCTAGGGTCCATGTTTTGTCCTAAGCATCCCATGGAAAATGTGCTTTTTTGAGTCTCATTGTACAAATCCAGTAACCTGAGCCCAGCATTCGTTCTCTTTCTCACTTTTTTGTCCAAATGTGTGTTAATGACAAAGGGCTAGGGCTGCTTGAATGAAGGTCCCTGCAACTCTTTTAAGAACCCCAACTCCGACAGAATTAATTGGGAGCCGTATTTTCTAGAATGGGATCTGAGACTGCTCAAGTCAGTTTTCCAAGGTTGAAAAGGGAAACGGAGAGCAGATTCTGTTATAAAAGGGGACTTAGAATTAGGGCAAGTGTCTGGAAAATTTCCAATGAGATCTGGTTATGAAGTTGATGCTGACCAAGTCAACAGAAGCATTCCAAAATCACTCAGTTAATGTTTGGCAACAAAGCCTTGAAGAGAGGTAGTGAACTAGGTTTGAGCTTCTGGTTGCGGTGGGTGCGGGCAAGGAGGTACAGGGCTTCGGGGGCTAAGTCTTGTTCATCCTTGTATGCTCCCCATAGTAGGTGGTCAATAAACATTGTTGAATGTTGGAACGCAAGATCCTCAATTCTGGGTCCCGGTGAAATCTCCATAGTCACTTCCAACTAATTTATAATGTAGATCACACACTTACCGAATCTACTTTAGAATATCATTTGCAATTTATATCCTGTGAAAGTATGACATCAGATTTCACGGTCTTCTCCTATTCTTGTGTGTTCCTTCGTTGCTGTAGTAACTGAGTTGCCATGGATTACGCTGCAGGAGTTGTAGGGGTCAGCGAAGACCAGAGCCCTGTCATTCTTCATTCAAAGGCAATTGTCCCTGAAAAATGTGACTTGCTTCAATATTTAAGACCTGGGCACTGATATTAAACTGAAATGATCCTCCGGTTAAAAACCAATAATTAACCTTGTCTTCAACTCCAGATCGCACTTTAATGGCAATTTCATAAAGTGGACATTCCTCTGTCTTTCATTCTTGAAATCCTGGGTAGGTTTTAAATAATGCATCTCCTGGAAAAGTACACGGATAATCGTTGTGACATACTTTATGTCATTATCTAAACCCTCGAGACCTCGCTACCCGGCTCTTCTCTCTGAGGTAATTGCACACATCTTGGGAATATATGAGATGATGTTAACATTCAGGGCACCGTCCCTTTGAAAGGATTCACAACCTACCGTGAAACACTGTCTTGATGCCTTTCTGCAAAATTTCTTCTTAGACAAGTATAGCGTATTCCATTTCTAAAGAATAACCCCCCCCCAAATCACAATCCCCGATGTCACGGATTTATAATATATATCCTGATAGCTCTTGTAATTTCAAAATGGGATTTCACAACTTGATTATATTATAATAAAACCTATCAGATGATAAATGAAGACCATCTTTGAGTCACACAAGAAACCAGTTCAGTCTTACTACTTCTCACCCTTTTCCTCACCAAGAGCTTCACAGACTGCGGGGTAAAACATCCTTAGGCAGTTGCTTCTGTTTTTTTTAATACCACTAGTGTCAGATTCGGTAATCACATGAGAAACGTGTAAAATGCTGTTCTCTTTTAACACAGGGATTAGACGTTTCTCAAAATTTCAGGTTCTTTGGACAGGCCACCTCAGAACGTGGTCAAATAATGTGACCCATTTTTTAGAAGCAAAATCAACAAGGGAATATATATGTGTGTCTCATTCATATATGAACAGGCCAGTAGGATTATTTCTGCAGGCATATTTAGAACTTCAGTCACGTTAAAAGTGAATTGATTACACAATTTCCGAGGATTTAAAAGAAGCCTCCAGTTGTTGCTAATAACCAACAAGTTTTACAAAAGCTCTAAAAAGTCATGTTCCAAGTCTTCCTACATCTATTTTTTAGAGGGGTACAAGTGATTTCTCTGTCTTTTTAGGTTCGAGCGTAGGTGATGTCACACTCAGTAGAATGGGACACATGTTATTGACGTCAGGAAAGGAAATGATTTCAGGTTTCTCAGTTATTAAATACATTGGTTGCATGACAGAAAATTAGTTTCTTTAGGAAAAAAGAAATTTCATTCTTTCTATGGAACACAGAGAAACTCCAGGTAAGACACTTGATTTACGCGAGCGTCTAATTATAACCATGATCGAGAGCGTTGCAAGTGAGTTTTGCCACCATTTGTCTAGCGTGGAGCCTGCTTCTGTATTTTAGCGAGAGTGCAGAACCCAGAAAGACACTGGAAAACAGAGCTCAGATTCCCTATAAAAAGCTGATTCCCTCCTCCCCCGACCTCTGCTCTCCACTCTGCCACAGTTTTCACGAAGCCAAGCAGATGGGCCGTGTTCTGTTTAATAACCCAAAGAGCTGACTCATTATTCTGAATTGTCAGAATTGTTTTTGCTTTGCATTCACATGGTTTCAGAGGATGAAAACAATTGGCAGTTTTAAATGCCTCTGCGGATATCTCTTCCCCCACTCTTGAGATACCTCGCTTTGATAGATCTAGTTCTTAGAGATGGGGGACAGAGAGGTTGTCCTGTTTCTCCTGGATCATTGCATACTTACACGAAACATATATTCATACTGTGTGTGCATTCTTTAAAAATTAGCTCCAACAAATGTGGTCCTCACAACCCCAACCCTCCTCCTCCTCTGTTGTCCTGCTGGTGTCTCCTGCTGTATACAAGACCTACCCTTTGATGTCTACGGGAGATCTGGGGCAGCAGAAAGAGGTTATTTAGAGGCATAAAAAGGAATAAGAAAATCAAATTGAAGGTTCGCCTCAATTAGCTGAGAACAAAATCATAGAGGGCACCCACGGTTGCTTCGTTATGGACACATACTCACCAAATGCACGTCTGTACTTATTTTAATTATGGACATTATTATTTTATAATTGTCCTTTTTTCCCCCTTCAGGTACAAATCAGCCCTCTGTTCGGCACAATCTTGTTTTTAATATGTTAGTGAAGAAGAAGGAAAAAAATCAAACATGTAGTTATACGAAATTAGCAATTCCTTAAAATCTCACTTTGTTTATAGGAAATCATTTGACTCTAATCCACGTCCAAGTGTTTAGGTTTGAGCAAGCACTTAGTAAGAGGCTCCTAATGAAATATTACTCTTTAAAACATGCATGCTTTTATCTTTCAACTGCCTCTCATTCCCTAACTAGCCTTTCTTTTTTTTTTTTTTCTTTCTTCTTTTTTTTTCTACTAGGCTGCCGCCCGAGTGGCACTTCCTGAATGACATTTCAATAGAACTTTCCAAATACAGTGTAACAAAGAGATCAAGGCCCGCTGGGAAGATAGAGCAGATTTTTTTTTTTTTTTTTTAAAGAAATGAATAGTTTTAATTATGTCTTTTCTGCCTACCCGGTAGAACCTCCCAGCCTCCACCCCCACATCAAATCCCAAGTCAGCAAACAGGAAAACATTCAGACCCACTTCTTCCCACCTTTTCACCGACAAGTTTTAAAATGATTTAGGCCTCCAAGCAGGTGCATCGTGGCCTGCGTGGACAGTCTGGGTCCCCTGTCCTCTGCCGGCTCTTTGCCGAGAGAGAAAGAGAGAGAGAGAGAGAGATAAGCAGACCTCCTACTGTTCAATTATGATCTTGTTTTCAGTCATGCCCCCAGGATCCATAGCAATCTCGACAACAGCTTGAAAAATGGACTCGTTTTAAAAGAAGAGCCGGCTTTTACGGCTCCAGATGACTGTAAACCTTCGATTATTCAGGCTGCGCAAAGGGTCAAGTCTTCATTTGAGTTCGTCTTTTCAGTACCTCGCAAGTATCCAGAAGCAGTTATGAGCCTCAATTACACTTCTTTCAACTGTGAACATAATTGCAAGAGGAAGTCAATTGCCTCGTAGGTACACACCGCTTTCACGTCGCCGAGGAGACAACGGGAAAAATCTGAAATCGAGGCATTTCGAATGTTCACACTTGTTTTGTTGGCTTGTCTCAGCAAAGGCGCTTTTGATGAAGATTGGCAAGCCGGGGTGGGTTGCTTGAAATATTGGTTTTCAAAAATTTTACAAACCGACGCATGCATATGTACAAGGATCAGCCACTAGAAAAACAACAATCCTCTGGAAGCAGTCTTTTGACAGTCCACGAACTTTGAGTGGAGATAAATATTTTATGAAAACAAACAATTGTAGTATTCAGTTAAAATTTCTTGGGCAAAATTCCAAAGTCTCTCTTATTTGAGAGTCCTTACCAAGATTACGATGGCTCCCTCTTTTGAAGTCGGTATTTGTTAGTACACATGTAGGGCCGTGGTGTCACGGAGTAGAAGCCCTGTTCGCATCGAATATTCTTGCAGTTCTATGTCCAAGACCCTCTTGCTGTTCCAACCACGTTAGATCCTTGGATCAAGCAAAACTCTGTCACTTGGAGTGAGGCAATTGAGCCTTCTGGGTCACGTTTTCTTTTAGCTCAGAAATCCCGTTAATCTGAGCTTGCCGTCAAAGGTACACTTTATAGAAAGACCAAGAATTTAGGTACCCCTTGAACTTGTTATAACAGCTTTTACTTAAAGCACAATTGTATGAATTTAATTCATATTAGGTTTCATGGTAGATGGAAGGAACATGGCATGAATTTAATAGATAGCTATTAGGTTTGTAAATGGACTACCACCCTGAATTCTCGTAGCGCAAGCGGGAAGAAAGAAGTGTAGGGTGAAGTCAGCAGAGTTTACCTGGGATGCTGTTTGCCTCTCTGCATCCCCTTTATGACTTTAACGTCTGCTTCTCCTCACAGCAGCTTTCTTCCCCTTTGATTCCGAACACATAGCTCCGTGTGCACTCATGCACGCCTGCAGACACACCTGTGCACACACGCACACTCTCCCCCCAGTTCCAACCAGTTCCGCACAGTCCTGTGGCCTCCTGCTATTTTCTTGTATCTTAACCGGCTCTTAAGTGTAAGTAAGAGAAGCTGACTCTTTCTAGCTGTATAAAAAGATTTAATTAAAGGAATATTGAGTAGATCACAGACGTCTTGGGAGGGCTGCAAAACCAGATTCAAGGCCAAACCCCATGGAATCCTGCCCTAAACCACAACCATTAGAAGCAACTAATGAGAAACCACCTCTGCTGGTCTGCTACGTGCACCGTCACCTCCCCTTGCTCCTAGCACCAGGAACTCCATTCGAAGATTCTGGTGAAGTCACTGTCTGTTGCGGAGTCTGTGTGGGTCTATGTGACCAGAGAAACTTAGGCTACATAGCTGTGTTCTCACGTTGTGTTCTTGTGCTTCAGGAGAAGGGAGACAATCTAGTCTGCTGGGCTCTATTTTGGGATGCAGGATCCTCAATTTTGAAACTCTCCCACTCATCATGTCCAGGCTTTCAAGAAGGTCCTGGGCCTAACAGAAATTCAAACAACGATCCCTCATTCTTAACGATCCATCCATCCACCCATTTACACAGCCCTCCATCCGTCCCTGCCTCCGTCAATCTATTCTTTGCTTTAACAAACATTTATTGAGCACTTGCTGTGTGACAGGAAAAATACTGGGAGCTCTCAGTGCAAACAAATAAGGCACAGTTACAACTCGAAAGCTCTCCTCATCGAATGAGGAAGGGAGATGGGTCAGCAGATGTTTGCGGCCCAGGGTGGTGTGTCCTGTGGCCTAAAGAAAGCACAGGCTGGTTGGATGGGAGGCACACGTCTGTCCTTCCGGCCTTCCTTGAAGTGAGCTTGGGGCCCTGTGACGAGTTCTAGCCTCAGGACACTGAGCTATGGGCTGGGGGCCCTGTGACGAGTTCTAGCCTCAGGACACTGAGGTAGAGGACACTAGAGGTAGTTCTAGCCTCAGGACACTGAGCTATGGGCTGTGGTACCAGGATTCTTCCTCGCTCCCTTTCTTCCTCTTTGCGGAAGATGGCGACCAGGCCATATTGGGCCCTTTGTGTAAGCCATCAACGTCTTTGGGGTGTTTTAGTTGTCACAGCTAGCATTAGCTATCCTAGATAAAATAGAGGCCACGTGGTAAATCAGGAAAGCTAGGGTTATCCAGGAGAAGGGGGACTTGAAAGTATCCCCTTGAAATAATTCAGTGTAGCTAGAGTCAGACAGATGAGTCTGGAGAGGAAATCAGAGGCCAGGTCTCAGAGGACTTAAGTCTGTCTTGCTAAGAATTTTTTTTTTTTTTTTTTTTTTCCCCTTGAGGCTCTGGGGAGACACTGAAGAATTTTAATACCTTTTCCACCTTTCCACCTGGGAAACAACTTACCAATATCCTCTGCAGAGCTCAGCTAATCTGATACACTGAAATCTGCTTTAGCTAATAAAAGAGGATCGATCTTTCAGCCTTCCTGACTTTACCAGCTCAAATATGCAATGCTTTAATAAGACACACTTAGCCCTTGAGTATCAGGCTTGCTTCGGATGGAGAGCAACTTGTGTGAAATCTGCGGCACTCTTCAGATCATAAGTAGTGTCTCATTTATGAGTCAGCCTATGCACCAGCTTTCAGGAGGCCAAAGGTAAGACACAGATAGATTTATAGAGCTTTTAAAATGAGGCCGAAGAAGCTAGACCAATTCGCAGTAGCATTCACCTTGGCTTTAAAGCATTTTATGAGGACTGTATGTTTTTCACATACAACACATGACCTATTGAAAATGAATTTTCATCCTTGGGGGGAAAAGGTATCAATAGGAAACTTATATTTTATGATACAAAAAAAAGACATAAATCCTAAATATTTTGAGTGAATGTTTGAGGAAAAGATACAATTTGAAATACTTTATTTTACCATTTATCAGCAAAAGAAAAAATCATAGAATATTAACATTATTTTAACGTGTATATTTTATTAAAAATCAACACCTTCTTGAGATCATAGCTTCTCCCTGACGTTTTGAATCATTCCTTTGTCACATCTTCCTCAAAGAAGTTAAAAGTCATACACACTAAAAGCAAGTTTGAGGTCCTAGGAATTTTACATTCAGCTCTGTTGAAGACTATCACTAACTGCATCAAAGGGCTACGTTTATATTCTATCTCTATTCTCATTGACTTTATATAGTTGTGGATGAATTTAGGTGTCTATTGGGCAACCATTGCTAGGTTATGTTTGGGAACAAACGACCCCAGAATCTGGGAACAAAGACTCGCTTCTTACTCTTGTTGCTGGTTGACTCCGATTCTGCGTGTCATCTTCCTTTCAAGCCCAGACTGAGCGATCGGCCACCCACTGGGACATATATACTGTTCATTGGCTCACACAAGGCAGATGACCAAGCCAGCATCTCATAGAGGGAGGAATGTGCCTATCAAGAAGGGCAACAAAAGGGTGCCTGGGTGGCTCAGTGGGATAAGCCTCTTCCTTCAGCTCAGGTCATGATCTCGGGTCCTGGTATCGAGTCCCGCATCGGGCTCTCTGCTCAGCGGGGAGCCTGCTTCCTCCCTCCCCTCTCTGCCTGCCTCTCTGCACACTTGTGATCTCTCTCTGTGTCAAACAAATAAATAAAATTAAATTAAAAAAAAAAGAAGGGCAACAAAAAACTGGTGAACATAATGTTCCACAACGTATAAAAGCATTTTTTAAATATGCACGGAAATAATAGCTTTCTTTCTCTTTTTTTCTCCTCTAGCATTAGTTCACTTACTATCATTTCTCTACTTCAGTTGCTAATTTAGGAAATTGAACTCAATCTACACAGATACACCAAATAGTGCTTCCCTTTAACACTTGAGGGCCGATGCTAATGAGGTGCTAAGATTGGTTAACAATCTACGTATCTTCCTGAAAAGATTTGGGAGGGTAGTGGTTATCATCGGGGTGAGATCATTTGTACCATTGACTAGATAGATGCCCACCAGTGAAGACCAGTGAAAGGGTTGAGCGCAGTTTCTAGTCATTGTCCCAGGAGTCAAACTTGGAAAAAAAAATCCATGCGTACAGCTTAGCAGCACACTCAGCAAGTATTCTTACAACTAAAGTGATTGTTTCCCTTTAGTCATTTATCCAATAAATATTTATTGTCTCCTTTGCGTCATATACTGTGACTATGGCTGGCGTTGAAGGTGCAGGTATGAAAGGCATCATCTTGGTCCTTGGGGCATTTTCAGTTTAATGAAGAAGAGCAGTAAGCAGGGCAGATGGCCTGGTGGACAGATGAGGGAGGGGAGTGGATATACAAGAATTCTGCCTGACGAACTGTCAAGAAAAATTGGGCAATGTATCTAGGAAGAGAGGCCAAAGTGTTTTTAAATAGAAGAAAATACATTAGTAAGCAATTCAAGATGTCACCGTCTTTCTTGTACTCCAAACATGGGCAGTGGGGTGTTATTGTTGTGTGGGTACAGAGTTTCTGTGTAGGGAGATGGAAGGTTCCGGAGACGGGAGGTGGTGATTGGTTGCACACGTGGTCAATGCACTTCATGCCACTGAGTGTACACTTAGAAATGGTGGAAATGGCAAAGTTTTCTGTCACATGTATTTTAGTACATTAAGATAATTTTTTAAAAAAACAGGGTGGGGTGTTTGCCGTGGTAAATGTAGACACCCCCGGAAACAGACCTAATGTGAAAAACCACCAGAATTGTAAACATTCCCTGAGATGGATGGAAAGGAATTTGAGGGGCTTAATGATCAATGTTTACATTGTGAAAAGAGATGAGATTTCTGGGTGACCGTGGAGGGACTGCAGTAGAACCTGGGCCAGAGAAGTTGGGGAGGGATCTGAGAAGTTGGAGAGCAAGTCAGCTCCCTGTTAGCCAGTGGATGCTGAGTTACACGGATGGTCCAGTTGATGTCAACATGCCTGTCTCCAGGCGGATATGGCAGCACCTCCCTTGGCTTCTGGGTCTTCTCATCCTTACCCCCAGTGGAAGGGTCTTCTAATGTGATAGAGGGAAGACAGAAGTTAAGTCCAAGTCAGAGTCCAATCCACATGTAAGGTGAAAGTAGCTAATGCTCCAACTTATTCCTGAAAATCCCTTGTGGTGATTCCGTATCTGTGACTTACATACTTTCAATAAACACAAGAGTCTGGGATGGAAAAGGACCAGTGTTTCTAGGGTTGAGCAAGGGGGGACAGCGTCATCATCATCCAATCAGTCTCAGTGAGTAGAATGGTCAGCATCAAGTTGTATCATTTTGTATGAAATCGTATTATTATCTCATTGAGTTGTTACATTACACATATGTTAACTGAATGCTTTCACAAGGAAACTTCAATACAATGTGTCAGAGTTTTGTTGTTGGAGTCAAGCAGTATTAAGAGAGAAAGTTTTGAGGGGAGGATGAGCTGCTCTTCTATTCTGAAGAATCAGAAAGATCTAAACTCTTCTTCAGCATTATTGCCGTCTGCTGACCGCAGTACCTGCCATTATCTTCCCGTATGGTGTCGGCTCCTTGGCCTTAACCACATGTTTTGAGGGGTAGCGAGGGTGAAGGAAGAGGCAAGAAGAAGCACCCGGGAACCAAACCAAGGCTCACCGTGTGACCCTGCAGAAAACTAAACACACATTTCCCATAGCATCTTCTTTATGGATGTTTTCCTCTTCAGCGAGTAGTAAGACTTTGTCGTTGTTGTTTTTGAAATGGGCTTTTCATGCATTTTTTAAAATATTTAAGATATAAACACTAGCTTAGACATGGTCATTTAATTTTCTTTTGTAGTTTCTATAGCTTAGAATCAAGAGTGTGGAAAACTCATGGTAAGTTGTCCTTGACTTGGCTCCTGATAAGATGGATTTTAAGGATGCAGGAATTTTGAGTGCTGGTAAAAATTTAATTGAAAGGGTTGGACAAATGTGGTTCCAGGATGGGTTGTTTGAAAAGTGTACTAATTAAGTCATCCTAATACCTTATAATTGATTATACTTTTCAGGTCCTGAGGGCTTCCAATTATGTTTTATAACCAGAAAGGGACTCATGAGAAATTAAGGAGGGGCTTAGGATCAGAGAGCACCCGGAGCCTTCCCAGGAGCGAGGCAGTGAGAGGTTGTAATAGAAGAAAGAATTTCTGAGTTTAAGATCTTGGAGGTGGAGCAGTTTCAGGTAATGATGAGGTCTGAGGTGTGGCGTGAATGTGGGTGCTAAAGGAAGGGGTACTTGAAGGTCACTGGAAGTCATTGAAATGTGAAGCTGGGGATTTGCAAGGATATCAGAATAAATGGCCCCAGTGGGGTAGAGAAGGGGGTGGTGGACCAAACCCTCAAGGCATGTGGCTGAGGCAAGGATAGTCAGTGGTGACAGGCACAGGGGGAGGGAAGGGCTACCTGAGTGCTGTTTATTCCAAGAGGCCAGTTGTGGAAGAGAATAATAGCCCAGGGGCTAAGAGGTGACAGTGGTTGATTTGCCTTATTTTGGAAAACCGTGAAGTGAGAAACTCAGAATTCCATTCAGGTTAGTAAGAGGACAGGTATCAGGAGCAAATGATCGTACTGTTCCAGACGTTGTTGACAATAAAGTGAAGATTCCCAAGGGAAAGATGCTGAGGTGATGATAAACAAACAAATTAAAACAGCTGCAAACAGAGGGGAGGTGGAAGGAAATTGGTTTCCATCTAGTAAGGCGTCGGAGTCCTGGTGTCTTGCGGTGGGTTGATTCAAAGTTCTAACCACTCCATTCCACAACCCGCGTTCTTCCCATTTTTCCTCTTGCCGTATTTACTGTTTAGCTTGTTCTCAGATGAGTTCTACTTACACAGTGTAGAGAAAAATTGTGTTCAAAGTGCCCAAATGCCCCAGGAATTTAGGCAGGCCACACCCAGAAGGGGAAGACTGGTGTCCCTTCTTGGTTATCTGTATCAACAAGGAGACAATTATCCAGAGCCCTCAGATTTCTTATGTCATCACTGACTACCCTTGCATTTCCTGCTCCTAAACTAGTCACTGGTAGGGACTATGAGGAAACCACCACCAGCGCTGGGGTTTCCCATGAATAGACTACAGGGCGTATGAAAGAAATGGAAGTTGTGCGAACAAAGAGGGATTGTTGAGTAGGCAACGAACGACATTAAACCACCTCCTCTCCTCACACATATATTATTCAAAACGAATTGCACTGACATATGTTATCAAGTGTTTACATAAATATATAATTGTAATCTATTCCAATTCGGTGTGAGATCCTGTTGTTGCACCACAATTCCTCTTGCTGAAGTCACTAACGATTGCCATGTTGCTAACACTACTGGATCCCTCCCTCTATGAACCTTCCTTGACTATGTGGCATTGATTTGCATGTTAATCTCTGAGAGAGTCTTCTCTTGGCTTCCGACACATTATGGCCTTCTGCTCTTCTTCCTCCTTCTCTGGTTACTCCATGTGTTTTTACTTTGCTTGTTCTACACCAGTGGTTCTCAACTGAGGCTTATTTTGGCCCCAGGGGACACTTAACAAGACCTGGAGAGCTTCGGTTGTCACAACTGAGGGAGTGCTGGTAACATCTAATGGGTAGAGGCCAGAGATGTTGCTAAATGTCCCGCAATGCACAGGGGAGCCCCCCACCACAGAGAACTATGTGACCCCAAACTGTCAGCAGAGCCAAGGTTGAGAAATCCTGTTCTGCGGTGAGCTTTGTCTGGTAGAGCTCTGCAGAGCTCAGTTTGGGGCCTTCTTGTCTTCTCTTTCCACCTTCCCTCCCTAGAGTCTCATCTTTCCCCATAGTTTTAAACACAGTTTATGAGCCTGCAAATCCCAGTCTTATGTGTTCTGACTACATCTTTCCTGAGTTCCAAATCTAGACGATTACCTGCCTACCTGAAAGTCATGCCGCCGTACCTCACAGGTATCTCACACTCAGTCTTCCCTGAACATCTCTGGCCCTTCATCTTAAAGGCGCTCCTCTTCCTCTCACTTCATTTCAGGAGAACCACCACCATCCACACAGCCGTGCAGAGTGGAGGCCCCTGAGCCATTCCTGAAGCTACTGTCTCTATCACCCACCAGCCCGTGTCTCTAGTCCATCCGTGAGTCCTGTTGGTTCCGTTTCCAAAACACATCTTGACTCAGGCCATTTTCCTCCATCTCACTGTATGCCCCCTCCCCCTGTCCCAGCCCTGTCTCCTCTTACCTGGACTCCTGGAATTGCTTTCTCACTGTTTTCCAGGCATCCATCTGGCTTCTAACCCATTCTCTGCCCAGGAGCTCGGTGGACCTGTAAGAAATGTGAATTGGCCCATGTTGTACCCACCACACCCGGAATGAAAACCCTAAAATCCCAAAACAGTCCACATCATCTTTCTCTAGTTCCATTTCTTGACCCCGCTATATTTGTGTAGGGTACTTTGTAACAAAGTACCACAAACCATGTGACTTGTACCACAGAAATGTGTTGTCCTGTAGTTCTAGAGGCTGGAATTCTGAGGTCGAGTTGTGGCAGGGTTGGTTGTATGAGGCTGAGAGGGAGAATCTTCTCTAGGCCCCTCTCCCTGGCTTGTAGATGGATGTCTACTTGTTCCTCCTTTATGCCTGTCATTTCCCCACATCCCTCTTTCTATAGGGACACCAGTCATACTGGATTAGAGATCATCCTTATGACCTCATTTTAAGTTGACCACATCTGTAAAGACTCTGTTTCCAAATGAGGTCACATTTACAGGTTGCAGGGAATAGGACTCCAGTATATGGATTTTGAGGGGACACAATTAACCCATCACACCCTTCCTTGCTCATTCAGGACTTTGATATGTGGAAGTTGGGGGAACTGGTTGGGTTCCTCCTCAGCCAAGGGAGTCTGCAGCTCATGCCAGAGCAGGATTCACTAATTGTCCATCAGAAAATAACAATTGACTCTGTGCCATGAGCAGTGAAGGCAGCTTTTTATGAACCCACAAAGGTTATGCCTTTGAATGTCAAGGTTCTTTTAAATAAAGATTCATGAAACTTACACACTTATGTTCTATGAGGCCAAAACATATATAAACTAAGTGCACGTGAATTTTCTTTGCTTTTTCTTGGCATTACATCAATTCGTTTTGTTAATACAAATTACAGTGATCAGAAGAATTTCTCTCTCTCTCTCTCTCTCCTCCCACCTCTACCTACCTACCTAAAATATATGTATATCATCTACGAAAATGAATATATTACTACTAATTTAGGTGACCAAGTGATTTAGTAGAGACGATTTTTGGTATGTAAAGTCTATGGAAGGTGGTTTCTTTCTGGGTGGGGCAGAAGGGGCATGTTGGCTTGTAACCATGTCCAGCTCACAGATAGCAGTGTCTCCATTGGACTGAGAAAGTCAAGGAGAAAGAGTTGTACCAGTCTTTCGATAGCTTCCACTGATCCATTAAACTTAAAATAGATTAATCTCTAGAGACAGTCAACTTCCCGGACCAGCAATTACAGTGAAAGATGGCAAGCCCAAGACATCCATTTAATGGAAACCTACAGCCCGATATAGCTCCCTCCATAATTCTGCTTCTCATCCTGGGCAGGCCAGCATCCCCTTCTCTGTTGCCAAGTGTTCCATGCAACTTGTTCTCGCCTTCAAAAGGAGAGAAGAGTGAATTATGAACTTTGCAAGTGGATCCTCTGAAAATGAGGCAAACTTGGGATACTTTGAAAGATATTAAATCATCTTAAAAAAAAAAAAGAGAGAGAGAGAGAGAGAACCCAGGAAAATAAAATAATGTTTAGATGACACATAACAAGTTTGATTGACCCATGGATAGTTAGTTTGAAGGGACAGCACCACGACTGAGACCAAATAGGTCCAATTTACTTGAAGAAACAAAGCAAAGAAACATATGTTTTTTATTTTTATAGTCTGTGTCATGAGAAATTTATTCTGAAGCAAACTCTATCAGATTTGTCAAGAGGAGTTAAGCTCGGATTCATACTTCAGTGCTAGACTTCTGCACAGAGAATGGTGAGTAGAGCAGATTTCCATTCACTCACTCTTAAAAATTCATTGAGAGAGGTGCCTGGGTGACTCAGTTGTTAAGCGTCTGTCTTCAGCTCAGGTCATGGTCCCAGGGCCCTGGGATCGTGCCCTGCATTGGACTCTCTGCTCAGCAGGAAGCCTGCTTCGCCCTCTCCCACTCCCCCTGCTTGTGATCCCTCTCTCGCTGTCTCTTTCTCTCAAATAAATAAATAAAATCTTAAAAAAAACACACAAAAAAACCACAAAACAACTCATTGAGAGTTGTTTATAGAGCGAGATAGACAATGTGCTTTTAAGGATTCGGGGAAGGTTGGAACTGAAGTGGTAATTCAGAAATAATCAGATCCTATTCCCATTCCTGAAGGAATTGAGATCTAGAGAGAAGATGTTTATTTCTCGGTCAGGCTGTGCTAAAGTAGTTACGAAAGCGTACTCTTCCTGCCGCTGGAAACATTCCACGAGGTGTCTCATCTAGGTAGTAGCAACGTCTCAGGGAATCTGGCCGCTCTTCAAAGCCTTTCGGAATCCTGTGCATGTTCCCTGGGCTGCTGCTGGGTGCTAAGCCCTCTGCAACTTGTCAGTTTGTTACTTTGCAGGACGGTGAGCAAGACCCATCCCGTCAGGCTCGCGCTCTCAAGCGTGTGTGTGTGTGGATTGAATGCTCTCCCTGCTATAAAAGGGCATGTGGGCTTGGGCTCAAAACATTATTTTTGACTATTTATAGAAACTCTTTGAAGTTTTGAAATATTCTAGAGTTATGTATACGTATGTGAATATTACAATTAAAGGCAGTAGGTGATGATAAAGAATTGAACTTTAAATAACAATGAAAAAAAAGCCTGACAGTCAAATCTAAGATTAAGTACAATGCTTACCTTTCTTCTCGGAGTATGATTCTCTTTCCTCTTCCAAGTCCTTTTTTACGTGTCAAGAACTATATCATTAGCCAATCATGTATATTTACTATTCAACATATATTTTGCTAGAGCGACTAAGCATTATTTACAACTTTCCTCAACCTATTTGACTGCTTCTTACTAGCTTCTGCCCTGTAATTGTTTCCTCACACCTTTTGTTGGTGAATCTGAGTCCGTCTAGATGCAGCAGCTGTAGAGCAGGGAGGGTCTTTAACGGTCATATTGACCATTGAATGACCATTCAGTGACCATGACCATGAATGGCCATGAAGTGTCACATGGAATGAATGCGATTACCCCCATCCCCACTCCCACCCTCGCTGTGTGCTGGAACATTCATCAAGGTGCTTGTGTCTACAGCTTCCATTTCACTTTCATGTCATCTCTTTGAAGACCAGTGAAAAGAGAGATTTTGAAGTTGTGAATCGGGGATACCACCATGGTCGGCAGGATGTGGCAAATAACACATACATTTTGCGTGCTTACTCAGTGCCACAGGGAGTGACCCGTCTTCTTAATGTATTTGCTCAGTTGGTCTTCATAACTTTGACCTTGATGCCATCCTTATCCCCGTTTCCGATTGAGGGAACTGAGGCAGGGAGCAAGGTCACGGCTAACCTACGGCAGTGTTGGCAGGTGGCTGCAGGAAGTGTGAGTCCAGGGCCTGGGCTCTAAAGCACTAAGTGCACGGATGATGTGCTATGCTTACATGAATTTTTAAAGAAAATTATACTTTAATAAAATTATTACTATTTTCTTAAACAAGCCATTTCAGTTCTATTATACCTTGATGGAATATGTGAGCTGACAAAACAAACAAACAAAACAAAACAAAAACGGAAACCAAACAAAAACAAAAACAAATCCCAGTGTAATATTCTGCTCCTGAGCCTCCAGACTGAGTACAGGGTTATTAACACCACAAGTCTGTGGTATTGCTCTGGGCCTTCTCCTGCTTAGGACTTTCCAAGAGCCATCTCCTTGTTCCTGGGGGGGGAACGGATAAGCTCTAGAACAATAAGCTGTAAGGTGACTACTAATGCTTGAAAATAATAGGGTTTTGGGGACGCTTGGTTGTTTCAGTTGGTTGAGCTTCTGACTCATGATTCTGACTCAGATCATGATCTCAGGGTCATGAGATCGAGCCCCTCATCGGGCTTCTTGTTGGGCCTGGAGCCTCTGCCTCTCCCTGCACAAATAAATAAAACAAAATATACTTTTTTCCCTCCTCAAATCAAGATTCAATCCTATCATCATGAGACCATGGCCTAATGATTTTTCTGTTACTCCCAAGGCAGGTATATAACTGCTCAGTAGGACATCAGTGTCGTTTCCTGTTATGAATGTGAGACTTCATGAGTTATTGAATGGGAACTAAGGAGGGACGGTTTCGCCCGGGGTAGGGAGGTAAGATTATTTCCATTAGATGGGTGGCTTCCAAAGAACATTCCAGCATCAGACTCCTCCCACTGGTGACTTCTTCAGGCGGTACTTCCAGCATGCTCCTGGCAGTGACCGGGGGTCCTTGGCCACACGCGGTGCTCACCTGATACCCACCAGCGTGGGGCGTAATCCCGGGCACCTGCACAGTAAGTGGGTTTAGGTATTTGTCAGTTATCTGGCTGTCACGATAAGCTACAAAAAGAGAGACACAAATCATGATTCTTCTAAAAACAACCACTAAATATTTGTTATTACCAATCAATCAATGAGTAGGATTTTCTCACTGCTTCCTTTACTCCATGAGAACAAGGAAGGGGTTTAGGCATTTTCATTTGTTCTTTTAAACCCACATATGTGTCTTGAGTAAGGTAAAGGAGGCCTTGCTCGGGTGAGCTAGTGGCACAAGGTCTGCTGGTCTCAGAGGCCCGCATGCTTTCTCAAAGGTGCCTGCTGCATGCCGGGGCCTCGTGCAGTGCCTACCGCTTTTGTTCAACTTTTAGAGAATTGTTGCTATTGGCGAAGCACTGGGCTCGGGGCTTGGGAGGGGAGATACAATAAGAAATGAGGCACAATCCTTGCGGCAGAGGATGTGTACACAAAAGGGTCAAGACTTTGCCCGGGTCTTGGATGGGAGAAGGCTCATTCTCTGGGTGGCCAGTGGTCAAGTTGGCAACGTGAAAGAAATTCTCGGTTACTGCACAGCTTTTGCTCTACCACTCCACTTGGGCGGCCGCAATGCAGCCCCACACACTGGGAGGCTTAACCAACAGAAATTTGTTTTTTTCAGTTGTGGAGGCTGAAAGTTGGCGGGCTTTGTTTCTTCCTGGCTTTTCTCCTTGGCTTGTAAATGGTTGTCTTCTCCCTGTGTCTTCACGCAGCACTTTCTCCATGTGTGTCTATGCCCTCCCCTCTTCTTTTGAGGACACCAGTCAGATTCAACTCCTCTGACCTCTTTTTACCTTAATTACCTCGTTAAAGATGAGATCTCCAAATATAGTCACATTCTGAGCTATTGGGAGTTAAGCTTTCAACCTATGAATTTTCAGGGGACACAATTCATCCCATAACCTATGCCAAATACTTTATATCCATCATGACCTCATTTACTCCTTATAAAACCCTCCCAAAGGAAATGACATCACTGTTTTTTGCAGACAAACAAATCAGGGAGGTAAAAGACATAGGTACCCAGATCCAGGGCTTTCTAATGGGGTTTGCCCTTCCCTGCCGACTAGATGACTTCGGCTAAGCTGCTTTCAGTCTGGGCCTTATAACAAGAAGTGGATGAGTTGTGGTGAGAGTCAGCCTGCTTCTTGTCTGTAGTGAGACAAAGAAAGTTATAGTCTCAATTCTTCGAGAGCTCCAAAATGTTTTATATTCCTGGATGAGTATTGGATCACTTTATGCACCTGAAATATTTCACTGGATAAATAGTGAGACCCTTTTAGAAGATTTGTTATCAGTAAACAACCCTCTTGAAATTCAGTAACTTATCAATACAAGGGTCCCCTCCCCCGTCATGCTGATCACCATGAGGTCCCCTCTTCCTTATCCACGTCACCAAATCCTTCCTGGCTGAGTAAAGGCAACTAATTCTTGGAGGAACTGTCTGACTGACCTCCGATGCAAGAGAAAACCTGAGATTTTTGTGAGTTAGCAGTCTGGGCACCACTGGCCCTCATTTCTAACTTTTTGTCTTTCTCCACTCCTTTTATGTTTTTAATGATTAAATTACTTTTAACTCCAAGTGTTGACTTATTAAACCACAAAATTCTTAGGATGGACATGTGTCTGACAAATTGCCTGGGCCATTGTCAGTGCTTCGCACATCCGTGGTGCTGGGTCAGCAGCTGGTGTCCTGGGGTAGTCTCTTCACTTCCTGTGCAGAATCCCTGTTTTTCAGAGCTCAGAGATTTTGTTGTGCTGTTGCTAAGGTTCTGTTATTATTTCTGAAACAATGAGAGCTTTTTAATGCAATTCTCCTTTATCCTAATAAATATTAGAAAGAAAAGAATTGATTAAGATTCCTAACAAGGGGGCACCTGGGTGGCTCAGTGCATTGAAGCCTCTGCCTTCAGCTCAGGTCATGATCTCAGGGTCCTGGGATGGAGCCCTGCATCGGGCTCTCTGCTCAGCGGGGAGCCTGCTTCCTCCTCTCTCTCTCTGCCTGCCTGTCTGCCTACTTGTGATCTCTGTCTGTCAAATAAATAAAAATAAAAATAATATTAAAAAAAAAGATTCCTAACAAGGCACAGTATTTTTTTTAAAGATTTTATTTATTTATTTGACAGACAGTGCAAGTAGGCAGAGAGGCAGTCAAAGAGAGAGGAAGAAGCAGACTCCCTGCTGAGCAGAGAGCCCAGTTCGGGGCTCGATCCCAGGACCCTGGGATTATGAACTGAGCGGAAGGCAGAAGCTTTAACCCATTGAGCCACCCAGGTGCCCCACAAGACACAGTATTAAATGAGTTTTCTCATTTTCTGTCTGCCTTATAAAAAAGGGCTTACTGCATTTATGTGTAAATACCTTTCCTGAAATTAGAACTCTTAGTGAGGACCACTGGGAATTAAAGTTAAATATTCCATATTCACAAGACGACCCCCACCCCCGCCATGGCCTGCTGAGGCCCATTGGGCTCATCAGCTGCTTTTTGTGTGCAACAGGGAATGGGGTGTGTGGCTAGGCTTTTAGGCAATCTTCAGGCAGGGGCCAGGCCTCCTCTTATGGGAAAACTACAGGCTCCTGCAAAAATGCCAAGTAGCCAGAAGGGGAGGTGGCTTTCTAGAACTCGTTTCAGTTTCCCTTCCCTCCCCCACTTATTTCTCACTATCAACAAGTAAAAAGGCCAGTCTTCCCTTTGCTGTTGGCCTCACGGGTCAATCTGGATAAGAGACAGGGTCTCCAGTGACCTAAAAGCCCTAGGGCTAAGTCCGAGGTCGGAGGTCAGATGGGGTTAGGAATGTCCCCTAGGGGGAAGGATCCAGCTCACCTTTCCTTAGATGGCTCTAGGTTGGCTTTTGTTTGCCTCGAGGCCTTAGGAACCTTTGTGTTTAGCTGAGCTTTTCACTGGTGTCTTACCCTGTGATCTGAGTGTCGGGCTCCAAATTCAGAATCTGGGTTGTTCCATTCAGTTTCCATTCGTGCAGCCTGGCTTGGCCTCGCAGTCCGGGCGTCGCACTGGCGAGCGCTGGTGAACAGCGAGTCGGACTCACAGGGTACTTAGTGCCAGGCTCTGTTCTGAGAGGTTTACGGTATCAACCTAGGAATTGAAGCCTCCAGCTTTCCACTGTTCAGGGGCTTCAGTCTTACCGCAATCAGTATTTTCAGTTCAAGCAGCTCGGGCGGAGGGCGCGCGGGGCCCAGCGGCGCTGCGGGGCAGAGGACGTCACCTCCCCGGTGTTCAGGCTAAGGGAGGTGAGACGACGACCGTGCAGGTGACTCTCTCCCGGGGCGGATCTGAGAGAAGTCGAGAGAAGCACGCGTCAAGTGCCGCGGGCGGGCGTCGAAGCAGCGGGTCTACACTGGGATCTACAATGTATCCTACGAGGTTACATTGTATCCTGTAAGGAGGCAACTTTGGGGCAGAGCTTCCATCGGCAAAGGCTGCAAAAGGCAGAGAGGGAAGGGGAGCCTGATTTCAGAGGCTGGAAGGGCAGAAGTGATGGGCAGACCCTGGGCCAGAGCTCAGGGGCTGTGCGGAAGGACCGTGAGCAAGGCCGGCTCTGTGGGAGGAGGCTGGGGGGGCGGTGGGCCAGCTCGGGTTGGAAGGTGAAGGATCCAGAAGCGGAGCTGGATGCAGCCGTGGGTTGGTGACGGGAGGCCACAGAGGGCGTGTCAGAGGGGCCGCGATAGTTGTAGTGAAGGTGACGGAGGGTCAGGCGGGGGAGGAATAAAAGCCAGAGCCAAGAAGAAGAGTACAGGGGCCCCGTGATCGTCCCGCGCAGGCGCGACGAACTCCGAATTCGGCGGGGGCGGTGAAAAGTAACAGGAGAGTTTAAAGGAGCTTCTGGGGGTGGGATCTGTCTGTATGAGGTGAAGGGGGGCAGGGTCAGATATTATTCTAGAATTTGCAAGGGCAGCATAACGGGGCTCTATTTATAGGAGTTGGGAATTTCGGCTGTGTGTGTGTGTGTGTGTGTGTGTGTGTGTGTGCGCGCATCTGCTTGCGGGAAGGTCATTGTAGCTCGTCTTGGATGTGCTGAGTGTGAGGTCCTGCTGAGACGTTCAGGTAGTAGAGACGCCAAGAAGCTTAAGTTAGGTCTCTGCCAAGGAAAATTTTACTGAGAAATGGACGCGCGGAGGAAGTAGAGTCACACAACTGCATCGCATTCTTCGTATCAGCTTTATCAGGGGAATAAATTCCTGAAGAGGTGCGGAAGCATCATCTGGCCTTAATTATTTTCTATAATATGTGGAGATTGAGCTGTTTTGTGTCTTTTACTTTTGAAGAATCAATATAGAAAGTATTAGACACATATTCATTGTAACACTATTACTAGCTACGGAAAACACAATGTGCATAGAGACAACAACAACAATGACAAATATCACAAAAAACCCAAACCAAAAACTGCCCATAGACCTACCCCCTAAAGGAAAACACTATTAACTCTTTAGTGTATTTCTTGTGTGTGTTTTTTTTTTATTTGTTTGTTTTTGTTTGCCAATGTGGAGGTTTCTCCCCACATATTTCTAATCATATTGTAAATGCAATACAATTTGTTTTAAAGATTTATTTATGTTGACAGAGAGAGCAGGCACGTGAGCAGGGGAGGAGGGGCAGAGGGAGAGAATCCTAAACAGATTCCTCGCTGAGCACGGAGCCTGACACCGGGCTTGATGCCACGACCCTGAGATCATGACCTGAGCCCAAACCAAAAAACTGGACACCCAACCTACTGAACCACCCAGGCACCCCACAATTTAAAAAAGATTATATCTAATCCTGACCTTGTTTGAAATCAGCTGTTCTGGTCACCTCTTGTACAATCCTCTTCCACTGAATATTTTTAGGGAATTCAGAAAAAAAATTATGATAAGAAAGGAAATAAAATTGATAGAATTTTACCTATTCTTTAAGCAGTCATCATCAGAAATTTCATTTGCTGTTTGCTAGTTTTCTAGTTGTTTGTACATCTCTGAAAGTAAACAGATGCTACCAGTACCTACACTTATTTGTTTACAAGCAGGTATTTGTCTTCAAATTGTCAGTAAATTTGTAGGACTTAGGAAAACGGAGTCCGGGGCCAGAGAGCGATGATGGGACAGTGGTGTAATTCCACATTCATTTTTGGTACACATTGGAAAATATGCAATTTCCACCAAGTTTCTATAGAAATCTAGATTGTAGGGGAAATATTTTGCGGTTTCCTTATAATGAAGAAACAACCTTCTTTTTTTTTTTTTTTAAGATTTATTTATTTATTTATTTATTTGACAGACAGAGATCACAAGCAGGCAGAGAGGCAGGCAGAGAGAGAGGAGGAAGCAGGCTCCCTGCTGAGCAGAGAGCCGATGTGGGGCTCGATCCCAGGACCCTGGGACCATGACCTGAGCCGAAGGCAGAGGCTTAACCCACTGAGCCATCCAGATGCCCCAAGAAGCAACCTTCCTGATTCAAATACTCATAAATATTTTGAAGTTATGAAGGAAAACAAATTCCTTTCTTGTGCCTTTTCCCCCCTCAACTAAAGGAAAACATATTCAGTTCTCCTTTGTTTGTTTATGCTCTGGGGTGGTAACCCCAAACTGTGACGGGTCGGCAGGGAGTGGGGAGGGAGGATCTGTCCACCACACCTGCCAAGGCCAGGCCAGGGACCTTTAGGTCAGGTGGAGCTAATCCCAGGAGAAGGTTAATACTTAATGCTCACTCACCTCTTCAGGCTTTTGTTTGCCTTGAAAAACATCCTGAGGTCCTGGACCCTTTCTGAGGCTTTCCAATAAGCCACCTCAAAAACAGTGTGGTTTTTTGTTTGTTTGTTTGTTTTTTTCCCCCTGCAATGCTAAGAAATGGCATTTTGCCCAAAAGAACTGGAACTGCAAATCTCAAAAGAGCTGAATTCATTTGAAAATTTCAAGGGTCAATTCAGAAATGCTGTATATTTTGTATACTTCATCCCGAGCTTTGAGAAGCATACAGTTTGAAAGTTAGACTTGTTTAATTTCAAATGCAAATTCTAGTTTTGTAGCAGGGTTTTCTCTGGTCATTTATTGAGACATTCCATTATAGGAAAGCTAAGGACAGTGGGGGAGTCCCATATGAATGCCATACACCAAATATGCATTTATAACCACAGGATTTTATACATTTTATAAAAATTAAGCTGTTGAGTTATTATAAGTGGTAAGACCATCCTAACAGCTTTTTGTAGTAAATTGGTCTTTGTGGAATCTCTGAATTCTAGGACCCTTTTGTACCACTCAGTAGTACTGATATTTAAGCAATATTCCTCCTCCCCATTTAGGATTAGAGTTGTGTGTGGGTTTTTGTTTGTTTGTTTGTTTTTTAACAGGATGCAGGGGTGCCTGGGTGGCTCAGTCGGTTAAGCACCTGCCTTTGGCTCAGGTCATGATCCCTGGATCCTGGGATCAAGCCCTGCACCTGGCTCCCTGCTCATGGGGGGGGGGGGGTTTCTTCCTCTCCCTCTGCTGTCCCCCCGCCCCTCCCAGTTCTTCTCTCTCCCTCACACTCTCTTTCAAAAATATAAATTAAATATGTATACTTTCAAAAAAGCAGGATGTAAAATATTACGATGTCTCATTATAGAGTTGAGGTTTACTTTAAAAATGTGCTTATTGATTTTAGAATCCAATCAAGACAATAAGTGACCAATGGTCTGTCTGGAGTGGTAGAGATCATAAGGCTGAAGGGGGGCTTGTTTGTGGAGAAGCGTGTGGGGGCAGAGGGCCGCACAGTTGCCCATCCTGGATGAGAAAGAAGATACTGCCCAAGAGTGACCTTTTGTCAAGCGTCCTTTTGAACTGCTCTTCAAAACATAAAAAAAAGATTTTAAAAGTGTCTACCTAACCAAGTTTTATTTCGATGCTAATTTTGAGTGGGCAAACCAGGACATTTTGATGTGTAATCCTCTTCATATGCATAATATGCATAATAGGTTCAGGCTGGCTCTAGGCTTTGAAAAACGAGCGACTTTCATGTGCCTGGTTTGTCCACATTAACCAGGAAGGCGCTTCCAACCTCTGTTTCATTAAAACCCCACCAACCAAGAACAAAAGCAAGACACTTAGTTCCTATGAAAATGGAAACACATAGATCATTTTAAGTCAAATCCCAAAGATTTGACAGAGATCTTTCCCACAGAAAGAAACCCATGGCCAAGATCACACATTCTTTGACAAGAAACAACAAAGAAAGACAACTTCTGATGTTCAGTGAAATTCAGAAATTATTCAGATATTCTGAAATTACTGAAAGTGGTGGGAAGAACTACTTTTTACTGAACAACTTGCCTGCCAGGCTCCTTCTGGGCAGCCTCTAACTCAGTTTTCATAACAATTGGAGGAGGTAGGATTTATCACTAGCGCTGGTACAGAACTTGGTCCTGCTGGTTAGGGATGCTGCCCCGACATGAACTCCACAGGAGTTCCTCGCCATGCTGTGGCTGCTTCGTTTTTACTTCTTTTCTCCCTTTCTTCATGCTTTGGAATTTGGTGCTATGAATAATTTAATGACCATCGCGCACACACAGAAAGGCTATCTTACCCAAATAAAAAAGAACTTAATCAGAAGTGGTAGAGTTGGGGCACCTGGGTGGCTCAGTGGGTTAAGCCTCTGCCTTCGGCTCAGGTCATGATCTCAAGGTCCTGGGATTGAGCCCCGCATCGGGCTCTCTGCTCAGCGGGGAGCCTGCTTCCTCCTCTCTCTCTGCCTGCCTCTCTGCCTACTTGGGATCTCTCTCTATGTCCAATAAATAAATAAAATCTTTTTTTAAAAAAGGCACAAAAAAAGAAGTGGTAGAGTTTCTTATATATTAGATTTTTTTAAAAAAAGATTTTATTTATTTATTGGACAGAGAGAGAGATCCCAAGTAGGCAGAGAGATAGGCAGAGAGAGAGAGGGAAACAGGCTCCCCTCCTAGCAGGAAGCCTGATGCGGGGCTTGATCCCAGGATCTGAGATCATGACCTGAGCAGAAGGCAGCCAGTCACCCAACTGAGCAACCCAGGCGCCCCTGTACTAGCTTTCTAAGACACAAAATAGACTTAAAAACTTTGAAACATGATGATTTTAAAACATAATAAACATTTTCACGTTATCTAACCCTTTATAGGAATTATAACTAACACCGCCTTAACGTTAGGGAATAGAAAGACTGTATTAGACTGTTGGAAACAAAAAGCTGCTTTATACCTTGGCCTGAAAAGACATCAGTGTGAAAACCTTGTGAGTGACACAAGGCCATCGGATATTTTATATTTAATCAATTACGTATTACCTGCTCTGTAATGGCTGAGCTTTTCAGCTGCAGAGAGGCACTGAAGGAACAGTCTGCTAGTCTCTTTACAAATCTGATCTTATCCTCTTTCTGGATTCAGAAGGTCCTGCGGTCTTAATGAGATTCATCTGTTGTCACTTTCGGCTTAAATAGCTAATGACACTCAACATGTTTTATGGATTCTTCTCTCCTCCTGGAGAATGTGGAGATGGGACGAAGGGGGTGTCACGGGGGTTCAGGACCGCAGCGCCTGCACATGGGGTTTTAAGCAATGACACATCTGTCCCACCTGGTGAGAACAGCCAGTGGGTTCAAAACTGCTGAAAACCTTCAGTGCTTTTGAAATCAAGAAAAAGGTTTACAAAACAATATCCTTGAAATGGCTCAGAAGCACATCACAGTCTTTATTTGGGGAGTGATTTAGAGTAATTAAATGTAGTAGTCGTTAGGACTGAGAATGGAAAAGTACCAGAATAAACTGAATGCATATTCTCATTTGGAAAAGAAAACAGACTCTTTTGGAGAGAAGGACCCACTCCCTTGAAGAAGAGACAATTAACTCCTTTTCGGCTTTTCTCCCCAAAAGATATTTCATGGTGTAGTATTCTGTGTTGCAATTTGACATCAAGCACTTTGTCAATTGCTTGATATAAATGACAGATGTTTAAACTTAATGGTGCTGCAGAACAAACTTTGTGAAGGCTACAAACCAGATGTTCACAATATTGTCATTTTGAGAGAGAGAGTGAGCGGAAGAGAGAGAGAGAGAGAGAGAGAGAGATGTCTTTTCACATTGCCACGGGTGAAAAGCAAACCTGTCAGAGCAGCTAACAGAAGACACGCAGCTAGTGCACGGAAGGTTTTTAAATTGCATTTGGTCCTAAAAATGAAAGATAACCCGCTTCATGTTAGGGTTTTCTGGAGGCTCAAAAGATCAAGTCCACAGTACTTCTGACTTCCACGTTATTTTGAGTGAGTGAAATGTGAGTGCTCCTGCGGTCAGAGCACAGGGGCAGTAGAAAGCTTGGCATTTAGAGCTGTGAGGCCTCGAGGTGATAGAGAGCAAAAGAACTTCTGACTTTTTCATCTTTGGCCACACCTGCTTCTCCCGAAGTCCCCTAGGGAAGAACAAACGGGCGTCGCCCTGCGGTCCTGCAGTCTGTTTCCCTGAGCAGCAGGCGGTAGGTGGGGGGATGTACAGTCACAGCTGCTACTTAAAAAAGAAAAAAAAAAAAGAAATCAAAGTTCTGACATTTATATACATATAACGAGTACATAAATACCAGGTACCTTCGCTTACTTACTTGGTTCTAGCTGTATATTATGTGGTCCCCGCCCCCAAACATTTTTTTTTCTTCTTCAAAGCAACTTTTGAAGTTCATTTTAACCAGACTTCTCTAATAAAAATAAATAAATAAATAAATAAAAATAAAATAATAATAAAAGGTCAGGTAGGTAACTTTTAGCTTGGGCCCTTGTTCTACTGGAACCTTCCGGCGTTCTGAGTTCCCTGACTCAGAAAAAAAGACCCCTTTCAGGGTCATGGTCCTTCCCTGCCTTCTGTCCATTCATACTGCGTAGAAACCCCGGTATCAGAAGCCCTTTGAAAACCACCGTTTTTTTTTTTTTAAACCACCGTTTTTAATGCAGATGACCATATTCATAAGGTGAGATGCAGAACTGGTTCAACCATTGCAAATAATTCTTTTTTAAGAATCTGTTAGAGTAGGCGAGGTTATACTTTGATATTAGCCAACCCCCAGAATGTCAGAGACTTAAAACAACAAAGGTGTGTGCCTGTGCGTCCTGGGCAGAACCTGGCCAGATGAAGTAGCCAGCGGCTGCCCGGCCAGAAAGACAGGCACAGCCCGGGAGAGGGGGGCAGTCCTGCACCAACAGATAAATGCCCAGTTCCCGGGGACCCATCACTTCCAGTGACAGCACATTGGCCAGAGCTAGTCCCGTGGTCTCACCCGGGACCGGAAGGGGGAGAACAGAAGAAAAACCCTACAAACAGCAAGTAATTGCATTCACAGGAGGAGCCTATAGATGACAAAACCAGTCAGTGCCCACCCTCCCTGTCCTTTCGGACTTTGAGTTAACACATGCTGCCTTTCTCCATGGTTGTTCTCAGAAATGTAAATATCTGGTAAGCACAATCATTAGACCTCCTCATTTTTCTTTAATGAACACTCCCTGCCCCACTCCCCACCCCCACAAAAAAGGGCTTAGGAGTGTCTTAGGCATGTTTAAATTCATATGTTTTAAGAAATCTCAGTGGCTATAGGTTGACAGGACTGCTTTCCAAATTCTGCAGCATTTAGATAAAACCTAGTGGCAGAAACCTCAAAAGATTTTGCAAATCTAGCTAACTTCTGTCAGCTTTTTCCTGTAGAAAGTTCATCATCTTGTTGCATTATTTCATTTCTTAAAAATGCTGTGAAATCCATAAAAAAGCATCCAGGGAAAGAGAACGTGAGTTCAAAAAAAAAAAAAAAAAAGATCTGTCATTACATGAAAATTGACTCAGCTCTTCTGCATAAACTCTATCGGGTTAAAATGCAAATGATATTTTCACTTGTGAGAACTTTAGAAAGATTCCTTTTGTGCAAGCATTGCCAAAAAAATCAGCCTGAATGGGGAGTTTTCTCTGGGCTCTGCGTATTGTACTCGGTGTGGTGGAGAACAGCAGGACAGCCCCGCGCTGTCCTGCCTTGTCTCTTTTTGTTTGGCTCACTACGTTCTAGTAAGGACACATAATAATTGCAGCATAACAGAAGCTTTATGTTCCGACACAATGATTAAAGTATATCAATAATGTAGGCTCCAAGGAAGAGAACAGACTTAGAGCTATTTCCTTTTCAGTCTGAAGGAAGCCAGAATGAACTATCAATGAAGGTTATGGTCCATCAGCCTAGAAATCAATAGAAAAACAAGGCTCCACACAGCACAATTCATTCAAATTGCAGGGGTCTTTATGAAATCTTTAGAAACAGGGATAGATCTTCCCAAATACCCTTTGATTTTAGAACATTCTGCGGGTACTGGCCAGCAAAGAACCAGCTATCAGAACAGCCACTAAGTTAGGTATTTGGAGTTTATTTTATTAGTGCTAAGCAAACCACAAAACAGATAAAACAGTTTTATGGCCTACATCTGGTTGAATCATAAAACATATGGCCATACAGTGAAGAATGTGCCCTTGTAAGTTACTGTCGGTGCCCAGCTCGAGATAGTGACGCAGGTAACGGCAAGGCGTGCGCGGTCAGGCTCCTTCCTCAGACATGGTAGGATGGATATTAATGGTCGCCAGACGTCTGGGGTGGGGTGTGCTAATTACCAGGGTTTTTATTATTGTTGTCGATCCTTTCACTAGGGTTATTTTGCTTTGTTTATAATAGAGCTGGCTCTTGTAGATTCAGGAAGGGGCCAACACACGCGCTTGCACACTCGATTCTGTATTTTGTGCCTATGTCATGATTCTCTGCAGCTGGTCTCCGGCTGAAGCCTCCTGTTGGCTTTAGAAGAATATTCTGAGGCAAGAGAAAAATTTAATCCAATTTCTTCATACTTGGAAGAGAATTACCGGGTTGATGAGTCATATATGAGAAACTCAAGTTGTTCCAGTGAGGAAGCTGTGAGACTAAAGATATTTGAGAGAGAAACAGTGCAGTGGAAAAATCACATCCTCACATCTGGTAAATTATGCTTTATGTTGCTAGCCCCTGAGCACAAGTCATAGCTACCCACTGGCCATATATCTATTCAAAAAATAGGGAGCTCTAAACAAAATTTACTTTCATTCCAACTCTATAATACAAAGAAAAAGATATTTGTGTATCACAGGTTTGTACTGTATCCTGGAACCTTATTCCAATATATCCTTAGCCTGAGGTAAGCAGAGGCGGCAGAAGTGTTTAGCGAGTACCCCTGGGTAACCTCCACACGCGGTTCATTTCTCTGTTCACCTACTAATGGGCATCTTGCTTACTTCCAAGTTGTGGCGGTTGTGAGTAAAGCTGCTATAAACATCCACGTGCAGCTTTTGTGTGGACATACGTTTTCAACTCCTTTGGGTAAATACTACAGAGAGCTCTTGCTGGTGTTTTGTAAGAAACCAAACTATCTTCCAAAGCGGCTGCACTGTTTTGCATTCCCAGCGGAGGTGAATGAGAGTTCCCGTTGCCCCATATCCTCGCCAGCACCTGGTATTGTCCTTTTTGTGTCTTTCTAGTGTGTGTGCAGTGGTAGCTCCTTGTTTCAGTTTGCATGTCCCTATGACACATGATGCGAACTATCTTTTCATTGGCTCATTCGCCATATGTGTATCTCTTTTGGTGAGATATCTGTTAAGGTCTTTGGCCTATTTTTTTCACCAGGATTTTGTTTGTTTCCTAATGGTTGAGATTTAAAAGTTTTTTTTGCTGTTGTTGTAGTTTAGGTATATTTTGGGCAATAGTCCTTTATGAGATGTGTCTTTGTCAAATATTTTCTCAGTTTGTGGCTTATCTTCTCATTCTCTTGACATTGGATCTCACAGAGCCGAAGTTTTTAACTTTAATGAAGCATATCAATTATTTCTTTCATATATCATAACTTTGGTTTTGTGTCTAAAAAGTCCTCGCCATGCCCAAGGTCATCTTGGTTCTTTGTTATGCCCTTATCTCCTATAGTGGTGAGGTGAAGCTGCAGTCTTCTGGCTGATGTGAAACGCAGCAGAAATCCAGTCAGGGCCTTCTTTGAAGTACTGTGTTCAACTGTGGTGGAGAAGACCACCAGGCCGGCCCTGTGCTAGGTAGTTTTGGGTGCTTGGGATACATCACTGGGTAGAACAGACACCTGTGGCCTTGTAGGGTTACATCCCAGCGAGAGGAGGGTGGGACAGAAACTAAAATATGTAAATTCCATAGCACAGCACAGAGTCTTACAGAGCGAAATAAAGAAATGAGGCAGGGTGAGGAGCATTGGGAACCAGGAGAGGGACTGTTGCAATTTAAAGCTGAGTGGTCAGGGAAAGTCCTGGAGAAGATGCCATCTGAGTGATGATTTTAAGGAGCTCTCATGAAGGGGGGGTCATCTTAGCAGAGGTGACCAGAGGATGTGGCAATGTGTTGTGCAAATAGCTCAGGGAGAATTATTCTAGCAGAAGACAGAGCTGGTGCTAAATCTTTGACATGAGTGTATGCCTGGCCTATTGGAGGAATAATAGCAAGGGAGCTGGTGTGGGGTGAGAATTTTGTGTGTGTGTGTGTGTGTGTGTGTGTGTGTGTGTGTGTGTGTGTGTTAGAGAGAGAACAGTTGGGGATGAGGCAAAGACGTAGCTGGTGACAGTGGCTATGGATCATGTTGGCCCTGATAGACATTCTAAGGACTTAGATATTTATTCTTAGTGATATGTAAGCCATGGGACAAGTTTGAGAGAGGAGGGACCTAAACCAATGTATGTTTTGAGAGGATCCTTCTGGCTGTTGAGAAATATTTGATTCTGGCTGTATTTTAAAGGCAAAACCAACAAGATTCTCTGATCAACGGGACTCACGAGAGATGGGGAGGAGTCAAGGATGACCCCCAAGGTAGGGTTATTTGTCGTCTTTTGATTTTGCCCGAGCCGCTGGAAGACTAGAGTTGCCTATCAACTGAAATGGGAAAGCTTACTCCGGAGCAGATTTTGGTGATGGTGGTGGTGGGGTGGTGGGGAAACAGAGTCCAATTTAGGCCATGAGCAAACGGAGATGGAGTAGACCAGTTGTTCAGTTACCCTTCCTTCACCCTTCCTCTTCCCTTAGAGGGAGGAGATGGCTTTGGTTAATTTTAGATTTGCTGGCGCAGGTCTGTGGAAGGACAATTCTGGGTGCCGTTGTTTGAGGAGAACACTGGCAAAGGAAAATGTGTCCAGAGTGAGGTAATCAGGATGGCAAGTGACATGGAGATCTTGCCGTAGGAAGAATGATTCAAAGACCTGGGACACTACGGAAGATTAAGAAAAATATCTCTCAATGTTTGAAGGTGGGTAAAAGTTACGCTCTGCATTTAGAAGAGGGAAAAACTCCCGAGGGCTAAAATGGATAGAAGTTGCAAGGAAGCAGAATAAGTCTTAAAAGAAGCCAGCCCTTCTCACTGATTAGAATATCTGGAAAAGGAATAGACTTGGCCCGTGAGCAGATAAGCTCCCTCGCTGGACGAAATCCAGCAGATGTTAGATAAGCACTGCCCAGGATTTGTAGTGAATCATTAGATTTTAGAATTGAAAAGGAACTTCACAAACCCAACATGGAACTTCTACTGACAGGGAAGCTGGGAGAGTGAAACCCTGTGGTCTTGTCCAATTCCCAGATTCTGCTACTATAAAAGCTCTCAAATCCACCCACTGGCTTGGTTTCCATTTGTGCCATAAAACACAGGACGTGCTCGCCATATGCCAAACATTGATTAGTTCTTCTTGGCTTGGCCTATGCTTGCATTCTGGGCTTCTGAAAAGTTGGATTGTTAGCCTGCAAAGAGTCAATTATATTTGTTCTCAGACCTGTTTATGCAAGTTTTACTTCCTATTGTAATTACATGACTTAATTAACTGTAAGGTAAACCAATGACGTCTACATGGGAGAAGGGGATTGTTATTTCTGTGAAATCGAAAAGATTGTTTTGGAAAATTGCCATAGGGGAAGAGTGAAAAACTGCTGTTGAATTAGATGTGGGGAAGAAAACTAGGAAGACACTGAGAGGAAAACATAAAAATCTAGAAGGATTCTGGACTCAAATTGTAGTTCTTCATTTGTTTTTAAAGCAAATGACGTTGGAAATTATATGTATGTGATGTTGTTCTGGGCTGTTCGGTGTCCCCCCCCAAACCACATTTAGAGATTACTGTTTAAAAAGTGATTAAGATAAAATGAGCCAGTGAAGGTGGATCCCACGCTGACGGGTGTGCACCTAAGACAATGGAAGAGACATCAGGGATGCCTGAACACGGAGGGTCCATGTGAAGACACAGAAAGAGGGCAGCTACTTACAAGCCACAAAGAGAGGACCCAGAAGAAAGCACACCTGCTGACCTCTTCATCTTGGACTTCCAGCCTCCGAACAGTGAGGACATCGCTTTCTGTCTCAGCTACCCAGCCCGTGGTGTTTTGTTAAGGGCAGCCTCAGCAGACGAATATGGTTGTGTTACAGGGCAATCCAGGCGATGCGACCAGACGGAAGGCCCAAACCCACCAGTCCGGTGAGAGGATGTTTTCATTGTTTCACTGCGTGTCTAAGGTGTATGTCTCTATTATTAGATATGATTAGCTGCTTAACCTACCATTTGATTAATTAATTTAATAATTAATAATTAATTAATATCTTGATTAATACAGGAGGCACAGGTTCTTTCCTCCGGACTGGAGAGTGTCTACAGTGTTTGCAGTCACTCTTTGATTTGTTCACAAACAGTGTGTCAAGGGCCGTGTGGTGCCCTGAAGCCACCGCATGGGGACCCGGCGGGAGAAGTCACGAAGGAGAGAGCAAGCAGGTATCCTTCTGGCGTTGGGAAGCTGATGGTACGTGATACGAGTTAGACACACGAACTATGCTCCTTCGGAGCTCTGGGATGAGGTGAGTCCTAATTCAGGAACGCAGCGTCCTGCAGGAGCTCTCAGGAAGGAGGGACTGTTTCAGTCGAGGTGACCAGAGCACGTTTGAATTCACCTATCTGCGGCTGAAGGTAGGATCTGAGCTAGTAGAAAGAGGCAGGAGGGTTCCTCGAAGTAGAAAAGCCGGTGTGAAGAAAGGCACCGAGCTCTGAGCGGTCACAGGACACGTGCGAGGGCAGTCACGTGGCCTGACTGAGGCGCGGCGGCCGGGGGCGGCCGGAGGGTGGGCCTGGCCTTCCTGCTGCGGCTCTGCCCATCCCTTCCAGGGCGGGTTCTGCTTCTCGCTGCCTTCTCCCTCCGGCTCCGGTGCCAGGAAGCTCGTTGTGACCGACTTCACGTGGGATGTGCTTTGCCACCTCCCCGCCTAGCACGGCTTGAATCCTCCTCTGTGAAAACTCGGCTGGGGCATCTGCTCCTCAGAGAAATGACGTAGTTTCCTGTGGCTCCCATAACACTTGACCACAAACTAACCCAGTTTATCCTCTTACCGTCCTGTGGGTTACAAGTCTGACATGGTCTCCGTGGGGTCAGATCAAGGTTTTTGTTTTTGTTTTGTTTTTAATTCAAGTAGGCTTTATGCCCACCGTGGGGCCTGAACTCACAACTCTGAGATCAAGAGTCACATTTTCCACTGACTGAGCCAGGCAGGCACCCTTGCTTTCCCTTCTGGAGGCTCTAGGGCAGAGCCTGTTTCTTGCACTTTCCTGCTTCTAGGGGTCCCTACAGTCCTTGGCCTGCAGACCCGTCCTCTCCCTTCACCGGCAGCGACAGGCTGGGTCCTTTTCAGGACATGTCACACTGACCTCTCCTTCTGACTCCTCCTTTTCACTTGTAAGGACCCCTGTGATCTCCTTGGGCCATGCATACACTCCGGGTTAAGCCTCCTTAGAGTCAGCAGGAGCAAATTAATTCAACCTACAGCCTTACCCTGCCCCTTTGCCATGTAACCTGATATATTCACGGAGCTGGGGAGTCATGTCATGGACGTTTTAGGACATTATTTGGTACACCTGGGTGGCCAATCAGTTAAATGGCTGCTTTCGGCTCAGGTCAGGATCCAGGAACCTAGCATCGAGCCCTGTGCCGGGCTCTCTGCTCAGTAGAGAACCTTCTTCTCCCTCTCCCTCTGCCTGCTGCTCTACTTGAGCTCTCTCTCTCTCTCTCTCTGTCAAATAAAGAAATAAAATCTTAAAAATGGCATTATTCTGTCTCTCACAGAAGAGTACCTCACCTTTCCCATCAATGTCCCATCGTGCTCATAATACCTTACATGCTGTGCATCTCAAACTTTATACTCAGTATTAACGGAACAAATATTTTTTGGAATTTTAAATACTGCTTAATGGTCAGTTTATTTGTCATAGCTTCTATTATACACATAGCTTGTCGAGGGGACACGCTGTCTCTTTTATCTTATAATCATTTTTGTGTCCCCAGTATGTGGCACGTAGTGCGTGCACTGTGGGGGGGGGGGTGGTGAGGCATTACGTGCCTTCCAAAATGATACGGCGTGCATTCAGTGAGGAAAATATTCAATGACTCAGTTGCAGAATTTTGAGGAAGGGGATAGCTGAATTCTTGGGATTTCCAAGGGGATTCTTCGTGAGCTCCAGGTCCCGGGATCCCGACTCCCCTAAGGATGAAAGGGTGCCCAGGGACGAGCAGACCCATGAACCGTCTTCAGCGGCTCACCTGTTTACCTTTTCTTACTTCTCTCAGCAAGGGAAGAATGAGAAAGCAGGTAAGGACATAGCCTGGCGATACACAGAGGCCGAATTCAGCCTGGATTCCTGGGTGAGCCGGGTAAGCCCGGGGGCAGGACTGCACTCAACAATCCCGAGTCAACAAGCAGGCGCCAGAAGACCAGCTGCCTGCGGTGGGAAATGATAAGGAGGCAACGATTTCCACGATCACGCTGGCTCTGGGCTCCTTCCCTCCGGCTGCCCTCACCCTGACCAGCTCCCAGACCGCTCCCGTGAGCACGGCTCCCTCGGTTAGAAGGCCATCAACGTAGGAGGCGAAAATAACCCCGTGAAGGTGCAAAAGGCGCTGAGTCATTCTGTGAGCTGAGTTTTAAAGTATCCTCAGTCTCTTATCTCTCACCGGCTCTACGTTGGCGGGGCTCCGCACCTCCCCATTCCCAGCCCGTCTGTCCCCGGAGCAGAACCCACCCCCTCCTCCCCTACTAGGATTCAACTGCTGACCCTAACCCTAAATATTTGAGAGTTGGACCCTCCCAAAATTTCGAAAACGATCCCTGATCTAAGTGTTTAAAAATGATACATTCGTTTGTTCTCCGTCTGCTCCTGCTTTTTCTATTCCGGGGACCCCTGCGAAGCTGCCTCCTCCTCCCCTTCTCGGTGCGCGTGGGTTCACGTCAGCTCTACGTCTGCTAATAGCGATCATTTTCTGAGCTCCTACTCTGTGCCCAGGTATGGCAGACTTACTGCTTCTGCTTCAAAATTCCTACAAATAAATGCTGTTCTGCCCATTTTATAGCCAGAGACACTCCCCCAAGGGTGGATGCCTAGTTGGCAAGCAATGGAACACGACGTCACGTTAGTGTGAGTCAAAAGCCGGTCGGAATTCTCTGCCCATGCCGGCATGTGTAGAAGGGAGGCGAGGGAAGAGGCGGCAGGGAGGGGGGCGTGCCAAGGCAGAGGACAGGGTCCAGACGTGTAAATGGCAGGTGAACAAACCGCTGTTCTTGACTGCTTTGACACCAGAGTTTGTGAGGTCCCCCTGGAGGGCGTGTTGGAGGCATCCTTGGAAAGTTTGCAAGGATAGCTCAGGTGATTTCTGGGATGGCTGCGGTTGGATTGGTCAGAATTTCTTCTCCTCTTTCTCCATTTTGGATCATGGGGAAAAATTACAATATTTAGAACCAGCCAGCCGGACTCAGTGTAGGGGATGCCCCAGTGGTACGCAGTGTGCCAAGCACGCCAGTCAGGGGCTGGCCCATCGTACACTTCCTTCCACCAGACCCCAGGACTGTGTTGACCTTGCATGAAGCCTATGCTGAGTTTCTTTGCACATTGATCTGGGGCTGGTGGGTCCCCTCGTCCTCGACAAACACTGCCAGGGCATTGCCCTCCATTTTCCCCCCCACGTCTCCCTTGTTGGAGAACTTGAGGTCATAGTTTCTCCATGGAGGGGCCCTTCCAACGGTACATGGGCTGCTCCTGCGGTCCTGGGGCCCTCTGCCAACGAAAAGTGAGTGACTATGGATTTCTTTGGCTGCGAACACCTTTCAGCACCGGCTTCTTGACCTTCAAAGACTGCTTCGGCTTTGATTTTGCAGGGGAGGGGTGTGGCATCGGGGTTTCCTTCTTTGCTTTCAACACCATCTTCATAAAAAGGATGTCTCAGTCCCAGATGTTTTATATCTCTTAGGATCAGTTGCCCCCAAACACAATCGACGGAAATGAAATAAATAAAAGGTTGACATCACTTTTTATGATGTCCCAAAGCAGAAGAAATTCAAGGAAAAAATTAAGACCTTCACAATGTGGCAACTGGGAACCAGCAAGAAAGAGGGTTGTTTATGACCAGAGCCGCTCAGTAGAATTTGTCCTCACATTTACCCTTCCTGTAGGAGACCCACTGGTCACTAATTACGAAAGAGTTAGGGATGCAAAGTACATTGATCGGCATCCAATTCCTGGGAAGATGACAAAAATGGCTTATCAATAAACTTCTCCCACACCACGGAAACAAGTGAAATGCAGATTTGACAAATTAGCCTTGAGATTAGTGCACAGTGGGATCACTTTAGGCATTTAGTTTTGATTCTTGCCCAGATAAAACCCTACTGAGAGGGACTGCTGCTTTAGCCTTTGCAGGGTGGAATCACAGGAGAAATGAACGCCATCACAAACTCACAGCCCTTGCTTTCAAAGCAGCAGTTTGAAAAATAAATTTGTGTGTTAAACATTAAGATGAAGTTTAATACCTACTTGTTAGAAACCTTTGAAGAGAGAAAATGGGATACTTTGTTCTGGAATAGATCACTGGCTTGAAATTTGACGTTACTTTTATCACATTTCCTTTGAAAGATGTTTCCGACTTAACACTTGACCTCTTTGAGAAGATAAAAGTCCTATGTCCTATTGACAAAAATGTGTGTTTGTGTTAAATGAAATACATTCTGTAATCACAAAAATACGGTTCAATGGCTTCAGGATTAGATGGCTTAACACACATTTCAAGAACGCAGGCTCGATCGGCCACACTTGTAAACAGGTTTCCAAGTGCATCACTTAGCTATGGATGGATGCAGTGTTTTTACCTAATAAGTTGTTTTGTGATTTCTTTGCCTGCCATCAGGCTTTAATAATAAAATATAAACCATGTCGAATGATATTCATGTTCTATGCATTTGAGGCCTGGAAACCAGAGGACAAAAATCAACATTTTTATATCATTATAGTTGTTTCATTTGACTGAAACATCCAGGAAGATTTTTTTTTTTTTTTTAAGAAAATATTGATGCAGGGCGCCTGGGTGGCTCAGTGGGTTAAGCTTCTGTCTTCGGCTCAGGTCATGATCTCGGGGTCCTGGGATGGAGCCCTGCATCAGGGTCTCTGCTCAGCTGGGATCCTGCTTCCTCCTCTCTCTCTGCCTGCCTCTCTGCCGGCTTGTGATCTCTGTCTGTCAAAAAAATAAAATCTTAAAAAAAAAAAAAAAGAAAATATTGATGTCTGGTTCTTCTCCAGGAGCTCCTGATAGAAATTGGGATGCAGGGTCGAGACTTTTGAGAGCATCCCTGGTGATTCTAATGAGGTAGCAAAGCTGAAAACTGGGGCATTAGAGCTTTGAACGCTGTCTGCAACCATGTAGTAGTTCTCAAACTCGGGACAGCATCCTGAGCACTGAATTATGCTTTTATACTGTATCCTAACCCAAGAGTTCTCAAACTTTAGTGTGCAACAGAATCACCTGGAAATCATGCTGGACCCACCCCAGAATTTCTGATTCAGTAAGTACTGGGGGGAGGGCGCTAATGCCTTACATTTCTAGTAAGTTCCCAGGTGATCCTGATGCAACTGTTCCTGGGACTATACTTTGAGAACCACCGTCTGAAACAGAGCAAATCACAGAATCACGTGGGGCCTCGTTTAAAACTCTTCCAAAGTGAATCCTCCTCCCACCTGGGAATCCTGACTTGGTAGGAACAGGGTCATTTCTGTTCGATATTCATTTCACATGCAAGGAAAGGGGGCAAGCATGTCTGGCCATGGGGGCGAGGACACCACTTTCCCGCTGGTGGGGGTCTCGTGCACGAAGCCTGCTGGCTACTCCTTTGCCCAGGTTTGTGTTCTCTCCACGCTTGGAGCTGGGAGTAGCCTTTCTTTCTGTAATACTGACTTACGCAGATCTAGTTGGGGGGGGGGGGTTTCTACAATAATGAAAAACCCCTTATATCAGGGTTTCCCATACAGCGGTATGTTAGTCTACTCCTCCACCAGATTTTTAAAAAGAGTTCGTATATATTAGGGAAAATGTGGAAATAGCATATAAATCCAGGACTTTGCTCAGATTATTTTACCAATATGTTATCAATTATACCAATATTATTCCTGAAGCTGAACTAGGCATTTAAAAAGTGATCTATTTTAAGGGACTAAGAAACAATAGTGTAGGTGTGACTCCAGTACAATGCAAATTATATAGATGATAAAGTTTGGGGAGTGCTCTTTCGAATGCTCTTTTTTTTTTTTTTTGAGTACTCTTTGGAAAAGAGTGACATTTTATGTAGATAACATGTTCTTTAATACTAAGAACTTAGAATGTGGTGGGTTGTCAATTTATGCATGCACGTGACGGTTATTTACCTAGAAGATAGGGGCTCCTCCATATCTTCTTGAATTGTGTGTGTGAGTGTGTGTGTGTGTGTGTGTGTGTGTGTGTGATTTCCCCTTCAGGTCTCATGCTTGTGTTATAAGAAGCTTTATGAAATGGCCATGATTCATTACAAATCTTTTCCTAAAAGGGATTTCAATGAAAACAAAGCAAGTTTTCCTTTTTTTTTTTTTTAAGCAAAGAGGTTTCTTTTATAATCGAGACAATATATTCTTTTAAAGTGGTATTTCTTGACATTTATAGTGTTGGTGACAAGGTCATAATTTCCCTCATAATGAGGTGCCTTTTAATAATGCATAACCCTCCATGCTCGTCGGCAAGCCTCCCACCAAGGCCGAGGAGACTCCAAGAGGGTCACGCTCCAACTTAGCAGTTCTGGGGGCCTTTCGTCCACGGGTGCGCCCTACTCTGAGCTTCTTCAAGCTGCATTTGACGAAACCAAAATGCTTCGAGCTGAGAATTCTGTGCTCTTCTGCTTTGATTCCAGGGAACGGTTAACTGTGAATAAAAGCGCTCCACGCATTCCCATGAGTTTTTAATGGTCATAGCTGAGAATGAGTAGGCGGTGATAGGGCTGAGTTTTGATTTTGGAAACGCTCTTGCATTTTTCCCCTCGTTTTTGGAGTAACGCCACATGCAGAAGGATTGCCACTGCCGAGGGGCGCAGAAAGAGCTCATCGTGCGCGTCTACGCTGGTCGGGAAGTAATGCGCACGAACCGGAGAACTGTGTATTGCAGAGCCCGCTGCAGAGCACGTAGAAACGAGTCCCTCCAGGGCGCCTCGGCGGCTCGCTGCGGGTTTCTGCGTGTTCCTGCAGCGGCAGTTCCCGCGGGAGGCTCCCCACTGAGTCCCCCTCCGGCTGCGGCCCACGGCCTACGGTATAGGCAAATATTCTTTAGAAGCAGAGCCTTAATGTTCTGCAGGTAGGAAAAGCAAAGCTTTCACATGGATTTCAAAAAGCATGAAGAGTTACTGGGGTCCCTGGGAGGCTCAGAAGGTTAAGCAACCGATTCCTGGCTCTGGTCTATGCGGTGATGTCATGGGTCACGGGATGGAGCCCCGCGTGGGGCTGGTTCTCCGCTCAGCGCGGGGTCTGCCCGAGCTGCTCTCCCTCTGCCCCTTGCCCACTCGCACACGTGCGTGCTCTCTCCCGCCCTCTCTCCAAAATCAATAAATCTGTAAAAGAAAAAAAGGCCTTAAAACTTACTGCTGGATTTGTATGGATGAGAACCACTGAGATATTCTTAACTCGGGTTAAGCAGGGGCGTGAGGTGTGGAAAGCTTGAGTGGGAAGGACCCTGCACCGCGCGGGGCGTACTGCGGGGTTCAAACCCGTATGTACAAAACGACGGAGCAAAACCACGGCCATCGCCGCAGAATACGGTGGGACAGTATTCCGTGGTCCACGGGCCCCCTAATCCCCCCTCCCCCAGCCGTGGTACATGGGCCCCTCCCCCCTCCCCCAGCCGTGGTCCACGTTCCCCCGCCCAGCCAGGGTCCACGGGCCGCTCCCCGGACGGGAAAGGGAGGCGCGCTCTCCCCGGGGGGCCAGAGCCCCCGAAGCTCGCCCCCCCCCCCGGGACTAACACTCCTTCTGTGTGTTTCCTTGTGGGTTTGTTACATAGTCCAGTCCACGTCATGCGGCGCTTCGTTGTTTGTCGAGTGCTCCTAGCATTAAGGGGTTAAACCCAACTTTCTCCGTCATCCCTTTGAGTTTCCTATTTCTTAGCTGGACGGATAGCTTAGCCTGTGCAGTCATTTCTCTGGGTTTTTATGGACTTCGTTCTGTCTCCCGCGGGGAGTGCCTTTCCAGGGTCCGCGGAGGGGGTCCAGCCTGGAGCCGCCCCGCCTTCGCACCCTTCCTCCCGGGGCTCGGCTTGGCTGAGCTGCCCTGTGGGTTTTCTGACGCCCTGACCGTTAACGTGAAGGCGCACAGCCGCCCGGTGTCCTTTGATGTTTCCTGCTTCACATGGTGATTCCCTTCCTAATTTCTGTTTTGAGAAATTGAGCAAGATATGCCCCGAAAGCAGCGTTGTCTAACATGATTTATATTGGGGGTAATGTAGCAACTATCTGGAAATAACCTCAGGTTTTCTTAATTAAATTAGTCACAAACTTCCAGGCAATAACTCGAAGGTCATTATTTTCACTGCTGTCCTAAAGAACCTATATGCACGGAGAAACGAGTTGATTACCTTATTTGGGGTGTAGGTTAATTTGATTTACACACTGCTCTGGACATTGGTATAAAGGGAAGGCGGGTGTTTGTTTCTCATATTCTGCAAAGTTCTATTCTTAGCTTGGAGGTATGCCTCACCGCTTTTAAGAAAGTTGGCACACCGTGTGGAAAGCGCGAAACTGCTACTGAGCTGATTTTTGACACTGGCTTTAGCACCTTTGACCTTGGACTAACTGTATTTACTCCAGTATGCTATCCTTAGACATTATTATATAATATATCATACAGGAATATCCAGCTTTTCTGCAGGAGTTAATCTTCGGGATCCCTCTGAAACTGGAGGGTGCTGTCACATAAGTATGCACATTTATCATGAATATGGCTTTAAGCCTTTGCCTGAGGAACAAACGTAAATATACATTTAAGTATTCCTCGTAGATATTCCCGGGAAAAAGGTCTGTATTTCAAAACTGTGGAGCAGAAAAACTGGTCCTACCTTCTGATGGTTTCTAGTTGGAAAGGTGCACATTTAAATCCACTCTGCAAAGCCTTCTCGTCGGAGCCGGGCCTGGGTGTTCTTCTGCGGAGAGCAAGGCCGTCTTCCCGTTCCCCTTCACTGGAGCCAGGCTGCTCATTTCCCCCCCAAGTGAGGTCGCCCAGTACGGGGGTCTCCTCTAAGGCCAAGCCAGGAACAGTCAGTTACGGCCTCGACATGGGAAGACCAGCAAGGGCAATCGGTGCCCCCTTATCTCTCGCCCAGCTCCACATTTTCTCAGGCTTCTCTGCTCATTCTCGTACACCTCGAGCACCGCAGGCCGGGCTGCTAACTTGCCAGGCCCGGATCTGGTACCCGGAGACCGGAAGCTCTCCCAGGGCATTCTCGTGGAATCCCAGCTGCCTGTGTAGTAAAATGCCAAGGGGCCTGAACATACTCCTGTAGTACTGGGTTCTTTTATTTCTACTTGCCCTGCTGGCAAGTTTAAGGAGTTCTCGCAGATCATTCTGAGAAACCGAGTCCCACGAACACCAGACAACTATTTCTGCAGGGGGCCGTCGTTTCTGGGGTGACACTGTCCTAGGATGGGTGAACTTGTCTCTGGGGAGACCAGATGGAGGACGACTGAACTTAGCATCACTCACGGGGTGGGTCTAACTCTTTCCGTTCCATTCATAGTTCTTTCATAAATCCAGCGATGGAAATATCCTTGTTGTGCCAATGGTATTTCTATTAGGTATAATTGTTATAATCTGGAGAGTAGTTAACCTCGGATCTATCAATATTTTGGCTTCACAATGGCATTTGAAGAACTGTTAATTCAGCGGAAAAATCCTCTCATTTGCAGCTTGAGTTCAGATAGGGGGAAAGAGTGTCTCTGGCTTCCCCAGGAGCAACAGGTGTTCTGGGGATAGGACTTGAACGTGCAATCATTATTCTAACACATCATACAATAAAGATTCTAGTTTCCTTGTCGAGGATTCCACTGAAACAACTGAGTGGAAAAACACTCATTTTTTATAGCAAAAAGTAAGAAATAAGAGTCCTACCAACCTGCTAGTCATCATGGGGTCAGTTTCTCAGATGGCCAGACTCGTAGGGAGGGCCAATTTCTGCCCTCAAGTCTAAGAACTACATTTCTCAGTATGAAGGAAAAAAACATGAGTTATGAAGAAAGCGCAGTGGCTGAGATCTCCAAGGATGCTGAAATAATGAGAGGAGTGACTTTTTGTATGACTTGGAGTCGAGCAAAAGAATATAATAATGCAAGGAGAGTACAGAGGGCTTAGGGTTGGTAATGTGAGTTTTAAAAAGAAAAGTCTGTCATTTTCTTTCTCGCACTTTTCTCAACATATTGGTTACATTGTGGGGTTCTTATTTTGGTAGAAATGGTAGTTGGGTTCCTTCTCCGTTCCTATCCCCAGCTGATTGTCATTCTTCCTGGAGCTTGGCTGGACTCTGTCTCACACAGGAGGAGTGCGGATGGAGTCGAATGGTGGAAATTGCATCTACCCTGTTCTAGGAAGTAATGGAAAGATCCATCTACCCACTATTACACAATTACAGGTCTGCCCATCTAGCCCGAAATGAATAGAGAGTTTTCATCCTGCAGCGAAGTGAACTCCTGAGGGTCATTGATTTCTTGACAGAACTGTACCCCAGTTCTTGTGGGTTCTGGAGAAACACTGCAGTACATCTACTACCGCACCATCCTCTGAAATATGGCTTTGGACATCTCTGGAATAGGGCCAGGATTCCTGCATTCATTTCCAGCAATCAGTTACCAAATTGAGATCTGGGGGCCGGGAGAAGTCCATTTTGCTCATTTCCATAACTTTAGGAAAATCTATGTAGTTCCTTGTCCTGAATAAAAGCCCACTTCACCTGTGTGTGCAGGGGCCAAGCAGAGCAAATCTATTTTCCTCGAAAGAAGAACACAGAATACGTGGCCAGCTTGCTTTTTGTGAATTGTATATTGATTTATATTTTAATGAAACTTTGGCCGGTCTGCTAGACGTGAGTTTCTCTGAGACAAGATGTTAATCTGTATTTAATGCATGTATCATAAGGTTAAATCTGGCATGAAAGACAATTGAGATCACCACCGTTCTTGGTTCAGTGCTTTGCGGGAGAGAGCAGGAGCACAAATCTAATTTTACAAGGAAATTGCTGAAAGAATTGCTGTAATAGAATGGATATAATAGAGCAAGGTATTTAGAATTTGCATGCTCAGGTGGTAATAAGCACTTAGAAATTATCTCTGGCCACTGAAAGAGGACCGTTTGTTAAAAAGACACTACTGTTTTTTGATCGTCGTGAGTCAGGTTATTAACTGTGCCTTTTTTCAATTCAATTTTTCACCCTTAAGGTGACTTCACTCCAAGCATATTTCATTTTATTTCGAATGACTCAAACAAGGTGTATGGGTGCGTGCATGAATTTGAATATACCTGTTCTCTATTATATGTAACTTAATCACAGTCTTATCACATGTGTATATGTTTGTTTAGAGGAAAATCCATGCAAGTATACAATTTTATTATAAACAAAATTAATTGGAAAGGTAGTGCATTGTCATCCTTGGAATTTCTTTCTGCATTAAATCTTTTTTTTTTTTTTTTTGAACTTTTTGGACAGAAAAAGAGGAACTGAAAGTAATTTCCAAATTACTTAAAAATGCTGCAGAGTTCGGATTCCCATTGCCAGAGCAGTTCTAAAGATTTGGTCTGCAAGTCACGTGCCTTTGGCGGGACAGCATCACATGGCCAAGTCGGGGGTGGGGGTTGGGGTCGGAAGCGAAGGTGCAGCCCGCCCTCAGCCTTGGGGGAGGGGTGCTTCTCCCACTGTGCTGGCCCCACCTGCACCCGGGCCCCTGGCTGCAGTAATTTATGTCCTAAACAAACATCAGTGTCACCGATGACCCTGGTGAGCCTTTGGGACTGCAGGGTGACACACAGGGAAAGGAAAGCGTAAGCCAGCTTTTCGACGGCCCCGAAACTCCATGAGCTGGCTCACGCCCTCGTCCTTCGAATTTTCTGGACACACCAAAAAGCAAGAGCGATCAGGCTGATTACTCATTACAGGCAACTAAATACTTACTGTTCCCTCCGAGTGGTATTTGTGAAGTCTGAGTTATCTTTAAAAAATGGCATACGCTGGGGTGCCTGGGTGGCACAGTCAGTTAAGCGTTTGCCTTTGGCTCAGGTCATGATCTCAGAGTCCTGGGATCCAGCCCCTCGTCGGGCTCTCTGCTCGGCGCTGAGCCTGCTTCCTCCTTCCTCCTCCTGCTTGTGGTCTCTATCTATCAAATAAATAAGTAAAATCTTTTAAAAAATGGCATACGCTCTAAAAGAATGTTTTCAGAGAGATGTGCTACTTTAAAGTAGGAAAGGCCAATTAAACATTGAGAAATCCAATAAATTCATTTCTAACTTACAGACCTCTCAATGGTTAATGCACAAAAAGATACTTTTGGGTCCTCCTCCCAGCCCCACCACCAAAGTTCACCGATAAGTTAGCTTTTCAGGAATGATACTCCATCTCCAAGAATGATCTCTGTTAATAATAAAGGAATTTTTACTAATTTAGCCGGTGACCCCGACATTTTGCACTAACAAGGGAGTCGATACAGTGATTTTATTTAGTGATGACTCTTTCTTGAAGCTCTAAGGTGGGGTCCAGTTTGAGGACTGGCAATTTCTGGACACTGTGAGTCCTACATATAGGGTTGCTGGTCACACACAGTCTGTCCCCAAGTGAGTCATTTGCAAAACGAAAAATGCCCAGCTGCCCAGGCTTCTGGCAGAAGGAACACAGGGATGCCAAGGATACTTACGGGGTGACTTTTAAGGGTTGACCCATTATCTGTGCATGTGGGTTTGGAAGGAGTGCGGAAAGCCTGGCCTCGTTCAGAAAGTGGGGAGAACTCAGAAGCTCATTGGGACAGAGCACTGGCAAGGAGGGGGAGGAAAGGCCGGATGCCGGATTCCGGCTCGTGGGCCTGAACTCCGGGAGGAGAGTTGGTGATGGGCGTGGGTGGTGGCCTTTGGCCTCTGGTTTGGAGGGTGCCGGGAAAGCTGCCCCCGCCCTTTCGCGGACATTAGGAGCTCACTCTTTGGAGTTAAGGAATCAGGGAGGACAGGTTTTACGCCCCAGCTGTCTCAATAACAAAAACCGCCGGTTAGCAGGCGGTACAGCTCTGGAAAACAGGTTTTCACGTGGGGAGGAATTCACAGTGGGGTACAGAGGCGGAATCCTACTTAGGAGGATGCTTTGTGGCGGCCCCCACGGTGTGCAGTGGGTGGAGGGTGATTGGAAAGTTCTAGCAACCTAGGTGGTGAAATCTACTTCTCTCTCTGAGCATCTCAGAGGAAGAGGAAAGAGTGCGGCATGCTATGGGTTGAATTTTGCCCCCTCCAAATTCAGATGTTGAATTCCTAACCCTCCTTACCCCAGAATGTGACCTTATTTGGGAATAGGGTCCTTGCAGATGTAATTAGTTAAGATGAGGTCATACTGCAGTAGGGTCGATCCCTAATCCAATATGACTGGTGTCCTTATAAAGAGGAGAAGCTCAGACACAGACATGTTTGCAGACAGATGAGGGTGAAGCTTCTACAAGAAAAACACCAAAGATTCCCAGGAAACCACCAGAGCCTGGGAGAGAGGCATGCACCAGCCACAGAGGGAGCCAGCTTACTCTCCAATCTGGTAGTTGGAGCAAACATTATTTCATAAGCTTAGGCATGTGTAAGGATAAATGCTCAGTGGACAGCTGATTTTAAAATCTTTGAATAAGTCAATAGGTTAACGGCGATAAATTCACAATGTGTTCTGAGGAGTCACTTGCAGATTTGTCCATATTTCAGCATCAAGCTTTGCTAAGGTGCACAACAGCCCTTGTTTCAGTGGCTTCCAGGGGCCATCGCTGGATGTGGCCAGAAGAAACCCCGCGCACAGATCTCATGAAACAGAGCACACGCGTGCAATTGGGCAATTGATCTCCTCACTGGGATCAGAAATCCAAACATCTAAAAATCTAAAAATCCCAGTTTTTCTTCGAATCGGTGGATCCTGGCCTGGCAACAGCCCCTTTTCCATGCTGCATTCATATCTAAATGAAAATACTCTTCTCTTAGACATGGTTACATAACACATTTTCGAAATACGAGCTCATTAATATTCACACGCATCTATAGATGCGTGGTTCCGCTTTGTCCATGAAACAACCTGAGATCTTTTTCTCTTTTAGGAGGAGGAAGAGGAGGAGGAGACGGAGGGGGAGGGGAGGAAATCTGAGATTGTTGAGTCTGAAAATGGGAGAACTGGAGAGCGGGCGAGTTGGGGGAATGCAAGTCCTCCCTCTGTGAGGTTTCAAAGAAGCTGGGCTGAAGGAGGACGCCGTCAGAACTTGTCTTGACGCACAATCAGACAAAGCCTGAGCCCACCCCCTGCTTGCAGGCCCCTTGGCGAAATGCTCTGCCGGTCAGTAGGGAATCATCAGGCAACCTGTCGGGGGAGGAAGCTAGTTAACTGCGTAGATTGTGATTTCGATCTGAGAGAAGATGAAGACTGAAGAGGCAAGAGGTTAAAATCACTCTGGTTCCCTAAGTGTTCCTTCAGTCTAGAGTAAGATAAAGCTGTACTGAAGACCCAAGGAACGGGCCTCGCCTATCGCTCTGTTAAACGGAGATCGGAATGGCGATGTCTGCAAAAAGGAAAGTGCTAACTTTGTTCTTTTTCGCTGATGGTGCTTTGGCATTAATAGTAACCCGGTCATGAGAGCCACAGGTTCATCTGAAAATACCAGCGGGGAGACATCCGGAGCACGGGGAGCCGTCACCGGGGCGTCTTTCGCCAGGTAAAGGAGCAAAATTATTATGAAGGAGTTTGTCTTCACCCATCTGGGCTACAAATAACAAATACCATAGACCAAGGGCTTAGGAACAACAGAAATGTATTTCTCGCCATTCTGGAGAGACCCGGCAGTCTGAGACCAAGGTGCTGGCGAATCCAGGTGTCTGGTGAGGACCTCCTTCCTCATCAGACACCAGGTATCCTCGGCACGTGGCAGGGCGAGGGAGGAAGCTCTCTGGGACCTTGTATCCAGGCACCAATTCCCCTCCCGAGGGTTCCTCCTCATGACCTCCTCGCCTCCCAACGGCCCCCACCTTCCAGGAAAATCACATTGAGGGTTAGGACTTCAGTACCTTTGGAAGGCTGCAAATATTCAGTCTATAGTGTAGTGGGAAGATGAGGTAAAATATTAAAATACACTGATTCATGTCATTTTTTTTCCCCCCTTGATTTCGGGGAAGATGATAGAAAAGGAAATTTGTGGGGCGGAGCCTAAAGGAGTTGCAATTCAGGGAAGCAAATAACTTTTGGACTGAGCCAAGCTGGCTCCATGTATATTCTGGAAAATGGCTTTAAACAGCCCTGCACTCCTGGGCCCCATGAACAGCATTGAACAGCAGTTGAAAAGTGGTTCTAGTTCAATGAAAAGCGCTGACGCAGAAATCTTCAGGACTTCCTTTTCTTATGGAAATATCGTGAAGGGACAAGTTGCAAAGTATCTTTATTACCCTACATTTAATATGCCTTATCTGTTCAGCGATTCTTTCAAAGTCCAAACGGAAGTCCGAAGTCCACCCCACGCCCTTCGTGATGCAATAACTTTCTTCAGGAAATGGTTCCTACAGGTTTTCAAAGGTTTGGCCATGAGTTTGCCAGGTCCTCCCCTAGAATCGGGGTATTTCCCTAAAACCTGAATCTATCTTTACAGCCACCTGAAAATCTCTCTTAGCCAGGGCTCCACGCTGGTTCTGCCCGGTCCACGTCAACCAAAGCCAGTTTCAGAGCTTCGTTTTCTGGATCTTTCTTCCTCCCCACCCCAGCTGTTGCTTGAGCCCTGCAAGGAGGAATATCCCTTGGCTCGTCATTGCTCTGGATCCGAAGGTCGGTTGTGGGGGGGACGGGGAAGGTTGCAGAATCCTGGAAGACGCTCCTTCGCTCTTGGGAATGCGGGCTTGGGCATCTGTTCTCCTCCACGCCACTGCCCTTCCCACTGCACGAAAACCTTAATAATATCATGATCCTTGGATGATGATAATGCAAGAGAGTTCAGAAGGTAGCGTTTCATAAAACATTTAAATTAAACAATCTGGAAGGAAGGAGACGCTTCCCTGCGTAAATATAAGGGGGCTGGGACCCCCGGAACAACCAAGGAGTCCTACACTGCCGGACAACAGCCCCCCCAAAAGCTCCGACTGTTTACACACACGCACAGGTGGTCGTGTGCGGAGACCCGGGGTGGATGCAAGGAGACATTCCGAGTTGTGCTGGACATTTCCTTCCGTGTGCAGGCGAGAATGTCAACGGGGAAAAAATACCCCTGAGACTGGTTCTTAGTTCTTTAATTATCAGAGTCTTTGTTGGGTTGTAGAAGCATGACTTCTCTGACAAGGTTAAATTTATAAATTTCAGGGCTGGGGCAACAAAAAGACTTTTCTCAGCCATTACAGAGATAGCAGTGGGGGATTCACACTGTGTCAGCTTTGCCTTTAAAATAAAATTAAGCGTGTGGTTGTTGGAATCAAGGTGCTGCTGAGCACGTATGATTTAATAAATATTTGTCGTGACTAAAGGAAGAAGAGCACTGAAGGGACTGGGTAAAGGGAAGTGGGCAGCCTTACTCGGGAGACCGTATCATTTATTTCCAAACCTGTTCCTCTTTCAAAAACGTTGGATTTTAAGATAATTTCAAACGTGTGGAACATTGACCGAGAAAGATATGGGGAGCTCCGATATTCCCTGTACTTGGTTTTCTAGCATAAATAATAGCCCCCAAAGACATCCAGGCTCTAACGCCTGGATACTGAGAGTGTTGTTCTGTGGCAGAAGGAGACCTTGCTGATGGGATTTCCTTAGGATTTTGGACGAGCGAGAGTTATCCTGGACGATCCAAGCGGGTCCTCACTGCCATTGGAAGTGTCCCTGTAAGAGGGAGGCTGAAGAGATCTGATGGCAAAGAGGAGAAGCTGATGAGAGAAGCAGCCCTTCCTTGACTGATGGACTTGGCAGCGGGAGGAAGGGGCAACGAGCCAAGGAAAAGGCCAGGGATGGGACTGTTCCTTCCCGCCACCGGGTCACCCAGCCCTGTCACCCTCCGACTGCAGCCCACCGCGACCAACTGTACACTTGTGGCTTCCGGGACCTTTCGAGAATAAATGTGTGTTGTTTCAAACCACCAAGTTGGTGGTAATTGGCTGCAGCTGCAGTAGGAAGCGCATCGCCCCAGATTCACTTCTTTCTAAAATGTGTCCTATTTGCTTTTCTGTTCTTTCCCTTATGTGCAGAGACGCTTTGTTATTGGTGATGGTGTCTTTATTGCCGCAAATCATTAGAGAGTAGCGACCCAGCACATTCTCTGTCGTCAGAGAGGAAAGGACAAGAAGTGTAATCCAGGGCTGCTTTGGGAAAACCAGCCGCGTCCAGCAACCCTCTCCCTGCTTACCCCTACTTCCATGGTGCGTGGAGACATTGTCCTGCCGTACAGACCTGTGCTTCTGGAGGTTCGCCCAGTGTGCACTCCCTGCGTCTTCCCGTAGCCTCAGCACAAACACACACTCCCCATCGGCCTGCGTTAGGTCGTCCCAGTGCACGCAGGGACCTGGTGGCCCCCCTCTAGCCCGATCCTGGGTCACTGTCACCTCTGCTTTTGTTTCCTGGGAAAGCCAGCTCCATCTGGCTGCGGACCTTCACACACACCTGTCCCTGTCCACCCCCCCCACTTACCTGGTGAACCCCTCCTCACCCAACAGACTTAACCTCTCCTCCCCCCCCAAACGCCTCCCTCACTACCCCCATTTTCCACCGCATCTCCACCAGCGCACTGGAGTTCTGATGTGCCCATTCACGTCCCCTCGTGCTTTCCCCTGTCACCCTTAACACGATTAGAATTACTTAATCGTGTGTGTTGGGGGGACAGGCTAGTGAGATTGGAGTATAAAAAACACAGCCCGGCTCCTAAACATCTGGGAGTGGGCAGCAGGTCCCCGCGAGGCGCATCTTCCCAATTATGGGAAACAACTCATCGGACTTCCTGCCTTTGGCCACGGTGGGGGCGGCGGGGGGAGCAAGTCACTCCCGGACTGGGTTTGTGTGTGTGGGGGGGGTGCCGAATGGCTGAATCATCTTTTCATATTTTTTCTCTCTGTCTTAGCAAAGGCCGTCCTTCCCTTTGGCAAGTATAATGCTGCGCAGAGGAGGCAGGTTGCCTAAGAAGCACAAAGGCCTCTGCAGGGAAAGAGCCGAGCCCCCTGCAATAGCCCCCACCCCCCTTCCAAAGAGGGCGGTGCTGGAGGGAGAGAGCAGAGTGCCGGGACAAGTCTGCGGGACCCTGCACCCCAGAGGGGGCGGAGATACTGAGCTGGCATGGTTTTACAAAATTCTCAGCATTTTGCCTGAAGCGGGAGCCACCGACGTGCCCAAGCATCTGGACCTGCTCTGGTGCTTTGGGAGCAAGGAGCGGGTGCCCGAGTATGACGTCGGTGACGCACGCGAGCCGGGGTCTGCCTGCGCGCTCACGGTCACGAGAGGACGCGAGGCTGGTTGCGGCGCTTCCAAGCGCATGGGGATGCTTGCGCGCTCGGTCGGGAAGTATCAGCTAGAGATTTGTGTCCCCGTCTCGTGGAAGCAGACCCCGCCAGGTAGCCGTGATTATGGATCCGAACACCTGCCTTCTCTGGCAGAGTGAACATGTCTTGAGGCCAGCGTCACATTAGCTTACCTGGGGCATCACTAACATGGGCTGGATGGATGCTTTGTTTAGGGAATGAATGAAATGACACCAAATTAAGAATATCCATTCAAATATCAACTTCTTCATAGAACTTCACAACTAACCTCACTACCTCCATTCATTTCTGTAAATACGCAGGAAATCTCTATATTATCCGTGTGTGTGTATATATATATATATGAATAATATATGCATAATACCTATTTCCAGTATTATTTAAAAACCCTGCATATTGGGTGCCTGGGTGGCTCAGTTGGTTAAGCAACTGCCTTCAGCTCAGGTCATGATCTTGGAGTCCTGGAATCGAGCCCCCCATGGGGCTCCCTGCTCGGCAAGGAGTCTGCTTCTCCTGCTGACTTCTCTTCTCTCATTGTCTATCTCAAATAAATAAATAAAATCTTTAAAAGAAAAAAAAAACCTACATACTATGTTTGGCTATTTTTCTTCTGTCCACCTGACCTATTTCTCTATCAGAGAGTACCAGTTCTTTGGTTGGGACCGTAATGTTCTTTTTTTAGATGGCACTGCTTCACAACACTTTCAAATAAAGAACCCTCCTCTTTCGAGGTCCCACACCTCACCTCCTTCCCTCAAGACAGTAGCTGTATTCTCAATGTCCTTTAGAAAAATAGATATCAGGTCTGAAATTCTAAGGGGTTCACGGCTCATCCTTTGGGAACTATGGCTTTCTGATATCCCAGAAGAACACCTTGTAAATCTTCTGCACCCGAGGTGGCCCCTGCGTGAGAAGACTTGGTGTCACCTTCCAGGATGTCATGTGGGTGCTCGGTAAGCTCCCCCTCCTCCCCAACACCTTCCTTTTAGTTGGAAGAAAATGTTCCTTCCATTACTGGGGTTAGAGAAGTCCTTACCTTGATTTCAGCCTCCCTGGTCAGAGCCTGTTTTAGGGTTCCATTATTATAGTTGGTAGTGGGGGTGCACAAGGATGACCTTCTCATGAAAAAAAAAAACAGCAAAGTCCTCCCATGGGAAGAAATGGGCTGAAAAAGGGAACTCGGAGATGCCAGGGATGGAGTTCACCAAGTTCAAGGTTTTGTCCAGGGCGTGGGCTGGTCCTCCCTCTCTGAATGCTTTTGTAACTGTTTCTGGCTGGCTGGCATGGAAGTCTGCATAAAATAGGCCTCTTTAAGGAACTGACCCTGATCTTTTTCCAGGCCCACAATGGAAACTTTCAATAGGAGAAAGTCTGTTTAATAAATGGATTTTGTAAACATTAAGTCGAATTTACCAAAAGTGTTTTTACTTTCATGCTGCTCTGCACAATGAGTTCCATCTGGGAAAAGCCACATTTTTCGGGGGTGGGAGTGAATTTCTTCTATTTTATTCTCAGGAAAGTCTGTGAAATCACCGATCTCTCTGGTGCTTTTGACCAGAAAAACTAAACTTCAGGAGGTGACGGGGCGTCGGGGGCTGCCCTTGATGAATCACCAGCCGTTTCTGCGTGACCGTTCAATTTTCAACACTGTGGACTGACTTCTTAGCCAGACAGCACCTCCTAGAAAGTGCGGGACCCTGCAGTGTATTAATTTCCTAAGGTCCATGTTCCGCCCCTGTAAAGCATTTCATCCTCCAGGTGTGTCTTCAGGAAATGAGAGCCTTGGTCTGGGGGGCGGGTTGCATTTCTTTAATAGAACCAGAGGCACATCCGATGAGGGAAGGACCATGAGGAGCCGTCTGGCCCCTTCCAAGGAGAAACCCCAGATCAAGAAGATTGGGGTGGGGCTGCGAAGATGAGGTATTATTCTTGCTTCTAATTTGTGCCGCGTATTAGTAGAACGATTCCTTTGGAGTCCTGGAAATCCCAAGCAATTCTCTTAGGTTTCATTTGTTTTTCCAGTGACAGGAAAATATTCACATCCATATCCAAACTCACAGATTGAATCCAGAAATTTACTGAAGTCGGAGGAAAGCACTCTCTGGTGCTTGCCACGTCCTTGAGCAGAGAAGTCCCCAAACCCTCTTTCGCACACAAAAGGCATCAGTTTCACGTGGGTGGAGCCAGGTGTTCTGTTCCCCTCCATTCCCATTTGTCTCCATGAAGCCCAAACAGTGGTCCCCAAAATTGTGGGGTACACACATTAATAACGGAGCAAGCTGGGTCCCAGCCCGGCCCACCCCAGAGCTGGGTGGGATGTTCCAGAGGGAAGAACACAATTCCAGCTCTCCGAAGGTCTTCAAGGTTGTAGGTGACCCTGTGCCCAGGGTGACAGCCAAGGATTTGCTTCTGATCTGAACTCAGCCATCCCCAAGCTGAGCAGCAGCCTCAGACTCTGACCCGGGGCGTGACTGCAAACCTGCCCCTTATCTAGGGAACTGTGAACGGAGACCCACTGAGAGGCACACGGGAGCGTTTTGAGACGTAAGAAACACACAGAGAGGCTCGGCTTTCATGAGTTCTCTTACGTGGCGGTGGGATCCCTTTTCTTCAGAAACATTTTTTAACCATCGTGTGTTTTCATACACAGTGTTGCCTATCAGTCTGTCTTGAGGTGTAGAGGTTGAGCAGGGCTCACGTCTTCCTCCATGGGGCTGACCGGCAGACTGGGCTGGAAGATCTAAGCAGGCTTCGCTCACAGGCCTGGCTCCCTGGTGCCCCTTTCTCTCCATATGGCCACAGTGAGCCTCTCACCACTTGCGGATTTGGGAATAGTCAGCCTTCTTGCACGGAGACTGGCTTCTATGGAGCAGGCTGAACAGAGCTGAAAGGCTAGGCTTGGCCCAGGCACAACATTCCTTGTGCTACACTTTGTTGCCCAAAGCACTGTACAAGACTGCTTGAAGTACAAGGAAAGGGGAGAAAGGTCTTCCCTCTGGATCTGAGCGGCAGCATGAGCTCAGAGAGGTACAGGATGGTGACCATCCCCTGGGTCTATGGTATTTTGTTATAACAGCCCAAATGGACAAAGACATGACATACTGTATTTATTCGATCAGAAGCCTCGCCAGCCCTGGTACCCTGAGCACACCCTGCTCCTTGCAAAGGACTGAGACTATCAAAACCTCCTGCTTCCATAGCAGGTAATGGCTCCTCATGGCCAACACCTGTTTAGGGGAGCCCTACTATTTGCAAGGATTTTGGGGGGTGGGAGAGAGGACAAAATCTGCAAACACTTGCTGACCAGCAGGAGACCACACTCTATTTGGGAATGCATGAGTACAAAGGTTTAAAAAACAACATGTGCTAGTTCCAAAAGGGGGAGGCAGGCATAAGCATACGGAAGGGGGGAGCCAAGGGTGAGGCGACTCTGAGATAAATTTAAACGGGAAAGCTGACGAGAATGCTGACGTGCTTCTCTTATAGGTAGTAGGGAAAGGTCGTTCTCAGAGACAGAATTTAGCTGAACGAGGAGCTGGGACTCCTTGCCTTGGAGGCTGAAAGGATAAGTTTGGTGGATTCACTTGCTCGTCCTTGTAGGCAGCAAACAGCATGGGTGTGCTCTGTGGCTGGTTCGGCTCGTGGCACTGGCGATGCAGCGTGAGCACAAGATGGAGAAGATGGTTCATTCTTAGAGAGATTGCATTGGACGTTTGTGGGGAGAGAATTTTTCCTCTGTGTTACGGACCTGGCTCGGTCCATGGAAAAGTCCATATGCTTCCTCTTGATGCCCCTTCCCTCCTGCTTCCTGCAACCGCCTCAGGCACACAAACCCACAGCACACAGGGCCCTGTGCCCCCCCAGGGGGCGGGGCAGAAGACAGCTGTGACAGCACACCTCCCCCAGGGCCCCCTCATCCCTGGGGCTCACTTGTCACCAGCTACTTCCAGCTGTAATGCATGGAGCCTCCCAGCAGGTAATGGCTCTGGCATTCCTGGAGGGTGAGGGCTTTTGGTGGGATTTGTTTTTGTTTGCAAGACCAGCTCCCGTCTGGTCGCCACATGTAGCTCCCCCGGCCGCCTGGGCTTCCTGCAAACCACCATCATGACAAGGCAGGGCTCTTCCTATCATTTTAGTTTTTCATAGATGGGCTAATCTGATATCGAGATATGTTTTGTTCATCGTGTTAAGAAACGGGGACCCTCAAGGCAGGTTAATCATTATTCTATTTTCCTGCCGTTCACATACTGGGGAGAGTCTTTTTTGTCTGAATCTTTCAACATCTCAGCCTATCCCCGGGGCCGTAATTCGGGGGTAGGACTTGGTTTCTTTCAGCACTTCTCTCCATCACTTTTGCTCCTTGTGCAAACACAGTCATTTTGTCATTGTTCTAAAAATAGGTGCTTTCAAGGAGGCTGGTAGCCGGTTTATCTTGTCCTTCTCCGTAGCTGTTTTTACTTGTAGCAGCAGTACCAGGACGTGCCCACCATTTCTCAATGCAGTGATACAGTTCTCTGGTGGATATAAACAACTCACCTTTTGGCCTTGTAGTTTACTCGCTGGGGAGCATGATTATTTTTTTTATTGCCTAGTAAAGTAGCTTGCCTGTCACATTATAGCTTAATTGGGAACACAAAATAATAAATAATTTAAAGTAGGAATATTGCTGTCTGTACAGGGATGCGAGTAAAACATGGCCCAGATTAGGTCCCTCCGGTGAAGTTGAGGGTTCTAGAACACTCATGCTTTAAATAAAATTTGCACTAAGAATGTCTTTGAATCTGTCCTGAAGTTGTGCCGCCTCTCATTCCCCAACAAAACGGATCATGTGGTTTTGTTTTCTCGTCGGCAGATTGAGACTTTCTTGTTATCAAATGTATCCCACGGAAAGGATCTCATCTCGACGCCTCCGGAGCTCCAGGGTCCCGTCTCTGGAATGGGTGATGCTAACGGGCCCAGCGTCACAGGTTCACGGCAGGCCGCACAAGAGACCATCACACAGCCTTGGTAGAATAAAGACTAAACAAGCATCAGGAATAAAGTCAAGCCTTTCTTCTAAAGTAGACCTTTTGACGCAAAGGCCGATGCCCTTCTCTGGAAAAGTGAGTTTGACCGTTTCAAGGGCTGACACCGGGGGGAAGGAGCGCAGAGTATGACGAGACGGCCCCCTTTCCTTGTTTCCCCATGACGGTTAGTTTGGGGTGTCCGTGCAGCTGGGCTGTGGTGCCAGCTGTCTGCTCAAACGCTAGTCTGGGTGTTGCTGTGAACATATTTTTCAGATGTGATTAGCACTTACAATCAGTTGACTTTGAGTAAAGCGGTTACCCCCTTCATCTGAGCCGCACCCCATCCACTGGAGGCCTTACGAGCCAACGCTGAGGTTCCAGGGGAGGGAACTGTGCCTCAAGCCCGCAGCACAGAGAACTCGCCTGAACTTTCCACAGGCCAACCTGGCCTGCAGATCCTCGGCCATGCCAGCCCCGTGACTGCGGGAGCCAATTCTTTAAAATGACTGTCTCTCTCTCTCTCTGTAGATCCATGTCCTGTTGGTCCTGTTTATCTGGAAACCTTGACTAATGTACCATGTTCTTGCACTATTCGAATTTATTTTTGACCGTAGCCATGTATTATTTTCATCAGTGAAGATCCTGGGTTTCAGGCTGCAGATGGATGTGGGGCGAGCTCTCCGATGCTGCGTCCTTCAGGGCCCGAGCCTTGCGGGAGTGGAGCCTGCTGCCACCGCCCACTGGTTTCGGGAGTCCCTGGGGATGCGAGGCTGGGGGGTGGCAGCCGGCGGCTTCTGGCCAGGCAGGTGCTAACTAGACTCCAGTCCTCCGGTGGCGGTTGGCTTTCAAATCGTATCAGTTGTCAAAACGTAAAACGATGCTTCGTGACAATTCGGGACCTGCTGTGTGCCATCAGGAAATCCCTGAGGTCGTTTCAACGGAGTATGTGATCTGGTCTAGAGAAGCACTTAGCCTTTGGAGGTGTGGGGATAGTTTGGGGGACAACCAAGCAACTATTGATTTCTGCGGAGCCAAGGAAGGAGAAATCTAGCCATTTGACTGTGTATCCCCCGCTCTTCTGGGCCTCCATTCCTTCCTGAAAATGGGGAAGTTGGAAGTAAATGATCTTTTAGCTTCATGGTCTAGTGCTACCGAGTGACAAGTTCCGGGGGCGGCTCTGGTGGCCCGGTCAGCTGTCTCACAAGGTCTCTGCAGCCAAGAACACCCCCTTTCCCTGGGAGCTCACTCCCCTGGCCAGGAGCGCTGATGGTGGTTCCAGCTCTGGACGGCGTCTCGGCTTGGGCCACGGAGCACTGGATGGTGCGGCTGGAGCTGGTGAGAAGGCCAGAGACCAGGTGGGAAGCCGGGAAAGCCCTGAGGCTGGGCACTTGGGAAGAAGGCTAGGAGGGCCGGGGTAGACACGGCAAAGCAGCGATTGGGGGCAGAGCCGCGTGCGGGAGGAATGTGGATCTTCGTGCATTGAATATCGCCTTTACCCTCAGACTGAGGCCCCCGTGCCCTACTGTGGGAAGTCGGTGGCAAGGCATTGAGGTCTCCTGAGGGGCTGCCTGGTGCTGGCGACTCTGCGTACCATATCTTGTCTCATCTCCACACCCAGCTAGGAGGCTGGCATTGTTTTCCTAATTTTTATAAGCGACGATACTGAGTCTCAGATCATGAAATAGCTTTCCTCGGGTCATTCAGCTGGTAAGCGGTGGCACTAAAAGTCTGGCTTTGGGCCCTCTGACCTAAATGCACAGACGATCCGTTACGTCTCTGTTTCGAATGATGACATAAAGAATGAGCGAATAACTGAATGCATATTTGGCCAGCTTGTTGGATATCTTACGGCAATAAAGTACTCCATCCCTCGCATAACGTGTTGGAAAATAATTTTCAGAGCTCCGCTTGTAAGGGCGGGAGTGGGGGAGTGTTTCGCCACGGCAGGACTTCGGTTCTGCAGACTCTCCGAGGGCAGGAAGAGCACAGAACCGATTCTGTCCTTTTTAGGCTAAGGATTTGGCCAAGTAGGGCTTGGGGAACTGAACAAGGGTGGGGAAAGGGGGTGGCTTGGGAGGCATCACCGAGCCACCCGGACATAAATGCTTACTGCCCCAAGTTCTTTGTCATTTTCCACCCTGGGCTTTGGTGGCAAAAAAACCTCCCCTTTCAGCATCAAGCTGCCGCACGGGGTAGATGAGAGTGGTCACATCCACTGCATCGTTGGGTTCATCTCATGGTTGGTCACGGACGCTTGCTTTTATGAATCGTTTCTAAAGAAAGAATTCATAACCACAGGGCCTGACTCAGACAGGGGTCTGGGTGCTGCAGTCAGAGGTGCCTCAGCTCTGGGCCTTTGGGGACAAAAAAAGCACCCCTCCCCCCTACACACACACACACACACACACACACACACACACACACATTCATGTTTCTCTTCTACTGAGAAAGCCCCTCTCTAGACATCATACCAGGATGTTTTCTCCAACAGCACTCTTAAGTTACACAATTTGCCTAAAACCATAGGGGAGGCGGAGGGGTGAGTTGGGCACCCACCATTCCAGCCCTCGTGCCGGCAGGAAAGGCAGGTCATGAACTCCCCAGGTACCTGCTCTGTGACCTCGGGGAAGATGTTTGTTTCACTTCTCTGAGCCTCTGTGTTCTTGTTTACAAAATAGGCATGCCGGATTGCAGGAGCTTTGCGTGGCTGTCTGGGTCTGAGCTTCTCTGATTCTCCCCTAACTAATAACTTAAGAGGTTTTAGGTCCACTGAACTCGTCATGTGCGAACGCCCTTCTGTTGCTTCACTCTGGGAGCTTTCCCGCATCCCGAGTCCCCCGGGTTGGAGAGACGAGGCATTGTCTTCGGGTGCTTTGGGATCTCCGAAGGAAGTGGCTCGGGGACATCGGGGCAGGGAGCTTGTCTGTCTGAGTCAGTGAAGGGCCGTGTCCCAGCAGGCGCGGGGACAAGCGCCGGAGGGGGAGTACTTCAAATGAGTGGTGAACCTGACCACAGACTCTCAGGGCGCTGTCCCTCACAGCGAAGAGGTTAACGCCAACGCATTTCTTCTGCCCTGATTTGAGTCTTTCTATTTTTTAGTTATTTCTCAATGACCTGCATAGGTTCAACAAGACACATCATCATCTACTTCCTGTCCTACCTAGAAAACATCCAGGTGCAGCACAGCTCTGCAGTGAGGAGAAAAATCTCGGGGTGCTCTGCAAACATGACCTTGCCCTTTTCCATGTTACCCACAATCATGTTGACCTTTTCACTTGACGATGTTTGCTTGACTTCCCAGTGAAGAAAGGCGAATGGCACTTTGGTCTCCTTCATGCCCCGGATGGGACCTTTCGGGGTTCCTGAGGAGACGGAGATAGGCGACTGACTTTGAGGTCAAGGGTGAGGGGAGAGGCCCGAGTCCCAGGTCCAGGGACCTCCTGGCTGGAATCCAGGTTTGAGTCGACAGCATCCCTGCCTCCGCCCACGAGATTTCATGAGCAGCCCCGCTCCCACTGGGGCGACCAAAAGTCTCCAGATATCACCAAATGTCCCCTGGGGTCAAAATCGCACCCCCTGAGAACCACTGCTCTAGACCTACTCCTTCGCGCCTTCACAAAGTTAGTGCCCAAAGTGGCTGCAGCCGCCCACCCCACTTAGGACTCACCAGGGAGAGGCAGTACTTGCAAACCGAAACCATGCCAGACCTGGGCAGCTGCAGGCCCTTTGGGGGACCCCCGGTGTTCCCTGTAGCAGCCTCCTCTCCCTCACCACAGAAGGGCCACCCTAGATCCACCAGGAGGGACCCTTGGAGCTGGGGCCCAGGTGGGCCGTGTCAGGACCTCAATACGGCCTTGAATAGCACGTGGAGGGCGGCCACCAGGCCTGGTTTGCCGGGCCTGTGCCCCGGAGCAGGGCAAACCTGGACAGTTGCTCACAGGTAGCTTCTCTCTGGGCTGCCCTTCCAACCGGCTTTGGCTGTTTGGTGGTCCTTTCAAGTTTGGGACACAGATGCCCTCCCCCCCCAGTTGTCAGCAGGAGAGGAGGGGGCTGGGAGCCAGCTTCTCGTCGGACATTCCAGACCTGCCAGCATCCTGCGTGCCTAGCTGCTGTTGCTGCTGGGCTTTGGGAAATTGGAGGTGCTAGGAGGTGAGGTTCGGGGAGCAAATAGGTGATCCACAGCCTAGGGGTGGTGGTGGGGCGGGGACCTGGTCCCGAGCTCGTGCTGAGAGCAGTGTCTGTCCCTGCTGAGACCCAGGATGCTCTCTGCGGGTGCCCGGCGTGGGAGCCCGTGGTGGGACGGGTGTAAGTGCCGACTGTGCGTGGGTCGCGGGGGCTCAGCGCTGGAATGTGCTCTGCCCAGGGCAGGAGGGCAGGAGGCCTGTCTCCACTGTCCCGCGTCTTGTGGAAACCGTGGCCCTGGCTGCCTGTCAGGGCTTGCGCCCGCTGGGAGCGCTTGCCATCTGGGGACTGGCTTGGTCCCCTGCATGGGGTTCTCACCCCAAAGGTCACCCCTAGAGAGGGGCGTTACCTCCAGTCCCCCGGGGGCTTCACTGATGCTTCTATCTTCCTTCTCTTTTGTGGCTTTTGTCTTCAACGTAAGCTTCTGTAGATTCCTTAAGTTTTAAAGGAAAAAGTGTTCTCTTTTCCGAAGTAGAAACGATTGATTTTTTTTGTTTCCCTTTAAGTTATGTAGAGGGAGATATGCCTGCAGTGGGTTAGTCTCACGTCTCCCAAGATGTCATTACTTATAGAAGAGCCTGGGATTTTCAAGAATAGTAACATGGTAATTTGTCTTTTGAATACTGTTTTACTTATAGCAGCAATAACAGGAAATGTGTACTATTTTTCAGTGTTATAATCTGATTCACCCTTTGATATAAACAGCTTTATCTCATCTCATTGTTTATATCACATTCCTATTCCTCTGGAAAGAACAATATTTTTCCCCTGAAAAGTAATATATTCTTGTCTAAGAATGGCTTAAATAAGTAACAGATGGTCTTTTGTGTGTGTGTGTGTCCCCTACTCCCACTCATTCTCAGCATTTGATCGGATATTAAAATCAGTGTTTTATGAAGCATTGCATGGGCCTGAAGTTATAGGTGTGTTCCCAATTCGGCTTCTCTTATTTATGGGATGGCGGTGTCGCTTGGATAGTTTTAGGATATAGGCAACTGAATAAATTTATTTGTGCTTGTCAAATGGAATGTGCTTGAACAAATCTCTTTTCTAGTTATCCAGGATCACCAGGGGAGAGATAACCGGGCATTCAGTAGGTGGGGATCCCCGGGCACTGGGCCCTCACTCGATGACATCTCTGTGCTAATGTTCAAATAGGTTCTGGTACCAGGACCGAATTTTTCTTGTCAACGTGAAGTTCTACTCCTTGGCTCGGTGCAGAGGAAAGACATGACATTCGAAGCCAAGAGATTTCTCCTTGCTAGTCAGTGAGTTCGGGCACGTCCCTGGGCCACCTGAGGCCTGGTTTTCCATCCACAGCGTGTGGATAGCTTTCCTACTGCCAAGTCAAAATCAATTTTGGGGTGCCTGGGTGGCACAGTCAGTTGAACGTTGGACTTTTGGTTTCGGTTCAGGTTGTGAACTCAGGGTCCTGAGATTGAGCCCCACGTCTGGACTCTGTGCCCAGTGGGGAGTCTGCTTGTGATTTTCTCTCTCCCCCTGTCTCTGCCACTCCTGCTCGTGTTCTCACTCTCTCTAAAATAAATAAATAAATCTTAAAAAAAAGTCAAAAGCACTTTAGGCCCTAGATATCATTTTTTAGATGTTCAAATCAAGCAATTAGTTATATACAGTGCATGTAGACTCTTATCTATACCCCTGGAGTTGGTAGGTTAGCTCTATCGTCAAATGACCTTCTTTCAAAAGGTATCTTTTCTTTGCAATGAGAGCTTTGAAGAAGGAAACACACCTGTGTGTAAGGTCACTCCTGCAGACTTCTAGAAGATGCCTCACCTGAGAAGGGGTTGGGGAAAGTTCACGACTGTACCTACAGTCCCCAATCCTTGAGCCTGGTGGGTATTTAAATGTATATTGAACGAAAGTAGGACTATTGTGGTAGACAAGCTATGCTAAGTTCTCTTATAAAAACCCTTGATTTTTAAAAGTGATATAACTTTGTGCTCTCTGCTTATTCATTTTTATCATCATTGACCTTCTCTTTTCTCCTTACTAGATAGGAAGTTGAGATATGAGCCCTCTTGTTGACATGGTTTCCTTGTCTTCTTGTTTTTGTGGTCTGAAAATGACATTTTTTTCATGTCATTACAAAGTTTGCTCATGGTTATTGGTGACAGTTAGGAAAAACAAAGACATACAAAGAGGAAAAAGCCACCCATTATCCCACACATGTCATAGGACAGATCTCCAACCTACGATGTTAGTATATAGAAAAACCAAATCTCATAATAATATTTATATGATAACAATTACTTAAGGAAACTATCTGTGTTGTACATATATTTGGATGGCTGTGTGTTTTATACAGGTGTATCTATAACATGAATGACTACTAAAGATAGCAAGGCCAATTTAAATGAGCAGATTATGTCTGGAGAGAAAGTGGACCGGAGGAATTCTGAGAGATAATTCCTTGTGGGCAGGAACGTTTGGGAGCACTTTCATGGAAAAGGTTGGATTTGAGCTGAGCCTGAAGGACAGGTCCAGTTTGATAAAGAGAAAGGTTGGGAAGCAGATTCCTGGTGAGGTGTCCCCAGTGGACAAAGGTGTGGCCTGAGGGGTCAGTGTGGTGGGTGAGGGCGTATGAGTAGTCCGATCTCTCACTGGGCTGGACACAGTAAGCAGGACCAGGGAGAGGCGGGAGGTACATGATTGCCAACCAGGGGCACTGGAGGCCGTGAAGCTGGTGATCAGAATGAAAAATGAGGACCACGTGAAGACCAGTCAGCCGGTGGCAGAGGAGAAAGAGCTGGAACTGGGAGACAGTGCCTTGCACGGGGAAGGACCGGGGAGACCCAGGTATGCCCTGACCGATCTCGGCGGGAGGAGGATGCTACTGGAAGGAGATGGAAAGGGGAAGAGGAAGATGCTTTGAAGAGTCATTTGTTGCCTGCCCCAGAAGATGCGGTCAGCCGTACGGGAGAATCAAGGTAACAGCGACACAGCTTAAGCTTTAAAGCTTGAAGTCTAAGTGACTGTTTGAAATGGTGGTCCATCGACAGAAGTAGGAAAGCCAGAATCCATGTGATATCTGAAAAAGCTTATTACATTTTTTTAACTGGAAAAGGTCTAAATGTCAGGCACCAGTCTGGGGTTTAAATTGTCAAGATTTTAGACTGCGGGGTCTTGGGAGCCTGATATGAAACACTGCAATGTGGTATGTTGCTGCAAATGAGGTTATTGATTTGGTATCGTCGAGAAATATAACACCTCAAAAAACGGCAGACTAGTGGAAAAGATACCCCACTGGCAGGTGTGGATGCAACAGTGTGATTTTCTAGCACCGAAATACGCAAAAAGCTAACAGTGTTGAGATTGGCCCGAATATGCTGAAAGCAGCCCTTCCCTTTGCTAGGCCCACTGGCTAGAAAAGATACGTCCACCTGCCATCTCCGCCCTTCCCCGTATATCCGTGGTGCACGTGATGGCTCTGAATGGCTTATGGAGGCAAAGATGACCTTCTGCCTCCTTCTGTCAATGGGGTTTCGCAGGTAGACAGGGAGATCTCGATTACTTTGGACTCGGGAGAAGGGGGTAATACCTGGAGGTTGTGAGGTGCGGGCTCCGGACAAAAAGGCAGCATCAGTGAGAGCAGAGTGAGGAGGGGTAGGATGTGTGACCAAAAGGCGAGTTCTGGAAATGTGCTTACTGGCGTCCTGGGGTGCTCCTGCCTTTTACTGCTTACCGCCCACTAGCGTCCCCAGACTAACACAGCTGTCCCTTCATGGCAGGCCTTGTGTTTGAGAATCTGGTGGGAGTTTGTGTTTTCCAGGATGTTTATTTTATTTGTGGCCTCTTGTGTTTTTCTATCATTTACTTATCTGGGAGTGTGTTACCAAAACATTTTTCATTGGTGAGATGAATATTCACTATGGAAAAGATACGAGTTTAATATAGGTAATTACCGAGTTTAGTTTTAAAATATCTTCATAAAACCACACGTTAGCACAGTTGCAATCACAATAAGAACTAATATGTTTTTACAGTGAGAAGAACTTATATGTTGATTCCTATTATCGTCTTTGACTAAGTGTAGCTACTGGCCTTTGAGAATTATGCTTTAAAAACATTAAGAAGCAGATCAATTTCCTATCTTTTGATATTAGTAACTGGCATTGTGAGTGGAGTTGTTTACATGGAGTTTGCCTGTTTTCTTAGTGTTTGATTTTTTTTTTCTTTTATCAGTTACCAGAAAGCGTGTGGTTTTGTTATTAACCAGCTCTGCCCTCTCATTTACACACGACGGTAATTTTCTGAAATTTTATGTGAAAGAGCCGTAACGGACAACCGTGAAGACCTGTGGATCAGAGGCGGAGACAGCGCAGAGCCCGAGTGGGGACGGGCTGGCTCCCTTCTCCCAGGAGCCGCAGACCCGTCCCACATGGGGCTCTGCCCTCAGCTGTTCCTACCAAGCCCGTCTTCGCCAACCCCAATTATCCTACGAAGCCCCGCTCTCCCTTTGCAGTCTTTGGGGGAGGGTTTGTGTCCATACCGAGTCTGTCTCCGTTGGCGGCTTGAGGAAACACCAGAGCTCTCCTCCCCTGCTCACTCTGGGCCATGAACCCCGTCTCCGTGAAGGGGCCGCGCGGCTGTGTGGGGCTGCGGTGTGGGGTCTGCAGGTCAGCCCCGGCCACGTCAGCCTGCGTGGCTACCTTGGGCACCGGAGGGAGTTGCTCCCTTTTTCAGAAATTGCCTTTCTTCTTCGTGGTTGGCCGTCAGCAGCCTGGGAGAGGCCTGACTGAGGACCTGGTGGGTCGGAGGGGCCTGCCCGCACGCCACAGGTCTGGCGTAGAGTGAACAAGAGGTCTCAGGGTGACAGCCCTCACATACTCCCTTCCCTGGGGCCTCTGTGTCCCATGCTTTTAAGAAAAAGACCTTTGACTTCAGATGTCAGGCAGGAGAGATGGTGGCAGACGCCATTACTTACTCACTGAATTTCTACTTCCCGGTCCATTTGCTGCTCTGGCCAAAGACATTCCACAGCCTAACACACGCCGGAGCCCAGAATTCAGACAACTGGCTAACGTGCGAAAAAGCTTCTGAAATAAAAACATTTCAGATGTGACAAGCACCAGCAGTTCCAGAAAGTGGAAAGTACTTTTTTCCCCCCAAGTTTCAAGGTTGTCATCCACCATTTGCTCAATTCCGAGAAAGATGCTCGGGCATCACGCGCGATACAATCTGTCATCATAGCCTATTTCTGGAAGAACATTGCTTCTAAGAGGATTAATATACATCTGCTTTAATTACATATTAAACCATTTAAAAGTATAAAGGATTGATATCTGGACTCTAAATAGATATTCTTAGAAGATAAACTCAAATTAATTCAATTAATCCAAAGATTCTAACCTCGAGTTAGCACAGCTAATGGAATATGTGTTTGGGATATGCCGTGATTTATCAGTAGGTAGAGCCACCATTAAATTTACTAATAGCTTTAGTTTTAAGCTACAAATTAAGTGTCTTCAAACTAATTAGGTATACAGCCTTTTCTTTTATTCATATTTTTTGTTGTTGTTGATTACTGATTTTTCATCTTAAGAATCAAAATAATAACATCACTCATTTGCAATGCTTTCCTTCCTTTAAATAAACAATTTCCTACTATTACCTCAAACAACTGTAATTTCCCTGCTTTTAGCACTTCTTTCCAAATAAACGCAGGAAAGTCTCCTGCTTCCCTGCGTGTTGAGAAGTGACGATGTAATCCCCCAGAATGTTCACTTTGGCCATCACTGGCCAAGTATCTTACTGTTCATCTTTTCTAAGAAAACAAGTTGTTCCTCTTGAAAGCTTGGGGCTTTAAATATAACAACCACAAAGTGTTTTTAGGTGGCAAATGCTCATCACAAATTATTTTTTTTTTGCCGAGTCCTACTGTGTCTCTTCTTGAAGAACAGGAGGGGGGTGGTTTGCACTGTGGTCCGCCCATCCAGGGCCTGGTCATTTGCACTAAATTAACACTTCCTGGGGAGATTTTTACTAATTCTCTACCAGATGACCCAGTTACTAAGGCTATTCTAAAAAAAAAAAAAAAACAAGCCTCTCATGGGAAATGCAACCCTGCTGGGCTGAAGCAGGAAGAAAAAGTTAAACTCTGTTTAAAATCTGGACCCTTTGACCCGTGAACTCACAGTCCTCTTCCTGCAGGCTTTCTGAAAGCCCTAATGACCGAGGAGTGACTCCCTCTGCAATGCATGAACGCAAGCAGATGGAGGCTGGTTTTCAAGATGCTTGTCCATGATTATGCTATTACCAGAAAGCCAAGAGAAATTCTACTGTGGTGCATAAGGAAGTTCTCATATGATTATGGTCAGTGACTCAACGATTCCTGCCCAAATTATTTAGTTCTTTGAAATAGGATGACTCTGGTAGGGATTTTCGGGCAATTAAAGCTCATTGAAAGCAAGAGAAGGACTAATCTGCAAACACACATATGTGTGCACGAAGACACATGTACGCCTACACATACGCACATCGTGTAGCCATATGTAACTGGGCTTTTTTCTTTTCACTTGCTATTCTTTGCTGTTTTGGAAGCTATGGAATTTCTGGACCAAGTGATGATTTGGCTTCCAACTGGTAAAATGTCTATTGCCTGGGCTTTTTAGAGAAAGAGAAGATCGTACTTGAGATGGTGCACAAAGGACCCAAGTAGGCATTGCCTAAACAAGTTTATGTCTACACAGACAATGGATGCTCTGTCTCCCGGTTATGTTGGCTTCAACATGGAAACCTCCACTTTCTTATCTGGGCCTAACACTGAGCCAGGGGACAATCTGGTCCTCCCTGGGAGAAGTTGGAAGCCCTTGTAGTACAATAATACTCAAGGCTCCCTCTGAATTAAAAAGAAAGGAAGGAAGGAAGGTAGGAAGGAATGAAGAGGAAAATAAAAAGAAAGCAAAAAAGGCTAACCAACTCAGTTTATGTATTTTGTACTTCAGGTCCTGGAAACACTTGTCCCCACATCAGAAGACAGAGGTGCTTACACCAAGATAGCACAAACCACCGAAATGGAAGTCACGTTTCCTCTAAACCAGGTAAGGGGGACATTCTAAGAAAATCACGATGGCATAAAAGGAATTGATCAATATGACTCCATGCAAACTTTAAATTCTGTGAGAAAAATCTACCAATGGTAGAAATACAAAAGAAGAATGGGAAACAAATATTGGAACATCATGGAGAACAATTATTATTGATGATCTGCAAAGAGGTTTAAATGTCTGCAATAAAACATTCCAACAGAAAAATGGATAAATCATATCCATTGGATATGATTTATGGAATAAGAAGGATGTCCAATATAAAATATGTTAAATTTCAGAAATAGCAAATCAATACAAAAGATATATTTTGAGTTGGAAAGACAGATACTAGTCTATAATTGTGATCACTCCCTTCCAGGGGTTTGGGGAAACAGGCACTCTCATATATTATCGATAGATGTGCAAATTAATGTAAGACTTCTGAAGAATAATTTGGCTGTATCTATTGTAAATTAAAATATTCATAGCTCTGAATAATTCCAGCTATTCCAAATTTAGGAATGATCCTATAGAACCTCTTGCACAACTGCAAAAACATGGTATTTAAGTTGCAGGAATTAATGATGAAGAGTTTGAATCAACCCAAGGAACTATTGTTGCACAAAGAAAGTAAATACAATATATTGGGATACTACAGAGCCATTTGTAAAAGATATAGAGCCCCGAACACACATGTGAAAAAGATTTAAGATGAAGCAATAAAGATGCCATTTCTTCTGAAGATGTATTTGCCTGTATTGCAGCTGTCCAACAATTTAGAGGACATGTCCTGGGTGTTGTTGCATTGCTCACCTTGGAGTTGAGAGGAGGGTGGAGGTGAAGATTAAAAGAGAATTTTACTCTCTGCTAAAATGTTCAAGAACATTATTACTCTTATTATTTATTTAGAGCATGGGTGTGAGCAAGGGGAAGGGTAGAAGGAGAGGGAGAGGGAAACTCAAGTAGGCTCCATGCCCAGTGCAGATCCCAATGCAGGGCTCGATCTCATGACCCTGAGATCATGTCCTGAGCCGAAATCCAGAGTTGGACGCCCAACTGACTGAGCCACTTGGGGCCCCCAAGAACATTATTACTCTTTTAATCTGAGAAAAAAAATCATTAAGAAATGAGAAGGTAACAGCACAACTTTTTATGGCCAAATCTGGATGGTCTCTGAGGCATGTGGCGTGTATCAGTAAATGTTCGGCAACCATCTTTGTTCGTTTCTCAGAATTCTGCTGACCTCTAAGAATAGCTGAATATGATGAGAATATGGGGACATTTTGGAGACTCCCTTGTCTTTTTTCTTTCCCCCCAGTTTTTGAAGAGTTGTTTGATTCTGCTCACTGTCGTTGCTGAGTTTATCTGCTGATCTGTTGATCTGACGGAAGCAGAGTCACAGAAACTTAAAAATGAGTGTGGTCGAGGCTCCTGTTTGGTGTTTCGTGAAGTATCAGTCAGTGACTGGTGACACCGGTCAAAGTCCAGCCTAGCACAGAAGACACTGGTCATCCCACCTGGCCTCAGGACACTTGCTGGAGTGAGATCTGCTGAACATGAGACATGAACCCCACACCCGAGGCAGTTCCCCAACAGGCCCTTGACAGCCCACTGCTCTTCACATCTCCTTCTACTTTACTTCAGATCCTGAGCTGCTTCTTTCCTTGACCCAAGAACATTGATTTTTTACTTTCTATAAGAAACTAGGCTATCTGGTCATAATCATCATTTAGACGTCTTCCAGGTAAGGCGTAAATCAATGTTCAGACTTAAGACGCTACTCCTTTCTGGGAAATAGGTGCACAAAACTAAATCAAATGACTTGATGTTGAATCTTAAAATATTTTTAAGGCAAACATATTAATTCTTACCAGTGAAAATGCTGGGATCAATGAACTAAAGGCTGAATGTATTTGTGGACCAGAAGGAAGTCGCTGGGAGGAGAGAGACACTTCTGAAATATTTTTTTTTAAGATTTTATTTATTTATCAGAGAGAGAGAGGGGGAGAGAGCAAGACAGAATGGCAGGCAGAGGCAGAGGGAGAAGCAGGCTCCTCGCCGAGCAAGGAGCCCAATGTGGGACTCAATCCCAGGACGCTGGGATCATGACCTGAGCCGAAGGCAGCTGCCCAACCAACTGAGCCACCCAGGCGTCCCACTTCTGAAATATTTTAAAATACTCAGATGTCATAGAGGCATCTCTGCTTGGGTTTTGTACTGTTTATGTTTCTCACTATGTGCTATGGCTCCTTTAAATATGCACATTTGGCTGATTTTTAAAATTTTATTTTTTGAGTTAATGTACAGAAAAGTAGACCTTTCATTATTTTGGCCAATGAATTTCAGAGTAGTTCTAGATTTAGGTGTACAGATAGTTGTGACCATCACTACCACCAGGATGCAGAATGACTGCACCACTCCCCAAAACTCCCAAGTCACTGATTTGTAGTCACATGTACCGTCACCCCGGCAGCAACTGACTTGCTGTGTGGCATAACTATGTCTTTTTGAGAATGACATATCAGTAGGACCATACAGTGTGTAACCTCTGAGACCGGTTTCTTTTACACAGTTTAATGGCTTAATGACTTTTATATACCTTAATGGCTTTAAGGTTCACCCAAGTTGTGTGTACCAAGTCCGTACCTTTTTATTGTGAGTAGGTATACCATTGTGTGGACACATGAGAGGTTGTTACCTGCTGGAAAACATTTGGGTTGTTTTCAGTTGTTGGCGATTATGAATAGACCTTTGTGTTCATGTTTCTATGTGAAAATAACTTTCGGTTTCTTTAGAATAAATACCCAAGAGTGGGGTTGCTGGATCGTATGGTAAGTGTGTTTGATTTCATAAGAAATTGGATCTTTGGAAATGGTACTGCTTTTTTGAAATTCTGGTTTCCAATTGTTCATTGCTAGAGTCTAGAAATACAACTAATTTTTTGTGTTGATCCTGTATCCTATACTCTTATATAATTCACTTGTCAATTCTAGGAGGCTATTTTTTTTTTTTTTAAGATTCCTTGGAACTTTTTTAAAAAGATCATCATATCATCTGCATTTAGGGACAGTTTTCTTTTTTCCTTTCCAGTCTGTATGTATTTCTTTTTCTTACCTTATTCGATTGACTAGGACTTCCAGTATGATGTTGAATAGGAACAGTAAGAGAATATATCCTTGACTTGTTCCCAGTGTTAGGAGGAAAATATTTGGTCTTTCACCATGAAGTACAATTTTTTAAAAAGATTTTATTTATTTATTTGACAGACAGAGATCACAAGTAGGCAGAGAGGCAGGCAGATGGGGAGGGGGAAGCAGGGTCCCTGCTGAGCAGAGAGCCCAATGCAGGGCTCTATCCCAGGACCCTGAGATCATGACCTGAGCTGAAGGCAGAGGCTTAACCCACTGAGCCACTCAGGTGCCCCTGCCATGGAGTAAGTACAATTTTAGCTAAAGTTGTTTCTGATTGTTTGCTTGGTTTCATTGTTGTCCTTTATCAGGCATTCCCTTCTATTCCTAGTTTATTGAGAGGTTTTTTTTTTTTCCTGTTTAAGTTGTGAATGATTGTTGAATTTTGTCAAATCTTTTTCTCCATCCATTGATATAAATGTGTGGGCTTTTTTTTTTTTTTTAAAGACTTTTAATATAATGGTTACATTGATTGAGTTTCAGCTATTGAGCCAACTTTGCATTCTTGAGGCAAACCACAGTTGGTGGTGGCATTACTCTTTCTCCATATTGCTGTACTTGACTTGCTAATATTTTGCCCCCTTTTCATCAGGGATAGGGTCGTTTTCTTTTCCTGTATTGTTTTTGTCTTGTTTGGGTGTCAGGGCAGTGCTGGCCTACTGGATTGTTTCTGGGTTTGGCTGTTACAAATAGTCCTTTTATGAAATGTTTTCGTGTGTGTGTTTGGGGGCATAGATGTATGGATTTCTATTGGGCATATAATTAGACTGTCATTGCTGCTTCCTAGGATCAATCTTACTATTCTAATCATAGTAACAACAAGGAGAAAGAGAAGAAAAGAAAAGAAAGACCTGATCTGACACAAAAGAGTGCATATTGTATTATTTAAAGTTAGAAGCAGTACAAATTGTGTGTGGCGGTAGAGGTCAGGATGGTATTAACCTTTGGAGAGGAGGGTGTTCATGATATTCTATTTGTTGGTCTAATGGTGTTTGCATCGATGAGGTTTTGCTTTGTGACAAGTCATTGGGCCGTACACTTGTGGTCTGTGTGCTTTTTATGTCTCAAGTTTTCACATTTGTCAAGTAAAAAACATAGTGGTACCTACTTCATTGCTGTGTCCTGACGGTTAAATAAGAAAATGTTTGTAAAGCACTAAGACTAATGACAACCATACAGAAAGGAACCTTTTTTATATTATTGTTATCTTTATTCAGCAGACTTTATGGTACCAAACTGGGAGAAAAATCACTGAAACACACAAACTTAAGCTCTCTTCTGGAACACTCAATCCATGACATAGGCAAACCCATGTGCTGTGGGATGTCAGCACTTTGGTTTTAGGGAGAATGACTTCACTTCAGTGGAGCTGAAGAAAACACTGTGTCCTGCAGGACAGTATTTTTCACAATGTTCCTTGAACGGGTGTTCCATGGTCAAAAAACAGGAAGGCATGTCTATTGTAGTCACGCTGCGTTAACTTGCTAGGGCTGCTATAGCAAGTTCCACAAACTGGGTAGATTGAACAACTGACTTATTGTCTGTCTCAAGCGTTCTGGAGGCTGGAAGTGTAAGATCAAGGTGTCTCTGATACTTGTTTCCTTTCAGGGCTGTGAGGAAAGTACACATCCGAGGCCTCCCTCTGGCTTGCAGATGGCCCTCTTCACATGCCCTCGGCGTTCTGCCTTCGTGGGTGTCTGTGTCCACATTCCTCCTTTGCATAAGCACAGCAGCCATGTAGGTTAGGACCCATTCCGATGACCTCATCTTAACTAATTACACCTGTGATGACCCTATTGGCAAAACAGGTCACATTCTGAGGTCCTGGGAGTAAGAATTTCAACACGTAACTTTGGGAGCAGGATATAATTCAACCCTCATTCACTCTCAGCCCAGATTCCCAGTGCATGGATTCACAAAGTAAAATGGAAAAACTCTGTCCTAAAGAAACTCAATCATTCCACCAGAGGTGGCCGGTCCTTTCGGTACCCAGCCAGTATGTGTTCCACCTTTCTTCCTTTAGACGAGAAGCACACCTTTGTCCGGGAGGCTAATATGCTCACAAGTACACACTCCCATTGGTTGGAGGTGAACATATGATCCAGTTCTGACCTACACGATTTTTAAAAAAAGATTTATTTATCATTTTTTCCATTTTTTAATTTATCATTTCGTTTTTCATTTTTATCATATTTATCATTTATTTGTCATTGCTCTGTTCCACGAGACCAAATGTGATGTCCTGGAGACAACTTACACAGAGCTCTCTGCACGTCTCTTAGGGTATATGTTCTCTGCAGAGATTGATTTAAATGGAAAGGAACTGTTCATCTTATTCCTAATAATTATCAGAGAATAATAAGTCATCTCATTCCTAATACTTTCTCTAATGAAGTCACCAAAACTAACTGACTTGTTCAGTGTCAGATGGATACAGAGCTCACCCCAGTCACCGGTACCCCAGCGTGGGGCTGGTTTGCATTACGTCACTTCCTGGAATCTCAGGATCCGTATTTATAAAATAAAGGAAGAAAATTGGCCCCGATCCCCCATAGGGATAATGTGAATATAACACTCCATGACACATGAAAAGTTAGTAAAACTCTTAAAAAGAATACAAATGTAATGGATCATTTTCCCTATCTTTACAAGCCTTTATTTCCAGGAGAAAATCAATAAATATCTTGTGACTTGAATTGATATGATTTCTCTTGGATGGACGAGTAAATTTAGTAAAATATGTTAGTTTTTGATTGAAAAATATTGATTGAAATTCTATCACGTGGTAAAGGATATAACGGTCAACAGAACAGAGGAAGGCCTTGACCTCATGGGCCTTATGACCCAGACATGGAGATCGGCGTGGGTCAATAAATTGAACCAACAATGAATTAATCATCATTGTGGGAAATCACAAATTACATCTTATAGTACTGTGTCCCTGACTGGCACGCAGGCCGCTGTCCCCCCAAGGGGCCCAGAGCTCCTTGTTGATAACAGCTTGAAGATATTGAAAATTGCATAGAAAAGCAATGACAGGCTATCTAAAATGTGCCATTTCAATTTAGAAAACATGCTTCCCTTGTCAGAAAGGATCTGTACATTCTTAGAGCTATTCTTCAAAAATTAACATTTTCTTAATGTAGGTTTGCTCTGGGTCGACTTTTGCGGCACTTTATTTCCTCCGTATTCTGTAAGTTTCTCATGATCTTTTGAGATGTGCATTTCCTGATTGAAAACTCTGATGTTTCCTCGATTTGCTGAAAGTTCAGTGTTTTTGTGTTTCTTTTCTTTTTTTTTCTCATTCTGAAGGACTTGAAATGTATGTGATCAGGGTGATGGGATTTAAGAATTTAATGAATTGCAGAAGTGTTCTATTAAGGGATAGAGATCATTCTTACAAACCATGAATTAATTTTTATGAATGAGGTCCAAAGAGCTTAAGTAAAACACAGCTAATATTTCATGAGTAATTCCAACCCCCTTTAATAGTACAAATCTCTGGTGTGTAATATTTAGGTAATGATTATCATAAAATAGACATCTTTGGAGGGCACTTATGTGTTCTCAATACTTCTTTATGAGGGACTCGGAAGGAGGCTGTCATCACATCTGACAGTGTATTTGTCTCCCCTAATATTCGTGCTATTCTGATGGAAGGGCGGTTATCTTACCATATACGCGTGTATTTTTGGAAGCACTGAATACTGATTCATGCCACCAAGCTTGTTCAGACATGAAAGGTGGCTCGACTCAGCTCGCAGGCATCGACCGTTTTGAGGCACGCAGAGTTGGTGGAAACAACACTGCGTCTGCAGAGGAAAGAGCCCTGGGGGCAGGCGCCAGCGAGGCAGAGGGAGGAAACTCAAGGAGCTGGTGGGAAGGGGGGTTGAGCCACCCAGGGCCTGTGTCAGAAGTGACAGTGCATCAGCAGACCAAGCTGAGGACCTGGGCTGTGATTTTTAAAGCGAACTGGAATGGGCTGAGGAAGGCCCCCAGGAAAGACAGTGAGCTACCTATGCTCACGTGTACTTTTTTCTCTTTACTCTTGTTTTCGGACTCCTTTTTAACATAGAGGATACGATGTTTCCTGTCATTGCTATAATGTTTTCAGGGTTGGCAATCCTTTCAGAGTCTTTTTATGGGAGCCTCCTACTATTCTGAAGGGAAAAGAATAGGCTATTCGTTCTCCTTTATGGGATTGAGAACTAAGACTCAGAATGTGACCCAGTGAGTACAGCATGAAACTGTAACCCAGAGCTTTAAAACAGGCCTCCCAAAGCCAATCTGTCATCCAATGATAGGACCATGTCTGGTACATCCCCTCTTGAGCCCTAGGCTTTGTGGCTCCCAACTCAGCTTCCATGTTTGAAAGCCTGAGGAGTCTGACCATAAAAGTTATTGGCCATCTCGTGGTTCAGAACCATTCTAGTTTCTGCTGATGAACCTACTAAGTATGGAAAAATGAGAGTGAAAGGAAATAAATGAGTGAATTTGGGTTTTGTTTTGTGTTTTGCATTATATAATTCAGGAAAGAAGGCATAGAGCATCTGGAAAACAAAATAGTTGATTTCCCAGTCTCTGTCATAGTTAGGAGTAGCTTTGGAACAGGGTACTGGGCCAATGAGATTCAGCAGTAAGCTTCTGGGGACAACCACCCTTTTCTGGGAAACAGAGACAGAAAGAGAAACAGAAACAAAAAAGAAAGGCCTTCCTTCCTCACGGTTTGGGTTTGATGGCTGGAGGAGCAGCAGCCATCTTGCGATTCTGAAGCAGCAGACCTAAGAAAAGGCCAGGGAAGTTAGAGTTACAGTGGGTTACTCTGTATCAGAGATTCTTAACTGGCATATATGTACAGATTTGTTTTGAAAGCATCTATATTTTTGATGATATGTCAGTTAAGAAGGAAGAAATACCACATAAACTGCCTACATTTCAAAAAGGCACTTAAAGGACTTTTCTTAACTCCAAAAAACTGCTCAAAACTCAACTCTTTTTTTTCTTCTGCTTCAGATTCAAACTGATTTAAAAATTTAGAAGTTGCTGCATGACTGCCTTGTTATCATTGGATGGTATTATGCCTCATGCAGTGCTTGACCAAAAAGCACGTCTGTTCCTGAAGATGGGAGCTTTCTGTCCTAGGGTCACCCAGATGAAATCATGCATTTTTCATTCCTTGTGTATATTACAAACCTGTATGTGCTCTCTTGGGTAACCTGAGTTTGCCCGGAGTCCCTGAGCCTGGAGATACAGATCCCGCCGGCAGGGAAGGCTTGGCTTCATAGACCAGTGCCCTGGAGATGCACAGCGTGGCAGGTCTCTCTTGCCTGAAGTCCCAACTCTCTGTTTCTAGGGGTGTGGGGGGTGTTCCACAGTGGATCTGGAGCAGTCCTTTTGGCCCCTTCCACTTCACCTCTGCTTGGTTGTAATCATGTATTTGTCCGTGATGTAATAGAGCTCTGCCTGCTGCATGCTCCCGACCCCGGAGAGGAGCCCCTGATGTTGTGCACCAGGTCGGGGGCTGCCTCCTGAGATCTAAGGATAGTCTCCTCTGTCTCCCCGGTTCCTCACCTGCGCCGCACTCCATGGAGTCTGGGGGCGAGACCGGGCTGACTTCCAAGCCCAAGCGGGGCAATATCCTTTGCCATCTCTACTCCAATGCCAAGTCTAGACCCACGCTGGGAGCTACTTGGCATTTAAAAACAATAAATGTATGCAAATAATAAACAGTACAGGAGATTTAGAATGATTCTTAAGGCCATGGTATAAAATGACTACTACAACAGGTTGTTCTGCCCCCAGGAGCTCGGCTCCCGTTTTTCCTTCTCTCAAGCACCCACCGCGGCTGTGGGCGGGGCAGACGGGGCCCCTCCCGTCCTGGGGGCGGGGCCGGGGCAGCCTAGGTCCATCAGGTGGACCCTACAGCCCTTACACAGGGTGGATGAGAGCATCCTCCAGAGGTGGAAGTTCAGCAGAGAGGCCCCAGAGAAGTCAGGGAGGACCTTGGCTAGAGTCGCCGCTGCTGAGGGAAGTTGCTGGGGGACGGTGGTGCCTTCTCCAGCCCCCGCCGCGCGTGGCTGTTCCACGTGGAACCGTGGCTCACTCCCTGCCCGGCGAGGTGGGCACACGGAGCGGATCGTTTCTAGCATCCCCTCCCCACGTGACCGATGTTCCTCTGCTGCGATCATACAACAAAACTTCGAACCATGGTTTCCTGGGTTTGCGCTTTAGTTTAGGAACAAGCACCCAACGATGTAGAAAAGACGCTTCGTTGGCCTGTTCAGTTTCGGTGGAACAGCTCACGGGCGCGCTGCAGCCTGCGCTTCCCAGATACAAATGCTACGCGGGGGGCTTGCACTGCTTCGCGGTTAGAGGTGTCAGTCCCTTTCTCCAGCTCTGAGTGTTCCCGCTGAGTGACAGAAGTGAACTATCTCAGACATTCTCGTGGTGGGTGTCAACCAAGGCTCCTGTTTGAAACCCTGCAACAGTCAGGAACTTAGGGCCTGGGGCCACCGGGCTATGTCGGAAGTGAGCTCCAACAGTCCCAAATTCTCTCGAACCTCCTGGCTGGTACTTGTCCTAAGCGCGCCAGAGCTATGTAACCGGGGGTTCTCAGATACCTTGTTTGTTAAAGGATAACGAATACAAGGGATAAAATGCGCTAATTCGAAGCTTATGCGTTTTACTGAAACGCCACAGTCACTACAGCCATCACTTCTCACTTGTGGAACAGAAGATATTTTCCTGGGAGGAACATTCCCATCGCTGACATTGTTTAGCTTTGCCAGCGCAGGGCGATAACCAAAAGCAGACTTTGGGTTGGTTTTATTATTGTTTTCACATTCGCTAGAGATAGTGTAGCTCCTCCTCTCTGCAGGGGGTGGGGGGCAGGGGGACACAGCCTGCCACCTCGCCCTAGGCCTGCCCCAGCTGCTGAGGCAACCCCCCCCAACTCCTGCCGCCCCTGCCCCCCTTCAGGGCAGCTAGCCTGAGGTCAAGGCCGTGGGAGCAAGGGGAGAGAGAAAGAAGTATGGTTTCCCTAGGATTTTGCTGGGCGTCTGAAACATCAGTGCTGTCTTGGGGCCTGTCCTCCTTGTTGGTTAAGCAACATGAAGTCAGCACGTTTAGATCCTCTCTGCCCAGACGGTCATCGAGGGGACCAGGCATGCTGCGCCTTCCTCTTGCCCTCCTGCTCAGCTCCCTTGGCTCCTGTCTGTCCTGCTGGTGCCTGTGGGTCAGCACTATCGACAAAGCACCAGGCTCTCTTGCCCTCTGGCTCCCAGCGGGGCTGAGCGTGGGAGCACCAGTGTGATTCCGGAAGGTGAGAGGAGGGGTGGCAGGCCATTGCCTCCCTCAGGCCTCGGGGCGCTGCAAGGCTGCCTGTGCTCAGGCCCTAGCGCCTGCCCCAGAGGCCCCTCCCATCTGGGTCCTGCCAAGCTCTGCTGACACCGCCCCCTCCCCTCTTTCTTCCAGCTTGGGGTGGTAACGGTCTGCATTTTGTAGGGGGGTGGGTGTTTCATTATCCCTGGAGGTCACCCCTCACTCGACCCACACCTGCCAAACAATTCCTCCATTAAATGTGCTTGACCCACATCTTCGTTATCTGTTGCTGGAACCTTGCCGGATACTTGTTTCTATGATCTTTTATCACATTCAAAGACCCCAAGTAGGGTGTGCCTGGGTGGCACAGCCGGTTAAGTGTCTGACTCTTGGTTTTGTTCAGGTCATGATCCCAGGGTCCTGAGATCAAGTCTTGAGGGGGGCTCAGCGAAGAGTCTGCTTAGATTCTCTCTTCCTCTCTGTCCCCACCTGCCCCCACCCCGCCCCGCCATGCTTTCTTTCTCTCCAATAAATAAATAAATCTTGGGAGAAGACTCTAATTAGAATACTAATGTTTTTCTAAGTCTTTGTGAATTTCAATATGCCGTCGAATTCCTTGAGGATTTTAGGTTTTCTCTGACTTTTATTCTAAATTCCCTCTGACAGTTGATACCCCAATTCTGCTTATAGGATCTATCTCCCACCATTTCTGAAATGACCCTCTTCTGTGGTCTGCTTCTACGGGTTCAAGGAACATGAAGGGGCTAAATGGATAAGACACTTAGAAAATGCTAGAGTTCTTCTGTTTTCTTCCAAATAGAAACAGCTCTTCTGTTGCTGCTTTTCTCCACTCTTTATAGACCTTCTCCTGGGAGCCCCAGTCTTGCCCCAGAAGGAGGTTGGGCACTGAACCAAACTGTGGGCAGAGCTGGGTGCCAGGGTCCAGAGCTAGGGAGAGTCTCAGCCTCTTAAAAGCATCTTTTTTGTCTTACTGTTAGCCAAACCCTTGGCTGCATGACTCGGTAGATGTGAATAGTACTTTTCACTTTCCTCTGCTGGAGTTTGGTCCTTCTTAGACAGCCAGAGAATGACACCCAGAACTATGAGCCTTTTGAAAACTCTGCCAGTTTGCTGGGGTCATCATATCAAAGTACTGTGCAAGGGGTGGGGGGACTTACAGAACAAACATTGTTCCCCCACGGTTATGGAGGCTGGAAGGCTAGGGTGTCAACGTGGCCTGGTTCTTGGTGAGGGTTTTCTTCTTGGCTTGCTGAAGGCCATCTTCTTGCTGTGTCCTTATGCGGTTCTCTCTTCTTACAACGGCACTAAACCCATTCCTGAGAAGCCCTTATAATTACCTTCCAAAGGCCTTTGAATACCATCCCATTGGGGATGAGGGCCTCCCCTATAAATTATGAGGGGGCACAAACATTCAGACCCCAGCGTGGAAGCTGGAAGTCTAAGGACATGGTGCTGGCAGGGTCGGGCTTCACCTGAAGCCTCTCTCCTTGCCTCCAGATGTGTGTCTGCCTTCTGTCGGTCCTCACAGAGCCTTTTCTCCGTGTGTACACACATGGGTTTAGCCCTTGCTGTTATGTGGGATGTGGGCTTGAGACCTTATATTTGCTCCCAGAAAACTAGGACGGGGGGCAGGGGCGCACTAGGGGCCTGGGTGGGGAGCATGCCCAGCTTGTAGCAATGAAAATAACTAACATGGGTTCTACCAGGGGCTAGGCTGGCCTTCTGTCTGGCCAAACCTTTTCGGCTGAAATGGATAAGTATCTGTTACGAGCTTCCCCCGTCCACAGACTTCCCCTGCTACTCGCTGATTGTCAGGAACATGGAAATCCTCCTCGCCGTTCTCCTGGTCCCCGTGTCCCACTCTTTTCTTAGGTCAGTCTCCGCTGCCCTGATTTGCCCCAATTCTGCCACTACATTTCCTGCTAGGTAGTGTCTGCTAGCCATAATTTCAGTTATCAGTGTATTTTGGTTTAAAGAGGCAATTTCCCTTACTAGTCAGGTGAGCAGTTTCAATAGCAAATTAAGAGGGAATTCAATTGGGTTCGTTACACTAAGGCAGATAATATGGTCTATATGAGAGGTTTTTCAAAACTGCATTTTGGCAGCAAGTTTTTTTTTTTTTTTTTTTCTAAAAGAAATTTGACTTGGAACTTCACGGTAGCAAACAGAAAGTAGGAGCCGTCCCGAACACCCTTCCTGTTTCCTTTCCAGATCGGGGCTGGGCGGGGGTGGGAGGAGTGACAAGCGAGGAATCAGGCTTTGAGGGCGCTCTGGTGAACACAGGCTTCCATTGAAAGGCACTAGAAGTCCCTTCTCCAAGGTGGTTATTAATGTTCGTGCAGCAGATTGGCTGGTATGGGACACACTGATTAAGGGTAACGAGAGGTCGTTCTTGGAGAGATGGATAATAATCCATCATTGAATAGGATGATGGGGTTAAGAGCATTCTTGGTAAGGTTGGGTCTACAAAGTAATAAGCTGTCAAAGTGGAACAGATTTAGTAGGGGCAAGTGGAAGGCGTCTCATCGTGCCCGGGTTATATTGGGAAAGTCAAGTGGGGCATTGAGACGATTTTTCCCTTTTATAGGCTACAAACACAAAGAAGTTTTGGAGTCCAAATAATTAATCCCCCTACGCTAAAAAAGTAAATAATTTATTGGCAAAGGAAAAACATTCATGATGACTTTTATCCCCAGGTCGAACAGTACGGATTTAAAAATGCTAGATTGTTAAAAGGCTTATTTCTGGAGTGACAGTCATAGGCACTTTCAATGACATTTTGTATTATTAGTGTATGTTTTTAGAACTGTTAATTTTTTTTTTTTTTGATTAATAGACTTTATCTTTAGAGACATTTTGGGTCTCCAGGGAAATGGAGCAGGAAGTATAGAATTCTCATGTGTCCCCTCTTGTGCTCTTCCCCTGCTCAGTCTGTTTTCCTGGTTCCTAACATCTCGCATTCACACGGTCCGTTACAGCTGATAAGCCAATACTGACCCACCGTTACAACCCCACGGCTACACGAGGCTTCCCTCTTCATGTTGTATCTTCTCTGGGTTCAGGCGAATGTATCACTACACATACCCACCATTTCAGCCTTCTACAGAATAGTTCCCCTGCCCTAGAGAACCCTGTATTTCACCTCTTTCTCCTTCACCCCACACCCCGAGCCCTGGGAAACACGTCTTTGTGCGGTCTCCACAGTTTTGCCCTTCTCAGAACGCTATGTAGTTGGAATCATACACCGCCTTTCCAGATTGGTTTGTTTCCTGTAGCAATATGCACTGAAGTGTTCCTTCGTGGTTTTTGGAGGCTTGATAGCTCATTTCTTTGTATCGCTGAATAATATTTCATTATCCGAGCAGCTTGTTTATCCATTCATGTACTGAAGGACATTTGCTTGCTTCCACGTTTTGGCAATTATGAATAAAGCTGCTATTCATGTTGAGGTCTTTGTGCGGACATAAGCTTTCAAATCATTTTGGAAAATACCAGCGGGCACACATACTGGATTATATGGTAAGAATGTGTTCAGTTTTGTAAGAAACTGCCAAACAGTTTCCCAAAGTGGTCATTAATTTTTTTTTTAACTTTTTTGTTTTCATACAGCTTTGGATTGTCTGGTGCTGGTAACACGTATGAGTCCTCGATTGGTTCTCTGGCCTGTATTTTGCTTTTTAAAAAAGAGACCTTAAGAATACATCTATTTTTAATTTTTATTTTTTTATAACAAGAAAGAGTCAAATACAAGAATTAATTTTTCCACGTAGGCTAGTGTCTCAGAGGCATTAAATAATTTTTTCCTCAAGAGGTGTTAAATAAATTTAAAGTTAATTTTAAATTTTAAATTTTTAGCACAGTGTTTCAAAAGTGCTTTCCGGGTTGCTTGTAAGCACTTCTGCTTGTATCTTTTCGTTTTGCTCTACATACTTAGCTCAGGAAAGACCCCAACAGTAAATTTTTCCAGTGATTTGTGTTTAATACGATTGTCAAAGCTAAGCCCACTGAGTTACAGTTTGGCGGCTGAAGCTGAGTCTAGACCTCAGGCCTCCAGCTTTGTACTTTGATACTGTATCAGCTAAACTCCCTGGCTTTCCAAAAAGTAAGATATCAAAGGTATGTATATTTTGTTGCAATGCCCAAGTCCAGATCAGAGTGAAGTTCCCTTACAGCCTGATAAAGTGTTATCAACCAGAGAAAAACAGAACCACCAGGAAATTTGAATGATGAGATTAGCCGCACATCTGAGGCCATTTCTACCGATTAGCTGTCTTTGAAAACTGTTTTAATGATCGGGAATCACCTTTCCTTGATCAGTGAAAGTGATTTCTGCTCTCCTGCCAGGAGGTGCCTGCGAGCCCTCAGGGGACCGGCAGACGCCAGGACTCTGCAATTAATGAACTGTGATCCTACCAAGCAAGGAAGGGGGGAAACCTTTTCGCTGCCTGGTGATGTATTAACTTTTGGAGGGACCCAGGGATGTAAAGATTGCTCTTTGCTAGAAATAGTTAACATATCTAGGGGAAAAAATACCTCATTTTTTCATGGAAAGTTCAGTCCTGGTGGTGATAACATAGTAAAAAATAATTGAGCCATTTGTTCAATCCAGGAAAAATAAAATAAAAAAAAATCAATTGTCTATCATCAGGTCTAATGAGCTAATTTAGTGAAAGGCTAGAATATATCTAAAGGAGCCAAAGGCTTAGGACTTTTCAAGTGTCTGAGTCCTGGAGATGTAACCCTGAGATACACAACAAGCCAGAACAAGTCATCGGGGATGACTTCAACATCTGGAAGGTGAAGCTGGATTAAATCCTCTGTTTTTGAGTCTTTTGTTGCAAAGATTCAGATACTCCGTGCATTTCAGGTTTCCTGGAATGTCAGTGGCGGAGAGGTGGCGGGGAGGCGGTTCGGGGGGCTGGGTGCTCTCTGTGGGAGCCTGGTCCCTGGAGAGACAGGGCCCCTTCCTCGGGGGCCTGCCCCACGGGAGCCAGCCTGGCAGGGTCCCCCCGGGGGAGCACGGACGCCCTCTCAATTCTGTGGAAGAATCCGTGATTGTGTTCTGGAAAGTGGATCTTAGCGCCTGTCCGGGGACAGGACTGCATAATTGTTTCCCCAGAAGGTCTGGAGGGAAGCCCCCTGCAATCACCGGTCAGGCTGCAGCTTTTCGGTGCCTTTCACTTCTGTTTCGGGGAGGCAAGTGCGCGCGCTTTGATCAAGTGTCAAGTGTATGGGGTAAATCTCTCTCACGAGCAGCCCCTTTTATGTACTTTTCAGGCAGCCCGTGGGGTGGAGAGCGGAGGTGGCCGAGCATTTTTTGTTCAAAGTGGCACCTCTAGCTGCAGCTCATTAAGTCGGGGTTCACACACGCTTCGCACAAAGGGAAAGCCTCGCAGGTTCCCGTCTCCTTTGATACAGATTTTGCCACCATTGTTCCCGGTATCGCCTGAGCGAGCTGATTTCCATATGTATAGAGCCGCGCTCCGCTTTCTCCTGCCTGTTCAACTGTCACCTGATGTATTTTTAGAAATCCACACTCTGAAGAAGACAGAAGATGAGGCAGGAAACCTGACAGTGGCAACACGGGAACACGCCGCCACTTGAAGAATGTTAATTAAAAGATACCTCCTCCCTGCTCGTTTTAATTGCCGAGCAACTCTGGATCTCCCCCCGCCCGCGACGCAGAATTTACTGCGGACAAACTGCGTTCGCGCATCCCCTGTTTTCTGTCGCCGGCGGTGCGCGTCGGAGGGAGGCCCGGGCTTCCCGCGCGCGGGGCCGGGGGAAGGGAGGCCACCCGCGCGGTCTGACGGACCGGCCGCCCCCGGCCGCCCCCGGACGCCCCCGGACGCCGAGCGTGTGGTTGTCGGAGAAACGCACGGAACGGGTCCTTAGATATGTCATAATTAGGCATTGCTGGTACGTGCCAAAGGTTTCGAGCTTCATCAGAAAGTTCCTCTGTCAGGCGCTTCCGCGGGCGGCGCGGGGCAAACCCCACAAAGGCGGCCGCGACGCTCGCTGCGCGCGGTAACAAAGGGAAGACAAAGCGCACGGATCCCGCCTTGGGTTTCGGTGCGGGCGCGAGCTTTTTTCTTTTCTTTTTTTTTTTTCTCTAAACCACGTGACTCCAGCGGGAGAGAGGGAATTAGAAAGCCCAGGTCTCCCATGAAGCTCGGAGCCCCTTCTTGATCCTCGGGTTTCCTGGCGTCTGAGTCACGCCGCGGCCAGGTGCTGACTCAGGCTGCGGCGCTGGGAACCTGGTGTCCTGCGTCCGGCGCAGCCTTTCCCAGGAGGAGCCCGGCTCCCCGGGGGCACGCCTGTCCCCTCCCTCCGTCTCCTCGCCCCCGCCTCGCCGGGAGTTTCACAGAGGACCCCCCCCCCCCCGGGCGTGTCCCTCGGCAGCGGGGACAGGGGCCGCGGCGCGGGGGGCACAGGAGCGCGCGGCCTCCACGGCTGTTGGGACCGAGCGCGCCGTGTTTTTCCGGCCGCGGCGGCCGGCGGCGCGGGGGAAGCCGTGCGCCGCGGCTATCTTGGCCGGCCACGCGCTCTCGGGCTCTGCGGGGAGCGCCGGGCCGGCCCCGCGAACGTTCCGAGCAAAGCTGTGAAAACAAACGGGCCGATTAGTTGGACAGGCTCCGCGGGTCGGGAGGGCTCGCTGCCCCCGCGGCCCTGGCTTCGCGGCCCTTCCCGTTGCTGTATCGGGCCGGCGCTGATCCATGCGCACCGCGCCGGCCGCGCTCTACTCCCCCTCCCCCTCCCCCTCCTCCCCTCCCCCTCCTCCCCTTCTCCTCCGCCTCCTCCTCCTCCTCCCTTTCTCCCCTTCCTCCTCCTCAGACAGGCTCTACTACGCAGAATCTCTCACCTCCAGCCCTGAAACGAACACATTTTGAAATTTAAAAAAAAAAAAAAAAAATCTTTAAACACAATATATAATTTATGTATTTATTTTTACATAAGGGCAACTTTCATTCTTCTTCTTCTTAAAAGGGATGCATGTTCACTCCAGAGGCATTAGAGAGTGCAGATACACAACAGAAATCCTCTTAGAGGTCTGCATCTGTTGTGCCTGACTTGGGGGTTATCCCACAGGTCCCAGTGTTGCTCATGGTCTCTGTTAGGTATTTAAACTAAAATTCTTCTGACTTGTCCCATGCCAGATAGGGGCCATCCATTTCTTTCTTTCTTTTACATTGTAGTTTAGTATCTGTCAATACCCCTGAAGTTCCAAGCCTTTGGGAGGAGCTCTTCAAATTGACTTTTTTTTTTTTTTTTTCCTTCCTCTGGTTTGAAGTGAGAGCCAACCTGGGATAAGAGAATTTGGGCGTCCCTTTTGAGGTGAAATCAGAGTGAATTAAAAAGAGTGATTACACCCTTCTCTAATCAAAGGCTTCAGAGATCATGTTTCTTTTTAAAAAAGAAACATCAAGGAATAGGCTTAGAAAATTACTTTCATATTTTCTTGAGCATTCAGAACTACAGCACATTTTTAAGAGTTGTCATTTGTTCCTAACTATCAGACTCTAGTATCAGTTTTTTGCCTGTCCTTCAGTGTAGCAGAAAGGATTGAGCTTGCCCTTGCTTTGTTGTGAACAAGCAGCCGCTGTCAAATGACTAATGCTCTTGGAATCTCACTCATTTATTCTTCTTCTGTTGCTATGGGCCCTACTTCTCTTTTGTGGCATGTAACAATATAGCAATGTATCTAAAGTTTTGCCCCAACCAAAAGGGACATAGTCATAACATCATGATTTTGCTTGAAATAGTAATTGTAAAATGATTAAATATACCAATCAACATGTCCACCATATACACTTGGGTAGGTCGTGCACTGCACAACACCAAGAGATCCATTCTTATTTTAATTTATCTGAACAAGTTTAAAAACAAGTGTCTGTTTATGTGTGTGTTTGTAATTAGTCATATGGACTAATTACGCTGAAATAGTGTTACAACAGCAAAAGAAAAGACATTCAAATTCACATAGCAAGTGTTTATTCAAACATCTCACAATGATTAGGGGCAAGTACTACTCTTTCACAAAACTTAAAAATAAGAACAACTTATTTGAAATTATTTAATTAATTGGCATTCACAGTATTTCATGTTGAAATCCTCCTCTGCATTATATTAAAATAGATAGTCCATTTCTTCCAAAAAGAAAAAAAAGTATCATTGGTTGTTAAAATTTTAGACTGATAAACAGCTTTTCAAAATAAATATTTCCTGTCTATTTCCAAGAATTCGATTGGCTCAACTCTTTACACATGCCAGTCCTGGTACTTTAATTTGGTGAATAATAGAGAATAAAAAATACATTTTTCTCAGAAATTAAATGTGTGTGTGTTGCTTGACCTGAGACATTTAAAATCACCGGAGGCCAGAGTCAATTAGTAGCGCCAGAGTTCTCTCATTTTTGCTCTCTTTCTCTCTGTCTCTCTCTCTCTTTTGGCTTCCTTTTTACTGGTTCGTGCCCAATTTAATTAGAAAATAATACAATTACACTATTAATTTTATCTGGCAAGCTCCATTACTACTGTAATACTGGCATTGTGGAAAGTGGGATTGCATTTTGTTTTGATTTTCTAGAGAGGCTAAGGGTTCTTATGGTCTAAAAACTATATTACTCTTTTGATTGTGTTCTAACCATAAATTATTTTGAAAATTATTGTTATTTCAGAATAATCAAATTTTTGAAGACTACTTGAGTTGAAGACTGACATGTTCTCATGTCCTAAGCAACTGCAAAGACTTTAAAGTGAAAATAGAATATGACCTTTTGATTTCTCATTTTACATTACTCTATTTATGGGCCAAATTTTAAAGGTAAGCATTTAAAATATAAAGTTAATTTTCTCAATTTCATAATATTTCCTTGGAAATTCCGCAAAGGACCACAGATAACATTTTAACACCACTGCACTTTATTGAAAGATACTTGATGCCAGACTTGCAAAGATGAAGATAAAACTTAAATATATATGTGAGTTAAAAGGATCCATGTTAGATCCAATATGAGTTAATTGCTACCATTAGAATTGTGTCACTGAAACTGACTCAATGCCTCACTTTGACTAAACTTTGCTTTCTTTTTTGCAATCCTGATTTCTCCTCAGCTCACCCCTTACTCTTTCTGAAATCTAGACCAAAAATTGCCTTAACACAGAAAAGTAAAAATCTCCTTTACTTCTTTCTTTTAACCTCATGGGTTCTGCATGTCTACTGAATAAGCATATGTCGATGCCCTCAGATAATAAGATAATATAATAAATGAATAACAGTGGAGTAACCATAGAATACACACATCATATGTGTTAACAAAGTAACTTTAACACCTACTGTATAATTAAGTGTAGCTTTTCATTAAGGTTGCCATTAAGAGCATTAATACTTATGCACCTGATAAATACGAGAAATAAGTATTAAGTCTACTTACAGAGGAGGCATGGGGTGCCGTGGTATTTGACAAAACAAAGCCGAACATTGACTGCTTAAGCATAGTTTCTTTTTATGAGGCAGAGGATGTGTGTGAGGCTTAATTGTATATAAAACTTTGCAAGTGAACTTTTATTGCCTTTCGACAAAAGCCACAAAACACGAACTTCTAAAATCTAGGTATAAACTTTCCTAAGCCAATAATGTGATTATGTGTTCCGATGGATGCAGAATTTAGATCTGGATTTTTTCATACTAGTCTTTTAATTGCTCTTATTTTTATTATCCCTTAAAGCTAGAGTTCAGGTAAAACAGAGACATAGAATGTTTGCCATCTTCTGGTAATCTTTTCAATAAGATTTGAGACATTTGTAAGGGAGTAGGATTTAGGGTTCCTGGACAACAGACTGTTGTCATTGGTTCGATTTTTGGTCACCGTTGCTGGCCCGTGGCACCAGCCTTTCCTGTATATGGTACAGCCCAGCTTGCCTGGATTTAATGATTGGAGCAGATAACATGTATATTTCTACAGAATGCTCATAATTATCTATTTTTCTTGGCAAAAGTCATATGACTTTTGAATGTATCACATTCACAAATGTTATATGTTCTGCAAAATGCAATTCATTATTTTCATATACATTTAGTGTATAGTGATTAGTTTTACAAAGTAACTCCCTACACTGGGGCTAGGTGTGCTAATCTCTGGTTATCCCGTCGGGTTATTTTACACAGAAGAGTCCTGCTTTGTATTGCATTTTACCTGTTCATGGCAACACCTGAAAGTCAGCTCAATGCCAATTTCGTGGCCTTCACATAGTGTAAATAAGGTTTAGAGCGCGTTTAAAAGTAATTGTCTTACCTGACAGTAGTGATGCCTTAATGATGTTGGAAGAGTCAGGACTTGCAAGCGGCTAACCTTTTTGCGCTCTGAGTTGATTTTCCCCATGCATTAAATAAAAATAGCAGGAATGTTGGGAAAATTCTTGGATTGGCCTAATAAAAGTGTTTAATTTAAAAGGTATTCTTTTTAGTTCTCAGTAAAGTATTAGGTAAATTGTGCAGGAATTTTTGTTTGGCCTGGCTTATTTATTTTATTTTTTACAGAAATGGAGTTCGTAAACATAATGAGACATATATTAGATTTTTGACATATATTTATGACATATATTATGTCATAAATGACATATACATATATATGACATATATTTTTGACATATATTAGATTTAGATATAATCCGATTTTTGGTGGTGGTTGTGTCAGGTATTAACGTATCTGGTGCAAATGTAGATGCCATAGAAGACGTTTCTCAAGTCAAAGTAGACTGAGATGTACTTAGAATCAATTTTATTTTTAAAATTTGATATTCTTCATATTAAAATTCTAATGTATATATTTCTCTGAGGGGCAAATAAGGTCACTCCTGCGTGATCTGGCAATACCGTCTAGGCTCAAAAAAGAGATTTCCAAGGGGAATATGCTGCAAGCCTTTGAAAAAAGATCATGCAGAAATTATCTTTTCCCAAAAAGTAGAATTCCAGATTTCAGGAAACAGCAAGCAAGAGCAGCTGCAGAAAACATTCGAGTTGAGATTTTGATCACCTTTCTACGAAATGAGCTTATAAGTGATGTTGAGGTCATGACCAGATTCACTGGGCTGTGTTTAGAAAATTGCTTTTCCTCCTAACGGGGCAGTAGTTTTTTATTCAGGTGGGCTAATCGATGCTCTTGGCACTTCCTTCATGATATTTAGGTGATTTTTTTCCCCCCTCTTAATAAAAGAGGCACAGTTTTCATGGCAGTTTAATTGGTGGGGTCACATACGTTTCTCAGAAACCTCTTGTGTCTCTGTGTCCCATAGCCTGATGTCTGGACTGGGCTGGTGGCCCGGCCAGGCCAGAGCCCTCTGTCACAACCCCAGGATACATTACAGCTTCCAGCCTTCTGAAAAATAAAAGAAACCTTATTTATAGTTAGGAAAACCCTTGCTAGTTCCTTGTATCCAAATGCCAAATATTTTATAGGACTTCTCTGTTTACAAATCAAAAGCAGCATCTTGAGAAATCCTATAAACTCACAGCTGACGGCATATATCCTCTGTGAGTCTGTTTTTTCTTGAAACAGTGTTAAATTTTTATGGTCTTGGGTGATAACTTTAAAGACCTATCACGAAGTCGAATTTTTGTCTTTCTGATTTGCTTCTCTTGAGAGAAATGCAGTGTGTTTCCTTTTCAATGTAGATGAAACAAACAAAAAGTGAGAGAGCCTGGGTTAGGTCCCGGGAGTAAGCACGGGCTTGGATCTCTGGCTGGACCCCAGGGGCCCTCAGATGAGGCAAAGCCCTGGGCTCAGTTTTACCAGGCCTGCAGATTCTAAAATCACATTTTGATATTTTGATTTTGAGACTGAACGGAGCCCGACACCAAAGCTGATTCAGTGACGGAGCCTCTTTCCCACTTCCGGAGTTTGTAACAGTCTTGTAGACCTGAGACTGCCAGGACAGAAGCCAAGCCCTCCTCATTTCTGCTACCTTAGAAGCTTTTTTTATCTGCTTGTCATGTCAGGACAACCGTCTTTGGTGCACACAGCGGGGATCTGGGGGCCCCCGGCTTTTTCTTGCTGGCTCTATCTTTATTTCTTGTACCTAGATCTCGTTGGCCTTTAAATGGGGAAAACAGCCTGCAATCTCCTTTGATAAGGGGATTTTGGACCTCAAGCTTTCCTACATCTGGGCTAGATCGACATCTGTTCGTGGGAGTTACCTTGAGGGGATAGATAATGGAGGAAATCTACAATGAAAGCAAAAGGCTGTGTTTAAAGTCAATAGGATAAGTGGGATTTAAGCAGGAAACTCAGCATCTAAATCAATTTAGTCGTACTACTATTTTTATACGCCAGTAGGGAAGGCGAGCTCTGCCTCCCTGTGTGTACGGAGCAGAGCCCGTCTGGCCGTCTCATCTCTTAGAGATCAAAGCGGCCGCGAATACCAACTTACCCCGCAAGCAGATTTATCATCCCGGTTGCTCTCAATTCTTTTGTGCCCCTCCTAATTTTCCAGCCTTCAAAGCCTGTGTTCCCTCTGCAATAGCACCCTAAAAATGTTCAGCCACGCCTCCTCTGGCACCTACTCTGTGCTTTAGTGGCTGACAGTGAGGGACCCATTTCAGGCTCAGGAGACGCTTCATAGCTGTGTGATCTCAGATAAAATACGGAACACCTCTGTTCCGTTCTTCTCTACAAAGAGGAGATGATGGTACTACCTGCCTCACTGGGTTGTGGGGAGGTTTATCTATGTTAATGAATGCAAACCACCTGGGACAGTATCTGGACCTGGGAATGTCTTGTTCTCACCCCTCGCCTTCCCCAGGGAGGTCAGGAACATTCTTTCTTCTGTTCTGGCTTTAGTCCTGGTTTCTTTGAAAGCAAAGCCTGTGTGCAGTGAATAACCCCAGAGAACAGGAGTAAAAGAGTGAGGACTGAGACAGGGACAGAGGGAAAGCCGACGCAAATATGCACTTAGAAGTTGCCCACAAACAGGCTGCACTTGATGCCACGGGGCCTTTTGAAAAGGCTGAAGAAATGCACCCGGAACTCTCTAGCGGGTGTGCAGAGGGAAGGGTTTACTCACCTGCTTCCATCATCCCATCATCAGGCAAGGTTAATGAGCAGAGGCTAAGTGGCCCACCCCACCGTTTACACTTGCTGGAACATGGTCCACGGATAGCCCACGTGGAGGTGTTGAAAGACAACCTGGTGCGGCTGAAACCAGGTGCTGCCCCCTTTTACCTTCTCCAAGCTGGTGCGAGTTGGGCAGCTGTTCTTTTCAGCAGTGGATGGACTAAGGGTTGGGGCAGAGAGTATTTGGAATCATGTATGAGTGTCTAATATGTTCCCATTTTACAGATATGGAAAAAGAGTGTCTCTAAGAAAATCACTGAGGCCACCTAGTCAGTAACTCACAGAACTAGATTTTGTGATTCCAAAGCTTGGCTGCTTTCATTTCGGCATAAATCTCTAATTGTGGGCAAATCTCCTGCACTATGCATGAGAATATGTATTTATTTCTGCTTAAAAGTGTAATTTTTAGCACGTAGATGATTGGGAGAAACAATAATAAAATGAGTTTAAAAATTTGAGATTAAACGGGAAAATTTTTATCTTGGGAAGAAATTCAAAATGCAAAGCTGTAATACAACATGAACATCTCCAAATTTTAGTGAACACATTTTAATTTCTGTTGCGGTTTTGTTTTCTGAAGTGATATTCAATGTTAATAGAGATGAAAGGAAATTCAATGAAAAATGGGAATGTCGCCAGCGGTACATCTTTAGTCTGAAATGATAATTACTCAGAAAGTCTCCCTTCTTGTTCTCCTCCTCCCCACTTTGCTCTCCACAGAACGTGTGTTTTCCTGTGTACTTAGGGGCGTGGCTACTTCCCAAGGAAACAATACAGTTATGATATGGTGTCCAAAAGACACGGACCAAACCCAATTGTTTTATCCTTGAGTCATGCTAACGTAATCTATGATTTTATTGTAATTAGAGATGCAACGTGTCTAGGATTATGTATGCGGTTGGAGCGTGTTGAAGAAAAGATGTGACTAACGTTGGATCGGGGATATTTTTTCCCTTCGCAATTTACATATCAGAAATTTCTACAATTATAAATATCCGTGTATCTGACTTTAAATACTAAATAAAAATAGAAGTCTCGACCAGAGCCATTCTTTCATTCGTTCTAAACGTACTTATGGCAAGCTTTAAGCCCCTTGCTGGAGATGAACCATGAGAAGACAACTTGGGCCGTCCGGATGTTCACAGTGCCTACTTGGAAGGTAGGTGATAATTGAGTAGTTAGAAGGCTCGCCGTTTCTGGATTGTTATGACGGTGTTTTCCCTGATCTTTGTACACACACAGGCCTTCCCGCCCAGCTCAGCCTCCCCACTCCCAGCTGCTGCTTCCTCCTACCTGCTCTCCTATGTCCCCTGTTCTGCCCCGCAAGTGTGTTTGAACCTGCTCTCAGAAAGGTGTGTTTTTCCTCTGTCACTTTTTCTTGCCACTGTCTTGCACAGCTTCAACAGCTTCTCAAGGGATCCGAGACAAAAGTTGTGGCTCCCTAAAAACACTAACTCGAAGGGATCCATGCCCCCCGATGTTTATAGCCACATTATTTACAATAGCCAAGATATGGAAGCAGCCCAAGTGTGCATCAGTAGATGACTACATGGAGAAGACATGTATAGATGCAGTAGTATATTACCCAGACTTAAAAAAAAGAATAAGATCTTTCCATTTGTAGCAACATGGATGGAGCCAGAGAGTGTAACGCTAAGTGAAATAAGTCAGAGAAAGACAAATACTGCATGATTTCACTCATATTTGGAATTTAAGAAACAAATGAGGAAAGTAAAAAGAGGGAGAGAGAGAGGCACCCTAAGAAACAGACTCTTAACTACAGAGGACACACTGATGGTCGCTGCAGGGGAGGGTGGTGGGGGTTGGGGGGGGAGAGGGGTTGCGAGTTAAGGAGTGCACTTGTTGTGATGAGCCCTGGGTGATTAAAATAAAAACATAAAAAGAAATCTGTGGTTTTGCTGCCGTTGGTTTCAGCATGAACCAGTGGTAGCCCCCTGTGCCCTGTGGAAGCCTCTGGACTCTCACATTCCTGCTTGGAATCGTGTGTTTAGATGGTGAGAGTATTTGCTCATTTTGACGTGGAGCAAAGAATTGCAATTTGATTTTGATGTGCCATTGTGTACGTTTCGTCTTTCTTTTGTGTGGGCTTTGCTGAATTCTTGGATGTGTGAGTTTAACGTTTTCATCAGCTATGAGATGTCTCTAAAAAAATCTGTAATGATTTTCTTTGCTTTGTCTGATGTTAACAGCCATTCCCGCTCTCTTTTGATCGTGTTAGCATGGTATACCTTTCACTGCCCATTTGCCTTTAACCCACACATGTTTTATATTTCAAGTGGGTTTGTTGAAGGCAGTGTATGGTTGGATTTTGCTTTTTTGTCTACTTTGACAATGATTGCATTTATGTGCTGTGTTTACGCCATTACATGTAATATCGTTATGACCGGGCTTCTATCTGCCCTCCTGCTCTTGCTTTCTCTCTGTCTCATCTGCTCTTTGTTGTTTCTTTTGCTTGTTTCCTGCCTTCTTTTGGATCGATTGTGTGCCTTTTCACTGGTTTTGAGCAATTCGATTTTACATGTCTTTGTATAGTTTTCTTCATGTTTCTTTTCCTTGGAGCTTGTTGAACTTCTTGGATGCATGGGTATAGAGTGTTCATCAAATTTTGAAAAAATTTTGGCTTTTAAATGCTTGATTATTTTCTCTCTCCTCATCCTCTCCTCTCCTTATAGGGACTCCGATTACACCTCTACTCGGACTCCTGAAGCTGTCCTATGGCTCTGGGGTCCTCCGCCCTCCCTGCACACTGTAACACCATCATACCTCTAGACCTCTCCTAGAGCTGTGTCCTCAACTCACAGAGTCTGCCAGACTCGGCCTGGGCTTTCCCTGCTGGCGGCTCGGCTGGGAACCTCTGCAGGAAGTACACGGGGCAAGGATAAGACTCCTCCGGTTCGTGCCTCTGCCCTCGCTGTCTCTGTTGTCTAAGGCCCAGTGCCTTGAAATCATTATTTCTTACATACATTTCTCATCTACCGGTTGTTTCAGGTAAGAGGCTAAATGTGGTCTCTCTTACTTCTGGCTTGAATTTTTATTTTTCTTACATGTATCAAAGTTTTAGACTTAGACAGACTTCTGGGAAAAAAATATATATTTTTTTTAAAGGATTCTATTTACTTGTCCGACAGACAGAGACCACAAGTAGACAGAGAGGCAGGCAGAGAGAGAGGAGGAAGCAGGCTCCCCACTGAGCAGAGAGCCCGATGCAGGGCTCAACCCCAGGACCCTGGGACCATGACCCGAGCCGAAGGCAGAGGCTTTAAGCCACTGAGCCACCCAGGTGCCCTTTCTAGGAACATTTTGATACGGACAGAGAAAAGTTCAAACCAGAGGGAAAAAAAAGTTTAAATTGGAATCCTGACATCAGAAATAATGTATTTTATTTACCGTTTGGAACACGCACGATGGGTCCAAGGGGATAGTTAGAGACACGTCTATAAAGTTAAGAAGAGATAAGATCAAATTCTAGCCGTCCGTTCTCAATGATGCATTTTTAAAACATTGTAATAGTCCCTGAAGGTACATCAAAAGTTTTTGACCAGGAAGTGATCGGATTGAAGCTTTGCGGCTGAATATCACAATAAGGCCGGGGAGCAGCACGGCGTGGTTGTTGAGAATGTGGCTCTTGCCTGGCTGTCTGGGTCTGAATCTGACTCACCGCGTAACAGCGATGTGACCTGAAGAACGTAACTGAGCTCATAGGTGCCTCAGTTCCTTCATCCCTAAACGAGTTCATGTTTGTAAACTACTTAGGCAAGGGCCTGGCATACAGCTGTGGATACAGCTGTGGACATGGAAGGACCAGTGAGGGTTCCCGTGGGGAGGCAGGATGCTCAGCGTGGGGGGGGGCGGGGGTAGCAGATGGGGGAGCACAGCGTGGGGAATACTTATGTATGAGGTGACCGTGTGGCGATGGAGAGGGGACCCAGGAATGACAGGGACGACAAAGAAGAGGTCTAGAGCCAGAGAAGCACACATGAGAGAGGGAGAAGCACCAGGGCAGCACACCGTCGCCTCGTTCCTGGGAAGAGAGAGCTCCGAGAAGGGTGGCGGCTCTGGACCCAGGAGTGAGCAAAGTCTTGGTGACCTGCACGGAGATCGTTTCCGTAACGCGTAAGCACTAGAGGGGACAGGGGGTGGGCGCCGGGGATGGGGAAGTGTGGAGCGTGTGTAGACCTGTCTCTTCGAGGAAAGACCTGAGCTGATCAGGAAGCGGCGGGCGAGTACATCGGAGGGTGAGTCGGTGAAGGCGAGAACTGCCCCGCACGCCACCCGGCATCACAGTGGCACAGGGACATACGGGGGCGGAGTGTCTCCTAGAGGGATTCCAGGCATCAGAGCAGGCCGGCGGGGAAGTTCTTTCTGGCAGGGCTGGTTGCTCAGCATTCTCTGTATTACGGGACACACAGGCCTGTCCGTGCCGGGTGGTCTGTGATTAACTTCTCAGTCCTTCCCTGCCTCTGTGCTTGTGAGCGTCACCCAGAGAGCTGGTGATCGGGAAGATCCCGGGGTCCCCCTGACAGATTCTGTGTCCGTAGAGAGCTAGGCTGGGCTGCGGGCACCTTCACATAAAAATATTTATTTACTTTTGAACAGGCAGTCCAGTCACATGGTCTGAAAGATGCAAAGGGATGGGGTGAAAAACCGCCTTTCCGCATGTGTGGTTCAGCCACTCAGTCCTCCTGTTCCAGAACATTCCATTGTCTCAGGTTCCTTTGTAATGTTCAGGGCATTTAAAAAAACGTGTTGCCTTTTGTTGTTCTTGTCTTTAATAGAGAGGGAGGCTGGAATTTATATATAATCACAGGGTAGGAGCCGTAGCTGGAGAGACTGGACGGGGTTATGTGAGTGAGGAGGAAATCCACAGGCGGCCTTTGAGGTTGGCATAAACATGAAGGAAAGCCTCTCCTCTTCAGGCTTCTCGAATTTTCAAGACGTGAATAGCAACGGTATAGACCTCGATGAGGCACATACATGTTTTTTTCTACATCAGCTTCAGGGGCCCAAACCCTGAATGCGTGCACGGGGACCATGGTCAGCTACACGCAGACTTCTTTTTTTATCGTTAATTTTCTATTTTTGTTTCTACCAAATTTATTGGGCTAAAAAGTGACTAAAAACTCGCCTCTCTGGGTCTTTGAAAATAGGAGCTCTGTGGGGCTTCCATGTTTTTCTTCGGCTGTCAGGTCATATGATCCCAGACAACATTGAATGGATTCAAAAGATATGACTTCACAGCCCCCAAAACATTTTAATAAATAAAGACGAGCACATGCTGCTGAATTCCCCTTGGTTCTGCCATGTTCTATTTATTCACCTCACCCTCTGCATTTTAAATAACCCTCTGTCAACACTGTGGGTGTTCAAGTTTCAAATGTCATCTAAAGGTAAATGGTTCTTTCACTAATAAGATTTTCCAGTTCTCCACTTATTTTTGGTAAAAGCTTGTTAAAAATACACACTGACAATAAAGAGTGAAGATTCTGAGAAGGTTTGTGTGGTTCTACTTTGAGCTTTGTAATTACGTTTCTTCAAGGCGTTTCTTCTTTTATTAAGTTATTATTAAAAGGATAGTCATTTTGCAAAGTTCAACTCAAATATCAGTTTAGATGAACATTTCTCCCCAACTCTCCTTCAAGGTCTTATGGAAAAGCTCGGAAGGCAACCACCCCAATTAAAGAATATTCCCACCGAGACGGGATTCAATCCACAGTGTGCGTAGGGCTGTGGTGCAGATTTACAGAATTACTCCTCGAAATGAGCTGGGGATACAGATCCAAGCTGAAGGCTATGCATGAAAATCTTAACAGTGACTGTACAGTTCAGAGGAAAGAAATAAAAAAGGAAAAGAATGAGATGAGAGATTTTAGTAATGCTGAATGTGAGGGGAGAAAAAATACCAGTTTTGAAGTGGATTTCTCCTTTTAAATTACATTGAAGACAGTTAGTTTGTTGACATTCTAGTAATGGATGTTGGGTTTTTTTTTGTTTTTTGTTTTTTCTTTTTCTCGCACCAACATTTAGATCAATTTACATTTCAGTAAATGCCTGTTGGGGGCAGTCAATTTAAGAGGAAGGTAAGTACGAGACATTATTTTAACTTAATTGGAAGGATGTATAAAAGTGAGGTGATTCTTCATAGCATTAGGAAGTGAAAAGAATTTTTGTTAATGTGACTTTGCGTTCATTGTGAGGTGGATATTTCTACTAAAAGCAGCTATATAAAATAATTCAGGGTAATAGAAAAATAGATATAAATTGTTTTATGACTTTTTAGGGTGGTTTATTGGTATTACTAGTATAGAGGGAAAATTGAAATGAACATTTGATGGTATTTTCTGAGGGATATTCAAAATATTCTAGCTTTAGGTGAAATATGAAGACGGCATTATCACATTTTATTCCCTATAAATAACAAGTGTGTAAGTATTATAGATTATTTGAACTAGAAAACAAATTTAATATAACGTATTTTTTAAGGTTTTATTTTTTTTAGAAAGAGAGGGAGAGAGAGTTGGGGGGCGGCTGGAGGGAGAGAGAGAGAGAATTCCAAGCAGACTCTGTGCTGAGCATGGAGCCCCCGGGGCTCGACTCCATGACCCTGAGACCACAACCGCGGCCAAGATCAAGAGTCAAATGCTTAACCAACTGAACCATCCAGGCACCCTAGAAAATAATTTTAGAAAAGCTTAGGAGAAGAAGGAGGTAGGTAGGTGAAAGCAACACTTTCCAGTTATGTAAAGGAAGCAGAACTGTGTGTTTGGGGCCGCATCTCTCTTATGCTAAAATATGGGAGGTAAACCTACATTATAAAAAAAATGTGTCTAGCTCCATAATTTAAGGATATAATTATCACTGAAGTTGATGGAAAGCTTTAAACACGGGAGGCAACGAGTATATACATATTTAGGAGGCCAGGGGAAGCACAGCAAGCCTGACTGGAACTAGTAATACCTCTCAACTTGCCAATTTCAAAAAGGTCACGGACTTCCAATAGGAATAGTACGTAAACAGAAAGTAAGGATGCGGAGCTGGCTGACCACATTTCGCCCAGAGCTCAGAAAAGTAAACTCCATACCTATAAAATAGTTAACCGATAAGGAAAGTAGGCTAGATTTTAATCCCACAGTAACCGTTAAGGAATGGTATGAGTCATCTGATCACGCGTTAGGACTGTGATGGGTTTCCAGGACAATAATCACACCTATTTTGGAAGGTGGTGGTTGCATCATTACACGGGCTGCTGCGATGAGAAAAGATGTCCGGGGAAAATGTGAACTAGAAAATGTGGTTAGGAAGAGGCATCACCTCTCTTATGCATTTTAATGATTATCGTTGGAACTTAATTTTGTTTGAGAATTTAGAAGAAACCCTGAAAACAAAGTTCCCATGTAAGAGTCAATTTTTTTTTTTTCTTTAAAAAGCATTTCCCCTGCAGATTCTTAGATCCATTGTATCCAAAAGGCCAGAGTATTGCTACCTGAAAGAGATGGCATTTCAGGTCCCTCCAGGACTTCCCACAGAGTCAGCTTTCCTGCCTTTGTTGCCCGTTTGATGGGAAAGATAGTCCTTTTATGCACCGATGATAAGTCATTCAGGAGATCTATTTCATTCCATAAGAGTCGAAAGGAGAAAGGGGAAGGGAACGCAGGATAGAGTTTTGAAGTTCGACGCTAAAAAATTATTGCTTCGATTAACACCTTTGAACAGCACGCAGGATGGCCTGTCTTCAGTCTTCTGTCAAAGCGTAGGAACTGGGTACTGGCTGGCAGAGCTGAGAAGGGAATGGCCCTCGATTTTTGCAGAGTCACAGATCTTCCTGCAGAAGGTGGAATTTAAATCACACCCAGCCTGGCCTCTGGGGATGTGGGGGTTCTTTATCACGAGGCCCTAGCATGCTGATGTGGGTCAGGGTTTCCAAAGTGCTGATTGTTTTTGATCTTGGCAGGAGACTGCTTGTAGCTGAGTCAATGGGGAACCAAAGTATTGTGGAAAGAAATGCACCAGGAACCCGAGAATCTTCCTCATCAGACAGTGACTATTTCAAATCCATAGGCCACGTTGCAGGATGCTGTAGGACCAAGCATGGGTTTGGGTAACAAGATGACACTAGCCTTTCATCTCAAGAGTTCCCTTTCGATTTTTTTTACATCGAGACAAAATTTTATTGCTATAAATACTCCTCTATGGCATCATTGTTAATATGGTGAGATTTGCTCTGAGATAAATAAAAGTGAAACAGGGAGTGTTTAGAAAAATGTTTCCTGTTTATAAATATTGGGGAATTTTTACTGTTTAAAAACATCTGTATTTAAGAGGAAACTAGAAAGGTACTAGTTTACACCTTTATGAAATTGTCCCTTGTTTCTCGGTGAAGCAACCTTGGTCATTGTGTAGGCAGGTGTGAAACGAAGTTGCCTTTGCTTCTCATTTATCATACCAGGAAATAGCAGATGCTTTCAAGGTACTTTTTGAAAGAGAAATTATTAATAGAAGAAATGTCCTTTTTTGGACATACAGACGCTGTCAGTCTTTTAATTTTTTATCTTTAATGTGCAAGTTCTAAATTTATTATTCGTATAGATGAGAAATGAGTGCCGTTGAAAGATTAGGAGAAGATTTTAAATGTGCAAGAGAAGTAATAGCAATTCTATTAAGTAAGGTTTCAGCTTTTTGGCGGGTGAGTTCCCATTGTCCTGACTCAGGAGCAGCGAGGGCCCCTCTGGGGGCTCCCTCCTTCCCCTAGCTCACTCCTCCTCGGAAATGTGCCTTCCAGGGCCTTGTAATGCAAAATAGACAGTTGTAAGAGTTTGGAACTACATCGCTAATTTTCCCCCCTCCCTTTTTCTTTCTCTGTTATTTTTTTACTCTGATTAAAGTAAAATAGGCAAAAAAAAAAAAACCCAAAAAACAAAGAACCTCAACCAAAAGCATACTAAACAAACCGTATTAACAACTCAACTTGTGCACTTTTCAAGAAGCCTTCCATTGGTGAATGGCTCAGAATGAGTCATTTGCATTAGAAATGCTCCTTCTGTGGTTTTCTTGTATAACTCTAAAATCACAGTATTTCCTTAACGGAAGCCCAGACAATGTATGGTTTGTAAAATTACCACAGTTTGTACAACTTGGTCTTTACTTCCATGTAAATTGGTCTCTCAGAATGGTTTCTCAGAATAAGAAAGGAGTCCCCATCCCTGACCCCGTGTGTGTGTGTGTGTGTGTGTGTGTGTGTGTCTGTTTTGTTCAGCGGTGAAGTAAGGGCAGTGTGTCCGCTGCACAGTAGCATTATTAGCGGAGTTCCAGACCTCACTTCCAGTACCCTAATCTGCCATATTCATCATTAGATGCTATAAAACTGAACACAAACCGTCTGACACAGGGACTCCTTCTTCATGAAAGTCATGTCCAGGCCAAGTATCGTGTGCTATTATGTAGCCATCGCCTCCAGTTATGTGTTGCTCACGCTTGTGGCAAAAATAAATACTGGTGCCAATCTGCGTTGTACCGGGGTCGGTATTTTGTTTTTTTTTAAATTGTGGTAAAGTACAAATAGCATAATAGTTATCATTTTAACCGTACAATTCAATGGAGTAAAATACATTCCATCACCACTAATCTATACTCCAAACTTGACCGTCGTCCCACATAAAAACTCTGTACCCATTAAGCAATTAAGGTTTCTTCCCATGATTTTCATAACCTCTATTCTACCTTCTTTCTCTCTGGATTTGCCTATTTTACGTACCTCATATAAGTGGAATCATCAAATATTTGTCCCTCTGTGTCTGATTCGTTTCACTAAGCATCATATTTGTAAGACCCATTCACGTTGTAGCTTATATTGAAACTTCTCTATGGCTAATGTTATCCCATTGTATGTACTTATCGTATTTTGTTTATTCACCCGTGGATGGGCTCTTGGACTGTTTCCACCTTTTGGCTATTGTGAATAATGTTGCCACGAACAGGTGGGTACACCTCCCTCTTGGAGTCCCTGCTTTTACTTTTGGGGGCTGCATATCTGGGAGTGAAACTGCTAGGTCCTCGGGTCATTCCCTGTTTAAACTTTTGAGAAACTGCCAGCCTGTTTTCCAGGGCAGCGACGTCATTTCTGTGAAATCACAGCAGGGACACTGTGTCCGGTCAAGTTCCAGAGTGCCTTTTGTCATTTCAAGAGTACGGTCATTTTCAGAACATTTCTTACAGGTCATGCTAATGGCAATGGAAGTGTTCTGGTGGGAGCGGGATCTCTGCTATTCTGAGAAATTCACTGAAATTGTTGCCCAGATAGAAAGGATTTTAATGAGAATATTCTACAGAGAGAAACACGGTGGTCCACGCTGGGCAGCTTCCCCAGGTAGCTTCTCCCTGTTTTCTCTGTGTCTTCCCTCCTGCTTCTCTCCTTTTCTCTTCCCTGGTGATGAGTTACTTTCAGCCACTCTTCGTTTCCCACTAAATCAAACTGGAGCCCCGAGCACAGTATTGCCACCCCCCAGTCCTCGGAACCCTATTTCCTATTCTCATTTCCACCTCTGTCCCTACTTGCAGTCACCGTGGAGGGCACACCATGCTTCTTGTCCACACTTTTCCACAGTTGGTCGGCCTCGGCCTCGGGCGTGGAGGAGCACACACGATCTCTGTTGATTCACTTTCAAAGCTCACACCTCTGGCTACCTCCTTCACAGCATCTTTGGTTCCAGCTCTCTCCTGTTTTCCTACCTAATGCACCCTTCTCTGGGTCACGGGATGCCGTCTGGGCTGCAGGGACAAGTCCCAGGCTGCTGCCTTTAGTTGGGGAGGTCCACGGGGAACGCTGGTGGGACGTTGGAGGAAGAAGGAGGGAGAAGCAGGGAATTCTGTCCTGGGCCCTGCTGTCAGGTCACTTGGGGCTGGTTGTGTCCTTTGACTAATGCTTGCTTCTCTACAGGAGTCCAGCTGCCCCATCCCGTTGAGTGAGCACTTGTGCGATGGAGCTGGGGTGGTAGGGGCCCCTATTGCTACTAGCTCTGGGGTCCTGGCTATGGTTTCCCCGCTGCACACCTCTCATTTACAGACTCCCTCTGCAAGCAGTCTTCTCCAGTTCCCTCCCTTGCAAACCCCCTCTGTTTCTTTCCGGGGCACACACTGCCCCACGATCCTTCAGCACACTGGTTGGAAGCTGATGTCCCCATCCAGGTCCTGGGAGTGGTTTGCCCCTCCTCTATGGAACTTAATAGGTAACATAATTTAGTGATTTATGCATATATTTTAACTCCCATTTTTAGGTTATACATTTCCTATGGAAAGATATTGTGTCTCACTTGTTTTTACATTTCTTGTGTTCCTTCTCTGAAAGAATGATTTTTTTTTTTAATGACTATTATAAAAGCCACACTAAGATGAATACCTTTGGTTTTAGGTAAGGGATTTTGACAGCCGTAGCTGATCGATCATGCCCACGGTGTACGTTGGAGGATATACTTTGAAAGGTCACCCAATTTCAAAGAAAGAAAAATGTTGGGATGTATTAAAAGCAAATGAAAATTATATTATTGAAATAGCTGTAATGACCTTAATTAAATTGAGAATTTGAAAATGAATAGCTGCTTCTGCACAGAATCATTAATTTTGAAAGGGCTGGAGGTTGTGCTGTTTTAGGCCATGACAAATAGATAATTAAACCCATAGCAGAGCATTTCTCTCATGCAATATATTGGGCACACATAAATTTCAGATGGAAATTTATGAAGCAACATCTTGAAAAAGATTTTGCTCAACTTGGGAATTTTAGGCTGTTTGCACCCTGTTTGCACCCTCTTATCCCTGCCCCCAACCCTGATGTTATTTCTGTTGGTCCATAGATATGTGGTGACATCAATCAGTTGAAAAAAAAAAAAACAACTCTTTTTTAGCGTGAAATCCCTTTACCAGCGTTCTCAGTGGTGTCTGCTCACTCTCACGCCTCCTCCCCCCCGTTCTGTTCTTCCCCTTCGTAAATTCATTGTGCCCGAGGGCTGTCCCCACAGCCTTCTCGGAATCAGCGGTGAGCATCATGACAAGTCTAGCCATCGATTCTTGGTCCTCCTCTGGTCTGTCACCCAAGACATGGTAGACCAGACGTTCCTTCTTAAGACTCGGTGTTTGCTTTATCCCAAGCACACATCTCTCCTCGCACTGTCCCTTGATCCCAGCAGCCATCTCCATGTCCCCTTGCGGGCTGCCTTTCCTTTTCACTCTGCTTCCTGCAGCCGGCCTCACCACCCCTCTTCCTCCTCTACCTTCTCCTGGTCCAGCGACACGTGGCCGACAGTCAGCCCCTGCCTGCAGCTTGACCCGGACCGCGAGACCAGTGCAGCACTTAGCCTGCTCATCAGCGCTGCCTGGAAGGGCAGACGGCATCGCCAACTGTCAGGATTCTCCGGAGAAACACAACCAGTGCGATGCGGAGAGAGGACTCGAGCAGGAGATTTACGATAGGAAGTGGCCCAGGTGCACCGTGTGCAAGCCGCAGCCCGGACCGCTGGCGGTGGGATTGGGTCCAGGTCCGGAGCCCTGAGAACCGGAGCACCCTAGTACGAGAGCAGGGGAGACGCCTGTTCCAGCTCGAAGAGCAGACGCGCCCTTTTCTGCTTTTTGTTCCAGCCGAGCCCTCCGTGGGCTGGGGGATACCTGCCTGCTTCGGCGAGGGCAATCTTCTTGACTCAGGTTACCAGATCAAATGCTAATCTCTTCTGGAAACATCCTCACTGGCGCGACCCGGAAAATGTTCTAGCAGCTCTCTGGGTGCCCCTTAGCTCAGTCAAATTGACGCACAAAATTCACCATCCCTGTGGGCAGGTGCAACGAGGGATTCTTGCTTTTCCCTCCCTGCCCGACCCTGCGCTTACAACTTGCTTCTCCACTAACCGCATCACCATAGTTCACCCGCCGTCAGTCTCAGCTTTCTTCCCCGAGTCCTCTGTCTCTCTCTCTCTGTCCTTTATAGCTATAGAAATAGACAATTGTGTGGGTAGGTGAATAGTGGATCACTTGCGCCTTCCCCGTCTTTTACGCACCCGGTCTGTCTCCTCACCTAACCATGCATTCATTAGCATCTACTTCTAGAATTTTACATAATTATACAACAAAATGCAAATATTTAGTCTCAGTTTTCCTTTTTATAATGTAAAAGGTAGCATATTCCATATACTCCGAAGATTTTTTTTTTTTTAAAGTCAGGTTTATTGACGTGTAACTTATAGTCAGGAGACCGTAAAAATGCGTCGAGGTCAACGACCTTTGGCAAATGCTTACGATCACGGAAGCGCCACGGGGATCAAGACGGGGAACGGGCCGTCACCCTTCGGGAAGTTTCCTTCCTATGTCTCTGAAGTCAGTCCTTTCCCAGGACAGCCTGTCTCTGAGTGGCACGGGGGAGGTTTGGCCTTGCTCGGGGCGGATCTGAGCGCGGCGGGCGGGCGGCCTCCACGCTGCGCTGCTTTCCCTCGCGCCCACCCGCTCTTCCTGCAGGAGGCCCGGCCTCCCCGGCTTGCTCCTTCCCCCGAAGGCCGTTGCTCCTGCGGACGTCTTGCCGTCTTGCTCTCACGCTCGTCCTGTCGTTCCTGGAAAGGCTTCTCCGGCTGCTGCGAGGCGGCGGGTCGCACGGCGCGGCCACCAGCGCCTCTGTCTCCGGGAACCAGGCCCCAGGCCTGGCTGGTGTTGGAGCCGCAGCCAAACGCCTCCAGGGCTGCTCCTTGCTAAGGACCGGGCGTGGCCGAGCGCCGAAGGCGGCCGATCCCGGGACGCAGGAGACTCCTCGGCCCCCGTGGGCTCAGGGTTCCGTCAGGCCTTGCCCAGCCTCCCTCAGCCTGCGGGGCCGAGCAGGAAGCTTCCGTCCGGCCCGCACCGTAGGCCCCTCTGGGGTTCTCCCCGCCTTCCTGCCTCCTGCCTTGTCTCCGCGAGGCGTTTCGGTGATGACACCCTTGCCCAGGGGACCCCGTCTTGTCGTCAGCTTCTGGGGACCCGGGTGAGCACAGCTCCGGGTCTCCCCTGCAGCCTCTCTGCTCCACACTCCCGGCGACTGTCTCCTGGACCCCGCAGGAGCCTTTAGCAGTCTTCTGGCACGGAGCCTTGCTTCTGGAGACTTCTTTGCCACACAGATCACAGCCTTTGACAAATGTAAAGTAGATGCTGTCATCTTCTGTATACAACCTCTAAAGGGTCTCCGTCACACTCACACATTCAAACCGTAATGCCCCTGCAGGGTCTAATCCTGGTCTTCCTCGGCCGCCTCACACCTCCGTTTACAGTCACACTGTCACCCCGTTGGGGCCCTAGCTGCTCCTCCCCGCAGATCTCTGAATAGTCTGTCCCTTCTCACCGTTCCGGGGGTGGTTCACTGTCGCTTCCTTGGGGAGGACTTCCTCAGCCTCACAAGGTGGTCCACGTCCTTTGACTCTGTTTAAGTCTTTCATAAGAAATGTAACTCTTTGAATGTTTATTATTGGTTATTTGTTTACTTGGTAGTGATCCGTGTCCCCTCCAGGAAGTTACGTCCATGTTCTGCATTATTTCTCCATCACTTAGAACATCGTCCAATACTTCATAGATGCTCTACTAGTTATTTGTGTAATGAATAACTAGGTGTGTTTTAGGGGCTAATAAAAATGACAAATTTGAGGTGTCTGGTGGATACAAGTTTGGGTGGACACATGGCTATTCTTTAGACTGGCGATGGTCCAAGAGCTGGGAGAACACGAAGCAGCATTTCTGCATCCTGGTGGAGGCAATGTTTCCCGGGAATGCCGGCTGGTTCTGAAAGGCACATTCAACTCTGAGCGACTTGGGGATTACATGGAAAATTCATCCATGTTGTCACCAACTTGAGCATGATCCTTCAGGTAGGAACAAACTTGGTGGTAGATCCATGCGCTGTTGGAAATTGGGCATCCCGGCTCGGAAACGAGGAGCAGTCAGTTGTTACTGGAGTAAAATGAAGGTGGGGTGTGCAGGGGGACTTACCGAGGTAGAAGATAAAAACAAATCTGTGTTCCCAGTGGCTGTGTTGGACTAAAAGAACACCCTCTGAAAAATGCATGTCAGAGGAGTCTTTTTTTCCCTTCCTTTTTTTTTTTTTTTTTGGACGATCACGATGATTAACACTACTTTATAAGCGTCAGTCCACATCTGCTACAAAGCGGAGTGGGAGCTCTTACGCCCACTGATATAACCTTTAGGTGAATGAACTCACCCTCCTAAGTTCCTGTTCCTTGTTTTTTTTCATGTTGTTGATTTTTTTTTCTTTTGAGTCAGCAGAGTAGAAGCCAAAAAATGGTTGAGATTAAATGATTAAGCCAACTAATTATAGCTTTTAGTTACGCTCTTTTTCCTGGGATTGCAGACATTTATGTTTGTTAAGAATCTTCCTGACCTGTCATTATAGTACCACTCCAAAATGCTGAGAAATTTATTTAGTATTTGGTGAATTTCACATATGACTTGCGTTTAAATATGCTCACTAAAATGTATAGATTTTGCTGAAGAATATCCATCTTGAAAAACAATCACTGAAGGCTATCAGTCGTGGGACTCCTTCTGGGTTTGAGGATGAGAGCTGCTTCTAGATTGATAATAAATAAATGTAAATTTGGCTAAATGGAACATATTTTATGCCATATTTCATATTTTTAAAATAATTTTTAAAATAAATCTGAGAGATGACATGAAGAAAATAACAACGAGTTTGATATAATTTGGATTCATTCCTTTGTCAAATGAGGTGAAAAATCCATTTGTTGCCTTTCTTTTAGGAATGAAGTGAAATCTATAAAGTTGTAAATGCAGAAAAAAAAATAGATCTAGGAACATCCGATGTTATCTCTGAGGGCAGAAACTTGAATATTTTAGGGTTTCTTCCCCCTTAAAAATATGAATTTTTTTTCTTTTGAAAAACTGGGTGTTAGCACCCAGTTTCCTCCTCCTGTGCTCTCCTGCAATCTGGAACCATGTGCAGGTCCATGCTTACCTGAAAACGGAAACTATAAAAATTGATATTAAATTATTTTTCAAAATGAGCAAGTTGAGTTTAATGAGTTAAGAAGACAGCGCTGATACAGATGCGGAATGCATTCCTTTTTGAACTCTCTCTGTGGTCAATTACCTTGTGATGCCTCAGAGTCTAAGATGGCTTTAGCTGAGCTGAGTCAATGAAATATTTATGGATCAAAGGGTCCTGGAGACGCTTCCTATGGGAACGTGTATAATAATATAGTATTTATACAGCGCTGTCTTTGATGTGCTCAAAGACTGTTACAGACATTATATACTTCATCTGTACCACCCGTGAAGCAGGTTGGGGGTAAGAATGAATCTTGTTTACAAATGAGTAAAAGGAATACAGAGCAGGACTCCACTGAGGTTCACAGCAGGGCAACGACAGAGCAGGAAACCCCTGTCTCTTCAAAGGTGCAAGGAGTCAGATTCATTTCATCGTGTCCACATGGACTTTTCCTTGCAAACTTCTGATTTCTCTGGATACTCACTATGTGGGGCTTGATGACCTTCCTGTTGCCCAGTTCTGTCACGGAGTCCAAAGTCACAGGTCGCATGACTGAAGGAGGGCGGTCAGACTCTATAGAGAGGTGAACCTCATTAGAGTGAACCTCATTAGAGAGGTGAACCTGAACTAGTCGGTTAATTCATGCGTGCTTCGGTTTCTACATCCTTGAGATGAAGATTTAGTCTCTGCCTCATGGGCTTGTACTGGGGACCAAAGGAGGGACGTGGAGCCTGGCAGCGAGCAGTTCCCCAGCCCACGAGCCGGCCCAGGGGAGTCCCCGAAGGTGGCAGAGATAGCAACTGTCCTCTTGCCTGCCTGGCCGTTCGGTAGGTTTGTGATACAAGTCCAAGAGTTGGAAATTCTGTCCTTATTATAGAGTCGGATGTTTGAGTTCCGTTTTCCATTTTAGGTATTGTTATTAGAGGGGTGCCTTCCTTCACCACGATTGCTTTGACCCCAGCGTGTGTTGCCGAAGTAGGCGGGCAGGCTGGAGGGCATCTGGGCTCCATGGCATGGGGCCGGGAGCAGTGGCCGCAAATTGGATCACGTGCATGGAATCGGGGGCCGGAGGGAGGCACCGTCCTGGGCCAGGCCATTCTGAGCTCCTTCCTCCCTGGAGGAAGGTGACAGCTGCCAAGTCCCACAGGACACAGGGTGGGAAAGGAGCAGGGACTTAATATGATGATGAGAATGGGAGGGACTCTTCATCGAAAACCACAGTTAAAATTATACACACACACACACACACACACACACACACACACACACATATATAAAGAAATTTACAAATACATTTACATATGTTGCCAGAGGGAAGCTTGAGGCCCTGTGTCCCAGCGCCCTTCTGGAATGCATCCACTGGGGGCCTTGTGTTCTTTCTCTAGGAACACATTCACCCCAAAGAATGTCAGTGATAGGCACGTGCTTTACTAACAGAATAATCAGTGTATAGAACCAAGGACTGAAGGAAGGGAGTTATGATATTTATGAGCGATACAAAATTTACATTGTTAATTCTGATATCACTGACCTGGAAATATATTCAGTGATGCAGCTTTACATGAACTAAAAATTAGCAATTGAATTTGTCCCGTGTTTTTGTACCTAGGTATGTATACACGGATACACCGTGTGAAGTTTTGTACGAAAACCTTGTACACCAATGACATCCTGGTTACCCTTTATTTAATAAAAGGTAGTTAAATAGCATTTAATAAACACACAACATTTTAGAAGCAGACCTGGGAATATTTATAGATTTAGCTAACAGGTGAGGTAAGAAAAACTGATCTCTGAAGTGAACCATTGAAAGTTGTCACAAAGTCCATGCACTAAATAACTAAAATTAATGAAATAACATCTTCAAGGTAAGGATTCATCATATTTCTTAGGAGCAAATTACAAAGGGGAACGGTACTGGGTGCAGTATAGGCAACTGTGTGCTCAAAAACTGGCTCTCAGGAAAAAAAAAAAAAGGGATAATTTGTATTCTAGCAAAAACCAGTCCCCATTTGTTGTGTTCGCCCCTGCTCCTTGTGCAAATGTTCCCCCGCTGCAGGTGCAGATTGCGCACGTGATGTCACCGGAGGAGGAAGCCAGAAGACAACACAGGAGAGAAGGAGGCAGCCCCCACACACCCTGGAGTGGGCTGTGGACGGACCATTGCAAGGGCAGGTCACGTCGAGGGCAGGGACAAAAAAAACTATAAACACTTTGGCAAAAGGAAACGAAAGCTCAGCATTCTGGAATTGAGATGGGAGCAAAGAGCGGTTCTCTCCAGCACAGACAGGGCACAATCATTTACAAACACTGAATAAGGAGCCAAGTCAGCTCGGCCTTACAGCTGAGAGTGTCACCTGCAGACCACACTTCTGGCCCGTCTGTGAGCCGTCCCTTGGGGGACCACAAGGCCCCCACTGCCTTTCTGTAAGAGGCAAGCAGGCGCGTCAGCCTCACGTGGTAGCTGAGCAGTGAAGAGTTACCGCGTGTAGAGCATGGAAGAAGTGCCTGGCTTCTATTATGGGCCGTATTGTGTCCCCCAAGTTCCATATGTTGAGGTTCCAATTCCCAGGACCTCCAGGTGTCACCAAGCAGGGACTTGGATGATGTCCTCAAGTTAAGACGAGGCCATGAGGGTGAACCTGTGTCCTTGTGGGAAGAAGAAGATCGCAAGGTTCCCTTGCAGCGGCAGTCCGCCAGCAAAGCGGAGAGGACGGGGTAAACCCACCCTGCGGGCACCACAGTCTTGGACTTCCAGCTTCCAGATCAGTGAGAAAATACGGCCGCCCAAGCCCACTGGTGCACACAGCACGTGCAAAGGCCTGGAGCTACTATTAGTGAATTGTGTTGTCTGTTTCAAGCATTCAGAGGAACGAAGAAAGGAAGCGACTAGAATAAAAACAACACACAAAAAAGTCGTGTGGGGTATGAAGGTAGGGAAAGATGTAGTCATTTAGAATGACCTCTTTTCTGAAGATTTCTTATGAAAAGCGTTGCGATGTTGTTCTTACTTTTGGGGAAAAATTTAATTACCATGTATCATGTTACCCTAGCAACAAAGATGCCTCCTTAGAGGGGAGCACATGTGTGTATGATTGGCGTCGGGCTTATTGGTTTTTATCCTGTGTGTATATTGAAGAGGTCTGAAAAGACGGGCTTCGTACAGTAATGCGTGTATACCGAAGGCTAGTTCCTTGGGATATTTTAGGTTTGCAAGCAAATCAGTACAATTTAATATGTCCCGGAAGGCTGTATGTTAAAATATCACCTCTAACCCTGTCTTGCTTTGAGTGTGTATTTACTGTGGGTGTTGTTTTGCTTCTGTTTCCTTGTTCTAGTATTAAGTAAATCATCAAAGACAGACCTCTTGGGAGTGAAGTCCTAGGTCAAAGGCCATTTCTTCAAAAATGAGATAAATAGGTCTGGTAACTCATGGGGAGGGGAAAATAAAATGGTTTCTCTCTTGACTCTGGAGGCAGGGTCACTGTGGTTCCCATAAGCTCGTGCTGACAGTATCTGGGATGAAGACTAGAATTTCCCCATTTGCAGTGACCTTCCCTGCAGGACAGCCTCCAAGAAGAACCGAAGGGTGGTGTGGAGGAGCGTACACATGCACTCAGATCCAGCTCTAAACACACGACATGATCCACACGTAATATATCGGAATCATAGATCGCACTTGGGGTGCTTTTTACCATAGTCATTAAAAAGGGTCCATGAACGCTGACGAATGATGTGAACTTGAGGTGAAACATTTGTAGGACTACTTGGCTACCTTTAAAAATCCACCTTCAGAACAGGAAGAGAATTATGTAGATGAAAGACCTCATTAAAATATAAATAATGAAGCACATTGCTTTAGAGAGGCAGGGTATCAGTTCTGTCCAGCTAAGACTTCTCAGCATTTAAGACAGAGAAGGGTCGCTTCCAGAGCTTATTAAGACGTCAGCTCTGCTTCTGCCAGTGTGGAGGTCTGCAGGAGATCTGGGACTCTGCATTTTTACCAGACTTCTGGTGGTGAAACTGCTGGCATTCGTCCCGTACTTTAAGTGGGACACCTGTCTAGGTCTTGAGCTCGGAGACCGGGAGCTATCCTACTCCTGTTTGTACATCTGGGGCGCAGTGTGGTGAACCCCTCTGAGAGTGGACCTCCGGAGGTCTGCAGGGTGGAAGCCAGAGGCACGCAGAGGCAGAATGCAAAGCTGAGACAGGTGCATTTTGCTTCTGCTCGGTTTCCGGGGTCTCCTATGATGCTAGGATTATAGAAACCGGAAGCGCTTCTAGCATTCTCAAGTTCTCTATGGGTACAACAAGAACTGATGATTGGAGGCAAAAAAGGGACTTTACTATTCAAAATAAGGAAGTACTTTTGAAGAATCAGAGTGTTCAAATCACGAGTGGTCTGAGGTCATGGGTTTTCTGTCCCTGGAAGTGCTCGGGCTGGGGCAGGATGGACATCGTCCGTTTCCCTGTGCTTGGCTGCTAGGACTAGAGAACATTTAAGAGTTCTTTCAGTCCTAAGATCTTTCGGGAGTAAAGGTAAAGGAGATGGAGATTGCCCTTTAGGCAGTGGTTTAAATTCTGGCATGTTCCTTCTCTGAGTGTCAATTTGCTTCTCTGGAAAAAAAAAAAAAATGGCTGTAATAGTGCCTGCCCGTTTTGATGTGAGAATTCAGGGCAATTTTTTTCTTAAACGAAAGTGGCATGAACTAGAGAGTAGACGTTCAATAATTGCTGTTTGTTCGGCGTAGTGGTGTGCTAGTCAGTGTTTAACAACAGCCCCTCCATGCCTCCAACTGTAGCTGATCGTGTTGCCTGCTGATTTCCACGGGGAAAATATTCTAAATAGTCCCGTCATGGCCAATTTCAAGGTAGCAGTGGTTGAACTGCCGGCTTGTGGAATTCCTGGGAGCTCACCGGTGGGCTCCTGGGAGTCCCTGAAGTGAGTCAGCTCAGCACACCGCTGCCAGGGCTCCCGTCTTACCTTAGCACCCTCTGTGTGTGACCCTGAAGCATAAAAGACCATCCCTTTCCCTCCACTCCTATCCCCTTATGTGAAGCGGAGGGACTCAACATCTTAATAAATCTCGCAAAGAAGACATACAAATGGATAACAAACACATGAAAAAATGTTCATCATCACTAGCCATCAGGGAGATTCAAATTAAAACCACATTGAGATACCACCTTACACCAGTTAGAATGGCCAAAATCAGCAAGACAGGAAACAACATGTGTTGGAGGGGATGTGGAGAAAGGGGAACCCTCTTACACTGTTGGTGGGAATGCAAGTTGGTGCAGCCTCTTTGGAGAACAGTGTGGAGATTCCTCAAGAAATTAAAAATAAAGCTTCCCTATGACCCTGCAATTGCACTACTGGGTATTTACCCCAAAGATACAGATGTAGTGAAAAGAAGGGCCATCTCTACCCCAATGTTTATAGCAGCAATGGCCACGGTCGCCAAACTCTGGAAAGAACCAAGATGCCCTTCAACGGACGAATGGATAAGGAAGATGTGGTCCATATACACTATGGAGTATTATGCCTCCATCAGAAAGGATGAAGACCCAACTTTTGTAGCAACATGGAGGGGACTGGAAGAGATTATGCTGAGTGAAATAAGTCAAGCAGAGAGAGTCAATTACATATGGTTTCACTTACTTGAGGAGCATAAGGAATAACACGGAGGACATTGGGAGAAGGAAAGAAGAAGTGAGTTGGGGGAAATCAGAGGGGGAGATGGACCATGAGAGACTGTGGACTCTGAGAAATAAACTGAGGGTTTTGGAGGGGAGGCGGGTGGGGGGATGGGTGAGGCTGGTGGTTGGTGTTAAGGCCGACACATATTGCATGGAGCACTGGGTGTGGTGCATAAACAACGAATCTTGGAACACTGAAAAAAATATAATAAAATTAAAAACAAACAAACAAACAAAAAACCAATAACCTCACAGGTTGGGTGAGAAAGGACATGAAGGAGGAAGCAGGACTTGGGCTGGGGATCAGCTTACCTGTGGACGAGATCACACTCCAAGAAGCTTGCGCCAGGTGGGTGACTCAAAGGTTCTTTGGTGAGCTCAGGAGCTGCACAGATTTGCTCCTACGAAAAAAGTGGATGGGAAACTACTGTGAAATAGCAGGAAATGTGGGACCGGAACCAGCCAAACAGTGGGCAGGTGCATTAAAACAGATGGCTTTTTTTTTTTTTTTTTTTTGAGTGTGTGCTCCTAAAATTTTTAGTGTTTAAAACTCTCTGATGTGTCTCTCAGATTAAAGTGCTATATTCATGAACATAATTACTCCACAGTCCTTTGTGAAATGAATTTTGAATTTTAAAACCATATTCTTCCAAATTAGCCATTAAATATACGAGCATTTCTATTTGAATTTAATTCCATTACCTGACAAGTGTTAGTTCTTCATAATAATGACAGAAGTGTGATTAGATCATTAAGTTCAATGCCTCAGAACTGTTTTCAAGTGATACACCCTTCATGCATGTGTATTAAGTTACGTCCTGATGCAAGACCAGGAATCAAGCATATTTTACCATCACTGCTGACAGAGTGAATTCTCTGGTCAGGTTGATTTCAGGTCATATGCCTAATTTCCTTCTGCCATTTATAAAAGAAGGCAGAAATGGTGAATGAGAATATAGGATGCGTTCATTCTTTGAAATGCAAGGAAAAAATATTCTATAGTGGAAAACAAGGATCTTCTGGTCTTTATATTTCAACACCAGCTCTTCTGATTAGTGGCCGTGTTTTTTCATGAAATGAGCTTACACAATGACCACATGCTTCAGATTGGATTATTCACAAGTTTGCTAAGAGCAATTGTTTTGCCCGATTTCTAATCATATAAAAAATGATACCGCAGCTATGAATTCTGTTTCACTTTTCTCCACTTTGGGGTTATCTATGGATCAGAACTTTTTGGAGGTCCTACCTAAATTAAATGACCAGAAGAAATTAATGCCTTGGGGGGAGTAGTGTTAGTGCTTGAATATTCATTATATCCTTTTAAAGAACATATAGGTAACTTTGATTCTGTTTCTTCTTCCTGGAAATGCTATGTGCTGATAAAAGGGGGTGCCAGTCATAAATATGGACAGTCCCAAATGAAGCCACATTCTCTCTGGGCTGGCCTGACTTCGTCTTTTTAATCTGGACCTTAGGATTGTGCCAGAAGTTGAGGCAACTTTTTAACGTAATACCCAAGCAGGTTCTTTTAACTTGAGTTTTGTAAGGAAAACAAAAGGATTAGTTGAGCAGAACTGAATTCCTGCCCTGGTATGAGCCACACAGAACTCCAGAGCGGGTTTTAAGAGCTAAATCATGTACAAATACTTGAAGAAAATTATACATAATTTATGGCATAATTGCCTCGTGAATCCTGTGTTAACTAAAAACCTCTCGTGTTTTTGCACGGGTATGGGAGCAGCTCTGAGATGGCACTGGTGGGATCCTGTCCTGTGCTCGCTTCCTTGTTTTGGTCCCCCCTCTCCCATCCAGTTTGTCTTGTCTACTTTTGAGGTGTCCCTACGGACATCCAGAACAGCCTATGTCCCAGGTGAGGAGACGTGTCTTGCTTGTAATTTCAGCCTCCCACCTCCAGCAAGAAGGATGGTTTGGAAGCAGATGTGCCAACTTCGAGGTCACTCACAGGTCCACGGCCCCTGACCTGGATGTCCTGCACGGTCCCATTCATCAAGTCTGGTTTCGTATGTTTATGAACAGGAAGCCCATCCCACAATGAACCTGACAAAAATCCATTGACAGTTCAACCTGATAACATGGATCTTTGGTTTTTAGGAATTAAGGGGATTGGGGAAGATGATGTATGGATGGCCCCCAGGCAGGAGGACATCTCTTGAAACCCCTGTTTCAAGATTATCAAAGTGTTCAGAGTTTGGACAAACAGGTCTGTGCTTCTCTTTCTTTCGCCTTTACATTGGTTTCTTCTCGGGGACACAGCAAACACGATTTTCTGCCTTGTTCTCAATGATTTGAGGCCGCTCCTAAGATACATAAACTGCCACAACTCTGAGCCTCATGCCGTCCTGGCCACCAGCACGTTTCCCATTCAGATGCTCTGCTGGGTGTGGATATTTGAGGATGGTGATACTTAAAACTCCTCCTATAAGCTCTTCTCTTCTTCCCTGGAGAATAGAAGACCCAGATCTACATGACCCAGGTCCCCCTCTGCTTAGATGGTGGTGGAGGCTTGTTCTCAGGGGGGATGCTGACGGAATGACTAGGGCGATACTTAGCTCTTGGTGTTCAAAATGGAATGTTTCAGAAACCTATAACCTTGTAAGTCAGTCTGGATTTACAAATTCATTTCTTTCCACATTTCCCCTTTTAATGACCAGGCTTGGAGACCGTGGTTGACAGAGAGGAGGGAGGTGGGAGGCAAATCAGCAATGTGTCTCCCACTGTCTGCCCTCTCTCACCATTGGCCTGGGGTGATGCACTGAACAGCAACAGGAAACCTGGCCATCCCTGGATGAGGGACTCCTAAGACCCTCAACCTGTTTGCCCTTTTGTGTTTCTACTTATGAGTACCTCCTACAGGCACCTCACATGCTTGTTGATATGTTGAACCCAGGATTAAGTCTTGTATATATGCAGAAAACTAACTAGGGCCATTTCTCAATGTATTAGCCATGATACGGTTGCGGTATTTAAGCGAGTTTTCCAGAATAAATGAAACAGAGTTAGTTCCGGTTTGATCCCTTCTCTATGTTGGCCCCTCAACTTCTATGTTATGTTTCCTGTCACCTGCTGCCCCACCCAGAAGACACGTTGTGTCAAGAGTTGGAGAGCAGTGTCAGGTACGACCCAGGGATGAAACACGTGACAGAGGAGGAGGCCTTCGGGAAGGACTGACAGAGGGGAGTTAAGAGAGCTGACTGAGGTGTTAGGGATCCAGCGACCAACCCCCCTGGGAGGCCCCCCAATCTCTAGGGCCAAGGAGGCAAAGTGAGTGACCCCAAGCTTCAGAAGAGGCTCCTGACCGAGCTCTGGTGGCAGAGATGAGGCGCTGCTAGACGCCCGCCATCCTGAGCTTTACCCAGGCCCTGTGATCCAGGGCCCGAGCGTAGGTGGTCTCCCCGTTGGTGGCCTGGGAAATGGTTTCCTGCAAGGAACCTCCCTTTCCCCGTGAACAGACGGAACCGAGGGCTGCCTCCCGCGACAGCCTAGGACAAGCCCAGGCGCAGACCCTCCCAAGCCCCAGTCTTGGCCTCATGACTGATTTGCTGAGCCGCTCATCGCCGCTGGCCAGCGGGAACAAAATGCTTGTTAATAAACTTGGGTTAAGCTTCTCTTCTGCCTCCAGGTGCACAAACTTTGGTCCATCCTCAGCCTGCGCCCGCCGACACCGCTCGCCCCCGCCCCTGGGAACAGGCTGGCCTCAGAGTCCCACGTTCTCTGATGTACATAAGCTCACGTGCCCCTTTCACCCCCCGCCCCCCGCCAGGCTCTTTCTACCCTTGTTTCTCCCGTTATCAAAGGAAACCCCCATCTGCCTCACTCGGAGACGCTTGCAGGCGCTGCGGTCCCGGCGTTCTCCCCGCCCTGCTTCCCTGGTCCCTTGCCCCCAGCCCCTACGGTAACCCTTCCCAATAAAATCTCTCCTTAGCAAGCCCAATTGTTGTTGTTGTTGTTGTTCTTTGATAAGACACTGTATCAGACAGGAAGGAAGTGGGGAACAGTCACCCTGACCTCTCTTGTCTTGCTCTCCAATTTCCCACCAGTGCCTCCCATTTCCCGAAGCTGACAGGAAGTCTGCAGGCTCAGCCTTTCGGGGAACATCAGGACAGAGAGCAGGGAGCAAGGGGACGGTGGTGGGGGGGGGGGGCTGGGGGTGCACAGGGAGGGGGAGCACGGCGGGGGATGCTTAGGTCTCCTTGGTTTTACTTCCCTTTCCTAAGGTGGCGCCTTTGTCCTGCTGTTGGAACACCCTGGGCTGGGCTTTCCAGTTCCTTTTGCTTATTTCTGTACCACAGGTGTGTCCTGAAATGTCTTCCATACTTCTAATATTCAGAAACCACTGTTAAGAGTTTGAGGTATCTTACTTCAGACTTGAATATACGTATGTTGTAGACACATATATACTCAAACATATATGTAATTTCATTTTTTTAAAAATATTTCATTTATTTATTTGACAGAGAGAGATCACAAGTAGACAGAGAGGCAGGCACAGAGAAAGGATGGGAAGCAGGTTCCATGCCGAGCAGACCACCGGATGCGGGGCTCGATCCGAGGACCCGGAGATCACGACCTGAGCAGAAGGCAGAGGCTCAACCCACTGAACCACCCAGGAGCCACCTGTACGTAACTTCTTAACAAAAATGGCTTCATAGAGTCTACCTCATTTGGCAACTACCTTCTTTTAAACTTAGCAGTGTGTTTCGAATGCCACTTGGTGCGAGCCTATTTAATTATCCTTTACTGATAAAAAGTCAACTTGCTCCTAATGTTTTCACCACTATAAATCATGTTGCAAAGAACGTCTATATTTTTTCATGCATTTGTGTGAGTTTTTCAATTGGATAAATTCTTAGAAGTGAGACTGTTAAAGAATATGAACATTAAACATTTTAATAGATATTGCAGTTTTTCCTTCCAAAAAATTAGCGGATTTTTGTACTCCCACTCGCAGCGTGTGACAGAACTTGTTTTTCCATACTCTTGCCAACACCGGGAATTATTAATCTTTTAACCACTGCCAATTAAAGAGTTGAAAAATGGTATCTTATTGTTACTTGAATTTAATTATTCGTGAGTTTGATTACGTTCTCAAATGATTAATGACCACTTCTGTTTCGTCTTCTGTGAAATGACTCTATATCCCCTGCCCAATTAAAAATAGATGAGGTACTCTTTCCCTACTGACTTGTAAGGTTTCATAACGTCAAGAAAATTAGCTGTTGTCAGTATGTTGTAAATATTTTTTCTGTTTTTCTTTTTTTCTCAGTTTTCCATTCACTTTTTAAAGTTTACTTGTTTTCGATACAGAATTAATTTCCATTTTTAGATGTGTATTTATAGAAATTATATAACAATAATATGTTTTTAATAGAACTTGTATCTAGGTAGGTAGGTAGATAGATTTTACTTTATAGCCTTTGAATTGGGCTTAGAAAACAATTACTGTCTGAATTGTAAAAATATTTAGACTTTTGGGTTGCTTGGCTGGCTTAGTTAGTTAAGCATTAGACTCTTGATTTTGGCTCAGGTTATGATCTCACAGTCGTGAGATCAAACCCCACATCGAGGCTGAAGCCTGCTTGGGATTCTCTCTATTTCTCTCTCTCCCTCTGTCCCTATCCCTCCCCTATAAATACACACATAAATACATAAATATATATGTTTGTGTATGTATATATAAATATAAATATATATATGGACTTTTTTCTTCCATTATCTCAGTGCTTCACCTTTAAGTATTTGTTCCATCTGGATTTTACTTTAGTCTTAGAATGGGAGGTGCAAATGCACAGGTACTCATTTATTTATCACATGGCTGGTGAGCTCTACCGACCTTATGCGTGAAGACTCATGTCCTCACGTTCGTAGGCATCTTCTTCGTGTGCTGCCTCTGTGTGTCCTGCGCTGCCGTCCGAACTCTTCTCCCACTGCTATTTCTCTTCATCACTAGTCTTCCATCGTAATGATTATTTAGAATTATGCCATTCTATGTTCCTCTGAATTTTCCTGATTATGTGAAAACATATCCTTTCAAATAAACTTCGGAATGGTTTCATTAATTCTTTAAAGATTGCTTGAAAAATGTGATTATGACCACATTTTTATTATAACTTAATCCAAATGCTAATTAATGGAGAATTGGTGTTTTTACAACCTTGAGTACTCCCATTCATAAACAGATGTGAGCCCTTCTGAGTTACCTAGTGGAATTGTGCTGTATGCTTCGTGTAGTTCCTTTAATTTCTATATTATATCAGACTGGAACTCTTTACACAGAATGTTCAGACATGGCGGCAGAATTGAATTGAACTTGAAGATTTTGCTTCTGCCAATTCGTAATTTGTATTTCGGACAAGGTACTTTCAAGATGACTTAGAAATGTTGACACTTCTCATACACAGGTCCATTCTATGGTCTGACATAATTTCTATTTTGATTTGCACATGCCTAGTCCCTAAGTACGCCGCATGCCAAGTCAAGCAGAACTTCTGGCCCAGACTCAGTCCAACTGTTAACTGTCTATACACAGAAACAGGAGTTTCTCTCTATCCTGTCTACCCACTCAGAGCGGGAAGGTCTGGGATGGTAATCTTGGAGGAAGAGGGGGTTCCCATGACAGCTCATGCATGTTGTCCATCTGATGGACCTGCTAGCTCTTCCTGCATAAACTGCAAAGTGAAGGAAAGGTGACTAAACAGGGAAGGTGGGCATTTTCCCAGCTCCTCAAGACTTCGTTGTCCTTGAACTGTGGATGTGTAATTCTGTTTGAGTGTTGTGAAATGCAAGAACATCAGACACATGTACATTAAAATGCAAGAGTGTATTTGCATTCCAAATTCAATTACATTTTGGATTATCCACTGTCTTTAAATATTTCCACAACTTCACTCCACTTTCAGCTCCCTTCATTCCCAATTTCCTACCTATAATTCTATTTCATACACAAACAGATTAAAATATGTGTTCTTTCTTAGAAAAAAAAAAGTTGGCTTAAAAAAGGGTGAGTGGATAATTTTTCTTTTCAAGCTGCTGCTAAATTTCCATTGGCTCTCTTTTGTACATCCGTGCCAACCATTTACTAGTATATCGACATTGCAAAATTCAGTGCCATTAAAAAAAGAAATTAATTTGAAAATTCATTATAAATTAGACGTATTCTGTTCTGTCTTCCTTTAGTGTGAGATGATATAACAGTTCATCTGCTCTTGCTAGGTTATTAAATTCTAAGCCAAACTATCTTGTGATGGGGGGGAGGGTGGGAAAGCTCATACAAAATATGATAGATCACTTGAAGGGGTTTCCATACTTTCCTGAACCACAATTTTTATCTCATGCCAATATCTTTCTTTGCCAAAATACACTCTGATTATGGCAGTAAATTTGGATAGCTTATGTTACAATTTTTGGAGGAGAGGGAAATTCACAAAAAAAATACAGTTTACAAATTAGGAATGACTTGGAATCCACAATATTAAAAAAAAAAAAAAACAGAAAGCCTACAAATGCCATTTTTCATATCACTTGGATGTAATTGGTTCTTGAAAGATTAGCTCCTACATATTTTATTCCCATGATATAGTGCATGGCTCACCAGCTTGTGCATGAAGCAATTTAGTAATTGTCAAATAAGAAAGATGTTTTAAAAATAAGGAAGGAGAAAAAGAATGGCTTTTGAATTTTGTGTGTTTTGGTGTATGCATTATCTCTTTGAAAGAGTTTTAAAATAATATCGTTTTTTCCTTAAAACAACTACAATTGGATCTTAAAACCAAAACATCTACAGGCCTAAAATTTTTAATCCTGAAGAATTGCAAGCATTCAGACAGAGATAAAATTGTAGCGAGCTCCCATGAATGTGTGTGTTAGTTTCCTAGGGCTGCTATGGTAACAAAGTCACAAACATGGTAGCTTAAAAACAATAGAAACGTGTTTTCTTATAGTTCTGGAGGTCAGAAGTCTAAAATCAATATCACTTGCTTGACATCTGGGCATTATCAGAGGACTTGGGAGAGAATTTGCTCTGCGCTGCTTTTGGTTTTTGGTGGCTTGGGGCCCCTTCAGTCTTCAAGGTCAGCATTTTCAAGTTTCTCTGCTCCAACTTCACATTGCTCTTATCCCTGGAAGACTCAAGTCTCCTTCTGCTCCCCTTTTATGTGATCGCACTTAGGGCTGGCCTGGATAATTCAGGATAATCTCCCCAGGCCAAAATCTTTAACCTAATCACATCTTCAATGACCTTACCTTTTGGGGGGCAAATCAGGTAACATTCACAGGTTCCAGGACTTCAAGTGTGGATATACATTTTGGGCGTCTAGCCATTTTCCAGCCTACCACAATATATTGCTTGCTATATTTGGCCCACTGTTTTTGCTGTATAGAATAAGTTATTGACTAAAGGCCGTCTGGGTGGCTTAGTGGGTTGGGTGTCCAACTCTTGGTTTTGGCTCAGGTTATGATCTCAGAGTCCTGGGGTGGAGCCCCACATCAGGCTCCGTGCTCAGTGGAAAGTCTGCTTGAGATTCTCTCCCTCCCTCTGCCCTTCCCCTATCATGCTCACTCTCTCTCTCTCAAACAAATAAATAAATCTTTTAAAAAAGGTTATTGTGGGGCACCGGGGTGGCTCAGTTGGTTAACGTCTGCCTTCAGCTCAGGTCATGATCTTTGGGTCCTGGAATCTAGCCCCACCTTGGGCTCCTTGCTCAGCAGGGAGTCTACTTCTCCCTTGCCCTCTGCCCCTCTCACTGCTCATGTTTCTCTCTCTCTCTCTGTCTCAAATAAATAAATAAATAAAATATTTTTAAAAAAAGTTATTGACTGTGTGACATTTGTCCCCAAATATTTCAGTTTCCATTGCAGAGACAAGAATGTATACCCCCATACTCACAATTCCATGATACCTAACAAAATTAATGCTAATTTCTTAATAGCATCCAACATCTAATCCATAAATACTTTTCCTGAATTTGTCCTCCAAATGTTTCATACCAGTTTCACAGTTCAGGTTTCCACAGCCCAGTTGGTGTTAATCTCTCCACTCCTAGTCTTTTTCCTTGACTTTGACATATTGAAGAAACCTGGACTGTTTTGGGTTGAATATCTGGCCTTCTGGATTTGTGTGACTGATGCTTCATGATGACCGATAACTTGGTTTTCTATCCACCAAAGATTCTAATGATTGGAATTTAGGTATAAAAGTTAGATTACATTCACATTAAACATTTCTGTAAGAGATGTTCAGAGATGATGCTGTCGTTTAGGAGATACCTAAAGACAGTTGTCCCAACATTAGTGATGCTAAGATTGATCACTACTTTGCAGTTAACTGTCCTTCACTTTATTTCAATCTCTTCTCTATCTTGAGTCTAATGAATGGTCCCTTATTTTCATCCTCATCTGATTAAAATATAATCATCCATTTGATTTAAAAAATCATTTTTTTCATTCTTCAGATTATAAAAGTAGCTAGTAATACTTGCAAACATACAGAAAGAGAAAAAATGTGAAGAAGACATTAAAACTCATATGTAATCCCGTCATCCACACTGTTAGCTTTGGTTAACCTTTCCCTCTGTGTGTGTGTGTGTGTGTGTGTGTGTGCCTTTGTGTACACATGTACTTCTCTCTCATAATGTATGGCAAATTGTTGAAATTTTTTGAATCCCAGGTAAATATAACTTTGAAACTTGTGCATTCTTTTTTTTTTTTTAAGATTTTACTTATTTATTTGACAGTCAGAGATCACAAGTAGGCAGAGAGGCAGGCAGAGAAAGAGAGAGAGGAGGAAGCAGGCTCCCTGCCTAGCAGAGAGCCTGATGCAGGGCTTGATCCCAGGACCCGAGATCATGACTTGTGTCGAAGGCAGAGGCTTTAACCCACTGAGCCACCAGGGGCCCCGCATTAATTCTTAAATACTGTCACAATCAAACATGTAAATGATACTTGATATTAAAAGAAGATTTTTGACTGATGATGCATATAGGGACTCACTAGTGTTAAAATTCACTTGAATTTTTTTTTTCTGGACACAAAATTCATTTTTTTTTTCCTATGGACGTGTGTGTTATGCCCTCACTTTGAAGGGAAACCTGGTCTCATTGAGCAGAGTAATGAAAACCACTCAGGATCAGTCACTTCTAATGCTTGAGAAAGAATGGGTACAAGACAGAACAAACGATTCACAAAAAGGTGACATCTGAGATTGAGTTTAAAGCAAGAGAGGCAGTTTGCCAAAGTTTAAATGGGAGAACAGATGGAAAGATCTTTTAGTCAGGAAAAAAAATGTACAAAGGCAGAAGGTTTTTTATTTGTTTGTTCTTTTTAAATGTTTTAATTATGGAGACTTCTAAAAAAAAAAAAAAGATAAGATAGTGTGCTAACCCGAGTGCACCCATCTTCCAGCCCTAGCAATCACCGCCTCTTCAACAAGGCCTTGAACAACAAATTAGAATCCAATTTCAGGTATTAGATCATGTTGCCATTGAATATTCAAAATACTTCTCAAAAAGATAAGGACTCCCAAACCAAAAATCAAAACCAAAACACTATGACTCCGCTGACACAAAGATTTCCTGCTTGTCATCAAATAACTAAGGTTTCCTTCCATCTTTCTTAGACACGCCAATGCTTAGGTTTGCAGAGTTTCAATCAGGATCCAAATCAAGTCTATCTGTTGTGATTCGTAGATATGCCTTCCAGACTCTCACCCTCTCATTCTTAGCTGAGGAATCACTTTATATGCAGTGAAATACACAAATCTTCAGTGTGTGATTTAATAAGTTTTGACAAATCTATCCCACCGTCCTAACCAATACCCCATCACGATATGGAAATTTCTCTATCAGTCTCTGTCCTTTATAGGGAATCATGAAGACAGTAGGAAAGGAAAAGTTTTTCCTCCTAAAAGAGAAGACTGAAAAAACTTCATAAATATATGTGAAAAAAAGGACCTCAATGTCTACTTCACACGAACTTTGTAGGCTTAGTATTTGCATGGCGTATTTCTTCAGTCATTTTACTTTCCGCCTGTGTCTGTCTATTGAGGTGAGGCTCTTGCAGGCAGCAGATACTGGGGTCTTTCTCACTTCACCCCTCTGCAGTCTCAGAATTTCTGGCTCAGTTGGACTATTCAGCCCATTTACATTTAATGTAATTATTGATATAGTGTAGTTTATGTCTATGTTGTGATTTATTTTCCAAGTTTCCCGTCTGTTTTTTGGCCTTCTTTTTTTTCCTTGTGTCTTTTTATGGGTTAATTGAACATTTTTAGCTTGCTTTATTAATTCCTTTCTTGGCTTTTAGACTCTCTTTACATTATTTTTTAATGGTTGTTCTGGGAATTATAATATTCACCCTTAATTTAGAGTTGATATTGTCACATTTTACAAAAAAAAAAAAAGTAAAATTCTTACAATGACATAGTTTCATTTAGCCCTTAGTCCTTTGACGTTTTGTTGGCATATATCTTACATTCAAATACATTAAAAAAAATCCCCCAGTGTGATGTTAACATTTTTACTCTCCACACTCAGTTGCCTTTATAAACATCAAAGAAAAAACCTGGTCTTTTATATTGATCCAGATATTCACCATTTTTGTGCTCTTCATTCTTCTGTGCACATCTGAGTCTTCACTCCCACCTGAGAACATCCTTCAGCAGCTCCGGTGTGCTGGTGAGAAATTTTTTCCAATGTCTCTCTGGAAATGTGTTGATTTTTATCTTCATTTTGAAGGATATTTTTGCAGGATGTGGAATTCTGAGTTGATAATTTCCTCCCCAATTCTTTGAAAATGTTATTTCTTATTCATAGGTTCCTTTTTCTTTTTTCCATTTAAATAAGAAGTCAGCTGCCATTTCTATCACCGTGCATGTATGAGGTCTGTGTCTTTTTTCTCTGAATGCTTTCGATATTTTCTTTTTGTCTTTGGTATTCAGCAGTTTAATGATGATATGATTAGGTGTGTGTTATGGGTTGAGTTGTGTTCTCCCCAAATTCCCAGATTGAAGTTTTGACCTCCAGTACCTCAGAAAGTGACCATATTTGAAGCTAGGTCATGTAAAGGGGTCATTAAGTTAAACATGGCCATTGGGATGGGCCCTAACCCAATTTGAATGGTGTACATGTAAGAAGAGAAAATTTGGACACCAAGAGATAACAGACATGCACAAGCACAGAGGCAAAACCATCTGAAGACACAGTGAGAAGGTGGCCATCTGCAAGTCAAAGGGCACGCCTTAGAAGCAACCAAACCAACCAACACCTTGAATATGGACTTGGAGAAAATAAATGTCTCTTGCTTAAGCTCCCCAGAATCTTGTTATGGTATAACAATATTGTTATGGCAGCCTTAACAAACTAATACAGTGTAGATTTCTTTGTGTTTATTCTGTTTGGGGTTCACTGAGATTCTTGGATCTATAAATTGATGTTTTCCATGAACTTTGGGAAATTTTGTCATGAATTAATTGTCCAGACACTTTTCCTTCCCCTTTCTCTCTTCCCTGTCTTGGATTCAATTATGTGTGTGTTAGACTGCTTGATATTATGGAATATGTCAGTGAGGCTCTGGTTTACTTTTTTTCTCAGCCTATTTTCTCTTTTTCCAGTTAAATAATTTTTATTCGTCTGTCTCCAAGTTTTTAAGCTTTTTCTTCTGTCATCTCCAGCCTGTTGCTAAACCTGTCTCATGAACTTAGGGTTAGTTTATCCACAATGCCTGTCTTTGTGGCCACACTATGTGCTGTTTCACCAAAATATTGCATAAGTCTTTCTGTACAGTAAAACCCCACTTTTATGTAGTGCTTTGTTTTAAAGAGACTCTACTAGCCTCAAAAAAAAAATTCAAATGATTACAAATTCAACTTTGGATTTGTTATTTGCCTTTGTCACACAGCCTTGGGGGAATATATATAATTATTAATTATAGGCAAGAAATAAATAATTATAATGCATCAAATCAACAATATCCTAACAAGAACAATGGAAAAAATATCTTTAATAATCCCAAAGACACCAGCTAACCAGATAGACAAGTAATTTGTTTATGCATAAAAATTGTCAGGGAAAATGAATGATATTTGAATTTTCTATATTCCTGTTATTTAATGAATACACACATAATGTGACTAAAATATTATTTAGCATCATAAAACATTTCATTTAACCTTTAAAGCACATGTAAGTTACAGAACTATTTAGAATGCAACAAAATGAGGCCAATAAGAAATGCTTATAAAACTTTTAATAGTCATATAAAAGTGCTTTAGCTTGGTTTAGATGCTATTTTAATAGGGATTGTAATTGGGATTGCTATTGTAATAGGGATTAAGGGTGAAAAATTTAACGATTTACCCTAACCCATGTAGCTAATGTAACACTAAACACTCTGTTTTTTTCAGATCTAATTTTCTCTCCCTTGTCTCTCCCCTCTGATACTTATATGTAAACCAAACATCAGACTTAAAGAATGTATACATTGACTTCAACATTTTTGGCAATGAATGTAAACATCCTCAAAATAAACTCCACTACCAATGCAAAATGATTTTCTCCTTGCTGTGGTCATGTTCAGCAGTGGTATCAAAGAGAAGGGAAGCTTCCAAGTATCTAACAGTTTGACCATGTCTTTCAGAGGTGTGTAGTCTTGTGGGAACAGGTGCTATGTGAGAGAGACTTGTTCTTCTGCATACCTCCGCATACAATGAAGAGGAAAGGAATATTGGAAGGTTGTTCCCTGTGCCTTACAAAAGGAACCATTCAGTTGGGTTTATAAATTCTCCTTTTAAAATGTAGTAGCTCTAGAAAAGACCAACTATATTAATCATTTACATATTTAAAAAAAATATTATATATTTTTTAACTTCTTTTCAGTGTTCCAGAATTCATTGTTTATGTACCACACCCAGTGCTCCATGCAATCCGTGCCCTCCCTAATACCCAACACCAGGCTCACCCAATCTCCCACTTCCCGCCCCTCCAAAACCCTCAGATTGTTTTTCAGAGTCCATAGTCTCTCATGGTTCGTCTCATGAGGGAAATCTCCAATTTCCCTGAACTCCCTTCTCCTCTCCATCTCCCCATTAATCATTTACATCTTAAAATAGCTACTCTTAAAAAAGACTGGTTTCCTCCAAAATACCATAGTGAGAGCAATTTCCCTGAGCACAAAGGCAATTGGTTGAGGGAAGGATCTTGCCAAGAATTGAGTTACCCAGAAGTTCTTAGAAGAGAGACAGATCTATGAACTATAGTATGTTGGTGTCTAGATAGCCAGATAGGAATATAAAAATTCTGAGTATTTGGAAAAGAAGCAAAGACCTTACATAATAAGATAGGATAAATTTTGCCCATGATCCTACTCTTTCTGAAAAATCACATTTTATGTCACTTTTGTTTGAGACAGACCAAGCATCTGAATAATTGAATGAATGTTAAAGTTTCTGTTGATGTGTTTGGCTCTTTGGAGTTTCCTATTGTTCAGAAAGCTCTATGGAAATAGAGCAAATAAACAAAATATTTGATTCCTATTCTTCAGGGGCTTCTGTTAGGCTGAAAGGCTGAAGTTTGAGAGGTTTGCAGGAAGATTTAACGAACTCAACTGTTTTTGGTTTAGTTTCTGTCATGTGTTGGCACTGTTTTAGACTCTGGGGATACACTGGCATGTAAAGCATACCAAAATCCCTACCTTTGTGGAACTCTCACTGTCGTGGATCAAGACAGACTGTGAATGTAATAAATAAGTCAAGCACATAGTGTATTAGAGGTTGCTATTTTTATATAATAAGCTATTTCTAAATCGTATGTTAGACATTATCTAGTATGTTAGGAATTGTCAAGTGCTGTGAGAGAAGAAGCACAGGTGACAAGAACACGTGCAGAGATTATTCAACAGGAGAGATGGTGGCACTCACTGAGAAAGTGTCATTTAACCTAAGACTTGTAGGAGGTAGAGGAACTGGATATGCAGATTTTAGGGGTGGGGGGAAAATGATTCTAGGCAAGAGGAAGGCTTTGAGGTAGAAGCAAGATTAACTGTTTCAGGAATAAGGAGTTAGCCAATGAAGTAGAGTGCGGGAGTGATGGAAGCCGTACGGCAATGTGACAGAGATGTAACGGGGGGCTTGATTGAGGAGGGTCTTGAGGTCATGAGAGAGGATGTGGCCTTCACTGGATGAACCCACTGGGAACCACTAGCTGGTTTTCAGCATAGGAGTCACATGACCTAATTCATGTTTAAATGGGATCTTCTGACGGCTGCACGGGGAATAGATTGTGAGGAGTCAATGGTTGGAAGCAAGAAGACATGTCACTGGGGGCCATTGCAATAATCCCAATGAGAGATTCTGGTACCCAAGGATTGGAGAAATGGAGGTAAAGAGAAGTGGTCACAGTTGGATAGATTTTGGAGGTGAAGCCACAGAATTTCATTTTGGATTGGGTAAAAATTATGAGAGGAATTTTATAGTCCAGGATGATTCCAAGGTAGCCGGAGGGATGGAGTTACAATGAACTGAGAGGGCAGGTCAGGGAGCCGGTTTTCAGGCCAATATCAATATCCAATTAGTTCCTCTTTTTAATCATACATATGAGAAATCATTTGGAAACCATCTCAAGAGAACTAAAATTAAGGAAAATCTTGCCCTGTTTGGACAAGCAAATGAATCTTTGTTTAGCATATTCTACCATAATGGGCTGTCTTTTGATGTGTCACTGTGGTGCAGGATCTTTTTAATGTGGTATTCTCTGATTGAAACACAAGAGTGACAGTGAGGTCTGTGTGGTAGGTGGAAGGAATGTTTATGTTTCTCGGATTTATTTATCCCAAGAAAGCACTGAAACATATTGAATTGAAAATTATTCATTTAGTCATAGTAATTCAGAAACTGAAGACTTAAGTGTCAGTATTTCAACACTATTAATTTATGATCCCTGTGAGGTCATAGAAATCTTTTGAGTTCTATGACAGCTGGTAGATTTTTTTTTGAAATCTACACAAATGTCCCTTTCCGACACGTCGGAGCCCTGATGTGATGCCCAGTTTTGTAACTGTCCCTCGCCTTCTTGTCTTCTGTCATCCTCCGTCTCCTGCTCCATGATCTCTAACCTTCCATCCTTACCATCGGGAAGGGCATATATGCAACTTTGATTTTAGAGCGTTTCTAATGACTTGGAAAGGGTAGGTTAAATTGAACAGGAAACATTGTACTTAATATATAAAATAAATAGCGGTCATTTGGGTTTATTTATGCTTATTATTTTTGTATGATTACATTCCATTTCAAAATCAGGGGGAAAAAGGCCTGAACCATACAATTAGATGTATCTCTAATTGCAAAAATTCCACTTTCCAAAGGCTACTTAGGACATGGTGCTTGATGGAGCAGAGGAGCTCGGCTATGGAGAGAAAGCAAGAGGTGGGTATATTAGTTTGCTGGGCTATGTAACAAATACCACAGACTGAGCAGCCTTAACCACAGAAATTCGTTTCTCATAGTCCTGGAGGCCGGAAGCCTGAGATCTAGTTGTCAACAAGGTTGGTTTCTTCATAGACTTTTGTCTTTGGCTTGTAGATGGCCATTTTATTCTTCATGCAGTCTTCCATATGTGTATCTCTGTGTCCCAATCTCTTCTTAGAAGGACACCAGTCATATTGGATCATGGCCCAACTGTATGATTTCATTTTACCTGAATTATCTTTTTGAAAGCCCTGTCTCTAAATATAGTCACATTCTGAGGTACTAGGGGTTTATACTTCGACACAGGAATTGGAGGGGGTAGAGGGGTGGTGTGGGGGTGAGAAAAATTCAGTCCTTAACGAAGAAAATGGGCTTAAAACATTTTACCTGCAGAGAAGAGCTCTCTGAAATGAAGGCTCAAGGCTCCAACGAGAAGCACAAACTATTATGATTGTCAGGACATGTTCCTGGTCTTCTCAAAGTTCCTACACTAAGATTTGGGAACTAGCAAATCTGGTCAATTCAGTACATTCCTGAGAGACTTTTGCTGTTTAGAGATCAGAAAGTATGAAAAGAACATTCATTAATTAAAAAAACCTAAGGGATTGATTACCCTTTGTTAGTGACAATAATAAACACTCCTCATCAGTGAAAAACTTGCATTCTGTCGGCATTACATATGTAAAAATTCCTTCAACATTATCCTTGTACACATTGTCATTGTTCTTACTTTCCCCACCATCCAAGTAATTTGATATTTTTAAGGTATAATGATACACTTTTAAGGAAAAGTAACTTTTCTGAAACAAAAATTGGTAAGAAAATGACATTTTTTACACTTGCGTGCAACTCTTTCATGTCAAGATTTGACGAAAGGCTACTGAATTCTCATACCTGCTTTTCGCTTATTGCTTGCAATCAGTTGTTTCGGTTGAAGTATGTAAAGAAAGTGTGTAAAGACGTGCTGTGGGAATAGGTGATTATGGTTTGTTTACTTTGATAATGTCCCAACACTCAACCAGTGGTCATTACTTAGATTAGTTACAACATTGAATAGAAGACTGTATGAATGAACTTCTGAGAACTCATACCAAAATCTATTGATCTATCTTGCATTTTGAATGGGTCTTTTACCTACTTTTATGGTAAAAATTGTCTTCCATGAAAAAAACACCGATTAGTTGAGTGCTTTTCTTGAGATAATCATCATACCTGGGTATGCAACAGAAGTGCTGTGTGTGCAATGTCCCCCTTTGCTTCAGGGAACATTAAAAAAGACATGTAATCGCAGTTGAGATTTATGAAGTTCACAGTTTGTACCCCTCTGTCAAGGACATCTGACACAAAATTCGTAATTTTCTTTTACTGCAAGTGCATGGTGCTGAAGAATACCATACCAGTTAGTACAGTTGGGTTCCACAAGCACAAATCAAGCTAAGATGACAGCAGATTGTCCACCATTGTTTTTGCCCAGCAGTGCAAGTGTCAACACAATGGAAAAGGCAAACGGTATCTCAATATCATTATGAAAACAGCTTTGACCTCCTGGGTCCTCTGAAAGGATCCCCTGAAAGATGTCCACAGAACAGACCGATTTATTTAATATTGATGTAAGGAACCGTGTAATGTGTTGGAACATACATTAGAGTATTGAGGCCTCCAAACACATCTAGGGGTCTTCTGTTCTCATGATTTTGTAGACGAGGACTCTGAGGCAGAGAGTGACGCTAGTCCAAGTAACTGGTGAAGCTGGGATGGGGCCTAGCTAGTCTGGCTCTAGATGATGTGGCGTCATCTATCTGGCCTCATGTATCCCTAATCCTCCATTATCTAATATTTAACTAGGTTTAATTATGACGAGACATGCTCCTTCTCAAAGGTTATTTAGAACGACACCTCTTTTCAAAGACATGAGAAAAATGTATTCACAGGTAGGTTTTAAATTAACCTCAGGCTTTTCTAACCACAATTACTAATTGTTCTTTTTTTAAACAGTTAGCTGTACTCTTTGTATTAATATCTTTAGAGAGAACATGTGTTGAGCCGTTTGCTTGGTGGTGAAACCAGTTTTCGAATGTATTTATAAACAGATTCACACAAACGCACGAAGAGAAGTAGAAATCGATGCCATATGACCATTTAGAATTCCTTAGTTCGCATGGAATGGAGGCTTTCCACTGGGATGGCGAGGAAGAAGGGCAAGGAGAATGCTGGAGAGGCCCGGCGCAGAGTGTCCTTTCGGCAGTGACCCCAGTCTTAGCAGTCAAGGTGACCGCCTGACACAGTCTCTTAACTACACATATCTGTCTTTTTAAGGTTGAAGTGTCTTTTTTTCCTGACAATGGACCGTTCCTCAAGTCCAGCGCTCTAGCCCAGAGCCTCACACTGGGGGGGCGCTGGGGGAGGGGTCCACCTGCCCCTGCCCGCACCCCCCGGAGCTGCAGGGGGCCCGAGGTGTAATGCCAGCCACTGTCACATCAGCACCACCGCTTTCCGCAGGGACACAAAGCGCGTTCAGCGTTTGAGCCTGCTGGAGAGAGGCAGGCGTCGGGACCCTTCGGTCCTTCACCGACGCTCAGCCCCGCGCAGGCGCACGGCCTCTCCTGCTTGCCCGTCCGAGCTCGTCCCCTCCAGGAGGTTCTATCTTGGGACCCGGTGTGGTTCCTGACAGCGCCCCCTCCCCAGCCCCGCTTCTCCTCGCACAGGGAAGAACTAAGAGAAGGTCAGTAAAATAGCGAAAGGACCTGGGATCAAAAAGGTTTCATTCACCTTATTCCAAATGAGCCACGGACCTGACGCGGACACACGACAGACGTCCCCTCCGTGGAATCAGAGCCTTTCTGGCCTTCCCCTGTCTCCGGACGCCACGGGCTCGCTTCTGAGTTTCATGGAACGTCCGACGTCCTCGAGTGGGGTGAGGAACAGCGAGACGGTTTTGAGTAAAAGGCTTCAGGCTGTGATCGATGCCGCGCGCTCAGGGCCGGGCCCTCCGGCCAAGTCGTCCGTCCGGCGGCGGGTTACGGCCGCAGGTGCGGCTCGGGCCGGCTCGGGCCGGGTGGTTCGTGATCGTCAGCCGGGGCTCCGCTGCGGGAGCTCGCCAGGGGCTCCAGTGCCCGGTGCGGGCGCATCTTCTCTTTGTGGGATGGGCTCCTTCCTTCCCCGAGCTCGGGAGGCGCGTGAGCGCGCGTGCATGTGTGCACGTGCGTGCACTGCGTGTGCACGTGGGTATGCACATATGTGCGTGTGCGCATGCACGTGTGTGCATGTGCTTGCACACACGTATGTGCATGTTCATGAGCGCATGTGTGTGCATGTGCGTGTGCGCGCGCGTGTGTGGCTTCGGCAGTGAATCACAGCAGCCGATGGCAGCGGGATTATGGCTGATGCTGATGAAAAGGGCAACCATCCCTCAAACCGGCTTTGACAGAGCCTTCCAGTCAAGATCCCACTTCCCGGCCCCGGTGGATTAAGTCTAAAAAAAAAAAAGTGCTTGAAGTTCCGTTGAGGAGCACGGCCCCAGCTTCAGAAATAAGGCTGGGCCGCCACGGTGCTTGGAGATAGACGCGCTTCAAATCTCGGGAATGTAAATCAAGAGTAAAATGTCTCTGTGTGAACTGTGATGTCCCACGGCTGGTTTTCTTCTTCTTGATAAGAACTTTTATTCTCGTTGAAGTTGGGCGTTCTTGCGTTATCAGGATTTGAAATAAGGCTAGGTTTCAGATGAAAGAAAAGGGGAAGTAACTTTATTAATAATACGAAAATATTAATCTATAAATAAGTGTAAGAACTTCTCATTTTATTTTAACCATTTATGGGACAGTCTGACAAAGTTCCCTGCCCGTCCTCTCCTCGCCCACCCTCTGCACGTAATTTTTTTTTTTTTTTTTTTTTAATTTCTGAGAATCTCCTGAAGTTTGGGTTGGGGCCTTTAAAGATCTTTTCTATTTTTCTATTTCCACTGATGTTCAGTTTTAAGTTACTTTTATAGGTGAAAGCATATGATTATTTCCTTGTGATTTTCTTTTCACAATTGCTTTTCGCCCTCTGGCATCATATCTAGTGGTCTGTATAATAAGCCAAGGAGAAATGTATTATTTAAAAAAAATCCAAAGGCACAATATTGGTTGAACTTCTCTTCCTGCTCCCCAGAGACATAGAATCCTACACTTGTTCTTGACAATATATGTGTTTTCTTATGAAACATTAGCATACAATGTATGTGCAGCCCTATTTTTTAAAAGATTTTATTTATTTGGGAGAGAGAGAGAGAGAGAGAGAGAGACCGAGATAGCAAGAGAGAGAATGAGAGAGAGAATGCTCGGGGAGGAGAGGGAGAGGCGGTGTTGCCACTGAGCAGGGAGCTTAATGTGGGGTTTGATCCCACGACCCGGGATCCTTACCTGAGCTAAAGGCAGACGCTTAACCAACTGAGCTACCCAGGTGCCCCTGTGCAGCCCTATTTTGTTTTCTTGAAACAAAAGGACAAATCTCTACAATTTTAACTTGGGTTACTTTAAAAAAGTTAACAAAATTAAAGAAAATAATGAACTGAGTAGAAATTTCCACTACTAAATAGCAAAAAGTTAGGGATATATGATAAACTTTTGATATGTTAGAGAAAGCCATTTTTATATTGTCAGTTATTTACACAAGTTTAGAATAAAATCATAAGAAAAAAAAGAAATAGGTAATACATAACAAAATCAAGCTGTTGGAAATGTACTCAGTAAATTTTATTTCGATCTTGAATTTTTATATTAAGAAAATAAAATATGGCTCATAAATTTATTTGCTCTCTCTGTATGCATTATGCTTGATATAAAACAAGTCTTGAAAATAAATGAGGAATGTTTAAAGGAAAACCTTAAATACATCAGGTAACATCATTTATGAGGTTAGCATTTCTCCGTTATCAGTTTTCTCTGAGCATTTATTAAAGAATATCTTTTGTTTTAATTTGCTCCAGACAGAGCAGTTTAGAGACATTTACAATGACGAGAGAGCTTCAATTAACCTTCATTGCTGAGATATTTTATGTGCATGAATTACAATATAACAGGGTAATTACCCAATACCTTTTGTGAAGGAATTCTAATAAAGAAAGAAATTGATTCATACATAATGAAATTCAAGTTCTTCATTTCACTCCTTACCAAATTTTTATTATTAAAATGGTTGTAAACTCTTATTTTTATTATTAAAATGGTTGTAAACTCTTATTTAGAGACCAAATCTCTAACTTACAGATAATGCTGAAGAAACTTCGTAATTGTAACTTATCTTAAAGTCAATCAATAGCTAAGCTGCTATAAAATGATGCTTCCCTAGAAGTTATTATGCGCAATGTGGTACCCAACTCTATTTTCTAGAGTAACTAGACATAAGGGGTCTAATGTTATTCATAGAAACCTAAGCCCAAATATTATTTAATCAATAGGAAGATATTTTCTGGACTTTTCCATTTCATAAATATAAATGTTAATCTGCTGCTTAAAATGATAATCCATGAGCAGCTTTTAGTTTAATAGGAAATAAGTATTTCTTCCTGAGAGTAACTGATGAGAAAACAGAGGGAGTGCTTTTAAAATTACTTCAAAGTTTGAAAACCTCAAAAGTTGTTTTGAACTCAGGAAAAACATAACTTATCTACCAGAGTTAAAATTACCCTCGTATTTTCTTTCCTTTTCTTCTTAAGCTCTGCGAAGAGCCAATTAACGTTGCTAGTTTGCGACATGGGCTCTGTGTTCTCGCACAGTCCATGTGAAATGAACTCCACTTTCCAAGTAGGGGAGCGGAGGGAGAGAGAGGTTTGCACATCTCTGCTCTCTCTGCTCGACTGTGTTTGTACCTCCACCCCCACAAGCGTCAAGGAAGGTGTGAAGAGAAAGGATATTGTTTAGACCAGATACTTCAGAGCAAGCAGAGGAAGCTGAAAATAGCATCTGGAAAAAATGGTGACAGATTTCCCTTAGTGAAAGATACTTAAAGATAAAATTTCCTCATCAGATTTTCATACTACAGCTATTCATTAAAGCAGAAGAACTTTTTGTGTTGATTTCAAGCTAACAAAGCGTAGTGTGCCCCACAGATGCGCACACAGGCGGATGCCACATCTAAAATGTGTAAGAACCTGAAGATATAAGAATCTATTTAATAATCATAGTAATGACAAGGTACTGTTTTTCAACTAAACTTCTGTTTTCTAAGGGTTATCACGAACCACATATAGTTAATACACTTGAAGCCAAGTATTAAAATGACAGAAAAACTCAGTGAGACGTTTTCTGTCCTTCCATTTTTCATTTGGCAATTTGGCGCTGTATGAGGAGAGGCTTGGTGGAAGCTTCTAAAAATAATGCTTGGGAGTAAAATTGTGTCTGGTTAAGGTTTCTCCACACTGTCTTTTCAAATTTGCACTGCAGCTAAGAATTTGCATGGACTGGAAGCAAAAATACCAAAAAGCAATAACTTATGTAATGTGACGACCAGTAGCAAACCCGCGGGATGCTGGCAGTTTGCTGAGGACATCGCAGGGAGGTTTTGTGCAGAGGGATTTGAGTGGACTCCTCCTCACGATTCCACTGGGAACCCCCTCAGCCCACGCTCAGCACGCACCTCCTTTCTTCTTAAATCCACTTACGTGTTGGAGTCTGGACTCACTTATATTCACGCAGCATTTGGACGGAGCTGATTCTCTTTCCCTCTCCCTTCTGCTTCTTAGGTATTCATATTCTGTTTTTCTTCTTTCCTTTCCGGGCACTTGTCTTGGTCACTTTTGTTAATTCCTCTTCCATGGCACTTCTCTTGAATGCTAGGAGTTACTTGCTATCTTCCTGAGGCTTCTTCTAATTCTTTAGTTACCCTCTGTACCCCCCGCTCCCCCCTTACCTCGCAAGTCACTTCTCTTGGCTTCAGTGAGCATGCTAATGCAAACAACTTTGAACTCTAATCCTTCAGTCTAGACGTCTTTTCTGAGCTCTAGGCTCTTATGTTTGAGTGTTAACGGAACATCTCCACTTGTATATATTCTCACATGTGACATTCTGGATACTTCCTGCCTTCCTCACCCTTCCTCTTTATTGGCCACCGCTTCATGGTGGTTCTCCCTCCTAAACAATTCTCAGATCAGTGCGTGGCTTTCCATTCCCCTAGACCAGCTGTCAGTAAGCAAAGACCTGCAGATCCAATCTGGCTCACTGCCTATTTTTGTGAATAAAGTTTTATTGGAACACAGCCATGTCCATTTGTTATGTATTGTCTATGGCTGTTTTTATGCTAAAACTGCCAAGTTGACCTGTGGTGACAGAGAACATATGGTCCACAGAGCTTAAAATATTTACTATGTGGCCCTTAATGGAAATATTTGCTGAACCCCACCATGGAGAATACTCCCACAGAGGTCACCATAGCAACTCATCCTAATTATCCCGACTTACTCCTTTTAAAGGGACTCCCCACTTGCTACCCCAAATCCAATTCTCCACAATACAATAGGATTCATTGTATATAATATAATTCTCATCATGTTACTTCTCATTAGCCCTTCAATGACTCCCCGTTGCCTTTGGGAAAAAAATCTAACTCCTTGACATGATCAACAGAACATTTCATGAGCTAGCCTTGTGTCTCTTCTTAGCAACTGTGTTGTGACTCTCACTGTTGCAGATGCATGAGACCCTTTTTGAGTCTTCACATGTGCCATATGACCTCTTACCCTGGACTTTCAAATATGTTATTCCTTATGTCTGATCCAGAAGATCAGACATACTTCTTGGAAACCTCCCATGACCACTGGAGTCTGAGATAAGGCTTTTCCTTTGTGTTTGGACAGGGCTGTGTGTTTCTTCTGTAGGCTCCCTCACTCTGGATGGAAAGTGTATGCTTGGTACGTGTGATGGCTATTATTATTTTATTTGTTTGTTTGTTTATTTATTTATTTATTTTAGAGAGAGAAAGAGAGTGAGAGAGAGAAGGGGAAGGTCAGAGAGAATCCCAAGCAGGCTCCAGCTCAGCATGGAGCCCAATACAGTGCTTGATCCCATGACCCTGAGATCATGACCTGAGCTGAAATCAAGAGCCCAACCCTCAACCAACTGAGGCAACCAGGTGCCCCTGTGATGACTAGTTATATGTGTCAACTTGGCTAGGCCACTGTACTCAGATACTTGCTGAAACACTAATCTAGATGTCACAGTGAAGGAATATTTTAGATGAGATTAACATTTAAATCAACAGACTTTGAGTATAGCACATTATCTTTCATAATGCGGGTGGGCCTTATTCAATCAGTTGAAGGCCTTAAGAGAAAAGACAGACGTCCCCAGAGGAACAAGGAATTCTGTCCCCAGATTGTCTTCAGACTCAAAATGCGACATCAACACTTCCCTGGGTCTCCAGCCTATTAGTCTGCCCTGAGATTTTTGACTCATTGGCCTTCATAATCACACGAGCCAATTCCTTAAAACCAGCCTGTGTGTATGCACGTATGCATGCACGTGTTTGTGTTTCTGTCTATGTCCATGCACCATTGATCCCTCCACACTCTGTTGGTTCTGTTTCTCTGGAGAGGCCTGACTAAAATCCATCTCTCTGCATATTCCTGCAGGAGCCAGCAAGCGTGTTCACCTTGGTCACCACTATTATGCCAGGGGCTAGCCTGGTCCCTGAAATACAGTCAATATATTTTAAATAAGAATAAAGAGTGGGCATATTATCTCACATAGACACGTAGTAAAACAGGTAACATATGAGAGAGGGAAAAACTGATGCGGTGAGAGAAAGATAGGTTGGCATGTCATCGCGGGGCAACTCAAGACAAATGGAAGTCTCTGAATGGTCTATGGGTTCCTGGTGGGACAAGGGTGCAACCAAAGCCATCTTCCTGGGACATAGTATAAGTGCTGGGAGCATAGCAGTGCGCAAGCATGAGTGAAAATCTTTCCATGCTTCAAACTATCATAAACGAGAGGAACAGACCCGTAAGATGGGAATTCTCACTACATACACCACTCTGTGATGGAGGTTTTGTTGTCACGGTCATTGCTGTTTCTGAAAATTATTAATTCAGTGCTGTGGTAGGAACGTGTTTTGCAGGTCCGCTATTCTCAGGAGCACTGTGAAGGGATGCTGCCAACAGTGTAGTGTTCCACGAAACTGTTCACCCGCAGGGACTGGTATGAAAGGGACAGACAGGTATGTTGAATGAACCTTCCAGTTCATGATGGGAATGCCAATGATCATGAGGTCTCTAAAAACATACTCTCAATTTGTAAACATTGTCCTCTTTTATGTTTGTCAGTGTCCTCTCAAATCGGATCTGGAAGGACACCCTGAACCACTATTTTCCACTCGAGGATTTAGCCAAGGGTTTCCCTATAAGAGGTGTGTTTTCTGGGACACCACACCCTAGATATTGTTCTTTCAGATTCTTTGCTAATCTGATTCAGTCACTTTGTTTAATAAACACACATACATAGTATTTATTATGTACGTGACATTGTTCCAAGACTTTTACTAGTAATAAATGGTAGGAACACCAGGAAATAAGCATGACTCTTATCCACATATTGTAAAAGAGGAAACTGAGGCACACACAAGTCAGGTTAGTTGTCCAGGTTCCTGCAACAGTTAGTGAGAGGAGCAGTATTCATTCCGGATCACATCTCAGTGGCTCTCCAAGCTGCCGTTCTTTGTTCCGTCTTGCCCTGAGCGTCCCATCGAGGAAGGTCCCATCACGTAGTGCTTCCTGGCTTTCCCCAGGCTGGACTTCATATGACTCTTTGCTCCATGCCCAGGATTCTCAAGCCATATCATGCTGTTTCTAGGTTTTTCCATTGAGACCTCATTTTGGTTCTCTTACTGGTGCACTGGTACCCCCAGCTCGCTGGCCATACTCCTAGACAGGTTGGATGGTCACACTGAATGTACTCAGTATGGCAAAGACACAAGATATTTTTAAGAAGGAGAGGGGAAACAAACAGAACTCACCGTTCATACCTTGAGTCAAATCATTGAAATGGGGTTCACTTGGAAGTGTAACCACTTGATAGATGAGGTAGGGTTAGTCACTTGAAGGTTCAGGGGAGAGAGGTACCACCTGGGTGCCTCGGTTAATAGGCGTTTATTATAATGAAGACAGAAAAGATGTATCAGCAGCCTCGTGGCCAGTCTGCGGAAAACCAAAAGATAATTCATGGCCATTGCTCTGACCACTGGCTATGGCTGTGGTATGCCCATGGCCCCCAGGGTCCTTCCAGGCTCATGCCTCAAGCATCCGACCACAGCTTCTGTCCCTGAACCACCATCCAGGCCCCCTCCGACTCCTGGGTCCCTTCCATTCTCTCTGCCTTCTGCTTTCTGGTTCCTTATGACTTCCACTCCCCCAGGCTCCCAACTAAATGCTAAATTTGCTTCTATTAGTGGCATGGGACTCTGAGTCACTCATTTTCTTTTACTTCTTTCAATAGTCTATATTTCATCAGGGGAGCATGTATTATAAAGTATTATACTTAGAAAAATTATTGGAACATGCTGGAAATTGTTCATTATATTATATGGTCTCTCTCTCTCTCTCTCTCTTTACATCAGACTTTCTCTATATGATAGTCCCTAAATACTTCAAAAACTAATTATAGATTAGATTTTGTTTTTATGTCTCCAACACTTGTAATGGAAAAAAGAGGACTCTGGCCAGCTTCTCACGATCCAACCTGATTCATCTCTCCGTTTCTGGAGTTAATTATTTTTTCCCTCCACTTTGCTGTGCCTCCCAGGAGACAGGCTGGCACGGCAGCTGACAGTTGAGGCACTCCAGCCCGTGACAGGGATAGCGCCGGCACAGGTGAGGTGGGGAGGGGTCTCCGGGAACCAGGAACCCTGGGGAGCTCCACTGTCGGCCTCAACCTGTCCTGCTGCTTGCCATGATCCGCGGTTTCCTTAGATGTTACAGCAAGACACCGTTGGAGGCAAAAGACTTTTTTTTGTTGTTTCATTTTTTTTTAGTTCTAGAAGAAATTGCCCACAGAAGTGATGACTTGTTCTTGATGTTTTCTTCCTGGATTCGGTACTGGGATGCGTGGTATGTTTACCGGTGTTCTTTCTCTGTCTTACTAGAACAAGAACCAGGGTGGTTTACAGTTGTGCACCTGTCACATAGCGAGCTCCCAATGAACATTCGTGGGGGAAGTTCCCAAGTGAACGCAGGCAAGCACGACCTAGGTGAGCTTTCTCCACAAGGCAGTATCAGCTCCAGAGGGTAAAGGAAAAACACCTTTCTCTCTGCATATATAAAGTGTAGATACACATACAGCGCACAAGCAGATGGGCAATGCACCCGTTTCGGGACAATTTCACAGTGAGGGGCGGTCAGGGGAATAAGAGATCTAAAAGGCCTCTTTGGAAGAAGAAGGCAATACTGAAAAAGTGAGAAAAACACTGCAACAGAATTGAGATGATTGTATCTGGACGGCTTTGGTTTTTGTTCCTCTGTGAACGTGCTCATACCGCAGACAGCTTTGGCACAGGGCTGAGAACCTGCTCGCAGGATTTACGGAAGTTTAGGGCCATTCTCTTTCTGTGAATATGGAGAAGTCATTTTTTAAAAGATTTTATTGGTTTATTTGATGGGGAGAGACACAGCGAGAGAGGGAACACAAGCAGGGGGAGTGGGAGAGGGAGAAGCAAGCTTCCTGCTGAGCTGAGCAGGGAGTCTGATGCGAGGCTCGAATTCCAGCACCGTGAGATCATGGCCTGAGCTGAGGGCAGAGGCTTAACCCACTGAGCCACCCAAGTGCCCCAAGGAGAAGTCATTTTCATCTCAAGGACAAACTAATCATGGACCTAATATAATTTGGAGGGAGCAGACCTTATTTTTCTGATAATGACCTGCGACTCATTACACACGGTAACATTATTATTTTTAAGTGTAATTTAACAAGAGGAAAGAGGGAGCCCGATGCATGCTCTTTCCTGTCTACGCCTTCACCCGTCTTCTCCCGCTCAACAAAGTGTTCTAAAGGCCGCATGCCGCTAACTGTGTTTCATATTACAACCTACAATCTGGGAGTTAATTAGGAAAATATTCTGTTAATTAATTTCCTGAGTGCTTCTTATCAGTATGCAAGCAAACTGTCAAGCTCGTTTTAAGGAAACATTTTCGTTTAGCTGTTGCTGTTTATTGGACACTTCATTGATTTCCTAGTGTCTTTTAGGGGATGGTCGGGGATATGAATTCTGGTTCTGCTAGATTTCTCAAAGGCAGGGGATGGATTAGGCCAAAGCGACGAAGGAAAAATAATGAAAAAAAAAAAAAAAAAAGGACATGTCCTATAATACTGATTTTAAAGTGCACACGTGGAAAGAATAGACTTTCAAAATAGAAATTTAATGCAAGCTGAGACATGCCTGACAGTTGGTGTCTTTCCATAATCTAAAATTTATTTAGAGCGCAGTGTCCAAACCTTGTGGGAACGAGCACACACACATGTGGCACGAGAAAACTTTCCAGATATGGGTACCTCTTAGGTGATCTGACAGTGGTGACCATAGTACTTGTGCTGGGTACTGGCTTGCTCTTGGTTTTTGCTTTTCATTTTTGTGGTAGGCAGAGTCATGGCTCCTAAAGATGTTCACCTCACATTCCCTGGAACGTGGGAATCTGCTGGGTTACAGAGCAAATGGGAATTAAATGGGTGGTTGGAAATACGGTTGCTGTCGGCTGACCTGGAGATGAAGAGATGATCCGATATGATCCTGGATTATCTTGGTGGGTCCAGTGTCATCACCCAGGTCCTTCTAAGTAGAAGAGGGGGTCAGAAAAGAGAGAGCGAGAATGAAAGAGAGAGAGAGAGAGTCAGGATAATGCATTATGAAGATGTGACTGGCCATGCTGGCTTGAAGCTGGAAGAAGGCCTTGGACTAGGGTTTGTGGGCAGCCGCTGCACACTGAAAAGGCAAGACTATAAATCCTCCCCAGACCTTCCAGAAAGGAGCTCAGGCAGTCCTTCTGTAAGACACCTTGATTTTAGCCCATGAGACCTGTTTCTGACATCTAACCGGGAGATTTTCTCACTGAGTCTTTCAACAAGCATGTCAGGCAAGGATGATGATTTTTCTTTTACAAACGAAGAACTCAAGATGCAGACATTTTAAGTTGCTCATCTAAATGCCTAGGGCTGGTATCAGAGTCCCAGCTGTAGTCAGGTGTGTCCAACTTGTAAAATCTGTCCTCTTTTCTCCATGTAACAATGGCTTCGGAGTCTATCAGTCACATAAAGTGTCACTGAAAACATGTGAGGTGCAGGTGTCCTTTTTTGCAAGCAGGTTTATTGGTTGATTATTCACTTATTTTTAAAATGCCCTGTTGATAGAGTACCTAAGTAAAAGAGAACACAAGTCTCGCTTAGTCTGGGACTATTGAAAGAATGAAAATATAAATAAGTCAATGAATAAGTTCAGTCGCTGTTCCCAAGAGGTGTGACATTTTAGTCAGGGGATCCTCATATGTTAAGAACAAAATCATTGCTCTCTGTTCACTGCGGACTTTTCTCTGTGAACTTTCTCTGAAATCGAATGAAATATGTTGCTTATGCATAGACGCTCAGATACTCTATTTGCATGGTCTTGAGAGAGCATGGGTGCGTCTCTCCCCATAAATTCCAAATTCCTTGAGGAGCTGTAGCATGTCTTCCTTATTTCTGGCACGAGAGTTTTTCATATCTAGTGGAAGCACCATTATGATGGAGACTTTTCTTGCAAGCACCAGAAACCAACTCTGAAGAACACGGGACACAAAGCTTCATGGGGAAATCTTGAGCAGCTCCTGGTTTCCAGCCACCGGATGACGAAGCTCCAGCTCCCTCCTTACCCCAGGTGCTTTGTTCCACATTCAGATGCACAGGGGAAGCTGAACGGTCCAGCCTGGGTCATGAGCCACCTCTGAAGAAGGAAGAAGGACAAATTCATTCTGGACAGACCAAAGTGACAGGCGTCCTCGTTGAAAGTGCTTTGAGTAAGACAAACATGGGCCTCGTCCTACCTCGCCCGTTCACTATTTATGTGACCTTGGTTATGTGAAATTTCTTTCTCCACCTCTCAAATGAAAATTGTCACGGTTTCTTCCTTATAGTGTCGCAAGGAATAAACGAGCTAATGTGTACATATGTTTCTGGCAAAGTGCCTGAAACAAAATATGCAAAAAAGAACATGTTTAAAAAACGAAAGGTCATGTATCAAAGTTGGGGAGTCACGTCCTTGATGATGAATGGGGAGAAATAACCCTCCTTCATTCTCTTTCCCACCGTCACTGGCCATGGGACGCCATTTATAGTTGCCATAAGTTGCCAGTGTGGTCCAGTGGGCTGACGGAAGGTTTCCTAGCAGGTCCAGGTGGCCAGGACCTGCAGTTCTGGAACTGCACAAAGGCCTGTTGGTGGACAAGAGGTTGACAACACTCCTAGCCCACGGGTGGGTAAATCCGCCCCAGGATAAAACTGAGTTGAAAGTATTTGCTTTTCATTAGTTTCTTTTTAGTCACTCAACTTTGCCAGTTCAACACTGACCAGTTTCAACCTGCTCAACTTATGAACATTGATAAGATCACAGACATTATTCAAGAGATGCAGTGGTATAATTTTCTCCTCCCATATTCATTCAAGTTGTCTGAATACCGTGTCGTTCTGGTCCTTGTCTTCCTTCTCATTTTTTTTTTTTTTTTTTCTATTGCATTGTTGAAAAACTAAAGCGAAAGCTTTTAGTTAGCTGATCTTCTTCAGAGAGATGACAGTCTCACAAGGTTGGAATTGTTTTATTACAAAAGCAAACATTTGAAACCACAGATACACAGCTAAGACTGTTTGACTGGGCAGGTGACTTCAAAGACGAATAACCAGATAGACTTCCAGAGTTTTTCATATTTGATGAAATGAAGTGGAACCTTTTTTTTTTTTTTTAAGAAGAACGCTTTAAAATGTTTTACCCTGTTGATAGGATCAGTATTGCATATCAAAGAACTTGATTTCGAATAACCACAAATACACATACACACAATCACTCGCGTTTTGCGCCCTTCATTCTTTTTGAAGGAGCAAACACTCTACGCATTGCATCGTTATAAAGGATCAGCTTTCCGTGCTCCTCAACTGGATCCGGCTGCCCGCACGAAGTGAAGGGCTCAGGCAAGGAGGCAGAGGTGTCTTTCCAGACCTCCCCTTGCCAACCAGCTTCATTCCGTGGAAGGTTTTGTACTCAGGCAACAAACAGTCTGTGTTCGCAAAGTGTAACTTCTTAATTAGAGCAACCTCAGAGAGGGTGCTCACTACCCAAGAAGGAAGGCATCGTTATTATTATTATTATTTTGCTACAATATGAAGACTTACCTTTGATGAGCTACAAGGATGAGACTCACTAGCTTCATCATAAAACAAACGGTCGAATGACAGAGGTGGCGAGGCCATTGCTAATGATCTCTGCACATTTGACGGCAGGCTTTGTCTGTCCCCAGCCAATTACTAGGAACAGTGTGATATCGTGGGACTTAGACTACTTAGGGCCAAGGTGACAACTTCTCCTGCAGTCAATGCTCCATTCACAGGGCTCCCTCGGCTACCCTTTAGGCAAATATAAAGAGGTCTTTGTTCTGCAACAGAGTTAACTTTTCCCTCTGACAACTTCAAGTAACAGAAGCAACGGGAATGCGGCAGCAGCAACATTTATAGTTGAGACTTGAAAGCAAAGTTAAGACATCCTCAGGATGGGAAGGATCTCCTCTCCTCAGCACATGAACCTGCGGTTCTAGAAGCACTAGCAGGGTTTGTCTGGAGAATCGGAAACTGATTTTGCGATGGGTACGATCGTGGTATTTGCAGCCCTCACCATAAAAAAGTCGTTCTGATTCTGTGCGAGCTTCCCCCTCCCGCAAAAACGCATGGTCACGCGAATTTCATGGCTGCCTTGCCAGTGTCCGAAAAAGTTGACACGTTGCTGTAAATTGCATATTTCTTACCAAAGTATTTCAAGAGTGCTAAGGAATGTTTAATTGCAAGTAAAGGGAAAAAGCCACATTGGAACATCTTTTTCCAAGAAAATGTCAAAAGCTAATTTGCTTAATTAAAAGTCTGAATTACAGCACCTATTTTTTAATTGAGTGAGAATATTATAATAATTAAAGACAAACAATGTTTCGGAGCAAATGAGGATTAACATTAAATTTAGAAATTCAATATCCCACAGCACTGTTAATCTACGTTTCTGCCTTTTTTAGAATCGATGTCCTCCCTCGTCGGTCTTTTCGGCAGCTGCTTTCCAAGGCCGTGGCCACATGTGTGGAAGGTGACCCAAACCCCATTCTCATGGTTTACAGGTGTGTGTGTCTCATCCTCAAAGCAGGTCTTTACGCAGTCTGCAGAACTGGTTAGGAAACGCTTGAATTCTCTTTTAGGAGAGGACACTCTGAGGGGATATGGAGAATTTCCAGTGATAGCCTCGGTTCTCTGTTACTTAAAATTCTTTCTGGAAAGTCATTTAGTAGAATGATCTCAGAGGATGGGTCCCTATCTACCTGACTAATTAATAGAGTCGCCAGGACTGGGGGGAGCTGTGCCCCTCCTGCTCCTGCTGTTTGTGCGGAGGGAGGAAGACGGTGTGGGCCACGGGTAGGCGCCTCCGAGGAGAGCCACCAGGATCCTTTCCAGCCGACACTTGTCACCTCAAGCGGTATGTGCCGTCCCTCCGGGTGCACACGACCAGACCGCATGATGCCTCTCACTCTTGCCGCTGGGATATGGTGTGAATTGATCCCATTTACAGCTTGAGAGGAAAAAAAGCTCTGAGGCCGGCTCCGGGGTAGAGATGCGGGGATGACCCGTGGAGGGAGCGCCGGCCGGCGAATCGCCCCGATTCTCTTCCAACCGCAGCTGGGGAAAACGACCCTCATTTGGCTTCATGGGTTTGCTGGGGGGGATGTACATGCTCGCTCCTGGGAGGAAAACACCAGGTCCAATCAGAGGGTCCAATCACACCGGGGTCCCGCGTGCACCAGCATAGCTGCCTTCCTCCTGTTGGCCCAGATGAGAGGCATATTGAACCCCAGTGTCCCCGCGTGGGGCTCGGCTGGCTGACAACATCCTCATTAAGAGTGACAGGCCAGGCCGGTGGGGCCCAGCCTCCACCCTCGGTGCAGAAGGTGCGCGAAACTAGGTCTGCACGCAGCTCTCTAAGAAGGAGGGTGCAAAACCTCGGGCAGGAAGGAGTTGGTTTCTCAGGGGCTTTTAGGGGTAATCTTGTTAAGAAACATAGGAAGATTATTTAAATACCTCTTAAGCAGCAGTTCCTCCCTCTTGATATTTTCAAGGCCAGTAATCTGGTCTTTGTTTTATGCCGGGGCTGCCAGGCCGACGAGCGATAGGGCTGGCAGGCAGCTGAGCCTGGCACCGTGCTCGTTGTCGTCAGATGCCAGCTTCCCCGGAGACTGCTCGGAAGCGCCAGGATCCCGCGCTTCCCATGCCAGCTCTGATTTGTATGAAACCAGCAGGTAATTTTCTTTGTTTGGAGGGATCTGTTTTTTTTCCCCCTTTCATGATTCATAATTAATTTTCTGGCTGGAAACAATCTCTGGAAATTATACATCGTTGTCTTTTATACACTGGTCCATAAAATACCGGGTACATAGGAGGTGATCAGTAAACACTGCATTTCATGAAGGTTATTTTTATGTGTGTGTGAGATATCGCCCATGTGGGTTCTGGCTGATTTGTTTCCTGAGAAATCGAAGTCCAAAAGACCTTGTTGCAAGGGTTAATGCTTTTCTTACCATGCCAATGGAATAAGGAAAGCTGTTTAAATGCTTAGTTATGACCTGAGGAGCTTTTTTTTTTTTTTTTTAACAGTGTATTCTAGTTTACTACCTAACCCCTGCGATGCATGGCAATGAACATAAACTTGTATAATAAATCGAGAATAATAACTTCTTTTCAGATAGGAATGAGAATTTAAGGCATGGATTTGTCTTTAAACAGGTTGACATGATTCACTGAGGGTTTGGCTTATGACTGCTTCCTTCTTAAGTAGCCAGTTAGCTGAGAAACCTCGGATTGTTCATTCCAACCCCCCCTTCCCCCCCAAGCCTCAAGCTGCAAAACATGCTGACTATATAAAGCCATTCTCAAAATACACGGTCATTTTCTTGGAAGAAGTCATGGTGTTGGGTTGGAGACTGTGGAATGTGGATTGCAGTCAGTTATGCTAACATCTCGTCTAATCCCTTCAAAATTAAATAAATTAAATGCTAATAAAACTCTTTTACTGAGGTGTCTACCAACCCCGTGAAGGTCTCAGAGGGATACCTACAGCTGCATTTGGGGTACCAATAGAGCACAAGATTATTTTCTCAAGTTTCAAGCTTAAATAAGCTGAAGATTTTGTTGGTTCTGGGTTGAGGTGGGGGGTGGTTGTGGGAGGATTAATGGAACCATTTTGAAAACCGTTGCTAATCAGGCTAAAATGAATCACACATTTATAGGAATGCTGGCCATCAGACTTACCTCTCTATGTTTGTGTGTGTAGCATACTGAGCCTACTTAGTATCTTTTGTGAACTTATTTAAGTCAGTGGTAATTCCTTGTTAAATATCCAAATCTTTGGGGACTCAAGCTACAATCCAAAATAAACGAACTCTGGAAGGTCATGTGGCTCTGACTATTAGGGACTCCCATGAAATGAGTAGTATGGTCATTTGAATTTCTACTTGACAACAGCCCACTATAAAGTAAACCTTTCCCCAGTGGCCAAGCTTATTTTAAATAAAAGCATCTGAGTTATTTTCTGGCTTGAAAAATTTTTTTTCTTTGAAATATTTGAAGCAAAATTGATTTGAAAAAGACATAAGTGTGCCTACTGAATAATAAAAGAGAGTATTAGAAAAGACTTGTGTGTTTACAAATCCATTACTTGTTTATTGTATTTTCAAAGCACCATCAAAATTGTTTTAGTGTTGTTACATGTAAAAACAAACAAAGAAACAAACAAACAACAACAACAACAAAATAGCTCCCATCATAAAATCAATTGTGTTTTCAAAAGCTCCTTTGTATTGGTGTTTCTTTAAGAATATGTTTTTGGGTAGTACTTTCTAGAACATTTTATTTCTGTGGCCAGAAATGGATATAAAGGTCCAGAACATGAAATCCTTTGTTTGCCAATACTTCTGATCCCTCGAGAATATGATATCCTGGAGGATCACAGAAATGTGGGATATAGTTAGTTGCACAAGCTGAGTCTGTACTTTAACCATAATGTGTGATTTTGTAAGGGAGTTGGAGCTAAGTGGGCAGGGTAATTACACCCACCCAACTCCATTTCTCTCTGAAGAAGGTTGTGTCCATTGCAGAAAGCATGTGTTACAGACTAGGGTATCTTTCTGGTGGCAGCTATTTTCCGGGTAAACAGTCAAATATATTATCTTGGCCCATGGCTCTAAATATTTGAAAGACAATTTCCGTTAACGGCTGAAGTCATTGGATGGTACACAATTCCTAGGCTCTTGGTGGTTTTACAATAAACTGATTTGACTGTAGCAGAAACTGCTGTTCAGCATTCTGGTTAGAAGGCAAGCAGGGGCTGCTGTAGTCAATCCTATTTAAGCAGGATAAGAGCAATCCAAATAAAGTCTAGAGCAGTTTCATCTGTCAGCTGCCGAGAGATGATCATTGCACCTTGTGTTTTCAGTCGGAGATGCGTGGGTAAACCTTACACATTTGTTTAAAACTTTGGAGGTAAAGCAGAGTGGAATGTTGTTCAAGATAAAACTCGTACTTCAGTCTGAGGGGTAGGAAGATGTTCAGGGCTTCCCTCCCACCCCAGTCTACTTTTGTAGACATTCAGGAATTTGGTGAAGAAAATCAAGTAAGTTTTTCTCAGTGAAGAAAAATGTCACAGGCAGCAAATCATATCATAAAGCCGTAGGTGGGAGATGCTTCATTACTTTTGGATGTATCATGACAACTTTGGTGTGTTTTTTTTTTTAAAAAAAAGAACTAAAGGAAGTTCTTACACGTTGTCTTTTTTTTTTTTTTTAGTATTTTATTTATTTATCTGACACAGAGAGAGAGAGACATCACAAGTAAGCAGAGAGGCAGGCAGAGAGAGAGGGGAAAGCAGGCTCCCTGCTGAGCAGAGATCCTGATGTGGGGCTCAATCCCAGGACCCTGGGACCATGACCTGAGCCGAAGGCAGATCATGAGATTTAACCCACTGAGCCACCCAGGCGCCCCAGCTTTGGTGTTTAACCCACTGAGCCACCCAGGCACCCCAGCTTTGGTGTTTTTGAAGACATAAGTTGTGGTGCAGAAATACCTGTGGAGAATCTTCAAGAAAATAAAACTATGGGGGAGAAAAGTGTTCTTTGATGACACGGCTATTGAGTTTCTATTGTGCGTTCAAATTATCTGTTGGATGTGGGTTCTTGGTAGTGTTGTTAATGTCAACATGTTTTTTCCATGTGACCAACCAGGATGTGCCCTCAATTTTAAAGTTGATTTTGAAATTATTAATAGATGCTTATATGTTTGTTTTATTATTTCTTAAGATTATTTATTTATTTGAGAGAGAGAGTGCACACAGAGAGAGAGAGAGATGGAGAAGCAGACTTCTTGCTGAGCAGAGAGCCCGATGTGGGACTCAATCTTAGGACCCTGAGATCATGACCTGAGCCAAAGGCAGATGCCCAAACAATTAGCCACCCAGGTGCCCCTAAATTTTTTTTTTTTTTAAAGCTCCCTGACCAGTCTTGAGCCAAATGTGGGGCTTGAACTCATGACCTGAGATCAAGAACTGAGCCGATTGTACCATATTTAAACTGGAAAATGTTTTAATCATTTGTGGCCATTTACCTGTTTTCAGGAATGAGATAATCCAATATCTCAGTGATGTACAAATATTGGTGTTCAATGAGAAATAAAATAAATCCCACCTTCCCTAGGACTCAGAAACAAAACAAATATTGACCATGTTTTGTCCTCCCCCAAGCCCCCATTGCTGGACAGTGTTGACAAGAGTTAATCTCTGGAGTCACCACAAATGCGATTTTGATACCTGGATTTTCTTTATGGTTTCTAGGTACAGCTGAACCTTCAGCAAATGACTTTGGCCATGCTCTTTTGGGAACATTCCTGTTTGGTTCTCCACAGCTTTATGAGGAGTGGGGCCTAAACGTGGTCTATTCATATCACCGAACGTTGAATGGGTTTAATCCAGCCTATTCATGCATTCAGAGGGTCATAAAAATCTTAGTTTTTAAAGGATTGTTGAAAGTAATTCTAGACCAACCCCCTCAGCAGGAATTCTCCTTTGCAACACTCCTAACTTGTATCAGATGAGGGGGAGCTAGAGCGGGGCTGAAAGCAAAGCCATGCTCCGGAGAAATGGTGGTGAATACTAGCAAAACAAAACAAATAAACAAAAGATCTCAAGATACCAGCTGTTGAGCGCCCCAGTAATGGCCTGAGGAAGCTCAAGGGAGGGGCCGACAAGGGCAGCGGTGATTTTAGGAGTTCAAGGCCAGCAGATGAAGTAAGACCATTTTGCCTTGAGTCCACCATCTTTAGTCCTCGATGGCTTTGAAAGTGTGAGACCAAAGCCTTTCTGGTCACTCAATGGGATACTTTTAAAATATCATCTTGTAGTTAGCATTAAATACTGGAGCATTTCCTAGGATGGAGAACTTACTACCTTAAAGGTAGATATTTGGGCTATTTCATTTAAAAAAATACATAATGACAATCACTTAATAGGATTCATTTTGGGTCACTTTTTATTTTTGTCAAATTATTATAGCTTGATGAGAAAGCCCTGTTGCTAAAGAAAGTGGCTACTTACTGAGCAGTGTAACATCTCCATGTGATTTATCAATATATGCATGTTTAAATTTGTGATAATAATAATTCTTGAATTAAATAAAACCCACATATCTTCTTTGGTTGGCCTAAAAATATTTATCATTTAAAATAGTTATATTAATAAATAAATAAATAAATAAATAAATTTGATAGAGTGAGAAAGAGGGAGAACCAGAGGGGGAGAGAGAATCTCAAGCAGGTTCCACACCCAGTGCTGAGCCCAGCAAGGGGCTTGATCCTACCACCCTGAGATTACAACCTGAGCTGAATCAAGAGTCGGGTGCTTAACCCACTGAGCCACTTGGACATCCTGAAATAGTTTTGGAGGATTTCAGGATCTAGAGGAATAAAGAGCCGGAAGAGTTGAGAAAGAAAGAATCCAAACTACTACTTCAAACAAAAATTTTCTAAGGAAATGTGGATAACACTGTGGTGTTGAGCCATTTCACACAGGGACTCCTATCTGCGTTTTGATTATGAAAAATAGGTGAAAGTAGGAAACCAGTCAGAAAGTATTAATAAACACTTACAGGAAGTGTGAGAAGATTAATAAATTAGGCAATGGGAGAGGGAAAAAAGATAACCGAACAAGAGAAGTGTTTTTTGTTTTTTGTTAGCCGTCTTGGGATGATTTTTTTCCTTATGGTGGCCAACTTGTGAATAGTAGTAGCTCTTACCAACGGCTGTTATAGCTACAAAGAGCTTGACAGTTTTTGTCAACTAGGACCATTTGAGTTTTTTCCAGCCACACCCTCATTCCTGGACCGTGATCTATTGAATCTTCTCTCTCTGAATACCCAAGCTAATGCGATGGCCGTAGTGCCTTTAAGTTTCCATAGAGGGTGTACACTTGAGAGTCACCCATTGCTTGTGTGGACACACTTCGGTGAGGTGAAAGGTCATCATTAGTTCCCCAAGTGTCCAAGTGCCCCATGGACAGAAGGTCAATGCAAGTACCAGGCAGTGAGATGTGTGTAAGTGTGTGGAGTGTGACTGGGGGGGGAGTGTCCCTGAGGTCCTGACAAATGTCACTCCCTGCTGGGCTGCCCTCCTCGTCTCTGTGGGAGTTGTGGTCTCCCAGATGGAAGCAGGAGCAGAGTCAGCTCAGCCATGAGAGGTGTCTGCTCCCGCGTTCCAACAGAGCTTCCTGAGGGAGTGCTCCCTGCCAGCTCCAAGGCGGTCCCCTGCCTCCTCCCTTGGCCGTCCCCTGCCTCCTCCCTTGGCCTTGTTTCTCCTCCTTCTCCTCTGTCTCTGGGTCACCGTCATTTACCTCATCTTAGCAACCGGAGAAACAGGCTTTTCAAGAATGTCTCTGAATCTTTCCGTCTGGAGCCACCTTCACAGAGTTTCTACAGCAGCCCCAGTGTGCGAAGGAGAAGGGGTGAGGAGAGGAGAGTCCTTTGGGAGAGCACGGAGAGCTTGTGTGTGTGCTTGAGGGCGGACAGGAAGCGAGGCTGGTCACGTGCCACCGCATGTCCACTGCGAAAAGCACTCTCCCTCCCTTCCATACAGACCACACTTGCATGTCCAAGTGATTGCCATTTTATGTCAAGATGACGGGGTTTCTCCCAACGTGTGGAAATGCATCTGGAAAAACTGAAGTGTGTCTAGCATTTCTTTCGACAGTGTACATTTGCAGATGGCTTGTTCGTGCGTGCCTGTAACCATTCCGTTTGGTAGCACTTTGTAGTGTCAACGCTTTCTTTGAATTGTTAGGCTGCTTTGGAAGCCATATTAACTCCTGCAGGTTCAGTAAAAATGACACAATTAATGCAGGTTGAGCACTTAACAAATGCGAGACGCTGTGGGCAGTTCTTCATTCTCACAGTGGACTGATTGTTCTCAGTTTTTAAAGGAAGAATCGAGGCCCATTTAGGATGAGGTCTTGCCCCAGACCATACAGGTTTTAGGTAGCAGGGTTGAGATTTGAAGCCCAGAAGTTTGGCTGTAAAACTTATAATCCTCTCCAAATACTATACTGCCTCTTAAGAGTTTATCAACATACACTGCAGTGTGGAAACTCGTGGCTCTGTCTGTTCAGCCTCTCTCTTTTCCTGAGAATTACCATCCTCTGTCTGAAGAAATGCCATTTCACTCCTACTAAATTTTAGCATGGTTACTGAGAGGCTTTCATGAGAGTTTATTATGGAGCCCCAATCTTATCATGCTCTTCTGGCCCCTGATAACTAGGAACCTGGCAGAGTTGGGGCAAATGGGCTGCTTTCCTGGAGATTTTGGAGGTAAGAATGAGAATGCACCCTTTCTCCACTGGCTGAAATGCGAACAGGTACAACTTCAAAAATATGGGTGTTACGCTTTCTGGATGGACCAGAGAAGTGAGATATGCCCACATGTCGTGCGAGAGAAGGCTGGGAACCACAGAAAAGGATCCGAATGGGAGATGGGGACAACCGGGAAGTGTATTTCTCTTCTTCTGGTTGCTCTGAGGACCTGGATGTGCTCCTTTCTTGGATGTCTGTGAGACATCTTTGTATACTTTAATAAGAACTCTGACTAAATTGGTTTAAAATAGTTTGTTATTCTTGAGCAAAAATGTTCTAGCTAATGAATAAATATAAAATTATGCTCAATATATTCATTTGCTCATTGAACATATATTTGGGGAATGTTCACTCTTCAGTGGCAGACAATACTTGATGTTGGGAATACCACAGTGACTGAGGTGCACCGTGTTTCTGCTCCTGTGCCGTTTTCATTTATGCCCAGAGACCCCAAATAAAGAAATAAAGAAAAAGAGAATATTTCAGAAGACAATAAATAAATCAACACAATGAGATGATGAACCATGAATGACTAAGGCTAAGGTTGGCTGAGTGGTCTGGGATGGTTTCTCTGAGAAGGGAACTTTGGGATTGAGGTCTGAATGACCAGAAGGAAATGCTGTTGCAAGGCTGGGGTTCCAGAATGTTCCATGCAAAGGAATAGTGAGTGCAAGGTATCTGAGGGGGGAGTGACTTTGCCATATCCAAGGGACAGATGGGTCCAGAGAGTCATAGGTCCAGATCTATAGAAGTAGACTGGTGTCAGGGCCTCATGTCTCTTGTGTCTGCAAAGGAAGGTAAACTGAGAAGGCCATTTTCCTTTTCCCTAGAGAGAAAGAAATGTTAAACTAAATAAGCAAGCAAAGCACCCCTGGCTTGGGAGCTTTCTCAGGGCTGGTTCTGGGACTGGAGGATGGAGAGAAAAAGGTAACTAGTGTGTGATCCTGAAAAGGCCTCTTTTCTAGATGAGAAAGTAAAATTAAGGGCAAAGTAGGGCTATGTGGAATGTGGGGATACCAGTTGGGATGTGTTTGGCCAACCCAGGACCACCGCACTAGTTATTTCCGTTGAAAAGAGGAATAGACTTTGAGTCGGTACCAGCATCTTGAACCCACATCACATTCTTTAACCAAATCGAAGGTGCCTCCTGGAGCAGGTTGTTACATGATGTAGAGCAGCAGGTCTCAAATGTCTGACCAACAGAGTCAATGTGGAGGTCATGTTAAAACACAGACTGATGGGCCCAGCTTCTAGAAGCTTTGATTCAATAGGTCCAGGGTGGGAACTGAGAATCTGCATTTCTCACAAGTTCTCAGGTGATGCTGCTGAATTTGCACTTGGAGAATCACTCTCTGGGCTGGAGTAAACCTTGATGCACTTATATCAATGCCCTGGGGGGCCTGATTTGGGGGGACAAATGCTGGTGTGGTGTTACTGGCTGGGAGCTAAACTCGTTAACACACCCGCTGATAGATCTGGTCACCCAGCAAGTGTTCCATTCAGAGCATCTTGCGTGGGAAGTGAATTTGGATGGACTTGAACACTCTTCTCTTGGGGGAGTAGGTGTGTGAGGGGAGAAGGCGGCCACGGGGATTTCTCTAATCCTGCTCTTGAGGGAAAATGAATCTTAACTTTTAAAGATCACCAATTTGATATAATTCAAAGCTTCAGTTTCACCAAATCCCAACTATATTTTCATTTTTAGGTCTGGGATTTAGATCCACTCTGATCTTGACCAAACTACTGAAATAATAAGCGTATTTTTCCTTTTCCTCCACAATGGCAGAGACTTTTAATCACTTTGTTTTTGTATGAAGCTGTGTGAAATACTTTGCATGAATAATTATAATTACGTAGACTCCACTGCAAATTTTTTGTACTAGGTAAAATGGCTTTTACTCTAAGGACCTAAAAAATGCTTGGCAAGCATACTAAGCACTTTCATGTGTCATGTTACAATAGCATATAGTTTTGAATTTGCAAATAATTTATAGGTGACAAGAATGCCATTCAGATTGCGTATTTCCCATTCCAATAGATTTATATTTAGTATGAAGAACTGACAGACATCATGAATGAAAAAGCACGTTTCCTTTATGTTGGAGAATAGATGCATCTTATGCTGAAGGAGATTAAAAAAAAAAAGGCCAAAAGAAGGGAAAAGAATGGTCCAATAATGGGTTTGAAATTCCTTATTCTAAGAGTATTTCCTAATACTTTTATTAGGCAATATATGAACATATGCATAATTTACTAAAAGGCTATATTTAGCCCCTTACCTATTTCTGCTAAATATTCTACTAAATTCTGATACAAAGGATTTATCAACAGGCTCTAGTTTTGCTATCTCATATACGTTGTTGAATGAAATTACTTAATTTACTTATATTGAATTGGATTATAGAAGAATGTATGAATCGTATTAGTGGGATATCTGTTTTGCGGGGGCCTCATCCTCATGTGGAAAGGGCCATGTTTTAATTGTCACCTGACCTCTGCTCTCACTGGTATGTGCTGTGTGCCCAGGGTCTCACACATGAGGGTTCCCTGTGGAACCCTCACATGTGTTCCCTGTGGAACGCATGAGGGTTTCTCTGTGTGGTTGAGGCAGCTGGGGATATTGTTTTGGGTCTTTGTTTTATAAGTAGTTTTGGAGTGGATGCTCTTGTCACACCTGGCGCACCGCTGATGTCATTGTGTAGACCCAGCCTGTACTCCCGGCCAGCCGGGGTCCAGCCTTCCTCCAGTGGCTCATTTCTCACAACATGGCCTGCTTAGTGAACCTGACAGCATTTTCCTTATTGGTTAATTAATACACACTGGGACTTTCTGAGTCATTATTGTATCCTCAGGCAGTTTTCCTTACAATGTAGGCAACGTGTTAAAAATCACGGTGCCCTTCCTTGTTTTCTGCTGGACGTGGACAATGTCCTTCTGTTCATACGGAGCATCTCATATTCTTATTCCAAAGAGTTGCCTGGCTCTCTTTCAGCAAAACCAGCGTTTTCTCATCTCAGGTCACTTAAAGCTAGGTAGGTATCTCTCATTTTATGTTACTCTAGGATGAGGAACCTAATTTTTGTGTAGAAGTCAGAGGCCTAAGAAACTTGGGTTGAAATCAATTTGTACCCAAACTCCCAATTGTTTTTCCTACTGTCCCGTGTTCCCCGCGCCGTGAAGGTCCCGTTTTCTTTACTCTTGGGTAGGTGTGGTTCTTTCCCTGATCTCAGTTAAAATAGAAGTGGAGTGAAAAAAAGAGAACAAAGGAAAGTAAATTGACCAAGTGTCTTATTACTTGGGCCATTTAAAACTCTGGTGCTAAATTTCCCTTGAAAAGCTTTCCCTGATTGAATTCTAATTTCAGTTAGTATTAGAGACCTAAAGAGACCCAAAACTCTACCATGCTAGGATATCAGCTTTGCTTTGTTCCTTTGTTCCATTTCTGCACAAACTTATCGACTATAGGGAGCAACATCAACAAAACGTTCACATCAGTAGAGCTTTACCTACATGCAACAGTGGGTGTTCCTCATGAACACAGCAACAAATAAAAGTTCATTTTTAATAGGTTTTAAATCCTTAATTATAAGCTAAGTGTTGCCTGGATGGGAATGTTGAGGTTGAATTGAAGACTACGGTTCAGTTTATGGATTTAAAATCTTTTCTTTGCTCAGTATGAGGTTTTGCATAGATGAAATAAAATCTTGCTCTGCAACTTATTTATATTTTCATATTTATTATAAATATCCAGGCTGGGTGTGTGGGGGGGGTGCAGATTTGAGTGAATTTATTTCACATTTTAGTTCTATGATAACCATTTAGTTTGTTTTTTTTTTTTTCTTTCTTTCTGAGATTTGGCCATGTCTTTCTTTCTTTTTTTCCAGTTTTATTAAGAACTAATTGACATACATTTGTGTGTAAGTGTAAGGTCTACAGCTCAAGGTTTGATTTGTGTCTGTTGTGAAATGGGCTCAGCTAACAATCATCTCATCAACACAATAAGAAGAAAAGAAAGAAGGGGACGCCTGGGGGGCTCAGTCCGTGAGACATCAGAGTCTTGATTTCCTCTCAGGTCATGATCTCTGATCTTGGGGTCCCTTGTTGGGCTCCGGGCTATGGGCTTAGTGAGAGTCCACTTGTCCCTCTCCCTTGCCCTCTCCTTCTCCCCCTCGGCCCCTCCCCCCACTCAGTGCACAGCTGTGTCCATGTGCATGTTCTTTACTTAAAATAAATAAATACAATCTTGAAAAAAGAAAAGAAGAAAGGAAAAAAAATGTTCATCTTGTGATGAGAACTCTTGGGATCTACCTTCTTAACACTTTCCTAGATATCCCACAGCAGGGTTAGCTCTAGTCCTCATGTCGTGAATTACAGTCCTAGTACTTACTTCCAAGTGCAAGTTTTCACCTTTTGACCACCTTCCTCCATTTCATCCTCCCTCCAAACCCTGCCCCTGGTAACTACAAGTCTAATCGCTTAAAAAATACTTTATTAAAGATTTATTTGATTATTTCATATTATTGATCTGAAGCATATGGAAAAAAGAGGAGTCCTTGCATGTGAGATGGTGCCCTGTAAGTTACAGATTATTCTATAATAGCCTTAATATTGAGAGACTGAGACTTTTTCAATTTTAAATGTATGTTATCACGAAGTTCTCTGCTTTACCAAATTTTATTCATCGTATTCATTAACAGCTGGTTATCATTGAAAAAAGACAAATAATTTTTGAATGAAAAGCATATTAGAATAATATACAAAGGGACATACATTTCAACTTTCACTTCTAATCATGTAAATTTTAAGCTTATGAAAGACCTGTAGGTATTTCCCCCCAAACAATTCTCATTGGCTGAATCTACTCATGCAAAAATAAGTTAAGAAATGAGATCTTGTTTTGTCTTTCGCTTCTCTTAAGACAAATCTTCTTAGGACCCCACAGTCTGGCATCTCAGAACATAGAAGATGTATAACATTTCTTTGTAACGTTTTGTGGGTCATGGTGGAGTCATGCCACAGAAGGGAGCAGGCAGCTTGTGTGGGGGACTGTCACCTGCACATACTCATATGCCTCTAGATCATGCTTAGGGATTAACTTTCTATTACAGTTGGATTTATTCCTGGATTTTAATCAAATATGCTCTTCTTCTGAGTCCATTCTATTAAAAAATTCAGTGCATAATATTCTATAGAATTGCTTCCCACTGAGATAGAAACCTGCCTGAAGTATGAGGCTGTTTGATAAGCCTTGGTATCCTAGCCCTGACCATCCCTCTCCCTTTTTAATAGTAACACAAATAACTATACCATAAAAACAGTTTGATGGTTAGGAGTAAATTTCGTTGAAATGAACTCACAGAAAATCTTCTACCTTTGTGTAGTATAATGATTAATATATTGTTCTAGAGAAAGGTAGAAACGTCCAGATAAACTAATCAGATGAAATAAATTTTTGACTGTTTACTGTCCCATTAGATGAAATCAGACTTTGAAAGACCAGATGTTATATAAGTTTTACAGATAATTGTTTTACAGATAATTGTCCCTTATTCGGGACAATTGGGGCAAACTCCGTGGAATGCATTGGGTCCAGTGAAAAGTAGAATAACACCTCTCTGAAATTGCAGAGCAGTTAGAACATGTTATTCCAGTCAAAGCATCTCATTTTACTTGGCAGCTTCTTAGAAGTTTGAGTAAGTTGCTGTAGTTTATTAAACCAAATGAGTTGCTAAAGAATGTTAGACTCAGAGATTGTGGACAGATAGCAAGTTTCAAGGTGTGTACTTTTCTCTTTCCTGTGGACATGTCACGTCAGAACCATGATACTCCAGTGGATGGGGGAGCCGTCAAGTGCTTCCCCAACCCTCCATCAAAAGTAATTTCTGTAAAACTCTGTCAATTGAAGTGTACAGCTAGAAACTTGTGTTTCCCCTCCCCCCCGCCATGCTGAATTCCTAGATACATACTATTAACTTGCATTTAGTGCCGATGTTATCAAAAATGTATCAGCAAAGTGATCTCATGAACGCTGCATGGTGGGGAGGGGTGTTTCTGTTTTGTTTTGTTTTTCCATTTTTGGAAGTATCTTGAGCTCTGAGACCAATGTATATTTTCTTCAGATCCATTCTTGGTCTCATTTGATAATTGTCCTCATGTTCATGCCTTGCTTTGTTGAACAGTGGACTTTTCCTGGCCTCTTATGTGGTAACTTCAGTGTTTTAGGACAAGTTGGAGCAGTATTCAGTTTGCGAAGGTCTTTATGATTTTTAATCGGCTGGACTGGTGAATAGTCATGAGACTTACTAACACAACTAACAGGAAAAATTAGGATTTCTCAGGGAGATTAATGACTGTTAGGATTTTTCTTTGGATGGTCCCACCACTGTGTCCCTGGCCTTAATCAAAGCCAGGTGACAACTTTGAGCCGATATCTAGGATCAGCGTTGGTGCCTTTATAATGCAGAGTTGTGTTGAAATACACTCTCGTGCCCAATCAGTGTGGAGAACTGCACATCCTAGAGAACGTTCCTGTATTGAATGCAGGGAGGCCAGGAGGAGACTCTTGGGAGAAGGAGCCCAGGTAATGAGAGCCCTGTTAGGGCAAGGGGGTCTCATGAACTTGTTAGCACATTTCTGGAAAGTCACTGTGCAATGTGGGCATGGGTTGGAGGACGCCCAGACTGCACAAAGGAAGAGCTACCTAAGAAAGGATAGCATCTTGTGTGATGACAGCAGTAATGGATACAAGTGGGTTGAGCAGAGATATTTAGGAGGTAGCATTACCAAGATTTTGGAGGGACTGGATGTAGGGTCAAAACTAAGGGGGTGGTGGTGGTGGCAGATACGCCAGGTTTGGGTTTCACAAATGGCTACAAGGGTATGCAATTAACCGGAGCTCGTCTGTTAATGCATTACACAAGTCGCTCATATTGTATTTCATGGTACATTTTCACAGGAGGTTAATTTATGTCTGTTACACAGGTGATGTAATGAAACACCTTAACTTGTTCTCTAAAATGAAGGAAAACCCATATTTGAGTAGTAACAAAGGGCAGTGGGAACAAAGCACGTTGTCTCTTCACAGAGGAGAATGTCCTATGTAGGGGCAGTTTTGGCAGAGGTCAGAGGGTTCAGTTGTTAAACCAGAGGTGTCTGTGGGACAGGGCATTGGTCTGGAACAGTCCGTGGTAGGTAACTGGAACCTGTGGTAGGTAACTGGAACCTGCGGTCAGAGAAAGGAGAGAGAGAGAGGGAGAGAGAGATGTCTAGACTGAACAGGCAGTGGGGGATGCATGAGCCTACAGAGCAGATAAGATGGATCTCACATTTAGATCATCATCAAAATTGATTTAAAAAAATTGATGTTTAATGTGGAAAACTCCATAGCAAACTGGTGTCATACAGAAACTTAAGGGAGGCATGCAGTTTGAAGACTGAAACTTGTACTAGTGAACCTCAGGTTCTTTGGACTCTAACTCTATCACACAGGTCATTTGAATCTCTTAAAAAATTAACTTCCTTGGGGTACCTGGGTGGCTCAGTGGGTTAAGCATCTGCCTTTAGCTCAGGTCATGATCCCAGGGTCCTAGGATCGAGCCCCGCATCAGGTTCTCTGCTCAGCGGGGAGCCTGCTTCTTCCTCTCTCTCTGCCTGCCTCTCTGTCTACTTGTGATCTCTCCCTGTCAAATAAATAAAATCTTAAAAAAAAAATTAACTTCCTTGGTATCATTTGCCAATAACATTTGACTTTCCTTCTGGATTTTATCTTCCTGATAAGCATTTATATATTTTTAAGTTTCTGTGGCATCATAGTGTCATAGTGCTAAGTGCTATAAGGGGTCAGCACTTGATTTCCACTTTCTTAAAAAGAACTATTTGAATTTTTTAAACTTGTTAATCTTGTAGAACTAGTTTTTCTCATATTTCCCCCTAAAGAGTCCATTGTCAGTGGAAAGAGGTTTCCTCTCCTGATTGGAAAAAAAATCAATATATTTGAAAATACACTATTTTTGATCTTCATATGATTTTTCCATTTGCTTAAATAATAGGCAATCACACAAAACTTACACTAAAACTTGTATTTTAAGTAATCTTAAAATGATCTTGTATTTTAAGTAATATATTGTACTCTAAAATTTATTTTAGATCTTTTATTTTAAGTAATATATTGTACTCTAAAATTTATTTTAGTCATTCAAGTTACAAAATAATGTAGGTTATTTTAGCCAGTTCACAAGATGTCCTACGTATAAAATGAAAAACCTCTTTCTTCCCTTTTGCAGTGTTAACCTTTTGTGGTAACGTGGTAAACAATCGTTGTGTAGGCTTCTATCCTATGAATGTTAAATTACGTATGAACACGTCCAAATGTTTGTTTTGTTTTTGTTTGTTTTACAAAACAGTCTGTACATGATATTCTAACATACTATTTTTTTTCTCAACAATTTTATCATGGATTCCTTCCACATAAGTATGCATATATCTATCTTAGTCTTTAAATGCCCAAACAGTATTCCAGGAGGATGTACCATAATTTAAACAGTAAAACCATATCGATGATTCTTCAGGCTGTTTCCAGTTTCCAGTCATGATCAACAAGTGCCAGGATGAGCAAATATATTCATGTAAATTTGTGGCATGGTTCTTTGTTTTCTGTAGGATAAAATAAGCAGATAAATAAGAAAAAGACAAATGATTTAGCATACGTATAAGAAAAAAAAGAGGATTTGTCAGAGCAGAAGAAATGCAAATGACCAATACATGTTTGGAGACTTTGACATCATTCGTAGTCAAAGAGATAGACACACACGGACACACACACACACACACACAAACACACACCATGCACCAAAATGAAAACAAAACAAAACGAAACAAAACAGCATACCAGTTTTCACTCACTGTATTGGCGAAGGTTGTAAGTATTCATAACCTCCAGTGGTGGCAAGTATTCATAATATCCAGGGGTGGGATTATAAATTATTTTACATTTTTAGGAGAGCATCTGTCAGTATTTAATAAAATTAAACCGTATGACTCAACAATCCTACTCCTGGAAATTAAACTGGGCTATTTTTAGAGAATACCTAGAAACATTTGGGAAGTTGGTGACATGGCAAAGATTTTCCCAGCCATTTTTATTGATAAAAATAAAACAAATATAAGAAGCTATTACAGGGCAATTGGGAAAAGAAGCCGTGAGCAATTACCCCCCAAATAATGACATTTACCCTACTCTGCATGTATTTCCTCATAGTATTTAATGACTCTTTTGAAAAACATAATTTGATATGTACTGGTGTTTTCTAATCTGCTCAGAATGCATGCATGAAGGGCATAAATAATTTTTAAACCAACCAATTAAATCTTATCCCAGGTTAAGACACATGTAAATCCTGTTCAGTCACTCATAAAAGTGCAACACATGAGGCCTCATGGGGATTCTGGCTTTCCAGAGTGAAGAAGGGGCTGGTTTTCTCTTCCCAGCCTATGGCTCGGAATGTCTTTGCAATCTGAGTCTTAAATAAAGCAGAGGACACTGTTTGATGTTAGGGAGAGGTGCCAGGTTGGGAGCTCATTGCAACATGGGCCTTTGGAAAGGTCTGATGAGAAGGGGTCCTCACTGAGGGATGTGCTCAAGGGGATATGCCAGTTCTGGGGTATCATATGGACAAGTCCCCGGGTCGTATGGTCAACAGGAGGCTGATCCAAACTTTCAAAATAAGAGTCTCCTTGCAAAGCCTGGATTGTCACTGATGATTTTGGAAGTTACCCGGGGCTTCTAGAACATATACTTTCGCTCCTGAATGTCTTCTCTGTGAAGCCTCCCCAGGCAGCTCACCTCTCCACTTTTGCACAGAAGGAACCCCTGTCTGATTGATCCCTGTGATGACTCCATTATTTTATTCATGAAAGTGCCTCCCAGGCTGTGCCCCATTGTATTTTGTGAGCCTCAAGTGAAATAAGGAATGGAAAAGGGCTCTTGACACTGTAATGTGCCAACTGTACATCAATTATTGGTGTCACCTCTCTGGGACTGGTTACTTGGCCACTATCCTCACTGTCACTTTCGGTTTTTCTGCTTGAGATCCTTCTGAAGTCAGAGCGATTCTGCAGTCATATCTCTAAATAAGTTCTCAAAGTGTCTTGAGGTTTGCAAAGCATTTTTACTGTTGGTAACACAGAAAACAGGAGTTAAAGTAATGTTTTGAACAATTTTGGAAGACCTGGGGTCTGGTGGTTAGACACCTGTGCTTGTCCCAGGAATGGAAATGGAGCCTGGGGGTGGGACATGATTCTGTGATGGACCACCCATTCCAAACCCCTTCCAACCAGTCTCTCTCTCTTTTGTGTGTTGGACTATTGTTTTCCATTTTGCAATCTTAGGATGCCTCTGTTTTCTCCTAGAGCTCTAAACCAGCAGTTCTCAAGATGGGGAAGTTAGATAAGAGAGAGGTCAGAATTTCTCCCATAAAGTGTGAAATGAGATCCATTTGCATTTCAGAGTATTTGGGGTTTAAAAATTCAATTGCTTCTATTTCAATGTCATTTTACATTATGGCCTCATAGACACCACCTGTGCAGGAGCCCATGTGGGAGTGAGGAGGCCTCTTCATTTCCAGTGCATGAGCAGATAGAATGAGACTGTGCCTCTGTCTCTCTTTCTGATTCTCTCTCTGAACATCAGCCCCGCCCTTGAACACTTAGAAGTGGTACTACTAAATTACGCCATTTTCATGGTAATTTCTGTAGCAAGAGTGAGAGGTGTTTGGTGAAGATTTAGTGTCAGCAATAACGCAAATCTCTCCCATAACACCCGTGAGCAGAGCTAGTTGATGATACAGAGAATTTATGACCTGGGAGATCATTTATTTCACATAAAATCAGAAAACCCAAGCACTACTTAGGGATTTTGGAAAACTTTACTGTTTAATTCTCAAAGTTGAAATACTTGAAATATGTAAAGTATCATTTCACAAAAAAACAATGGATTAATCTGTACCCCTGAATTAGAGCCAGGAGAAAGAATACTAAAAACAGAGAAGTCACTCTTGGGGGATACAAAAACTCAGTTTCTTGTTTCTGGAATATTCACGTTGCCATCTTATATAAGGTAACCGAGTAATTTTTGATGTCATGATTTTAAGCTTTTAATAGTGATATGTAGTAATGGTAGATATCATTAATTGCAGGTTTACTGTCCCATGCTGGGAGGGCATGCTTTGTGCCATTTTGATTTTCTTTAGTTTTCACTATAATTTTATCAGGTAGTATAGTTTCTGTTTTACAGATGAAAAAACAGAAAGGTTATATAACTTGTTCAAGGTCACAGAGCTGGTAGGTACAAGAGCTGGATTTATAACTGGGAATCTTGAATAGTTTCAATGCTTGAGCTCTTCCTAAAATACCATGACACCGTCCCTGAAATTGTTATATGAAGCTTTTCTGAGTAGCATCCTTGAAGAAGGTTTACAAACTAATTAGCATCCAAACAAAAGTAAAGTGGTAGTTTTCTGGAAACCATGATGTAGAGGACAAGTTGAAACCACCAAGGTTAAGTCAGTGAAAGAGCCACTTAAGAATATAATAACTTCCTGCAAAAACCTGGAGAGCTGGACAAAAGGCTGGGTATAGTCTATGGGGTCAAAGAGTGAGTGATAGCTGATAGTTGAAGGGGACAACTTAGACCCCAAGGAGGTCAAAGTGTTTTGAGAGAGCCTGCCCAGCAATGGGAAGGGAGTGAGTTGATCCTTGGGAGGAAAAGCAATGCTTGCTTCTCAAGGGTACCAAAGAGTTGATCACTATATTAGGTAGTAGGTTGGGTTGGATGGTCTCTGATACATATTTCAATCCTGAGATTACATGTATGTCAATTCACAATACCTTGGTATGAATAAATTTACCAGCTCTTTCTCTTTTGTGATGGGGAAAACTAGACAACGTGGAAACACTGAGTGCCTGAAAATGGAAGAGTCTCAGAGACATTTCGTCTGTTTAGCAATTTCATTCAGGGTTGGTTTATGGTTACATTTTCCATCGCAGAAGAACATGAAAATTCTAGTAATTGATTTTCTCTGAAATTCTATTTCTGAACTTGAAGAAAACTACATTTCAGTTTTTGTAAGTCTGATGTTATTTTTAATGGATTTGGGAGTTCTTCTGACTAGACATTTAATGGATAACAAAGAACCTGGTGGGAGGTTTTCCAGGTTGCTAATGGGTGTAAGTGAGTTGTGACAAAATCTCGGAAGGGACTCAAAATAACAGGTAATTCACTGCAGACAAGAATTTTCTCCATGAACTCTGAACATCCATAAACTATTTATTAGTAGTAGTGTTAGTACATTGATAACACTGTATTTGTATATATGCTCGCAAACTGCGGGATGACTGTTTCTTACATGGATGCAACGCTCACAACGTTTTGAAAGGCTAGAAGCATGACACCCTGGAAAATACTTGAAAAGTCTTGGCAAGAAGTCAGGTTTCATTAAATTGTGGGGACTGCATAATTTTGATTTGATTAGACTAAGAGAACTAGCCATGACCCTTTTCTGGAAAAGCTGGGATGGTGGGGACATGTTAACTTTTCATGATGCTTACAGCATATTTAATTTCACAAACACTTTCAGCTGGTATGACTTGGTTTTGTCAACTCAGGGGACACATGAAGTCACATGATCTTTTCTTCCAGCTACCCACTTGAGCTCCTGGTGTCTTCCCTGTGCTGAGGTTCCCAGGAAAAGGGATCAATCTTGTTTCCAGATGTTAGTGGCTACTGTATCTTTTTTCTGAGACAGAGTGCTCTTTTGAGGATTGGCCTGTCACCCAGGGCACTCTTGTCCATCATGGTAGGGAAACCATCGTAATTGCATTGGCCAGATGTTACCCTTTGGTGGGGCCCTCAAAAACAACCATTTGACACTGAGCTTTTCTGTTGAATTTGAACCACCAACATAGACAAACATGGGGATTTTATTACACGCTGTCATTGCCTCTCCCTGTCAGTGAGAGAATCTTGACTGGGACCACTCTGGTCTATGTTACCAGTTCACACAAACTTCGTTTGTCAAAGTCCGGGTTTCTGGATGACCCTGGACCCTGGACCCACCTCTGTATCAGTGGCTAGTTTCATCACTAATTGGTGTAGATCTTGATCAGTTAATGAGGGGTCTGCAACTCCTCCTTCGCCTATACTTCTACCATGGTATTTATATGACGTACAAAATGTACAGACATGTGTATAATATTCATATAAGGGGGGCATCAGACATGTACTTTTCAGAAGTAAAGAGGTATTTTTCAAAGTTGCCATATGTCTCTATACATAGGGCATAGAAGAGATTGGCATAAATTCAAGGAGCTCCTTCAAAGGGCATTTCACTTATTTTAGTCTTAAATGTTATACATGAATGGTGCCAGTGACGATGGCATGAACTTCTCCCGAGCACTCCCTTACCTGAGAGACTGCACAATGAGTATTTCACATACATCAAAGCCTTCCAGATATTGGCTGTAGATACCACCATCCCCACTTCACAGATGGAAAGCTAGAGTTTTTAGAAGTCAGAGGCCACAGCCAGTATCCGCATCAAGAATTAAAACCAGCCTATGAGTCTTCATTTCTCAGCCCTGAACCACTATATGGGGGAGACCCTGAGTCCCTTGTGTACCTCTCTGGTGAGCTTTTATTGTTGATGGTCTCACACAAACTTTTATTTTTATAAAAAGGCACATAGTGATGCTTTTTAAAGAGTCCTTGTATATATGAAAATGTCTTTGTGGCGCCTGGGTGGCTCAGTTGGTTAAACATCTACCTTCAGCTCAGGTCATGATCCCAGGGTCCTGGGATTGAGCCTTGCATTGGGCTCACTGCTCATCGGGGAGCCTGCTTTTCTCTCTCCTTCTGCCTGTAGCTCCCCCTGCTTGTGTGTTCTCTCTCTTTCTCTCTCTGTCAAATAAATAATAAAAATCTTAAAAAGGGAGAGAGAGAGAGAGAGAGAGAGAGAGAATGTCTTCCTGTTGATTCCATCCATGAAAGATAATTTGGCCAAAGACAACTCAGCTTGCTCCCCAGAGAACTCCCGCTCTCATCTGGAGCATCCATCATCATCATCATCATTATTTTGGCCAGGCTGTATTTAGATGGGATGAACTTTTTCTCTCTCTTTTTTTTTTTTTACCTGCAACATAGTGTGTTGTCTCAAACTGTTCATATAGACCTTTTCCGCTAACTGGATTTCCCCCATCTGTTGTCCCTTCCTTCTCATTTTTTACAATTCTGGAATTTTAATGATCTCAATGTTACAGCTCTGTTCCTGCTTCAGCAGGACTCTTCTCCACTCTCCAGTGAGCTTCATCTCTGTCATTGTCCTCTTGATCCCGGGGCACATTTTCAAGTTTATCTCTCAATGGCTCTGCCTTAATTTTCTTCAGTGTGGATTCTGCACATCAATGTGTCCTGCAGGAAATTTCAATCTGGTATGTCATTCTTTTTTTTTTTTTTATCATGAAAAAAATGTATTTAGATTTAGCCAGCTGGACTCAGTTTAGACGATCCCAATTTTGTTGGCAACATCCAAAGCATCATAGTCAGGGGCCAGCCGAACGTATGCCTTCTTCTCTCCATCAGGCCTGATTAAAGTGTTGACCTTGGCTACATCAATGTCATAGAGCTTCTTCACAGCCTGTTTGATCTGGTGCTTGTTGGCCTTGACATCCACAGTGAACACAAGTGTGTTGTTGTCTTCTATTTTCTTCATGGCTGACTCAGTAGTCGGGGGAACTTGATGATGGCATAGTGATCAAGCTTGTTTCTCCTGGGGGCGCTCTTTCGAGGGTATTTGGGTTGCCTTCAGAGACGCAGAGTCTTGGGTCGTCGGAACGTAGGTGATGTGTGGATCTTCTTTTTTTTGTGACTGTGGACGCCTTTCAGCACCGCTTTCTTGGCTTTCAAAGCCTTTGCTTTGGCTTCGGCTTTGGGAGGGGCAGGGGCTTCCTTCTTAGCTTTCGGCGCCATCTTCGTAAAAGGGCTGGTGTGTCATTCTTAATTTGCTTGCAATTTTCTCTTTTCCATTTACCCTTCTTTTCCCTCCATTCTGTTGATTTAAACTCAGTTTGTTCCCTCTATCCAATTTCCTGTCTTGTGTTCTATAGGCAGCCGCTGGTCTGTTGCTGGAGAAGGACGGTGAGCTAGGGAGCGGTATGGTATTTGCTTCCCTTTACATCACTTCATCCTGATGAGAGGGAAAGCTGCACCACACCCCTTCCCCGAATGTTTTTGAGGAAAGACCAAAAAAAAAAAAAAAAAAAAAAAAAAGGAAACCTCCATGGATGTCTGAAATTTAAAGTTATAAATCAGATTTAACAAGATGTTAAATAAAAGATGTTTTATACTCCCGTCTTGACAAATAGTACCTTCATAATGTCAAAACTGAAAAAATGTCCAAAGTTGTAGCTTTTATGTGACTAAACCCAAGCAAAATGTGATGGAATTTCATGGTTACTACATATCTGGGTTTACATATCTGGGTGTTCTATTGATAGGTGTTCCGGTATTGTTTGAGGAGTGCATATATAATTCATAAGTTTACTATGTATCCCGTAAAGTTTTTCTTGCCTTAAGTTAACAAAATCACTTTTTAAATTTTTTTTTATTTTTATTTTTTAAGAAAACACAAATGGGGGGGCAGAGGGAGATGGAGAGAGAATTTCAAGGAGGCTCTGCCTATAGAACACAGCCCAGAGCCTGACAACTCCTTCGTGACGTACACTCTCCCTAACCCCCTCCCAACTTGAAAGTACATAATGGGCCCCTCCTATGACCCCGTTGCAGCTCTCTCTGACCATGGGTCCTATCTCTGTGCTTTCATAAAATCACCTTTTTGCACCAAAGTCGTCTGAAGAATTCTCTTTTGGCTGTTGGCTCTGTACCCTAACATCTTTCCTGCACCATATGGCACCCAAGTGGGGCTGGATTTTAGGACCCTGAGATCAAGACCTGAGCTGAAATCAAGACTCAGGCACTGAACTGACTGAGCCACCCAGGCAGCCCCTAATTGTTTTTTAGTAAAGATTTTTACAACATTGTTGTATTCTTTTGAGAGTAGTTCCCTAAAAAACCAAAACATGTAATTTCACTCAGAATGTTCAAAACCTGAACATATTTTGATTAAAATACAACAAACTAAAATCCATTTCAATTACTAATGCTTTCTAAAAACAGTTCTTTCTAAATTTCAACATTATCCATTAAACAAAATGTGAATTGTAAGTGAGGAGTATGAACATTTCCAATGCAATTATTTAAATAAATCGAAACTTTAATAATTTGATTTTTGGAAAACTCGCATTTCATTTCTCAGAAGTCGAGACCCGCATGCACACAACTCATCCACGGCTCAGAATCGCCCGAGACTCTTCAGCGACCATATGCAAGGGTAGCGCGCGAGAAACCAGCAAGGGCGTGCACGCCTGCCTCATCGGAACATGGCGCTTCACTGTAAAGAACCTACCGCGTTTGCGCGCCATCGCAGATGGAGAAACCCACATGGCGGTTTGTCTAAGTGTTCTGCTGCCTCATGTCTCTCTGTACCTCCAGGCTTTGCCTGCCGTGGGTGAGAGCAGAGGCACACCTCGGAAGCCACTGTAGCATTCAAGCAAAATTGAATTCTGCTTCAAGGACACAGGGCAAGAGCTGGAGAGAAGTGTTTCTTGGGAGCTGGGATGGTGTGACTCATGGGCAAATCCCCAGGAGGAGCTGCCCATGTGTGCCAACCTATACATTACTTCTGAGTGCGTGTGCTTTTGTGATAGGCAGGGCCCAGGGCAGCCTCTCAGGGAAGCACCATGCCCATCTTCCTTGGCTGGTGGAGTAACTGGGTCTCTGGGTTAGGCAGCAGGTGTAAGAGGAGTCAGGAAACATCTCTCTACCTTTCGGAAAGCCTTCTGTGCTCTGTCATTGCTGTGTCCTGGGAAGAAGATCGTATCTGTACAGAAGAAACAAATACTTAACAGAAACTCAGGGAATGGGTCTCAAATATTTGTGACATTGTTAATTTAGGAGTAGAAATTCTTTAAAGACACAATGTTGTTGTTGTTGTTGTTTTTCACCAGAAACATGAAAACTAATTTGTGACATCTTCAGCAGGTCGGCTTCAGATCTGATGCCTCAGATACACTCGTAATAAGGAGTGACAAAAGCCTCACAGTCTGATGGTCTCATATTTAAATTACTTTCTTATTGCCAGTCACCCACCTTCAGATGTTGTTTTAACTATGAAAAATAGCAGCAAATGAGTCCGTGGATGTATTAAATAGCATTTACAGAACTAAAAGAGTCAACTTGCCAAGCTTGTTAGATTCCAGCATGAGGCTGTGTAAATTCTGGGAGAATATATCTATTTAGAGGACAGTGACTAATGTGAAATCATCACAGGCTTCCAATTGTGTTGGTTTTGTGTGTGTATCTTGCAGATTATAGGTTCTTACTCAAATTTGGTCTACACCCTAGAAGTCGTTTTGGATTTATTTCTGACTGAACTGTTGTTTTATGCAAATGATTCCAGACAATGACTCTCTTAAGTGATAATCTTCGCTGTGCAGAACATGCCACCCAATCGCTGACTATGGCCTGAACATCCCTTGCAAACAGAAAGCAAATGTATTGTGGTCAATTACCAGCCAATAGTGAGATCTTAATAATGAAGACCCAGTTATCAAAATGCTTAAAAATTCCAGAACATCCTTTTTTTACACCATGCATATTAAATATCTTTAAAAAATAAAGTACTTAATATCCTTTTTTTCTGCAAGAGAAAGCATTAGAACTTTGGTAAGTGATCAACACTATTCAACTTTATTCTTTTTCATTTTTTATCTACGCATTAAACATCTTAGAATTTAAAAGATACACTTGTGATTTTAATAGTGGGAGAAAGAAGACGAGATAATGATGATTAGACTAATAGATATATAAAAAAAACCCCTTCACTTTGAAATAAGAAAGTACATTCTACTATGTTCCTAGAGCACTTAATGAATGAAATGGTTTGTCGGTCTCAGCAGGTTTCCATAATTCATGAAATGGACTCTGATTGGTTTTCATGATTGGAAATTGATCTAATTTTTATTGTTTTCACTTATGTTATGATTTAGGACTTTTCTCAGATAAATCATCCTCATGTTTAATTCTTTCTGTTTGAGATGACTACTTCACACAGATTTTTTTGGGGTTGTTTTTTGGTATCACTTTCTTTTTCAAGGAGTATACTGTATAATCACTGAACTCCTCTATAATTACATGGCAAAGACTATGTAAATACGTAATTATGTTCATGCAGATTACTTGATAATTATACTTCCAGTTACCAAGTAATGAACAGAATAATCATCATGCAACTTGCAGCTCTTAGATTTTCAGCTTGGTCTTTGTTTTAAAAAAGGAGAGAAGTAGATAATTGCTCTATGGTAACATGGCACTTACATTGTCAACAGTCATGTATTTACGTTGTTATTATATGGTTATTTTTTACCTTGTAAAATAAAGTGGTGCTGCTTTTTAAAGAAGTCCTTCCCTCCTCCTTTCAGTAGGAATTTCGTCTCTCACACTCATGAATAGCAAAGCTGAGCTCCTCTTTTGTGTATGATTTAATGCACGGGGCGGCGCAGAACCAGAACGGGAAAGGTCTCTGAACTCATCTTCGCCAGAATAAAAGTAAAGAGAAAGAGAGAGAGAAACTGTACATCAGGTTTTATCAGTGATCCATGAAACACATAGTTATTAATCCTAAATCCAGGAGACTGTTCCCCAGCTGACAATGATGTTTTGTTTGTGTGTTTAGCATACCCACAGTACTACTTACCCACGTTCCTTCTGTCTGGGATGTACTCCCTCCGCGGGTTCAGGAGCCAGCTCTGTTGCCTGTCTTAGGAAACGTCATTCCCAAACCCTTGTGTACATCTCATCCCCTTCCCCTAACCCTGGGCACACTCTGGTCTCCATCTGATCTCCAGATCTATCTAACACATAGCATGAGTATGAATCATTTATAAATAGGTTTTCAACAAATAATTCAATTACCAGGTAGATGTGCAGATAGATAGAAAAAAGAGATATGTAATATACTAGTAATATGGAACTGATTAAAGAATTCCCAAATCATTATCTTTTGCTATTCCATTGTCCTAGTCTTCTAGTCTTGCCTAGTTACAATGACCCACAACATTTTTGACAATTTCAGTATGGTTATCTCAAAAGTTTTGTTTTGCTTATTTTTTTCATTGCATGTTTTCTCCTTGACTTTGGGAGCTTAATGAAATTCCTTTTTTTTTTTTTTCTTTTTAAGATTTTATTTATCGGTTTGAGAAAGAGAGAGTGACACAGAGTGTGAGCAGGGAGGAGAGGGAGCAGCAGAGCCCCCCGCTGAGCAGGGAGCCCAGGTCAGGGCTCAATCCCAGGACCCTGAGATCATGACCTGAGCCAAAGGCAGATGCCTAACCGACTGAGCCCCCCGGGGGCCCCCTTAGTGAAGTTTCCAATTACAATATATGACATTGAATCCATGTCTTCACATCACGGAGCTGACGTTTACTTAGCACACACCGTATTCTATGTACTGTGATCAGCACAGAGGAGATTTGAAGATAAATGAGCCACTTTTCTATCTTTAATAACTGAACTCACCTTTCACAGGGGAGGGAAGAACATCCATTTTAAACGGACTATAATATAAAGCAGAAGCAGCTGAGAACTACAATACAAAGCAACCAAACCATACACACTGCTTTCCTCGTGATTTCAAGTAACTGTAGAGTTTACAAACTACTTTTATTTTTCCAGAGCAAATTGGCCCATGTCTGCTCAGATAAATTAAACTTTCATTTTGTGTGACCCATAGGTTGAGAATTTATAATTAATTTCGTTAATTCCAGAAATTATAAAACATGCTGTTATGTTTCTGTGCTAGCAAGCATTAAGTGAAAATGGCTGTTATTTTTCTTTTTTCCTTTTGTTCTTCAAGGTGTGTGATCTTTAAAAAAATCCTCTCTTGACTTTTTGAAGGATAATTTTATAATATGATAATTTGATGACTGGTTGGAATTTGTAGGAAGCTTTCCAGAATCTTTTTATTAAATTTTAAACCCAAATTCATTAATGGCACCTATAGATGTCAAATGATTTTATTATTTCATATTTAAAGTTATGAAATTTAAAGTTATATATTTAAGTTAAAATTATTAAAATTGACAATGAACCAAAGCCAAGTTTTGTGTATGAATCAAAAAGTAGAAGAAAAAATCAAAATGGACACAAGAATTTAGTATATAAAGATTACATTTAAGTAATTAGGGAAAAATAGCCACCTCAAAGAGATTACAAGTAGAGCTCTATATCACTATTATAGCAGCATAAATTAAAGATATCCCGAATATGGAATGTAAAAAGATCAACATATAAAATAGCTAAAAGAAAATGTGAAGACACTAATATTAAAGTCATCCTATTAACTATGACCATAACAGAAAGATGAATACATTTGATTATACACATATTAAAAATTTATTCATAGCATAAAAGGAATTAATTTCTTAACTTATAAAAGCCTAATAATTCAATAAAAATTAACAATATGAAGGGTAAAATAGGTTAGCAGATAGTTTGCAGAGGAAAACACACACACAAAAACCCTGTCAAATCTGCAAAAAGATACTTCAAACCCTGCCACAGTTAGAGAAATAGGAACTAAAATAATTGGATTGGCTAATGCACTCTACTGACTACTGACTGGGCTGGGGGGGGGACTCCGGTCATTCCTGAACACTGTGTTCGGAGGTCTTGTGCTTGGAATGAATCTCGTGGTATGTCCGTCTCAAGGTAGTAAGACACCTCACCTCTCATTTCCAAGGACAGGAAGCACATAGTTCCCTCAAAAGACTCAGCCCGGAGCTAGAACTGGTGGTATTCTTCCTCCATATTCAACCGGCGGAAGCAGTGACAAGACCAGCCCAGATTGCAGGGGACGGAGGGACAGACAGACTCATCTGTGCATGGGAGGGCAGGGAGTAACCTGCAGACGTCTTTTTTGGCCTGGCCTTTCCTTTCCATTCCTTTCCTCCTTCTTTCTCTCTCTTTCTCTTTCTTTCTTGCTTTCTTTCTCTCTTTAGAGAGGGAGGGGGAGGGGTGAAGGGCGAGGGAGAGGGAGAGAGATTCTCTGGGGCTCTGTTCCAGGACCCCGAGATCATGACCTGAGCCAAAGTCAAGAGTGAATTGTTTAACAGACTGAGCCACTTAGGTGCCCTCGTCTGCAGGCATCTTTTATCCTCTCTCTCCTCATTCACACACACACACACACACACACACATTTACATTAGGTCTATTTAATCACTTTACCTAAGACCCCATCTGGACGAAGAGACCAGGAGGGAGACTGGAGAGTTGAAATTAGAAGGCCATAATTTTCACTTTATTCCCTTTTGCAGTCTTTGAATTGTTTTTAACATTGTGTATGTTTTATACTATTAATTTTTAAAAAGCCAGTTTAACCTATGCATGCCAAGATGGCACGCTCTGCAAGATGGACTGTCAAGTTGGGAAAAAAAAAAAGCAGCAAACTGCACAACAGTGTATAAAGAATTCTCACACTTACTGAAATACAGATGCTGACACCTCAGTTATATACGTGTGGTGTGTGTGTGTGCCTACGCTGTGCAACACACTGCAAACACCCACACCAACAAGCAAAGGCCCAAAGCAAAGTCGTGTGGGAAAACGGGCAGAAGAGCAGAATGTTCCCAGTCGCAAGTATCAGCATGTGGACGCAGTGGGCCAAGCCCTCCCTGTGTGGGTTTTCATGATCTGCACCAGAACCGAGCTCTGCTGCAAAAGATGGATGAGCCTTTATCTTCTTGAGGTGCTGCCGCGTGCCCACCGTGAGGCTGAGGCGAGCTCAGCACCGGGCTGCCTCGGAGCCCCAGCTCATTCCCAGCACAGGCGTTCTGCACACAGACACACGCTGGCACTTTCTACGAAAACGATAAGCCTCTTATCTCCATTAGGGGAGAATTTAAACTACGGCCTTAAAGTTAACTCTCCTGTTTGCTTCTGGTTGCAGAAGTAAATTCGGGTTCATCCCAGATTCCTGAGATATCCAGGTTGTCAAAGCCAGTAACGAGGACAGCATCCTCACCACTGTGCATCTAGGCCTGCGGGCCATGAGGCTCCATCTGCTGGACGAGCCTGCCCTTCCCCTTCCCCTTCGCCATTGGTGGTCCTGGACGCTGAGGCGGAGTCTTTCACAGGTGATAGGTCCCCCAGTAATGGGTCCGTGATCACAGGAGTGAGACTGATACAAAGTGAAGGTCAAGCAAAAACTTTATTTCTCCTCAAGCATCGAGAATCAAACCCACTGGTCGGGGCCGTCTCTTGCAAAGAGGTGACCCCTCCCAGCCTCATAGACTAACTTTTATAGAGCAAAGGCCATGTGGTTGGGCCTGGCCACACACAGGTGGCCAATGAGATTGCAACACACAGAGAAAACTGCACGGTCATGCTAGGTCACACACGGGTGGCCAATTGAATTTCAATTTACCCTAGTAGATATTTGAACTAGCCTATCACTTTGGTCAGAATTGGTGCCCAAAAGGTGGGGCCCACTCTTCTTGGTAACTAGGGAGACAGTATGTGCGCCCCACTGATTGGATGTGTCCACCTGGCCTACCCGCCCTTGTATCTGGACTTTTCTACCCGGGACTGGTTTCCCAGACTTGTTTTTAAGTAAGTTCCTCTGGGAGGGGCAGAGTCAATCTAAGTTTACTGCATAAACAACAAAATGGCTCCCTCTGGCTAAGTAGGCCTTTACAAGAGGCACTTGGCTTCAGATCCGAGGGAAGCTGGGTATGTCATTCTTAACTGTAGTCAGGAAGTGCTGGCCTTTCTGTAGGGTCCGTGGTAATCCTCTAAGGTCTAGGGGTCAGCCTGAGGAAAGGAAATAAAAATTAAAGAAAATTAGAAAGCATGGCGCCATTCCTCTGCATTTTCTGCTGTTGAATGACCCAACTGTTCCTGACGACTTGAGATTCTGGCATACAGCCACTCCCTGCGTCATTTAGCACCACCTTTGTCTCTCACTCCCCTGTCTCTCACGCTTGCCTGTGATGGCTCTGAAGGAATGATCACATGGAACCATCGAATACTAGAGAAGGAGAGGAATGTCTCATTCCTTGGAAGAGCTGAGGGCGAAAATGAGGGGGACTGGATTACTAGAGCTTCTCCTGCACAAATCCCATAAGATGGAGTACACCTGATGTATCACAGTCATCTCGTGACAAACTTTCTTGTGCTTATTCAAATGCCTTGGATCACTGACAGGTTCAAGAAATACTTATGTATGACATGAAATATTCCACTCGGCTACAGACCCTTGGTGAATGAAGGTGGGACTACCCTATAGCGTCAATGCCAAAATTCCTAGTCAGGATCTAGTATTGTCCACAGTGGGTCTGTAAGTCTCCCAGGACTATGAGCATGGTGTGTATTTGGGATCAAATGCATTTTTTCTTCTAGAAAGAGAGCATTTATCTCATTAACTTCTTAAAAGGAGAGAGTTGCCCTAGAGTAAGTCGAGAGCATTCTGTTGAAGTGTTGTATGCTTCATAATTATTTTGATCAAATGAAAGAAGAAACTTAGATAAGACAAAGTCCTGCACACATGTACATCATGTATATTATGTACTCAGGTAGAAAGTACTGAGTATGTGTGTGTGTGTGTGTGTGTGTTACTGGTACACAATTATTATTTTATTTTGGTGTGAAATTCAGCTATGTGCACTGAACGTGATTAGTTGTTGCGGGAATGACTTAGTGTTTTTACTTAACTGACCAATCACATTGGCTAGAACTCAGACATGAAAACGTCTCACTTCTCACTTCTAGGAGCAATTTGAATATAAAATATACAGCTATTCTTAGCCAGGGACATTACTTATGACAGTTGTCACCATTTCTTTTTATATCTTTCAAACTTTAAACACCACATTTGTTTAGAGAGTTTAAAAATAAAGCCTTCTTTTCCCAGGTTCAAGTAGGTGACATTTCTGGATTGAGCACCTCTGGAAGGCTGAGTGGTAACCATCTGACACACAGCAACTTTAAAGCTAGAAGAATCCCAAAGGTGAGTCGGTCAGGACAGACTAGGTGAGGCTGTGTTAACAAAATTCACCAATACTTGGTGGCTCGGAACAATAGCTATGTTTGTCTTCCTTTCATTGCTCATTCTACAGGTCCGTTCTGCGTCATTGGGGCCCTGCTCCCCCTCATCTCCACTAAGGGGTGCAGGCCGATGGAGCATCCTGGATTCACCTGGAGGGTTGCTTATCACTGTGGTTGTAGAAGGAGAGCCAGCAAAGGACACACTGGCTCTTCAAGCTTTCTGCCTCCAAGTGACACATAGTAGATGTGCTCACATCTCGTGGCATAAGTTCATGGCATGGCCATTGCCCAATTTCAAGAGAATGGGAAGTACGATCAGCCTTACTGGGCGTCCAGAGGAGTACAGCTGGGATACTGCTGAGCAGCGGAGTGACGGCCATATCAGAGCCCGTGTTGCTTTATTTTAGAAATGGCTAAGGATCAGAGAGTTTGGATAATGCAGGTAAGCTCGCTAGCTGGAATTTGGGCAGCATGCTGGGTAAACGAGGAAAGAGGTTACTATTAAGAAGTGATTATTGGAGGGATGCCTGGTTGGCTCAGTTGATTAAGAGTCTGCCTTTGGCTCAGGTCATAATCCCAGGGTCCTAGAGCTGAGTCCCACACCAGGCTCCTTGCTCAGCGGGGAGCCTGCTTTTCCCTCCCTCTGCTGCTCTCCCTGCTTGTGCATTCTCTTTCTCTCTCTGATAAAATCTTTGTGGGGGGGGGGAGAAGAGATTATTGGAAAATAAGAAAATATGATTAAACTTAATATTGACTAAATGACTTAGAGCATGTTCAGGAAGGAACTAAGTTGTTCAACTTTCCAGTGTAGCCATTAACATACCATCATGAACCCCAGTGTAAGGTGTTATGAACTGAACTCCTTCCTCCCCAGCCCCAGCGGGCTCTGCAACCTTGGGCGATCACTCAACTTCCCCAAGTCTCAGTTTCCTTCTCTCTGGTGGGACTACTGGGTTTGCAGATAAGCTCTCCTACTGAAAATCTACACAGAATATTGAATGCTTGGGGCTTTTAACTCTTCTTTTTGTTTCGATAGAAGAATCTGAACCTGATATCCAGTGAGTGGGTTAGCAACTTAAGCTTATTTGCAATTCTAGCATCACTTCGTAGACCCCCAGTTTTTATAGCCTTATTATAACTCAGATAACCTAAAGTACTCTCAATGGTTTTCCCACTCCTCAAAAATAATCTGCCTCATAATGATTTGTGTAAGTGTGATACAAAATTGAGCTGCTGCTTTTGAAAGTATTTTAAAGTCATTATTGAAAAATTATATTCTGTTCAACAATATCTGAATATCTGATGAAGTAGAAATAGCATACAGGGCATCGTGGGGTGGTGGAGATTCAGGGATCCCTTTCTAGGCTCAAGGGCCATTGTTTGTCCTGGAGAACACTAAGAAAGCATTTTAGAGATTTTATTTATTTATTTGAGAGACACAGTAAGAGAGGGAACACAGCAGGGGGAGTAGGAGAGGAAGAAGCAGGCTTCCCGCTGAGCGGGGAGCTTGATGTGGGGCTTGATCCCAGGATCCTGGGGTCAAGACCTCAGCCGAATGTAGCTGTTTAAGCTGCTGAGGCACTCAGACATCCCTAAGAAAACATTTTATTTTATTTGTTTATTTTAAAGATTTTATTTGTTTATTTGACAGACAGATCACATGTAGGCAGAGAGTCAGGCAGAGAGGCAGGCAGAGAGAGAAAGGGGGAAGTCAGCTCCCTGCTGAGCAGAAAGCCCGATGAGGGACTTGATCCCAGGACCTGGAGATCATGACCTGAGCCAAAGGCAGCTGCTTAACCTGTTGAGCCACCCAGGTGCCCCTAAGAAAACATTTTAAAGCTATTGATTACTTAGGAAAATAAAACGTTGCCAAAATGTAGAGCTTTTGGACCAAAAGTATCTAGGTTTAATATAGAAGAAAAATAAATCTGAAATAAACTTACATGTATCATATATATATATATATATATATATATATATATATATATATATATATGTAACTATCTACCTTTGGTTTTCCCAGAAAACATTTTCAAGACAGAGTTTAAAGGGATATTTTATAGAAACAAAATAAATGAGTGATACCATATCTGATAAAAAATTATGACACGTTTGGATTATATTTGAGTAAAAATCCAAGAAGAGTGCGATGCAGAATTTTATCCTCTCTCTACTCCTCTCCGCAGAGGCTCTTAAGTCAGGACTCCCTGCGAGTTTCATTTGCATGAAGTAGAGAGTCTCTTCTGTCATCCACTGAATGAGCCTCCTCCTCCGTTCTTGTCCCTTGGCAAGGGATCAAGTGATTGAGAGCCTCAGGTGGCCAGCTGGAGGTCCTGACGCCTCCCTGATGCATTTTGCACAAGAGGCAAGAGGCTTCATGAGCAAGGGAGCCTTCCAGAGCCAAGGAGGAACATGGGGTCCTTGAAAATGCTCTGAGAAAAAACACTGAGCAGGACAGTCTTGGGTGTGAACCTTCTACAACTCTGACCAGAATTCTTATTTGCAAGACAATATTGGAGGGTACCTGGGCAATTTTTTTAAAATTTCACATTTTTAAGCAGTTATTGCAAAGAAATGATGCAATAATAAAATGACCCATCAAGACAAATGCAATCATATCGGAATTAAATAAGACTAAATGAGGTAAAGAAGCAAAAGTGCTTTGTATACGTTTAAGCGCTGCACAGCTATTGTCCTTTTGTTATGATTTGACTCGCAGTTTTGATTTCCCATGACTTGAGAGGAGATTTCATTCGGCTGAAAGCAAAATTAATCTCCTTCACCAGGTAAAAAGGGTTCCTCATTCACCTCACAGACAAAGCAAGAAATTGTGCTGCCCAAGTGAGTGGGCTCTCTCCAGAGCTGGCTCACGGGACGACTTGGTCAGTATTGTGAGGAACAGGTTCTGCGCATGCCTTGTCATCCTGTGACGACTGTCCCGTCTTTGCTTGGCCTTTAGGTGCCACTCACGAAGTGAAATCACATTTGTGGTTTGTTTCATGGTAGTATCTCAAGGTAGACAGGGCGGGCAATACCATCTCCATTACACAGGCTCGTAAGTCAAGTCTTATAAGAGCTAAGGGATTCATCAAGATCTTACAGACACTAACTGGCTGGTAGAATATGAGACCCCATTATTCTCAATCCACAGGTGGTACGCTCTCAGTACTAATACTGAGTACTCTCTAGTGTTAGTACTCAGTACTAGTACTGAATACTCTCTCAGTCAGGTAGTACTGATTGTCCCACCTTGTAAAGCCTCCCGAGGGCAAAGAACCGGGCTGATTTGTTGGCCTTTGTGTTTCTGTGTCTTAGCATTACAGTCACCCAGAGGATTCACCGTGGCAATGTCCACTCATGGATTATGCTCAGGTTATGATTTCTTTAACCTCTAAAAAATTCAATGTCTGGGGGAGGGGAGAAGCAGCCTCACTCAGGAAGTGCTTATCTTTAGGGAAACTCTAAACTTCTCTAAAAAGGTGGTGGTGCTTGAATTAATGGCAGAATTTTTCATTCCATTGGACACTTTATCATCAAGTTATTCAGTTGAAAGAGATCTTTTATACTCCAAAGTCCAGGAAATAAAAAAGTACCTCATCTGTCAATGAAACATATGAAATCGAGCATGAGGTTCAGTTAACATTTGCCACTTCAAAACGTTTCTGAAAAAAAATAAATCAACAATTATATTTAAAGATGGGAAACAGCTTAACTTTAAGAAAAAAAAAATTGTAAGCATCTGGCAGGAATTTGGATTCATCCTCTTGCTCTTGACCTCTGTATATTCTAGCCCTCCCTCAAGGCCACCTTATGCTTTAGCCACAGCATTTGATCATTTACAAACTGGGGCTATTGCTTACACTATAAGGAAGTTGGATTTGAGACGAGGTGGGGCTGGAATAAGCTTAGCCTATTTTCCAGAAGGAAGAGAACAGGAAGGTGGAAGAACCTTAGCCACTGAAAATGTCAGGAACTGGACCTTACTTGGGGACCTGGTGACTGAATCTGGACAGTGAAATGAGGGTTTTAAGAGACCGAAACCGAATCTGTTCTTGGGAACTAGAACACAAGTAAGGAAAGATGGCCTCTTCTCTGATCTGATTTCCCTCACTGGAGAGACCCCGAGTTCATGCACCAGGATTTCCCAACATCCTTGAGTGAGAAATGGATGGTCTGAGGAAGTAATGGGCAGTGGTTTGTATGTGTGTGGGGGGCGTTGGGGGGGTGCACATGAAGCTACCATCGCAGAGGGCCAGGGAGAAACCTGAAACCAGAGGGCTCGGTCCGTATTTGGTTTGGGACCCTGTGCCAGCAGAATAAAACTGGACTTTTGGTAGTTGAGGTAGAGGGAGAGGTTCTGAGTTCGCTCTGTCAGTTCTCGAGCAGGTGGCTGGTAGCCTTGTCACGCGGGTGGTCCTTGGGGAAATGATGAAAAGTAGCCAATGACACTGGCTGGAGAGCTTGCTGGGGACACTGCCTTGGTCTTGGTGCATGGGCCAGCCAGGCCAGGATAGAATGAGATTCTTAGGTGGATTTGAATATCCTAACAGTGCAAGCAAGCCCAGGTGGGTCTGGGCCAGTGGGCACCCCACCTGGCTCTGATCCAGCCCAGAAGGAACCGATCAGGAACCTACCAGCATCAGGCATCTCCAGCACATGAGGGGCGAAGAGTGTCACGCAGGGCACCAAGGACATTTTTTGCCCTCACGGTCAGGGAGGATGCAGAGAAGGACATTCACAGCAACTCCCGTGGTGGCCACAAAACAGCAGCCGTTGTTGGGAGCAGTGGACGGGGGCATGGATGATACTTTCAAGACTTGACCTTCAGCCTGAAATTGTCGACTGAGAGAAGATACGGCGGGAAGCAGATAAGCTAGTGCGAACTGGCAAATTTGCTTCTCTGGCCCTCACTGGAGTGGGGGTGGCAAGAAAGAGGAGCTCAGTTATGGATAGAGGCAAAGCCCTCACTTTCTTTGCACATTTGGGAATGCTAACTACATTGGCATCACTCCATGTGTGTGCTCTTTTGAAACTAGGAAGTTAGGAGGGAGATTTGGTGTTAAGCCACGAAAATAGGGACCTCAGTCCTGTAAGATCTCAGAGAATTATGAACCCATTTGAATATTGAATAAATGGATGAAAAAACAATTGGAGTTTGAAGGTTCGTTTACTTTTCTAAGGTTGATGAAGAAATCAAGGCTCAGTCATAAATCACCTGTGTTGAATGCATGGAAACTAACGCGCCTACTATGTGGGGTTATGTTTGTGTTTGCGTATCTGTACTGTACTATGTGCGTTCAGAGTATTAAAGGAGTCAGAGCTAGAGCAGAATGAGGGCTTTCTCAGGCAGCCTACCGCTTGTCCAGCCAGTCCTGTTCCCAGAAGGTTCACCTCCATCGGAGATTACATCTCCCTGCTCTTTCTCTCTTCCCCATGTTACACGCTGCATGATTAATAAATGAATGAATTCCAGTAAAATTAATTGAGACCCTCCTGCTAAAAAATCTTAATTGCGGAGACTAAAGAAACTTTATGGACTTGCAGTATCTTCTTAAAACTTCTTAAAAGGGAGGAAATATGCATTTAAGGGATTTTTTGATTGGTACCAATAAATAAAATCACTATCTTGGAGCAATGGTTATGGTCTGCAAAGGAAGCTAGGTGGATAGCAAGTTAACGTAAGGCTAGCATTGTTCAGAAGGAACGCAGCTTAAAACAGTGAATAATTCTGCTTCTGGCTTTCAAGCCAGTTCTTACATTGGTGTGCCCTGAGTTAACACGGTTAGATGAAGTCATACTGTTTCATTGAATTAGGATTTCTGTTATAAGTAGTCAAATCCCTTCAAATGCCTTTCATCAGAAGGCCACTTTATTCACATGGAGGTGACCTTTATTTTCTCTCTTCCTTCCGGGAGAAGGAGAAATAAAGAAATACAAGTTGGCTTATCCATCTTGCCCTGGCGAGATGGCTCCCCTTCTGTGGCGAGTTAGGACGCTGCCCTCCGTCCTGCACACCGGTGTAGACATTCTATCACACAGAAGCCCGGCCAGGCAGGGTCAGTGTAAGTGAAAGTGGGGAGATTAGTGAGGGATTTTTAAAAGCACCAGAGAGGTATTATTAATCCTTTGAAAGTGTGAGCCTTTCTGATACGGCAGCCGGACTCCTGGGGGAACCCGCAAAGCATTCTGTACCCTTGATAAGGAGAGTGTAAAGTAAAATGCAATGAACTTAATGACCCAGAAATTATTATTAGAGGAAATTAATACCATCTTCAGGAGATTTGTGTCACTTAACAGCATTTGAAAGAAGTAAAGATTCCTTTATATCAAGCTGCCTTTCATTTTAAGTATAAACACATGCATTTGCATTCTGTCTCATGAAGATTAAAGATCTGGCTTGGAATCAGCAAAGGCTCTTTAGCGTTGGAGCAGGAACCGGGTGGCGGTTGTGGGTGGATTTCGGGGAGACGTGTGCATTCTTGAGCTCTTCTGCAGTTCTCAACCATCATTTAACGTTGGGGGCACACTTTTGATCCTTTCCAAAGATCATTTCAATACGGGACGCTTGGCGCGGGCAAAGATTTTGTTGCCGTGTTCTCCTCCGTGGCCTTGCAGTGCGACACAATACAAGCGAGTGTGCAAAGAACCCACCTGTCCTGTCTGCGCACTGTCTCCCCTGTCTGCGGGCTGGGGCTGAGAAAGGAGGCTGCACAGGGGCTAAGATGTGATTTCCCTCAGCAAGGCTTCCCCTGGTGGCTCCCATTGTTTCCAGGACCCTTGGGAGGTCACCTCTGCGTCCTTCAAGGGCTAAGACCAGGAGATTAATCGTGTGTCACGTTTGATCTGGGCTGGGGATGGAGGCCCATCCTGCTGGGATTTTCCTGAGAACGCTCAGCAGCCATGGCCCGTAAGCCCTGCACAGCAAACAACGCCCTTTATGCATAGAATCATGGAATTTTAGAACTACAAGAACCCACAGTTATTGTGTTGAAACCCTCCATTGTATAAAGGAGACTCAAGCAAGAGAGATCAAATAATCTCATCAATGCATACAACTATTTAGTGAGAAACCAGGCATTTCTTACTATTACATTAAAGTTGTTTTGTTTTGTTTTTTGCTTTGTTTTTGTTTTTGGTTTTTGGAACCTTATCTTGACTCAAGTTTTTTTGTTGTTGTTGTTGTTTTTTGTTTTTTTTAAGATTTTTTATTTATTTGACAGACGGAAATCACAAGTAGGCAGAGAGAGAGGAGGAAGCAGGCTCCCCGCTGAGCAGAGAGCCCGAGGCGGGGTTCGATTCCAGGACCCTGGGATCACGACCTGAGCCGAAGGCAGAGGCTTTAACCCATTGAGCCACCCAGGCGCCCCTTGACTCAAGTTTTAATTAACTTTCCCAACAGAGTGATCAGAATTATTTTATATTATATTCATGTTATTTCAAAATTTACATTTTTCTATTTACATTTTCTATTTCTATTTACATTTTTCTATCCTGGAAAGCGAGATTACTTTGATGAGAAGCAGGGTGTGTCATACCTTTGGAGAGCCTTTCCAGGATCCCTGAAAGACCTGAGCACCTGGTGCTTTGGGATTTACCACTGAAACCTTTTCCTAGTGACCTTGTTCTGAAGGAAAATGAACAAACCTCCAATGCTTCTTCGTCCTCTTTTTATTCTAGGATAGCAGAGACCCCAAAAGTCCCTGAGAGGATATTGGGTCTTATACAAATTAGTTAATTTCTTCTCCATGGAATTTTGTAGATTTTAGGAGTGAACCCACATGGAACAGAACCAAATTTCTTGCTAAGGCATCTGAAGAGTGTCTTTGTCTTAACAAAATTAAGCCAACATATAATTGTCATCTGCTTTATTCTTATGGAAATTGAACATTAGCATGTGTATAATTGATCTGAAGTCCAGACACATCAAAAGCCATGAATCTATGTATCTAGGTGCTTTTAATCTAATTATAAGGAACTACATATGTTCTTACTCAAACCTTGTGTTTGCTTTAATTTTTTTTTTTTTTTTTTTTTTAATGAGAGGAAATGTCTTTATTCCATGCCCCTGCCCCCGGCTTTTAAGAATCTCTTTCCTTTTCCCTCAAATGACCGGAGCTCCAGTCATGAGCCTCTCTAGGGCCCTTGAACTGAACACTTATTCTTTTAAAAATCATCAACACAGGGTCTGTTGCCAAGTGGAAAAGCCGATTCTTCTCTCCATGCTCTCGGACGTGTTTCTTTGTGGCTCTGCTGGCACAGAGGAGAGGCGCCGTGGAACTGGGTATTGAAATGACATTAAGAGGACTGCTATTGGTTACGGTTGATTTCAGAATTCAAGCAAATGCACCCAGGACGTGGAGTCGGGATATTCAAACATAAGCACATGAAAGATTATAACTGTGACCACTTTATCTCTTACATGAGATCAATAGAAAACGGAGGATATTTGCTTTATTATTGCAAAGGACATGTAAATTTGTTCTACAGTAGGGAAGTAAACTCAAAAGTCAACAAAAATTAATTGTAAATAATGTGTGAAAATGTGCGTTCATTAGACCTACATCTATAGCTAGGTATTTGGTTCTTCTTTCTTTCTTTTTTTTTTTTTTTAAGATTTTATTTATTTATTTGTCAGAGAGAGAGAGCGAGAGAGCCAGTGAGCACAGGCAGACAGAGTGGCAGAAGGAGAAGCAGGCTCCCTACAGAACAAGGAGCCCGATGTGGGACTCGATCCCAGGACGCTGGAATCATGACCTGAGCCGAAGGCAGCTGCTTAACGAACTGAGCCACCCAGGCGTCCCTTGGTTCTTATTTCTAATGACAATTACAGAATAAATAAAAATTCTTACATAAAGGAGGATGACCATAAAGGTAGATGTATAAAAAGAAGGGCTATAGAAATGTCAAATTCAACATTCAGTTTTTGGGAGTCCTTCATGTGTTTGAGAAGTGTATGTAGTTCTGTGTTTTATGCATAATATAAAAAAGGCATGTTTCTATAATTTCATATTAGTATGTAAGAAAAATTAATATGCTGTAAAATACAACAAAATGTTTCCTGCGTGTGTGTAATTCTGTGAAAAGTGAACAGGTACTGGTTTTCTTAACTCGCTTTATTAGTTGTGGCTAAGGTTTTCTATGAAGAATGAATTATTGTGTTTTCTCTCTGTATTGATGCTTTCCATTTGACAAGGGAAGCTTCATGGAGTTAGGACGCATTACTGGAATGCAGAGCGAGGATTTCAGGTTATGTATACATGGATGTTACAAAATGATCATTGCTCTCACACCTGGTGGTTCTGCGTGTGTGTGTGTGCGTACACGCATGCACACGCGTGAATGCGTGGGTGAAGAAAAAGATGTTTCCTTCTGGGACCACATGCCAAAACAATTTTAGTAATAACTTATATAAAAATTTGCATTCCTAAGATTGATTTGAAAACTCTCTTTGATACCCAACTGGTTCACACTGTATGTGGATATTGAAAATTTTTTAGCAAAACTTTTTTAGCAAACTATTTTTAAAATTTTAAGCCAACTGTTAAAATCTAAAAGTCTATATATCCAACTGTCTCTTGACAGTTCTTACATGACAAACTAAAAATGTCTAAATTAAAGAATTTGCTTTTCCCCACAAATCTGCCCCTCTCCTGATCTTCCTCATCTCAGCAAATGACACCAAACTTCACTGAGCTATTCCTACGTATTTTTAAAAAAGATTTCATTTGTTTGAGAGAGGGAGAGAGAGAGAGAGAGCAGGGGTGGGGGGAAGAGCTCAGAGCCTGATGCGGGGCTCAATCCCAGGACTGAGAGATCAGGATCTGAGCCTCAATAGAGTTGGATGCTTAACTAACTTGAGTCATTCAGGTGTCTCTGTTCCTATGCATTTTTAAATTTAAATTTTGTGTATGTGTGTAAAGGGGTGTGGTGTTAGGCATAGTTACTGGAAGTTTGCCATATGTGGTCCCAACATACACCATGAAGTTCCTGTTAAGAGGGAATCTTTGTGTGGAGACAGAAAGACTCCAGGAAATTTTTTCATCAGCAGTAGTGCTGGATCCCAAATGCTTAGTATAGACATGTGTACATTAGTATCTCCCAAGCGCCTACGAAGTGGTAGCCACTCTTTTAAGCACTGGGGCTACATGGGAATTGATGTACAGTAGCTTGAAAAACAAAACCAAAGAGATAAATCTTTCAATCTGATTGTAGTCACCTCCGCTACTATAGTTTCCTATTAAAGACACGCACACAAAGTTGCTAAATTTGTTGCTGGCATTGAGAATGTCTAATTTTAGGTAGAACCAATTAAAAATAAGATGAGGAGAAGATAATCCAGGCGATCTATTAAGTCAATATGAAGTAGCGTGGCTTATACAACATACCTGTATGTACATACAGGAGGAAGAGAAAATAAAGGAATATAGCAAACTTAAAACACTCGGAAGAAGTGGTAAGCAAGTTGATGCATTTGGTATGGCTACCTATTGGGCACGACTATGACCATCTCTTGTCTCTTTGACTCACCAAATGTTTATTGAGGGCCTCCTCACTGGTCAGCCTTGGCCGAGGTGCTGGTGGGGAGTAAAGGTGCAACCAGGCACATCCTTGCCTTCCTGGATTTCAGGCAGGATCTACTTGATCTCATGATAGGATCATTTTCTGAATTATTTTCTACTTTCTGAAAGCTGGTATTTCTTCTTGTTTAGAGGGTGATCACCTCCTATACATGGCTGCCATGACTCATCACCATTTGCCAAACCCAGGGCAGCCAGGATCAGGCCTATCCCAACGGTGCTTGTAAGAGCCCTTGTCTTGTGAAGTGGCTGCCCCTTTGGCAAGATCTCTGGACCTGATCTTATGTCTTGACCTAACGACTGGGCATGGTAGGTATTCTACTCTTCTCGGTTACCCACCAGGGCTTTTTGGAAATTTGAAATATTGTTGTTCTCAATCGTGTGGCTTGAGCCTTCAAACCATGGAGTGGAGTTGGATGAGCTTTGAACCGGGACCAGAAAACCAGGCCTTCGCCTGAGTGGTGACCCTGAGCTGTGTGGCTCTAAGGCTTTAGCCCATACCTTGACAGGGATACAACAAAGACTTAAAGGAACTTTCAGGATCCCTGGGTTTCATTTAGCTCTAATTCCTCTTTTTTATCCAAACAATAGTACATGGAAGGAAGAATCCAGTGACTTTCAGATGCTCTGAAGAGCCCAAGAGCAGGGTGTTTGCTCCCACGGCTGTCTTATAGGTGTGGATGCGTGTCACACGCCCATGATGAAGTGAGCACTGATACTTACACTAAAAACCTTACCCACCTCAGTACTGTTGGGCAATGAAATGTCCTATCTAAGTTTATCACAGAAAGTTAGAGCAAGAGGGGATTTTCACAACCAACCATTCACCCCATTGTTTGGTAGCTGGAAAACCTGAGGTCTGAAGGTATCTAAGAGAATTGAACTCTCTTGACTACAAATCGATGTATCATACTGACCTCTAAACTTAAACAGATAGGCTAGGATTTTTAGAAAGTAAAATTACTAATGGAAATACTTGAAAAAAGGTATTGTGCTCTGCTTGGTTTCTTAGATTAGTAACAAACTTTGACTCTTTTTGAAAACTCAGGGAATATATCATTATGAACTTGGTGTAGTAATTAATTATACATTCTCAGGAGACAGGGTTCAAGTTGAATCATGGCTATATCACTGGTTGCACTTTGCAATGTAACACACTTAACCTCTCTGATCCTCAGTGCCCTAGCCTATAAAATAGAAGTAATAATCATTGGTACCAAACTCATTGGGAGTTTGTGAGAATTAAATAAGATAACATGCATGGAAAATTCTCAGCAGGGTACTTGACAGATAGTAAGTGTTGGGTCCCCACTGGATATTGGCATTATGGTTATTACTATTATAATTTGGACTGTCCTTTGAGAACTTGTTAGAATTCTTAACCATTAGTGTAAGCACAAGGGGCTTTCCATAATTTCTCTTAAATCTCAATCACACACTCCCTCCTTAAGGCACCTCTTCTTCTATCTTTTTCTATTTCCTTGTTGATGTATGCCATCTTGTTTGGTTTGAGTTTACCTTGGAGCCATACTAAGCCAGGATCTGTAAAGACGTGGTGGCTCATGGGTTACAGTCTGCACAGCTCCTGACTTCAGCCCTTCTGCACTCATGTCCTCCTTTTTCCAGAATCCATAGGCGAACATGTGACTTCCCTACTTCATGTAGCCCCTGGTTGGCTAATTTATTCTGACAGTTTTAATGTAATTAAAATCAGTTTTTAATTTAAAACAATCAAATTGGTTTTTAATTTAAACTGACAGACTTTCTCTTGACTACACCTAACTGTCAGGACTTTCTTCCTTGGTCTCCCTAGAATGCTGGTGAATAAATGTTCCTTCTTGTTACTTTCAGCCCCATTATTGGATTACGTTGGACTTCGAAGAACCACATTAAATTAATACCATAACACCTTCAGTATGTGCCTCTACTCTAAAGGAACTTCCTTTTTCCTGTTTTAGGAATTTGCTTTGTGCTCTGCTGTTATCAGGCCAGGCTGCTTCTCGCGGATGTGCATGTGCCTTCAGTAGCTGAACGTCACACCTTCTGTCTCATAGGACCCTTTCAATCTTCGGTACAGTGAAAGCCCAAAGACAAAAGCATCAGAAGCCTATGTAAAACCCTCTGAGTACAGCTTCTGCTCTCTCCTACAGAATGAAATATTTTTATTTTTTTTTAGAGAGAGTGCCTATAAGCTTGGTGGTGTGTGGGGAGGGGCAGAGGAAGAGGGAGAGATAGAATCTTAAGCAGGCTCTACACTCAGTGTGGAGCCATATTTGGGCCAATCTCACGACTGTGAGATCATGACCGGAGCTGAAATCAAGAGACCAATGCTTAACTGACTGAGCCGCTCAGGTGCCTCTCCTAAGAAGTAAATAAACAAGCTTCAGTACTTGGGCTTTGAGACAACTCTTTTGGTAGTTGACAAAATGTTTTCCTTTAATTCCCATTTTTCTATATTACTTTAGCTAGTCAGGATTGACAGATCAGCATGGTGTCATATATAAGTACGTTATTTGTGTGGCATTGTGGATAATGAGGTGTTTCCTATAAATGTATTTTCCAGGTCGTGGGATCTTATCATTTTAGGTAATGAAACTTAAACATTTAAGTAATATTTGTTGGAATGCTACAATACAATATGGCTCAAGATCTATAATATATGATTAATTCATACACATGGTTAAGTGGAAAGCAATGGCTAAGAAGAGAGACAGGAGCCCAAGTGTCCAGGCTCTCATCCTCTTCACCATTGACCAGGGGTCTTGGCACCAACCCCAGGGATACCTGCTATTTCACATGTTTGGTTTGAAAATGAATGTGACCATCGAGGGGAAGAACTTAGGATGGTGCCCAGTGCTTTTAATGCTCAAGAACCATCAGCTCTTGGTGCTTTTGTTTCTGTAGTTAACATTTTAATTTTTATAAATCGGCAAGAAATACACATAGCCCACTAGGTGGACTAACAGCAAGTAATTCAGAAAAGGAAAAATAGAGTAATAATCATTTGAAACTACGTTCACAAATAACGAAACATATTCAAATAAAAAGAAGAAGAATCATAATGTGCCACTCGTACTAAAAAGTTCAGATTGGGGTGAGGGCAGGTGAGCCCTCGGCTGTGTGAGTGGAGGTGGGAGGCTCATACAATGTTATTGATGGTCAATGTAGCAGTATTTGCAAACAATGCTTTTGATCCACAATACAAAATCAAGTTGCTATCATCCTATGTTACAGATCGTATTGTAGGAAATTTCTCACTTGGTTATCTATGTCTGCCTTGCTAATAGCATGGTTTCTAAATAAATTTCCTCACCCAGTCAGGTTCTATCTTCACTCCTTATTTTTACTGAATTGGATCACGGTGAGCCACATCACATCTAGTCAGGAATGGTAGCGAGCCTTTTGTTGATTTTCTCAGATAGTCCTAAATAACCGAGCTGAACGTGAGCGTGCAGAGATTTTTCACTGGAGCCACTTTTAGCCCTTGAAGGAAGTAAGAGCATAATCTTGGTTACTGAGATCTCTATTCTGCAGATGGGTCCAGTTTAGAAATCTACATAAAAGTCTTGACGTTAGTGTTTGTTATATTTCAACTGAAGAGATAGGTTAGGAGCACTGATGGTACAGAGTATATGGTTGTAATGTGTTTCTTGTGTGCACACTTGAAATCCAAGACACGTTCATGAAGCAATGTTTTGGTTTCAGCCTCTACTTAAATGATATGTGTGAGCTCCTTGAATTTGGATAACTAGCCTACTTAAAAGTAGAGTTTCTTATTACTTATTTGTTCATATAGTGGGAAGCTAAGAACTGTGTATTGAGTGGTTATATTATATTTCAATTTGCCCTGTTTCCCCTAGGACTAATACTTATTTGTGGATCACTGTCAGTTCCTAGTGAATAGTAAATATTATATACATTGACATTTAAGTAAAAAAAACCCTTTTATTTATGAAAACATGACTTTCCTTATGCATTGATATAAGTACACTTATAGTAATCACAGCATATTCCTTCCAATTTACACGGTGGATCACAAGTAGCCATAAGCTAAGTGAAATATCTCTTCTCCTGTACTGTGAAAATTCAACAAAAAAAGAATGCAACCGAGCACTCATCCCTCATGTATTTGCTGCACATAACCCGGGACTTAATTTTTATTCTGTACATCAGTGTATGCACCCAGTTATGAAGCAAAATGTGTGCAAGGGTGTCCCGGGGAAATAACTGCTCTTTTGCCTTAAATGTTATTGATGTCATGTGACTTTCAGCAATATTGCCTAATTGAGGAAACATGCAAGGATTCCCTCTGCCCTTCTCTCTCCAAGCACATTTGTCATTAAGGTCGTTACTGATCTTCATGTCTCTCATCGGTTGCATGATTTTTACCCCATTCTTTTGATAAAAGTGAAAATCTGGAGGATTTCTGTAATCTTGGTCTCTTCCTGCTCTTAGCAATTTAGTCAGTTTCATGCTGAAAATCAGCATTTGATACTGGTTCTGTGAAATCTTTGTGAGCCTACCTAAGATGTTACTCTGAGTTTTTTTTTTTTTTTTTTTTTTTTCTTTTGAAAATAACAAGAAAAGCTTTGGTGACTTCATGTTTTTATCTGAAGTGTTTCTTACTGGATAACATATCAAATAGTGCGGCAACTAGATGATTCCACAGAAATTTCCACTCCTCCTTCTTTTGTTCGTTTCAGCTGCTTTTATAAAATCTCACTTGTAGATTCTCTTGTCCTGGCACATCCAAATTTATATTTCAGAGTCCCATCATCTTTGTTGATATTAGTTATAGAATTTGTGTCTCTGTTTCTATTATTATTTGCAAACCCTAGTTTAAGCCACCGGTGTACATCATAAGATTATTGTCCTAGTGGCAGTTAAATGCAAATAGAAAAATTAAGTGCAAATCGTATGATATGCGATGAGATGATATGCCCTGTGATAACTCAGTAGGAGCTGAGATAACTTAAGCAAAGCCATTTTTGTAATGCGTGGGCCTACAGGTGTATGTGTGGGTGTGTGTGTGTGCGCGCATGCGTGCTCATAACCTTTAAAGATACGCTAGTTCTAAATAACCCCAAAGGATTTTTTTTAAGAATCATGATTTTTCTTACACTTAGGATTGGGCCTATTGATGTGGTAAAATGGACTTTTCCTTTGCATCTGCCAAACTAGCTGCAAGCATCTCATAGGCTGAGGTGGTCTGTCATCATCACCCTGGGCACTGTTTCCTTTCCACTCTTCATGGTTCTTCTTCAGCTGGGCACTTTCTACCTCGATTCCTTTACTTCTGATCTATCCTTTATCACCTGGTTAAGAAAAAAAAAAAAAAAGGAAGAAAAATCTCAATTTCTGCTCTCATTAGCCTTATTTCAGACAATAAAAGAAAGTCATGGTGAGCTACAAGACACACTTTCATGGTGCACCCGGCCAACCACGTGGGCTCGGTGATCACCGTGATGCCCATAAGCCTACTTGACTGTGTGATTTCATCTCAGCTGCCTTCGCCGGACATCTGAATTTCCCAGTTAGAGCGCTACTTCCTTTCTGTGAAAGTACACATACCTAACATCCAACTATTATTCTGCTCAATTTGCAATCCATTCTCTGACTCATTCAAATATTTACTTGTTAAATAGGAGACTTCTTACTATTGCTTTGCAAGTATTAGTTCATTTAATTTTTGGAATAAGCCCATGAAGTAAGTGCTATTATTATGACTATTTGTGGTGGAAGAAACTGAGGTGTAGAGCTATTAATCAACTCGCCCAAGTTTATGCACCTAATACGTAGAGGAGGGAAGATATGAACTCAGACACATGTACACTCTACAAAGTGCATGTTTTGAAGCATGACTTTATGGGATGTTCATTCCATATATTTTTTGGTGGGTACTATGACATGCAAGGAAACGAGAAAACATTGAGGGAAATTAGATAAATGCACCAGTAACTTAAATCCATTAAGGTATAGGATATGGATGGGAATAAGTATTTACTTCAGTGACAGCGGGAACTGGGAGTTGGCAGGGAGTATTTAAGTGGAAGGATTAGGGAAAGGTGTCGGTAGAGGAGATGCTCTTTTTGAATAAACTATAAAAGATGGATTGACTTTTAACAAAGATTGGTATTTAGGGAGCAAACGTTGGAGGGAAGAGCCTGCAGGCAAAGGAAACAACATGAACAAAGCCACAGATTTTGAAATTATAAACTAAGACTGTATGGGGGACCACAAGTATATTGTTCAGTTGAGATCATGAGACCCACAGTGGTAGCTATGCCCAAAGAGAGGGATGAAAGATTTAGGGCTTGATTTGCAAACATATTTAATTACCTTTCCTATCCCTTTCTAGCTTAGTCCCCTGTAGGGGAGAAAGAATTGATGCCTGGGCTCCCAAAAGAAAGCTGTTCTGCGTTTCCAGGGAGCCCTCACTTTGACCCTAGAAATCTCAGTGAGTTTACAGAAAACTCAGAGAGGCCAGCCTGCTGATGTTTCTGGAAGCCAGCGTTGGTGTCTGTGAGGGGCAATTGTTGGCTCATGGGATTAACATCTCATGCAAACGTGATGATTTAAAGCTAAGAGACACTGTCAGGACACATAATGGGTGATCTTATTTCCTCTATTTTTTCATTAATAAAATAATTGCTTGCTTATAGGCTATCAGCCAACACATACAAGAACAGTTCCTAAACCAACAAACAGGAAATCTGTTCTTAGCTGATAATGAGCTCCTGCTGCGGGTCCATCCAACCTGTAAGCCCTGCACCTGGATCTTGGGACCTGGCGCATCACAATAAAGGCCTTTAGCCCCAGATTTGAATCAGACTTACAATGGTTAAAAAGGGCCTCATTCTCTGAGACATTAAAAAATTAAGCTTCAGAATTGTTAAATAGACAAAATCTCTCTCTTGGTAAGAATCCTCCCTGAAAATACATGTTTATATGTGTAAGTGCAATGTATGTGCATATAAATTTCAGGAATCTTCTCAAAAAAGCCATTAGAAAAAAAAATAATCCAACTTCTTGTAGAAAACATCCCTGGCTAAAATAAAATATCATTTAGACCCTTAAGAGATAATTTTAATTTTACTAGTTTTTTTTTCCTGCATGAAAGTAGAATCAAGTATAAATTTTATATAGCTTAATTATTCTAAGCTATATCTGTATATCTATATCTATATAGTTTAAGTTATTCTAAGAAGTGCTTAGAGGTAAACATGTCAAACATGATGTTTGGTGCAAGATCCAGGAATTCAGAGAAGTATGGGCTGGAGATAGGAGGTTGGTCTTCCTTTAGTAAATAAATGGCCTTTTGAGCCAAGTGAACGGCTTAGATCACTCCAAAAGAATGTTCTATATAATCAGGAGAAAACTCCATCCACAAGATGATTTAATAAGCCAGATTGAACAAATCTTTCAATATCAAGTGGGATTGGCTTAAAATATCTAAGACATATTACTGCTAACTTCAAATTTTATAATATTTATCATAGCTAAATAAGGATCCTCAAGAGTACATTGGATAGCTTGCTATATACTTAGCAAGCTCTGAAAGCAGCTAATACTTACAGTGCCTCTTCAAACACTGTACTTGGTGCCCACAATAAGTGACAGATCATCAAAACCTCACTCATTGTCACTTGAAAAAACATATTGTCATCAGAAATCATATCTAATTGGTGTTCGAATTCTCAGTTCTACAACTGAACTACAGTCCTTTAAATGTATGTACATATCATGAAACATCTGTGCCTGTATCTACACATGTGGAGAAAATGAAGCTCAAAGAAGCAAAATAATTTGTCTACAAATGCAGTGATATATGTGAATGTGCTTTATATATAACAAAACGCTATACAAAGGTATCAATCATTCTTATTATCACTCTGTGCATGGGTTAGAGCATCTCCCTTGAAACCACGTGTGAAAAGCCCTACTGATTATTCATATGAAAATGTCATTTTGTGGTAAACAGCATGTCATCTGTGGACTGCTCAATATCAACAGTGTGTTTGTATAGAGCTCTTTATAATACGTGGAAGAAAAAGATCACTTGTCTAGAGAGCACTTGGACCCCGCTGAGCAGTAAATGAGAAACGAGGTGAGACCTTGCTATTCTGAGAACAGCGTGTGGAAGACAACACACACATGAATTTGAAGAGCAAAGCATGAAGACTCCAGAACAGATGCATGGTTTTGCTCAGTGCTTTTCAACTCCTTTGCTACTGCCATCCTGTTCTCATGCGGACAATCCAGGGGAAACATGGCTCACGGTGTGGGTGATGGCACTCAGTGCTACCACGGTGCAGACGGTGGGTGGTGGCCACTGATATTGGAAAAGTACTTTGATCTGGTGTCTGAAGAACCAGGTTCTTGTAGTCACTCGACGTGTGAATGAGAACCATTCTTCCTATTTTTGAGTCTCTGCTGCATCACTGGCTAAGGTAGAAATGACTTTAGGTTGGAATTCAAGTTAGCCATCTGGCTCAGAAGGTTGTAAAGATATGCCTGCATTCTTTCTGAACTTTGTATACATGTAGGCTGGGCTTAAAATGGAGGTCAACTTACTCTGAGGGTAGAAATGAAGAAAAAATAGAAATAGACATTTGTTGGGGGTGCCTGGGTGGCTCAGTTGGTTGTGAGGCTGCCTTCGGCTCAGGTCATGATCCCAGGGTGCTGGGATTGAGTCCCACATTGGGCTCCCTGCTTGGCAGAGAGCCTGTTTCTCCTTTTCCCTCTGTCTGCCGCTCTGCCTACTTATGCTCTCTCTCTATCTCTCTGTCAAATAAATGAATAAAATTAAAAAAAAAAAAAGAAATAGACATTTCTCAAGGGACAAGGACAAAGGGAGCCTGGATCCTCACAACTGGGTCCATATAGTCAGTGCTGAGGCAACTCTGAGAAAGATTTGTACCCTGAGACACCCTTAACCCACGGCTTACTTGATTTTTTGCATTCAGATTGTGGCAAAGCCTAAGGACTAAGAACGGATTTCGGGGAGATTCAAGTGTTCCTTCTGTTGGTCCCAGGAAGTCTCTCTAGGACACCCACGAGGTGATGCCAGGAAGTGGAGAAAGCCTGAGATTTGGTCAAATCACTGAGAAATTCTCAGGCTACACAGGGGTGATGAAAATAGCACGGAAGGCCAGCACACCGACCCAGGGTTGGTGTGGAGGCCGGCGACGTCTCATGAAAAGCACCCTGAGTGCCTAGTACTGAATCCACTGCCAGGCCCGAGAGAGACCTCGGTAAAGGCGCCCGCTATTACCCTTCCACATTCTAATCTAAAATGAGAATAATACCCATTCCTCCCTACCTGTGAACATGTTGTGTAGATTAACATGATGGAGATTGAAAGGTGTTATTTAAATATAATATGTTATTAAAGTATTATCATTCTAGTTGCTGGTGATTATCTAGAAAGCTTTAAATCACCTGGTTATTTCCGGGATTCAGTTTTCTTTGTCGGTTGCTATTTCTCCTTTCAAAGACATAACATTTCTTTGTCACATAGCACAGACTTTATGGTTTTAGTTTTGGGCTGTGAACACAAGTCCGTGTTTCACTTGAATGCATTTAGAATTGCGGGAGCAGGGTTTTCAGATAGAGCTTGCTGTCGTCATTCGGAAGGGAGAATGTCGGGTATCTTTACAGTAAGTTTTCACTTTATCTGCAAATTTTTATTTTTGGGGGGGCAGAGTGAAAAATTTGGTCAAGGCCAATTAAAATATCACATCATCATTTAGCTACAGATAGAATGAAATCTGAAAATAGAGATTACTGGGCCTAGCACTTCCATATGCTTCGCGTATATCTGCATGCATTCTATCCATTAGATAGATTTCTTTATTTCCCAGCTTTTTAAACTGTGTGCCGTTCCCCGGGCAGCTGTCTTGTCGTTGCTGTTTTCTTTGAGGATATTTCTCACGCAGCCACTCCGACCCAGAATTTCCCCCTCCCCCCCTCTGTCATGAAAGTATCTGTAGGAAGTAGAGACTCTCGTAGTCCGGGCCATTGAGAATTCTTTGTAGCTCACGTGAGATGAATGTTCCCTTTCCAAAGTCTGTTTTGCCTTTTGACCCCCAATTTAATCCATACTGGATTGTTTTCACTTCAGCTTATCGGGTGGTTGAAAGAAGCATGATAGAATGTCTGTTTACTTCCTGAGCCGAGATATTCCCGGCTTGAGATACTAGTCAGTGGCGAATGGAACACGGAGCGGGGGACCGAGGGAGGACACAGAACAAGAGCCAACCCTTTCCCGTGTGTTTGGGAAAGCATGTTCAATGTTAAATTTTTAGAATAGTCCTCAGGTTTTTTTCCCCCTTAATTGTGCTACATTTACAGACTCGACAAAGAATCCAAAGACCCTTTCACACTTTGAATTCTATTTCTCCTTCAGTATCAATCATTACTCTTCCTGAAAATGTCACTCTGCATCCCTGCAAAAGGCAGGCTCTTCCCCCTTTTAGAAACTTTAATAAACCTTGACACTCTAGGCACATTTTTTCCATCGGAGTGACTTGGTGGCTTGACCAGCAGACGCATGTAAGGGGACAGCTTAAGTTCGAGAGAGTTCTGTTTCATAAGTACCACTTGTATGATTCTGCCACCGTGCCCATATACTTGTTGACGATTCATAACGAATGAATTCATTTAAAGAGCAGTAAGCCTACAAATGAATTACTTTCCATGCCCGTCGACTCTTTTTCTTTTTTCTTTTTGAAAGATTTTATTTATTTATTTGACAGAGACACAGTGAGAGAAGAAACACAAGCAGGGGGAGGCGGAGAAGGACAAGCAGACTCCCCACAGAACAGGGAGCCCGAAGTGGGGCTCGATTCCAGGACCCTGGGATCATGGCCTGAGTCCAAGGCAGATACTTAACGACTGAACCACCCAGGTGGCCCTGTTGTTTATTTTTTGACATGTGGTGTGATCTTCCTTTTGTGCAACTCACTGTTAATAATGCTACATAGCCATCATTGAGAGAGAGAGTGGGGCGTCCGGATGGCTCAGTTGGTTAAGTGTCTGCCTTTGGCTCAGGGAGTCTGCTTCTCCCTCTCCCTCTGCCTCTGCTCTCTGTCTCTCTCTCTCTAATAAGTAAATAAAATCTGAAAAAAAAAAAACCATTGAAAGAAAACTTTCCAGTATGACCTGCTCTCCCATGCTATTAAGGTAAAAGAGAGTCTTTTATTTATTATTCATTTATCTATCTATCTATTTTGTAGCTATCAAGGCTGCTGTTATCGACACAATACTGGGCCACACAATGCCCCAGACGCCCCAGACGATGGGAGCCCATGGTGGTGGGTGCTGTGATCCCCACTCCCTTCTCTGCTGATCACTGTCCAGCCAGTCCCTTTTCTTATCTGCTGGGGAGGGATTTCCTGACAGAGACACGCTGCCTCGCCAGCAGAGCCGTGGGCATGTAGCTGGGGAGGTGCGCTGCTGCTCACGGGAACAATGGGGAACTTCCTTATCTCTTCCTCTGCGGTCTCTTACCGCATTCGAGTTCTCGCCCTGCCACCGTTCTCAGTTCCTGCTGGGAGCAGGAAAAGAAGAAAGCTGAGCACCACAGCCAGAGTGGGAAGGTCTAAAATGGCTTCGGGAGATTAATCTGAAATGACACTGTGGTGCTCAACAATTCACGAAATGGACAATTTTGCATGCTTCTGGCCTGAAACGTCTTCAATGGGAGAGAACCCCATTTTATTGATGGTTACTCTAAATGAAGTAAGTGTCAGAGCAAGGGATGAGTGGACCCTAACGGGCAAATTGCTGTGCGAGGGAACAGTTTCAGTAAACAATTACCGGCGAATAATCAAGAAATGCGAACTAGTGAGTGACGCAACGTTCAGTCAGTAAAGACTCTCCCATTACTGCTTTGCAGACAATTTTCCCTTTCCATGTGGAAATACCACGTCAATGAATGAACACTCACTCTTCGGTTTAACTGGCACGCTCACTTACCAACTGTTGCTCATAAATTAGGATTCATGGAACATTTCTAAAAATCTGTCAAACTCTCCAATTTTAGCAGGCAAGAATTTGTTGAGGCAAACCCGAATGCTCAGTTTACTTTGTGAGTTGAGACGCTGAAAAGCTGGTGGTGTGTGATCCCAGCGGCTGCAAGCTGCTATTTATTAGAAATTTGTGAGGATATGTGTGATTCTAAAACTGTCTTTTCTCTTTTTAAAATACACTGTTGTTTAAAAAAGAAGCCTGGACCTTCAGTGCGAGCACTCTGTCATCGTAATGTGTGACAACCTATAAAATAGCTAAACCAAGACCGTCTCTCTTCTTCGCCCTTGAAATTCCCGTCTCCTTTCTCCTTCTTACTCTCCATTCAAAACACGGCTTCCCCAAGCTAGTTACCCCACTATTTTTGCCGTACTATCACTTCAATCAGCCATGCTTTGTGTGTTCCTTCTATCTGAAATTGCAAGATCCAAATAAAAAATTGGAAAAAAAAAAAAAAAAGGAAAAGGAAAAGGACAGGCGCCAGATTGTGGTGTCTTCCCCTCCCCCCCACCGCCGGCCGATGCCAAATATCCAGACGTCTGGTGTTAGATCCACAATCTGAATGAGTGATTCAGTTTTCGTTTCATCTGGACATCAGGATTGGAGAGGGACAGAGAGAGAACATAAACCCCTTTTCTTGTTATTCCTCGAGGTCCTCTTCTTGTTCAAGCAGATGACGTCATCCTGTTCTTGGCCTCCTGTCTGTTCTTTTCCATCTCTTTGATCGGTTTGACTGTGTTTCAGAAATTACTGAATGATGAATCAATGAACAAATTCCGGTTACTTATTAAACTTCTATAGAATACATAGCACGGTAGAAATCTGGGAAAGGAGGGAATTCTGACTTGCTCGAGTTTATATTTTTAGGATCTGACGATCAAAACATCAAATGACTCAAGAACATGATAATATTACATATTTATGGATGCAAAACAGTGTAATTTAAGCTGAATACATAAACCTGGGCACGGAAGAAGTTTAGTTTAAGATTTTTTTTTTTTTAAGTTGCAAATTACAGTTACTGTTGGTAAAAACATCTGAGCCGTTACTTACAGTGAAACTAGATTTTCAGTCCCTGGAAGCTGGAAGTTATTCAGAGGAAGAAAAAGACAAGAGGATTGAAGTATTTTTAGGTCTTTTCCTTGCTATAGCATAAAAGTATTGAAATCTTAAGAGCTTATTTATTGTACTATTGCCTAATCCAATACCATGGGAGTCATTTACCAGTTGGCATGGTGGCTAGGGATAATTCTATGATGGGTTGATCAGTGCTGTTCTCTTGCTACTACGCCCTCCCCCTAGGAGCACAGAAGGGAGAATGTTTTTATGGTTATTTTTGCTGACTTTCTGCTCTGGGGATCTGAACACACTAGAAGGCAGACAAGCAGAAGTACTGGTAGACTGATTCTTTTTTTTTTTTTTTTAAAGACTTTTATTTATTTATTTGATAGACAGACAGAGATCACAAGTAGGCAGAAGGCAGACAGAGAGAGAGAGGAGGAAGCAGGCTCCCCGCTGAGCAGAGAGCCCAATGCGGGGCTCCATCCCAGGACCCTGAGATCATGACCTGAGCTGAAGGCAGAGGCTTAACCCACTGAGGCACCCAGGCGCCCCTGGTAGACTGATTCTCAAGGTTTCCTTTCTAACACGATACTTCACGATGCCCGCTCCCTCGTCCCCTCCTTCCTTCCTCTCCGTCTTCTTTCCACTCATGCACGACACCAGGGATATAGAGGAGAACTAACTGTGCAGGCTTCTCTCTGAGCGCCACCCTGTCCCCTCCCCACAGAGTGTAGCTGCTCGGCACAATTCAGTAGAAAACAGGCACCGCAGAGTCTCCAATGGGGTATTTATTTTAAACCAAGAAAATGTGGGGAAGATTGTATTCTCTAAGTTTAATAGAGAGTGCTCATTTGACCTCACCTGATTTGTATGAGGTATTAAGTCTGAAAAACATAGCCCATCTGTCGGTGGCACCTGTCTTGCAATTTGGAAACCGTTGATGGTTCAGTCTTCTTCTCAGAGGACATAGGGAGCAATTGTTGGCTGTCACTAGTAATCTGTGTTGTAACACCTTCACATAAAGTGACCTCAGAGCTCTTTCTGACCTTTACCATCATGGCGGTGGGAGTGTTTAGACCCTGAAGGGCCTTGCAGGGCAGATGGTGAAATCTCTTTGGCGAACCCAACAGTCAGCTGGACATCACCTTCCCTCCTTCCCTGGAAGGCAGAAGATGTCCTGGTGGAAGATGGTCCTCTTGTCTCTAGAAGTGGGTTTACTTAGGAAGGTCAAATCCACTCTAAATTATACTTAAGTCTCATCTGTCCTCACCACGTGGGGCCTTTCAGACAATTATTTCTTGGGCAAGGCCTAAGGAGAAGAGAAAATCCAAATCTACTCTAGCCGTAATCGTGTCTTTGCAAGTCCAGACTTGGACCTAAACATCCTAGCAGAGATGCTACAAACATCTTGTAGAATATTATTTTAATTTTTTTTTAAGATTTTATTTATTTGACAGAGAGAGAGAGATCACAAGTAGGCAGAAAGGCAGGCAGAGAGAGAGAGGGGAGGAAGCAGGCTCCCTGCGGAGCAGAGACCCCGACGTGGGGCTCGATCCTAGGACCCTGGGATCATGACCTGAGCCGAAGGCAGAGGCTTTAACCCACTGAGCCACCCAGGCACCCCTATTATTTTAATTTTTTGATAGACCAAAGTCTGTTACAAAATGACTCATTCTGAAGATTCTAGAATATCCTGGTGACTGTTTCCTTCCTAAAAAGCAATGCCAATTCCTTGAAGTACAGCTTAGGCTGGTGGTTCTACTTATATGGAGAAAACAGAAATAGTTAATATGTATATGTATGTGCATATATATGTGTGTGTGTGTGTGTGTGTATGAAGTTTGTAAAGAGTCAGTCTACCTAATCATTCTTATTTAAGGAAAAGAAGACTCAAAGACACATCATAAAGAAATGGAGATACGTTTTTCATTTTCAAAGTGTTAAAATTATACATTCCTTCCTCTAAATTGGGAGACATAAATTCCCTGAATTAAACATATACTTTCTGGTGCTGTGCAGCGTGAAGTCGGTTTACTTCCTGAGGAAAACTCCGTGGTGTGTTAAAGCAGTAACTGTAATGGCCTAGATTCGGTCTTATGCAACTACAGACAATCATTGGGTTTGTGCCTCCTTGTTACGTTTTTCTTTCAAAGGAGCAGAGTCACTGGCTGGTGGATTATGGCGCATAGAGAAGCACACAGAAGACTTAAGTTTTCACTTGAGTGAAAACAAAACAAAACATCTGAGGGTTAACAGATCTCTGAGGCCACAAACAGCTCCATCTCCAGTTGGCTTTCCACTCTTTCTCTGCGGACGGTCTCCAGCCACAGGGTGTGAAGGGGTAAAGCGTCACCAACAACCCAGAAGCAAAAAACTGCAGGAAGTGAATGGGTCCAGCAGAGGATTTAAAAGGGCTTTTCCCCAACGGAGGGTGGGTGTTCCTTCGACAGCAAAAAATTCTCCGTCTTCCTTGAGTTAGAAGACTGCAGAGAAGAGAAGACAGCCGGCATCGTTGTCTCATCGTCGTCATCGTCTTCGTCTTCTTCTTGTTCTTTCTTTTTTTTAAGATTTTTTTTTAAAGATTTTATCTATTTATTTGACAGGCAGAGATCACAAGTGGGCAGAGAGGCAGGCAGAGAGAGAGGAGGAAGCAGGCTCCCCACGGAGCAGAGAGCCCGGTGTGGGGCTTGATCCCAGAACCCTGGGATCATGACCTGAGCCAAAGGCAGAGGCTTTAACCCACTGAGCCACCCAGGTGCCCCCTTCTTGTTCTTTTTAATGGTAGAATTTACCTTTACGTTTAATGGCAGAGTGACTACGTTTGTAATTTGGGGACTGTTATCTCTTCCAATCAGGGGGTCAGTTTCTGAGATCCTGAAGTCTGAATTAGGTGAACATAGAACATTTTCGTAATCTTTCTTTCTTCTATCTTAGTTTTGACTAAAATGTAAGTAGATTCAGGAGTGAAGGGTTATTGGTTAAAAAAGACAAATGAAAACTCTTCCCGAGAGTAGATTTCCCCTCTCCCCCAGTGTGATGTCAGTCACAGCTCTTGGCCTTCTGGTGCATTCCTGTGGGCCTGCACCACAAGGAATTATCCCTAGGGGCACACATGTCTTACTGTTGTGGTAATGATTGCTTGTATCCAATATTTATTTAATTTTTTTTCTCTCTATGTGGGTTATAAATATATATGTAATATATATTACACACACACACACACATACATATACCGACAAACAACTTCCCATTCATTTACAATTTTTGGCCTGCATTTTTAACTTCTCATTGATTTTACCAGTACTAGATAATACAACTAACTTATATTTATTTCCTTTTATTGCTGGAGGAAATCCTAAGAATGTTCAGACTCACCAGGAAAGCCCTGGTTTAGTGCTGATTGTTAATGAACCCTCCCGTGCACCTGGTTTTATGGTTGGGAAGAAATCATTTCTCTCAAGAGTCCCATTACTGTAAACCTCCTTTAAACTAGTAAGAAGATAGTGTGTAGGCAAAACTCAGGTTACTTCAAATATTTGGTCTAGAATTTGCTTTTGAAATCCGGTGGATATTGGAAGTAGGAATTCGAAATCCCCTGGGTACAATAGGTTACTATTAAATTTGCGAATGTTTTAAAAGGATTTAATTCAGATAAAAATCCTTAATTTTCAATTTATATCACAGACAGACTTAACCCTGAAAGGCTAGATTACGTGACAATTTCCTTTACCATTTGAAAAAAAGCCTGTGCTTTTTATTTTTTTTAAGTCTTTTTTTTCTTTTTTAAACCAAGTTTAATGGTGATAACGTCTTCTATTTGGAGTAGGGATTTAAGAAAGTGCTATTTTGGATTTACTATAGAGCTTTATTCTCTCAATTTTATTAAAAAGTGCTTCTTTTAGTGGCTTACCAAGCTCAGCTAGAAAAGTACTAGAAAGAACATACCTCTCGGCCCTGCATGTCCCAGAAAGTAATTGTTCTCTTTAAAAGGTAGTTTTGTGATCTTTGGTTCAAATTAATGCCCCATAGGTAGGGGTTTACCTTTGGTTTATTTTTGGTTAAGTATCACTTTTGAGTTTGAACTACAACAAGTTTCCTGAGAAAAGCTTGTAAAATCTTTGGAGCAGCCTTAACAGCACTGTTGACGTTGATCAGAAACATATGGGTTCAAATTTCTCTGCAAACACATGGTTATACATGTTTGGGAGGACAGTTTGGGGTCTCACTGCACCCCAAACTTGAGATATGTGGCTTCAGGAAAGACTTTCAGATGTGGGGGAGTGTTCTCTGTAGACCCGTGTTCACTCATCCTTTACAGAAACACTTCAAGAAAGGTCTGGTTATTATTTTCTGTTTGGGAGAAAAAACATGGTGTGAATTTATTTTTCAGGCCACAAGTGGTCTCAATGACCACCACAAAAATTTTACTTTAACCAACGGTGTGCCCTATCTTTCCAACGGTGAAATATCTCCTACCACCTTAAGCCATTTGGTTTTTGGGAGACCTCACTGTTGACAAAGTGAGAGATATGATTTGCACAACAAACCTCCATTTCCTGTTCCACCATGTAAGGAATGAGCAAAGCCTGACCACACAGGCGGGTCTGGGTTCAAAGATGGCCAAGAAGAAAGCCTCACATTTAAAAACGTTGCTTCAATTCATGTTACTATCAGGTCAGCCACCAAGTAATGCAGAGACAAGAGTCATGGACATAAGAGAGTGCATGCAACCATATGCTACTATTTCCCTTTTTTTTTTTTAAGAAAATGGTCATGAAGTTTGTGGTTCTCTTATGTTTCTGAGGAGTGAAAATCTTCAGAGCAGGGAAACCAGAGCTTGTTGCTTTTTATGAAATTATGTGTGGAGGTCACGGGAGCAGAGCCTTTCCCAGCAACCAGTGGCTCTCTGTGCCTGCATAAGAAAATGCTGCTATTGGGGGCACCCAGGTGGCTCAGTCGATTTGGTATCTGCCTTCCGTTTGGGTCATGATCTCAGGTTCCTGGGATTGAGGCCCAACTCAGCGGGGAGGCTGCTTGTCCCTCTTCTCTCCCTCTGCTTGTGCTCTCTCTCTCTCTCTCTGACAAATAAATAATAAAATCTTAGAAAAGAAAATTTGCCTTACTTACCTACTTCCTACGCTCTTTCCTTTTATTTCCCCCTTGTTGGGATCTCACCTCATGTCTTTGTGTAGCAGATCCTTCCTTGGCCAGACATTGGATTAGATCTTTAGAAAATAAAAATCAGGTCTATTCTGATGTTAACTCCTGATATATGAAACCTGAAATTATCTCATGGTGTTGTCCACTGGGACCCTCTTAGTCAAAAATGATGACATTCACTTTGATAGAACAAGAAAAACATGTTCCAGAAGCAAATGACATTTAAATTTCTAAACAAGCTGGCAAAATGTGATTCATTGAATTCTGAGTGTGTTTTTAGCTGAAGTGCTTCATCTGAAGGATAACAGCACTTTGTTAATTTGGCATGGTAGAAGGATTGAGGTGTTCCATGAAAGAAATTTTCCAGATACGGAAAGAATGCTCAATTATCAACACTTCATTTTTTAACTACTTTTAGGGAATATTCTTGTCCGAATGCAATTCATGCTTCCCTACCATGTTTATAGATGGACAATTTGATATTTTAGCAGCCTTAGGGCCCCTGTTAAAAATATAGGGAGAAACACTGAATGTTTATTGAAATTATTCATAAGAAATATATGTGTGGAATAGGATACAACAACTCAAACTTGAGTTTTGCTTTGTGCAAATGTTTTCTGTCCATTTTTTGAGGAGGCTGACTCATTAGAGGAAGGATGAAAATATTTCTTTTCCTGTCCAGGGAGGGGAAACCAGATTTTATGTTTGTAAGGGTGGGGGGTCCATTGTGATAAGACATCAGATTCTTCTTGATGGTCATTAAATACAATTAAAAAATATATATATTGTTTAAGGACTTCTCTCTTCAAGAGCCCAGAGGGAAAGTTTGGAGGAGACACAGGGGTGGGGGTTACAGGGAGGTGTGAATGATGGTGGTGCTGGCTTGGGAGCTGTGCCAGCAGGCTCCAGCCACCATAGCAGAATAGCACAGAAGGGGCCTTGAACAACAGAAATTTAGTTATAGCCTCAGTTCTGGAGGCTGGAAGTCCAAGATCAGGGGGCTGGGAGGATTGGTTTCCAGTTTAGCCACTTTCTTTGACTTGTGGATGACTATGTTCTCACTACATCTCCAGCATGGCCTTTTCTCTGTGTGCACACAATCGCGGCGTCTCTTATCCTTCTTAGAAGGTCACTAGTCCTTTTGGGTTAAGGTCTCCAGCCTTATTACCTCATTAAACCTTAGTTACCCATCTTCCAAATAGAGTCACATTGGGGGTTGGAGCTTCAATGTATGGATTTTGAGGAAGGGAACACAATTCAGTCTGTAACAGAGCCGATGTAAGAAGTCTGGGGCTGCCAACAGACAATTGGTCTCATAGTCTTTCTCCAGCACAGAAAGTGCTTGGGCCAGTAGGACCACCATAAAAGACAAAGTTTAAGTGCCCAGCAGTTATAGATGAAAGTCAACAGGGAGTGGAGCCATTCTGTGAGATGGCCAGTTGTCTGCTGAGTGAATAGTTCAACTCCCATGGGATTCAATAGGCTAGGTTTTGAAGGTGTGGTGTCACAGAGCTGGTCACCATTTGTGCCCCCATGTGCCCAACCATTCAGCCACATTGGGTAACTGCCTCATTGCAGCACCCCAGGGAAATAGTGGCAGAGGAGATTCTCTGTACCTATCCTCTGGAATCTTCTAAGACATGATACTGTATCTTCAGCTGGGGGACAAGGTTATGGGTGGGGTGCCTTCCAGAGGTTGTACTTCTAGTGACCTTAACCATGTAGAACATCACCACAAAAGGAGAAGTCAATGACAATCCAATACTACATTGGAATGGGGTTGTGATTATGAGGACTACAGAGCCATGTAGAATTGACAATCTCTAAAATACGAGTCCACAAAAGACTGTCATTGTAAAGATCTGCTAGAAACTGGTACTGCATTTTTCTGGCTCTGTTGTGCTCTTTTGTTCTACACAAAATCACTCCCATTACGTTCCAAGAAAGTTCACTTTTCTGTAGAGTGAAGCGGGTGGATTTATGTACTGGAAAATTTTTTTCGTTCAGGTATTTTTCATGTTTTATTTCATGCTGAATAGCAAAATTTGCTAGAAGGCTGGTGTGGTTATTCTCTAACCATTTAAAAGTTAGGGGGAAAATTCCTCTTTGTCATGTAAGTTTTGAAGCATATATATTTAAAAATATTTGGTAATAGTCATTTGGGTTGAGGAGGTATCACATGTATATATACAGTGCTCTACTCTCAACTCATTTCACACACTGGCCAATCAGAAGTCAAATTGTCTGCCCACGGAAGTGAGGTGGGGAGACCAAGTAGCCTCTGCTGATGTGGAATGGGTTTAGACTCCAGTTTCTAACACTGAGGGCTTGATTCTGACGTCTGGCTTTTTGTTTTGTTTTCTTTTTTTCTTAAAAAAAAAACAAAAAAAAAACCCTGAATCTTTCTGCATGAAAAATTTATTTTTCTAAGACATCTCACATAAATTATATATAAGATGGGGGTAGAGAGAATATAGAAATGTAAAAGTGAATAAAAGTGATACATACATATATATATATGTATATATATATATATATATATATACACTATTTTTATGGGGACAGCTCTCTCCACATCATTTTCCTGCCAGATTCAACCACATGTCCCTTTTCTCTGTAAATCCAGTGACAGTCATTGTTGGTGTGCCAATTTCTACTCAGTGGTAGTGAGTCTGTCCCTTATCCGTCCTTGCACACTCCCCTTGTCTCCGTCCAACTTGATCTGCCTTACCAAGAATTGTTTTTTTGTATCTGCCCCCACCTCCAGACACGGTAAAGCTAATTGTATTAGGTTTCTAGTTAAGCAATATAATTAAAGCAGGACCTAAAAATGAGCATATAAAGAAAGAGCACTGTTGCTCTGAAAGCTAAGTGGAATGCTTTGCGGTGATTCAGGAAAAGCTGATCGGTAAAAATAACCACTACCAATGAGTCACAGGCAGGTCAACTGAAGAAGACAAGCCATAAAAATCTAGAAAGATTCGGCACTCAGATGTTTCCACAACTATCTTTGGGATCTCACTTCACTTTAAAGAAATAAAAAACTGGAAATCACAAGTGAGGTGTTACACGTGGAGAGGCTAACGTTGAACTTGAGCCAGAGGACCCGTATTCAGAACCTGGGTTCTGGCCCTACATCCATTCTCTGACAAGGATCGTTCATTTGCACGTTGTTAGTTAAGATGTTCATGTTGTTTTCATCTTACTGTTATTTATTTATTTATTTATTTTAAAGAATTTATTTATTTGCGAGAGAGAGCGAGCATGAGTAGGAGGGGCACAGGGAGAGAGAGAGAGGCTCAAGCATACTCCACACTGACCATGGAGCCTGATGTGGGGCTCCATCCTAGGACCCTGAGATAACAACCTGAGCCGAAACCAAGAGTCAGAGGCTTAACCAACTGTGCCACTGAGGCACTACATCGCCTTGCTCTTCTTCAGTCTATGTTTTCACCAAGCAGAGGTGCTGGCCATACCGGTCAGGAGCACTGCTTCTGTACAAAACTGACACATAGTGTTTAATCAGGAGGGATACTTCTTCCATTACAGAACAGACAGGGGATTCAAAATGGTATTGCTGGTGTGGGTTTATTGGCTAAAATTTAATAAGATGGCCAAAAACCATTGCATAATTTCAGGGTAAGAAGATCCAGCCTCCGATATTCACCACAAGTGAATATTTGCTGGGGAAAGGGTGAGTTGTGAGCAAAGAGTTTCAAAAGTACACGTGGCTTTGGGGTAAAAGGAGGTATAGTGGAGTAGACTGTATTGGCTATAGGTGGGATACTATATAGATTATTCTGTAGGAAACAGAAAATAAAGACAACCCTAGTGAATTTACAAAAAGGCCAATTCCAGTGCTTGTCTTCAGGGTGCACGTATCACTGATGAAATGTGTCTGAGAATGCATTTGGGCTTTCTTCCAAGACATTAAATAACTAAAGCCAGTAGGTCAGGAGTTCTTAACCTATTTTTTTGCTATGGACTCCCTTTGGCAAACCCTTGTCAAAGCAATATTCTTACATGCATAAAATAAAATACATAGAATTAAATAAAAGAGATCCTACTTTAAAAATAATTATGAAGATGAAAAAAGTATATATTTGTGAAATGGTAGTCTTGATTACAAATACACAAAGTGACAAGATCTAGTAGAGGGTCTAATCTGATGAGTACAATGAATATTTAGAGATACCTGATATGAAATGATATCGATTAATGACCAAGCATCAGACACTGCTGGTATAACTATGGTGTGTTATTGTCATCATTGAAGAAAGTGAAAAGGAAGGTACAGATTTATTTTGTTCTCTGTGCACGTTCATGGATTTTCTGAATTCCATCCTTTGAAAGGAAGACCTTCAGGCTTAGATGACTTTATGAAGTGTCATGAAAAGGTTTGAATGATAATGACTAGTTAGAAGCATTTGGAAGATTCAGTAACATAGAGAGTGACCAATACATATCTTTATCCTGAGGTTTTCAGAGTATTTCAGGAGAGAGAATTTATGAGACCTACTTTTCCTAAGCCAGACATTTCTGAAATGTTGGAAATTTTACAATAAGCATGTATTAGTATTAAAAGAAGAAAATAATGTGAAAAATAAAATTTTTAGAAAGTCTTGTATTTCATAAGAGCACAAAGAAGGAATTCCTCTCTCCATGAGGACGGACAACATGTATATAACACATTATATTAATACCAGTTGAATACTCCAGAGTAGATGGGCTTCAGTAGATGGGCTACTCCAGAGTGACGTGGTATTAACGGGGCCAAATTAACATGAAGCATACCAACCAATGCTTATGGCGGTGGTAACCTTCAACCACGTTATAGCAACAAAAGCCACAGAAGGCTGAAATCCCCGTATGAGGCCATTTAGCTTAAACAGAATGATTCTGGAAGTTTAGAACTAATGATCATGAGTAATTAAAAAGATTTCACCCAAGCCATTTGGATTTAAATTCAGGAAACTTCATTGTTTCTTTGTAGTCAAGAAAATCAGCATTCTTTGAAATAAAGAAGAAGACCTTTGTTTTTCAAAGGACAAAACTTTAATATTTTAAGGATATTCTAAATGAATTACTGGCGGGGTTCCAGAAGGTTCCATTCATCCCACCACATTGAGAATTGAGAATTCTGAAAGTTAAAGCAATTACCTCTTTGGATCCATAAAAACAATATAAAGGAATAAAGGGCAGGGGAGTGAGGGATAGAAAGCAAGGAACAAAGGAGGAAGAAGAGAAAAGAAAGACAAAAGACAGGACCTATCTTTCCATCAATAGCGGAATGCTAACTAGATGATAGTAGTTTTTACCTGTAGGATACTTAGGAGTTTTTATAACATTCTATTTTTGTGGGCTTAAAAAACAAAACTCTAGTGATGTATGCACATTTATTGAGCTCTCCGTTGGAGACGTTTGTGCTTCGTTGTATGTAGGATTATTATCTCAATAAGAAAACATTAAACACAAACAATTACACATCAAGGGGGAAAAAATCAAAGCAGACTAACCAGGATGGCAGGATGTCTGGAATCGATGCCATATATGAAGTGACAGGAAGAACTGGAGAAATTTAATTAGAAAGGAAAAGGATTAGGGGTTACAGGGGTAGTTTATGGAAATAGTTGAAAGTTGTCATGCAAAATAGGTTGAAATATTAACATCAAAGAGTTAGTCAAACATATTGCAAGTCAAGCATGCAACACAGGGATGACAATTTTTGTGAAGTGAACCAAAATAATAACTTGCCTCCGTGGACATATTCGAGGAAAGACTAGAAGCTAGGATCACAGGTTTCTCATGAACCTTTAGATGCAGAATCACTAAGATCCCTTCCGGTCTTAGAGATCTCTGGTTCTTTGGTGATTGGCATGGACTGCAAGAACATTAAGATGGTTGAGAGTTCTGTTTTTTGAAAAGCCCCAACGCACAGTTTCTGGACCTCAGATTCATCGATGTAAATTTGTAACACACTCTCTGATTCCCAGGCTTGTGAACAAAGTGAACAGTAAATGTCTAGATCCTACAAACCTTGCACACAACAATCCCTAAATGAAACAAATATGTGTTAAACAGTAGATGTGAAATAAATTTTTAGAATCTGAGGAAACTTAATACACGGTTTTAGAGTCATCACCTAGGACTCAGGAAGTGCCAAATATCTGTACATATAATTTTAATAAATAATAAAAATCCAGTTACAGTCAGTGTCTCATGAAATGGTTTGTAATTGGTGACTGAGAACTTTACTCAAATATTAATATCAGCAATGAATTTCCAACAGTGATATAATCAATGAATTACATAAATCCAGGCTGGGTTTATATAAAGTGTACATCTAATTATTTGATGCAATACTTAGGTAGGTTTGACATTTGCACTATCTGGTGTTGGTTATATTTTATATGAGTTTATGTAGTCAAGTACTCAAATATTGAATTTATTTATTTCTCAGGGTTGAATAACAGACTAAAGTTTTTGATGATTTGATGTCGAAACAAAATTGTGATTTTTTGGGGCTAGACACTGATAGACAATAGTGTAAAATTTTGAAATTCTAGGGGCACCAATGTGGCTCAGTTGGTTAAGCATCTGCCTTCAGCTGAGGTCATAATCCTGGGGTCCTGGGATCAAGCCCTGCCTTGGGCTCCCTGCTCAGCAGGAACCCTGCTTCTCCCCTTCCCTCTGCCGCTCCTCCTGTTTGTGCTCGCTCTCTCTCAAATAAATAAATAAAATCTTAATAATTTTTTTGAAATTCTATTAATGTGGATATTATTTGCTTGTCAATTCAGCTCCCTAAATAATAACTTCATATTATTTCAATAGCAGTACTCAGACTATATCAAATGCCGGTTGAAGAGTAAGGTCACAGTGCTGAGATTCAAAACGTGTCAGATGTAAAACCATCAGGGATTTGGGCAAGATGAAAAGACGAGACTTTTGATGTGACCTGATGTAGCTGAGTAACTCACAAAGTCACAAGTCAGTTTCTGACTATAAAAGAGACATCTGATCAGATTGTCATGCTCTATGTTTAATGGAGTGTTGCAAGGACTTTGACACAAACCATTACCCACTATTTACTTATTCAAGGCAGAAACCTACTGGAAAATTGAGTGAAATTATCCATACTTTAACAGCTTTGAGCAGATTGCATTATGATCAAAATTTCTAAAACACACCCTTCTGAAGACATAGGTATTAAATACTATTGAGTTCTGTTATACTACTTTAATCGTCATGTTTTACAAGATTGCTTCTCTCCTTGGAAGATAAAGTAACATTGTGTGATTGTGGGAGAATTTAATACCCACAGTTGGATCTGTAATTTGTCAGTAGTTGTGTTATTTGGAGAAATACTGTTAGTCCAGAAAGCCAGTTAATTTTCACACCATTCTTTTCTCAACAGTCCTGTTTTATTTCCAAATTTCCAACATTTGTTCTTTATTTAGGTTCCTTGGACAGAGTTCCCTAGTAAACCAAAATGAACTTTTTTTGGGTTTTAGACTAATCAAAAGGAAACTTTTCAAATAAGAAATACAGAAACTCTGACACTCAGTGAACTGTTCATATATATATATATGTATGTGTGTGTGTATATATATATGTATATATATATATACATATATATATAAAATCAGTTAACATTACATAGCTCCTTTGATTTATGATGGGGTTGCATTGTTATAAAACCATCACAAGTTGTAAATACTGAAAGCTGAAAATACTTTTTCTATACTCCACGTACTGAACACTGTAGCTTAGCCTAGCCTACCTTAGATATGCTCAGAACACTTCCATTAGCCTGCAGTTGGGCAAAGCAACTAATGCAAAGCCTGTTTTATAACAAAGTATTGAATATCTCATGTACTTTCTTGAACACTGGATTGAAAGCAAACGGAATGACTGTATGGGGACAGGTTTGTTTATCCTTGGGATTAACCTGCTCAGCACCAGGAGAGAGGACCAAACCACATATTGGTAGCCCAGGAGAAAATCCAAGTTCACAATTCCAAGAATGGTTTCTACTAGATGCATATTGGTTTTGAACCATCATAAAGCTGAAAAATCCCAAGTTGAACCATGGTAAATTGGGGACCATCAGTATATAGAATTGTGTTCTGCCTCGGCCTATTGGTGCTGCTGAAAATAAATTAGAAGTGTCTTCTCAGGCCCTGCAAGGTCATAATGATCATAAATGGAGGAGAGCATCAATAAATATTTATGTGGAATTTTATGAGGAAACTTTTAAAAACTTAAATGTTTTCCAAAGATCTTTTTAGCCACAAGAACTAAATAAACTGGTTTCCTGACAAATGTCTTGTGTATACCGTATTCTATTATATTGTCCTTTATTAATGAATATAATGTGCAATGACAGATTTTGAAAAAAAAACTTTTCCTGTTTTCCTTACTAAATATTTCAAAACTGATGGCATATTTTTATTTGCTTTAACGTATTTTTGAAGAAGAGTTTTGCAAAAATGAACCAATTTAGTAACAAAGAACTGTTCATGATCTAAAAATTAATCATTGCTACCATAATCTTTGTCCCAGAACAATCCTTTGATTTTAGTTTCCTTATCAGTTGCAAGTCCGGCACACATTGTAAGATAAAATTAATTTTTTCATCATATGGTCTAGCAGTATCAAGATGGGGCCCAAGGTTAATCATATCAGTCAAATACCCAACTTGAGAAAAATTCCACTGGAAAGCTCTTCAAATATCAGCAATGACATTTGAAGTAATTGCAAAGCTCAAGCACCAATTTAAATGAAAGGCTACCCCCCTCTGCTATCTTCTCCTTCACTAGTTGAATATTATAATATAAAAAGCATCATTGTGTTATCAGGTGAATTAATAATGTGATATTTTATTGATTGCCTATGTATTCATTTGAAAATTCTATTTTTAGTTTAAGGATTTTATGGAAAGACCATTTCTAAACATGTAGTGTACAAATTCCTGAAAACTATTGTTTAAAAACTATATTGCTTAAAGAACCATTCATTTGGAAGGACCCATAGGTCTTGTTTGAGCCCTATATTCTACTTCGAAAGTGACAGTAATACCAGAATTCCTCAGATGGTGTCACCTAATGAGCCTTCAAATGGTCATGAGGGCCATATTGTGATCTCATTATCTGTCTGGTGGTTTAAAGGCAGACCACTGTCTTTTACTCAGTACATTTCAGTAGACTGAAAGAGAGTGGGTGGGAAGAAACACACTGAAATATGACTTACCTTCACGACTAGTTAAGGCTTCTCATATGAAACAACTTGATAGGTGTTTAACAGATACGATGTTTGATGAAGCCATGACAAAACAAACTATTTTTATACTTTTAGTATGTTAAGAGGCTCCAGTTAGAGATTGCAGAGGATTTTGTTCATTGACTGAGAATAAGCTGCATACAAAGAAAGGAAGAGTAAAACGGTCAGTCCCAGATGTAGAAATTATACAACCAAATGGAGAGGAAGAAGAGTGAACGCCAATAGCACCACTTTAAAGCCATGTTGTGTGGAACGTCCTGGGTAAATGTGCACCCATCAGCTTAGCTGTGCCTTGCATTCCTCTGTGACCAGAGTCTGGGAAAATATCCTCTCAAATTCAGGTTTTCTGGTTGGACCCATCCTGGTTTTGGTTCTTCATTGGTGTTCATCACCCACTGTTGAAATGATAATGTGGGGGACTCTACTTATTTATAAATAGTATTTGCTTTCTTTTATGATTACCAAAGTAGAATGTGCTGAGAACACAACAAATTAAAAATGGAGAAAGGCGAAAGGAAAATTTAACACAACCATCAATCTACCACCAAGGGTTTTGTCTTGAGGCAAGTCCAATATACAATTATTTTCTTTAAAACAATTCTTGAAGAATGTATTATTCATTTAGTTGCCTAATCCTCCAGAAACCCCTGGACTGACTTTTGGTGTTCTATCTAGAAGGCTTGCACAGCGGTCAAGATGCTTTCAGGTGGAAGTGCTAATACTTGACTTAGACAAAGGCGGCTCTGATTTCTTCACACGAGATGGTGTCCTCATAGCTGCTACAAATATCATGAACTTCCACAACCATATCTAAGGCAGGAAGACTATGTGTCCTGCAGAGAGGGATGTCTGTGGGATAGGACAGCAGTTCTCTTCTTATCGGGAGAAACATCTTTACAGGAAGGTGCCCAAATGACATCTCCCTACTTTGTCAGAATGGAAACATGCATCTGGTCCTAAGCAAGGCACAGGCCAAGTGAAGCAGAATTAGCACAGTTGGCTTAGGTGACTTAGATCACCTTTCCTTCATGTTTTGGGAGTGGGAGAGAGCCACACTTTCCCCCACAAACTGGGTTTCTATAAACCGAGGAAAAAAGGGCAAGAGGACGCTTATAGAAAACAGGTAGTATCTGCCATAACTCCCATTTCAGCTCAGCAAATGGCCATTAGAATCTTGTCATGATTCTTGTCCCCATCACTTTATCAAACCATAAGGGCCACATTTTTATTTCCAGTTAATTTTTCTTTAACACATTAGAAAGTTCTTCTGAAACTTGAAATGATAACAATATCTCAGTTGATTTTTTTTTTCACAGCTCCACATTTTATATTGTCCTACTTACTAATTTTAAGAAATGGAAAAAAAATGAATGAATGAGAGACTGAACAGAACCTCTAGCTCTAGAAAGGATTTACAGTATTTTACATATCTATGTATATTTTATAAAATAACAAATATTAAAATGACAGACCATGGAAATTTAAGGATTGAAAAGTAAAGTACTGCAGACATAAAATTGATAAGGTCACAACACAAAAGATATGCCAAAATTCTATATATTTGCTTGGAGCATGCCATAAATTTTGCTCTAAATTGCTTAGAAGTCAACATGTAGAAGGTTGTCCTGTCAGTTACGAGATTTCTCCCATGGGTTCTCACTGAGATCACACTCTATATAAGAAATCTCCTCCATTCTTAGAATGAGCATTTATTTTAAGTCTCTTTTTAAAGACATCTCCTAATATTACAGTTTCCATAACCTCTAAACAGAGACCCTTTTGAAAGAGAAACAATGATATGAACCCAATAAGTATCCACTGGGACTATCCTTTGCTAACCATGACGTATGGTTGCCCTCTCAGTATCAGAGGGTGCTATCACTTTCAGGGAAACATCTCTAGTCTATTCTTTCTCCTAATTTTCACAAGTTGTTTCAGTTCTTTGGTATTCTGTTTAAATTCTCTAGCCCTTGGGCACCTGGGTGGCTCAGGTGGTGAAGCATTTGACTCTTGATTTTGGTTCAGGCCATAGTTTCAGGGTTGTGGGATCGAGTCACACCTCGGGCTCCATGTGGGACGTGGAGCCTGCTTAAGATTCTCTCTCTCTGCCCTCCCTACCTTCTCTCCCTCTCTGAAAACACAAAACAAATAAAAACCCCCAACATCTAGCTCTTCATTTACCATTTACCTTGGCAAGTAGTCTTCTCTCCAACTTCCGGTATAAAAGGAAAATGACTTAGCATAAGCTCCTCCCACATGGGCTCTCTTTTCTTTCTGGTCGTCAAACGTTCTTGTGTTCTTCTCTCTTGTTACAATGTAAATGGACCTTGGGTCTTTCTTCACCAGTATCACCTCTCTAAAGAAACTTGGCTATGAAGGTAAGGACAGAGTTTTCTGTGCTTATCATTTTTTAAAAAAAATTATTTATTTATTTGACAGAGATCACAAGTAGGCAGAGAGGCAGGCAGGGACAGGGGAGGAAGCAGGCTCCCTGCTGAGCAGAGAGCCTGATGCGGGGCTCAATCCTAGGACCCTGGGATCATGACCTGTGCCAAAGGCCTAGGCTTTCACCCACTGTGCCACCTAGGCGCTCTTGTGCTTATCATTTCTAATTCCTCATGCCCTTTCTCTTCTCCGTCTACTGTCTTATAGATTGTGCCCCTAACTCGCCACAGAAAATACAGGAGAGGCCGCCCATCGTATCTTAGGGACCACTTGTCATCTCTTGGCATTCAAGGTCACTTTTAGACACTGTATTCTTGTTCACTTTCTCCTTAAAACTCATGCCTTCTTTGAAGTCTGGGACGTCCCACCCACCGCTTTTCCCGTTTTCTTCCTCAACCATGACTTCTGTTTTATTTCTCTTGGATGTCTTTTGTCTGTCCCTTCTGTGTGGTATTCAACACAGTGAGGGACAGTACATCCTCCTGGTGAGAACCCAGACCGAGACCAGATCACACGGGTCTGAGCCATTTACTGTATGTGTTGCCATTCACAGAATAATTCTCTATCTGGGCCTCAGTTTCTTCATCTGTCAGAAAGATGTTTCATATGTTTCTCATGAAGATTCAGCGATTCAAATACATAAAGCACACTGAGCTCTACACGGCTATTAATTTAAGAACAAGATAAACAAAAACCAGGTTTCCCCTCTTAATTCTGTTTTCTTTGTTTCGGTCTTGGTGGATGAACTGACTGTCTCTATAAAGTACAGGCAGATACACGGCACCGTGTCCCTTCAAGCCCACACCTCCCTCCTGAGCAGCAGGGGGAGGCTGACGGATGGGCATCTCCATTCACCTCACACGCGGTCATCCGAGATGAACTCATCACCTCACCAGAACCGTTACTCTTATTTTATTTTCTTTCCTGGTGAAAGCTGTCCAAATGCGCAGACTGGAATCCTGGCAGTGATTTTTCATTCTTGCTCCTCCTCGCATTGAATTAGTCATTGAGTCCCGTCAAATTTACGGACATAAAAGCGCTTGCACCTCGTGCCTTCCCTCTGTTCCCTCTGCCCCTCCCTAGACTGGGACATTCGCTAAGTCCTGCTAGGATTACTGGATCAGATCCTTATTAGTCTTCCTGCCTTGGATCTCACTCGTCTGAAGTTCCCCCTCTGCGAAGCTACCAGAGGGATTTGACTTGACGAAGAGCTGATCGGGTTACTCCCTTTTTAAAATGATTCATAGTCTTCAGGATAAAGTCAAAGCCTCTAGCATGGCATGCCTGATCCTTTGTAATCTGTATCCTCCTCCTTCTATGGCTTCGTTTTTTGATACTTTTCCCCTCGCAGTGTATAAGTCAACCAAATTGATGTACATATGGAATCAATAGGTTCTAATCCCACTGAATTAACTTCAAGGTGAGATTTTATCAAGGGATTGTTTTCTCTTGCTGATACAGTAAACCAAACGATTGCTTGTCTAAATGTTTATGTAGCACAATTGAATTGTATACAGTTTATTCTGAATCTTTTAGTTTGATTGAAATAATCTCTTTGGGAAAATTATCTTTGTGAATTTTTATACTTGATATTTGATTTGTTAATCAGGCATCTCTGTATCAGAGTACTTAGAACATTATTTTACAAAATTATGATTTCTAATTCAATTTTCTCCTATTGTAAGATCTATGTTGTACCTGTCATTTCTACCAGCTCTGTTTTTCTCTTGACGCAATTTTTAGATTAAATTTTACCATGTTTAGTTGAGCCCTTATTAAATTTTTAAATTTTGTTCATTATCATTTTCAATATTTTTCATTATGAATTGAATGAAAACCTTATTACGTGTATCTTCATTTAACTCAGGAGACTATATTAAACAATTCTCACAGGTATTCCAAGATGGTCCTGAATGGTCAGACGATCCATTGTGTTGATCATCTATTTTTTATGTATATCCTATAATTTTGTCCACCACATACTTACAGTCCAGGTTTTGGCAGAACAGAGAGAAATCAAACAGAGTTAAAATGGCAGCATCAAAATATCAAAATACCATGGTCAAATGGTGGGGTGGAACAGGAGTGTGTAAGTGTCCCTTTTCTGTATCTGCCGTATCACGAATGTGTCACTCTTGCTATCACTCTTGTTCTCTTCGTAAAATGCCTCTGTGCTAGTCAGGATCTGTTCAACTGTAGGTGAACAAAACCCGATTCAAAGACACCCAATACAAATGTACATTTACTGACTATCATGATGGCTTTTCTGTTTCAACATCTGGGAAGAGACTCTCAAGAGGTGTTTCTGATCGGTCCACTTTGTGTCATGTGCTCATTCGGAACCAGTCACTCGGGCCAGAAGGATGGGGGTCATTCCCGTTACTCACCCATGGCTGGGGTGGAAGGGAAGGAGGTAGGAGGGTCGCCGAGCAGCACTCAGGGTGAAGGAGGCTGTCTCCCAACACAGAAGGCTGGATGTTGGATATACAGCTACTTGCCTCTCCTGTTTGCTGCCCAAACACATCTCACAGTTACTCAGAGCTAGTGTAACAAAATATTGCAATTCTTCTTAAACTCGATGGTCTCTCCCACTAGCCGGGAACATCTCAAGAGGCAGACAATTCACCGTTCACTGTGGTGCACCTGTATTTCCTCGATGTTTCACAAAAGGCCAGTAATAAACCTCATCTGTGGAGAAAGGGAATGAAGCAGGGACAGTTTGGGGATTCCCTGTTTCCTCCCAGTTTATATCTGACCCATGAAACCCTATTCTTAATCACCCACCTCCACTGTGGAGATTGTATTCATCTCAAACTCACCTGACACATTTGCATTTAATTTTAAAGATGAGAATTATAATGATTATGGAATGACTTAAGAGGATAGGAAGAAAAATTAAAAAGTAAAGAAAAGCCCCGAGTTTGGCACTTTTTAAGCCTTAGAAAGTAACCAATAATGGTACCTCAATGAAGGGGACAGGATAGAAGTTATTTTTCTTTCTAGTTGCTTGAAATACTATGTACCATGGGAACACCATCTTTTTGAAAGATAGTCTTGCAAAACGTTAGATTTGGGGAATGAATAAGGCTAAGTTATCACCAGGGTTGATAAAGTGCAACGCCGGTCGCCCATTTTAGACAGAGGTAACATTTTTGCAGCCATTTATAAGTCATCGCCACACAGAAGGTGAAGCCGCCTATGGAAATCATGGGCCAAGGAATAAAGCTGCCACTGAGCAAGATTTACAACACTGCCAGGCGGTGAACTCAAAGGTCACACTTGAATTAAGTTACCTTTGTATGACTTTCTGTTCTGAGTGTGAAAATCCACGGGGTGGTGAAGTCCATTAAGCTCCACTGACAGCGAGAGAGCTTCATTAATTCAGGAGTGGGAGTAGGTTTGCCTCGCTGCAAAAACCCTGTGGGAATTCTACGGGCATGGTTGGGTTCTGCGGGCCAAATGGAGCACTAAAATAGAAGGAAGCTGTGGGAATGAAACCGGGGACTAAGATCTCTACCTACAAACAGTCACTGCCTGAACGGGCTGTGTCATAGCCAAGGAGAAATCACATTTGTCACGGTGTACAAGGGCTCTGTGATAGTTACATGGTGACAGGAGCTGGCAGACCACTCCCGGCGTACGTTGGAGAGGGCCCCCAGGTACATGCGATGTAATGGTAGCTGCTGTGGTGTCATTGCTCCAGGCTGCAGACGAGCCACCGGGAGAAGCTGGCGTGGCTTTGCTGGGAGGCTGCAGGCTGCACAGGGCAGGGGACGGAGTTCCTCATTGGAGGAATTTATCATTCCTTGAAGCCAGAGATTTGATAGGAGCAGAAATACTCCATTTTCTCCCCAAGGTAAAATTAGGTGATCCTGTCTCCATGTTTAATACTTTAACACACGAATTTAACTAGTAGGTTGCTAACTAAGAGAGTCATGCAGCTATCATGGTGAAAGACTCATCCAGAATGAGAGGACCCCATCCTCGCTCGTGAGCATGGAGACAAAACAACCCTTGAAAAGGCCTCCTATGACTGGTATTTTCCATAAAGGGGGTGTTTCTGTTGGGGTAGATTTAAAGGGGTTGATGTGTGCTGGGTCAAATCTAAAAGCAGGAGGACTGGATTAGGAGTGAGGCGATCCATTTCTGGGGAGACCATCTTGTAAGGATCTAAGTCCTGATGTGCTCTTCCTTTTTGTTGTAGAAGGAAAAGTTCAAGTCAGTTAAACTTCAAGCTTATCACCTTCTCATTGGGTTGACCTTCAGGAGCTAATCTTGGGTGCACTTTATGGCCCCACATAGGCCTGTCGGGGGCAAGAGGGCAGGGGACAGGATGATGGAGAAGGTCTACAGCCTGGAAGCATACCAAGGAAGACTATGAGAGGAAATCATTCTGGTTATTAGGTGTTTTGTAAGTTGCGAAAGCTGTATCTGGGCTAAAGGTTATATGTAAATATAGTCCTTTATCCTTTATACTTCATTGTATTGGAGAAAGTGGGAGACATGAGCAGAATTGAAGCAGAGCCTGGGATATTCTCTGCATCTGCTTCTGCTGGGTGGGACACTCCTTCTGGAAGATCTCCTTCTGCCAGGGGTCCTCTGAGGCCATTCCATGGTCCCAAGTGTGACCTGCAGCCCCCACACCCCACCCTTGGACTCTGGAACCCTTTCCCTCCTGCTCTGTGAGACCTGATTGAAGACACTTCAGAAACTTTACCACCCCCTGGCTCCTGTGTGTTTTGCTCAACATTCAGACACATGTCCCTGTCTACTGATTACGAAATCCTCTCCTGAATTCTGTTCTCCTCTTTAACAACAACAATGTGCCTATATTCTGCACATACCTCCTCCCCTGGTGTGTGTGTGTGTGTGCTGTTGGGTGGTGATGGGATGAGGACATCTTGAAATGTCAAGGATGACCCTCAACTATGTGCTCATTGAGAAGAGGCTGACCTTGCAGGAGCACACGCACTGTCATCTGCCAACGTAAAGTCTACTCTATTTCTATTGTTGGTGATATTTGTTGTGAATCAGTCCAGAGTTTCCCTTTCATATGTATATGCAAATATATGCAAATGTACACGAATATCCACATTTTTAACTTTATACATGTTGTTCTGCAACTTTTTTACTTAAAAATGCATCATATACATCCTTTCATGTCAACAATGTATATATACCTTATTCTTTTACATCCTCATATAGCATGCATATCTCACTATTTATTAATTACTGGTTGATAATTTTGATATTATTTTCAGTTTCAATGATTATAAAAGGTGCTACGATGAACATCTCTGTTCAGATATAGTTATATATGTGTATATGTATATGTGTATGTGTGTATATATATTTTTTCCTATAGGCTAGTGTCGTACTAGAAGAAATGCTGATATTAAGAGCATATGAATTAAATTAAAAAATCTGGGACCCCTGGGTGGTTCAGCTGGTTAATTATTTGACTAATGGTTTCAGCTCATGTCATGATCTCAGGGTCTCTAGATCAAACTCTTTTTTTTTTTTTTAAAGATTTTATTTATTTATTTGACAGAGAGAGATTACAAGTAGGCAGAGAGGCAGGCAGAGAGAGAGGAGGAAGCAGGCTCCCTGCTGAGCAGAGAGCCCGATGTGGGACTCGATCCCAGGACCCTGAGATCATTACCTGAGCCGAAGGCAGCAGCTTAACCCACTGAGCCACCCAGGCGCCCCGAGATCAAACTCTTGTTGGGGTATGAGCTCAACTGGGACTCTGCTTCTTTCTCTCTTCCTCTGACCACCCCCGCCCACTCATGCATTGTCTCTCACTCTAAAATAAATAAATACATCTTTTAAAAAATCACACTAATTGTTTCCATTAAAGTAGATACATTATCACATTAGTTGATAAAGCTATCAATTTTCCAAACTAGATTTGTCAGTCATTTAAATTTGTGCCAAATCAGATAGAAGAAAACAGTTGTCTCCTTGTTACATTAATTTGAATTTCTCTCATAGCTTATGAGCATCTTTCTATAGGCTTGTTTATCGTTTTACTTTTTTCTGGGAATTGCCCTATTGTATTCTTCGCCCAGTTTTTGTATCGAGTTCTTTTTCTTTTTTACTGACCGCAGCAGCTCTCTACATATTATGAGTATTAATTCTTTGCGATCTATATAACTGAGATCAGCCAAGATATTGTCTCATATGCTTATGTGAGCTGACAGGGCACAGCTCTGAGGTGTCTTGCTTAGTCTTTCGTGTACTTGCAGTCGAGTAGCTACTGAGAGGAGAGTCATCTAAAGACTTGATCTCACAAAAGCTCCCACACAGGGTGGCAGTGGGTGTTACTGGCCCTGGGAGCTGTGCTGGAGGCTCAGTTGGGGCTGTCGGGCTGTCAGTTAATGTGTCTATTCATGAGTTTAACTTAATTTAATCCATCCATGTGGTTTGGGCCCCCATGGCATGGTGGCTCCTTTCTAATACAAGTGGTCCAAGAGACAGGATGCCCAGTGACCAGACTCTTAAATCCTGTCTCTGAAAAGTGGCAATGCATCCCTTTTGCTATAGTCTATTGTTCAAAGCAGTCAGATAGCCTACCCAAATTCAAGAGAGGAGGAAGGAAGAACACTAAAAAAAACTGTGACCCACTTTAATCCACCGCACTCCACTCTCTTACCACAATTATTTACATATTTACAAATTTCCCACATGCAAAATTTATGTTGCTGCCCTCCCCTAATTCCTACCACTGCCTCTTCCTCTCCTGCCTAAAACCTCACTTCTATCATGATAGCTTCACATTAAAGTTCAAAGTTCAGGCTTTTATCATCTAAATCAGGCCCAGGTGTGAATGAGGCTCGTTGGGTGTGGGGCCTCTCTATTTGAAGACCTGTGAACCAAAGAGGCAAGTTATCTCCACACACACATTAGACATACAATGTTGGACAGGCATAGAGAAACCACAAGTGGCATTCCCATTCAAAAGTGAGGAAAATAGGAGGCACATGGCAGTCATTGGTCCATAGCAATTATGAAATCCAGCTGGGCACGTATTGCCAATTCTTTGAATTGTTCTGTTTCCTGGGAATGATTCTCCATGGTTTTTGGCTTTGGGCCCTGGTTTCTTGTTTCTTCCTTCACGTCATCTTTCTTTTTCCATAAAATATAGACTGTTCACATCTGAATGTTTCCTCTGCCTTCTTTCTTCCCATTGTAGTTTGGGGAGGGGGTATACAAGGCCCTTTTAATTTTGTCCTACCCCAACTCCATCAGTCAAAGCTAATATGATTCTTTGTCTCTGTCTCTGTCTCCCTGTCTCTCTCTCTCTCTCTCTTTTTTTTTTTTTTTTGATACAATTCTCTTTAAAAGCTTGTAGACTTCTAGTAGATCAAATTATACAGCATTAGAGAAAAGCCATACCATACTCACATTTTTCCATTGTGAGCTATTTATTTGAGTCAAGAGTCAGGTGCTGTGGAAAAATATTCTTAAGATTTTTGGAAGGCTTTTTGATTAGTTGGAAGTGTCTTTGAGGCAGGCACATAAGACTCCTTTAGTACCTATTGTCTAAGAGAGAAGATCTATGGATAGTGACCTTAGGATTATTTGAGGTCCTACTAGGTATATACATGAAACTCTCTGAGGACTCACCAAAAGGTAGTTTATCGTACTATTAAAGTCATTACTCTGAAGCCACATTTTACCGATAGTGCTCTGGGTTTCATATTTGTCCTGAAGCCATTTCTTATTTTTTGAGTCTTTTGACATCTGGAGCAACTCAGGATGAGAAATAGTTTAATTTTCTCTCTCAGTAAGTATTGCCTTCAATTTATTTTTTTTTTGAAATTCGACTTGAAAACGCAACAGTTATTTTTAAGAAGAATTAGATCAGCTATCTTTTCCACATATGATTAAAAAATAGTTGGCACATTCAGTATTCTGATTGGAAATATCCTTAGCCAGATCCATTAGTGCATTCAGTATATTTTCTGTTTTCCACATTATAGTTGGTAATGGTATTATCTACCAGGGTCACCTTTCTCTAGCCTCCAGCACAATTAGTTTCACTCTCAAGGCCCAATAACAGTTGTCTCAAGGCTCTTCTACCTTCTCAAAAAGTGTCCTCAAAAGTCTCCCATCTTGTCTCCACCGTTGGATCCAGAGCTAATGTCATGTATTTCAGAATTTATGGAAGCACCTTGTATGCAGTACCAAATTGTGCCCAATTATCTATTCTTGCTTTAAAAAAAATACTAAAATATAGTGCCTTAGGACCACATGTAATTCTTATGTCTCACAATTCTGTGGTTGTCTGGGCTCGGATGGGTATTTCTCACCTGAATCACTGAGCTCAGGACTTGGGACCTGAATTATATGAAGGCTTGAATGGGCTAGATACCAAGGCTGGCTTGCTGGTGATGTCAGCTGTTGGCTGTGGACTCTTCTGTTGCTGTTGGCAAAGGTGTCCACGAGTGGCTTCTCTATGTGACTTGGATTTTCACAACATACCAGCTTAACACCTGTCTTAAGATACAGGAAGCAGAAACTCCCATTCTCTTAAGGCTCAGGTTCAGAAACTGGTTTCGCATCACTTTCAGAGAATTCTATTCTGCAAGTAGTAAAAGAGCTCATGTAGATTCAAGAGGAGGGATCATAGAATTCACCTTTCAGTGGGAGAAGTGCAGTCAAATATGGTCATATTCAATCCACCTTTTATGTTAATAATACTTAATCTCAGACCATAGTTCCACATTTTTATTTTTTTAGAGGCTTCAGACTTTTGAGTTTTGCATAGGAAGCCACTCATACTCTGAAATTCTAAAGAAAAATATTCCTGTATCTTTCACTGCCACATGTATTCCCTTTTTCACTCCCTACCCCTTTAACCATTTAGAATTTATTGTTGCATATGATTTGAAGTGGGAATCCAACTTCAGTTTTTCCAAATAAAGAACAAATTATGCAACACCACTTATAAGTACTCAGTTTAAAAATGTGTGACTTTTCATATTATAAAATCTTTTACACACATAAGTCAGTTTCTCACATTCAACCCCCTTCTTCCACTGATTCCTTATTTCTCCACAAATAAGACAACAATTTTAACTTACATTGATCTATATATTATTTGATTTTAAATAAACCCCCCTTGGGGCCCCTGGGTGACTCAGTTGATAAAGTGTCTGACTCTTGGTTTGGCCTTAGGTCATGATCTGTGGTTCATGGTACTGAGACCTGGGCCATTTAGAATGGAGTCTGCTTGAGATTCTCTCCCACTCTCTCTCTCCCTCCCTCTCTGCCCCTCCCACCCCCCCTTGCATTCATGTACATGTTCTCTCTCTCTAAGATAACTAACTAACTAACTAGATACAATCTTTAAAAAAATAAATAAACCCCCATTTCCAGTGGTTCTCATCAAAAGATATTCTTGCAGATACATTTTAGAATCAGTTGTCAAAATTTGTAATAAGAAAATGTTAAAAAGTTTTTAAAATTAAGATTATTATTAGATTTACTTGGAATTTGTTAAATTAATTTATAGAGAATTTTTTTTCTTTGCTGGCTTTTATAATATTTTATTCAGGCATTTCTCTGTCTTTGATATCAAGTTCTGAAAAATTTTCTTTTCTTTTACCTTTTACAATAATTTCTTTTCTCAATTCTCTGCTTATTGTCTGTTTAAAAACACCTCGCAGATGTATGGTTATAACCACGGGATTTATTATTGTTGTTAAAACTTTCTTCCAGAAAATAATTTCACATTTTCTATGTGTTTTAGAAGAATCACTGTTCCATGTATTTGTTTATTTATTTTATTCATCTATGTTTCTCTGTTTCTCAGATCATTTAAAAATTTTTAAAATAATGTTTCTAATTTCTTGGAACGCTGATCAATTTGTTTCTTCTAGTATCCTGTTTAAAGTGATTCCATGTGATTTATCTTTCCAAATTTGAAAATCATAACTGGACTCTTAGAAGTTTTTTTGTTTCATTAACACTGCTTTAGGAATTAGTTGCAACATACATGATAGGCAAATAGTTCTTATTCTTAATATATAAAAATCTATTGGAAAGCAACAATAAGAAGATAAAACTTCAGAAGCAAGTGGGCGAAGACATAAATAGGGAAATCATGTCAGAAGAAATGAAAATCAATATATTTCATTAAAATATTAATTATTAAAATATTCATTTAAACTATATTTCATTAAAGATGAAATATATTAACCTGGAAAGGTGTGTATGATTTTGTGACAGAATCTCAGTGATGATCTCTTTTTAAAAATATATACATATCCGTGAATTAAAAAAATGAGGCTTTCTCTACAATGCATTGATTCTGGTGGTTATTTCTGAGAGTTGAGACCAACAAGAAATATTTACTTTTTATTGTAACCACTTCTATTTTACGCTGTTTGGTACATTTGTCAATAAACATGCTATTTTATGATCAGTCAAGTGACCTGTTTTTATTAAAAACTCAGTATAAACTTACTGCAAAAATGTCCAGAAAATACATGAAGGTATAAAAAAGGAAGTGAAAAATGGCCCACATTCTGCGCAGTGACCTGCTGTCTTAATGGCGTACCACTCCCTTATTTGTCTTCCGATGCATGCACACTGACCCTTGCACGGATCTCCTGGAAGCACGCACAGCCAGCACACCCTTCTTCCCGGTGGTAAGCTGGGCTGTCCCCGAGTAGCTCTTGCTGACATCTCCCCGTGTCCCCGAAGGTGGATACGCATCTCCACTAGCATCACCCCAACGTTCACGTCTGCAGCAGAGCACTCTTGTCCTAGCATAGTGTGCCCGCCTCTTTGGTCTTCTGGCCTCCATGCCTGTCACAGGCCGCCACTCATCCCTGTCGCCTCACGCACCCGTGTCCCAAGTGCCGTGTCAGACCCAGAAAGGATTCTGCACATTTCCTGTGGAGTGGCCGAGGGGGGGAGCAAACAAATGAGCACCTCCATCCGTCAAAGCCCATTGAACTGAGCACAGGGAGACGCAGCCGTCACGTGCCTTTGGGAAGATCATACATTTTTCTGTGGTTAGTTGTCCATCTGGAAGCTGCGAGTAATAAATGCCACATCACAGGAAGTTTAAAAGGATGAAAGAGATAATATTTATAAAATACTTAACTTCTTTAGAGAGAAAATCCCCACCAAGCCCAATGTGTATACTATTATCACCGACTCTTCACAGCCCTATCCATCACACAGAGGATCCTCTGGCTCGTGTTTTCTCTGGGCAGCTGGATCTCCAGCAGATCGTTCCACGGACGGACTGCAGGACGTGAAGACCAAGACCACTCTGTGCGAACGTCGTACCTTCCGTAAAATCGCAGAGTTTCCACACTAATTAAAAAGGTGCTGTTTTTAATCCTCCCAGCATCTCGCTGAGATAGGGGAGCGAAGCTATTATTACCCTAATTTTGCAGCTAGGGAAACCGACATGAGAGACACTCTCCTTCGGCAGTAGATGGGAGTTGATAAATAAAGGCAGAACTTGAATCTGAATCTTTTGGTTTTCATCCTTAAGCGTGATGAGCTCAAAATGAAATCAAGCCTTAGAATGCAATAAGCTTTCTTGAGTCTGTGAGAAAACAAAGCAAAACAAAACAAAATACAAAAACCTTTTCCCCCAAAACAGTATGAAGACATAGAAATACAATATTTACTATGAAACTATTCAGGCAGTAATTTACATCAATGAAATTGCCCGATTAGACTGCCTTTTCTTTTTCTTTTTTTTTTTTTTTTTTTAATCAAAAGCATGTAGAGGAGTGTGAAATGAGCTAGAGAGCCCCTTACATGTGGGTTTTCAGGTTGGTGTGAAATTTTAAAACATGCACGGTGATGCATGAGGCTGAGCTCGTACTTGTTTGAAATGCTAAAATCAAAGCACTTTTTTATTACACTGGCAAATAATTTTTTCTTCTTTTTCTCCATGATTAAAAGGAATTTCCTGTTAAAAACAAACTAATATAGTACCACTGATTTCTCTGTTAATTACAGAAAATTTATTGATTACTGACACTGTGCCAGACACCCTGGGTGTTGGAGATACTCGGATGAACAAGAAAGCAAAGTCCCCTCCCTCTGGAGCCTACGTCGCAACAGGAAGTAGAATGACCAAGAGCAAACAGAGTAATCGAAAGTCCTGGGAAAGTCCTGTAGTTTAAGTACCATGAAGAAAACGAAGCTGAGTGACATTTGGGGAGGGATGGAGGAGCAGAGGGAGAGGGCCCTGTGAAGAGCAGAAATCTGCATGGTAAAGACAGGAGTGCGCTGGAAACTCCCAGAAGAATATATTCCAGGCAGAGACAGGGAAAAAAAAAAAAAAAAAAAAAAAAAAAAGAGGTAAGGTTCCCATTTCCTCTGCCTACAGGGCTTTTCTTTTTCTTATGCATCCTGGAAGCTCAGCCCCCAGTGAACAGTTAACCTTTGCTCCTTCTTGGTGCTGTTCTCCTTTATGGTTACTTAGTGGGGAAAAGGGTCTGGGGCGCTTTGTGCTGTGGATACCCCGACATAGCGGTTTGGGGCATGCTCCTGAGGTCCATGGCACGGAGGACAGAGCCTGACACAGAAGCTGCTCCGTAAACCTTCTGTAAAACCCTCAGTACACAGCCTCACGTTGTGGCCCACGCCTCGTACAACGCTGCCGGTTCTGAAACCATTCACGGGCCGCGCGGAAGCTGTGGTAAGAGCCGGGCCGTCTGACTGTCCGAATCAAGCCTTCGGACGCTCCAGTGGTAGCTCTTATCTTGTTTTATTTGCCCAGTTTCTGTTTGGCACCAAATTGAGGACGGGACACAGGCAACACCTTACGAAAACAATGATTTCTTCCTGAAACGTCACTGGTTTCTGGAACACGCTCTTGGCACCGTGTGGGGACATTTCAACCCTGGGAGGCAATAAATCGTGTTTTATGTTCTCAGGACACATCGCTCCCTCTCTGAGTCTCAGACGCCACAGAGAAGAGGGGGACGAAACCAATTGTCACTTTTTGCGTCAAAAACACCAGTTTGTTGAACCGCAGAGTCAGCCAATTCTCGTGTGAGCCTGTTCCTAATTTCTGCATGTCCCTTTCCCATTCTGGTTTTGTTTGGAGAGTAAAGGAAGTTTCTAAATATTTTGAACCCCAGGGTCCTTTGTGGCATTCTTGGGTCTTCTCTCCTTTCACTGAAACATGAAACAACCCACAACTGTTTGCTTGTATAACCCTTTCTCTTTCATATACATGCAGTAGGATGGGGCATAATTCAACAAATCGGTCCTCTCCCGGCTTCTGTCACATTCTTTCTGCTGCGAAAGGTTTAGCTGGGTCATAAGAAACATTCGTTTGGAAGATGGAGCCAATCCAGATGGGTTATCTCAAAGACGTCGCATGTGAGAAAAGGTGCCGGCTTCACGTTCAAGTTAGACAAGGTGCAATTAGAAGCTTAACCCATTTGCCTCCTACGTCCCTAATAAGGTATTCCTGCTAAATGATAATTAAGTCATGGCTCTGAGGCACTCCGCTGTGACTCTCACAGATGGGCCAACTCGCTCCATCCCATTCACATCCAAAGTTTCTTTGATCCCACCTGCAGCCCACACCTGCTATGCGGTCCTTCTGGCCAGGCAGCCTACAGGATGGTGAGGAGCCCTTTCTCCTGCGCCACCACCACCTTGTTCCCCGGGAAACACACTCACCTGTTGCTCTAGCCGCTGTCCCCTGCCTTTGATCTTTAGGCCCTGTGCAAACTGTCGCCTGTGACAGAATTTTGGTTAGGCCTCACTGCATCGGAATGCAAGCTTCAAGGGTTCTGGAAATTTGATAATGACTTGGTACACGTTCCAGGAGGGTAGGCTAGCATGTCGGGCAGTTTCCAAGATGCCGTTCCAAAACTCCGTTCTTCTGGGGGATAGGCCCAACTCTAGAAGTTGAAGAATCTGCCGGAGCATAGTGTGAAACTCATTCCCATCCCCAGATTCATCACGGTCTGGCTACCACTGCACACTCTGCAAAGACAGGCTGACCCCGCTACGGTTCCGAGTCAGTAGACCTCCCTCCCTCCTTGCAAACAGGTGGGAAATCTACGGGGGTTTCAGGCATTGGAGGGGACGAGGAATATTTTTACAAGAAGAAAAACAACACAGTTGACCCTTATTTAAACTGAATCGGCAGATAAGGCGAAAGCTTCTTAAAAAATGTTTTAAACGGGCCACCTAAAACGTAAGAGTTGTTTGCCAGAAGCTACATCTGACTCGAATAAGCAAATCCGGCGTATAGAGCCCGTGCGCGTCAAACAGAATCCAAATGGAGGACGCATACTTTCGTGGAAGTCAGCTACAGCAATCCGTATCTTATTTATGTGTATCTTTGATGTCGGTTATGTTATGTCGTCTGAAGTGATTACATTGCTTTTATTTAATAAAGATTTTAAAGTTGTTTTAAGTCTCTGAATGGAAAGATTAAAAAAAAAAATGCCGATTTCTTATTTGCTCCATCTCAGCTTTTATGTTGGAAGCAGCTTAGGTTGAAGTTCTGAGTCTAAACCATCTACAGTTTCCCGGATTAAGATCAAGTGGGAGAAAGATGCAAATCTTGAAAGCAACATTAGACAAGTGCTCCTGCTACTCGTGGGTAAACCAGGCATGGAGACTCTCGCTGCTGGGGACCACGGGAATGTTCCAGAGCCAGCAGGAGGGGAGAATCTCTAGGGCCGGTTGCTGGAGGTACGGGGACTAAATCTGCTCCTAACCCAAAATGCCCACCGGGGCAGACAGGACCCTGTACTTGAGGGTGGGGGTGCGGGTAGCTGGGGGGGGGGGCATTGCAGGGAGGGGGAGGCGGCGGGGGACACACTCGGTTACTGTCCATCTGCTGATTGGAATTGTAGGAAGGGCTGTGGTTGCTGACAGAGCAGTTCTCCGTGAATTTAACTATTATTTCAGGTTTCTATCTTTTCCTCTTTGGTAGGAAGATATTAAAAATAAGTCTCTGGCAGAAAGTACAGAAAAACACAGAGCCTCTGAAATTGCAACTAGTACAGATTTCTGGCCAACAACCTTAATTCCTGATGCTTGTCATCAATGCGCAGTTTGCCCAGTTTGCTCTCCTCCAGGGTCGGGAAACTCTGGACTGCTGTGGATGTCGGGGGTATCTGAGAAGCCCAGACACGCCCGTGCTCTGGAGAACTCCATGTGGACTTGGAGTACTCAGTGTTAGGACATACATAAAAGCTACCCTTTGCATGTCCAGAAGCTACCTTGAAACTTTTTTTTTTTTTTTTTTTAAAGAACCATTTATTAGAGTGTATATTTAACTTCTGGCAGGATTTACAGGTTATAATATCCCAGTGCCTTAGCTCAAAAAGCTGGTGGTTGGGTTTCTCCTCGTCTCCACGTCACATCTGCCCGGCATGTGTTCCCGTCCACATTAAGATGTGGTAACAGCAAAGAATAAAAAGGGAGATGACACAAATCTGGGGTACGGAAGACCGAAAGGAAGCCCATCAAACTTCTTTCCTACCACTTAAACATTGCACAGGTCAGAGCCTTACTTGGGGAGGCAGGAGTGTGTGTGGGGGGAACAACACAAAACACTTGTGGAATTCAAACCCTTCAGTCTACCAACGCTTCAAATCAAAGCAGTGGTTCACACTTAATGCAGCGATAAGAGAAATATTTGTTATTCTGCGCTCTGTTATGCCCACATTTATTAAAAAACAGCCTCTACTTTGCTCATTTCCTGACAGCGTCCACTCTTCAATCTCACGGCCCCAGTATTTTTTTCCGATCACCGTCAGTGCGCTTTTGTGACGAACCAAGTCTGATTGTGTTATGCTTTTCGAAGGAGAAAATCTTCCGCGACTCCCCTAGAGCCTTCAGGAGTGTCGAGATGCTCGGCTCTGCAGACCCCCAGGGCAGCCTCCCGCCGCACCCTCCCGAGGGCTCCGTGATTCGTGACCTGTTCCTCTGTTGCACGGACGCACCCCGCGAAACCTGTGCTCTCTCTCGCCTCTGTGACTGCTCTCTCTTTCTGGAAGGACCCTCTCCAGACCTTTGTTAACCCCTAACGGCCTCAGGACTCTGCGCACGTGTCCCCGTCACCCCCCCCCCCCCCACCCCAGAGCCTCCTCTGATTCTCCTGCCGGGATGAGGTCCCCTCTGTGTCTGTCCGGGTGCCGGGCCTGACGAACCAGCGCAGAGCCTCGTCGCTCCCGTCGCCCCGGTCTGCGTTCGGTGAGCGAAGCCCAACCTGGGGAGCAGGTCGTGGGGAATTTCCTCTGCGGGGAGATATTTGTACAGACGTGCATTTCATCTTTTTCATAGTTAGAGATATTGACGGCTGAACATACACATTTTTTTTTTCATATATTGACCTTCATTTTCTCTTTTAAGGCAAGAAACGGGGGTGTTTCGGGAAAGCCAAGCCAATTTTGAACCTGCTTGCGAGGCTCCTAGGGATGTAGCTCTGACCTGTTGCTGGCTGCTGTGGAGAGAACGCGGTGGGGGGGGGGCACTCTTGGCTTGATTAGCCTCTCTGGGAGGGAACACAATGGCCCTGAAGAATTGCAGAAGTGAATGGAGCCGAGCGGACGCTCCTCAGGTGACATCCCCGCAGCAGGTAAGATCCCACACTTTATGGCCGGTTGTGAGCCTGTGCTCCGGACCCTGGATGTTTGGGTCTACACCCAGCTTCTGCCCTCTTCTGCTCTGGGGAGGTTTCCCTGCGACGTGTCCTTATGTCTCTTCATTTGTCCAGGGGCCCAACGATGGCAGCCACCTCACAGGGCTGGCAGGACACCTGGCCACACGGAGCACTGGCGCCTGATAGCCAGGGGACAGTCAGCAAAAGTCAGCTGCAGTGATTGCTACCATGCTCCCTTTTCCAAATCGTAAGTCACTAAGTCACTAAGTTTATCCGCTTTCACACAGGCCTGGCCTTAGAGGGAAGAGACCTCTAAGGGAGGGGACCCAGTGGTTCCCATCTTCTCCCTGCGCCAGCCCAGACCCCGGAAGGGCCTGCCCCACTCTGTCCACCTGCCTCTCGGCGCTCAGCTCGGTGCCACTTTCCAGAAGGATTTGGGGCATGGAAACTTTCTGGGGGGTGCTGAGCAAAAGCAGATGACGGGAAGAGGATACGATGAGGTAAGGTGAGGTGTCGCTCTCCGGCTTCATATTCAAGCACAGTTCCGCTCTGCTCCGGAGCAAAGAAAGAGCTCGTGGGCTCAGAGCATGAAAAAAAGCCAGGTTTGTGTCATGGAGTTTTTTTATCCACAAACACATAACCAGCCAGCAGGACTTCTCCTAAGATCTGCAGAACGAGATCGACTTGAGTTTCTTGTGGCACTTTCTCAAGGATGTATTAACGGGACTAGGTAGTTCTCTGGAGGGAAATTCCCACGAGGGATTTTAGATGAGGCCCTCTGGATGAACTGCACTTTTTTACAGGGAAAGCAAACCGCGGAGTACACGCCCCACGGGGGACCTCTCTGTACTGTAGATGGTCAGCGGCTATAGCCATCCAGGAGGCAAAGAATAAAATAGGATTTTCTTGAAGAGGCTTGTTTGTCACAAATTTCCGTAATAGCAAAAGTTTAGAAAAACTGGTATTAAGATTTCAATTGTGAAAGGCACCTCTGGTTTAAGATTCAGGTTAAAAAAAAATTAATTCCAATAAAATCATGTTCTGGAGATTATTTTTTTAGAGATTTTAAAGGAGATGGCCCACTGCTAAGTCATCCTCATGAAGACACACCTCACTGTCTCATCAAACCACGAACTCTGCTGTATGACATCATCGAGCCACAGAGATAGCATTTTTTGGTTCAGTTCTGGCTCCAAAGCTAGACTGTAGCCAGCAGCAGAAGGCAGAGCAAGCCATGCCTATGCTTTTGCCGGGAATGAAGTGTTGTTTGTAACAGATTTAATGATGAATCCAACAGGACGTGTTTACTATTTTGGGGGGAACAAGGAGAAATGCGTCATTTCAGGCCGATAGTTTGAGTCATAACCATATCACCATATATAGCTAAAGTGTAGCTGGTGAGACTGACAGTGTGTGAGAAGGGCATAAAAACAGTGAGGAGATAACAGTGGTAAATGGAGGGACGCCTGGGTGGCTCAGCTGGTTGGGCGTCCGACTTTTGGTTCCTACTAAGGTCCTCATCTCAGGGTCCTGGGATCAAGCCCCATGTCTGGTTCCGGGCTCAGCCTGGAGCCTGCTTGTCCCTCTTTCTCTGCTCCTCCCCCAACTTGTGTTCTCTCTCTCAAAAAAATAAATGAATTAATTAAAAAAATACTTTACTAAGGAAAAAAAAAATTGGCAAATGTGACCAGGTAATGAAAATTTAAGGGGCCTAAGTATAATTTAGGTAGGCTAATCATTATATTTTATTTAAGAAGCTATAAAGCCTACTAATTCACACAACATTGGGTTATTAACCACATAGCTAATGGATAAATGCAGTTCTAGGGGCAAATTTCGAATTCTGGTTCTCTCACTTATTAACTCTGTGATCTTGTGCACACTACTCCCACTTCTCATCCCTGGGTTTGTTCTTCTGCACAATGAGGGTGATAAGAAAAGCTGGATTTCATAATTCTATTGAGTGAGATAATCTCTATCTGTCACCAAGAATACCTGTCATATAGTAAATGTTATACGTTGAGCTACTGTTGTTATGCTGATATTAATTCTCTGATCAGAATCTTTTCATGGAGTGTTCTCAAATTTTCTCGAATAGATAACATTGGCATTACTAGGTCAAAGGGCAAACTCATCATTTTGTTCTTTCTAGTTTTTGCAATCCATTCCTCTAAATAAAACAATACTTGATTGTTTCACGACACATGGGTACAGCCATATTAGTTGTTAAAACAGCAAGATACTGGTGTGCGGGTTAGTAACTGGCTGCTGGATGAGTCCCTCCTCTGTGGCCATCCTGTCCCTTCCCGGGAGCCCTGACAGAGCCCAAACAAAGCACAGGGTACACTCGAGGACCTTCCTCCACACTTGTGGCCGCCATCTTTACTGATTTGGTGGGTCCACCCCAAACTGTTATTGATTTGGAATCTACTAATATGTATTCTGAACAATATATTTTTAGCAAATATTCACCAGTGTTACTTTGTTTTATTATCCAAAATCTGCTTATTGACTAGTTGTAAAAAATACATTGCAATTTAATTCCTATTTATTTGATTATTAGTGAATTGAACACTTGATTACATATATTTATCCTCTATGTGCATTTTCTTCCTTGTAACTTTCATGCTTGTGATTTTGCTCGTTTTTTTCCACAGGGGGTCTTAGTGCTGTCTTTATGATTGATAGGCATTCTTTAAAAAATCAGGACATTAACCCATTTAATGTATGTCTGTTGTGAATGTAGTTTCTTGTTTGCTTGTCTTTTACTGTAGTGAGTGATCTCTTCCCCCCCCCTGGAATTTACCTTAAAATATCAATTTTTAATTTTTACCATTGCTTGGCTCTTAGAAAGTTTCCTTCCTCTCTATTAGCAGTCAGAAAAAAAATATATTAAATTATGTCTTCTAAGTTTTTTATGTTTTTGTTTATATGTTATACATATTAAACTCTCCAATCCACCTGTAATTAATCTTTGTGCATGATGAGGACAAAGGAGCTCACTGAACTTGGTTCTCAGCCTGTCTCCCCAGTTCTGTGACTTTGATGCTTCCTTTCTTTTATGTGACTCTAGGCTTATATGCCTCTCTTAACACCTTTTTTTTTTTTAAAGATTTTTATTTATTTATTTGAGAGAGAAAATGAGAGAAAGAGAAAGTAGGAGTGAGGAGGTCAGAGTGAGAAGCAGACTCCCCACTGAGCAGGGAGCCTGATGCAGGACTCGATCCTGGGACTCTAAGATCATGACCCGAGCTGAAGGCAATTGCTTAACTGACTGAGCCACCCAGGTAACTTGACTTTTTTTTTTTTTTTTTTTTTTTAAACAAGGTCATCCTGTGTTAATGTTTGTCTTTTAAATGTTATTTACTGGCTTCAGTAACTGAGCAAATAGTATACCTTTAGCTTCTTGGTGCAGATTTGCTGGCTCAGGGGCTGGGACCACGTGGTGAGTGCAGCAAGCGCTGGTCCTCCCCGGCTGGGCCAGGGCACTGATGTTCATTACCCTCTGAAATCACAGTGATTTGCCAAGACTTTGTGCGATGGCCTTTGAATTGGGACCAGAATGCTTTTTTGGTGAAAACGAATTGAGATTTACTCATCAGGTCTGACTCCACAGACATTTGGAGAGGACGTAGTCTGATCTGGACTATAAAGTTGTGCTTTCATAAAATCAGTTTACAAAAGAAAAGATTTTAAAAAGAGTATGAATTTTCAAGGATTCATTTTCACTGAATTCATAGAATAAAGACCCTCTGAGTGAAAGGGATTCTTGGATCAAAAAAGAAATTTAATTGCTTCTTCAAGCTCTAATGACGGTACTTTTCCGTAATTTAAAAAATAATTTGGGTGAACTTTCCTTTTTGCTTCACTACCGATGGGAGGAGGGGAGCAGGCATAGTCCAGTGGAGAAACAAGCATCGCTTTGTTTCTCTTTAGACCCCTCGGTAATTCCAGTTAAACATACCTAAGGTTATAAAATTTCTTCATTGGCATCCTAGCATGTTGCCATTGTACTAAGCTCAAACGATGTATTTTCAATTACTGACCTCTTAACATATTTGACATTGAAAAGTCTCCACTATAATTTGCCCTTCCTCTGTCTGGTAGCACTGGCTCTTCAGGGAAGACCAAGTAGAGAAGCCAATTTCACAGAAACTTAGAGGGATATCGAGTAAAAGAACAGGCGAATTTAATGCCTGTGAATACTACAGAGAAGATGTATAAGAAACATCCGAATTGTATCGTAATACAGTTTATTATTACAATAGTCTGATACTATAAGATTATGTCTTACAAGGTAATTGGTGCATATTATTCGAAGATTAAGCATTCTGAGTACAGAAACCTTGCAAGAAATGCATTTTATATTGCAACTAATATATCAACTGCATTTCAATAAAAAAAGAAATGCCTTTTATAATTTCTTTTGTTGGAGAAGAATTAGTGATATTATAGCTTGTGTCATTGGCAACTTATTTCCTATTTTGTGTATGTGAAGTTTAAGGGGGAAAAGAGCAAAATTGAAGTTTCAAACTTTATTTTAGGATTTATTTAAATTATGTTAGGCTGTCAGTGTGTCACAGGCCTTTTTGTGCTATGTGTTTTGTTAGCCTCTCAGTTTTAAAGAAACCTTAAGCAAATAGCATTTAGAACTAATACATAACTCTGTCAGTATTTTCATAGTGCTATAGTGTTTCAAAGAGAAGAAAAGCATTGTTCCTTACCTTGCTCAATATAGCAAGGAAAGTAGGGCAGGCTGGTTTAGTATAAGATTCCAAAGCTGCACTGTCATGTCACTAACACTTAAAAGCCCTTAATTTACATTTTCAGAAAAAAAAATTATAGAATTAAATATCTTTGAACCAGCAAGACTGTTCATTACAGGAAGTTATTATTTTGATCAGGCTGTTGGTTTCTGAAGTCTCTTGGCAACAATACAAAAATAGCTTTCCCTTGTTAATAAAGAACAATCTGCAAAAACAAATTAGAAATGTGTTAAGGACAAAATAAACAGACATTTTATTTTTTAAACTTGGGGGCCTCTGCATTTCACAGACTTCTGGAATCTGGGGAGCCGCACCCAACTGCTACACATTTTATTGCTCTATTATAGGTTTGGCACGAGAGGAATAATTTTCCAAATGTTGGAACAATGTGGATTCCCATTTTTCCAGAAGGAAAAAAAAAAAAAAACCCTCTATCTTACATATTAAATTCCAAATAGAGAAACAGTGTCTGTATCACTCTGCCCATTTTATGATGGAATTTGAGAACTAAGGGAAAATTATATATATGAAAATGGTATATCTAAGTGTAGTTGAAACCTACATCTGGTGAAAGTATTTTTATATCAGTGTAGACAAGGCAGTTCACAGAGCTAAGCTCCCATGTTGTGAAATCCCACTTAAAACAGTAACTCCAGACCAGTCCCCTGGGGTTTGCCAGGATAACTCCTGTCTAGTTCTCACTGTTACGTATTGTATACATATTGCCGGCTGCTAAAGAGAGATTGGTGTAACTGGGTGAGAAACAGTTCTCTGAATGTCCCTTTAGTCTAATGGTTCCTTCTAGATATCCGAAATTACTACGGACCTAACTGCCATTGTAATCAACACACTTGTTTGGGTGGGGTGGGGACAGGCTGAGGTTGTAGCTTAAAAAAAAAAAAAAGAAAGCATAGTTTTTCATTTTCATCCAAAGCATCGATTTCAATAACTTGCAATGGAAAGGGATTATTCTGTTTTCCCCCAGGAAGAAAAAAATAATCGCAGAGTCGTTCTCAAGACCCATGTGAACAAATGTACTACGTTGGGATTGACTCGTGGCTCGGGCACACGGGTGAGGCGGTTCGGGTTCTCCCCGCACCAGGCCGAAGGCGGCGCGCCGGAGGGGAGTGAAGGACTTGGGGCGACCGGGGAGGAAAGGAAGGCAGCGGACGGGATGGGTGACGTGTTTGTGTGTACCCGGTCCGCGGGCACATCATGCCCGGAGACGCGCCCAGTGTGTGAGCATCGCTGCCTGTGAGCAGAGACCCAGGCGCTTTGGACTGTCCTTATCTCTTTTGCTTTGACACGAGAAGTCGTGCTTCTCTCTGTGACAGCCGTCCTGTTCATACCCAGGTGACGTGCTTGCTGGAATGTCAGCCGAAAAAGCTGTGTTTTCCTTGGCTTGTCCCTGACATTTCCTGATGTCTGCGTTTCTGCTTGTCCCAGGCTGTTCCTTTCTCTCACCTTTCCCTCTCCTGCCCCCTCCCCTTCCCCGTGCTGACTTCCCTCCCCTCTGTCTCTGACCCCTTCCAGGGCTCCTCCAGCTCGTTGTGGCACCGGGCTGGCGAGAAGGCTTTCCTCCTCATCCTCCTCATGGAAATCTTCCTTTGGGGGTTCTCGAAGGAGCCACTGAGTCAGCTTGGACCAGGAGCGCACTTCTAGGCTCTCTGATGCGGCGGGCGGGTTGCAGAGTCCGGCAGCTGAAGGGAGGGGAGGTTCAGTGAGATCTGCGACTTTGGTCCCTGGAGATGCTGGCAAAGCCGATATCCCAGTGTTGAGAATGAAAGCATCTCAGGAGACCATCTGGTGCTGCCCTGGGCTTTCAGAGGTTAAGCTATCGTGACCCCCAGGAGACTGCTGAGGTCTTGAGAGGTTAAGTGATGTGCTCCAGATCTCACAGCTGACCTGGAGGAGGGCCCTGAGTGTGCGCATGTGTGTGAACTAGAACATGGGGAGCCTCCTTCCAGAATTGACTGTTGTTGTTTTTTTTTAAATTATTTGAAGAAAATTCTGACATATAGGAAAAGACCCACATTTAAAACAGCTAACATTTCGTGTTATTTGCTGCCTATGTCTTTTTTCTATCTGTAGTCTTTAAAAGTCACACAGGGAATGTATGTGTTAATGCTCATGTTGGCGGAGGAGGGGGAGGGAAGATGGGAAAAATAAAATAAAATAAAATAAAAAGGACAGTTGAATGAATTCTCTTAAGAAAAAGGCAGAAAAACGGAAGATGGTGCTTCCTGGGCGAGGTTCCTTCCGACATCTTCCCCGTCTATCGGTTGCTTTACCCATGTTTCCATGGGGTATTTTAGGGGTCCTCTGGACACCAGCTTTCTTCATCACCATCGAATGCCAAGAGGAGACACACATACAGTCACTGCAGTTAAGTGTAAGGTCACGTCTGCTACACACTGTGTGCACACAGCGCCTTTCCCCCAGACAGCCGCCTCCAAATGTTCAGTCCTGGTCTGGGCGATCCCTCCCTTGTTCCAGCCCTGCTGCAGCAAACATCCTGGGGTGTGTCTTCCGTGCACGGGGGAGTCTTTCCCTGGAGGCAGAACTGTGCTGGTTGACGGAACACACACGTGTCCCCTCCTCAGCGTGGCTGAATTGCTGTCCAGAGTGCTTGGGACATAGCTGCTTGTCCTTGGGACATAGCTGCTTGTCCTTGGGACATAGCTGCTTGTTTCCATAAATCCTTCCCAGTCCTGGATGGTCTTAGTCTTCCTTATTCTCAGAGAGCCAGTTGGAATAGACGGTATCCCTTGGCGGTTGCAGTACAAGAGAGAGTAGCGTGTGTTCAGAGCTCCCCATATGTGGAGACATGCGTGTGGCAGGCCCTCCGAGCCGGCATGACATGCTCTACTGACACGGTGACGTGACATCTCAGCCTGGAGAGTACATTTTCCTGCTTTGCCAACTTTGTGCATTTTTGGTCTATTGATGGTTTAGCTATTGCATGTTAAAGATTGTGACAGACTGATTATTTTGTATTCCATATTTGAATGCTTTCTCACAAGTCAACTGCTTGATTTTATAGATAGAAATATTAAAACCCAGGAAGTTTCAATGACTTACTCCAGATCTCACAGGAAGGCTTCTTTTAGGAAAATAAATTTCACTGGCCAAGAAACACTGAAATACAAGGAAATGGGGGCTCTATCTCAATGCGCCCTTCAGATTCCCTGCCTCTCATGTCTGAGGAGACAAAGTCCCATTTTTGCCAGGGATTTTCTTCCACAGAGACGGCAGAGTCTGGGTTATAGAAGTTTCTAAATAAATGTTAGCTGAACTGACAAGTCAAAAGGGGCGCCTATCAAATTCTCTGTGGTGGATACATGTGTTGGAAACAGGCCCCCAGAAGATAAGTGTACCATGCCTCACAGGAAGGCGTGTCTCCATCCTCTCTACCCTGGTGCTCCTGCTGCTCGAGTCCCTGCGTGAGACTCTTAACAGCAGACTGGCCCAAGGAACGGGGAAATTGGGCAAATGGGTGCTACAGGAAAAATAGATTTTATAGAAAAAATTTATGAAGTATAAACAGGGAGCGTGAGGTATCAACATCATTAGGGATGTGGGTGGAGAGGTTTTTATTTAAATTTGATGACAGATATCCTCTCTAACATGTACATCACAGGACAAATAATGTTAGCTTTTTCTCAAGATTTTGTTTGTTTATGAGATAGAGAAAGAGAGAGAGAGAGGGAGCATGACCGTGGGGAGGGGCAGAGGGAGAGGGAGAAGCAGACTCCACACTGAGCAGGGAACCCGATGCGGGGCTGGATCCCAGGACCCCAGGATCATGACCTGAGCCAGAGGCAGACGCCTAACTAACTAAGCCACCCAGGTGTCTAAATTGTATTTGTTTTTATGTAAATTGTGATAAAGTTGTAGGAATAATGTCTTTTCTCAACAACTGTACCAGTGGGATGAAATTCAGATCATTAAGCAGGAATTTGTCTGAAAGTGGGCCACATAAAATTAAAAAGAGGTGATTTTGATAGAGATAAGTGATTAACTTTATTGATTAAAGGAAATGTTTCTCACACGAAATGCCAAAGTCTGGGAGTGCTCTCCGTGGGTTTGAGAATGTGTGCCTGCTTACGCTCAGAGAGACAACAGCATGCCATAAAACGTAGCTATTTCATGAGATTTAGGAGAATAGGCTCACACTGAAACCAAGAAATATGGAAGTGAATATCTAATTAACAAGCAGCGAAGAAACAGAGGAAGAGACTCGCTGGAAAAAGTCTCCCATGTATGGCTTGAGAACCAGACTGCTCTGGTACTGCCTCCAGTCCCAACCAAGTGAAGAGACAATCCGCTTTCTTCCCTCCCGTAGTTCCTACAGCCACGATTCACTCAGATGGTGTCAGGGAGCAAGTATTTGCACCGGGGTTCTCAATCAAAAGTCAAGCGTTGGAAGAGGAAATGAAAACGTTCCCATATTTGGAGCTGCCCAGGGTGGCAAGATGGTGCACTCGCTCTCGCTCAGGGAGCTCTGAGTTTTCTCTAATCGTGGTTATTACTCATCTGAAGGCCAACACCTCCACCTGCCCAGAGCCCTGCACCTTGCTGGGACATTCTTTGACTATAGAGCATTCGTGTGTCATATTAAAAGCATTTGCCAAGCATTTTATAATGGTTATTTACTGTTCTTCACGGCAACCCCGCGCCCCACCTCAGCCCTGCCCTTTAAACTTCAGGAAGCAGCTGCTCCTTCCAGCCAGTCCCAACCTTTTCAAGGATCCTCTGGAAATCTTTGGCTGGGGCATGGTTTAATCTTAATCAAAGTCCAACTTCAGAAGCTGCTGTGGTCAGAATCCAGGACAGGTAATTTAGCTGCCGTGGGTGCTTGGAGGATTACGATGATAGCAGATTTGGGAAAAAAGAAAATCCTTTAAAATGAAAGCCCATACCTTCGACTCTGGTTATTTCTCTGTTTAAAAACAAGTAAGAAGATACTAAAGGTAAAACACACACACACAGGTACAAAAGGAGTCCTTATTTTTCAAGGGATTTGTGGACTACGGTATAGAAAAGCATCAGGAACAGGACATCTTACACCAAAAGGATTAAAGTTCCAAATAGAGACGCCCTGCGTCGTTCAGGCGTTTTAGATTTGATTGTTTCCAGTATTTGCAATGTATACCACATTTATGGTGTGAAACTTGTTAAAAATAGCATCAGCTAATTATTCAGTGTGGAAAGAATTCAATAAAGTCAATGTCTTAGTTATGCTTGAAAATTATGTTGCAGGCCAGACCACGAAGGGAATTTATTAGGTTAATTTAAAATTTTGATTTTTAATTCATATTTTAGAGAAGAAAATGTGGCTTGTGCTTCAGCAACCATGAGGCATAGACTGTGGACTGGAGTTCTGGGAGACTCAACCTTCAGGAGCATCCTCTGGGGGAATGTCTTGCAGGCAGCAATGAGCAAGGTAGCCCAGGAGAATCCCTGCCCAGCTCCGGGGTGATTTCCCAGGCTCCCTGTCTTCCGTCACGTGTCTGGCTTCCGACTGAAGAAGAAATCCCAGTGTGTACCTATTTTGTCAGTGCAAATGCTTCATGACTGAGGTGCCCCTCAGTTACTCGGGAGCATAGTATTTGTAAAAAGAAAAAAAGCCGAAAAGAGTTTGAGGTTGATACACAAAAATAGGTATTTCAAGAAAACATACTAACTCCCAACTGATCTGAAGAATTGTATGGAGAATGTGCCATTTCATTCCCAGAAGGAAGCAGGAGGCCAACTGAAATCTTCTGGCCCTCTTCTTTTCCTGAATCCAAAGTGAGAAGAATATTCAGAGAACATGGAAATCCCATGTTAAGGACGTAAGCCTAGAAGAATAGTTCCATTTTTTTCATTCATTAGGGATTTTCACCTCATCAATTAATAACTACTGGTACAGTAGAAACAGAAATGTTGGCTCATTTTTTCCCCTGGTGAAACAAAATGGAACTCTTTGACATTGATCACGTGCAGTGGAAGCCAAGTCGTTGAAAGGTCCCAGATCTGATGACTCGGTGTGATCCCAACCGTTGTTCCTAGTGTGAGCATAATTTCCACCATTCAGGGGACCAAATATCTTGTTGTTTTGAATTCTAGAAACCACAATCAGCTTCTATGCACTGTAATGATGATGATATTATTCTGTGAAGAGATCGCGATCTTCCTGTGGAGTGAAAGTGAAGTGGGCATATACAAGGCTCCCAGACACAGGGCTTATCAAAGTTGGACTTTGGAGCAGAGCCCATGAATTTAGCCTGTAGCGTCTTATTTTAACAGTGCTCCATTCCCCTGCAGAAAAAGTCATCTTACCTTTTCAGGAGGAAGGGGGTCTTCTTCAGCTCCAGTAAATTGCAGGGCTATCATTAGAAAGCAAAAGAAACAAGACGGGGCGCCTGGGTGGCTCAGTGGGTTAAAGCCTCTGCCTTCAGCTCAGGTCATGATCCCAGGGTCCTGGGATCAAGCCCGTCATCGGGGTCTCTGCTCAGCGGGGAGCCTGCTTCCTCCTCTCTCTCTGCCTGCCTCTCTGCCTACTTGTGATCTCTGTCAAATAAATAAATAAAATCTTAAAAAAAAAAAAAAAGAAAGCAAAAGAAACAAGAAAAAGAAAAAAAGAAAAGAAAGTGGTTGGGGAAGGAAGTAAGGCAACGTTCATCAGAATGTTTAGGGTTCCGGCAGGACGGACTGCTTTGATATCTTTGAGTACAGCTCAGGGATTTCAGTTGAAATGCTACAATTTTCCCTAAGTGCAAGGGGAGTTCAGGCTGGCAGTGGCCCCCCACCAGCTTTCGTGCCTGGGCCCAGGGCCCAGGACCCAGGGGCGGGAAGGTGATCTCACCAGCGGACCGGGGGCTACAGGCTGCCTGCCCGATCTCTGTGCTGCCCTGTGGTTATGCACCCTCCGGATAACTGAATCTTCACATATTGGCAGTGGGCACTGCTCACTGTTACTGCATTGCTATTGTGCTTGACTTGTTTGAGGAAGAAAAATGTTTTCCCCCAAATATCTCAAAAATTTGTTTTAAAATCTGTTTTTCCTGATGAGAGGGACCCTAGGATTTCTGTAAGATCTGTCGGTAGGTGGAGACCAGGAGTGGAGAGGAGCAACTGTGGCGGGGCTGGGAGGAGGAACTTTGATCCTTTCTCGCTCTTCAGCTTTTTGGGGTTCGTCAAAATCAAACCAGTTTCAGAAAGGTCTTCACCTGGGGATGCACAGCCCTGGGCCCTGAAGCCCTCGCCTGCAGGGAGGTGACACAGTAGCCTCCATGTCCCACCACACTTGGCCAGTTTTTATTTTTGTCTCTGGGTATCCTGTTCCCATTTTGTGTCTGAGCTCTGGGTTGGAGTTCCTGAATCCTGTTTCCTGCACTGTTTACCTTGAGAAACGTGTGTGTGCGCGCGTGCGCCTACAGTTTTTCCTTTGAAAGGGAGTATTTTTTTTTTCCCAGTGTGAAATGATGAAACCGTATTCTCAGTCGTGTGTAATATTATTTGCCGTAACATAAAAGAGGTTAGGGCATCTACTTCTGATGCATTAGTCGGACAATTGTATTACTGGAGTCAGCCAGGGAATCAGTTAGTTCTGCAACAATGACAGTAAGCCGCTCTAAGTCGGAGGGCTCAGGACTCAGTCCTCCCAGCTCCTCTGTCCTCGGGCTCCATTCATCCCTCTGGTGACCTCAGCCGATCTCTTGCTCTGCGGGCCATTTATACGCTGCAGATGTCCAAATTTATATCCCTAGCTCAGAACTCTCTTTGGAACTAAGTCTCATGTATCCAGTTGCCTGTGATCTCTTGACCTAAAAGTCTATGGGAAGCTTCATTCCCAGCAAACCCAGCTTCTGATGTGCTCCCGCGATGCGCTCCACTCCAGACGCCCTCATCTTGGTTCACCAACCGCGACTCCAACCTCCCCAGGGCCCCAGGCAAAAGCTTGATCTCCCTCCCTCCCTCTTTTCTTTAACTCATAGCCCACATTCAGGCAGGGAGGGGAGACTGCTGATGGCCTCCTGCTCCACGGGTCCCCACTGGAGGCCCACAGTGGGCTCCTCCCCAGCTGCCCTGCTTCTGTTCTTGTCCCCTACCGTCTCGTCTCAGCCCCAGACCCCACAGTCCCTTTAAAACATGGCCGGGTTGGGCTCTGCCTCTGCTTACACCCTTGCGTTGCTCTCCGCTTGAGAAGACGGCCACATCCAGAATGAATATATTCAGGAAGAACCTCCGTAGTATTTAACTAATTGCTCTCAGTTTGCAGGTGATGGAGCCATCCTTGGGTCAGTCGGAAGCTGCCCCCCGTGCCCCCAACAACTCCTGCAAATGGTAATAGAGTGGGGATGGCTGGTCAGCCTCTCTCGGGTTCTCCCACCCTGAGCTGTGGTGCAGATCATTTCTTGCACTTACAGACCCTTCCCTCTCTTTTTACCAAGCCAACCCCACCTTCTCCTTCAGGCTTGAGTGTGCAGGTCACTGCCTCAGGGTTCTCCCCAAGCCTCTCCCTCTCCTGCCGGACCGGCTTCCTCTGCTCAGTGCTTGGGGGTGTCTCTCCACTTTCTCATCAGACTGGCTTTTGCAGTCTTTCTTCGGACTAGTCTGTAAATCCCTCAGGGCAAGGAGTATCCTCGTCCTGTTCCCAGCTGTAGCCCTAACACCCAGCAGCCGTGGAATGTTTGTGGGCCCAGTGACTGTCCACCACACCCTAACCGAGGTCAGATTAGCAATTATCCCGACAGAGACTGGGATCTGGTGCTGGCAGGTTCCCATTCCCAGCCACACTGTCTCCTGGCCCCATTGTGCCTTGTGCCTTTTATCCACAGAGGAATGACGCATTGGAAATACTTTAGAGAAGAGAAAGGAGTCTAAAAAACTGGAGTCCCCTCACTTTATGTAACTATTAATTTCCCACAGAGCTTGGTGGAAACAAAATTGCTTAAGACTTTTGCTGCTTATAAAGAGTCCAGTGCCTGATTAGGAGGAAAGGTAGTAAAAATTATTTAAAACATTAGAACAAGTGGAATTAGAGAGATGCATTACTATGACCATGGCAGCACTGTGCCTGGTGTGGAAGGTTCCAGGACTGTCTGAAAGAATGAGTTGGGCACATAAGTCAGCTGAAGCTGTATACCTAGAGTGGTTGGTGATCGCCAGCTATGGCCGAGGGGCCCAGTCTGGCCCATTGCCTGTTTTTGTGTGGCCTGGGAGCGAAAAATGGTTTTTATGTATATTCAGATGGTGGGGAAAAACAGGTGAATAATATCATATGGCCCATGTACATTATACGAAATTCAAATTTTAGTGTCTGTCAATAAAGCTTTATTGGAATGCAGCCATGCTCATTCACGTATGGCCTTTAACAGGAGAGTTGCAGCTATGGTTATATTTCAAAAGCTGAAAATAATCACTATATGCTCCTTTACAGAAGAAAATGCTGACCCCTGAGTTAGAGGAGACGGCACGTGCAAAATCCTCTCCGTTCAGCTTGGCTGGAGTGTGGGGGATGCATGAGAGAGAATGAGAGAGAGAGACAGAGGAGTTTGGCCTGTATGAGTGCATGTGCGTGTGTGGTGGTAGGAGGCTGTATATGTGTGGAAGGGCGAGGGGTATGTTGGGAGGCGGGGGTCAGATTAGAAGGCCAGGCTGGGCACCATCTTGGGTAGATTCGGCATACCCCGCGAAAGCTCCAACCTCCTGTGCAGGCAGAGGGGAGCTAATGCAGGGATTTATGCAAGACTTTCCCATTAATGAGCTACGCTCTTGGTAGATTGTGTCTGTGTAGGGGGGCCTGGTAGGTAGAGATCAGGAGACGGCAACACACTTGATAATCGAGCCCATCATTGTCATTGAATATCCCATTTTTTATGTTTCCACCAAAACTACACTCAACCTATAGCACTTACTTTTTTTCTTCTTCTTCTTCTTCTATCATTTCCATAAATCCTTTAGAAGCAATTATCCTCGTTATGATGATGACTTTCCTCTTGTTAGGAGTACATATATATAGATTCTTTCAGAGTTTTCATGGGGAAAATGTTGCATTTACGTTAAAATACGGTGGTGATTCACCATCTTTTTGTTTTTGTGTTTTGTTTCTAGAGAAATTTGCCAAGAGTATCTCGGGACCATTATCCTGGAAAAATTTCTCTGCATCTTCCCTCAAGGATTCCTTAAACTTCAAAGAAGCCTACTTGCCAATAGCTGGCAGGAGGAATAGGCCCCAGATGGAGATGTTATCAGCACCCACGTGTGCACACCTCTGGAAATGTTCACATTTTAAAACTGTGATGTTAGCACACTATGGTCACCTTTGGGGGCCCTGTTTGAGGTGTATAGTTTAACTATTAATTTTATACTTCAAAGAGAGTGTACTTCATGAATGCAGCTGCAGAGAATTTAAAATATTATCCCCACCATTGTGGTCTCCCCTGATTTTGTCTTTAAAGTAGGAAAAATCGAATGGAAACCTGTGGGTGTGAGTACTTAGGGCGTGAGTAGCTAGGGCGGGTAGTGTTTCTGAAACAGAAGACCATCTCTGCCACATTTCTTGAAGTAACAGCTTTCCTCTTGCTTTTCGATGATATTTGTAAGGTTTGACTTCACTGTCGTTCAAGGAAGTGTTCATGTTGGTGAGGGGATGATGCTTTATAAATGTCAGTGTCTTTTAGGGATAAAAAAAATGTAGAATAAGTTGTATTATAGATTCCCTTTAACATATGAGTTTCACTGGGTGGGAGGAAATGAAAGTTCAAGTTTTAAAATAGTCTTTGAGTTGATTTTGCTAATAATTTTTCTCTTCATTTACCTTTTACTTGCTTCCAAAATGACAGTTATTAATGCGAGAGCATCAACTTAAAAAAAAAAAAAACATCAAAACCATCTTTAAGAAAAAGTCATGTGTACTATACGGAGACATTCTATAAGTAATGTAAGTGATGACATTCTGTTGGGTTTGTTAGCATCAAATAATGAATTATAATTACTGTTCAGGTTGATTCACTGATATTTCCCAGAACACGTCTCTGAGGACTTCAAAAGCCTTGTATACTTTGTCTTCATCATATGTAAAATACTATACTTCTCATGTGTAACTTGGTATTGTCTGTTGTTTTTTTGTTTGTTTGTTTTTAAAGATTTATTTATTTATTTGAGAGAGAGGGTTAAGAAGGGGCAGAGAAAAAGGAGAGAGAGAAAATCTCAAGCAGACTTCCCGCTGCGAGCCAACATATGACACACAACACTGGATCTCAGGACCCTGAGCTCATGACCTAAGCAGAAACCAAGAGTTAGACGTTTAACCAACTGAGCCACCCAGATGCCCCAGTTGTATAGTTTTATAGATCATGTTAGTTACTTTTTACCTGGGTATGAAGCAGTAATGTGGTCCCCTGCCCTTGAATAATAATAAAATAGTTGGACAGTACATGGGAAATAATGGTAAAAGTCCATGGCGTTTTAACCCTGCTTAAATTTTATATTTAGAATAATTATTACTGAGGAATAAACATGAAATGATGAACTATAAAAAAATTAGTGTTAGTAAATTTAACAGTTAAAATTGAAACTCTACTTCAGAGAGTTTACCGAAACTCTAGTTCAAATCGGCTTAAGCCAAAAGGAGATCAATCCTCTGCCTCGGTTATCTCAACATTACAGTGTTAGCTAGATGCAGGGACTCGAAAGATACAAGGAGGTTTCAGCCTTTTTAACTTCCTGATTTCACTTCTGTGGTCACAAGATGGTGGCCGGCACATTCCACATCATCTCATCTACCTCCCATCTCTTTTTGAGGGGGAAGAGCAGGAGTCTCCTCAGCCTATCAGTCACAGCTCTCATCGCCTGTCGCTGCCTCTGACAAGCTGAAGCCAACATACTGATGGCTCAGGCTTGGCCATACCATCCTGGAGACTTGAACTAGATGTAGTGGAGAGGGTGGAGACCTAGAGGAAAATCTGATGCCGTTACTGGAAGCTTTTGTCCAGTTTTCACTAGAGTATGTCCTTGGAAAGGAGATCTTTGTCAGGGCACTTTGTGGCTCATTTGGTTGAGTGACTGATTCTTGATTTCAACCCAGGTTGTGATCTCAGGATTGTGGGATTAAGTCCCATGTCAGGCTCCATGCTCAGTGGGGAGTCTGATTGAGATTCTCTCCCTCTGACCCTTTCCCCACTCTCTCTCACTTAAAAAAGAATAAATAAATAAATAAATAAAAGAGAGAGAGAGAGAGAGATATCTTTGTCAATGTCTGGTTCAGTTCACCTCCAGGGTAGCAAAGCATGAGGCCGATGAAACCCAGAAATTTTCCTTAGAGGAGGTTCGTTCTTGGTGTTTGCCCCCTCTGTTCCAAAGAACAGGGACTCAGGGTTTGTCCCCCACTTTCTGCTTATGGAATGAAACTCAGGGCAACACTGTGGAGTGGTGTCAAAGACTTAAGGAATACATGAGGTGAGAGGCTGTGGTTACTATGCTGGGGGTGAGTGAGAAGCTGGGCCCAACACCAGTGTGGTTGTTTATCCCCATGCATAGAAGGACTCCCACGTGGGTTTTAGGTTCTGTTGTCCCCATCTTGAAATTCCCAATTTTTGAACAAGAGGTCCTGCATTTTCCTTTCACATTGGACCCTGTAAATTACGTAGCCAGTCCTGTGAAGGGCCATAGCTATACTGGGACCAGAAGTAAGCCACAGAGAAGGAACCAGCTTGAGGAACACTGTTACAAGGATCCCATCACAGAGCATTTTACTGCCAATGGCAAAAGCTAAGAGGGGTATCACTGAGGCAGAAGCTGAGGGGTATCTTAAGTAACAGCCAGAGAATGAATTTTTACCCCATTAAGGGAACTATAAGGAGAGATCTTCATTTGGGCTGGTGTTTTGAAAGAACTCATAAATACATTCAAGACACAAAGAGTTAGCTTTGAAGACCCCCAAAGTCCAGAGAACACTGGTGACTGGTCAGAACCTTTTTTGTCCTTCCACCTCTCTGTCCTCTCTGGGGTTCACTTCAGCTCAGGAAGAACCAGAAGATGACCTGGTGGGGACAAGGGTAAGACAAGAAAAGGAGAAGGTGTTAAAATGGAGAAGCCAACCCCCTTTCCACTACAGGACTTCATAAGCAGGCCCAAGGTATGGAGGGGAGGAAGGGTGTCAAGGAGAAAAACGAACTCTAAAGGAAATTTGGAATTTTGACAGGTACATTGGTTTTGGCATTTAATTGACTGAAATTAGACTATTTTTATTACTAAAAATGACTGCAGGACTTTCCTTGTCAGAGAATGATCATGAACCGCAGGCAATCTGCTTGAGATGTGCCCAAAGGTTGGCACGCTGTCTCCAAAGAGAAAGGTTTCGAATGCACAGGATGCAAAAGTGAACATCATTTTCTTGTGTCCCATGGAATCCTGCCCTTTCCACCCAACAATGGGAACTGTGGATGAGTTCCTGTAAATCACTGAAGTCATTTTACACAGAAGGTAGATTTCTTGATTTTGGTTTTTGACACAGTAAAACACAATGTGAAAAAGCATTTGAATATAAAATTTTATTGACACCATAAAATAAATCGTCACTATTAGAAACACGTTTTATGAAGATGTGGCGTCCACAAAAAGACCATTTATGGTGATCCATGGGATTTGGTGATAAAGCCAAACCCTCTTTTTATGGGACTTAAACTAGAGCCATGTCACCAAGAATTGACCCTCCGTTGAGGTAGCTTATCCTATTGGGGTAATAAATACTCTGTTGTTCAAGAGAGGAAATTAGATGTACTAACCAGAGAGTCAATCAAAGTACATTAAGGTCATGACAGAAACGAATCATAAGGAAATTCACAGGTGAAGCTGACTTTCCTCCATGGACTCAACAGGGCATCTAAGGGAAGTGGGGAGGAAGACACCCTGTTGTGGCAGGTACTGGATGTCAGCTTTAACTATACATTTCCTTGTTTTCATTAGCTTGGGTTACAAATGGAGCATTTTTTGAATGCCCCTTTGGAAAGCGAACTTCTGTTTTTCTTATAAGTTCCAGGGTGAGTAAGAGAACTTCTGTAATCAGGCGATCACTCACTTTATTTCTGTTTTATGTAAGTTCACAATGAAAGACAAACTTCTCCATTATCATAATTACCTATCTTGTCCTGTGGAACAATGCTTTCTTTGTGCAGTAAAACATTCTTCTAAGGATTGGGTAAAACTGGTTTTGCAGGTTTTGCTCTAGAGCAGAAACCACCCCAAAGTAGCAGTGGGGAGTTGGGGGTGGGTGGGGAGGGGCATGGACTCTCTGGTATTTATTTTCACACAGGAGCAGGTGAATATGAAGTATGTGACTAGCAAACATTTCCCCTTTTTCTGAGCACTCGAAGATAGCATGAAATTGGTGTTTGTGAATTAAACAAAAAGAACACGGGCATTTTGGGGTCAGTCAAGACAGAGAAGCATGGCACTTGGACTTTGCGGTCAGACCCCTGGTCAGGCTACAGCCTGCATCCGGGCACCCCTGCCACACCTGCTTCATGGTGACCTTGGGGTCTACTCATGGCCAATGGGACTTGAAGTTTTGGCTCTATTTTACTAAGAAAAAACAATAAACAACAACAACAACAAGAACAAAACCCGAACAAAAACCCACCAAATGACTAAAAAATTACTGTGTGAATATTGCTGAATTCATTTGTTGACTAAACACTGAAATTATGTGGTTTATTTTTGTAATGACCCAAGTGAGTATGCAGTTTCATCCCTTCTGCTTTCACTGACGTCAGTGAAATTGAGAAAGATAGGCGCACCATGCTACACGAGTCCACCTTTAAAATTACGGTCTTGACTATTAAAAAGAGAAAAAAAGGACAACTCAGTCCAAGTTTAAGATAAATTCCTCAGTTCCTTTTAACGTGAAAGTAACATTGGATCAACGTCATTAGATGCTAGTGTAACTCTCATTCCTGAAGCCTCTTCCAAGGAAACAGGCACTCCGGGCTGTCAGTTTTCTGTAGCAACATGCTTAGAAAAAGCTTAGTTTCTATGCCAAGAATAAAATTCTAGCTCCCAAATATTTGCATAAGTAAACATTTTCAAATTCATATTCCACATACATGCTGAACTTCTTGGTGTTTATAAATGTTTTTGCGATTAGTCTTCAAGTTTTTGTTGGACAGATGTGTAAAACTCCCTGTTGGTAATGGGGTGTGGGGAAATGGAATAAGGAGAAAAAGATTTGTCCTTTATTAGCACTTAAAATTATGCTTGGCTCTTAATGCAAAATTATGAAAAAAGAAAGATCTGAGACTGAAGAATTTGTAATCATAATCTTACCTGTCCTCGGGTTCATACCCCGTATTTATCAGGATCATCTAATTAGGCAGCAGGGGAGTAACTGGATAAGACAAAAAATGAAAGCGTCACCATTCTGGTGGGTTATACTGATTTCGTTTCCTGTCCTGTTTAACTAGACTTGATTATGTGATGTCCTGTCTAAGACATCAGAGTGAATGTGTATGTAGTGAATTAAACAGCAGCATATAAATATACCTAATTATATCCAAAAAAATCCAAGTTCTAAATATCGGGGGAACATAAGAGCTTTCTAACAACACGTGATTTGTCTGTTGCAAAATGGAGGCTTATGCCTTAAATATTGCTTTAATGCACATGAATTTCACTGTACAGATAATTTATAGAAGACTTACCTGTATAGTTTCTCGAATAGGAGTCATGAGTACCAGTCACCTCAAAGACTGAATTAATTGCTTCCCAGGATCCCCAAAAGAATAGCTAGTGTACCTTCCCGATTCCTTTCTCCAATGTTATTTCTGGGTTCCTCCATACAAAAGACTCCTTAGTTTAGTGACCTAACATGCACCTAAGCTTTAGTGTTTCTCTCTGACCCACGGGGTTGTTCAGAGAAGTTGTGCCCGTACGAGGGAGGGATCAGGCAGGTTAGTACTTATGTCATTAACTCTTTCACTGCACATTCTTCAAAAAGTTTCCTCTTGACAGAAGAAAAAAGGTTATTTCTGTCTCTGTCATTCTTCAGCGTGCTTTGTGAGACATAGTTTATTTATTCTTTCCTCAAGCATTTATTGAGCAATTACTCTGTGCCAGGTGTTTTTCTAGAGCTAGAAACCCAAAGAAAGATAGTATGTGTCCCCTGAAAGAGCTTATAGTCCACTTTTATGTGCTAATATGCATCATATTTATGCACTTTTATGCCAACTTTTAGGTATGGAATGTTCTAATACCTTTGTAAAGAAGACATTGATGTTGCGATTTGCTTGTACACCGGCTGCAGAGGATATTACTATCAGGTAAGTCACCTGTGTTGACATGGGAGATTCTAGTGGCGCTAATGGTGTGTTGGTTCCAAAATCAGGCTTCGGTGGGAATGATAAAGGCATAAGTGCTATTGATTGGTGAGTAACAAGGTGTTGGATGGAGACAAAAGGGACAGAAAAAGTGAGGTGTACACAAACCCAGAACAATCAAAGTGGTGTCTGAAAGGGATGCAGTTGTATTTTAAGGCAACTGAGACCCTTATCGGTCATCAGCAGAGAAAATAAATTGGCACCCTCATTTTTTTAATGTATCTCTTAAAAATCAATCAGCACTTATTGACACCTGTCAACTCTTTCACATTTTTTATATGAGGAGTAAGTTCAGTTTCAAGCTTGGTGGGCATCTATTGATTTCACATCTTTGAAAATGAAAGTTTAGATCCATGTATTGGGGGATCAGTGTTGAGAGGCATAGGAGATGGTTGATCCTATATTCAAAAGAAAGCCCTGCACTTCTGGGCAGATGTGTGGATCTCCTTCAGGATGGGAGGTTGCCATTACTTGGCACATTTCCATGTAAGGTTGTCTTGATATTCCAACTACTTTAACTGGAACCTATTACGATCTGTGATGTTTAGGAGCACGTGTTTTGTTTTGTTTTAACCTTTTTTTTTTTTTTAAGGTCTTGTTTATTTATTTATCAGAGAGAGAGAGAGAGAGAACACAGTCAAGGAGCGTGGCAGGCAGAGAGAGAAGCATGCTCTGCTTTGAGCAAGGACCTCAATGTGGGACGGGTTTCAGGATCCTGGGATCATGACCTAAGTCAAAAGCAACCACTTAATCAACTGAGCCACCCAAGTTTCTCTAGGAAACTGGTTTTAGAGAAGATGACAATTGTCTCAGCGACGTCATACAAGCCCCAGAGAATTCAGTTCGTTTGAGGAATAATCATAGCGGTATCCCCCATTTTACTGAGATCTTACAATGGCTGGGTGTTCAAAGTTGAGGGTTTACAAACAATATTTGAGCCTTTAAATAGACATGCATGCTTAGTACCATTATTACTATTTTCCCAATTTTGAATCTGAGTTTCGGAGAGGTCAATAGTTTGTCTAAGACTCCACAACTTCAGAGTGTCAGAGCTGCTGGTAAAATCCAGATGTGCCCCTAAAACCTGGGTTTTCACCCTCATTCCATACTACCAATGAAGAAATGGACTTTATGCCATAAACTCCATGGCTAGGCGTTTTTAGAGTTTTTCATTTCTGATACTTCCTCATGTTCCAAATAAACCTCTATAGTCACAGCAAAGCATTGAAATGCTGTGGGTGGGCTCAGCTGCTGTAGTAGCAGAAGGACCTGGGGTGTCTGGATTCATGGGGTGATCATTACTCACGGTTGCCCTTAAGGGATTCTGCGGGGTGACTCATATCTAGGAAATGTGGTAGCAAATCAAGGGTAGACCAATTTGTTTATCATGGAACCGTTGGTCCAGAAGGGCAGCTGCGAGAGCAAAGGTGGGAGTTCTGAGCAAAGGCTTTTAGCTGTTTATTTGCCGCTCTGATACATTTGTCAAATGCTCTCTCCTGAGCGGGTGACTTCTTGATAACTCGCGAACTCCTGTAAAATGTTTCTGAGCCAGAGATCAAAGTTGCTGGGTCTGAACCAGTGATACTGCTGATGCATTTAAAATTATAAACAGGGGCGCCTGGGTGGCTCAGTGGGTTAAGCCGCTGCCTTCGGCTCAGGTCATGATCTCAGGGTCCTGGGATCGAGTCCCGCATCGGGCTCTCTGCTCAGCGGGGAGCCTGCTTCCTTCTCTCTCTCTCTCTCTTCCTGCCTCTCAGTGTACTTGTAATTTCTCTCTGTCAAATAAATAAATAAAATCTTTAAAAAAAAATAAAATTATAAACACTTTTATTTTTGATAACTGTTGTTCTTCCCTGATATTGTAAAGATTTAATTTTATCACAGTTTGCCTTTGGATGATGCTTACTATGGACTGATATATTAGTTATTCAGTTTTTACTGTCACATAAAAATTCCCATTTACTCAAGAGAGGGGTTGTATATAAATCAGCAGTGAATAAAATAATGGCTTTAGTGGATATAATTTATTAGTGGTATGACTTTAATTAACTTGTTCATGATAATGAATAGGTGAAGTACCCATGATTCTGCCTGATAGGTATATTAGTCAGTGTTTGTTCACCTTGAACATTTTCAGTGTATTAGGCAACAGTACCAATTCAGTGGATCCTAGTATTTCTATGTTCATGAAAAAAATAAAGGTATATGTGAAATAGTTGTCAGTTAAGTTTACTCATGATGTAGAAGAGACTATTGTAACCCATTACAAGGCTTATAGTCTGACTTTTTCCTCCAAGTTCTATGGAGGTATATTTCAAATACAGTAAGATTCATCCATTTTAGGTACACGTAGAGTTTGAGAGATTTTGGTAATCAATACAATTATGGAACCACCACCACTTGTGAATTTTATGTACAGATGCACAAAACACTTCCATTATCCTAAAAAGTTTCTCATTCTCCCAGCCACAAGGACCTATGGATATGCACTGCTGTGCTTCCCATCACTACTGTTTCATTTTTCTATCATTTCCTATAAATGCGATTCTATGATATACAGTCTGTATTTCTCAGGGTTCTCCAGAGAAACAGGAGATTACACACACATATATGTCATATATATAATATTTAGGCAATACATGTATGTAATGTATAATGTATATATGTAATGTAATGTGTATGTAATGTACATATGTGATAATATAGAAAGAGAGAAAGAAGAGAAGAGAGAGAAATATTTATGTTATTTATAGGAATGGAGTCATTTGGTTATAGGGGTTGGCAAGTCTGAAATTTGCAATGCAGACCAGCAGGCTGGAAGTTCTGACAAAGACTTAAGAGGTGATACCTTGTAAGTCCAAAGGCAGAGTTCTTTCCTTTGTTGAGGGAGTTCAGTCTTTTCTCTAAAGGCCTTCAACTGACTGGATGAGGCCCAGTCATGGAGGGTAATCTGCTTTATTCAAAGTCTACTGATTTAAGTGCTAATCACATCTAAAAAAATGCATTCACAGCACTCTACAGATGGTGTTTAACAAAACAACTGGGTACCAGAACCTAACAAAATTGATTAATAAAATTAATCATCACCCAGCTTTTTGTGTTTGCTTTTAAGGATAAGGTTTATGAGATTAATCCATATTATTGCATGTATTAATACTTTATTCTTTCTATCGTTCAGTTGTATTTCATAGAATGAACAGACCACAACGATCTATGCATTTGCCAGTTGATGAACATTTGCGTGTCCAGTTTTTGTCTAGTAGTATAAGAAATACTGCTCTGTGAACTATGACTATTCGATGGCTTTTAATATAACTTTTTGAGACACACTCAAATGTAATCCGTTTTACGCTATAGATTGTTGTACAGGAATGGTTAATATTTACATTGCCCTTTAGCATTTAGAGTATGTTTGCTTTTAATTTCTACCATATAATTATCTAATAAAAAAACATGTAAAATAGTGCTTTTTGTACATGATTTTAGATAAGCAATCTCATTTAATATTTAGAGCAATTCCATGATTTAAATATTTTAGCTCCATTTTGCAGAAAAAATGGGAACTTAGGGATGTGTAGGGATTTGCCTAAGATGACAATAGTAGGGAGGTGCAGAGCTGGAATTCAGAGCAAGACATTCTGACTCCAAGCCCAGTTAACCTTGTTCACTGGTAATAGCCAAGAGTGGGCCCAGAAAGTAATAAAATTGCAATAAAGTATTGGAAAGAGGCATGGTCAAAACTCAATCAACCTAAAGAATTACTTTTCCTGATTTAGAAAGAACACAAAGTCTTCAATAATCATGCCAAATTTTAGGATTGGAAAAATCCAGTGAGTGTTCTCCTGACCAGGAATTAGAAGGGTTCCTTCCCCATACAATGATGGCACAATTTGTCTCTTCACTCACGATCACACTCTGTGCTTTCTTGAACTGATATAAATAATTCTTAAGGCGATCATTGGCATAGAGTGGTAATTCAGGTAGGGCACTTAATGTTTTCGCTTAGCCCTGGGATTGCTCTCAGATGATCTGCCTCAAGGTTCCTTGCCCTTGACGTTATTGTAGCCTGCTGTCCTTCACCAGAGATGCTTCCTTCCTGTTACAGGAGGAGTTCCTCAGTGTTGCTGCGATCAGTTCAGTGGGTAAAGACTTGGGGCAGACGGTGTCTTATGTCCCAAGATAATTCAGTCTTAACATAATTCCATTTCAAGACTTAGAAATTCAGGTTATTCATTCATTCAGAATCACTTATGGAGAGAGCATCTACTAAGGAGCAATGCTATTGGTAGAAGCGCCTCTTGCTTATTTAGCTATTACTGTGTAAGTTAATTTTTGATGTGTTTAATACTTTTAGAGAATTACAAAATATATATGATGTAATGTAAACAATATAGGCTCCCTTTGACAGATGTTCTGTGCACTGTATGCTAAGCTTCAGTCTCCTCTAAGGTAGACATGGATCTCTTTCCCTCTTATACAAATCAAGAAAAATGAAGCTCACTGAGATTAAATACTTTAATATATATATATATTTATTTATTTATTTATTTATTTATTTATTTATTTATCAGATTGAGAGAGAGTTAGTTTACAAGCAGGGGGAGCTTCAGAGAGAAAGGGAGAGACAGACTAGTCTCTGAGCAGGGAACCTGACATGGGGCTCAATTCCAGGACCCTAGGATCATGACATGAGCCAAAGACAGATACTTAACCAACTGAGCCATCCAGGCGTCCCTAAGATTAAATACTTTGCTCCAAATGACATGGCTCATAAGTAGTGGAGTCACAGTTAGAACTGAAGTCTGTTTGACTCCAAAGACAGTCCTTCAATCCAGGAGTCAGCCAGTTTTTTTCCGTAAAGAGCCAGGAAGTAAATATTTTAGGCTTTGTGGGCTTGAGACAAAGTTGAGGATGTTATAGAAGTTCTTGTGGACTATATTGTTTCTTAAGACTACACAGCTCTGTGGTTGTAGCATGAAAGGAGTCATATGTAAGCAAGCTAATGTTGTAGCTGTGTTCTGATAAAACTTTATTTATAATAAAAAGGTGGATTTGACCTGTACACAATAGTTTGCCAAAATCTGCTCTAAACTGTGCTCTGCTGTTGCTTTTATTTGGGTGGGGGGAGGGGGAGAAAAGATATCTTTTTGAGGTTAGTTTTAGGTTAGTGGGTGAATTTTTTTTTTTTTTAAGATTTTATTTATTTTTTGAGAGAGAGAGCATGAGAGGGGAGAAAGTTAGAGGGAGAGGCAGACTCACCGAAGAGCTAGGAGCCCAATGTGGTGCTCGATCCCAGGACTCCAGGACCATGACCTGAGCTGAAGGCAGTGGCTTAACCCACTGAGCCACCCAGGCACCCCAGTGAGGGTTCTAACTTAGTGGTTCATTTAGCATCTTTTATTAAATGGCATTGAATATAATTTCATTTTAGTGCCTCTTGTTTACAGAAGTACAAGAAGATGGGAAAATTGTCATCTTAGACAATGCTAGTAGACTGAAGACCTCAGAATGTCAAGTTACTTGAACAGAAAGATAGGTTGAAATACACACAAAGCTATATCATGTGATAACCTTTAGTTGCCTATAAAAAGAAATATTTCAGACCCTGTCTGTATAAATCTCTGGTTTATGTTTTTATTCTGTGAGCAGGACACTATGCCAGTTGTATCAGTTTCCTATGGCTGCTGTCACAAATAACTATGAACTTTGTGGTTTTAAAGATAAAACTTCACTCTCCTATGTCTGGAGGTCAGAGGTCTCAAGGAGCTAAAATCGAGATGTCTATAGGGCTGTGCTCCTTCTGGAGGCTCGAAAGGACAAACCATTTCCTTACTGTTTGCTTCATGTGCTGCTCACCTTCCTGGGATCATAACAAGCGCCCCCCTCCCCAACCCCTTCTCTTTAGTCTGGCCTCTACTATTGTCACATCCCTTCTGACTGTGACTACCTGTCTTTCTCTTATAAAAATGCTTGTGATGACATTGGTCCCACCTGGATATCTAGGATCATCTCTACCTCTCAGGATTCTTCATGTAATTATATCAGCAAAGGCTTTTTGCCATGGGAGGTCCTATATTCACAGGCTCTGTGGATTAGGGCGTCCTTGGGGGAGCACGGTTCTGCCTACCATTATCAGTGATGCTGGGCAACGGGGCTGGGGAGACCACCTTAGTAAGACCATGTTCCTACGGAGGCATGTGCCCCCTCCAGATTTCTGGAAACCCTGTAAGTAAGAAGTCTTGTCAACAGAGGTCTGTATTTTTTCCCAAGACAAAATAGTGAGCATTTCTGTAGCCTCTCCTTCATGCCCCTGCTGAGCTTGTGTGATGGTGACAGCCGCACTGACTTCATCTGAGTTCGCTAGTTTATCAGTATGCTGGCATTCTCCTTGTCTCTTTTAGCCAAGCAATTTGTACCATTCAAAATGGAGCTATTGTTAAGGAAATGATTTAAAGATGATTCACATGTTGATGGTATTTAGCACCTACTGAAAGGATTTGTTAAATTTTTTCCTTTGCTGGGTTGCATGGAAATACGTGCAGGCTCCCTTTTAAAAGGATTTATATAAAAATGCCCTATGTTATTACGGCTGTGAAACCAAACTTCATGGGCATTATTTATTCACCCTTATAATTGTTGAATAACCCTGCATTGTTGGTGTATAGATAGGTCTTTCAGAATTTTGTGAAGAAGACAAGGTGATGGTTTTCTCACCATGAAAAGCAACAATTGGCCGATGCTAGCCTGGTCTACACCAGGGGATGTTAAGGCAAACAGAATAATATTCTTTGCACAAGGTCATTTAGATGAAGGAAAGCAGAGGGATGAGGCAAGCCCTGATTCCAGAGGCTTCCCAGGAGAAAGTCTGGTGACTCTGGTACATAACCATCTCTACTAGTATTCTCTTCAGCTCTGAAGAGATGGCGTAGGCATCTCACTATCATGCAGAGAGAACCATAGAGGACAGTAATGACTGCTGGATTCTATATTATAATGTAGAAATTGCTTCTGTGAATCACACTGGCGGGACTGAGATTAGTGGGGAGGTTGGAGCTCATTCTCACGGTTGGCTCTGAGAGCCAGATTGTTTTCCCAAATAGGTTACAATACTATCTTGTGGCTCTGTCTTTGGCTGCAGAAAGTGTGAATAATGGAATTCTATTTTCAAAAGCATCAGGCTCCAGATATTTCCATGTGTGGTTAATCACTGGCAGTAATACCTAGGCTGATGAGTAATTTTCTAACTTTAAAATTCCTTCACAGAAGGATATTTCCCAACTTAAGCACCAGGAAGTAGGATTTAAGTTAGATTTAAGAGCTGGCTGATGGAAAGGGTTATTAAATACTGAAACCAGTTATTGAAGGAGATGGTGAAGTCTTCTCTGGAGGTCTTTAATAATGGTTTAGGTGTTGTCTTGCCTGAAGGCAGAGGATATTTTTAATGTGTTGAATTTGCATATTAGGGATTTCAGGAGATCTTTGAGAAAGCCCTTAAGATATTCATTGGGGCAAAATGAATATGTATAGACCGAGTTAAAGCACTGTAGCTCTTTGGGCCTTCTCTTTGAACAGCTGGTCATAATTTAGACAAGAGCCACCCCACAGCTCTCTTGTTTAGAGGAACTATAAGATAAAGCAGATCCATTGTAGAACTTTTGAAGAGCAAGACCTTCTGAAGAGTGTCAGTTATTACATCGAAAGTTGAGAAACGAGGAAATTCAGAAATTCCTCCAAGTTTGGGCTCTTATACATATTGGTTCTGGGGCCCATTTTGACCCAGTGCTAGACTGGGGAATTTCAAGGTGATAAAGATCAAGCTTGGCCAATTTTGCAGAGATCTGAGCTTCCTGACTTAGAGGAAAGTTCTGGTAACTGAAGAACCCAGTCCTGTTTTTCCACCCATGTTGGAAGAGACGCACATGACTGTGTAGCAAAGTCAGGCCAGCTGCAAGGAACATGTTGTTATTGACCTTATTCATACTGATCTAGTGACTACTATCCCAACAGATAGAAACTGCCCCCTAAGGGAAAGGGTACTGACCGGTGATTGTCTCTCAGAAACAGAACAGGTGCCCAGAGCTGGACCTGGGAGCTTCTTCCCTTCATTCAGCAGCGCCTCTTCCTCTCTGGGCCCTCCTCTGTTTGCTTTGGCAGACTAGGCAGCTCTTTGTCTTCAAGAACTTTCCACATCGGTGGAGACCATTGAACTTGGGTGTTTCTCATCCTTGATTCGAGCCCATGCTTGAAGCCAGGTGCTCTTTCACGTCTTTGTTAATGACTTGAATTAAACCAAAGCATTGCACAGAGCTGGTAGCTGTCAATACTATGGATGGCTGAGCAGGAGGCTAGAGAGATGTGTGAGTAGGCAAAAACACAGATCAGAAACAGAAAGATCACATTTAATGGCAGTAAGTGTAATGTCTTGTAACTCAACTTTGAACAACTGGTTACGTACTCTAAGGCTCTCATCACAGTCCATCCTGTGGGTCAGCGCCATGAACATCAGGTAAAGGGGAGGGGACTCATCTGGTGACAAAGGCCTTGCACTGAAGGAAGCTGATGAGTTGCACAGTGGTTGAAAATTAGGTGACAAATGTTTATGCGAAGATTAAGTATTATATCTAAACTACAGGTCTCTTAAGAATTCTTTACTGTTCCCTTTTCTCCCCTCTCCAATAATATCTGTTCACATTTCCTAAGACATTTTCTCAGTCTGAACTGATTTTCTTCCCTGAACCTGTTGTGATTTTGTGTATTTTCCAAATTCATAGGCACACAGTTCTTACTTAGAGTTAGTTTCCTTTATTTCCCTGGTCAGAAAATAATATCATAGCCCAGCTCAGCCTCCAGGAGAAACATCATTCACTCTTTCTAGTCTGGATGTAATTCTACTTTACCCTGATTCATGATTTTCTTCATTACACATGCTTTATGTTCCCTCTACTTGTAGGACACTGGTAATTGTGTTTAGTTCCTGGATTGTACTGTAAGCGTTTACGTTTGTTGACATGCAGCTTTATAATAACTTTATACTATGTGCTTGATTTTATGAGAGGTACAGTGCAGAATATTTATATTTTGAGGAATATAATGAGCATATCACTAATGTTCATTATAGCCTTCAAATTTTATTCATACAACATTAAAAATTAAGTTCCGTGGAGTTTTTACAATATTGGGTGGAGGCAAGGTGGAGAATGACTCTGAACACAGTCTTACGTTTAACACAATATTCTGAAATTTGATAACATGACCTTATTTAAGTGATAGCCATCTTTGGTAGATAACAAAACTTGCCACAACTGCTATAATTATAAAAGCATGTGTTGGTTTTTATAAATAATATATTATAATCATTGTAACTCTTTGCAGACTATACTGGTATGCTTATAAACAGAGCATGTATGCAAGAGCTCCAGCCTACAGTTTAGAATCTATATCACTCAGTCAATAAAATTTGGACATAAATAAATATTGGCAACATGAAAGGATTATTTTCTTGGTTTCTAGGCTGTGGCTAGGAATCTATAGAGGATATATGAAGTTAACTTCTTTTTTAAGATAAGTCACTTAAAATGTAAGGAAGGAAATAATTCCTATACACACATATGCTTATGTGAAAAGCAAAGAATGGAGAAAAATGGGAAGTGGTTTAGGAACAAAGATCTTTGTTCCTAAACAAAAGGAATAGAATCTGTTCTGATCTGCCCCAGATCTGCCCCCATGGGGGCAGATCTCGGAGTCCACTTTAATCTAGGGCTTAAATGCTCCAGCCTGAACTGAATCTGGGTGGCTAGGTGTGTGCCAAAAGCTTGAGACAGATTAGTGGGACAACATTCCCCACATAGAAAACAACCAGCAATGGTGTAGTCAGCAACCACGACAGGTGCTGTGAGGTACGTGAGCTCAGGGAGCTCACTGAAACCCAGAGATGGGACCACGTGCCCCAACCTAGAGAGCACAGAGAAGGCTCTCAAGGGAAGGTGGTAAGGAATGTGGCAGTTCAATTCTGAAGAGCTGTGGGAGTAGAGTGAGGTTGGATAAGAGAGATGGGTGCCCCTGGCAGGGGTACAGCCTGCCATGTAACTCAGTGTAGACAAAAGCAAAAGAGTTCATGGGCCAGCAAGGTAGACATGAACCGTGTGACTGGCAGAATAATGGCCACATGAAAGCCCTGGGACCTGTCAGATGATGTGGCAAAGGGGTGGGGAGATAAGGTTGCAGGGGCAGTTAAGGTCATTAATGACTCTCTGGAGTTATGCAGGTGGGCCAGATGTAATCAGAAGCATCCTTGAAAATGGACATGGGAGGCAGAATTGGGTGAGCGGTGAGATATGAGAAGGGCTCATTTTGCTATTGGTTCTGATGCTGGAGGAAGCAGCCAGGAGCATGGATCATGGGGAGCCTCTGGAAACTGGGAAAGTAAGGGAGCAGATTTTCTCCTGGGTCTTCTAGATGGGAATGTGGCCCAGCCAACACCTTGACTCTGGCTCAGTGAGTCTGGTATGACACTTCTGACTTCCAGGAGAGCAAGGTAATAGCTTTGTGTCATCGTTTGAAGGTACTCGGTTTGGACTGTGGTGGCTTGTTACAGTGTAACTAGTAACTGAGTGCATATGATTCAGGATGCAGAGAGAGGAGCCTTGAGGCATGAGAGGCAGCCCAAGGTCCAGCCCTGCTCTGTGGTTTTGTCTTTATCCTGAATGTAGAGAGGAAGCCGGTAAGGTCTCAGGCAGTGGGCTGATGAGACTGGGTGTGTGTTCTGGAAATAGTACTCAGCAGCAGGAAGGACTAGAGGTCACACGACCATTAGCAGCTTCTCTGAGCAGCGGTCGCAGCAATGGATAGTACGTGGGGAGTTCTTGGGTCTGGGGGGGAAGGATGGCCCTGAGGAGGGCCCTATGGTGTTTGACCGAGTGCTGGGAGGGTGGAGGGCATCTCCCTGAGAAGCCAGCAGCAGAGGGGAGCTCTGCAGTCCATCGGTAGGAGGCAGACGGGTTGCCTCTGATGTCCTCCTAACCCCAAGAAGGAGAAGGAGCCGCTGTGAGCGTGGGTAGGAGATTGCCGAGCGAGAACTACAAAAGATACAAAGATGATTTCTCCCTTTGATTAGGAGTTAGGATTTCTGCTTGTAGTGAACCTAGAAAAACAGGTGGCTTTGAGGACCCAAGTGGGCCTTGGGCTTCTGGACACTTCGCTTCTTATTCCTGAAACTGGTTCCCTCTTGTCCTTGGCCTGGCAGTTAGTAGCTTCCTTCAAATCTCCACCAAAAAGGCCTTTGTATCCCTAAGACTTCCCTGAAAATGTAGGTACCCATTGTGGACACTTGTTAGCCTGCCCTGCCGTGCACTATGTTCTTTTTGTCTTGCTACCTGGCAGGCTCCTTTCCTTTCCACCCCTGTACCCCACCCCAGGTGGGGAGGTGTACCGCGGAGCCTCCCTGTGAGTGCTGACCTGTGACACCAGCTGCCAGGTGCACTTTCCTTCAGGAACTTCCCTGGAAGCTGAAAACACAAGCTCCTGTCCCTGGACGGAATCTTTGGGGACCCAGTCAGCCTGGACACACTGGGGTTCTGCTGGCCTTGGGGCAAGGATGGAGCCAAGGGAGAGTTCGGACAGGGCCCGGGTGCTGAAACCCTTGGGTACTCGTCTTTCTGTGGTACTGGCTTGATTCAGTTTGGGTTTGGCTTCTGTCTCTTGCAAGCAAAACCCTTCCTGCTAGTCTTCCCCTGTATGGTCTTGAGATTCCTTCATGGCAGCGTCTTGATCATGAACTGCCCAGCGGCTGCTTTTAGTAGTTTCCTAGGACTGTCTTTAAGCACCGAGAAGTAGATATTTTAAAAAAAACTCCATTCTGGAAATTAGAAGTCCCAAATCAGAATGTTGGCAAACCCTGCTCTCCCTGGAGGCTCTAAGGGAAGACTTGGCCCCGTGTTGTTCTCTTAGCTTTTGGTGTTGCCAGCAAGCCTTGGTGTTCCTTGACTTGTTGGGCTATTAGTCTGACCTCTGCCTCTGTCTTTGCGTGGGGTTTTTACGTCTTCCCTCTGTCTGTGTCTGAATATTGGCTTTCACATGCCCTCCTCCCGTGTCTGTGTCCAATATGTGCTAATGTCCAAATCAGCTTATAAGGACACTGCTAGTTCGTTCACCCTCCCACTGTAACTTGCATCTTCATTATACCTGTGAAGACCCTATTCCCAAATAAGGACCCACTCACAGGTCCGAGGGGTTAGAACTTGAATGTACTTTTATGTGAGATGAAATTCCATTCGTGACACTTGTATAATCCTCCACAAAGTTGCAGAATGACAGCAGAAACCACATACGTCCTCTTCAGTGTGGTCTTCAGGTGCAAGCTCTGTGCCTGACACACAGATCCATAAGTCATGAATTCTCACTGACAAAAGCACACACTGCCAGAGAGGCAAAGGCTGCAAGTATCCAGCACTCTCAGAATTTCACATCAAGCCTGCACCTGTAAAGCCTCCAGAGGATTTAACATCAGAGGCATGGAAAATGCTGTGATTTGGGTTAAAATCCTGTCTACAGCCTGAATAGCACGCAAGCTAAGAAATTCAAGGCATGTCCTTTAAGAGCCTTCCCTGTGGGGCGATAGAATGATAATGCTGTTGAGGAAGAGTGTGGTTGAGGGAAGATCTCTTCATGTGTGAATGTGAGTAAGGTATGAGGAGGGGTTTTGAGATCTATGCCAAGAGCTATGAAAATAGACAGCCAACGGGCAGCTGGTCTTCTAAGTTTGGACTGGATTCTTGGGGAGCCCTGGTTGAGAACCTGCCATGCCAAGGATGTGGTTCTGGTAGTTTGGGGCCTTTCTTCAGTGGTCCTCTTCTGAAGTGGTATCATGAGCCTGTAGTCAGATAACTTTTCTCCTGAGTTTCTTCTTCTGTGACCCATGGTAGGAATATAGACGCCATATCCCTCCCATTTTTTTGGTTTTTATAATTAACATTTAAAAGACTTTAAAATTTTTCTTTGTCCTATGACCTTTCAAGTCACACTGAAACAACATTCCTTTTTGGTGTCTACTGAATGACTTTGGAGCCCTGTCAGATGACACCAACAACCTTCCAGGACAACAGCTGGCATGTTGGTCCATCAGTTCTGCATTTGGAGACCCTTCATAGCTTTTACAGACTTCTCTAATCTCAAAGTTGAAGGGAACCTTGGTTGTTTGGGCAAAAATCTTGACCTCACACCCAAATCCTTCCAGGCTTTTCCTGAGAAGTGGTTGAACACTCCTGGTGAGGGGGAACTGCAGGTCTTCTGATGACTGCTCCTTGTTTTCAGATGTTCTAATTCCTAGAAAGTTCTTCTATTGAACTAAAATCACCCTGTATAATTTTTCACAAGGTGTTTTGACTTCTGGAGCAACAGAGAACTGAATCCTTCTCCAATCTGACAAGTCTCAGTATTTGAAGATGGCTATCCTGTACCTCTCAATCTCTTCCCTAGGCTGAGCAGTCTCAATTTTTCAATGTCACCAGTTTTTCAATGGTTCTTCAAATGTCAAGTCTCCTTTCACTATCTTGGCTGTATTTCTCTTAAAGGACCATATGTTGTCCTATCTTAAAGTATGGGCACCAGCATTAGAACAAAGCCCTCTAGGTATCGTTTGATAGGCAAAATATAGAGCAGAACATCCTTTCCATTTTCTGTAATCAAAGAAAATTGCTAGCAGTTACACTCCCAGGATACTCTTTTTCCTATAAGCTCCTCTCCCACCTCTGTTTAGCCTTCTCTATTCTTACCTCAATCTTGTGATCGATTTCTTCATTCAATAGAGATCTATTGAGCGTGTTCAGTTAAGTATTCTGATGCATGTTGGGCTTACAGAATGGGAGAAACCTATCTCTGTTATAAAGGAGGTTAGTTGAGGCAAAATACAAGGAAATAATACTGTAGGGGCAGAGAAAGCAGAAAGAACAGTAACTGCATTGGAGAAAGTGAAGACCTATAGTAGAACTAGACAGTATTAACTGGATGGATTTCTTTTATCCAGTGAATATTGCAGTCCATGCCAGTTGCTCTTGGCATGGAAGATACAATAGTGAATGAAAGACTATGCCTTCTCTCTTGGAGCTTGCAGTTCAGTAACAGGAGATGGAAGAAACCCAGATGATTAGTAATAGCCTTCATCTAGAACAGGGGCCTGGAATGAGGGCATATTGGCCAAATATGGCCAACCACCTCAGTAAAATTTCACTGGAACAGAGCTATACTCAACTCTTATGGCCTCTGGCTGCTTCTGTGCTATAGTAAGAGTTGAAAAATCCTATGCAAAGACCATATGGCTGACAATACCTGCCCTGGCCTTTTAAGGAAAATTTTACTAAAGTCTGATAGAGAATCAGATAAAGGAGTGGTGAGCCTTGGGGATGAGGGGCATCTTTTGAGAGGTTGGTCAGAGGAAGCCATGCTGATGAAGCCACACTTGGGCACAGACCTGAAGAATTGCTAGAGCAAGATGCATAGATGTCTGGGGGAAGAATGTTCTAGGTAGAAGGAAAAGCAAATCCAATGGCCCTGAGGAGGAATTAAGTTTAGCGTATCCCAGAGTACCCGCAGCAGCATGGGGGGAGGGGAGGGTCCAGTGAGGCTTTGATGAGGGCACAGCCCTTACTCGAGGGACATGGGAGCCATGGGTAGGTTGTGAGCAGAGCAGCAATAGGCTTCAGTTGCTCCTATAAGGGGCTGTCGGTGCCAGGGCAAGAGGGGAGGGTAGAGGAGAGAGCGTGGCAACCATGTGGCTGCGCTAGTGTGCTGATGCTACAGATGGTGACGGGGCCAGATCTTGGACATCTTCTGGAAATAGTGGCAACAGGATTTTCTGGTGACGTGGGTGGGAAGAGTCAATGATAGTTTCACTTTAAAAACTTGATTAAATAATGACTTCAAGCTGACCAAAAGTTGTAAGACTAGTTCGAAAACACCAGCTATACCCTTTACCTAGACTCACCTGTTAACATTTTACCCTGTTTGCTTCATTTGTCCCTTGTCCCCGCTTTGATATGCCCATATATGTCTATGGAGCTTCATGTCCGTTTATAATACATGCATGTGAATATATATATGCAGTTACCTTGAATCATCTTTTAATAAATTAGTTCTGTGGTCCTTTGCTCTAATGGCCACCTTGGTCCTAAATATATCATATTTCTTAATAAGGGCGTTTTTAAATAAAAACTTTATAACTTCTATGTATTTAGGTATGTTCATATATTTTGTCTGAGCAACTCCTAGGACATACTTACCACTCACTTGATAAGGAGCAATCCATTAAAGAGCAGCAGGAGATACTTCCGGTTGGCAAAAGAAATCAGGAATTCAGTTTGACATAAAACTTGAGTTGTCCAGTTGCCCATTTAACATTCTCAAGGGTTTAATACATAAGAGTCTAGGGTTCCTGGCACCCAGCTATCTGGGAGATGAGAAAAAAACAAGTTAAAGAACACTAAGACCGACTGCCCTAAAAATGAATGTAGAAATAATCCAGCAGCTGGAGGAAGTTGTGGAAATACTAGAGTACTTTGTTTCAGCATGGAATCTTCTGTGTTCCTCTACTGTGTGAGAAACAGCCTTAGTGATCAGGGGATGATGCAAGACAGAGAAGGGAATTCCTGGAGTGACGGCCCCCCTTGAGTAGGTAAGAAGGGATGGGCTCTAGTACCTATGTGGGAGCCTTGGCCTTCTGTAAGAGTAGGAAGTTCTGCCATTAGTATAGTTTGGAAGGCGAAAATGGGATATATGGGCCCAAAAATGGGCCATAAAATGGGTTGAGAGTGAGTGGAGGTCCTTTTCTGTCTGCTCATGTTTTTTCTCCTAGGAATTGGAGACCCACTGTGAGAAGGGAGAAGATGGAAGTTTATGTGTTTGAGGAGAGAGGTCAGTCTTGTAGGAGGTAGCGAAAGAGACGAGCCAACAAAACCTAGGGTGTTATGGGTAGTACCAAAGGCCCGCATGAACTTAGTAGATGTCAAGGAAGACCAAGACAGTCACCTTGCCTGTGTTCTGTCCACCTGCTTCAGCTATCCTGGTAAAGAATGTCCACTGATATTGAACCAGGACCAGGGTTTTGCCAACAATTGTGGAGGTGGGCAGGATATTTTGGGTTCATTTAAGCAGTGCCTGTGTTGGAGCTGGAATGGAAGTTCAGGAAGGAGGGAAGTAAGGAAGTATTGGAGGTAAGCCAAAATGAAAAGGTGGGAGACGAGGGAATTACAGGTCCTGGTAGGGGAGGAGAGGTGGTGGGATTGTTGGGATGGCCATTCGAGCTGAAAAAGGAAGAGGTGGGGTTTAGAGACAGGGCTCCTGCAACTGAGCTTGTTTTCTGAGGAGACCATTCAGGTCTGCGTTCTGAACGCTGCGGTATAGTGGTTGGTATACTAGAGGCAGAAGGCATTATGGGAACACAAAAGGCAGAATACTGTCCAGGTGTGATGTGGAAGGGAGCAAGATCAGAGAAGGCTTCTCAAGGAGCCCACATCTAAGCAGAGTCCTGATATGCAGTATACATTTGACCTTGAGGTTTTCATGCATCTGTTACTACCCTGAAATAGAGTTCAGATGAAAAAAACCCATTCCACCAAACATTTTATTTTCACTAACTAGTTTTGTTTCAGACTTTCTTTAGCTCTTCTCTTTAGTTTGGTTTGTGTCCCGGCTTCTAGGTTGGCACGTTTTATAATGTCTCCAGCATATTAGTGTTTGTGTTGTACCCTTACTGTGGAGGAATTGCTCAGTCTAAGGGATCCTTAAATCTTTAAGAATCCTTAGTTGAATAAAACAACATATTACACAAAGTACTTTTTAGGGTCATGTGTTCACAAATGCTAAAAATAGAGAAATGCAGACTTTAGAAGAAGATGTGCCTCAAACTTGATGATTGAAGATCTTTGATATGAGGGATACTTGGTCAAAACCTTAGAGTGGTACTTTGGTGTCTAAATAGTATTCAGCTAATCTCAAATCTTCATATTATGTCCCACCAGGTCAGGTAGAGCTCTATTTCCTAAAAATACCTGTTGAGAAACTGGGGGTGGGGGGGTGGGAAGTAAGGTAGGCTTAGTTTACTTGGTTAACCCATTTCAGGGAACCTAAAAGAATATTGTCTTCGATTATAAAGAATAAGACCAGGGGCAAGATTCAATAAATACGCACTTACAATGACTTCTAGATTTTAATTTAATTTGGTTCTTTGCTTGAAGCCAAACTTCATCCTAAACTAATGGATAGATTCTTCACTTGTGAAACTTTTAATTACTTAGTAGTTCTCTCAGAAGAGAATGAAGCTTCTGTTTTTTTTCCCTCATCATAATCCTTGGATAAAGGCAAGTGGGATCCTTTTGAGAGATGAAGCTTCTGAAGGAAAATGCATATGTAATTGGTTGTGTGGTTTGGTTGGGAAGGAAAGGGATTTAAAATTGGTGGGCCTCATTTAAGGTTCAAAATGTAAGTTTTAATCAAGCACAGATCTTAAAAAGCATAAGGGTCACTGCCAATGATTGGTTGTAATATAGCTTAGAGAATGCTTTGCAAATATTACCTTATCTCTGGAGATCCTTGCTTTAGCCAGATCTGATTTAATACAGGGGGAAATATCCATTGAAACATGATGCATTCAAGTAAGGTGTACTTTTCTTTGAATAAAAACAGAATTAATACACTGAAGTATCCTGGTTCTAATTGCTTGTTTTCCCACTAAAATAACCTACTTTTATAAAGTAATGTCATTTGAGTTGTGTTCTTTAGAGCAGAGATAGAGTCTTTCTTTGTAAATCAACTAGGCTACAATCCTTTTCTTTCATGCACTTAAAATATTGTACATAAAGAATGACTTATTCTTGGTTATCTTAAAGTGTCATTTCAAGATTTGTTAAGTAACTGATTTATAATGTGTAGGACCTCATCAATTCAATGTGCATCATTCGGTAGCTCTTCGTTAAGCATGTGCAGTTCCACATCACGTATTTGCTGCTGGGGATGACTAGGTGAGCCCTTCACAGGGGACTGGTTCTGAACTGGGGAAAATGGTCCCCAGGGAGTATTTAGTAATGTCTGTAGATGTTTTTGGTTGCCACAACTGGGGTAGACCTCTATTGAGTCAGAGGTCGGGGATGCTGTGAAACCTCTTTACATTGCACAAGACAGCCCCTACAATAGGATTGTCTGTTCCAAACATGCCTGTAGTGCCAAGATTGAGAAACCTGGATTTTGAAGGAGGCTGTAACAGCTACAACAAAATAAAACTAAGTGCTAAAGCAGAGCTATCATGTATAATGTGCTCTCACAGATCTGAGAGATCTTAACAATGGTGGGAGGAAGTGGGGTTGTGTGGAAGACTTCCTAATCTGTCTCCTTTTAGTGGAAGCTTGAATGTGGAATAGGAATTTGCTTAAAGATGAAGCTAGGTGCGTTTTTTAGTGGAGGAAACTTCTTATGAAATGTGGTAGAAGCTAAGAGGTAGTTGGGGATGACTGGGGAATGGTATAATTAGTTGTTAGTTAGTAGTTAGTATAGCTGATCCATGTGAAAGTGGCATGGACCAAAGCTTTGAATGCAGGTGAGGGGTCATGAAGCTGGTGAAGGTATTGGATTGTCTAGATCAGTAGAGGACCACTGAAGAGTAAGCAGGGCTGTGACCTGCTTACATGGAGTCTAAGGTCATCTTGAGAGCTGTGTAGAACTTGGCATGGTACTGCTTCTCAGAGCCACTTAATTGTCTAGAGTAACAGAGAGATGAGGTGGGTGAAGAATCTTTGAAGGTCTTTAGGAGGCAGAAATAGGAGACATTTGTTACAATCTCATGAGAAGAGTGGGGTGCAGGTAATAATGTGCCTGAATCTTTCGGCTGAAGTTGTTGAGTAGATAACTGGTGTCATTACATGAATGAAGAACTCCATACTGGGAAAGATGGTAAACTCCAGCTGGGACTTAGTGCTGCTACCAGTGGGTCATCTGATCAGGATAAAAGGTATGGGAAAGGAAACCACAGTTGTCGTGGAGTGCTCAGTGTCTCTGTAAAAGGACAGGAATCTGTGACAGGAAACTTAGGAACAAGGAGACTCAAGATGGAAGATAGCCCTAGGTGGGTCCATGAAGAAAACAAAGGACTGACCAGAAGCAGAGGGGAATCAGTGTTGTCAGCACTATAGACCAAATGTTCCTATGAAATCCATGTGTTGAACTTAATCCCTGATGTAACACTTGGGGATAGGGTCTTTGGTAGATGATGAGGTCATTTGGCCAAAGCCATTGTGAACAAAAGAGAACCCTAGCAAACTCTCTAACCTTCTCTGCCATGTGAGGACACATAGAGACCATAAACCAGGAAGCAGGTCCTTAACAGAAATGTTTGTGCCTTTGTCCTAGACTTCCAGGCTCTGGAACTGTGAGAAATGTGTGTTTACAAGCCACCCTACCCATGGTACTTTTAGACAGGGGGTTCAATGAGGACAGTTTCAGGGATGATATGCTCCTTGGTATCAAAGTGTCAAAGAAGCTAGAGCCCTTTGATTTGGGCACGATAGAAGTGGTTGGTCATGCAGCAGAGGAACAATGGTGGTGGGACATGTCCAGTTATAGTGAGATAAGGAGGACCTGGGGAGGTGGGGAACAGGAGACTGTGCAGTGCGCTTTGAGAAGACTTGGCTGAAGATGGAAAGCGTGTTAGAGGGGAGATAGCAGTGCTTAAGGCTGGAGTTGAAGCGGGCATATTTACCTCGAGATACAAGGCCAGGAATGTTTTATTTTATTTATTTTTTTAAGTAGTTGTTGATATTGCTATTTTTAAGAGATTAAAATTGTTTCTAAGATTACTGAGCCATCAACCTCTGCTAGACATAATAGCAAGGGCACAGAAAGGATATAGACTCTATTGAAAACATTCAACATCTCAGTTTCCTTACAACAAAAGAGACATTCCTTTTAGATTAGATGGACCTTGGATGGGAAAATAATTCACAGAGCCTGGTGGCTGAGTGAGGTGTGGGTATGGTTCTTTATGGTTAGGGTTGGGGGATGGATACAGAAGGACAAAGGGGGACACGGAATTGCAGCAGGCAGCAAGATGGAAAGTGCTGTCTGAAAACTCTTACTAGTTTTAGAAATGAAATGAAAAGCCCAAGCCAGAGAGTAACTTCCTGCTTGGCATGCTGAAAACTTAATTGTAAGTGCGTGTCTGGCTGTGGGAATGCTGTCTGGTAGGAGAGTCTACTGAGGCATCTTCAACTGGAATGAGGGAAAGCGTGGGAGAGAGGGAGAGAGAGCGCGAGGGCACGAGCAAGGCTCCCGTGACCCATGCCCAGTGTGCAGCTGTTAATCCTGGGATCCCTACAGTGTAATTCTTTGTTACTCTCCTAGACTGCTTAGTTCCTTCACCACTCTTTGTTAGGATTCTTCCACTGAGTTTTGAGGTTCTGATTAACGTGATGTGTTCTGTATCCCGGTAACTTTTCATAATTAACACCCTTCCGTGAGGTGTTTGATACATAATAGGCAACCAATAGATATTTGAAATTGAACTGAAATCTACTCATCAGAATGCAGAATACAAAGCTGGAGCAGCAGTCCAGGTTTGTAAAATGTATATATTTGGTGTTTTTACTGGTGTGATTTTAATTCAAAGCCTATAAAGCAAGCATCTATGTACTCTTTCAGATCTGCTGTCATTAAGAGTGTCAGGATGCATTTATTGGGCGTGATTTGGATTCTCCAAAGGAGGTAGTAAATTCAGGCGGTAGGAATGGACTCCAAAACCGATTCAAAGAGCAAAGTTCTTCTTTACTTAAAACTTCTCCTTAATTGGTATATCTCTAAAATGGGCCAAACCTTACCTGCTTTATAGGGATGATCTAAAATGTAAATCAAAATGAACATTTGGGTGCTTCCTTTGCAGTGAGGGATTCTGGGAAATAAACCTAAGTATTTTGGAAGACCCTTAAGAGAGTTTTTTGCATGTTGATAGTGGGGAAAACAATGCTAACTCTTCATTCTTAGTTGGAGAATAATTCAAAAGTTATCTATGTGATAGACTAAAAATGACTTGGTATTTTGAACATAATCTTTTGTATTCAATATATTTTTAAAATAGGTCAAAGCTTTTGAAATCATTTTTAATAGGTCAAAAGTCAAGTATTAGCAATTTTACCTTCTGTCTAACAGTGAAGCTACATTCCTCTGAGAAACTGCCCTTTTGAATCGTAATCTAACAGAAATGAGGGCCCTGTGTGCCTTTTCCTGTAAGCCATTGGTTTGAAAAGCATCCTCTAGCATGGAGATATCTTTTGATTGCTTTAAAATTCTTGACAGAAATTTAAACTGCGTTAATACCTCTATAAATTGGGAAGCAGTGGGACTATTTTTTTTTGAGGTTGACGGAAGTTTGATCAGGTTAACACTTTATACAAGCAAAGCCACAAGCATTGTTTAGCAGAGTAAACCCATGGCAAACTTTCTTTGGAAGTTAGAAATGGCTTTTAGAGTGTCCATTAAAAAAGAACAACCCTTATCTTAGTAGACAGTCTCTTTTGAGAAATACTATTATCTTTTATTCATTAAATAGAACAAATCAAGTTCCAAATGCCAAATTGAAATTACTGTGCTTTTTGTTGTTTATTATAAGAATAAAAGAGTCTGGTCTTTCTTTCTCTTTGCCTTTGAGTGGAGGTTTATAGAGGAAGTCAGGCATTATTTTGTTTATAATTAAAGACTCTATACTAAAGCACAATTTGAATAAGCAACTTTAATTAATCAAGGAAAAAACCCAACAACCTTCTACACCCATATTTTGGTTTCTAAGAATGAGTAAAAAGGGTTTTCTTTTTTCCCCTTTGAGGTTAGAAGCAGGTCAGGTCAGTAATTGGAGCTGGCTAGTCATCAGCTGGTTTGACCTGCTAGGCTAGAATTTTCTTTACTACGGGAAAGTATAATCAGAAAACCAGATGTATCCCCGTCTTCAGACTGGAGCATAATGAAAAGCAGGCAGTTCATTTATTTGCTCCAAGCCTTCAGATCTGCATTCAGCCATTTGGAGCTTGACTTTGCACCGGGCTGGAGGACTACAGTGGGAGGCATTATTTAACTGGATCCAAGTCCTGTGTTGTAGAAATTGAGATGCAAATGCCCATGTCGTCTCAAATCTCCTATTTCCTTCAAAAGTTGATAGCTATTATATGCTTGCCCCACCCCGCCCCACCACCAAGAACGAGGCATAAGCAAGGGACATAAAGCTTGGAGCCTGTCCATTGTAGGCTTATTCAGACCATAAGAGTATTTTCCTGAGGTCCTACAGATTCTGTATTCATGGTTGGGGTCAGGGAATGGGCCAACATGTCCTTCTGAACAAGTGTGGGGCAGAGGATGGAAGTGAATAAACACATTCACTGTCTTGTTTTCATGACACAAGCCATCGGATTCTGTATTCATATCTGTACATTTATTTGTCCTACTTTCCTCCTAAAGCTTCCGATGTGTTCCCCAGTTTCATTCTCTATTAAAATTCATTTTTCTAGCCTCGTCCTCCGAAAAAAGAGGTCAGCGAAATTGTTTTACCAGATTTTTGTAGGCAGTCTTGTATATCCTGATACTGCTGATGTTTTATAAGATGGTTTGAAATTAACTATTCTGAGGCTCTAACAAGTGAGAACATTTATTGAAAGTACAAATGAATAAAAAATTCAATTTATGAAACCATTAGTCTAGAGGAAAACATCTGAATGACTACAGTTAAGGAGTTTCCTTACTACAAACTGCAGAAGAGCCTAGCCTCTTCTCTGGATTTCTGAAAGGCATTTCTTCTAGGGTGAAATGGACAGTCCGGTTCTTTTACCTCTAAGTGAATTTTCAAGGAAGTTAGCTCAGAAAATGATCTGAAGACTCATGATGCCTTAGCATCTTATCTGTATGAGTCAAAACTGGAATTTTGCCTAGGCTACAGAAGAGAAATCTGGGATTCTTTAGTTTCTGATTGTAAATTAGGGAAGGTGTTGAAGGAAATAAGTAAAGCCTGGTGGAATCTACTCTTTTATGTGGCTTGGATATGGTTTAAAGAATTGAGGGGAAGATGGGCTATAGAGGTCCAAATAAGACATCCGTTAAAGAAAAAAAAAAAGTTGCTGAAAACATGTATTCTCTTTGAGTTATCTCATGGACACATTGTAAATATTTTGTTTGTCGGAGCAGTTGCAGCACTGAACAGGAGCATTTGTGCAAACAGTAGGTACCCCATCCTGAAAAGGTTGGGATGATCTCTCTCGGTCTTTCAAACACCTTGTCCCAGGAACCGTTCCTCGAAACACAGAAGAAAAGCTGAAAAGCTGAAACCCCTTCATCCTTCCCATTTTTCCTAGAGCCAAAAACATTGCTGCTTTTTTCCTGGATCCGAGATAGGAGAGGGAGTTCTCTCTGAAGGACTGTTGAAGACTTTAGTCGCAAGATAAAATGACTGAGGCTAACTTGGATTCGACTGCACAGAATTCTATTTTTGAAATTCAGTGGCAGGCAGGGGAATGGTACTTTGGATCTGTGTTCTCCATGTGGCTTGGGCACTTAGAATGAAGGGGAGAGATACAGCAAACCCTTTGGATGCTTGTTGGGTGATGTCCACTCTCCTGCTTGTTGGGTGATGTCCACTCTCCTTCCCTCTGAGCAGGTGTACGTTGCTTCCATAGAGCATCTGCTCAGCCTGACCTTTTCTGTGCTTCTTCTTTCCTGCTGATTTTCAATTCTGCCCCCATTGATTCTTCTTATTCGAACCATGGACAGGTGGGGGCCATGGTGGCTGCCGTGGCTGTGTCTAGAATTGGTCCTCCACTTAAGGTGCTGGGTAAGGGAACATGCTGCTGGCATGGTAACGCTGGCTTCTTCCAGAGAAACCTTTCAGCTAAGATGTTTGGACCAGCCCTGGAGAACTTAAAAAGGAGCATTCCACAATTTCCCAGAATGAGCTTCTTCATACTTCCTTTCTTGGAATGCTGATATGATGGAGCCAATTCCCTGTGGTGGGTCTGTCCTGAGTATGTTCAGGGGAAGAAGAAAACGAAGGGATAGGCAAACAGCAAACAGAAGCAGCATTGGAAAAGCCAGCATACTGGAATAGGCATCTGAGTAAGAGTCTTAGTTTCTGTAGATCTTTTTGCAGGCTCAGTCCCTGTACTGAATCCTGACGTGTCTTCAGTTGGCTCTAGGACGGCAGACGATCACAGGAAACTTGTATTTAACCATCTGAGCAACTGTCCCTCCTCCAGTGCGTTCCCTTTCCCTTCTGGACAGAAACTCCAAAGGTTTGCACTTTCTCCTCCCCATCAAGAAGGCACCGGTCGTGTGGACCATCCTCTCAAGGTCTTGCTTCCTCAGGGTACTAGTCAAATCTGAAAGTCATTCAGGCTAACACAGTCCTAGAAACTTAGAACCCTGATTCAAATCTGACTCTAAGGAAACTCAATAGAGTGTTTTGTGGCTCTTTGTCAAATCGGGTGAGAACCTGCACTCCTGTGACTCTCTTCCTTCAGGTCCATCCTATAGACTGACCTGAGCCTTCCTCATTCACTCTGTCTGCTGTGTTTCTTCCATTCTTAACATTCTCTTGGCTATTTTCCTTCCACTAACGTCCCTTTTCTTGTAAGTACAGACAAACATGAGACTGTCACAGTTGTTTTTTTTTTTTAAATCTACATTAATCACTTCATGTAGAATTGATGTCTTTAAAATAAAAAATGGCAGGTATGCCCATCAAACCTTTAGCATGACAACTACACTCCGCTTCTTAGAGAAACATGAACTGCCAAATTCTGTTGAAGTTAAATCTCGGCAAGTTGTTCAGGTTTGCCTGTCTATTTAGTTTTAAGATCTTTGAGATATTTTGTTCTAACTGCAGATATATTGTAATTTCAGGCACCCTTGGAAGAATCTTTAAAAATGTAAATTTGGTGGTTTTCTTAAGTAATTCTGTCTTCCTGTATGGGCTTAAAGCAGGAATATCTTTGCAAATGGTTATTATATACTTGAAGGATGACCAACTAGAAATAAAGATGGAGAAAACCCACTCCTCAATACTACAATGATGCATGACTGAATCTTAAAGATTAATCCTGCGTGAAATTAGCACCTTATGGAAAAATAGCCCTTTTTATACGCAGAAAACTAACCAACAAAATGAAATCCTTTGCTTTAAGGTTTGTCTGGTCAAAAGTTTATTTCTTTAAAGAGTGTTTTTGAGGGTAAACTCTTCTTTAAAGCCTGTGCACAGAAAAGCAAAGACAGATCAGGTTCCAGAATCTATATTACTGTTCTGGGAGTGGTAGTTCTGGGAGTGTTCTGGAAGAATGATAGTTGCTTTTTCTGACCCTAAATTTCCTTTGTACCTCTAGAGGGTACAAAGACAGAGGTCTACCACTTAGCCACTTCTGTCAGTACTGTGTCTGAGTCAGGTGACCTTTAATAATTTTAATTCTTTTGTAATTGATGTTTGTATCCTTTGATTCCCTCCTCAACCACTTCTCAGGGTTTGGACTCCTGGAAAACCACAGAAAGAAAATGCAGTGGGGATCTTGGGAAGAGGTGGGTAAGGATCAGCCACCACAGCTGTTCTCTAGGGCTTAGACTTAGAGATGAAGGGAAATGGTTGGAACAGCAGTTTGGGGTGTTTTGTTAGTGATTGGAGGCAACAGGTTGACCAGCTTGTGCTACCAAACTGTGCGTGAAATGTAGCTTAAATAACCAATGGAAAATTTTTTTTTAAAATTTTTTATTTTTTATAAACATATATTTTTATTCCCAGGGGTACAGGTCTGTGAATCACCACTTTTTTACACACTTCACAGCACTCACCAAAGCACATACCCTCCCCAATGTCCATAATCCCACCCCCTTCTCCCAAACCCCCTCCCCCCAGCAACCCTCAGTTTGTTTTGTGAGATTAAGAGTCACTTATGGTTTGTCTCCCTCCCAATCCCATCTTGTTTTAAACCAATGGAAATTTTTTAAATGTTGACTGGGTTGTCACATGTTTGCACTTGGACCTATGGAAGCACCGATTCAGAAAGCATTACTCACACTTGTCCTAAACCTTGGGTTTCTAGGACTTGTTAAAAGCAGTATTTCCAAGGTATCTTTTTGCATAGAGACTTTATAGGATTCAGTGTTGAGTTTTATTTTAATGTTTCAAGGTGTCAGCATTTTCTGTTAGGCAGATGGGTGTATGGAGGTTTTCACAGGTAAAAAAATCCTTAATTAGGGGTCATGTCTTTGCAATGTGTATGGAATCTATTAAGTCGTGGTAGTTTTGTTTTGTCTTGATGTTTGTTTGCTTTTCTGGAAATTTTTGAGACCGAGCATGAGTATGGGAAGGGGAAGAAGGAAAGGGAAAAAGCAGACTCCCCACTGAGTGCAGAGCCCCACTTGGGGATGGATCCTAGGACTCTGCCATCATGACTTGGGCTGATGTTAGATGCTTACCTGACTGAACCACCCAGGCACTCCTAGACTCTATCAAGTCTTAAACAGTATCAAAAGTTATCCATGCAGATGAGGACTATCTTTCAAATACCCTTCCTCCTTTAGAAGATTTAGAATTCGATGACTCTTACTCAGATCTTGTCTTGGACTAGCTTTCAGAGCCCAGTTATGAACCAAACATAATCCATCTATGTAGATCACAACACTTATTTCAACCAAGTAGCATTATACACCTTGATTACTCCCCTTTATTCACAAAACTTGGCTCTGAATGGACATTGTCTTTCCACCCCTTCCAGAAATAAACCGAAAGTGTGGAGATGGCCCATTACTGATAGTATTCCAAAGAAAGTCTTCGGAAATGATTCAAAAGGGGAACTCAAATACGGAAATGATTTGAATAATGGCAGCATCATGCGAATGACATGGTCATGAAGCCACAAGTGTGGATGTGCATGCAGCCCACCTGCCAGGGTTCCTGGGGAGGGTGGGTGGTCCTCAACACTTAGGGAGGGGCTCTGGAGGAGCAGAGGGGGCTGGGGCCCTGCTGCATTCTAGGCCAGAGTCCTGGACCTATCTAGCATAGCCAACCTGAGACCCTGCACATGGGTGCTGGAGGAGTGCCACCAGAGTTGTAGGGCCCCACTGGGGATGCTTTGGTCCTCTCAGCTGTGCAAACAAGGGTCTGGGGTGCAGGACTTCTGGTGGGAGAAACTAGTTTGAACTGCTGGTTCAGCCCTGGTCCCAGCTGAATGCCTGGTGCTTGTCTGGACTGACCTGCATAGGGCTCCCCAAGTAGCTAGCCTGCAGGGAACTGACCCCCAATTTTTCTAATAGCTCTAGGTGACCTCCTCAAAGGAGACAGCATGGGCTTATCTGTAAATTCACTAGATTGGGTGTCATGTCCTGACTATCCTTGGCTCTGTGACCTTGAATAAGTCCCTTTACTGCCTAAGCTACAGGTCCTTAATTTGTAATGCCACCAAACAAATTCCCAGACTCTTTGCAGTCTTGAGGTTCTTACGCTTTTGCTGTATGATTAAGGACCTAAGAATTCTCCATATCATTGACTATTGTTTCAGAAACTTGTGTGTGTATGTGAGTGAGCATGGCACCGGGGTGGTCTCATAATACCTAAGACCTGATCCATCCTCTCTCTAGATGGTAAGTATCCAGAACTTGTGAACCAACCTAGGTAAATCAGGGTACCTTTACTGTTTGTGGTAGCAATTTAAAATTTCACATTAGCTTTCTTTTGTTTTTAAATTCTTACCTCCATCTATTTAGATTATCAAGTAGTTGGGAAAAACAAAACAAAACAAATAAAAACAACACTGAAAAGCTCAAGGGGCCTAAATGAATTACGGGTACCTCCTCTCTACGTAGACTCTAGTCAGATAAGCTTTCTCAAAGTCTCCACTTTAAGGAGTCTTTTATGGGGCTTTGTATATGGCAACTTTCTCCAGACATCATGTAGATTGGTATTCCTTTTTTGAAATATGCCTGGATTGCACACCCTGACACGCTTATAAACTAAACGCAGAAATGGCACTGCAGAAATAATTATTTCATGCATAGCATCCGCAACTGATTTCCACTGTTTAACCTCACACACATTGCTCTCATTTCCACTCTTCACAAGACATTTGTTCTTTTCACTGTTCTCTACTTTAAGTGGATGAGGTTCATCTGGTTTGTTGATGTTATAAAATATGGAATTCTCCTATTAATGGTTCTGAAATCATATGGGAGTACTTTACACCGTGTCTTTGCCATGATGCTGCATTACCTTGTATCATACAGAATGAGTTAACATGATATTAAATTACTCCTTTTTATGTCATGCACATTTTTTTTTTTTAAATTTTTGGAGGACCTTTGTCTATCTATGAAGTGTGCAATTGTCGCTGAAAAAGGAAACCTCGTAGCATTTGCTTGGAGCTTGACTTTTATGTAAAATTATGGAGATCAACGTATTTACTTAGGGGTTTGGGAGCAGGAATGTCAAAAAGTAGCCGGAGAGGACATTGGATAATCTCGTTTGATCAGTCTAATCAGGTTTCTTTTACATCCACTGACCTACTTCATCTATCAAAAGGTTCTGAGCCTTTCCGAATAATGTCAGTGGACTTTTCTCCAATAGTAATTTTGCCTAAGATAATGTGGGTCAGGGATTCTTTAGCTAAGTGAAAATGAGCAGATTATCTTGGTTAAATTCTTAACCAGCTTTGACCTAATATACTTAAAGATAACAACTTCATCTAGGAGCCAATTTCCTATAACTGTCCTCATTTTATTCTTATAAAAATCTTCATGGTTAGTAAACTATGCGAAGGCCAGAGCACGGATTTTTCAAATGCTAGTGTGCACAGATGCCGTGGAGGACTCCTTGGCTTGTTAAAGCAGGCATGGGGTCATGTCCCGGAGTTTCTGATTCAGTGTGCTGGAGAGGGCAGGAGACTGCATTTCTAGCAAATTCCTGGGTGACGCTGCTGTTGGTACAGAGATCTTACTGCAGAAACCACTGGGGTGGGCCAGAAAGGGAGAGTGCTGGGCAAGCTACTCCTCACTCTTTGAACACTGTTTATACTTTAACTTAAAAATAAGAGTTAAGATTCAAAAATGCCAGCAGCTGGATTCCAATCTAAACCAGAATTTAAGGATACAGATCTAAAAATGCTAAGTTCTTAGGGAGATAGAATGTCCCTTTAATTTCCTTTCCCATAATCCTATTCCCTGCCCCTGCTCAGAGAACCCTCCAGAGCCAGAAACTGAGAGTTGGAAGAGCAGAAGGAGCAAAGGCTTTGAGCAAGCCTTGGTAGAGCAAATGCGGGACTTCGGAGGGGAGAACATAGGATTCAGCCCGGGAGAACGAGCTTCCATCCTTACTCTCAATTCCTTAAGTCTTGAGAAATTAAGGGACCCAGTAAGGATACCACTACCTTCCCTTAGAAAAGAAAGAAAGAAATTTAAATGATGGGGTTTTACAATTGAGCATTCAAATGAAGATGAGCGTGATGACCCTGTAAAGAACTTGGGCGGCCTCTGGAACTGTATCATTCTAAACCAGGTTAAACTGGTTTCCACACCTCGAGGAAAGGGTTTGTTAGACAACCGACTATGATCGATAGACTACAAAAGTCTGTGATGACCTCCAGGAGTCTTGCAAGTGTGTATGGATAGGGTCCCTCTAGAGATGAGCGAGATGCTGGCCGAGTCACCACTGGGAAATGTTGCCAGCATGAGGCTGATGGAAAGGAGTTTCTTAGCCAAGTGGCCTCCAGTGTTGTGGTCCCAAGCAGAAACTGTCTCTTCTGTGCATGAGCATCTCTGTGCATCTTTGCCAGATGCTGTTAAAATACTCCATTCTCTTAACCCCTTGGTTGTGAGTCTGCTCCCAAAACTACACTCAGATCATAGTTTGGCTTCCCCTTAGTAGGTCTGCCAACTTCCAGTGCTCTGGTTTCTGAATTCTTACAGTTGGTGAGTAAGTTGGCTTATGACCTAGAACAGGCTCAACATAACCCTATCAGGTCCCCATGTAGTAATTCTTCTTGGTATCTCAAAGAAGAGGCCCTGGATTGCAACTTGGTTTCTCCTATAGCTTAACCATTGGGACAGAATGTGCTGGTCCTGCTGTGTGTGTGGCAGTTTTATTTCTCTGAAATTATTAAATTGGCACTCTTGCTTTATACTTGTCTAATGAGCTTGGAAAATGTGCTTTTGCCCCCGAGTAGATGCTTATAAAGCTGAGGTCCAAACCTGGGACAGTGATAAATCCTCCAAGTCCTTAATGCCTTGCCTGGGGCCTTTGCGAGCCAGACGGCTGGCCTGGGTCCTCACTGGTAACAAGCAGACAGGACTGCATGGGAAGCATCGGCGTTTAGTTTGCTCCATAGACTGGCTACTGGTATAGCACAAATTATGGAACTCTCTTGGGAGACTCAGATAATGGTCCGATACCTGTTCTGACTTGGAATTCAATAAACTTCATAATGTGGCTTTTGACTAAATCTGCAGGGAGAAAATGCTCATGTAAGACACTAAAGATTTCTGCCAGTGGGTGACTTCCACCTACTACGGGCCGACTATGCTGGGGCCCCCCTTGCCCTCACACACGGTACTGAGCCTCACTCCTTTCACGTCCCCACATCTCCATTGTTCTCTCCACCCTCCTTCCCACCAGAGCTGCTTTCGTGAGGACGCTATCTGTCCCACCACAGGAACCCGACTCTCAGAAGCGTCCTGAGCTTAGCTTGAGGCTCTGTCAGGGCTTTGAAATTCTTTGTATTCTCTGCACAGGGGCCTGCGCTGGGACCCCTAAGTGAGCACCTGTGTGTCACTGACCTCCAAATCTGGATCTTGATTTCAGAAGACACCTGTGAACTCCCAGATGGGGTCTCTAGAACTATCAAAAGATCCTCAGCACTTGGGATGTCTGGGTGGCTCAGGGGGTTAATCGGCTGCCTTCAGCTCAGGTCATGATCCCGGGGTCCTGGGCTCGAGTCCCGCATGGGCTCTCCTTGCTCAGCAGGGAGCCTGCTTCTCTCTCTGCCTCTGCCTGCCTCTCTGCCTGCTTGTGTGCTCGCTCTCTCCTTCTCTCTGACAAATAAATAAATAAAATATTAAAAAAAAAAAAAAGATCATCAGCACCTCAATGATAACACTTCAAATTTGACACTGAATTCCTTTAGCCAGCCCAAGAAAGTATTTTCCGAGTGAGTCGGAAGAACACTCATTCAGATGTTCAGAATCAAGCCGGAAACCTTGTGCTCCTCATGCCTTCCTTTTCAGCCAGACGATTTGGTCAGTGGGTCCAAGGATCCATCCTCCTGACCTGTATTCATGGTGCTTCTTCCTGATCCTATGACCCCTGTGTCCTGTTCACCAGGGTGTCCCTGGTGGTCACTGATCCTGGCGTTTCATTCCACCCACCATTGTCCTTTCAAAAAGGCATCTGTGGCCACCTCCCTCTCCTGTTTAAGATACATCCAGAAAAATTCCCATTGCTTCTGTGACCATGTCCATGTGTAACCATTGTCTTTAGTTATAGTTTAATCCTTTCATATGGGTGTCTCTGCTCAAGCAATACCAAACTAGTGGTAATATTCCAAAATTTCTAAAATGCCCATGTTGCTGGGGCTGTTGGCCTTCACAAATGCTATCCATGTGGCCTGGCAGTCTCTTTCTCCCTCTCTTTCTATCACCTGCATGGTGTTTTATATTCCTCTTCCCTGACCCCCCACTACCTAACCCCCCACCCTGGCTAAAATGTAGCCTGTGGCTTTTCTTCTAGAGCTTCTGACCTCTCAGGTAAGAGAGGTCTTATAGCCTGGGCTCCCAGACCTCCACATTCATGATTTTATTAGCCTACTTTTCATTGAACTACGTTGCCCCACTAGGAAGAGCTGTCCTTTAAGGCAGGCAGTCTGATTCATTCAGCTGATCAAGGGCTAACATGTCATAGATGTTTGAGAAGTGATTTTTGGACTGAAGGAAGAACCAGTGGTTATGGCAGTGGTTATCTGGCATTATACTGGAAGTAGTTTCCATATTGTCTCCTCCCTTAGTAACTGATCTTGGATTCGGTACGTTTCTCTGTGGCTCACATTCTGCTCTGTAAAATGGGTACAATGATACCTACACCGAGAAGTCCTAAGGATTAGATCATACAAGGAAAATGTTGAGAACAACAGCTGTTATTTAGTAAGCATGCCATAAATATTAGCTATTATTATGACTTACAGATACTATCAAAACTCCAAATTTCCTGAGAACAGAAACAGGGTAAAATTTGTGTCTTGCATTATATCTAGTATTACTAATATCTAGTATTAGTATGCTTTCTCATACCTAGTTAAACAATTGTATTTTCTGTTTTTTTTTTTCCCCACAATTAAACATATTTGCAGTGGCACCATATGAGGATATGGATGCATTCATTCCTTCCTCTATTCCACAAATCTCTGTTGAGTACATGGTATATGCCAGATGCTGGTTTAGATGTTGGAAGGAGCAAGATATAAGCCCAGTAGTGTCTGTGCTGTTGTGGGCAAAGGTTTCTACCCTAGTGGAGAGATGACATAGTTTTGCTAAAATGAGCAGTAGGCCCAGTAGTAAGAAAAAGGGATGGAAAGCACAAGCTAGAAGAATCACATTTGTTTTGATCCGAAAGACTGGTCCTATTGTGGAGTTCTTCAGAGTGGTTGCTCACTCTGGGGGCAGGGGTGTGGGGGCAGGGAGCAGGCACAATGTCTCATGCTTCCTTATGTCTTGTTATAATGTCCAGAATGTCCTGGTGCTGCCAGGACATTGATGAATTTGAAAGTATTAAACAGGAGGCAAGAAATAAACATGATTGAAAGCTCAGAAGTGGTCCTGAGTTTGGTGTCGGATTCCATCTTGGTGATGATGTGGCTAAAGGATTTAAAACTCCCTGAAATGGGAAGGAACGTTGTCCCTTTTCCTTACTGAATCTCTAGTGCCTAAATGTGTATCTGGAACCTAGTAACTGTTCAGTTATCATTTGTTGGCTGAATGGAAGCAGGTATTGGGAAGTCGAAGAATAGAAAGTATTTCTTAGAGTAGTCTGTGCCATTAAAACTCTTTGCATGGTAGAGGGACAGACAGATCCAGGTTCTTAATTAGACTAACCCTGAGGTGGTCTATAGAATGGATGAGCAGACACTAGGGGCAGGAAGGCCATTGATGTGCAAACTGTTATAGTAACTGTAGAGTGAGGAGGGGCTTGGATTGTGTACATGCCGTGGGTGAGGGGAGCGTGGGGGAAGACCTATTTTGAAAGCACCTCTACCTTTCCTCCTCTTGTGGTCTGATTGCATCAGACTAAGAAAAGCAAGTTTAAAATGGCCATAAGGCTGAAGACAGGCCAAGTCAACCCGTGGGCTGATGGAAAGACCAAGAAAGTATTATGGTAGCAGAAAGACCAAGGAAGTACGTGGGTAGCAGATCCCTACCAGGGACAGGATGCACGCTTCTTGGTGGTTTTGTTGGAGGCCGTGAATCATGGTGATGATGCCACCATGGTGGGCATGGTGGGACCATACTGGTGTCTGAAGGTGATGCCCTTGCTTTTTGGGTAGAGCCTGGCAACCCCCACTCAGAGCAGTGATCAGCCATGCCGCCATTTTAAACTTGGTTTTCTGTTACGTTTCACATTCTTTTTGCCTGTAGCCATGTCTTACCTTTCCCTCCACTTCTTGCTCAAGGTACGCCTATTTCTCCACTCTAACCTGTATTGTGGTTTGTTTTAAGAAGAAAGTAATGCCTCTGCTGATGGGCATCAAACTCCTCTGCCTTGTCCGTGGCTCACAGGTGGTGGACAGAAGGATTCTCCGACCATCTTCTTGGTTGGAAAGTAAAAAGCCCTTCTCCTCTGCACTTCTGTAGAGCCATTTGCATAGAGAATGGCTAGAAAGAATCAAGAAATCAATGTACAAAAGGCATGGAGTTTTTGTTTGGGTAAAGGATCTAGGTCTGCTGGCAACAGAATAAGTGAGTGGGTGTTTTATCTACTTCTGTTGTGAACTGAAGGTGCCTTTCTGTGTGTGTGTGTCCCCAACCCCCCAATATCTTATGTTGAAACCCTAACCTCCAAAGGGATATTTGGAAATGAGACTTTGACCAGGTAATCAGGGTTAAATGACGTCAGGAAGGGATGATGGACCTTAGGAGAGCCTAGGGGAAAGTCATGTGATAGTACAGGGAGAAGGTGACCGTCTATAAGCCAGGAAGAACGTTCTCCCCAAACACAATTCTCACACTTCCAGCCTCCTGAACTGTGAGAAATTATATTCCTGTTGTGTAAGACCCTTGCCTGTGAGTCTGTGGTATCCTGTTCTGCAGCTCAAGGGGATAGACACTGTGTCTGTCTGGACACTTGCTGAGTGTCTAGACCTGTGACACCTGAGTGTCTAAGCTGCCTAAAAGAAATACTGTATTTTAAAAGAGATAATGGTGGACATTGGGGAGGGCATGTGTTAAAATGAGCACTGGGTATTTTATAAGACTGATGAATCACAATGAAACAAATAGTACATTATATGCTTATTAATTGAATTTAAAAAATATACTGGTACAGTACCTGCTGTTAAATCCATTTTGAATCCTTTTGAGAGTATTTGAATTTTCTACTGAATTATCCCAAATGGAAGAAGAGATTATAAATACGTTTATACATTCAGCAACTATTTTGTTCCTTGTCTAAGTGAAGCATCTCTGGGGATACATCATGGGCAAACAATTTCTGCCCTCCCCAGTCTTACAGTTGAATGGGGTAGAGGTCTTAGCCAAAAGGATCAGGTTTCTGTGAAGTAGGAGTTTCCTTATATAAATTATCATCAAGTACACTTGTGTTTGGTTTAAAATACTAATACCTGGCATGACTCTCTTTGCACAAACTCAATTTATGCAAGAAAGAGATAGAACATTTTCTACAAATTTTAGGACCCGTTGCATGGCCTTGATCTCAGTGTTTGATTTCTCTGCCTTCAACCCTCCCCCCAACCTTTCTACACCTGTGTCAAGGAGAACTTGAGAGTCAAAGTGTTGGAAGTGGAAGGCCATGTTTGTGTCAGATTTTTCCACCTATCCTGAAGGTCAGTGTGCCCCGGACAGACCCAGCTGACTCTGGGCCTCCATATCCTACTTTCTGTGTGGACACCTTCCTTAGGCCACCCACGGTGTCTGCCTAGAATCTTCTGCAGCGGTTTGTCCCTGGGCTTCTGACCAGAATTTTGGATCCAGAGAACTCTCCTACTGGCTGCTAGCCAGCCTGAAATATCTAATCTCGAGAAACTTTTTCTTGCATCATTGCAAGGATATTTTGCTGCATTGGTGTTCAGTACCTTTGGAAAAAATAAAAAAAAATGTTCAGTTTTTGCTAGAGTACAACCTTGTGCAGTCCTTAAAAAAATAAGTTCGACCCACACAACCAACTTGATGGTGGGAAGAAAAGGATCTGATACACAGGGAGAAAAACAAAATACAAGTTAATATCCTGTTAAAACCAACACAGATGTTTTTCTCCTCAAATCTTCTGGGATTCTGTATTATGTTTATCTTAGGACTTGGATTCCTCTGATGTACAAATAACTCAATTGCTCCTCTTCACATTAGTTGAGCTCCTCTTATGTGCCAGGGACGCCTCTGGTCATCGTGAAAACTTTGGGAGAAAGTCCGTGTCACACAGGGTTGCTGTTCTAGAATGGAGGAATAGAGCGGCCGTGATCGGTTGGGGGGAGGTGGGGATCTTGTGACTAAGGTGGCCTCTGTTCCAGCGTCATCACCTGGTCATGTAGGGGCCTTTAAAATGCTTCTGAGGTTGAGCAGAAAGCCAAGCAAGGTCCACGTGGCTGATTTCAGTCAGTTAATGAGATTTTGAGTAGTGTAATGCCTGGTCACCCAACAGTAGTAGTCCCATTAAATTTGAAGAAGGGTCAGACCACAGACTACTTCTAAAATGACTTACTTTCTCTTTATTGGAGCACTTCTGTGAAATATGACTAGGAAAATATTTAAGGCCAAGAGAATTCTCTTTCCCACTCCCCACCCCGGGGGCCACCTACTCGTTTCCATTTTACAGTGTTTGTTAAGTAGTTATTTTTATGCGTTGCTAATGCCCCAAACACAGCTTTAAATAAAACAACAAGGAACCTCTGAAAAGCCCTGAATACAAAAATAATTTTTTTTCTGTGTTCCTTCATGTAGATTTGCTCGGCCATTGAGGGAAATGGACTTCAAAATGAGATCATCTGCTTTGAAACCCTAAAAAGCAAAGTTCTCGCTCTCCCTAAATGAAGAAGTAAAAATCTAGGGCATTTTAAGCCAGCAGGAGGATGGCCAGGGAGGCCAGGACTCCTGAAGGAGTGTGACGGGCGTTGGTCAGGGCAACAGCAAAGGAATCCCCACCCCAGGGTGTGTGCTGTTCACAAACAAAAGTGCTGCTCCTTAGCCTTCCAGGGGGAAAGTCTGGTCTTTGATCCGCAAGTTCCCCTGGTATTGGGAAGGCCAAACAAAAACGGGGCTTTTTTCTCCTCTCACCCCCGCCTCTTTTTTTTCTGTGCTTACCCAGTCTCTCTGGAAGGGGCCCTTCCTTCGAATTGCTTTCCTTTCCTGCCTCTGAGCCCGGGCTGAGAGTTTGTCCCCACTCTGCCCGGTCGCAGGCGTATCACTGCGGGACTCGCCTCGTTTTATAGACAACTTGGTCAGTGGATCGACAGCCTCCCCTAATGTCCCACTCCTACCCGACCCAGGATGGGAGAGAGGTGTGTGCACGAGGGACTCATGGATTCTGATGGGTTCCATTTTTACCTTTTCCGTGGAAAGAAACCAGCCCTTTAGAAAGCGAGGCACTGGGCTCCGGTTAAATGAGAACCCCCAAAAGAAGATCGGTAAGAGCCGCAGTTGGAACCCTGTCTCAGTCCTGTCCAAGGACGAGGATTTGTGGCCTTTGTCACTGTTGCTGAGTTCGGCTTCTGAAGTGCCCAGTTTGCTTTTGATCCTCTTCAGGTGCAGTGTCCTGCCGGAAGGATCTCCGATCTCCGCAAAGGGAAACTAGCGAACGCTCTTGCCTTAACCCTAACCTGCCCCCAGCCCCGATCTGCTCTGGGCGCAGGGCAGCCGGCACACAGTAGCCCCGAGCTCTCCCCTCTGTCTCCCCCCACTTCCCCCTCCCCACCCACCACCTCGGGTGTTTGCACACCACGCACCGCACCCCCCAACTGTCCCTCCCCCTCAGCTCTGTAGTCTGGCCGCCTTACACATGCAAAGTGCGTTTCCTTGTCACAGACTGCCGGAATGCAAAATGATGGAAATTAATGCTGCTATTAAAGGATTTTTCAATTAAATGTGCAGTTTAGAGCCAGATGCTGCTTTCTTAAAGGAAGAGAAGTTTAAGTAAAAAAATCTGACAGATATTCGTTCCATCTAGCATGGCAGGATTTATAGTGGATTTCAGTCTTTGATTTCGGTGGGCTGGAGTTGTCAGGTCCACTTGCAAATGGGCTGTGGGGAAGAGTTGCTCTGTTGTAATCTGAAAACATACGGGACATATGGTGAGTATTACACCCATAACCGCTACGATGTTTTTGCTTCCTTCCATCCCCTTTCTTCTTTACCTCCTGTGGGTTATTTGCAAGAACCTGCTACCTTTCTACCTCCATTTTCTCTCGGAGTACAATTTGCTTTATTCTGCGGCTTCAGAATCCCAGTGACAGAACTAGGAATTAAGTGTTTTTCATCCACGTGTGACAATGTGCTATTCTACAACCTCTGATCTTCTCTTGAGCTAACCTACCTACAGCACGATTTTCATCTCTGTGCAACGCTCTAGGCTATTTCGTGTTTGTTTTCACTTTCTGGTATTCAACTGTGCACGTAACGCGTTAAAAACACTTAAAATTCAATGGCATTTTAAAAATGGATAAAAATTTTAGGTTGTTCATTCATGGGCATCTAGGCTGTTTTTAAAAGTGAGTTTGGATGCTCCCCCCTACCTCCCCGCCCCCGCTAGGCTCCCTTCTCCCCCCTGCTATTTCTAAGTAGATCAGCTGACTAAGTATTGGTAAGTGCTGATGCTAGGTCAAAAAAAGTCTCTGGGTTTAAGAAAACACACGTAATGGTTAACAACATGGTATTGTACGCTTTGAAATATGATAAGAGGACAGATCTCAAGTTAAGTGCTGTTACCACAGAACATAAACAACAAACCCACAAACACAAGGAAATCTCTGGAAGCCCAATATGTTTAGTATCTTGGTTGTGGTGATGTGTATGTCCGGACTCAAGATGTGTACGTTAAATGTGTGTAACTTCTCGTATATCAACTATAGCTCAAAGCTTAAACTATATTATCTGGAAAACAATAAAGGTCATTATAGAATGCAAAGTTCAGAGGGAGTGTAGAGGAGTTAGAGATCATGTCTGATTAGAATGATTAAGAAAACTTTATTGTGGGAGATGCGTTTGGGATAAGCCCATTAGGGATATTATGAGAGGCAAAGATGAATAATTCAGGGTTCCTACGGGGAAAGGCTACTGGATGAATTTGTAGGCTGCCCTGTGATCTCTTACATTGTAAAACGGCGTGCTGGATTCCAAATTTGGAATGGTGAAGAGTGGACCAAATGGGCTGGTGATCTCCTCACAAGTAACTCATCAGTACTTAAGTCACTAATAAATAATGCCAGGGGCCTGGCTGGTGGCTGGCCACATTCCCGGATCCCTCTCGCTGACTCTTTTGATCAGCTAGGAGAATCCTATGGATTAAGCAAACCTCAGTTAAAACCATCCCTGACCCCTGACTGAAGGCCAGAACTCTCTACCAACATGGTATTTGAGATTGCCACCAGGTGTCCTGGAGAGGACTCCAGCAATGAACTTACCTGTCTACCCACTTCCTTCAACTTTTTTTTTTTTTTCTTTCCTATCAAAGTTAGGTGACTTTTCTAAAATGACAAGTTGACTTATGTGACTTCCTGGCTTAAAATTCTTAAAGTAGAGGCTCACCATTGCCTCTAAGAGAATGTAATGTGTAAATTCTTTAGCCAGACCCACAGATGCTCACGATCAGAATCTCGCTCATTTTCCCACACCTCAATCACTGGCTGATTCCTCTTCCAGGACTTCTCTGGACCCCAGTTCCTATAAGAAGGCTTTTTTACATAAAAATTGAGCCCTGAAGCCTGCCTTTAGTGATCTCTTTACAATTATACTCCTAAGACAATGGCTTATTACTTGCTAGACAATAAGCTTCAAAGAAAGAGTTGACTTACTTTCCTCAACCTTGTATTCCTAGAACCAAGTACAGTGTCAACACAAATTAAGCTTTCTACAAACACCGTAGAAAGAATAAGTCAAAGAATGATGAGGAGGGATTGAAACACTATCCCTCTTGAGGTTCTACAATAAAACAAACAAACAAACAAACTGAGGAACAAATTTTATAAACCATAAAAAGTCTAGCAAGATTCTCAGGCTTTTGCTTGATAGAATATAATGTCTTAAATAGAATTTTTACTTTATAGTTTGCTGGTAAGATTATTAACTTATTCCACAGGCTCTCCAAATGGTTTTTATTACTACTATAGCTCCTTTTAAGTATATTCTTCAGATTCAGAAGGATATCCTTAAAAAGGTCAAATGCTTTAAGTACCATTCACATTTTTTTGGATATGAAATATTTTATCTGCATCTGGAGGCTAATATTAACTATTAACTACCCACAAGCAGTTCAAGAAAAGCCTCAGAAACTGAAAAAGATGGGTGCCTGGGTGGCTTGGTCCTTGAGCGTCTGTCTTCGGCCCAGGTCATGTTCCCAGCGTCCTGGGATCGAGTCCTGCTCTGCGCGGAGCCTCTTTCTCCCTCTCCCTTTGCCTGCCCCTCCCCCTGCTTGTGCTCGCTCTGCCAAATAAATAAATAAAATCTTTTAAAAAATAATTTACTAGTTAAATTTAGTTTTGAAATAAAAAAAATATTTAAAAGAAAATTTGCTCCTTGATTTTCAGTGGACCTGGACGGACTGCAGCTCTTGATTCAGGAGATCTCCAAATCGGGTTAACTGCTTAATTTTTTATTGGCCTCTTGATAAGTTTAAAGTGGCTTTAGGGGCTCTGTTTGCATTCACATTTCTCGTATGCATGAACCCCTCTCTAGTTTATGAATTGATGAAGGTCCAGTGTCTTTAGTTGTCAGCTGTCTATGGACCTCCTGAAGCTGCACATAAACGTTTTTGCGTTATGTACTTTGTGGGGAGGGACCTTAAGCCTCATGAGCTTTTCAAGGCAATGTCATAGGTGCCAGGATGGCGGAGTCCTAAAATTTGTCTAATTTATTGTAAAATGTCTGACCACAAAATAAATATATGTGAACAGGAAACAAGTACAGTAAAAGTGACTAAGGCTGCTAAGAAAAGGATAGAAAGTACAGGTTTTACTACTTTGAAAGGCTAGGGGGGTAGATCAGGACGGGTGAACTGGATTGGCACACAAGTCAACTTTTAGCAAGGTCCTCCATCGACTTCTTAAGTACCGCGTCTTGTGGAAATACACTGGGCTGTTGTGAGTGGTTAAAAACACACAGAAGGGGGCGCCTGGGTGGCTCAGTGGGTTAAAGCCTCTGCCTTCGGCTCAGGTCATGTTCCCAGGGTCCTGGGATGGAGCCCCGCGTCAGGCTCTCGCTCGGCGGGGAGCCTGCTTCCTCCTCTCTCTCTGCCTGCTTGTGATCTCTCTCTGTCAAATAAATAAATAAAATCTTAAAAAAAAAAAAACACACACACACACACACACACACAGAAGATCTAGATCCCTGCTCTCCAGGACTGTTTGCATATGCAGGTGTGTGTGAGTTTTAAAGATCTGCTGTAAGTTCACCATAGATTTCAGTTCAAAATGGTGTGGGACGCTGAGCATTTATTTATAAGGGGAAAAAAAAAAAAACATGGATTGCAATTGGGAAATTTAGAAATGCACTGGAAAAGCTGGGATTTGAGCTGGGTCTCTAGTAGGTACACAGAGAATGCCAAGGGAGAGAAGTATTACAGAGAAAGGGAACAGCAGGCATAGGGTAAAGCAGAAGAGCAGGGGCTCTGGAGGGCAGGGAGTGGAGCCTTATGGCAAACATAGGTGGTTCTGGAGAGTGGAGTGGAATGGAGAACAATACTTGGAAGATAGGTAGAGGCCAACTAAATATTTGCGTGCTGGGTTGGGCATTTGCACTTCATACCTGGTGGGAAGTCCTCAAAACCTTGACCATAGAGTAATCAGATTTTTGTTCAGGAACATGACCTGGGAAAGCAGTGCGTAGGCTAGATTGGAAGCAGAAAGACTGGGGAGCTCTCTAAGACCATACTGAAATAGCCCAGGTGGGCCACAAAGAACCTTCTGAGAATCCATCAGTGGGGTAGAAAGAAAGGGGTATAATTCCATAGAGGGATTTTCCAGGATTTCCTGTATGACTGGGCATGGGTGTGAAACAGAGTTTCATCAAAGATGACTGCTGGGTTTTAGCTTTAATTTCCTGGGCAGTTAATGATACCATTAACTAAAGAGTGGAATAGTTAAAACAATTTTGTGTTTTTCTGGGGGGGAGGGAAGGCAGCTGTGTTCTATTTTGAGCATGTTTTTAGGCTTCATTTGGAAACCGTCTAATCCACAGCTGGAAATGTGAGTGTGGAAAGAGGAGGGCTGAAGGCATGGACAGGGAAGTCATCTGCAGATTGGTGATAGCTGAGTCCTATTAATAAAACCTTCAGTGGAAGGAGACTGACAAGAGAAGCAGGCAAGCTAGAGAGGGTGTTCCCTGCCACAGAATCCGCCCGGATGAGAACAAATGGGGGCCACTGAGTCGTGGGCTGGGGAGGGCCCTGGCTTGTTTGACCAGGAGAGAGTTCCAGGAGCGTGGAGGTCGAAACCCTGATTTCCTGTAATGTAGGGATAACCAAGGAGGGAGGAAAAAAAGGTGAGGAGTCTGGGTGAGTCTCTTTAAAATGTCTGTGCAAGGGAGAGAAACGGCACGAGGTGCAGCGAGCTAGGGTGAGTGGTGCCGGGTCAGGTGAGAAGAGGCCTTCCTTGTCCGCTGGGTGACAGCAGAGAAATGGCAGACCTGGGCAAGAGCTGGAATAATCCCGGAAGTCAGGTGCCGGGGCAACGCAGGAGCCCTCAGACAAGGACGGACACACAGCTGAAGAGCCTGGGAAGCCAGACCCAGCTCTGAAACCAGAAGGACTTCAGAAGGCCAGGGCTGTTTATGTGGCTCTGTGCTTCCAGAACAAGAAACTTCTGTCCGGCCAGACCTCCAGTAACATCACTGAGAATTGATAGCTCATCTGAGTTTTGTAAGTGTTCCCACATAAAATTTTTCTCCATGCAAGGAGAAATCCCAAGTGGGTTCTCCTAGATGCAGGGCATCTGCTGTATAAGCATACACTCTGAGCATTTGTGTGTTGATGACTGGACTACAAAGCATCCTACCGATAGAAAAAGGTTTTTTCAATACAAAAGACTCAAGGTAAAACCACTAATAAAAGCCATGATAAATGGTGAATTGATGTCTGTGTGGAAAAAGCCCCTGTTACAAAAACGAAACTCTCTACATTGGTTTTCATGAACAAATTTCACAGAGTTTTATACAGAGGTCTCCCAGACTGCATGTGTGTACCCAGCATAGGTACTGATTCACTCTAGGACAAAAGCAGCCCCTGTACCCTGGGACTTTATTCTCTGACTCACCCAAATGTCTACATACTAAGAGATGTCTAGGAATAAAATAGTTGTATATTGCACATTTTTCCTGTAAAGATGTTAAGCTCTTATTATAAACAAAATACAATGCTAAGAGCTGTAGGGTCTATTAGAATGGAGCTAACTATTCTGAATGAGAACTTTTAAATTTTCATTATTTTTAATTTTCATCCAGGAGGCATGGTCTTAAATGTTTCCTCCTTTTGAGAACTTAATATCCTATCACTGTATTTCAGATGAACATGAAAACTCCATAGGTAGTTTCTTCAAGGTCGCACAAAGCTTCTCTGGGAATAAAAAAAAGGATTTCTGTCCTGGAGCCCTTTGCACTAGCTCAGAAGAACAGATTTTTAAGTTTCCAGGAAATTTGCAGGTGCTCAGTAAACAGAGCTGTTAATAAACATTTAATGGACATAAACTTATACAGTTATAGGCTATATTTCAAAAGATGAAAAGTGTTCAATCCATCCCTTCTTACTGTGCTACACTTGACTACTCCTCTGTGTCTGAAGTTGCATGTTTCTGTATACAATGGGAATACCGCACATGGTGTGCTGACCACCAAGTCTGTGTCTGCCGGTAGGTGCAGAGCTAAGAATCTGACTGGGGGAAGCTGCACCACCTGGTCTGTGCATGTGGGGAGTGTGGAGTGCTACGTGAAGTGTCCATGGAACTCCAGAACAAGGCTCTGGGCAGCAAGGTCCAGTTTAGAGAAAGGGGGGTGCGGGAGGTAGCATTTGTTTGTGGCCTTCAAGGAGTGACGAGTCTAACTCAGATGTGGAGCTCTGTGGGAGGGGAGGGGTGGAGAGAAGAATAAAAGTGATGGTGGGGGCAAGCATGCAAGAGAAGTAGTGAATCCTTTTATTCTGGGGAAGCACAAGGTCTTTAGGTTGGGGAGATGGGGTTGGACCGTACGTATAATGTAAGGTCAAGAAGGTTGGATTTTTCTATCTGGTGTTGAAGGGCGTTTGATCTGAGAACGGGGAAGCTGGCTACCAGTGACAGCAGCATATAGGACTCCTGAAAGGCTGATACACAGGAGAAAACTTAAGGGGGTCCCCAAATCATTGGTGGGCATGGAAATCTGGAAGCCATGGGAGACTCCCTTGAAGACTTGGGGACTGTTGAGGGGTGAAGGCTGAAGAATGAAGTTGAGGACCCAGAAGCTGGAATCTAGGGAACTTAGGATGAACAAAGCTCATATAGAGCTGATCCTCAAATAGCTTACTGCCTGACTGAGGGGTGGGGGAGCGGCCCTGACAGCCCTCCCAAGACATGTGCCATCACGGACTATTACAGCTGTGCATTCCTCTACTGAAGACCATTAAGTGTCATCCAAATACTTCAAATTGGATGCTTTCAGAACTAGGTGGCTGGTTGGAAACCAAAGGCTAATATCCCTCCAGTTTTTTTTTTTTTTAATTTTTTATTTAATTTTTTATTTTTTTATTTTTTGGTCTGTTTTGGCTTGGTGGGTTTATTTTTCTTTTTGAGGGTCATCCTAACTTCTCCCATTTCCCATGGGATTTGGCATCTCAGAATCTCATTTTATTACAATTCGGCAACTTTTCTTTTAATATCTTGGACAGCTAATAATTCCAGTCCCAAAACCCAGCACACTCATCTGAAAGATAAAGATAGTAGACACCTCTGTTTCCCAGTGCTTAAGGATCAATATAACTTGATGCAGTCTTCTGTATGTTTCAGTGTACTACTTAAAAAGTAGTAGGTATTATATACCTCATCACAGAAGAAGCAATATTCTGAAACGTTCTTTTGAGAGTTCCCTGAGCTGGGTAGTCCTTTATCATGGACAGTGGAATACGTATCTTAATGCTACTTCCTGCTTGAGTTAGAAAAGGTCACGCTGCCCCTTCTGCCTTGACTGTCGGGGAGCTCTCTTGCACACACCGCGTGGACGAGGATGCCAAGGATGGACATCCGCTTTCCCAGTCACGTGTCTGCGGTCCCCGAAGAGCGCGCGCCCGACCTCTGCCTAGCCACGCCCCTCCCCAGAAGCCTGCGGAGCACATGGCAATTTTACACAAGCTGGGATTAATTCAGGATCAAAGTTGGAGCTCCATCTGCCTCTTTCCAACGATTCAGTATGGTTTATAGTGCTTTGTTGGTTCAGGGTGTTAGAAGCTTGGTTTAAAACCTTCCCTCTGTTTGGGATCATTTTGGTTCTAACAGGAGTGCCTCTCCTCGGATAATGTAACCCTGGAGTATGATCTTTTTGTCCTCTGGTAAAGTCTGAGGGCGCTTTCAATCTCTCTGTGCCCTTTGTAGCAAAGATCCATCGGGGGGAATGCTATGAGGTTTGCTGGTAGCATCTGCTCTACAGACTTTAATTGACACCCCTCCTGCCTGCCAGAGTGATATGTTACTTGACTTACTATGGTTAAATTGTTTCTCAAAATTGAATGGTTCAGCCACTTTAGGATTTGAAATCCCTTTACATGATGGATTTTCCCTTTCCTTTCTGAAATATGCTTTTGGAAATAAGGCTGATGTCTTTGTTTCTCTTATTGTTAAGCTGCGTTTTAACTGCTAATATATTTTCTTGAGGCAAGCAATTGCCAAGCAACTGAGAGCATAAAGGGAAATTTGTGCTATGCAAATGAGGGACTTAATGCATTAATTAGATGGATTGGAACATTGTATTTCCATGTGTTTCATGCCTTAATTCTCAAACTGAGAGTTGGAGCCGCTGGGAGGGGAGGGCTCTGATGGAGTTCCAAGTGGGTTTTGGAAACCAGAATGCTGGAGTTTTGAAAACCTGTGTGGTCATGGTAGGAGCCAAATGAAGTCGGAAAGAGTGATGGATTCTCTTGAAACTGCCTTGTTCTGTTATAATGAGACAGTGTTGCAGAATTCTAAGTGCTATTTGGAAGATGCAGTCTCTAATAAATTAAAACTGTATTTATTTTCACTTCCCACAGTGGTAGAATGAACCAATAAGCCCCCTCCCCCCTTTCTCTATCAGAGGGAAACCCAGAATAAAAAGAATTTAATCAGAGCTGGCATCCCAAAGCTGGCACTATTCCTTCTGGATAGCAGAGACCACAACTGGTTACAGCTCCCAAAGTGTCTCTTGTAACCCAGCCAGGCTTTGGTCAGGACAGGAAGGAGCAAATGCCACTTTCTTGGTCTCATATGGTGGAGGGAACTTGAGTGGGGTAAGTTTTCCCCCAACGATAAGGCTAACCTTGTGTCAACAGGAGATACTCAGTTTTTCACTGACTTACTAGTGACTCAAGTTTTATCGAGCCTACTGTGTTACATGCTGGGGGACTGGACAGCTCTGCAGATGTAGCTCTGCTCTCACTGGGTGTAGTCCAATGCCAGGTAACATCAGTGTTGAATGTACAGCTACAGACTGTAAAAGTTGCTTCCAAGGAGAGGAATGCCATTCTATGAAATCACGTTTCCAAGGAGGCTGGCAGGGCAGTCACTTGCAAACAAAGTGATCAAATGAGGAGCAAAAGGGTGAGTTCATGGTCACAGGGAATGGGTGAAATGTCTGTGGTAGACTGTGCTGGAGAGTTTATGGCAGAAGAATCGCCAAAGCGATTCTGAAAAACTGATAAGAGTAATGAGCGAGGAAGGAGCAGGATGGTGGGGCTAGAGGAATGGGACCAAGACTATGAACATTCTAAAACCACACCAGGGATGGGTCTGTATAAAAAGCAATGGAAGACATGTGGGATGTACGTCAGGGGAGATAATGTACGTTATGGGACTGAACTCTTGTCTCCGGGGAAAAGTAACGGTACTTTTGAAGGTGTGCCAATATGGTTATTGATGCCATCTATAGGTAACTTCAAGCTGAATCATTAGGATTGGGTTTCTGTCCTATAAGCACCCGCGGATGTAGCTTTGTACCTGGCCATCAACAAAGACCCTCAGTCACCTCTGAGTCCTCACTGCCCTCTCTCCTCTACTGTTGGTCACCAAGTGGGATGACACGTGTAAAATCTATTACAAACCTTCTTCTTTCTGTCACCACACTTCCTATTTGGCTTCCTCAACTCCTGTAAATCCTTACTTCAGTGCTTTTAGGAAAGAATCCCTCCCCCCAAATATGTACATATTGATTTGCTGTCATCTTGATACCAATAAAAGGAAAAGACTTACTTGATATGTTATTTGGGCGTAGGTTATAGGTGGTTGAAAACCAAAACATTGAGATTCCTTCCTTCCTTTATTTATTTATTTATTTATTTTTTAATGATTACTTTCACACTTTGAATAGACAACCTGATGTCACTGTGAGTCCTACCTGTCCTTGAGTCTTAGGCCATCCCTGACTATCCCAGCCCAGCTCCTCCTCCCCCCTGCACTTCCTCCCAACTCTTAGTCCCGCCCTTGCTTCAGGCCAGGAGGCATCTGTTTCCCTCCACTGGATGGTGAACCCCCAGGAGGTGGGGCCTGCTGGCTTTCATCTTTGGGTATCCCCAGGGCCCTGGGGCTGTGAAACATTTCTTGGAAAGTTTTGTTTCCTGTCAAGAAAAACAAACACACAAAAACTTAGACTAGAAGAACTTAAAGACCATCACCTATGAGAATTTCAGCAAAGAAGTCAGCGGTTCAGTCTAGAGAGATCTCGTGTTATGGTCAAGTTAATTTCGTGCACACGGCTAATATAATACGCCTCTGAGAAAATGCTGTTCCTTCTCTGGGAATGAGGACAACACCAAATGAGTCTACTCTAGTTTTCTAGGAAAGTGCTTTACTGCTTTTGTTAATGTGAAACCTGGCAGGCTGTCACTCTCTTAATTTAATTTTTCTCTTTGTTTTTCTACTCTTCATAAAATTTTCCCCAGGCTAATGAGATATGTTAAAGAGGAAAAATACTGTATGAAATCATCAATAAAAAGCCGTCTTAATAGTACCATTTATATTTACAGGGGAAGAAAATCTTTAATATTGGCGTAATTTGCGTCTATATTCATCATTTGAAAAACACATGGATTAAAAGCAGTGTCTGTAAGTCCTGCTATTTTGTTTAGAAAGAGACTTTGTCTAGTATCCTATCACATTATTGTTTGTATCATAACTTAATATAAACCTCAAATCAGAAGTACAGTACTGGATCCTTACATGTGGCAAGTCAATCATTGGGAGCCCAGTGCTGGTTGTCCTAAGAGCCAAGGACCTCTTAAGGCCTCTCCATTCACAGCATCCTGCGGTTGGTCATCACAGGGGCCGCTGGTTAAACACCATGTTAATTCCACGAGACCATTTCCCTGCCCTTGTCTCTGCAAACCCACGTAACCCTAACTCCTACCCTGTAGACCCAGTACGTAATCATCTATATTGTGTGAACATAGCTTGTATGATTTGTACTTTGAGCTACTAGTTATAATCTATAACTGTCGTCAGTGTAGATGAATAAATGTATCTGAATGATCCCTAACACTGTTTAGGAAGCTAGTCAGTGATGGACGGATCGACTGAGCTAATGACCACTAGTTTCAGTCTAAGCATTCAAATGTTAGGCTTCAGTCGTGTAGTCTGAATATTTCTTTAGGTAGTCCCGAAGTATGGTTCTAGTGGAATTATAAAACACGATCTTGCCAGTAAGCGGCAAAGCTAGAGAATATTGCAATTCTAGCCACAAGTGCCAGTGTCACTTAGTTCATACCCTGGGTAATCATCATGATGGCCTAGTAATCTACTGCCATTTCACTTAGGAAAATGGCCTATTGCCCTTTGAACCTGTTCTGCTGCAAACCACACACTATTCCTTCCATCTAATGTCCATTCGATCAAGGATGTTGCTCCTTCATAGAGTTAACTAAATAGGAAATTCATTTGTCTGAAATGAAGTTGAGTGGGGGTGAGGAAGAAAAATCTGCTTTTCTTGGAAATAACTAGATACAGGGAATTAAAAAGCAGAATTGAGAATCAAGAACTTGATATTGAGGAATCTTTGTCTTTTTTTTTTTTTTTTTGGTGTAAGACCAATAAACTTCAGACATTTGGTATATTTTGTTCTGTGTGGCAAGTACAGTAACAAACAATACTTCATTACTCTAAATCTGCTTTTATTATCTTGAAACCTTGCAGGAAAGGATCTATGCAGTGAAGGAATGAATGACCAGATTGTTCAGTTCTAGGTTAAAAAGAAACCCCAGTTTTGGACATTTTCCTTGGATTAGGCCACGGTCATGTAAACAGAATTTGAAGGTCAGGGTTGTGGGGTTTGGGTGCAAGACAAAAGCACGCAGCATGGGGCCCACGTTTAGATCTTCTTTGTCACGTTCTAGTCTACCTGAATTAATATGCCCTTCAAAACAGTGAAGAATTTGGCTCATTATATTCCTTATTAGCTAATCTGGCTATAATGGATTTGTCGGTTTACTGATTACAAATGGAAGTAATTTGTAACATTTTGTTGATTGAAAATGTGCTAGCCCCTCCTATGCTGTGATCTTTCCCTTTGATTAAGTGGGATTTTAAAGGTTTAAAATACTGTAGTCTTAAAGGATATTCTTCAGAAAGATTAAGAATTCTTCAGGAAGAGAAGAGCACTTGGCAAGTATGTGAGTTAATGTACAAAACTGACGAGGTCACATGAAGGTGATTTCTTCATTGATAGAAACAACTTCTTTGCTTATAAATAAACACACAAGGTACCCAGTATGTTTGAAACAATTGCCTAAAGGAGTGGCTATTAAAAATGCAGTTTTACACCTCCTTACCCCCAGTGTAAAGCCTGAGAATCTTGGGGTTGGTGTCCGGAATCTGGACATCTGTGTCTTAATGAAGTTCTCCAAGAGACCATTATGTCTATGAAAGTTAGGGAACCACTAGTTAGTTCCACAGGAACTTCCAGCATCAAAGCTCGGTATCAGGCGTTCCAGAAAGGGTGTTCCTTATTGAAGGGGAACCCAGATGTTTGCTGAATTTGCAGTTTCTATCTATCTTCATGTTTTTACTTTTGTTTTTGTTTTTTAAAAGGAACTTCTGATTATTCTCAGAAGGCCTGAGAGTTCTCTTCCGGCCGATTCATTCCCCACAAGGCAGCCATGCTATCTTCTTCCTTCCTCTTTTCCTCACTTGCCTGTTTTACTGCCTACCCCACCTTTGGGAGGGGCCCTGTGGCCGTCCCCAGTCAAGGCAATCCCAGTGTTCAAGGTAAGGCGATGTGTAGTCTCGGTGTGCTGATTTCTGGGCATAATCTCAAGGAGGCTCCAACACTCTGAGCCAAATTTACAACCTCTGTCCTGTTAACCTCTGTGGATTCAAAGTCCCGTGCTCTGCCTGAGCAGCTCCATGGGCTTGAAACCTCTGTCTCCCAACCACCAGGCTCTTGGACCTGGCACAGAGGGCTCAGCCTGAAGGAGAATTTATTCCAGCCTTGCCATTTTTATCCATTCTCCCCCACACTCTCAAAAGTTCTACCTTTACCCAAATGCATTGTCACTACTTAACAGATTTAAAAAGGCTCTTTTTTTTTCTTTAAGACTGGAACCCTGTACATGTTTTTTGTAACAAGTAGATTTAAATGAGTGCCTTAAAAAGAAAGCAAACAACAGGCAGTTTTCATACCTTGACATTAGCATAATTTTTTCAATCACAAAGACATGTAGGGCTCCACATGATTTATTGGAAAAATAACGTGGATAATAGAGCAGTCATATCCTTCAATATTATCAGTCAAAAGAGATTCAATGTGCTACAAGGAAGGGAGCTTGAATATAAAACTGAGAATAAGAGGAAGCTGCCAAAGGTCCTTCATATAAAATCTGTTAAATATTTACCAACTGGTCCCTTTCCCCACAAAATGAGCCCTGGTTTGTAGCATTTGCCAATTTCTGTTGTATAAATATTCCCATCATGATTGATTTAAACTACTAATATGACTTCAACTGGCTTGCAAAACTTCTATGTTTAATAATTGGCCCTTGCTAGCCGGTAAGAACACTGGTGTGTTTGGAGAACAGGATACGGGAGTGATGCAGGTAAATGTCCATTTTATAACATTCTGGGCACAGGCATAGTTGGTTTATTGGCTTCTCTCAAAGGCAATGTGGGCGTCAATGTGGGTCACTTCCCTAGGAAGACTGGTTAACACAATGGTCTCAGTGGGGCAGTACTTCCTCCTGGAGGATTTCTCTCCTGGGGAAACTTGTGGGGATGATTTTTGTCACAATGAGCTGGGGGCCATGAAGACTGAGTAGAAGCCAAAGATCTTAGACATCCTGCGAAGGTCAGATCCTTATGACAGAATAAAAAATTATCCTGTGTTTTATAGATTTCTGATGTTTTTATAGAATAATCTTTTAGGTTAAGGAAAAGAAAACTTAAAATGATCTAAGCCTCAGGGTTAACTGTTCTAGGCTTCATTTTTGGTGAGGCTTTAATAGGTATAATGGAATTTCCAGGAATACACATCTTAATGTAAACTGAGGTATGTTTGTATTTTTTGGTCTAAAACTTTATCAGGAACGGCTTGGCATCCCAGTTCAGGATAGGAACAGCACTCATGGGGTCTGAGTCTAAAGTAACATACCTGTATCAGTCAGGTCTGTAACTACTGCAGCCACCCTGTTCCCATGTTGAATGTAAACATTTCACACATATTTAAGAGTATTATATATGCAAGTACAGAAATTCGTAAAATTCTTTCAGGATGAGAAAAGAGGCATTGCACAGTATAGTAGAATTTATATGGGGAATATCACTGACTCCTCCCAAAATGCGCTTGAATTAATGTCCAAACTTGTCCTCCTGAAATCAACTCCAAGACCAAGTGGATGGCATGTAGCCTAAGGGAGAGTGGGAAATTGGGCTCTGTTTCAAGCTACCGTGGGAAAGGTAACCAGAGTTTAGGTGGTCTAAGCTCTTAAATTTCTTGGAATGTGATAGGACATAGAAACTTAGTATTAAAACTTTTTTTTTTTTTTTTTTTGGTATCACTAGAAGCGACCTTCCCTATGACTACTTACAGGGATACATTAAATCACAAGAGGAGGATAAAATGAGTATGTGCATAATTATATAAAATTACTATGGCATTAGGAAAAGTATGAAAAAATTCAGTTTGGTCTTGTAGGGTTACCTAACTTGTGCAAGTATGTGTGTATAAATATGGAAGTCTGTGAGCTCCTTGAGAATTTGGATCCCTAGCAGTAATAAAGTCACTGGCCCAGAGTAGGAACTCAATAAGGGCTTCCTACATTGACGCATGTTAGAATGAATACGGCTAGAATTGTGGAAAATATTTGGGTACAATAGAGGATTTAACTAGCTGGTGCTCTACGGAACAGTGAATGCTACTGTAGGGCAATACTTGCCAAATTTTAATGTGCGTGTAAGTCTTATTAAAATACAGACTGTGACCTGATAGGTCTGAGATGGGGCCAGAGGTTTGCATTTTTGTGAAGTCCCCAGCTGATGCCCTGCTGCTTCTCTTGGCCCACACTTTGATTAGCAAGCTTCAAGGTTTCCAGAGGAACATCTTTGCTGCTCTGCACCTGCACGTCAGGGCTAGTACTTCCAGGGAGAGAAAAGTTATGGGAAATACCTTCTACTTTTATTTACTACTGCAGATGAGGTGAATATACTCCAGTTGGCCCATTGTGGTGTGGAAAACCCTTAGGATTGTTTCCTCCTTATGGTTATTTGTGATCACAAAGATTGGTGTACCTACACATAAGCAATGTGTCCGTTCTACACATAAGCAAGAATTTCTCTAGGGTGTACCTACACATGGGAACTTACTGGACTGTAAGATCAGTGAGTGTTCATGTCCAGTCCTATTCCACCGTGATGGTGCTCGATTCTCTTTCCATCAACACCGCCGATATCGCCTTTGACTCCTACTCGCCCAAACTTACTACTGCCAGACGTCCTGCGTTTCGCAGCCTAAGGAGTATGCAACAGTATCTTGTCTTGATTTACATCTTAATGACTTCTCAGGAGGTGGAGAATCTTTTCACATGTTTTTGGGCTATTTGCAAGGACTACGGTTCATATCCACTACTACAGAATTTGAGAAACTATTGTTTTGGTTGTATGTGTTGTACCTTCTCTTTTTTGTCTTCCATACTTCTTGTTTTTATACTTCTAGTGTACAGAAGTCTTAATTTTCATTAGAGATAAATTTGTAGAGAAGTGAGTTGGGGGGAAATTGGTGGGGGAGATAAACCATGAGACATTGTGGACTCTGAGAAACAAACTGAGGGTTTTGGAGGGGAAGGAGAGTAGAGGGGTTGGGTGAGCCTGGGGCTGGGTATTGTGGAAGGCACATATTGCATCGAGCACTGGGTGTGGTGCATAAACAATGAATTTTGGAGCACTGAAAAAAATTTTAAAAAAGCATGCTTCAAAATGTTTACCATTAGGAAATAGATTTGTTCTAGGTTTTCATAAATATCTCTATATTATCTAGGAGTCTCATTTTTTTGGGTGACATTTTTGTATCCTGAATGGATGTAATAAAATACATTTTCTGCATCTATTGAGATAAATATGTGGTTCTTTGATCCTTTAACTTTGGTGAGATATACCTACAAGTTTTTGTTACTTAAACCTCTCTCCCTTCCCACTATAAAATCAGCTTGGCCACATGTGCGCGTTCCTGCTTGTGTGTATGTGTGTGTGTGTGTGTGAGAAAGAGAGAGAGAGAGAGAGATATTCTGACTCCATTTGGTTTGCTAATACATCATTTAGGAATTTTGCTTTAAGGTTGCTTAGTAAGATTGTTCTAGTCTCCTGATCTCCTGCCATGTTCTGTTCTTTCTGCTTTGGGATCAATATTATATAAGCCTCAGGGTACACACTGAAGAGCAATCCTTCTTTTTCTATTTTCTGAGGAGTTTTTTTTTTGTTTTGTTTTGTTTTTTTGATATGAATGTTTTTTTTTTTAATTTATTTATTTATTTATTTTTATTTCCAGCATAACAGTATTCATTATTTTTGCACCACACCCCGTGCTCCATGCAATCCGTGCCCTCTATAATACCCACCACCTGGTACCCCAACCTCCCACCCCCCGTCCCTTCAAAACCCTCAGATTGTTTTTCAGAGTCCATAGTCTCTCATGGTTCACCTCCCCTTCCAATTTCCCCCAACTCCCTTCTCCACTCTAAGTCCCCATGTCCTCCATGCTATTTGTTATGCTCCACAAATAAGTGATATTTTCTGAGGAGTTTATATAAATGTGAAATAGTATGGAAAAGTCCTATAAAACCATTCGGGCCAAGTGTTCTTGTGAAAAGTTTTTGAACTGTTTCTGAAAGTTTATTTTTAATTAATTAGAACCCTTTGGGCTTTGTTTCTCCTTAACTCTGTTTTGAAACTTATATCAATAAATTGGAAAATAGACAAGTTATTAGAAAAATCTAGAATCATTCATAATATTCTCCTCTCCTTTCAGTCTGAGTGTATCTTCTTTCATAGAATGGAATGTTTCTGCCTTCTTTATGACATCGCTACCATTCTTACTAGAACATGGTCTGTTCTTTTAGTTTTCTTGAAGAGTGAATTTTTGGTTTTGTCAACTCTGTATTGCATATTTCTTATTCTGTATTATCTCATTTTCTTAAAATGTTTGGATTAATTCTGTTGCATGGTGTCTAACTCATTGTGTTAAGATATCTGTCCTATCATTTCTTTTGTAGTCATTTAAAGTCTAATGTTCTTTGAAATACTACCTCGTTCAAACTTGCAAGTGTTAAAATGTGTTTTGATTGTTGATTATAAACACTTCTTTATTTCCATTGTTTCTATCGGTTTAGAGGTGTCTCAGATTTTCCAAACAGAGGGATTTTTAATTTGACTTTTTGTTTTTATTACCTAATTTTTCTTTGTGATCTGAATCCTTTTAAAATTTTGACTTATGAACTAGTATGTGACAATTAAAAATTGCACATAGTCTTGAGAAAAGTGTGTGTTCTCCATGAGACATTCTGGGAAAATTCATTCTGATAAGATTTTTATCTTTTATAGGTTTCCTATGTCTTTTTTTTTTTTTTTTTTTGTCTTCTCACCCCATCAGTTGAGAGATGAATTGTGAATTTGTCCGGATCGCCCTACAGTTCTATAGGATTTTCCTACTTTTTTTTTTTTTTTTAATAAATCTGGCTATGGGAATGATGTCTTCACTCGACTTTGAAGGGAAGGGGCATACCTGATCACTTCCTTATGTCAGCTGCTGAATGAATGAATGAAAATGGCCTGGGAAGGCTGAGCAGATTTATTAATCTTTCTGTACAAATATGAAATAACACAGTCACAGGAGATAATCCTGAAGACTGTACAGGAATGGATTATGCCTGGCAAAGCTTTCCATTAGCTATCAATTCACAATAGCCGAAGATCTTGTAACATTAGTGAAGGACCTTCCATCAATTCATGTTTCCTATCATCATGGGTTAGGGTTTCAGGGAAAGCAGTGGGAGTTCTAGAATTTGGAGTCATGCCTGTTAGTTAAGTGAAAGGCATTTCACACATTTGCTTTTATCAGTTTATTCATGCTGATAGGTGCTTTTAAAAGGAATTCACAGCTCATGAAAGGCTCTGAATGAAAGGAGCCAGTGAACAAAGTCTTCTGTTTATCTATAGAATGTGCCTTAGGATGGATATCAGGAGCCCCACAAACTTCTCTGTGTTTAAAAGCATAAATGGAGGAAGAGTAGTCAAGATCACTTTTTATGGAACTTGAGTCCATTAGATTAAATCAACATTTGGGCCCATACATAGCTTCAAGGGACATTTTTAATACCGAGGCTCATTTTATAGGGGAAGCTAATTATTTAAATCAGTTGAAATTCGTTTCAAATTTTCAGACACATTCAAGTTTGATCCAGTTGAAAATCCTTGTAATTCTGAACATGGCTCTTCGCAAGTTTCAAATCAGTAACATAACTGCTTGAGAAAAGAAAGCTCGGCCCTACATTTATCATCTTTAGCATGTGTGCATGAATAATCTTACAGAACATTCAGTATACTGATGCTGTGTTAGAACTTCTCATGTTCACTGTTCAGTAGTCACTGCCCTATTGATTGGCCATTAGATCCCCTGCTTTCAACACCCACGAGTCCCCAGAGCTGTTCGTTCTTCTTGCCTGGAAGGAGTAACATAAGTTACTGAAAATAGGTATTAAACTCATGCGGATTCTTTGCATGAAGCAGGAAGTAGTAAAGTGGAGCTGAGAACTATTTCTCTGATAATCCTTTCATGCTGGAAAAATACCTACCAGGGTCCCTGGAAATTTTTTTCTGAATTTTCATAACGCGCTCAAAAATGCAAAGGGATGGCTAATGTTGTATTTGTGGAAAATGCTGGCATATTGTCTATTCTAATCCTATTCCTTCAAGAAGACTCAAGGTTTCCATGGAGTCCAAATTTCTTTTGATGGAACATATACCAGTTTGGCTGCTACTTTATGAGCTGTGAGTTTCTTATCTGTGATGGTAACTAATCCTAATAAATGACAGGTTCCTAATTTTAACATCTTCTTAAACCTCTTAAATTATTGTCTGAAAAGCATAACAGAGTTAGTCAAGCAAACCCATTAGAGAAATAGAAATGATATGTGTTTTAGAGGCTTGGCTTTATTCTTGGATAGGTAGTAATCAGAACTGAGGGGTGCCTGGGTGGCTCAGTCCATTAAGCAGCCGACTCTTGATTTTGGCCCAGGTCATGATCTCAGAGTTGTGAGACCAAGCTCTACATTGGGCTCCTTGCCAGCTGTGGAATCTGGTTGAGATTCTCTTTCCCTTTCTTCCTCTGCCTCTCTCCTCTGCCCACTCTGTCCCTCCCTGCTCCTGCGAGTATTCTCTCTCTCTCTCTCAAAACAAAACAAAACACCCCAAGAAAAGAGTCCATCTGAACTAAGAAAGAATCTATCAAGTTTTAATCTGTGAACTTCTGTACGCGTTTTCTTCCAGTTTCCATCTGCAGGAACAGTTCTCTTAGGTCCATCCCTCCACTTACTTGAATTAAAGTGATCCCTGGGGGGGCACTTGGGTGGCTCAGTCAGTTAAGCCTCTGTGTTTGGATCAGGTCATGATCTCAGGATCCTAGGAGTGAGCCCCGTGTCTGTCTCGCTGCTCAAGGGGGATTATGCTTCTCCCTCTGCAACGTCACGCCACCGTTCCCAACTCATGCTCTCTCCCTGTCTCTCAAATAAATAAATAAAATCTTAAAAAAAAAAAAAAAAACCTCAAGCTTTACATTACTTGTGAACTTTCACCTTAATTTATTAAGGTTATAATTGATGTATGAGTTTCAGGTGTACAACATGATATATTGGCGTATATCATGAAATGATCACCATAAATTTAGTTAACTTTTGTTACCATACATAATTGCAAAATTTCTCATGGTGAGAACCACCTTAATATTTCATAATATATTTTGTTGAGTTTTTAAATTTTTTCTACTTTAATGTATATTTCCCTTAATATATAAGTACCCTTCCATTTAAGGCAGACCATAACTTGATATAACTTCAACCATGTTCTCATGTATTTAAAACTCTCCTGCTTCATTTCTCATTTTTGTTACTATTGAGCTATTAAACCATCTCTCTACAGATCTATAGTGATCATTACTAATTCTTTCTTCATCATGGGCATGCTGGAGGTAGATTATGTTGGATGACACAGGACTATAAGTGCCCTCGAAGACAAGGACCGTGACTATCCTGATCAGAAAACACATGCAGGTAGTCCCACAGTGTCCAGCATATAGTAAGTGTTCAAGGACTGACCGACACAATCATGAGGGTAATGGCCAATACTCCTCACCTGTTTCTGCACACAGTGTGGATTCTTAATGCGTATGTGCTCACTCTCTCTGTATTTAGTGTTCACAGATTTTATTACAGTACATTAACAGCAGTACAGTACAGCACAGTAACAGCAACAGCAACAGCCCACGCTTACCTGCTCTTTCTGTCCCAGCAGACCGTGGGGCTCACGGTCCAGCAGCAGAACTGAGGAGAGCGGGATTGGGGAATAAGAGGGCAGGGATCTAGGGACACAAACTCTATACAGGGACTGGCAGTTGCTGCCCCAAGTCCCTTCTGGGCCAGCAGTTCTCAGAGAGGAGTGGATCAATGAGCTCTTTCATGGCCAGGTTGGGGATGAGCTGTTCCTGGGTCTGGGGCATCTGGGCGTCAGGGACAAAGTGGCCCCCACACTGCAGGTGCTCCACCTTGTCCTAGGTGATGTCACTGGATGTGATGCACGGTGGCTCCTGCATTAGCTCAAAGCTGATTGTGCCACACAGGTAGTTGAAGATGTCTCACTTCTTTCTCTTCTTATTCACCTGGGAGAAAATGTCATCTAGGTCTGCTGTGTACTTGTTCTGCTCAGCCTCAGTGCGGGCCTGCTGGGCCTGGATGTGGCCATTGAGTTTTGCACGCTCGTGTTCTTTCCGGGGCTTCCATTCTCCTCCTGCTTGCCCTTCATGGTGCTGCATGGCACAGGGTCAGCTCCCAGACTCTGCAGCCAGCTTGCCCTGTACCCACAATCAGCTCTATCAGGTCCAGTAATCCACCACACACACACACACACACACACACACACTATATATATATATAAATTTTTTTTAAACAAGCTAGAGTAAATAGAAAAGCAGAAGAGATATTATCCCAAGGAGGAACAAGAATTTTGATTCCTACTTCTAATAAGATAAATGAAGCCACAGATTAGATCAATGCCTTATTCAGGGTCAGTCAGGGCAGAGCAGGAGCTGATGGGGGAGTAATTCGCTGATAAACGGGTTTGTCTGTCCTGCCTGTATTTTTCTTCCAGGGGTGCACCTTCAACATACTTTTCTCTTCATGCCCTCCCCCAAGCCCATAAGGTTACAAGGCTCTTTATGAGGACTTAGGTTCTGTTTTGCCTTGAATTTTTAGACCTCAAAGCAAACGTAGCTTAAATACAACTCTGTCGAATGTTAGGGAGAAATGCTTTTGAGGACCAGCAGTGTGGATGTTCCCCTCAAGGATGAAAAGGTGGAGGAGTCTCTGAGGTACACTATAGGGCACAGCAGGACCTCATGTAGGGTAGGTGATTCACTAGTCTGGTAGGCTAGTCTTGGAACAGTCTGCCAGGCTCTCCATAGACTTCCAGAGCTTCAGCCACAGGATGGAGGTGGCAGAGCTGCCTGATCTGAAGGGCTAGCAGCAGGAGACTCTCAGTGACTCGGTGATAACAAGAGTGGGTTGATAACCCTTTTGGAAAGTAGCCTCCAGCTCCTTGGTCATGCAGAGAACTCTGGGATCTTAGAAAAACCCTGAGAGCAATCCCATGAGTAAAGAGGATGGATTTTCCTGCTGGTGAGTTCAAATAGGGCATTAGAGTCAAGTATAAATTAACTAAAGAAGAGAAAAAAAGACAAAGTACCATTCTTTTGTTTTGTTTGCAGGCGGGGGGATGACTTATTGCTAACTTTATATTCTTCATGTATTTTCTTCTGTGGCAACTCTGTGTAAAGCCCTGTTCTGTTCCTGCTCTAGGACTTCTACTCCTTGCTGTATTAATAGTTACAGGTTCTGATTCACTAAAGCTTCTTTAGAATCAAAGTCAGGATCTCTTGGCATATTTACAAAAATACTCAGCCTCAGATTTCTCTCCCTAATGAAATATTTAAGTTGTGGCTGTGCTAAATGTACTCTCTTGCTTGGGGCAGACCTGAAGTATAGCATGTTCTTAAAGGGAAGACATTTCCAAGTTGACCTTCTCCAAGAGAATCTGTTGATTTTGTTAGGTGAGGTGTTCCTGTTCCAAGTAACTTTTTTTTTTTTTTTTGGATGGGATTTTAAAAGTTTACTTATAATTTCTATACCCAACATGGGTCTTGAACTCACAACTCCTATACTAAGAGTCAAATATTCCATAGACTGAGCCATCTAGGCACCCCCCCCAACCAGGTAACTAGTTTTAATATATAAAAGCTTTATATGATTTGAGACTTTGGAAGACAACAGAAAGATCCATCAACAACAAACCCATCCTCTGGGATGGGAACTCTATGCATAGGATTGTCCTTAAGGATATCCTTAAGCATAACCATGTAGTCAGCTGAGTACACCTGTGTGCAGCCACACCTGTGGCTGAGCCCACCTGTCTTCCTCAGGTCTTGCTTGAGCCCTTTTGTCAGCTGTGGCTTGGAACGAACTCTCCCTCCTAAATGATCTCCTGTTTGTGGTCTTCTCCGTCATTCAAGACTGTCTACTCTTCTTAGCTTCAAGACATTTTTGTAATTTCATAAGTGTTCTCTCAGTTCATCAGAGTTCAATCCTTTGTACGGTCATCATTAACTTTAAAGTAAATTGCTTGCCTTCAGGAGGCTCAGACCAATAAGACCTGGGAAGCTGACCCTGTACCCGGCACCCTCTCCTCTGTCCTTCCCGTGTGGGGAGAGGTAGCAAAGGGGAGAGTCCGTTCCAGATTGAGTTTGATGATGCAAGGACTCCTTCCTCAGAAAGAAATCGTCTCTGGTAATACTTCCTGGTATAAGTAAACCCTGAAAAGTAACCTGTCTCACATCTAGCCACTTTGTTTTCCTTTATTTATTCTTGCCAGTATAATTTTCTACTTTCAGAATTCTTTAGGACTAAAATGACAACATATCAAGAAATCAACGAGTTAGAAAACAGAAAAAGCAATAAATCAAATTGTATGTGGGGTTGCCATGAGAACATTGATGTACTGCTATTCGTCCGTAACGCCCTACAAGGAATGACTCAAGTACACCTGATCAAGGTTTCCATGCTTGGTAGTTGTCACTCATTACTCTTTAAGACAAACAATGCTCATTCTTTTTTTTTCTTAGGCTTCTAACACCTCTTATCTGATTGCTAGAGCAGGCAGAATGTCACAAATTCCCTTTGCATTTGTCATCATCTGCAGCTACTTTTTCTTAGGAACTCGATTCTAAGGAGTAAGGTCCATGACGGTTTTCAATCCCAGGCACCATCTAATACAGGCCAGAAAACAGTTGCTTATGTTTCCTCAGATTTCTCTGCAGGAGGAAAACTCCAGAACAAGTGAGAATGTTCTAATTTCTTCACACCCAGGAATAAAACCTCGGGCCAAGAGCAGGAGAAGAAAAGGGATGCATGAGGAAGTTTCAGGCTTACCTGTCTACATGACCCCACAATTCAGTAGGACCAGAGACCTGTTGCTCTTGGAAATTGCTGGACTTACAAGTTCCTCTCCACCTGCTGGTCTCACTTGTGTTTTTGTAGAGGTGACTTGGGATCTAGATCAGTGGGGATGCTATTTGTTTGTAACGTCTAGTCTCCATTGTCTAAAGCATTTAACAGTTTATAGGCCATTTCAGCTGCTCTTCATTATCTAGAAAAAGTTCTGTGGTTCTCCCTCACCCTCATTGCCATATATATATACCAGATCATTCTAGTTGCCTAGATGATGGTTTCAGCCAGATGTAGAATAGGCATATTTAAATAATTTTTCAGGGTTTATGCCTTAAATAAAATCTGTTTTTTTCCCATTCTTTTTTTTAATACAGTATGTTCCACTGAAATTACTGAATATTGAATGCTTAAAAAATGTGTTTTTCTTTTTCGTAACTGCATAATAGTGCATTCTTTCTTTCCCCCAGAGATGTTTGTATGTTTGAAAGTGTTTATTCAAAATCTTTTAATAAACCTTTGCCAAAAACTACCAGGTTAACCTACAGTTATCTTCACGTAATACGTAAAGACTCTCTGTCTTTATGTCTTTAGAACTAATGGCTATTTTCTAAAACTTTTCAGGAGAGTCCTTCAGAAAAGGTGTTCCTCTAGAAGTTATGTACTTCTATAAGTACATAACTAGAAGAAGAAGAACTTCTTCTAGAAGAGTGTGGTGATTGTGGTCATAGACCATATCTCCAATTTTGAAGATCCTTGGGATGTTCCTGAATACCTTTGGGATAGCATCAGTTATAATAAGGCTTCTAAAGGAAAATCATTTGGGGTTCCAATGTAAGGCCCCCAGAACCTCTGCCCCAGCCGCATCACGCTCACCGGTTCAAGAGCCCCTGTTCCCCCTTGCTTTCTCTAGGTGGGGAAGGAGGAGGGATCTACAATTCCAGACGTCGCTTGTGCTAGTTTTAAAGGATGGGCTTCAGCATGAAGGGGTTGGGGAGGTTGGGTGAAGCTCCCAAAAGACCTAAGGACAAAGAAGTGGAAAGAGAAAGTCCAAACATGGGCATCTGTAAAATTCCAAAGCAAAGGGGCTTTAACTCCTTTGTTTGTTTGTTTTTGTTTTTAAGGATTTTGTTTATTTATTTGACAGAGACAGAGATCACAAGTAGGCAGAGAAGAGAGGGGGAAGCAGGCTCCCTGCTGAGCTGAGAGCCTGATGCGGGGCTTGATCCCAGAACTCCAAGATCATGACCTGAGCCGAAGGCAGAGGCTTAACCCACTGAGCCACCCAGGCACCCCATAACTTCTTGGCTTTCTTGGTCACCATTTTAATGACCCCATTTCCTCTGCTTCTCCTCCTTCTGTCCTCATGACTGATAACTGTGCAGTGATATGCTTGGAGAGAACTCTCCATGGGTTTCTTGGTCTGCATGTTCTTTGAGCAAGGTGCCGATGGCCTGTTGTTGTGGACTATTTTGTGAAGTGTGTTTATATGGAGAACACTTTTGGAGATGGATCCACATCTCCCTGCAGAGCAAAGGGCAGGTACGCTTACTGCCCAGCAAGCTAATGTCTCCTGTGGAGTACTTACTGCCTCATAGACAAGATTCTGGTTCCTTTGCAGTTAACACCACCCACTGAATCAGGTGAACATCATCTGACTCTCCTGACACCTCCTGTGGGTACTGGGACTTAGGGAACCAGCATCAATGGTGGGCCTCTAGCAACAACAATTGCTAATAATACCAGGCTGTCCTTCTGTGACCCAGGAATCCTGTGCCTTTTGCCAGTATCCATGAAACTGTCACAGACTAACTTTAGTTTAAAATTCTTGACCCTATGTTTCCCAAGGGAATTGTGTAGGTTGAGATGGTCACAGATGAAGGGCAGTGGATAATAGAGGGAGGAGGAGGAGGGAAGAGCTTCTCTCTTGGCCTGCTGTCCCACTGTAGACCTTGCTCTGGGCCATGATGGCGTAACATGAGAAATGGGGACAAGGGCAGAGGGGGGGGAGTGGGTTAGAGGGTGTGTGGCCTGAGGAGGAGGATAATCCTCCACCAGGTAATCCCAAGTGACTACAGGCGAGATAAGATGTTCTGCCAACTTGAGCCTAATATGCCCATGTGGCTGATACCCTTGCTTGGCATCTTCTAGTAAAAGCTTTCATTTCTAAGGGAGACTTACATACTATTTACTAATTGTCTTCAACTGCATATCATCTGTAGGAAGTGAATAAGTGACACCATTTACAGTAGGGGGAGTGTTTGGGAAATAATTGGAACTTTTTTTTTTTTAATTTTATTTATTTATTTGACAGAGATCACAGGTAGGCAGAGAGGCAGGCAGAGAAAGAGGAAGGGAAGCAGGCTCCCTGCTGAGCTGAGAGCCCGATGCGGGGCTTGATCCCAGGACCCCGGGATCATGACCTGAGCCGAAGGCAGAGGCTTTAACCCACTGAGCCACCCAGGCTCCCTAATTGGAACATTTTTAAGACCTATTAGCTTTGGACTCTGTGGTGCCTAAATTGTAACATATAGTGTAGTTCTAGATATTTTTTTTTTTCCTTGAAACTGGTAGTGGCCTAGGTACCCAAGGGCAGAACAATCCCTGGGTCAAGGTTCGTGTTTTGATAACAGTGAATTCATGGGAGCTTACTCTTGCACGTTTTCTCAAGTTCAGAAACATTACTTTTTTCCAAATATGACAATCTGAGTATTGTTCTCCTTGGCTCTCGTAGGCCAGGGAGAAGGATTTTCTTTTTGTTTATATTCAAGAAGGAAATTCTAACCTTCTTCTTTCTTCTTCCCTATATATAAATATATTTCTGGATTCTCTAATATTTATGTAAAGAAAGCAAAGGAAGCTGATTCGGAAGTAGGCATAATCCAGGTATTTAAAAACATTCAGAATATTCCCCCCTCCTTTAAACTCGAAAAGGTCACAGTTTTATACTAGGTGCCTAAATGAAGAATAAAATACGTGGAAAAGTCCTAGGGTTATAGATGGCGAATATGTGCACCGCTTTGGGGCAAGTAGTGTGGTTTTCACTCTCTGTTCACTTCAGGCAAAGTGACCATCTCCATTTATTCCTTTCTCTTGCTTTGTTTTTAAATTCTCTCAAGTTGTGAGTTTTTACCTCCCTACGGGTCTTTGAGTGTGATGACACATAGAAGCTCTATTTAACTCTGTGGTTTTGTGTTCAGGCGGCAGTCCCTGAAGAACCCTGTCACCTCTGTCAGCGTGGAATTTTTGTTTCCAATTATAATGATTCTCCAAATAATTTGAAAGAACAATAATTAGATCTGGGTTTATTTTTTACTTTCTGTGTGTGGTCTTCTCCTGTAGTCTTCTAATTTAATCAAGTTAAGTTATTTCTAAGCTCCTAATTTGTACTTTTTTTGGGTACTGAAATGCTGACATTTTATTGACCTAATTCTGTAATTTTGCCATCCCAAGCTTATCTTACCTTGGACTTTGTTTCTTTTTGTCCTGTCATTTTCTCTGCACAGCTGGTCCTGTCTCCAGACCACCCATCTGGATTTAAGGTTTCATATTTTTGGTTCCATAACACAGCGTAGGAAAGGAGAGTGAACATTTAATTGATAGGGCAGACAATATGAAGCTTGCCTCATTAATTAATCAATTCAAATAGACTTCAGTGAACCTTGGGGTGACCTCCCATGTGCTCCCAGCCTCCGCCGATGTTTGATTATTTTACACCTGTCAACAAGAGTCAGCCGAGGAAGAATTTCTAGTCTATCAGCTGGTCGGGCCCAATTTGTGGAAAAGTCTGTCTCGAGTCCATGTGGCAGTGAAGCAACAGTGGGGCATGTAGGAACCTACACATTTGAGTGTGGATGGAGTTACCTGTGACCTGTGTGGGTTGAAGGTATCTGTTTAGACTTTCAGATGGTGCTATTGCAGACTCTTGAGCTGGTGGGTTTGGGAACATTAACACATCATGTCTTTGCATCTGTCCAGTAGGGCCTATAATATCCGCTTTTGCTTAACGGGTAGCTATCAACAAATAAGGCTTGTTTACACACAAGGCTGCTAATTTGTAGATTTCAAGGAAAATTTATGAAAGTAGTGTTAACAGTTTTGAGATCAAATGGTGAATGGTATGGTATGGTATGGTGAATTGTAAAATATAAAATTTAGTGGTTTTCAGTACACTTACAAATGTGAGTGTTCATCTCCACAGTCTCCTTTTAGACCATTTCATCACCCTAAAAAAGAAACCCTTTACCCATTATTAGTCACTGTCCATTCCCCTGTGCTGTTTGGCAACAACTAATTTTATTTCTGTCTTTATTTCTGATTTGCCTATGATTTGGTATTTCACATAAATGGAATCCTACAACACCTGGTCCTTCTTGACGAGCTGCTTTCACTCACAAAATGTTTTTAAGGCTTCTCCATGTGGAATGTTTTTAATCCTGTGTGGCAAAGCATTGTCATGTTTATGCCACAAGTTGTTTATCCATTCACCCACTAAAGGACCTTTGGATTGCTTCCAGTTGTTAGAACAACAGTGCACATTTCTTATATGGACGAATACATCCATTTTTCTTAAGTAATTAGGAGTTAAATGGCTAATTACACAGTGGTACACACTTACCTATGTAGCAAATTGCCATCCTGTCCTATCCACAGATCTCACCCACACTTCAGGAGAGAAAATCATAGAAGGCCTTATACCAGGGGGTGCGACTCTTAGGGATTATCTTGGAATGTGAGCATAGTTGATATGCAGTATCCTTTTGATATTTTGGATTCTACTTGTTAAAATCTGTTTAGAATTTAAGCATTTATGCTCAAGAGGTGTGCTAGTCTATCATTCTCTTGTAATATCGTCATCCTTTTGTTTCAGTGGTTATTCTAGAATTAAAGTGTTATTTGGGAAGTATAAAATCCCTCTTCCATTTTCTGGAACATTTTCTGTAAAAGTAAAATTATTTCCTAAACCTTTGGTAGAATTCAGTACCTGGATCTGGAATTTTCTTTGGGAGCAGACATTTAATTGCACATCTAATTTATTTAATAGATACAGGATCCTTCAGTTTTATTTGTGTGGGGCTGGGGGAGGGGGAGAGAGACAATGAGTGTGGAATCAGCATGCTTTGGTAGTTTTTGAGGAATTTGTCCATTCCATCTAGTTTGTTGAATTCACTGGCACAAACTTGTACGTACTAATATATACGGAAGCTTTAGGGATATTCTTTCTCTTCCATCTTGGTACTGGTGTTTTGTGTCATTTTACCTGATCCGTTTGTCCAGTGGTTTGTCAACTTGATTTTTCTAAAAAGAAATACTTTATAGTTGTATTGCTTTATTCCACTGGCTCACTTTTCTATTTCCCTAATTTCCACTTTGATCTTCACGTCCACTGCTTTGATTTTTTGAGTTTGTTTGTTTGTTTGTTTTCTTCTAGTTTTTAAGATGAAGCATTAGAGTCTTGATTTGAGACTGTCCTCCTATTCTTAAATTCTTTGGCAAGTTTTTCCCTCAGCAAATTTGTGGCATCTCAAAGATTTGTGATGTTTTATTCTGATAGGTCTTAATTCTCCTTTAGCTCAAAGTATTTGTTAATTTTGATTTTGATATTTTTGACTCATGGATTATTTAAAGTTTTGTTTCCAAATATTTAGAGATTCTCCAAATATCGATCTTTTAATTTAATTTCATTGTTCTCAGAAAGTATGTTCTGTAGTTTAAATCTCCTCAAGTGCATTTAGACCTATCTTTACAGAGAAAGAGAATGTGTATAGGCATGTACAAGAGTGAAGAAGAGAGAGAGGGAGAGAGAGTCTTAATCAGGTTCCACACCTAGCCCAGAGCCTGACACACAGCTCGATCTCACGACCCTGACATCAGGACCCCATTTGAAATCAAGAGTCCCATCCCCAACTGACTGAGCCACGCAAGCACACCTGGACATGTCTTAGGGTCCAGAAAGTGACCTATCTTAGTAAATATTCTGTGGACCCTTCAAAAGAATGTGTATTCTGTTGTGGGAAGGAATGTTCTACAAATGTCAATTAGACCAAGCCGATGGATAATATTATATAAATACTCACTGTCCTTTATATATTCTGGTTCCATCCATTATTGAGGAGATACTAAAATCACTGTAATTGGGGATTTATTATTATACTTATCAGGTTTTTTGCTTTATGTATTTTGAAGTTCTATTGTATACATAGACATTTAGGATTTGACTGTGATGTGTCTTGATGATGTTTTCTCCATGTTTCTTTGCTTAGGGATTGTTGAATTTCTTGGATATGCAGGTTGATAGTTTTCATCAAATTTAGGAAAATTATAGCCATTATTTTTTTTAAATGTTTTTTGCCTTTAACTTCTCCTAATCTTCTCTCCTTTATGGACTACAAATATACATATTAAACCACTTGAAGTTGTTCCACAGGCCACTGATGCTCTGTTATTGTTTTTATTTTTTTAATCTGTTTTCATTTCAGATAGTTTTATTGCTGTATATTCAGGTTCACAAATCTTTTTTTTTTCTGTAATATGCAATCAGCTATTAATTTCACCCAGTGTTTTGGATATTTTTCATTTTTTCAATCTCAGGCATTGTCATTTATATTCCCTAGAAGTTTGAGCTGGATCTTTAAAAAATGCTTCCCATGTTTTTACTTTACTTTTAAATATGTGGAATATATTTGCAATCTCTTTTAATGACTTTCTCTGGTAATTCTAACACCAATATCAATTCTAGAGCATTTTTAATTGATTTTTATCACAAGTCATTTTTCCTATCTCTTTTATGGTAATTTGTTTGGATGCCAGACCTAGTAAATTTTCTCTTACTAGGTGATGGATATGGTTTTTAAGATTCAAGTCCAAAACAATGTTTAGTTTAAGGTTAAGTTTTCTCCATTACTGAGACAATGCCCTTCTGTGTCTTTTCCTCAATGCTTGTAAATCTTGAGGCCTCCCAGTCTGATGGTAGGAACAGGCATTAGTCTTGGTCTCATGCCTGTGCTGGGCGCCATTGTTCGTAACCCCCTCTTGTGTCTCTTTCCTGCCTTTCAGGCAGTTTCCTGACCTGCATGTGCTGATCAAGCCAATAAGTGAAACAATTGTCTAACTCACTTGTTTCCTGACTTTCAGAGATCATTATTCTTTGTGAACTGATATCCACCATTTTGCTGACTGTTTCATATATTTTCATTTTTGTCTCAGATGGTAGAGTAAATCACATTTGTCTTTCATCGTGGCTGGAAGGAGAAGTGTAGCCTCTTTCTCAAAAAGCTGAACTTCACAGTGTGGCTCTACCATAGCTTATTTGCCGATTCCTTGTTGCTGCACCTGTGTGGTCTGAATTTTAGGGGCAAGCATAACTGTAGGAGAGAGTTTGAAAGTGTGGTAATTGACTCAGAGTGTAAATGTGTCCATGATTCTGATGTTTCTAGATTTCTCCCCATAGGCAGGTATTGTACCATTTTTGCATTCCCCTCTAGCAATGTTTGAAATGAGTATCTTTTCGAGGGCTGAGGAAATATACCAAACGGAAGAAATCTTCAGCGTCTAATGAGCATCTCATCAGATTTCATTCATATCTCACTCTCCTGATGGTTTTGTGGCATAAAAACAAAGTATCACAAGGCTGGGTCTGTTTGTAGAGTAAATGAGCAACTCTCTTCTCCCAGGGCTAAGATCAGGGGGACTACCATACTTCATTTTCCTGGTTTTTATGTCATTTTTAAAGAAGCAATCTGATACTACATTTTCTCAGAAAAAGACCTTTCATTCTGTGAGTCAATTTCCTCTTCCTGAATTTGAAAATTCAGTTTATTTGAACACTTCTGAGAATAGATACTCTAAACATAACCCCCCTTCCAAGAACCTGGGGAGAATCTGACCTCTGTAATTATATACCCCTCTCTCCTACATAGCCTTATCTTCTAGTGTTGTCCAATCCAGACTCTATGAGGTGGTCTGTGTTGTAAGGTGGTGTAGAAGTATAGGAGACAATGAAGCAAGTGTTTTAAGAATGACAACACTTGAGTAATGCTTGTTCTCCAGATATATTCTTTATGTGTCCACATTCAAAATCCTCACTCACTTTACCCCTTACATTTGAGTTCTCTCATAATTCGATCTTGCAAACTCTAATCCTATTCATGGTACTGACTACCCAATAATAACGAGAGGAGGCTAGTCAAGCTACATGTTCAGATGTTCAGCAAAACAGTGGGGAATGTTTACATTCACTGTTTCTTGTGACCAAGTGGCTGCTCTTTAAAAGTGGCACTTTTCATAGGTTGGTTGGGTTTCTTTATGGTTCTCTTGGTTATGAGAGATCTCTTCTGCAGCAGAGAGGCCATCTATTGTAGGTTCCCTCCCTCCCTCTTCTCAAAATGTAAAATTACAACACCATGAGTGGAAAAGAAGAGGAATTAATTAAGGGAAGTTTAAAGATTATTCTTTACCTATGTATGAAGACTGGAATTGAAATGTTCAGACACAAAAATAGTTAAGTACTCTAATCAGTACAGTTAATATTTTTCTCTTTAAACAACTCACTTCTTCAGGAAAATAATTACCTTTTTCTTTCTTTCAACTGCCTTTTCAAGTAACAATTTTAACCCAAAACATAAATTTAAAATTAAACAATATACATAGTAATTCTCTATGTAACGCAACCTAGGGAAATACCTTTGAGGAAAATTACTAGGATATCAGCAAAGCTTTCTTTTTTGGTAACGAGGATTAGAATTCTCCAACTGGTAGAGTAAAAATAAGAACCTGGTTCAGTGATGACCTAAAAATAACATTAGAAATTTCTTGGAGGGGATTAGAGAATGCCTGTAGCTCATAGGAACATTGCATATTTTGTCACTATTAGGAAGACAGAGGAGCTAACCTGAAGCCATTTAGAATTGTATTTGTGTGACTGAGTTGGATAAACATGTAGGAGAATTGTTTCTTGTTTGCATGTAGGATTAATGGATCCGGTTGCTCATTATCCAATCACTATATTGGGAAATACTTATCTTAATAACATCAAGTACATTTTTCATCATTCCCCTGTGAATTAATCATGAATTACATACCCCAATTTCTCATTATTAGCCTTAAAATGTATTGTATTTTTAATCTGAGTTTAGTGTTAATACTTAGAAGATGCCTCTCAAATATCCTCAGCGCTGGGGGGCAGGGCGTGGAGGCCGTCACCTGCAAGACTTGTGCTTTAATTCCCATCTGTGATCAAGTATGACAGATAAAGTACCAGTTGTCAAATTCTTAATGCATCCCCCGTCTTCATCAACCCCTTTTTTCTACTTACAGAGCCAAATGGGGCAGGAAAGGGTTAGAGAAATGTCTCTAGATTGAAAGTCAAGATCACCAGATTCTAGCACCATGCCCTTAAGAAAGTTCCCATCTCTCAGGATCTGTGGAAACTGTACCACGTTTTGCCAAGGCTCATTCAATACTGAGACTTTCTCTCCCTTTGTGTCGCAACTGAGGCCCACTGTGGAGGGATGGGAACCAGTCAGCCGAGGTGGGCAGGGGGAGGGCGACCCTACCCTGAATCGGAAAAATGAGTATTGGCCTAAGTGAAGTTTGGAAATCTTGACAACTCCAAGGAAGGAGAGATTCTAATTAAGGGAATGAGGGAGTTCTTGGGACCAAAACATATGGATTTATTACCTGAAAGTGGTAGGATATAGTGTGAAATCAGCTCGAGGTTCTGTTTTAAAGGTGAGGAGGAGGAGGAAGGACTGAGGTGACCGGTTTTCAGGTGGCAGCTGTCAGGGGCGATGGTTTTCTCCATCTACTTTGTGAGCCCTAGTCTGTTGGAATACTGGTTTTGCCTCTTACAAAAAAAAAAAAAAATTTAAATCCTGGGTCCACAAACTCTTTTTGTAATGGGCCAGATAGGAAGCAGTTTACACTTTGTGGGCCAAGGGTAAAATTAAGGATATGTTGTAAGCAATTAAATAACACAGAAGGAAACATAATTGTATGAACTTAAACTTAATACACTCAAAATACAATAAAAATTGAGCATAGCATCTTATAATACAGATCTGATTATGAGAAGAATGATTTTTTTGTGTCATATTTCTTAACTGGTGTTCATATTCCCTTATCCGTAGCAAATGTTCATGTGTATAAGGCATCCTCAGCTTGCAGGCCACACAGAGACAGGTGGAGGGCCAGATTTGGTCCACAGGCCATAGTTTGCCTAGTTTGCTAAATCTGGTATAAAAAAAAGTTTTACCTTGCTTTATCACAATTACAAGGACAGAATGAATAGAATGTGATGGTATTCCCCCTCGAGAATGTGTTAAATTTGAGGGCAGCTTGAAGTAATAAAATAACTCCTACTGGGCCAAAATAGGGCTTCTTTTTCTCAGCGGCATGATTCCACAGAATCCAAATAACTAGAAGTATCCCTTGATGGTGAAGTAAATCTTCATTTCATCTTCAGCAATCACATAACTGTTCTGTATTTTTATGCATTCTTTCATGATTGCTAAGGTCCATGAAAGTGCAGGTATTAGTCTATTCCATTGACTTTCTCCTTGTAATGGAAGGACCTGGAAGTAGTCCTCTAAATGCCATAGTTCTCAATATTTACCTCTAAGTCACAAACACCGTGTGTGTAGGCATGTTGAGGAGGGACTAAGCACACACATGAAGTAAGAGGAAGCAGAATGAGCGTAAGTAACCATGTAAAGTGGGATGGAGTCTGCTGGGGAAGAGGATTGCTTGGAGACTTGGAACTACAATGCACCATGTTTGGAAATCGTGGCTGAGCTCTTCATGGGTCCAATGTAACATGTCGGGGCCCTTGGACATTTCTGCACCTCATATTTAATAGCTTCGTAAATATGCACCAAGTGAGAATATTAATACAGGAAGAATATTAGTTCACTTATCATTATTGTACATTAAATTGGCCAGAGTTGCAGATGAATGATTCTAATCTCTGAGGCCTATAAAATCGCCCCCATTACAACTCTTCCTGTGGATACTTTTGACGACAGATAACCTTGAAGTTTTGTTGGGTTTGGATCAGCAGTTACATGTTTCTCATCTGTGGCATCTGTGTACAGCATGCTCTCAGAATAAAAGCTATAAATGAAACCCCCAAAATTACCACAGAAACAAATTTGCTCTAGGTAATAATTTTGTTAAAGATTTTATTTTATTTTATTTTTTTAAGATTTTATTTTTAAGTAATCTCTACACCCAATGGGGGGTCCAAACGTACAACCTCGGGATCTAGGGCTGCAAGCTCTACTGACTGAGCCAGACCAAATGTTCCCAAACATTGCTATTTTTGATTGAAACTTCCTGTATAGATCAGGATCTGGAAAAAAAAAATACTATTTATTCACCTTTATTCTACTTATACTTAACATGATCCTATTCAAAGTCATCCTGCTATAATCCTTAAATCTTCAAGTATTTACTGGGCACTTTGCTGAGTTTAATTACATTGGGTACCGTGAGGTTTGCGTAACATCTTAGGAAGCAATTATCCATTCTACAATATTTCAGTCTTCATGATCTTTGCCATTATTTTTAGGCAATGTGTCAAGAGGGTATACATATGCCAAATTACACTTCCATTAACATACCAACTATATTATGTTCATTTTTCTTGAAAGATGAGAATTCCTCCATTTTTACCTATATTTCATTCAACTCAATGAATTTTTCCAGCTGCACTTATCTGTGTATGCCTGTATTCTGTAGTGCATCTAAAATTTTTCACTTTTTAAAGTCCATGTTTTATTTTTATTTTCTGGCTTGCTAGTTTTGCATTTTAAACTTGTGATAGCATTAGGGAAACAAAATGTTGTATTTTACATTTTGAGCATTCTTAGGAAGCCCAAAACCTCAACTTCCCAACCAATGAAGAAACTTTCTGCACCAGATCCTTAACTGAACATATTGATTAATTGAACATATTCATTAATTGAATGACTGGAAGTTTATAAAAAAATCTCCATTTTTATGAACTTTGTTGGAATGGTAGGTAAAGCCGAGAGAGGGACTCAAGGCTTGCTTAGCAATGAAATCAACTGATTCTTAAAAATCTGGAAGAAGCTTACAATTTTAAGGCAGTGCACACTTGATCTCGGTATTTGACTATCACTACAAGTTCACATGTTTATATCAATACTCCTTGTGTTCTTTAAATCATAAAATCAGTTAAGCATTATAATCACTGGTATATTGCAGAAGTTGAAACGTTTAGTGACATAAATGCCAATCATCTAGCATAGGGTGCCCAAATTTTGCTGCATTATAGAATCACTTTATTCCTATCAAATCTCACACCCACATCACAACCAATATTAAATCAGAATGGGGATGGGAGTTAGGCATCGACCACTTTTTTCTAATTATATTTTAAGAGCAGTTTTATGTTTATAGCAAAATTAAGAATAGAGTACAGAGTTTTCATATACCCTTACCCCTCTATAAGCATAACCTCCCCAATTTTCAACAACTCCCCCCTACCAGAGTGGGACATTTGCTACAATGGATGAGCCCAAGTGGACAAGCCCATATGGATGTGTTATCTCTCGAAGTACTCAGGTGAGTCGATTGTGCAGCAGAGCTGAGAGCCACAGCTCCAACAATGGGACATGACAGCCAATGGTGCGCTGACTTGAACCACAAAGTTCTACTTGACATCTAGAGTTCACGTTCATGCTGACTGTTCAGGATTCTGTATGCATAGTCAGTGGCCTCGTCATATGTATTTTTAAACTTCATGCCTATGATGAGACTATAAAATACATCTTGACGAGTTCCAGAACCATAATCTCCTGGAAACCTATTTTAGATGTGCGTTCAGGCATTTTGACTAGCAGTATTTACATGGAGAATCAAATGTCCAGAACAGTCTTGGCCACCAGTATTTTAAATTTTGGATTTTTTTTTCCCAAAAATAACCTTTAGTTTCAAAGTAAATAGCAGAAATTTACCTTTCTACCTTTCAAAGTAAATTTCAAAGGGGGTAAAAGGCAAAAAAGCAGGATGAAAGGATCAGGTGAGGATCCCACTACTTGAGCCATTTGCAATGAGATGCCTACATGTCTCACCAGAACTGATCACCAGAGAATGCCTTCCTCACTGTGTCTTCTGTAGACAGGGCTTAGTTTGTTGGGAGTGTTACAGCAGAATACCATAGATTGGGTGGCTTGCAAACAATAGATATTTATTTCTGGAAGTCCAAGATAAAGGTGTCTTTTAGATTTGGTGTCTGGTGAGGAGGACCCACTTCTTGGTTCTTGGATAGCTGTCTTCTCACTGTGTCCCTACCTGGCAAAAGTAGGGAGGGGTTGAACAGTTCTCTGGGGTCTCTTTAATAAAGGGACTAATGCCATTTATAAGTCAAGATCCAGTTATCTCCCAAAGGCTCCACCTCCAAATACATGATCACCTTAGGGTGTTAGGATTTCACCGTGTGAATGTGGGTGGTGGGGACAGACATTCAGTCTGCAATAGCCGTTCTGTTCTCCTACTCCAAGGGTGGGGATAACTTTATATGGTTTCACCAGACGTCTGAAACTGAGCCAGTAAAATTGTATTTCACTATTTTCATAATTTCCACCTTCCTGGTACAAGTTAAGATGTCCCAAACTTTCCTGAAATGAATCATCTGGGGATATCGATATACTATAAAGCATCTTAAAATTGTTTCACTGAAAACACAGTAGCCCAGGACTATCTGAACCATTTCTAGGTTGATAACACAGCTTTGATTTTACTACTTATCTTCTTTATGCATATTGGAAGACAAGAATCTAAAACAATATAATGCTGTTCCATCAGGAAAATTACAGGCTTGCCTTTCCATCAGGATTTCCCCAATGATAAGAGTATTATTCACATCAAGTATGCGTGTTCACACAAGATGGACCCCTATAGATTGTGTCTGTGTCTCTTTATATGTTTGTATCGACCAATGATGAATACCATGTAAATAATCCACATAGGTATATCCTGGCCTAAAGGCAAGCCAGTAGTTGTGCGATACAAAAATTTGAGATAATCTTATGTATATAGAGAGAAGCTTAATTGACCCTTGTGCTTCAAAAACCATGAGATAGACCAGTTCATTCCCATATTCCACTTTCTCAGATGAAGCTGTCTTCTATATAATCAAATGTTTCTGCTAATGATATTTTTTACATGGGATATTCCTGGTAATCAGTAAGAGTTATGTATAAGTGATGGTGTATATTTTATTACTTCACTAACACCATAATCTTCACTTGTCCAGCCATCTGGCCAATCTTTATTCTTTCAAGTTTTCTTGCTCACCAGGCACTGTGTCAGTTACTGAGCAACAGAGAGGAAAAGACTTGAGGTCCTCTGAAATTACATAGCCTCTCTGGGGGCCTCACTAGCGAGGCAGTCATGGTGGTATTGCATGACTGAAGCTGGGTTTTTCCAGCTTCCACTGGCCTTATAAGAGGTGTGATCTAAGTGTAGGTTGCTGGAAATCACTGTAGGAATGACTTGGATTTTCATTGAGTGCTTACTTGCTCTTGTTAAGGACTCTCCACTGGCAACATGAAGGAGGGATTATAAGCAGATGAGGAGGAAGTAGATAGAGCAGAGCCATTGTTGCCCTCAAAATACATACAAGTCTTGACTATCCTTATAGCAAGATGAAGGAGAGGAGGACACATGTGTAAAAATGTTGAGATGGAATTACAAGGCCTATTGAATGGATAAAAGAAAGCGGTAAAAGGAGAAGCTGGCAATGACTTTGGTAAATAGAGTATTAGCCCATGGAGGTGACAAATATTGTCATGACAATATTTGGGGCCCTTTGATGAAATCAGTGGTTTCTGTTCTGAACTACTTGTACCAATGCTTACAGTTTCTTTAGTGCTTGTTCTGTGCCAGGCACTGCTCTACACCAGTGGGCTCATTTGATCATTAGCATAACCTTACGTGAGTAGTTTTTTGTTTCTATTTTAAGGAGAAGGGAACTGAGTCATAAGGTTAAACACCGTTCAAACTGGGCAGAGCTAACCTTCCAAGGTGCAGGTGGTTATTTGGCTAGTGCCACGGGTGCTATCCATGGAGGGGACTCGACTGTGTGATCCTCTTCATAGGGAAGGAACACATTCAAGGGAGATGCATTGAATGGGAGGCACCAGCCACCCAGGCTGGCAGAGATCTTCCCATAAAGATCCTACACCATGATGGAGAGGTATAGATAGGGATCGTGATTGCTGGGATGGGAGGTGAGGCAAGAAACAGGGGGTGCTCCACAAGGAAAGCACATGAGTAAGAGAAAGAAAGTAGCCAGTCCTGATGATGGTGCACATGGTTCTTTAATGTGTCTGAACATCAGGATCACCTGGGAGCTTTAACAGTTCCTGCTGTCTGGACTTGACCAGTTAAATCAGAATGTCTGGGCATGAGACCCTGGCATGGAAATTAAAAAAATAATAATACTAAATAAATAAATAAACAAACAAATAAATAAATAAATATATATATAATTTTATTAGTTTTTAAAAATATTTATTTATTTGACAGACAGAGATCACAAGCAGTCAGAAAGGCAGACAGAGAGAAAGGGAGAAGCAGGCTCCCCGCTGAGCAGAGAGCTCGATCCCAGGACCCCGAGATCATGACCTGAGCCGAAGGCAGAAGCTTAACCCACTAAACCACCCAGGTGCCCCTGGCATGGACATTTTTAAATCCTTCTAGGTTATGTGGTCAAGTTTAAGTGTTGCTGACTTAGAACCATGGGTTTCCCACTGTCGCGTGTATCAGAACTTGCTGGGTTGCTCCTCACAGCCCGTGTGGCACCCCACACAGCACACAGGAGCGCAAGGGCTCTGCTCTCCTAAGAGCACTAACTTAATGGAGACCACATCCTCATGACCTCATGTCAACCTAATCCTCTCCATAGACCCACCTCCAAATACCATCAGGCTGAGATTAGGCTTCCACAGAGGAATTTGGGTGAAGGCTGGGGGGACACAAGCATTAAGTTTGCAACATCCTCTGTGTATCAAGCTGCGTTCCTGCTATGCAAGTATATGAATAGTGATAACATCTACTTAGTGTAGAGTTTTCTGGTAAACAAGGAACTCTGTGTCTTCACTTTCCTGTGAAACCCCCTCCACTGGCTTAATATGTTGCATTTTTTGTAAATGGTACATATATATGCTGTTCTCCTACTCCAAGGGTGTGTAGGATTAAATGTTAGGATTAAATGCAACTCATGGCTGTTTGTGCATGTGTTAATGTGAGGTGGCAAATGACAGGACAGATAAGACACATGAGCTTATGGAGCTAGTCAGGATACTCTTAAAGAACATTACAAATGTGGATAAAGTTAATTGTTTACAAGACGTGTAAATTAGTGACATATCCTCAAGCTTATATACTGATTTTGTCAATATCTCTAGGTTATCACACTGAAGTAGGGTTTATAGGCTTTATGTCCCAAAAAGCTAGTTTTGAAAGAACGTGTGCCTGGATGATTCTGAAGTTCAGAAGACTGTAGTTAGTAGACCCAGGTTTTTAGGAAGGTTGGTCTCAGGGTATGACCCCAGACCATAGAAACACTGGGCTGACGAAGACCTTAGTTTTCCTGATTTGACTCTATGCCCAATAATTAATTATCTGGTTTTGGAGCAAACTCTTCATTCCATAGAGTTCTTCCCCAGGCAACCCTCTTTCTTGCCACAACAGTGACGTTTTCCCACTGGATGATCTCACCCTCTGCCTTTGCTTGTTGGTTGAACAATCCTGGAGAAAGGAGAAGAAATGGGCTCTCTCATTCACTGTTGTTACTATGTATTCATTAGGCCCTTCGCCTTCTCCGTCTTTTCTCCAAGAATGCAATTTTTAGTTTCTTTATCTTTGTTTCTTCTAAAATGTAGACTTAAGACTTCCTCCAGTTTTGCCCTTTTCTGAACCAGATGCATGCATGTGAATCAATAGAGATATTTGTGTACACACACACACACACACACACACACACACACACACATTCCCACATACTCCTCTTTGCTCTGAGTTGATGGCTCTAACCCAAGTGTGGGATCAACTTTTCTCCTCCGAGTTCTCACTGTTAATGAATGCCTGCCATACCCATGCTTATGTAGAGTTAGGCCTTTCAAGAACTGTTACATTATTTCTGTGATGAAAAGAAATCCCATTAATGATAATTTTCATTGTTGATTTCTCTTTTCTAGGGACACCTGGGTGGCTCAGTTTGTTAAGGATCTACCTTTGGCTCCGGTCATGATCTCAGGGTCTTGGGATCATGCCCCCCATCGGGATCCCTGCTCAGTGGGGAGTCTGCTTCTCCCTCTACCCCTCTCTTTCCCACTTATTATCTCTCTCAAAATTAATTTAAATTTTTAAAATTAAAAAAAAAAACACTCTCTTTTCTAATTAGATATGACTTGAAAGGAGTTAATAATCAAGAGTCGTCCTGGATGCTTAGGATGGGTTTCAGAATGTCTGTGAGACATATGAACTTGTGTTTTGATATGTACATTTTTGTAAAGATAGGATCACAGATTCAGTCACAGTCTTGAATTGTCTGTGCCCCACACAATATGAATCTCTGACCTGTGTTCACTTAGTTCTAAAGGTTCTAAAATGGCTAATATTTCCCTCTTTATTTACTTTTGTTTTTACTTTCTTGGTTTTTGTTTTGTTTGTTCTGTTTGTTTGTTTGTTTTTGTGTGCTTTTTATCAGCCTCCCCAAATCCATTGTGGAGTAATGTAGAAAAGTATACAGTAACCCTGGTGAATATTTGAACTAGTAGCTTTGGAGTTGTTCCTAATATTAACTTTTATTTAACAAAGTCTGTGGAAAACTCTCCATGTAGACAACTGTGGGACTGTTACTTTTGGCTGACAATCTGGTTAACCTCTTAAGGCTCAGATTTCTTACCTATACATAAAAAAATGTTATCCTTTTGTGTCCAGAAAGTTAAGGAACATAACATAAAACCATTGTTGATTCAGCGAAGTTTCATTTATATTTTTTGTCTTAAATACTTTGTGCTGGAAACGTTTCCAAGTTCTTGACAAGTTTTCATGCATTATACAGCTTTATAAGGTGGGTATTATAATTCCTAATTTGCAAGGGGAGAAAGTGAAACACAAGAGAGCTAAGTGACTTGCTAAAGGTCACACATCCATGTGGAAGAGATAGGATTTGAACCCTTCCATCTGCAGAACTAACAGCCTCGATTTATTTCTTTTTAACCACTGTGCTGTCCTATGCTATTTCCCAAGAGCTAGGGTTAGGGGGTGGGGACTGGAATGGGGACCTGTGAGGAATGGGCAAATCCTTCTGTGCTTTTTCTAGAATCCTGGATTAATAGGAGAATCATTCTTCTAGAGCCAGAGGTCCCATAGCTGTTGGCAATTCAGCCTTCTTCTAACCCTCTAGAAGTGTCAGAAAGCAGCTGATGGAAAACTCGAGCCTGCCAGCAACTGCTGAGTGAGCAGGGAACACCTCACTGCATGGGACAGAGTGACTTGGTATCAAGGGGGTGACAAAGGTTTATCCTGAGTAGCAGGTCAGGGCTGACAAGGGGTGAAACCATTTCCATTTGGGATTTCTTTCCAAGAGAAGGTTTTGGAAGCAATAACCAATTTCAAAACATGGGGGTTTGTTAAGGCATCTTGGTGTTCATAAAAATCACACCCAGAAGCACATGTGCTCTCTTCTAATGGGGATTTAATTCAAAGCTGATGATTAATGAATATCTTAGAATCCGTATGTGTGTAACAGTCATGTAAACTCTGTATGGGGAGAACAAAACAGTCATTAATTTGAAGGTACATTTTCTTCCCCAGTCCAACTTTCCAGTGTTCCTTAAACATGTTGTTTATGTAAAATTTATTTATAGTAGAATTTTGCCCTCACTCAGTAATCACTGCAGAGATATATAAACAGGAAATCTCTCCTTTTAGTCCCAGCTAACACCTTTGTTATTTATACCAACATGCGTAAGTCTCGTTATGACATAACATCTGTTGCTGGAAGAATGGTTTTTTGGCAGAAATGAGTAATGTATTTTGAACCAAGCAAAAGAAGAGATCAATCATGGAAGAGAAAAATAATCTTGTTCCGTACATTAAATAGAATTCAGACCAAACTTATGCACTTGCATGCAAATCGGCAGTAATTTAAAGCTCTTCCTACAGCAGCACTCTGAGATGGCAACATAAGCAGAGAATCTGGGCTGTAGGCCCGCCCTTTCAGATGACCTTACAGGGTTTTAGGTGTTCTATGGTTTATCCTTTTCTTGACAAGGGACTTCCTACTTATGGAGTTTGTATTTATGCCAATTCATGTTTGACCTTAACTATTCTGTCTCTTAAAATTGTCAACATTTTTTATGAAATTACAATTTCTTACTCTCAAATCCATTCCAAGTTCTTTAGTGAACTCAGTTTCTTAATAGAACTAATTTATGTATGTGTGAGTGTGTACATATAATACCATATGCACATGTAACATCATATGCACATATAACATTTCTCTTAGTGGTATTTTTGATAAAGCAAACTGATATAAATGTGGTTATGAATGAAAATCTCATCATATGCAAAAAAAAAACACTCTCCTTTTTAAGATGGGATTCATTTTAAAAATTTTAAATTTGACATGCACTGCAGGAGACTTAGAAAATATATAAAAGCAGGGAAAAAAAAGGATGTGCTATAACATACTTCTTGGGACTTCCTCTGACATCAGCAGTCCAGAATGGGGGTGTTGGATTGGAGAGAAATGAAAACTGTAGAAATTAGTTGGAGTAGAACTTTATCCGAGTTCATTAGCCTAAGATTTATAGCTTTGGGTGTAAAAGCATAAATATCTGGAAAAAAGGAAGTAGTGTGTGTGTGTTCCAAGTTACCATTTTATAGATCATATTTTATACTTGTCACTACTGTAAAAATTTTTTTTCTTGAGATTTACAAATCTCATTCAACACATCCCATCGAGGGCATCTGCGGTTCCACAGGTGAAGGTGACTCGTTTGAACAATATAGCTGCTTAGAGTGACTTCAGTAATGCTGGAACTCATTACTGGGAAGGATCATTCATGATCTTTCCTTTTCTTCCAGTGGTCCTACATCGAAAAAAGAACAAGTTTATGAGTGATGATAAATAAACCGGGCCTATGCCAAGGAGACTGAAAGGAAGAACAAAACCTGTTTTCAGATTCCCAATATTAGATTAAAATAGATTCTGAAATGATGAAAAATAATTCTGCTAGATTCTGTGTTGGTATGAATGTGTTCTTCAGGCTAAAATCGTAATAATGTTTTAAATCTGCATTCTATTTGAAGAGTCCTTTACATTCTAGAATATAAGGTTGTGTTTTTGGGTCCATGAGAGATTAGAGACACAGAGTGGTTTCCAGGCCTGGTTCCCAGCCCTGAATGCTTCTCCGGTCCTCTGTCGATGCCTGTGGAGGTATCAGTGATTTTATATTGGCGTTTCTTGTGTCGTGGACTTTTCTCTCTTCTGTAAAGCAAACCTTCTTGGATTCTGTGTGCTTTAAATTTGTAGGTTCCCCAGCTAGTGCTCTTTCTGTTGTGCTACCCACCTTTTTAAGTCTCATCTAGTCTGAGACTGCATTCATATCAACAAATAGGTGGTTCCCTGATTAGCAACTCTGGCTTTTCTCTCTTCCCTGGGCTTCACTCCTTTATTTCCACCTGGGGGCCACATGTCTTAAAGATGTCCTGAGCTCACCTCAAATGCATCATGTACTAATAAAATGCATCATGTATTAATAGGATCCTTTTTTTTTTTTTAAATCCCAAACCTATTTTTATTTGCAGAGGACACTTTGAGCCACCAAAAGCTCAAAATCTTGGAGGACAATTAGAATTGTTCTCAGTTTTGTGTTGGTAAAAGTTTAACCAAGTTTTCTCAAAAACAACAATCCCTGATACATAGCACATGCTGACTGGTTTGGTAAATATTCCCACCAGGCTCTCTATCCTACCAGTGAGACTCATTGACTGTAGAGTTGCAAAGATATGTGCACAGTTGGTTTGGATAAGCTGCTACCAGCCTACTACAGCTTTCCAAGAGGTATTCTGAAGTTCTGTTCAACTCAGAAGAATTAATGTGGGCAAAGGACAGTTGAAAAGATAAATGAAGGACTCAATAAAAAATACAGAAATACTCAATACAAGTCTTGTTTCTCTTAAGAGAAGCGTAGTGATGCACAGAACGTATTCTTAGATACTCATTGGATGGGAGTGAGAGCCTGAGATTTAATTTCACCAGTGTTGTTCAAACCCTGTGTGGTAGAGGTTAGGGAAATGCAGACTGGATCACTGGAGGGTTACGTAGATGAATAGCTCATTCGGTCAGTACTTAAAAGTGTTGCTTGAGGAAGTACTTGTCTTTTGACTGAAAGTCTCTGGCAGTGTGCCAGCAGGCTTTGTCTTTGTCTTTTAAAAGGTATAGTGTAATCATAAATGTAAAATTTTGTCATTGCCCAAAGCATGGAAGGGTAGTTATTATAGAAGATGATAAAGTCAGAATTGAAAGAAAATTTTGACAAATTAAAAAAATGAATCACCATAACAACAAAATTGTAACAGCGGTATTGGACATTGTATTAGGTTGAAAAATAATTTATAAAATATAAGTGTGACCAAGCTACACAATATTAGCTAAAAAGATAAGCAGGCTTTAGGGGGTTGCGAGCTCCAAAAAGCAGCAAAAAACAACAAAGAATGCCATTTTTAAACTAGCTAAAGCATTCTTAGGTGATTTTGATAGAAGTGTAGCTAGCATAGAGCAAGGTGCCCCGACCCTGTGACTAGCCAGTGGAGCAGGTATCGAGCATGAGTCTGTAAACCAGAAATATCCAGGAAGTTCTACATCCCACCATGACAAGTATATCCTAGCCCAGGAGATTATCTCTTCTTTTTTAGGAGGCCCTGCAACCTCGAGTCATGTTGTATCATTTCCATATATTTGCCTGCACTTTTCCATTGGCCGTCATCACTTATCATTCTCCCCAATTGAAATCCATCTATGTTTTAACTGTTAGTCATCTTTTAAAATATCGGTCCTAAACATTTAAGCTCTTCCACTCTGCTTTCTTAAAGATCCCCATACTCGTGTTTTGCACTTAGTTTTTCCACCTTGGCATATAGTTAGTGGTCATCTCGTGTCATGTACACACTTATTGAATGCAAGTTTATTACAAGGCACTGTGCTATGCCTTGTTACATACTTGATTCTGCACTACAAGTCAGTACTTTAAGGACAAAGATCTTGTCTCATCACCTCCACTGGAGTTTTATTGATTAGTGGTGCTCAGGAAAGAGAACAGACTTACCTTGAACATGAAATAACTTAGATACATTTGAACTTCGAGAAGGTCATCATGGAACTAACACCAAGAACCAAGCTTCTCCTCGGTTTTGGGGCACCTTTGCCATATCAGTTAAGGTGACCCGACATGGACTGTGTTCTTGTCCTTAGAGTCTCACATCCATGTTTATGCATTCACATGTGGGCCAGGCAGTGTACTAGACACTGGAGACACAATGTCTTACTCGGAAGTTTTTAGTCTGGGGTTTATCTTTAAGATGTTGCTCCTTGACCAAACACTGACCATTGCCTGCGAATTGTTCTTTGTGTAGGATAGCCCGTGTTCTATGTTTGCATTATAGTTTGGGCTTCATGGTTCCTAAGCAGTCAGAAAAGCACCAATAACAAACCGTAACAGTGTTTTTGAGGACAGCCAGTGATAAAGTCAGCTGAGAATCCTCTGTGCTGCCCAGAGTCTCCCTCTACTTTTCTAGTCATGTCAAAAGAAATCATAGCTCAGGTGAGGAGAGTATCTTCTCAAGGGCCCCTTAGGATCAGGCTCCAGAAAATCAGGAAGCTCAGAAAAGAGTATAATACTTTGGCCACCAAACTTTTAGCTCAGCACCAACAAACGTGACAATGATTTGAGTGCTTTCGCATTTTCTCCTCCTGTTCAATGGAAGGGAATGTGCACGGCAAAATAAGGAAAAGAAATACCCTTAATGGAAATCTTGAATTAACTTACATTCTGAAATTGAGATCTCCATAATTTTTTTTTTTACATTTTAATAGTATTTTAATAATTTTAATAGTATTGCATGGATCGAGTGCTGACCTGTTTGTGAACTGAAATCGACTCTGAGATTGTTGGAGAACCTGTGCTGTCGCGCAAAAAGTAAAATGTATAATAATGACAAGATAGTGCGCAGGACTTACATTAATGAACATGCCAAAGTGTCTTTTAGCCTGGGAAGTTCAATGCTCCTGATTTGCTAAGTCATGGTAGACAGACTGGCGGCTCTCCATTCCACCGTAAGAAGTGTGTGCTAACACCGGATAGGCACGTCCTTTGGACTCTGGAATCCAGCATGTCTTTACCTGTACCATCTCTGTAGTATTCATTGTGCTGTTGATAGGAAGATTTCAGATGGGGTTTCTGCCAATTTAGCATCTGAGAAATTGAGTCACAAAGCAGTTCAATGACTTATCTAAGGTCCTGACCCAAATCAGTGGGAACGCAGTGAACGTACTTTAAAGTCGGTGCTAACCCTTCTTCACAGGACACTGTAATTTCTATTACTTTGTAGTGTTCTGTTCGCTATAAAAATATGACTGGGGAATGTTTTGTCTCGTGCAGCCTGCATTTCTTCTGCTGATGGCAGCTGCAACTCTGGTTGCTTATCTCAGAACAGAATTTAGCTGTAGTATTTATAGAATCTGCCATTGCAGGGTATCTCCCCCCCTCCCCCGCCACTTACTCCTGCACTCTGACTAATATTTGAAATAGGGGGAAAATTATGCCAGGGAAGAATGAAAAAGATTGAGGGACTATATCATTCTTAGTGTACAAAAAAAGCAAGCTGAAATAAGGAATAAGAAGAATGGAACTTTGATTGTTAATAGATGCTTAAAGACTCTGAGATCATTGTTAAATGGAATTTTGGTTTGCACGTGCAATGTCTTCAAGAGTCATTCAAATGAAACGTGTGTGTGCGCACGCGCGCACTTGCGATGTATGTGTACATTGGTTTACGTGACCATCCCTGGCTTTTCTCAGGGTCTGGAAAATCTTCATAAACCAGGCTGCCCTATTACTTTATTATATAAACCAAACCAAAATATAAACGTATTCAACCTGTTTGTTTTTTATATTGAGGTGGAGCATAGAAAATAACCTGAAGTTAAAATGAAGAGTATAAGTATCATTTCAGGCAGCAGCCTCTTTCACCAGAAGCAGACTGTCAGAACACGTGAGCGCTCTACTTCTCTTTAGAATGAGGAACTTGAGAGCTGCCACCGAGAACCCGCCTTCCCCTTCAAATGTAGAATCTAGTTTAGCAAGCTGAGTGTATGAATTTTGGAAGGTTAGTAAGAAAAATCAGCCCTGGTAAGACACATTCATGTACTCACACTCACACACTCACCCATATGACTCTAATTTTTTTTCTTTTTTTTTAAAATTTTTTATAAACATATAATATATTTTTATCCCCAGGGGTACAGGTCTGTGAATCGCCAGGTTTACACACTTCACAGCACTCACCATAGCACATACCCTCCCCAATGTCCATAACCCCACCCCCCCTCTCAACCCCCCTCCCCCCAGCAACCCTCAGTTTGTTTAGTGAGATTAAGAGTCTCTTATGGTTTGTCTCCCTCCCAATCCCATCTTGTTTCATTGATTCTTCTTCTACTCCCTTAACCCCCATGTTGCATTACCACTTCCTCATATCAGGGAGATCATATGATAGTTGTCTTTCTCTGCTTGACTTATTTCGCTAAGCATGATACACTCTAGTTCCATCCACGTCGTCGCAAATTTTTAAACAGTGAACTATGTGAGAGTCCTGGGGACACGATTATCTAGTTTTGTAAATTCTTGTGAGGAAATCCAGCATTCCTCATATTATTAATTAGTAAACCCTGCACTTTGAAAGGCAAGTGCTATTTCTGACTTTTGCTTTTTTTTGATTGCAGTGGCTCAAATTCCTCTATGCTTGCTTTTCTGACATAGGATGTGACTGAGAGGTGTACACAGGTGTGGTGTCACTATATTTGTCATTTAAGTACATAATTGCTCAGCTATCCATCTTGTTTATTTTGCACTGTCACATCAGAGGGGGTGCGATGCTCTGTACTTTCTCCCTCCTTCAGTATAAACAATGACTCTTGGTCTGAGTTGGTAAGTAATTGAACGCAGGTTGGTCTGTTGTAATGACAATTCTAATAGTGTAATTTTTCATAAATGAAAATCCTCATAGTAGGTATAAGTAGTTTACAGTCTATCACAATCACAGGGTTCCATAATAAAGTGCTAATTGTAACTTGGCTTTAAATGCTACATTTTGTATGCAAATTGGCCTACAGGGAGTTGTTATTTGGTATACCATTGGTAAGAACACTAACATTAGTTTGTAATTTGTTTGAAGTGGCACACCATTATTACTAATATATTAGATGTAGTTTATAGAAAAATATTGCTTCCTCGTGGAAGAGAAAAAATATTTTGTTGCTGTACTTTGAAGGAAAACAAAGACTGGTTGAATTGAGAACCCGAAAATTTCATACCGGTAGAGGAGAATGGAACTCTGTAAACTACTACATAATTAAAATCTTTATTCACCCTAAATTATGTGTTTCATATCCTCAGAGCAAGGGTTGTTTCTATTTTTGCAAAAAATATTCTGATTATTTTTCCTTCCTACGTGTAATCTGACAAAAACAAACAGGTTGATGGCAGAGCTGAAACGTGCTGGAAGGATAGCTTGACTTAGGGTTGCCATACCGGTGGTTGTCTGGGTGGGTGATCTGAAGGGTGTGTATACTCCTGAGCTGTCAGGATGGAAACACGATGGTGACTGCTTACTATTTAGTTGATCTATAACAGGTAGTAGCAGTGCAGTGTGCTGTAGAGAGTAGTGTAGACACTAGTAGTGTTTTATATCTGTTTCTATGGTCTACTTATGTTTTTCTGAATTCAAGAAAATTCTTTTATTCCTTGATGACTGTGACATGTCATGACTATAAAAAGGCAAACCAAACTAATAATCAAAATGGTCCAGTGCATTCCTAAAATAATCTTGAAGGAGCAGAGCATAGGGTTTTCTCTTCCTGACACAGTGGGTAAACATGAACAAGGTCAAGACTCTTGGCCATCAAAGCAGGATCCCAATGCTGGGCTTGATGAACCTAGGGCACCACCATTGACAAACCATCCACTTTGCAGAAGTTAAGTGTTCATGTCTGGGTTAACAGGGTGAGACCTTAGGTAAATTATGAAACACTTTGCAAATACGAACCAGTGAGGAATGAACCCATTCGAAGTGGTTTCATTAGCTTTATTTTATTTTTATATAAAACTTGATACTACTGTTTGAGTTGTTGATTCACTTAATTCATAACTGCTTTGAAAGAACCATTCTTTCTAGAAATTTACTTTTAGGTAACTGTAAAACAATAATACAAAATCTTGTTCTTTCTAACTATGCTTCTCTTTTACTCTACTAGTATATTTCTGTGCTCTACAGAACCCCATGTCTGGGCAAGACTATATGTTTTTACATATGTCACAGGCTCACTTGGGAGAAGTGTAGGGTGTGGGATGCTCTTAGCCAATGTCAGGAGACAAGGGAGTTCAGGAGGGTAATTGATTTGAAGAATAAATCAGCAAGTTCACACTGGGGCTGAGCATCAAAGCCTCCCTCTGCATTTTAATAGATAGGCAATCATTAATTTTACCCCAAATTACAAGCATGCTTACAATGTTTCAACAGCTGTTGATTAATCGTTGAACAGCAATAATGGGAGGATGAGAAAATCTTGTTGATGGGAAGTTCATGAGGGTCAGCAAATTTACGTGGAACACAGCTGTCCCTGCTAACCTGCAGGGAAACTGTTAGACCCAGCTCTGACTTGAACTTGCTCTTATGGGTTATAGGATGTATAATTTTCCTCTTTTCCTTTTCCTTTTTTTTTTTTTTTTTAATAAATTGGGCTGACTTGTTACAGCTGTTGCAATTTCTTTATGTGAATATACCTTGAACCCTCCTGAAATATTAAAATTGCAAAGAGTAGAGAATGACGGTGAATCTATTTATGTTCCTTGTGTAAAATGTCTGAGGTCACAGAGATCGATACGTTGCTGTCTTTGGACACACGTGAAAGAGGGTGCCTGGCTGTATTAAGGCACCACATGGACAGTTTTTAGACCTTTACTTACCCTCTTGGAGCCCTAGTTTCACTGTCTCTAAAATATGAGTACAAATTTGTACCTTGTCGTGATGGGATAATTGAACAAGAAAACCCGTGATTTCTGAGTATAGCAACTGGTGCATTGAAGATCAGCAGTGAATATTCCTCACCCTCCCCTTTCTTTGCCTTTCCCAATGAAAGCAAGACTAAAGATGTTCATTTCGATTGTTAAGCAGAAGAAATTGGACAACAGGTACTTTTGTTTCTCACTTCTCTTACTTCATCTGCGTGCTATTCTGATCTCAAGACAAATTGAAACACTTTATAAATATTGTATAGCAGAGTCCAGAAATAGATTTCACTGAAGTTTTTAGAAGAACATGTCCATGTGTTTGAGGACATAACAGCTATTTTCATGCCGTCAGATTAAGCCCACACACCTAACCTTTCTGGATGATCATAAAATACAACAAGAAAAACCTGGGAAGAATATTTAAAACATTATAGCTCTGGCCCCAGCAGTACCTGGAGGAATAAATGACCATTTAAGACTCTTTTAAGCGGGCAACAGAGGAGCTGAATGAAAACGTGGCACGCAGGTGAACTGAAATTTGTCCTGAAATCATGGGACAAGAGAGGATTCTTGATCATAATCCCAGTGTCAGAACAGATAAAGAAGAGCGGGCTGACCTCTCCTCAGTCCCTGTGACCTGCGTGTAGGAGATGGAGTGTCTCAGCCGAGTCTGTGCAGCACTGCTGGGCAGAGTCCTCTGTCTTTGTGCCTACAATGGGTCTACGACAAAGGGAAAACTTTCCGGTTACCAGAAGTGTTAATGTCACACCCATGTTTCTTCACTCTTGGAGCTGAGTCTGGTTTTAGGGGATAACACCAGTCAACAAAGCGGTTATGTTTTGAATTGGAAGGAAGTTCATGCAGGGTCTCTACTGAACCCGGATGTGGCAGCAATGAAGGCGGCCGATGTCCAGGTCTCCTGTCCTGGGAGACACTATATGTCAGCACCTCCTACCACAGGCCGGCTGTTTCAAAGCAGAGGCTGTTTTTGAACAAACATTGACTTGCTTAACCATCAAGGGAGATGACTACATGCCACATGGTTTCAATGAAAACCATGTCTCTCCCTTCAGGGAGATCCTTCTCCTAAGGGTCTAGCCAGAACCTTGTCAAGTAGTTTGGACTACTTTTACATACCTTCTTAAGAATTGTTTTTAAAATGTAAGTATGAAGGAGTCCCTCTGTTTCTATAGTAATTTGATCATGCCATTCTTAGAGCACTGAACACACTTTTTGTTGAATAAGGACATCACACCGTGGAAGCTGGCCAGTACCGTAGCAACATAACTAACATTAGTTTATGATAACATTACTTATATGCCTGTACTATTTTTTACTGGATTTTAAATTACATAAGAGCAAAAATTGTGATTTTTTTTTTTTTTTTTACCTTGAACATAATAGACACTCAGTGAAAGACACTGAATGGCTGACCAGCAGCCACTTGTAGGAATGAGGTATGTGAACAACTGCTCCACGGTGGGGTGGGGAAGGGGAGGCGACAGGAGAGGAAACTCCTCAAACCATTAACGTCAGCTCCTGGGAGGCGTATCATCCTGCCCTTTCTCTTCTTGTCCTTTTTTTCAAAGCAGAGTGGGGACTCCTGATCCCAGTCCTGCTTACTCTGGACGCCATTCCTCTTCCTTTACTGCAGAATAAGGTTGGGCAGTTGATGTTTTTAGGGACTATCTTGACCAAATATACTCAACTAAAGATTTCTAGGGCAACCTCTATCTTGTTTTTCTCACATGAATTCTTACTAAGCCTCCTTGGGGCAGGGACAGTCTAGTATTTGTTTCTGTTCCCTCGGTGGGATATCCTACATGGCTAGGTTGGTTATCTCTCTCCTCCATCAAATGCTATTGGGCAACTACCTCCAGTTAGAAAGACTCTAGGTCTCCATTGGTAAAGAAGACAGAGGCAGCTTCTACCTTCACATTACTAAGTTGGGGAGCCAAATGTTGATACATAATATTACAGACAAATATGAAAACGTAAATTATCATAAATTTCAGGGAAGAAGAGAATATAAAAAAACAAAGGCATGTGAGTAAACTAGCTAACATTGGAGGATCAGGGAAGGCCTCACTGAGCAAATAGTGTTTCAGTGGAGAACTGTATCTCTGGTTGGAGTCAACTGAAGCAGGAGGGAGGTATATTCCATTCCAGGAGACAAGGACAACATTAGTAATGGGTCTGTACCGGGAAGAAGCTTAATCTCTTCAGTAACTACGGATCCCAAGCAGCGACGGTAGTTTACAGGCCACAGCTAGGAGCAAGTCCGCAGGTCCAAACTCTGTGTAAGACCTCTTATATAGTTGTAAAGGGGAAGCCACAGATGGAGTTTGAATCTGAGACCAACATCTTCCAAAACCCCCTTTTAAAAGATTTGTAAATTGCTGTGAGCATAGAAACTAGACCATCAAGCGGAAAGGCTGGTTTCCAGTACAGAAGTTAGAATGCAGGTAAAAGTGCGGCGAGAGAAGGTAGAGAAAGAGATGAGAGAATGGGGAGAGATGCTTCAGTGGGAACAAACAGCACCGGGTGTTAGGTTGGGGATAAGGCAGAAGGGAAAGAAGGTATCAAGGTGGACATTTCAGTTCTCAGGATGAGCAAACAGATGTCAAGAAATGTATTAAAAAGTAGAAACGCAGGCAGTAAGGTTGTGGACTCAAAGACTGGCGTCAGATAGGTTAAATGTGAGATAAGCGTAAGTACCCTAAATGAGATACCAGATCTTAAAAATTGTTTGAGGTAGACATAGAAGTAGGACAGTCTGCAGGATATAGAGGACACGTCCAGCCACGAGACAAAGCTCTTATGGTGAGTGTTCAACAACGGAATTTCTGCCCACATTTGGGTAATTCTCCACTTTATGAGCTTAGCATGGGGGAAAAGAGTCCGTCTCCTATAGGAACAGATACTGGGTACATTCTCAGCCTCCTTTGCCACCAAAGTTTTGGGCTCTGCCACCCAGACTTACCCCTCTAGACTGTTATTCAGGAGCTTGAGGCTCAGGAGGGAGGTGTCAGAGAGCTCTTGCTCTTGACTTAGGTCAGTAGTCGTCCTAGCTACTGTCGTCTTGCTGGTAGTGTCAAGGTTGAGCCCAAGGGCAGCGAGCTCTCTGGCATGGTTTGTGGTGTTGCTCGTGGCAACTCAGCCTTTAGTCTGGTTTACCTGCCCTTCCAGCAATTTGGTGAGCTTTCCTAAGTCCTCTTAACACATTTCATTTTTAGCTTATCAGTCCGTTTTTGCTATTTGCTACTAAGAACCTCTTCTAATAGCCGTGGGCTTGGATGGGAATTCCTTGAGAATAAAATATGAACAGAAAAGAGAGCCCCTAAGACTTAGCTCAAAAAGTCTTCAGAATTTAGATCAATGAGAAGGGAGTTGCCATCAAGAAACTAAGAGAAACTCCTAGTAGAGGACCTTTGAGTGTCAATGGCAAAAGCCAAGAGAATAGAAAATATCAAGGAAGAGAAGACAGTGGAATCAATCCTGCCAAGAAGGCTAGAAAGCTTATGTTTGAGGAAGTCCTGCTACCTTCAGCAAGAATGGGGTCTTCTAGACAAACCTGATAAGAGGAGCTTTGGTGGACGATGGGGCAAGGGCTGAACTGCAGTGAGGGTGAGAGCAGAGTGATGGAAGAGCCAGTCCTGAGAAGTCAAGGGGCGTTGCTCCGGGAGCGCGTGAAGGACCTCGCTGAGCTGTGAGGAGGTCTTCACCTGTCCTGGGAAGGGGGAGGGGCAGTCGTGCAGGTACAGATGCGGGTCAGAGTTACTTTTTATTGACAATCCAGCCTTCAGTTGGAATCAGCTTCATCACTTAGCAGCCTCATGACCTTGGACCAATAGATAACCTCTTTGTGCTTAAATATGCTTTTTATAAAATAGAAATGGCAAAGTATTTGCCTCATAGAGTTCTGTTAATCAGTGAGTGCATGTGTATTTAAGAAAAAGTGTGAGGCACATAGAATTGACTCTCTAAGTAGCAGGCAGCAGTATTTCTTACTCTTAGGTTTATTTTGAAGCTAAAATTATAAAACAGACACAGGGAGCATTTAAGCAAACATCGTTGATGCTGAGATACTTGGCTATGTTGGCCAGGAAACAGCATATTGACGCAAGGTGGACATTTTAAGAGGGGCTGAGGTGGAAGGGAAGAAAAGTCCTTGGAGCTGGCAGGTTCTGGGGACAGAGCAGGTATTGGGTGCAGAACCGACTTAGAACAGCGGAAGTAGGCAGGCCAGCCATTGGGGTCCTCACTGAGAAAAGGGAGGACTGGAGGGGATCAAGAGACTTCTCTGAAGTCAGGGGTGCAGAAGGGGAGAAAAGTTGCGGACCGTATGAGCTCCAGAGAAGCCAGGGGTCAAAGAGAGGTTGACACAGTCCTGGAGTGGTAGAAAAGAACAAGCAGAAGACAAAGGTTTTAGAGACAAGTCCAAGTGTGGACGGAAGCTTGCTGCCTGGAGATGTGTCCAGGAACCACCATGGAAGGAGCGGTGCAGAGTGGCATGTGGTCAGATAACCTTGGAACCCTGTGCTTAGGATACTTGCTCTCCATGAGAGAGAGGCTACGGCAGCCAGGTAGTCCTCGTTGGGCTCCACAGTTGGAGAGTGGGTCCCATGTGATTCTGGAAGCCTCCACCCCTGCATGCCCAGCTGGGGACCAAGGTGGGTGAGGTTTTCCTCCTCCCACAACACTGGCATCACCAACCACATCTCACTTTCCCCGATCAAGATCTCAGAGACAGCCAGTGCCTTTGTCTTTGTCTTTTAGAGTAGGTTGTTGTTCAGATCCTGATGGGAAGAGCCTGGGAGGAGGGGCCACTAATGCCCCAGCTTCGGCTTGTCCAGCCGGGGCTTCTTCCCTTGCCTGGGCTCTGAGCTTCCAGTTTGCCTGGCAGCAGGGCTCTCGCAAGGGCTGTTCCAGCCAGCCTGAGAGTCCATATGGGCCAGAGGCTTTCGCTCATCTTTGCTGCTGCTCTACTCTCAACAGCTCTGGTCTGAAGCACATTCTTCCCTTTTCACACTGTGTGGCAGTGCTTGAGCTCCTGAAATCCAAGAGCTGCCCAAATCTTACATTGGGCCGTCATCTTCTCTGAGAATTGCCCTGTAGCTGCACCCTTTTAGAGGACCCTGACCATTCAGTGGAAGAAGCACGAGAAACTAGTCAGATGGCATCGCACATGTGAAATGTTGTTTATCTTAACAGAGGACACATTCATAGTAAAATGTAAATAATGCAGCATACTTAACATATCTTTGGAAATCTACTGCCCCCAAATAATCATGTCTTTGACCTTTCTTATTCTCCGTTGTTTTAGCCGTGCATAATTTTACATAAATGGTAACATTATATGCATGATTACCTGGGTGCTTAGCTCTCTATCAACAGTATGAGTTTAAATAAATTTTGTATATTTTAAATATTACATGAGTATTTTTAGTAGATATATGCTTTATATTTATTATTTATTTATTTTTTTATTGTGTTATGTTAGTATACTTTAAAAACTAATTGTGGGGGCTCCTGGGTGGCTCAGTGGATTAAAGCCTCTACCTGCAGGGTCCTGAGATCGAGCCCCACTTTGGGATCTCTGCTCAGTGGGGAGCCTATTTCTCCCTCTTTTTCTGCCTGCCTCTCTGCCTACTTGTGATCTCTGTCAAAAAAAAAAAAAAATCTTAAAAAACATTGTCTAATGAAGAACCTTCATGTTCGGTTTTATTTATTTATTTATTTATTTATGGTTTTATTTTGTTTTATTTTGAGTAGGTGCCTCACCCAATGTGGGGCTTGAACTCTCGACCCTGAGATCAAAATCTGAGCTGAGACTAAGAGTCAGATGCTTAACTGACTGAGTCACCCAGGAGCCCTGTTATCGTCAATGTTTTAGCAGTATGAATAACTTGTAACATCTTTGTACATATATTCTTAAACTTTTTAATTTTTAAGTTAATGACACACATTAAAATTTTGTCTAGATGTTATAATTGATATTTAAGAAAGTTATGCCATTTATACTCCCACTTATATAAGTGTTTTCCCTCACACACATATACTGGTTGATATTTTTAACTTCTGTATATAAATACTATTTCATTTTACTATTTCAACTTATTTAATATTGGGACTAAATTTTTAAGATCTATCAGCTACTTGTATTTCTCTTCTTTATCTTCTTAAAGAAGAATGTCTCTTAAAAATTTTTTCTAACCCTTTTTATCCTCCTATGGAATATTTTTCTTATTGGTTTGTAAGAGCTCTTTGTATATTAGAAAACTGCAATTTTTTTTTTTTCTCCCTTGGGTTGTCAGTTAACTCTTATTGTGCTCACATTTCTGGTAGAAATTGAAAAAAATATATTTTTAACTGTATTGATAGTGTATTGTTGATTTGAGGGGTTTAGGGCTGTGTATTAGTATGGTTACATAGCCAGCATTTGAAATGATGGACTTCTGTCCCTTTTTTGTCGTTGGTTTATAACTAAGCTATCACACAAACATAGGCTCTTTAAATGGAACATGTTCTCTGTTGTGGCATTGGAGTGTGATCATGACTGAGAGGAAGACTATACCAAGAAACAGGAAGTTAGCCATGATCATAACTGGAAGACTTTTCTCTACTGACCTTGGGGTGAGGCGGGAGCTCTAGATTTTTGGAAGGGCGATCTCACTGCAAAGAAGCCTCTGTGAAGTGGTAATAAGGCTACGGAGCCTCATTTTCCTATTGACCAACTGTTGCTACATTAACCAGCTTTCTTATTTTAATTTTCTTAGAAGACTTATTTATTTTAGAGTGAGTGAGCATGAGTGAGGGCAGGGGCAGTGGGGGATGGGGAGGGAGAGAAGGAAGGGGAGGAGCAGACTCCCTGCTGAGTGAGGAGCCCAACACGGGGCTCCATCTTGGGACCCTGAGATCATGACTGAGCCAAGATTGAGAGTAGTTTGATGCCTAACTGACTGAGACACCCAGATGCCCCTACCCAGCTTTCCTATTTTAAAAACATTTATTTGGTGATGATATTTAGTTGGGCATTGCTAGATGCGTGCAGTGTTTTAACTAGGAAATCCTTAGTTTGTTGCCTTGTCTTAAAAGTACCTTCACACTGCTCAGGGGCACAGAGCACCTGGTCAGTACTCATGCTGAGTATTCCCAGTAGCCTTAGTTGGTCTCCTGGAGGGATGTGTGGTCGAGAAACTAGTCAGATGGCATCGCACATGTTTGCCCCTACTTGTATGCTACTGTGGTTTGTAAGACAGGTGAGTCACGGCTGTCAGAGAAACCGCCAAGTCTAGGTTTATGGTCAGTTGATGCTTATGTTACTGGTAATAATCATTGGACGATGCAGGCATTGTTCTAGGCACTTCACATGAGTTATCTTATTTAGCAGTCATTGCCGGGGTCAGGATGGTGAAACTGGAAACATTAAGTTATCATGGTTCACATCCTCTAGCCAAATCAGTGGCAAAATGAAGATTCTGATTTTTTTTTTTCCTTTCTGACACTCGAGTCTGCATTCTTCAGCACTAGTGAAACTACTCTAAAATGGGAGTCCCTTTGAAACTCTAGCTGTTCTCTGAAAAACCGGGAGAAACAGTCAGGAGAGGAAGGTACTGTGTTACCTAGATCTGTCAGGGGTTTGTAGCCGCTGCAGTCCAAGTGAAAGCTTGTCTTGGCACCAGAAAATGTGCCAGAAACTTAAATATCTCCTGACAGAACTTTTTTTGGGGCCAGCAAATAGGAAATGTTTCGCTAAAGCATAGCCCCGGAGTAAATGTGGTATCCCACAAGAACCCCCCTTCGCCCCCCCCCCCCCCCCCCCCCCCCGCCCCGCAGATTATCCCAGGTGAGGTCCTATAGCTGATGTTGACACACAGAGCCTGGAAGTTTACATTCTCTGCAAAACTGAACTTAAGTGGGGACTCAGAGAGTTGTATCCAAATCTGTATTTTCTGGGTGAATCCGTTGTTTTGTGACAATAATGCCTGCCCCCTCCCCCTCAGGGCGGGACGGGAGAATGGATCGCCCAAGAGTCTATCAAACAATCGAGAGAGATAGGCAACAGCTTGCCATGCCCTCTTGGAAGAATGTGGAACTGACTGTGGGTTTTGAGGAATTGGAAACTGCAGGGTCAACTGGTGTTAATTCAGCCATCTTAAGTAAAAATTACACGTCCTTGATTCTTTGCTTTACTAGAGGGCGTTTTAAGAATTTGTCTGTGTCTATGCTTGTACAATGCATTTGTTTGCTTCTTGTCCCACGCTATCTGACTTATGTTCATTCACCTTGCTCTACAGAGAAGTAGTCATTTCTCAAATGACTGTACCTCAGCTTTTCTGTTCTTTGTGTTTCTTAACTTTGCAGTAACACATAGACATCTGAATATGCTTCCTATGCAGAATCATTACTTGTTTGAAGAGATGCGTATCTATGTTTCAGTAGGGATTGTAAGAGATTTCTGGTATCCATTATTTTTTTAGAAGTAAATCCGACAATCAAATGTTGAGCCTAAATTGAACTTTTTTTTTTTTTTTCCATAGTACTATTTAAAGCTTAGATAAACACGTTCAGATTTGGGTTTTTGTTTTTTGTTGTTGTTTTTGTTGTTGTTCTTGTTTTTTTAATCTACACATAAACACTGCTTTGTATCATTTTCAGATATGTGTCCAAGGACAGTTCCACAATAAAACCAATAGAAGGGTCCCTGGGTGGCTCAGTGGGTTAAGCCTCTGCCTTCACTCAGGTCATGATCTCAGGGTCCTGGGATCGAGTCCCGCATCGGGCTCTCTGCTCAGCAGGGAGCCTGCTTCCCCCTTCTCTCTATGCCTGTCTCTCTGCCTATCTGTGATCGCTGTCTGTCAGATAAATAAATAAAATATTAAAAAAAAAAAAACAATAGAAAAATGGGACCTGGGTCACTCAGTCAGTTAAGTGTCTGCCTTCGGCTCAGGTCATGATCCTGGAGTCCCTGTATCAAGGTGCAAGTCTGGCTCCCGGCTCGGTGGGGAGCCTGCTGCTGCTTGCTTTCCCTTTGCTCATCCCTTGTGTTCTCTCACTGACCCTCTCAAATCTCTCTCTCTCTCTCTCACACACACACACACACACAAAAAGACCAGCTATGCAACAAATGGAAAATAGGAGCCATAGAAGAAGGAATTATAAGACTGTAAATATATTAAAATAACTTACAGCTTCTTTCAGCAATTATGTTGAAATAAGATTGAACATTCCAGAAAAAATCAAATGGGAGAATTTGCACATGTCCATTTTCATTAGAGATTTTCGCCTCAGCCCTGCCAGTTTTGATATAACCCATGCTTACACAGACCCAAATGCCTGCCTAAAAGTGAGAAATGGACTTAAAAGTGAGCAAATAACCGGCCTCATCATTGATACAGCCACCGAAGAGTAAGACGAGGTTTTGATGCACTTAAGTCCCGCGTGCTCAGGTCTATAGGAACAACACCCCCATTCTGCGATAATCAGGATGACCTGAACATCCTTGCTGGTCAATGCTTTAGTTCCGACCTCTATTCTTAACTGCACTGAAAGTTCGTGTTCATTGTAATGTGTTCAATCTGGTTTTGATAGGAAGAGGGGTGGTGGTAAAAAAAAAAAAAAAAAAAAAAAAAAGCCTTTTTATATTTTCTTATATACAATTCAATTTTTTAAAGGAAAAATGAAATGTTTGTCTGACTTCATTTCTTTTTGTTAATTACTATTTTCTTAATAACAGCAAGTATAGTGTCTCTACTATTAGTCCCATTCTTCTTAAACATTGTTGTTTGTTGTGTCTAGAGTGTTGCCCTGAACTTCAAAAGTAACTTTTAAAGAATTGTGGTGCTGCAGAACAATTGTTTCCTTATAATGTTTTCCAAATGGGATAAGGGAAAGTAGCAAAAAGGTTATTTATTCTGGTCCCTTCCATGACTGGCTTTCCTTCCCAGTTATGACTTACAAATCAGTGAGAGCTGGGGCAGTTTTCACCTTTTGTTTTCTTTTCTAGGACTTAAATATTCAGAGAAGTTTTAGATTTACAACCAAACCAAGAGGAAGGTACAGAGATCTGTTAGAGTTTCCTGGCTGCCATCATTTTCCATTCTTCCCTTTCCTCATCGTTCAAAGTTAGACAACACACAGGTGAGAGGTTCATGGAACAGCTTTTCAGGGACTCTACCCCAGCAGCAACTGGGAATGTGATCAGGGAAGAGTCAATGCTCCCTATCCCATGGGGGAGGAGATAAACTTTATTTATTGATGCTTTGATCTGAGTTTGAAGTTTGAATGGAACAGGTCCGCTTATAAATCAATTCAGTGTGTTTTCTGTAGGAAGCTCAAAGCACTTCATGTCTAGCACACTAGACCTATTCATCCAGGAATTTATCTTTTTTTATTCCTATCCAAATATTTCAAATGAAAACTTCCAAGACATTAGAATGTCACATGAATAATCAATGCCAATGCAGCTTTTCAAGAAATCCTTTTATTTAATGTTTGATCCGCATTTCAGCCCTCCCCCACCCCCATCTGGCAGTTGTCACTTAGGCAGATGGCCACCAGCTGGGAGGGCAGCCTGTGCATCTCCCCCCAGATCCACGGGGCTCAGTAGACCGGACGTGAAAGTGCATCGTGTCCCTCCATTAGGCGGTCCATGAGCTCAGATACTGCCTTGTCAACCTGTCACCGCCTGAAGCTTCCCAGAGGGACCTTTTTTCTGAATCTGGGATCTTAGGCTGTATTTTGCTGATATCACAGTATCCTCTATTGGCTTCATACAAGAGAATGTAGCTACTATGCCTACATAGTCCAGCTCTTCCAATTAAGAGGGCATATGTGAAGGCAAGAGCTACATTAATGAAAAGACAGAGAGCAAGAAAGAGAAGAGTCTTCAAAGAAATATATCCTGACTATCCAGACAGTTTGAGGAATGGCTTATTCTACTCTAATAAATCTATATTAGGACTGCTTTGTCCCAAAGTTGTTGGAATAAGATTTTTTTTCTTTTTTCAGAAATTTTAATGGCCTTAATGATCACCAATATGTTTTCCTCTGGGCTTCTGAAAGAGAAGGAAACTGATGCTCTTTTGGAAGACCATTAATGCCCTGGTCACACGTGAAAATTACTCCTCATCCATTTCATCGCTGAAGCTGCTCTTCGAGAAGCCTGTCGCTTTGTTCATTTTGGTCTGGGAGCCTCCAGGGCAGCCAGAGAGATGTGGTTCTTCAGAAGAAACTGTTCTTTTCATAAAGGCTTGTCATTGTTTTTCTTCTCATTAGAGATGCATGTTCATGGGGTAGGAGTGGGGACAGAAAATGAAATAAAATTACAGAGTTGGTTAATGTTAGTTTATCTGAATATTTTTGTTGCATATACCTATTCACATCTGCTACAGACAGATGCATACACATGGCTATTGTGCATATATTCTTAAAAATCCAGATCAAACCATGGATCTAACTTTTTTTCCATCTATTTTTATGCAGTAAGGATGTTCTGTTTCAAAAACCTTACTTTTTTTTAATGGCTGCATACTTTCGAGTTTATTGCTAAACCATACTTAAATGTCTAACACTAAAAGAATATTTAAGTTTCCGACTTCTTAAAATTATAAATAACTTTTCAAAATAAAACGCATCTCGTCCTTGTATTTTGAGCAGATGTTTGAAATTTTAATTCCTAGAAGTGGAATTTCCGGATCCAAGGATGTGCACAATTATAAGACTTTAAACATTGTGCCCTGTCAAATTTCTCAAGAAGGGCAGATCTACCAACAATGAATGGCCGTGCTTGAGAATCTTCTATTTTTGGTTGCTCTCTGGGAAGCTGCTCTGTCTGACCTCTGTTTATCTCTAGACCTTGGCCTTGCCACGGCTTTGAAGCTCTGTTTCAGGGCTTCCTTGGGGTTTTTTTTTTTTTTTTTTTTCTTTTGTTTTGGCACTTCTAAATCGCTGTAATTCAAGGTCAGCTCATCGCCTGTGAGCTCCCTGGAACCTTACCACTCTGTTGTCTGTACACATGGAAGCCAGAATTTGATAAGAATAGTTTCACAGATGGCAGAATGCTCATTGTAAAACAAATCCAGTTTTTTACTATTAGTCATGGTTGAGGAGGCTGATTTAAGATGTACATTAACCTTTCTTAAGCACGATTTCCTTGCCAATTCGACCAGGGAGAGATTTCATAGTGACATATGTATCTTCTTCCTAACACGTGACTTGGTGTAATTTTACTTATTCAGGGTGTTATTTGAGTAAAGATGGCCATATGAATTGTGTGTTCCATGACTAAGGAATGTCTGGTCTTCTTTCCCATCCTACACCCTCTCCCCCAGCACCCAAACAGTGCCCTGTACTCAATCATTGCCCGTTGAATGAATGAATGAATCAATCAATCAGTCCATGACTCCCTGACTTGTTGAAAGCATCAGATGACAGGATTGTGTTCGAAAGCACTTTAAATGATAGAAGACTGTAGAGTACATATGACTGTCCTCCCCGAAGGCAGTGGTACTCAAATATCTGGTTTATGTGCATCAGGTTAACTCAGCGTTGGACAACACAGCTGATACCTGATTCACTCCCAGAGATTTTGACTCTGGTGCAGGTAAACCTTTCTGGGACTTCCTAAAGTCTCCTATTTTAACATGTCCTTGTCTGAAATCTATGTTCTTGCTCTGTGGTTGGGTGTTTTATTTGGTGTGGCAGTTTCCATGTATAATTCTGAAATTTTCTGAGACGAAACCAGGACATGCACGATGAAAGTAATTAAACCCATTACAGATAAACTCAGGTTTAGGATGAGAAGCTGTTTGTCTGTGGTCTTACAGAAATTAGGGTCAGGAATGGGACTCCTGTCCAAGACTTACAGACTCCAAAGCCCATACTGTAGTAGGTACTTGTGTTTTTGTTGCTTAGAAGTAACAAATATCAGAAAATCTTAGGAGTTAGTTATTCAAATATTCAGTTAAAATCTAAAATAGAGCTTTTTGACAAGTGAGTTAACTCATGAAATCACTGTACAAATATTTATTGAATGTCTGTTGTTACCAGGTCCTAGAGATATTTCCTGCAAGCTTAATAGTACATAGGCACCAGTTTTTATCTTTCAGTTTCTTTAAAAAAAAAAAAAAATTGGTCCCAATGTTTTACATTTTTGTTGCTTGTTCAACTTTTGGTTGGCTCTTCAAAGGTTTTCATTATAAAATTCACTTCGAGTTTCTCATTCAAAAAGCATTTATGGGTCATCAACTCTTTGTCACATTCTGCCGGAGCTCAAAGGTGAATACAAAATCACCTCTTCTTTTCTAGGACTTCAAGCTTCTCACTCAGGGAGTATGCCTTCTTGGTCAAGAAGAGGTTTCCGGTGGTAAGGACAAGAAATCCAGGAGCATAAATAGATTTGGAGGGTGGGAAGAAATGAAGTTGAAAATGTGAGTTATAAAACTTTAGGCTGAAGTTCTCCTGGGACTTTAGGTGAATATCTCCAGCAGTAATTGGATACACAGGGTTTGAGACTAGGAAAGAGACCATGCCAGAAGAGAAAGAGGGGAGTGTAGGTGAGATACCTCATGGAACCTGTCTGGGTGGCCCAAGAAGAGAACCAAGGACAACTCTATGGAATCATTCACTTGTAAAGACCAAGCAGAGGAAAGAGGACAAAGAAAACTGAGAAACAGTGGTCTGAAGGGGGAACATTGACTCTCCAGGGTGTCAAGTCCCAGAAATTGCAGGAGGAATAAGTTCCAAGAAAGCAGGTGTTGAAGGAGGCGTGGGGGTTAGGATGGAGAGAGAGTGAGCAAGACTTTTCTCTCGGGACGCTTGGCTGTGAAAGTAATTGGTGCAGCAGAGGATTCATGGACGGAGGCCTGCTGCAGGTTGTCTGGGGTGGGGTGGAAGTGGAGGGGATAGGATAGGAGAGCTCAGTCCCAAGCCAGTAAATCCATGACTAATAGTAAGAAACTTCAGTAGTTTCTACATTTTGTGTCAGTAGCAAAGGCTCTGGAAAACAATGATTTTGAATAACTCCTTCTAGGTCTTTCAATGATGTTCTTTGCTGCATAATTGGGAGAGTTTTCCAGATGTCCAAGAAACATATGTCCTAGCCCGCCTGTATCTTGTGGTACATCTGCCTAAACACTCAATGCAGTTGTGAAGATGAATTGTCCAAAACACTATTTTATCTACCTATCTATCATCTATCATCTATCTATATCTATATATCTATACATCTCTCTCTCTCTTTCTCTATCTACTGTTTTTCAGCCAGAATGGAGATGGTATCTTAGCATGAAGGTAAACTTGGTGGAGCAAACTTGTTTACCAGCTTTTCTTAAATGCAGTTGGCATAGAAATCATGAACTTCTCTTTACACTTCTTATATGTGGTAGGCAGCACGTCTCATGCCCTTTACTGTCAGTGAAAACTGCATTGCAAATTTTGTATACACCCTTTGGAGATTCTAAGGGGATTTTGGCCAGTGTCTTTCCAGTAATCAAAAAAGTTTAAGCCCTGGGACTTTCACACACTAGTAATTTGCTACTCAAGTTGGAAGGAACATTCTATTCTGCAAGTCTTTGTTATATATATACAAATATGTTATATATATATTTAACATATATATATATACACACATACACACATTTGTAATTAAATGGAAATGTATAAATGAAGTTTATTTTAGGTATTAAATATAAAACAGATACATATATTATGAAATAGAGAAAGAAGTAAATGACATTCTTCTACCCTGGATGGCTAGATAATCTGTGGATATCTTTGAATCTGTCTTGGTATAGATAAAGAAGTGACAATCGACCCAGTAGTTGATATTTAGATTCCTGGATATTAAGAATATGTAGGAAATTATTGTTTGTCAGAAACTCCTCCTTTTATAGCTGTTGTCTGATTAGCTACTCTATGTTATATGAATGTTAGGTGCCACCATGATGTCATATCTGAGTCCCACGTGGCCACCATCTATGTACGATCTACCTTGGGGACCTAAATAGCTAATTTTCTCCATTCATAGTTAATAAGTTTTGACTAGAATTTAACATTGAGACTTTTTCATTTGACTTAACTGGTGCTTTCCTGAAACTTAGACCTGCCACTTTAAGAACTTTTCCAGGGTTCATTTATTTTTCTGTATTGGGGAACACACTAAACTGTTTTTTTCCCTATTTACCTATTTTACTTGGATTTTAATTTTCATAGCTGGCTTATAGTTTTATCAGTGAGTGTTTGATATGCAGATTTATTTATTAATGCCATCTGTTTCCGTGAAAGCTTTTTAAGTGCTAAGTAGTTGCCTGAATGATGTTCAGGTCTACTTGGGGGGTAATTTTGGAAATCAGAATCCCACAAAAACAAATACTCTATTACTTGAGACGAAGATCGTGTACAAATTGGCTTATTTAGCATTTCATTGTGATCCCACCATGAGTGTGCCATCTGTATCCATGAGCTCTGAGGCTGTGCTATCTTTTCAAGATTGATTGCTAATAAGCATTTTCTTTTACTAAATTATTTTTTCAATGTATCTAGAATATTAGCAGATTAAGATTATAGCTCAGCAAATTTATTTAGAAATGCTAATTAATGTCTTTATCTCTAAATTATTTTGACACTCTTAGGATACATGAAAAAACAATTATAGCAAAATTGGATATAACCAAACATTTCAATGGGCTCAGTTCCCAAGAATTTAAGTGAGGTGACAACTAGTATCTTCTCAGCCCGACCAGAGCTGGTCTATTGGACAGAGAAAACTGAAAAGGATCAATCTTTCAGTCCAGTCTCATTTTGTCTCATTCAGCTATTCCCAGCCTCTGCCTCTGACTTAATTTGATCTAGAAAATTCTTGGAAGGGTATAACAAAATCCCATCATTCTATCTAAATCCTTTTCAGTTTCATTTTAACCACCCCTCAGCTCCCCAAGACATTTCTGCATGTTTTGGTAATAGGGAACAAATGCCTCTTATTGAGTATTTTCTCTTTTTAACTTAGAGTTCATTGTTTAAAAGCTTGTCATCTATTTATTTTTTTATTTATTTTTTTTTTTTTAAGATTTTATTTATTTATTTGACAGAGAGAGAGATTACAAGTAGGCAGAGAGGCAGGCAGAGAGAGAGAGGAGGAAGCAGGCTCCCTGCTGAGCAGAGAGCCCGATGCGGGACTCGATCCCAGGACCCTGAGATCATGACCTGAGCCGAAGGCAGCGGCTTAACCCACTGAGCCACCCAGGCGCCCGTCATCTATTTATTTTAAGCTACTTGAATGCAAACTCAAAATCACCTCAATGCTTTCTCTGCCATTTTTCAAAATTGTTTATTTCTGCCCAATTTTTAAAAAATGTATTGCTTTTAATATGGTTTAATAAAACAAAAGTTAATACTCAGATGTTCAAACAGAACTCCTTGATTCTCTTTTTCTTCCTTTTTGCACTTAGCAGTATATCATAGACTTCTCCAGGTCAGTATATATAGTTCCATTATCTGATGAATATCAAGTATCATTCCAGATTTGTTGTGTTTGTTACTGTTGTAAATTTGTCTACTATAAAAAATATTGCAATAAATATCTTCATACATATCTTATGTTTATCTCTATAGGTTAATTTTCAAAAAGACAACACCAAGTCAAAGGCCATATGAATTTTTAGTTTAAAAAGATATTTGTAGACTATTTTCAAAGAAGCCTTAGTAACACACTTATCCACTGGAAATATGTGAGGGTCATTGCCCTTCATCCTTTGCGGAACTGGGTGTTATTTCTTATCACAGTCTTGATTCTTTTGCACTTGGAACAGAGTTGTGCATAGTGCATGCTTGAATCTCTGTTGGCTAAGTCACATTGGTGATTTTGAGGCTGCATTTTCCATCTAGCTGTTGTGTTAACAACAGCTTAACAACATTTTTTTAAAAATTTTATTTATTTATTTGACAGAGAGAGAGAGAGAGATCACAAGTAGGCAGAACAGCAGGCAGAGGGTGGGGGAAAGCAGGCTCCCCGCTGAGCAGAAAGCCTAATGTGGGGCTCGATCCCAGGACCCAGAGATCATGACCTGAGTCAAAGGCAGAGGCTTAACCCACTGAGCCACCCAGGCACCTCGACACAACACTTTTTTTTAAAGATTTTATTTATTTATTTGACAGAGAGACAGAGATCACAAGTAGGCAGAGAGGCAGGCAGAGAGAGAGGAAACAGTTTCCCTGTTGAATAGAAAGCCCAATGCGGAGCTTGATCCCAAGACTTTGAGACCGTGACCTGAGCCAAAGGCAGAGGCTTAACCAACTGAGCCACCCAGGTGTCCCAACACAACATTTTCTTAATATGCAGATTCATAGATTTTAGGGGCACCTGGGTGGCTCAGTTGGCTAAGTGTCTGACTCTTGGTTTCCGCTCAGGTCATGATCTCACAGTCTTGGGATCGAGCCCGAGTCGGACCCTGAGCTCAACATGGGGTCTGTTTGTCTGTTTGAGATTCTCTTCCTAGAAAATATATATATATTCATAGAGTTTTATGCATAATACAATTTATGAACTTGGATCAAAATTCAGATCAAATTAGTATTTATTCATACTTTGATATGAATATGAATATGAACAACTTTGATATTTTTTCTGTTTCCCCCCCACCCTGTTAATATATCTATTACTACTGTTATTACTACCATAGTTACTAGTAACAGTATTCTGTCTTGAGAGGGAATTTTTGACATTGTTATTGTACCTCAATTGACAAAATGCAACATCAGAAGGATTAAGGCTGCTTATGATGCTTCTGGATTCTTAGAAGAGGGTGTTTTCTGACTTCTATGCTGCACTGTGTGGTTCTGAATTTCCCTAAGACTGTATAGTCTTTTATTCTTTTGCAAAGCTCCTTGCTGGGGGGAAAATGCATAGGACCTTTTCACCATTACTTTGGAATGATCCAACACTTTATGGTTTATATATGCCAGAAATACTCAAAGTAGTTAAACTTTTAATATTAATGGGTCTAGTTTTTTTTTATATATATATTGTAAAACATATATTCTTTTTAAAAACTTGATCCTTACAAAAAACGTGTGATATTGGCATGATGGTATCCTTACTTTAATTTTACTGACTTTGAGACTGAGGTTCCTGAATAGGGTTTAAGCAGTTTCTTTAAGGACTCACAGCCAGTAAATATGAGAACTAAAATTTATTGCAGGATTTCTTGATTCTAAGTGATATGGCCTCTGACACTGGTTCTCCAAACCAGAGTGCGGGAATCTTTCGAATATCTCAGTGTAATAGGACTTATACAAGCAGCTCTTGTTCCTATTGACCCTGTGCAATGTTTACTGTCATGCCAATTAAATTTGTCTCTAATGAAGGCAATGGAAAACAAATTTTAAATTCAGTGTTTCTTGGAAGGGATATTTAAAACGTCTTAAATCATGAGATTCATAGAATAACAAAAGAACTCCCTAATTATTAAAATGCTAGGAACTTTTCCTCTACTATCGATCAAAGTTTAGTTTGGATATAAATGTCAGCTTAAGATCAACCCTGGGGGACAATATGGTAAGGGGAATAAGCCAGACACAGGAGGTCAAACACTGTATTGTACCACTTACAGGAGAAATTAGTTCCTTGGAGAAGCAGAGCTTGGAGGGGCAGTTGCAGGGGCTGGAGGTGGGGAGGGGGGTATGAGACGGTATTAATCAAAGAGTACAATAGCCCCAGTTCTTCGAGATGCACAAGTCCTGGAGATATGCTCTGTAGCGCTGTGTCTATGGTTGACAATATTATGTACTTAAACTTGCTAAAAGGGTAGATCTTGGATGTTCCTATAATAGTAATAAAAACAAAGAGGGCAGGAGGACACTTCTGGAGGTGATGGATGTTCACGACATGCATTGTGGTGACGGTTTCACAGTATTTACTTATCTCCAAACTCATTAGGTTGTACACATCAAACAGGAACAGCTTTTTGTATGTCCATGAAATCTGGAAGTGGCTTAAAAAAAGGAAAAGAAAGAAATGCTGCGCACTTAGCAATCTTGTCAGTGTGTGTACATGTATGTGTATGGGCTTGAGTTAAATTCCTATTCCCTACTAGTTTTCTTGGTAGCATTTGTACATAATAATTCTAAACTTCTAGAAAGGCATGTGCTTACAGATTCAATTATCTCTACAGTCATCCACATTTGTAGAGGGAAAAACACACTATAGTTGCCTTCTTGGGTTTCCTAAATTCTTTGAGACTACCTGTAGTGTTAAGAGATGTGTTTTTTTAGTACAGTATCGGCTTCCTGTGTCAGGTGGTTGGACAGCTCCCTGTTATGCCTGGGAATATCTTAAATGAAGGAGGGATTGTGGAACATTGAAATGTCCCTGGTAAAGTTGTATGCTGTTTCCTTGAAACAATTAAATGAAACTTTTGAGTAAAGGATATCCTTTAAGAAAAAGGAAGTCTTTTAATTACCTTAGTTGTATCTACCCCATACTTACCCTTGTATGATTTCATGGGTTCTTGACACTTAGCTTTTTTTCCCAATTTAACAACAGTGATAACAGCAACTCAAGCTCTGTGAGGTTTTTTTTTTTGCTTGCTTTTAAGTCAGTTTTATGTAGACTGTAGATTGGAATTGGTGTCAAATAAGCATTAGCTCCATTTTTTTTGGTGTTGGTACTAACACCAATTTATTAAAGGGTAAGACACCATATGTTCATTTCAGAAATATCAGTTCCATTTTTTTCATTTTAAATTCCAGTATATATGAAACAGTTTGCTATTTAATTCGAACTTCTACAGTAATTTTGTATTCTTTCCATTTTTTTCCATTTTAACTTGTGTTTCTCAAAGAATTTTGTCATCTTGATGCTTTTTTAACTAAAAGGATGCATTTTTACTTTTATCTCCTTGCAAAGAGGAGTGAAAAATTTGGGTACCAGAAATTTTCATACACAATCATAATTGGGGAAACTTAACTTGTTTGTTTGTTTGTTTGTTTTTGAAACATGCCAAAGAGCTAAAAATGTTGTTTGAGTGAAATAAAAGATGACTAAAAATATTATATAATGAGCAGAATCACCAACTGAGGTATACTTGCACAGGGACTAAAAATAAGACCGATAAAATATGTACCAGTATGGAAATGAGATCAAAATTATTAAATGTTTCCAATATTTGGTTCACATGATGTAAAATACTTGACTGAGTAATCTTTAAAATTGGATTTCCAGTTGCTACATGAAATTGAGATCATATTTAAAATTGGCTTTTTCAAGCATACTCATTTATGATGTATCATTTTCAAGATAATCTTTGAAATTGAATGTTAAAGGTACATACCCATCAATGGCCATTTATTAGCATAAATGTTTACCAGTTATGTTTGACTTTTACTGATGCCCATTTTAGACCTGGGGAGGAAGTCAAATCCCAGTACTACTGTCAAATGGAATTTTCTTTAGGAAAAGATAAACTTAGTTGATTTCACTCCCATTTTAATATATAATATAATAATATATAATATAACATATATAATATATAATATATAATGCATGCAAGTATGATGGTATTGAAGTTTACATAATGTGTGGTGATGAGGTTGCTATGTTGTTTTCCCTGTTACCTGAGACTATATATATAGTACTTAAAGTACTACCAGTGGTCCTCCGTACCCTTAAAATTGCTCATTATTTAGGTCACTAATCTTTCCAGATTAACACAACCCATTGAAAAATCGTTACGCTGAAGGAATATTTGAAACAATTTTCTTTAAAACATCATATGATTTTAACAATTTCCATATGTCTTTTTCTTTTTTTAAAAAAAGATTTTATTTATTTATTTGACAGAGAGATCACAAGTAGGCAGAGAGGCAGGCAAAGAGAGAGAGGAGGAAGCAGGCTCCCCGCTGAGCAGAGAGCCCGATGTGGGGCTCGATCCCAGGACCCTGAGATCCTGACCTGAGCTGAAGGCAGAGGCTTAACCCACTGAGCCATCCAGGCACCCCAATATCTCTCTTTTTCTTAACCTTTAATCTATCCATTAGACTTGAGCCTCTCAAGAACCAGTAAATATCTGGGTTAAATGCTTTTGGGGGAATAAAAACCTTAATGGAAATAGGCTCAGGACAAACCAATATGTTTAGCGTTCTGGAAGGCCAATCTTACCATACAAGGAAACAAACCAAATATTCACTGTCTCTGAAAATCAGTTTGATATGTAGACACGTCTCTGGTGCATTTTAAAATTTATCCTGCTGGTTGGTAATGAACATATTTTAAATATAACCATTGTTTTACTACTTTCCTCTGAGTATCAACATCTTCATCCTTATAAAATCATGATATTGGTGTAAAATGAAGTTGAAAATCACCAAAGGAATAAAAATAAAAACAGTTAAACTTGATGCTCAGAGGAAATTCTTGGTTGCACATTCTAAAATCTACAATGTCATTTGATCCCTAAACAAGCCAGCTCAGTTAAATGGGAACTTTTTGCAACGGTGGTACAGGTGAAGCATGAGTTTTGTTTGTTTGTTTGTTTGTTTCTTCCTTTCTTTCAATATTTTTTTTATTTATTTGACAGAGAGAGAGATCACAAGTAGGCAGAGAGGCAGGCAGAGAGAGAGGGGAAGCAGGCTCCCAGCTGAGCAGAGAGCCTGATGCGGGGTTCGATCCCTGGACTCAGAGATCATGACCTGAGCTGAAAGCAGAGGCTTTAACCCACTGAGCCACCCAGGTGCCCCATGAGTTTTGTTCCTTACAGTGAACTGATATCAAGTCTGCTCTGCTTCCCTAAGACCTATTTTAAAAGACAATGAGTAAGTACACTTGGCTTTATCTGAAGTATTGGGGTCTGATTTTGTTATTTGAATCTCTAGTTCAAGATGGAGACGAGGCGGGGGGGGGGGGGAGGAAGCCTGTTGCTGATATTATTTGTAGTTCAGTCTTTGGGAGAGATAGGGTAATTTAGCAAAGGATTTGGCTGTGAGAGATTTACAGTGTTTCTTTTCTTTTCTTTCTTTCTGAAGCAAAACAATAATAGTGGAGTGGAAAGTTAATGTAAAGGCTGAACTCTGAATACTCAAGTAGTCTACTCTGTGTTGGTGGAAACAGAGGCCCTTTTTCTTCTTAAATTCCTAATTTTCCTGGAAATGCATAGGTGCTGGGCAGAAATGAGGGCTGCAGTTCCCCGTTGGTGAGGATAGATGTTGAAGTGGAGAAACAACAGTTTCAGGTTGAACCACAATCATCATAGCTAACTTAAAAGCCATTCTGAATCGGTCATTATAACTTACAGTCCGTGGTTCTATTAAGGCCCACATTCAGAGTGAATGTGCCTTTTTCACGTAGCATTTCATATTTCTAGAACTTGCATGACATAAACTAGATTGCCTTTTTGTTTTTTTGAAATTCATTTTTCCCTTCACAGGTGATGTCATTTGTCCCATATTAGATACTGACTTCATAATAAAAGTACTTATCTCAAGATTTTATTGAAAACACATTTGTAGACCCATTTTTCCCATTCCTAGTCATTTCCTGGGTCTTGCATACCAGTTATTTTTAATTTTTATTCTTTGAGAATGTTTTACTTTGAGCATTTGAAAGAGAACACCAATTAGCTGAGCCAGAATGAATCCATAGAGTCAGAAGCAAAGCAGAACTTAGAGAGGAAAGTTCATCAGCTGCATACAGTAACTGGAATGCTTGAACACAAAGGAACTGGAAGATTCCTGTAAAATAGCTTTCCCCCGGTAGTGATCAGCCTTATTGTTACCATAAGTCGCAAAGATAAATATCAGATTGTGTCAACTGTGTGTCGTCGCACCACACTAGCAAAAGAATTCCAAGGTTTCTATGGAGACTGGTTTACAAGACTCAATTTCCTACTTTTAGGTGCATATTTCTGATAACCTCTTCCCTTTTTAGCAAATTACCTAAGGTGTGTGGTGACTTGATGTTTGTTACTAGATCTATAAATACAAATGCATCCATACATACACTAACTTATTCCCTTTTTCCATTTAGAAAAGTTGAGAAGGAAAACATAAGTAATGACCAGGGTGTGCATGTGGGCATGCATGAACTGTGATTATGTTACCAAAGGCAAGCAATTGCATGAGTATTGTTTCTGTCTCTGATGCGTGATCTATTGCTTGGTAACTTATAAAGACTTGACCTTACTCTACACCCTTTCACCCTTTGATAAGAAGGAGGGATGCTATTTCATTAACATGTGACTATTAAATTTGACAGACAACCCACAATTCATTTTTTTCCAACTTAATCAATATTACATGATATGTCAGTGTCTATGCAAGACAGTGCAGAGCATGCAAAAATGAAACATTGAAGGAGTTTAGAATCCAGAGGAGGAGACAGAAAATGTTAATATATTCTATATTGTGGTAGAGTGAATTGTAAAGTGTTAAAAGAGAGCTCCACATACTTGTGGTCGTAAGTAGCAGGGAGAAGCAAATGCCTCTTTGGGACAGTAGATTGTAAAAGCCTTTGCTCAAGCAATGGCTTGTGAGTTAGGTCTGGCCATTGGAGGTAAGAGAAAGGGCAGTTCAGTCAGGAAACACTATAGGGTAGGGGTGTGGACAACAGAGCTTTGTAGGCAGGACTAGAGACCCTAGTATCTAAGGAAGGAGATATATACAGTTGGAGAGCAGGGGTTGGAAACCTATGCTCAAGCTTTTGACTCGGTTCTAAATGTAGGTAACAATCCTCAAGGATTTTGAGCAAGAGAACACCAAGAGTCAAAAGCTGTACAATAGGAAAATTAATCTCATCTCAATACAAAGGATGACGAGGAGGTGAATGGGATCAGAGCCTCGAAGCCATCAATCATCAGTCGTTTGTCTGACAAGCAATTACTGAGCGCCAATTTATTCTGAGGGCTAAACCAGGATCAATATTGTTGGGAACTGCATGAGTTTCCTAGGGCTACCAGGACAAAGTACAGACTGGGTGGCTTAAAATAAATTTATTGTCACATAGTTCGGAAATGTCAGCAGGGCCATGTTTCCTCCAAGACTTATAGAGCAGCACCCTTCCTTGTCTCTTCTGGTTTCTGATGGCCCTAAGCATTCCTTGGCTTGCAGCAACAAGACTCCTGTTTCTGCCTGTTTTCACATGGTTGTCTTCCCCTGGTGTCTATGTCTTTCCCCTTATAAGGGCACTAGTCATACTGGATTGAGCCCATCCTAATGGCTTCATCTTGATCACCTCCACATTCACATAAGAGACTATAACTTCACCACTTTAGGGAGGCATAATTCAACCTGTAACAAAGATGGACAGTGGAGTATATTGGGAAAGGCAGTACCAAGACAGGACTGACCTACAATGCAGAGGTGGTGGAGAAAGAGCTGCCATGCTTTCAGACCAGAATGGGGAAACTCTGAAGAGTCAGGCGCTTGGGAAGGTGAGGCAACTGGGGGATCCCAACTGTCAGGGACCCCTCTCATTATGTGTTTATATCTTATTGTAGCAGCTATTAGACTGAAATTCTCCCAAAGGGAAAATGTTAGTAACAAGCAAGTCCCTCATGGAGATAGTCCTAAGTGCAGAGGCATCGCCATTTTTTGTCTTATACATTCTGATAAGTACTTCGCTTGAAAGGTTAATTCTAAGGTGGATACAATGGTAACCTGATAGATGGTTGGGCAAACTTCTCGTTAGGACAGGAAATAGGGGACTGAAAATGGATGGAGTTGGCAGCAGTGGGGTGGGGGTAGAAAGATTTCTAAACATAGCTCCAGGTGTGAGACTCCTAGATCTTCTACCTCATGTTGGGATTGTGGATTCTATGAAATATTTCATGGGTATTTGTTTAGTCAGTGAAAAACCTGGCATAATTTATATTGAGTCTGTGTAACTGAGGTAATGGTGTTTAAAACATGTGCAGTAGCTACTATATAGATTATGAATTTAATATATGAGAACAAAGCAGCCCAAATAAAAATTAATGTATGCACATATAGACATAACACAATTTACACTAAAATATTTTAAAGTGACTACCAAATAGACAGTATACATCCTCTTGAACCATACAAACATTTGGGGGTGAGTGTAGCTCTTCAGTTGAAGACTGTAGGGAAGAACAGAGGAGTCCTGTGAGGTAAGAGCAGACTGATGAAGACAGATGCTAGAGGGAATTTAACTTTGAGAATCAGGTGTAGGAAGAAAAGCCAGCAAGGAGCCTAGGGAGGAAGGAACAGGGCAGTAGATGGAAAAGCAGGAGGTAGAGGAGGAATCAGTTTCAGGAAGCAGTGGTCAAGGGTGCCAAGCAATCAGAGAAAGGGCAGATGGTGGAGGTTGGGGAGATGGACCTTGGAGTTGATGAGAAAAAGACACTCCTGACCTTTCAGAGAATTTGCTATAAAGACGAGAGTCCCACAGTCTGAAGAGTCTGTGTGGGTGAATGGAGTTAAGGGCAGGGCCAGCAAACAACATGCAGAAGGCACGATCTGCAGGGTAATGGAGGTTTTTTTGGTCACATCTGCCCTTTTTGATGAATGGGCTGTTGCAAGATGGGAGAATTGGCTGGGCTCCTGTGACAATGTGGGCTCAGAATAAAAAGAAACACCATTTCTGAGAAGTTTGGGAAGGGACCTTGTTTGGATATTGTGAATACCATTAACTTATTTGGGTTCAAAACTTATTTTGCCATAGACAATTGACTGTGACATTGACTTTAATGAAACTAATATATATGTTCTAGATCTTCTTCATTTTTTATGAACCACACAATTGTTTTAAAATATAATTGTTCAATAAATACTACTTAAATTTCACCTTGAGAGATCAAGTCCCCATTCCCACTGCCCATCTAGTTCTTAAATTTTTTGAAGAAATGGCAACCTGATTTAGTTTGATATGCGAGATATGAGAGTAGTCTTCAGGGAAATAGGTTTTGTATTCTTGAGAGGAGGAGTGGGTTGGATTATTTTGATTATCAAATTGCAGTTCTTAACCATAGTTACAAACATAGCCAAAAATATTCTGTAGCTATAGTGTATGAAATAAGGTGGCTAGTGCTGTTGATGGCAAAGTAACCTAGGACATTTAGCCTGAATATAAGAGGATATATCGTATTTTCTTGAACCAGGATTGTTGAGATCAGTAGAATTTCCTTTTTATTTTTTAAACAAAGATATGCATGCTCTGTGCACTAGCCCTAGAGAACATCATGTTAGCCTTTGTGCATATTTGTATCTACATGTATATTTCATATTTATATACAATTCTTTTTTTTTTAATTTTTTTTATTTATTTATTTGACAGAGAGAGATCATAAGTAGGCAGAGAGGCAGGCAGAGAGAGAGAGGGAAGCAGGCTCCCTGCTGAGCAGAGAGCCCTATGTGGGACTCGATCCTAGGACCCTGAGATCATGACCTGAGCCGAAGGCAGCGGCTTAACCCACTGAGCCACCCAGGTGCCCCGATATTTATATACAATTCTAACACACTATTCCCTTTGTCTTCACCCGAGTGTCACATATTTGCTCCATTATGTAGATTTTTAATTTGTAAAATATATTGTTGCTTGTAGAGGTAGACTGAACTTTGATTGTAAATGTTTTTTTTTAATTGCTAATATCCACTTGTACTTTGCACATTTATTAAACTTTTTGATCCAGGCTGGATAATTTATTACAGAAGAGTTCAAGAGCTATGATTTCTAAACAACTTTCTTGCAATTATTCTCTCAAATTTCAATGTTATTAAAGAACAAAATGAACCTTATGGTTATTAATAATAGCAATTTATATCTGCATAGAACCTTACACTTGCCGTTTCCTCAAAACATTTTATTTGACCTTTCAGATAGTTATGTGAAAAAAAAATACACAAAATATACACAAGGATTTCTGTTGACCTTATTTTAGCCGTAAGGAGACAGGGTCCTTGGGAGAGTCAGTGTTATGATTAATGTTTCACCCAAGTCCTTGCTACTTATCCTATGTACTTGGTGAGCCTATTTGTTGTCTCCCTGGCAAGATATGTACCATCCATTTAAGGAGATTTGTCTCTTTTTTGTTTAAATGGTAAGGCACTCTTCTTTGCTATGTGGCAGATATTATATCTACAATCCTAATTTTCTTTTTTTTTTTTTTTTAAAGATTTTATTTATTCATTTGACACAGAGAGATCACAAGCAGGCAGAGAGGCAGGCAGAGAGAGAGAGAGAGGGAAGCAGGCTCCCTGCTGAGCAGAGAGCCCGATGCGGGACTCGATCCCAGGACCCTGAGATCATGACCTGAGCCGAAAGCAGCGGCTTAACCCACTGAGCCACCCAGGCGCCCCTACAATCCTAATTTTCATTTTCATTAATATATCCATCATATGACTGTTCTTGAACTAGATGGCTTAACACAATATAAAAGTATTTTCTTCAACTTTTGGAAGCTCAAAGTCTGAAATCCAGACATCGACAAGGCTATGCTTTCCTTGAAAGTTTAGTGGAAGATTCTCTTTTTGCCTTTTTCTGGTTTCTGGTGGTTACCATCTACTTTGGTGTCCCTTGGCTTTCTCCATGGGTGTCCTCACATCTTCCAATTCTCTTTGAGTCTCTGTCCAAGTTTGCCAACCTCTTTTAAGGACACCAGTCATTCAACTGGGGCAGTCATTCTGCTGCAGTATGATCTCATTTTAATCTGATTACATCTGCAAAAACCCAAGTTTCTGTGTAGACATGCATTTTTGAGGGGGTGCTAATCTAGTACATTAAATTTGTCTTAATATTAAAATTATTTTAGTATTTCAGTAATTGAGCTTGGAGAGGGAATGTCCTTGGATGGTTTACGGGGTCTGACAGTGAGTAACAATGCATCAAGTCTGAGTCATGAGTAGCAATGGCTGACAGTGGTAGCAATGTATCAAGGCTACCATGATTATGAGAATTATCGATACAATTCTAATCCTCTGAGGACCCCTTCAATCAGGGTCTGTAGTATGTTTGGAAACTTAGCTCGTTTTATGTCTGGTCCTCCCCACTCTGCTATGGGTCTCATCTCACTTTTACTTCTGTTGTACCTGATCCTTGCCTAAAACAACTTCAGGAACGTTCTGCTTTCTCTGCACTGGGCCAGTAGGGGAGTGAATGAATGTAGTTTAGGTCATACTTCATTCACTGTTTCTTAGACTTGTTTATTGGTCCACAGCGTTCAGACCCTCTAGAAGAATGGTTCTATGGTGAGGTCATCCCCTTTAGGGAGAACTCAATTCTTTCACCAGGAGTTGGTCTTGTTCAAGAAACCATGGACCTATTGTCAATCCCTAGCAATTTACTTCCTAAAGTTTGACACGATTACAACTGTGAGCAAGAGGGTGAGCTATGTTAGGGTTTCAGCAGTTTGATACATAAAGAACTGGGTTCTTCACTCTCTTGACTGTCCTTGCTGGCCAATGTAAAAATAAGGAATATATTTTACTATCAAGTATATTTTTTTTAGTCTTACATGTACACCTCTAATGACTAATATTAATCCTCAGAGGGAATTTAACCTAGAAGTACATTTAGAATAAAATTACTTTTTGAAGATAAAAAATTATCAGCACCAACCCTTTTGTTCAAGGAGAAAAGAGATTATAATATCATGGAGACCTGAAGCCATGTCCTCTTCATTTTTCCTCTGTTTTCCCAGAATGTCCCCAGAATGGACGCATGTAGGAAGAAATAGGCCCAGTTACGAAGCCGTTTGTTCTGTGATGACAACAAATAGAACTCACAGAAGCCTTACAATTCTGAAACTTGAATGATGGTCTGCTTTGCCCCAATTGTATTCCTTGGCAGATGTTTCTCCTCTCTTGGTTAAAAACAGCAACAGTAGTCCGTCTAGGAATTAACCATCTACAGGTTGAAGGCAGGCATGGTTGTGTTTTTAAGTTGCCTTAAAAAGGGATTACCTTGGACTGAGGTATTCAACGACCACAGGACCACAGCCCCGGCTGGCTGCCTTTCTGAGGTAGCGAATCTATTTGCACTGTGGTGAAAGCTGCCTCTGGTGCATGGCCAATTGATGGTAGGTCAGTAGCATCATTTTTATGAATGCATCAATAACATAATGTAATTGGAGAACATCAAAACAAATGGCCATCTGCAGGGGGCTCCATTCACTGAGTTCTGGAAGTTAATGATGCCTTATTGAAGGAACATCACATGAAGCTCTTGGCATATGCCTGGTGGTGGTACGTAATTTCATAGTTCACAAACCGTAATGATTTTGTTTTCTCAGAGGTATATTCATTCATCTGTGTCTGGTATTGATCCCCTTTCTACTATGTACTAATTTGGAGATTATATAGTTATTTATACAACCCAGAAAATGTCCAAGGAGGGAAAGCTAATATGAGGGGGAAGATTCAAGCCATCCTTTTGCTGTCGTTCTATTGAGAAATAATTGACATATATTGCTCTAAAAGTTGAAGGCAAATAACATGGTGGTTTCATTTACATATATTGTGAAATGACCGTAATAGGTTCAACTAAATCCATATTTTCATATAGGTACTATGAACAGAAAAAATCCTGTTTTTTAAAAAAAACTTTTATACATTATCGTAGAGCAATGTTAACTATAGTCGTGTATGTCTTATCTCTAGTACTTCTTTATCTTTTAACTGGAAGTTTGTATCTTTTTTCCAGGTCCCCCCCTCCCTCTGGCCTCCTCCACTGGCAACCATAAATCTGATCTCTTTTTCTGTGGGGTTTTTGAGATTCTGCATATGAGTGAGATTATAACAGTATGTCTTCCCCTGTCTGACTTATTTCACTTAGCATAACCCGTCCAGATTCATCCATGTTGTCATAAACGGCAGGATTCCTCATTTTTTATGACCTAATATTACATTGTGTATATATATGCCCCACGACTTCATTTTTCATCCATCAGTTGGCATCTAGATGGTTTCTATGCCTTGACTCTTATAAATAATCAGGCAATCCTCTAAATAAATTCATAATGGAATTTCTTCTTTGAAAATCTGTAAGCAGATTTACTTTTAAAAATACTTCCTACCAGCATCTTTTTTTTTTTTTAAAAGATTTTATTTATTTATTTGACAGAGAGAGATCACAAGTAGGCAGAGAGGCAGGCAGAGAGAGAGAGAGGAGGAAGCAGGCTCCCTGCTGAGCAGAGAGCCCGATGCGGGACTCGATCCCAGGACTCTGAGATCATGACCTGAGCCGAAGGCAGCGGCTTAACCACTGAGCCACCCAGGCGCCCCCTACCAGCATCTTTAATCAATGGATTTATTCACAGACACATGACAGATATCAATAAGTGTCTCCCTTTTACCAGGCACTGTGCTAGGCACCTTGTTGGATACAAAGGTGCAAATTCTAAAATTTTGCCCTCCAGGACTTTACAGTCTACCTGAACAGATGAGTCATGCAGTCTCCTTATCCAATAGCTTCTAGGAAGTATCAATGTATAGATATTGAAATTCATTAAAACTATAATTTAGTTGAGGGTATCTAAGAACTATAATGAAGACAGAGAAACTGCTATGGGTGTTCAAGGGAGAAAGAGAAAGAACTCTTGAACGGTCAGCCTAAATTGGAAAGTGTAGATTTGTCCCTCTCCCTCCCCCATCCCCCTCTCCTGTCCGCCCTTATTCTGGAAATGTTCACTTCCCGTAAGAAATAAAATACTCTCCCTGCTTGCATTCTGCCTATCTACTACTTTTTAATCTCCCCTTTTGGGGACTCTCTTGTTTGGCAATTGTGAAGCTCCTGCTTCTTCTGACACCGCACATGCCTGAAAGTCTAAATACTGTATGACTTCGTTTATAGGATATTCTGAAAAAAGCACAACTATAGGGACAGGAAACAGATCAGTGTTTGCCAGTGGCTGAGGCTGGGGAGAGGGGTAACTGTGGAGGGATGAGGGAGATTTGTGGGGTAATGGGACTGTCTTAGATCTTAATTGTGATGGTTCTAGTACAATGTACTTGTTAAAATTTCTACAACTGTATATCTAGAAAGAATGAATCTCACCATATGTGCATTTTACTTCAATAAACCTGACTTTCATTCACCTCAGATCCCTGCTTTCCTTTGCATGGGAAGACTTAGTTTTTTCTTCGTTTTCCCCACCACCCTTGATAGTTTTGCTCTGAGGAGCTTCTGACAAAAATTAGAAACTTATTTTGAGACTATGGACCACAGAATTATAATTACTTAAACATACGCTGTGTGTAGGGGTTCTAATTTGTAACCCCAAATGGCGATGCCTAAAACAGGAAGCACCTTTCAAATACCTCTGCCCTGGGTATGTAAATATTGATCACAGGATGCAAGCAGAATCTACAAGACTCCGTTTTGTACTCTCTGTCATTTTAGAACAGTTAAGACGGAAAATTAACCAGCATTTTTCAGCCGTAAAAGAAGTTGAGTTTGCATGCCAGGTTAACACACAGTTAAGGGATTAGAACAATATTTTTCATGACCAGTGGCACTGAGGGAGAAGAGGTTTAGCTTACAGTGGATATTCATTCTTTAAGAATAAAGTCCAGTGTTTTGTTCTTTTGCAGGAAACCAGTAGAAGAGGGAGACTGTTCTTGGTTCTTTGATGTGATCTGGGTATATGCCTGTAGATCGAGGGCTTTTCTGAATTGTAAGTGCTCAATTCTATTTTACACACTTTGAATTTTAAAGGAGCAGTGCAAATCTTTTTCTCCCTTCCAGGGAGAACTTTCTCCCTTCTAAGAGGCCTCATAAACCATCGAATGAGCTTTGGATTAGAATTCCAAACACACGTGTCTCTGTCCCAGCTCTGCCATGAACAGGAAGGTGGTAGGAGGCCAGCCCTGCCTGGTGTTCGGTTGGGTGGTAGGTGAGCATGAGGCTGGACCACCTGACCTCTACAGGTGTCTCTTTAAATTGAAATACATTGGTCAGGGCTATTCTCTGCTCTATCATATTGCGAATTTCCATGACCACAGCCTCCCTCCTTAAATCTCAATTATTTTACTGTACAGACTTTTTCACCAGAAGAGACTGTGTTTGTTCCTAATGTGTTCTCGCCTCCCGAATATAGTGTCCTTGCCGATGCTTCCAGCCTAGGAAGCTGCCATGTTGCGAGCAAACACATCAGGTAAACTAGTAAGTGCCCAGCTTGCCAGAGCCTGTCCCAGCACCGTGGCACGCTGGCTTTCAGAATTAACTGGGATGTCAGAATTTAAAACACAAGGTTTTAAAGCATGAAAGGGCTTTCTAATTCAACATTAAATGTGTGTGTATGTGTTTTAAAGTATATAGATAAATATTTATATATTTATTTATATATTTGTATTATTTTATTATATATAAAATATATAAATATAATAATTATATTATTAACAAATATATATTTATTATATAATATATTATATTTATATACATATATATATATATATATATATTTCTGAATCAGGGTGTCATTTAGCTGTGGAAGTGTCAGCTGTCTAGATGCCTTTTAGGTAAGAGCCTTTGGTTTACTGGCCAGTGTTTTCAGAAAAGGAAACTGAAATCTAGAACTCCAAAGTCCTTATTACAAATATTTTATGAAATTACAGGGACATCAACTTTGAGGAAACTCAGGGTGGTTTATCTCATTTGACTTCTGGTCAGACTGAATTTTTCTGTAAGCCAGTGTGATCCCCGTGTCAGGGCAGGTGCCCGCGGTCTGAGAATGCCTTGGGAGAGCGTGGTTTTGCTTTGGGGAGGACAAGAGAGTCGAGAGGACCCTCTAAGCTTTTTTACTGCTTTACTGTTATTCATAAATTATCCCAATATCTTGGTTTCTCTTCCGAGTCTAAAGGTGCTCAGGGAGGTCTTCTACTCTGACTAGTCCAGGGACAGCTTCTCTATTGTCAGGAAGTTCCTGATAGAGTGAATGTCTCCTGCTTCTGTCTCCAGTGGGGGAGCAGAAGCAAAAGGAGAGTTGCCCACAATTTCAGGGGCGATCCCCCACACCATGAAATGGCCTTGGGAAAATGAATACTTCTGTGGCAATTTGGGAAATTGAGCTTGGAGGCAGAGCAATTAAAAGAAAAAGAGGAAATGGGGGAAAACAGAAGCTTCGGAATTAGTGACTGTATTATCCTCTAACACTTCCAGAAGGGAACATACCTGTGGGAGTTTGTCTGAGGAGTGTGGGCTGAGCGTACGCACCTACCAGGATGCTGGCGAGACACACGGGAACTATGAAATAGCTGGAATATGGTAAATAGAGAAAATTGGCCGGGTGATATTTTGGAAAAAACTAGTGCTGGGAGGAAATGAAGAAAGGCAGGAAAGTATATACTGAAGAACCACATATGCAATGAGATGGTTGACAGGTCTTAAAAAGAAGCCCCCCGTGGGGATGGGAGAGGCCAGGACTTGGGCAGGAGGCCCCCCAGAACTTTGCTAAGTGAAATTCTCTCCCATCAAGTTGTCTTCTGTTTTCAACGTCTTGAAGGAATTTGGATATGGCTGTGATGAATATCACATTCTCTTTACTAAAACCATAAAATGGAAAGGCTATAAGGCAAAAGGCTCTGGAGTAATCATTTTTTGCATCATTAACCGTTCCATAATTAGAACCCCCACCCCCCATGTCTCTTAAGCCAATTACGAATTACACGGTAAGTGATGGCTAAGCAACAGTGAGAAAATCGGAAGGACTACAAGGCTTTGCTTATCTTTTCTTTCCTACCGTAGCCAGCTGTCTATTTACAAGGTGGGTCTAGAGCTACTGCTACAACCCTCTCAGAATAAACTCATGTTCTACGGAAAATCCTCTCCGCATATCTCCACGTCTCCTTTCACTTAAGTGTTTGGTTGGTATCTCATGTGCTTTGGGCTCTCCTTTAGCCAGAGATAAATCGTATGTACCCTTGCCTGTTATTTGCAAACTATCAATTCTCTTAAACATTCATGTATGAAAAAGTCATAATAGAAAACATCTTGAATCTCTACGACATAAGACACATTTATTCATATGTGAATCCATTATTAGTTCATTCATGTGATAAATATTTATTGACTATGTTTCTGATACCAGGAGCTGGATTGGTGGTAGAAACTCAGCAAGTAGCAGAAGAAGGAAGGTTCTGGCACTCGTGGTGGTGGCTATTCTTGCACATATGACTGAGGCTTTAATAAGACACAAGATTAAAAGTGTTGGTTGGGTTTGGCATATGTCTTTGAATGACAAAACAAGAGGAGCATCAGTTGAATGGGGAGCAATTTTGATTTTCCTTAGTGCGTGCTCTCGGTAATTCATTATCTTGGCTCAGTGAACTTGCACTCAGGCTGACATTCACCATATTCTGTGGAGCAGCTCAGACTCCCAGAGTAGGGTGTTTCTTTAAAAAAAATGCCGAATTAGGTCTATTAAATAGAAATAGGTTCATGTTTCTCCATATCCTTATGGAAAGACACTTTGTATTATCCGATGTTTCATTCTGTATGTCTCTCTCCAGTCCATTATTGTCTTCTGTCCTTTTGAGTCATTTAATATTAGACATCTCGTCCTATAATCTGCATCAGGTATGCCAACATTCGATGTCCTCCGGCCCAGAATTGAGAGGATATTGGGACCCTGAGGCTCTAAGTGTCATTTGGGCATCTTCATGAACTAGATTCTACCTAAACAGTGGCAAGATCATGGGTTGAATCATCATAGAGGTTTTTAAATCCCTTCTCGTGTTAATAACATTCTTTGCCAAGCCTCAGTTGCTTGTTGGCCATGGGAATAGTCTTATCTGCTTTGCAAGATTCTTGTGAGAGATAATTGAGAATAACTATGTGAAGCAACTGATCCAGGAGGTTTATAGTGAAAAATCAGTCTGTCCGTTTCTCAGAGTAGGTAGGGCTACAACTGACAGACTCTGCCAGGCTCAAAGTGAATAGAATTATTAATCTATGGCATGCTCATAATGAAGACTATTGCTTTTATTTTACTGTTGAGTGTGTAAGATTAACCTCTAACCTGGGAGAGTTTATACGAGGGAGCTGATGCTGGGCGTGCATTAGTGTTTCCGTCAGGGCATAAAGATGCGTAAATCACTTTCATTTTATCTTAAGTCAACATGAAAAGGGCCACACAGAGAGGATTAAGATGAAGGATGAAAAAAAAGGTCCTTCAACATCTTGACTGCTCCTTCTCTCACCAGTTAGATCCATTTCTATTTAAACATTTGGAAGAGGATAGAAGTTGTCATCACTCATCTGTTGTTGGGAAGTAGCTTCACACTAACATCTTAGGTGGGTTTGCAGGAAAAACAAGTCTTCCTTCAGCAATGAACCAGGATATTGCTTCTGCCTGGGCCTGCTAGGTCCCTTCCTACAGGGCCCCTTAAAACTTGATTAGTAAAACGAATGCTTCATTGGACCAGCAGGGCCAATGTCCAGTGTATTTTTCCAATAAACATATTCAGTGTCTGGTTCTCAGCCACCCACACTATAAATCAGACAGAAGATGTAGCCACTTAAGAGCTTAGTAAAAGATGTTTTTTGTTTTGTTTTGTTTTTTAATGGGCAAAGAAGAATGCCAAAGAGAAATTTCCATATCCTGCCATGATGCTTAATGGGTCAAAATTCTAAATTGGTTGTTTTTCCTTACCTTGCTTGAAGCAACTAAATAAATATGTATGTCTCCATTTCAAACAATGGTTTATCAGCATTTTGGAGTCTTTATTTCCAAATCCAGGTACCAGAACTTTGTGGTTAAAGCCCCATTAAAGAGACCTCTGCTTCCCCCCCACCCTCCTTTTAATGTGTGTAGACTGCTTGTAAGATACTATACAGTTGTGCATGGCCAGGAAAATACTGGAATTACTGTGGCACAGCAGGAGATTTACAATGCAGGAGATAATCATGCTTGCTTATAGATAATGCATTCAGTGCTTAAAATAGCAGTTTGCCACCCATGTGTCATTTCACACCAGATGGTTGGAAGAGCACAGGACATTTTTTTTTTTTTTTTTTTTTTTTTTACATTAGAAGGGTACGTTTAAAAATCTGTTAATAGCAACATACCAAAAAAAGGAAAATTTTCTATAATTTAGGATAAGTGAATGTTTGTCAAATTGCCTTCATCTATATCAAGCTCAAAGCTATTTTTATGTATTCGGTAAGTAAAAATATTCTGTTCAATGAAATATCAAAATTGTGACATTATATGCTTCCAGAATTTTCAGTAGGGGTCCTTTTTGAGTCTAGGACCCAGCTTGAACAGGTAAACTGCGAACTCTGGGACAAATTTCACCTCTGGTTACATTGGTTCATGTTTAACCCAAGGTGAAAGCCATTTTTTTCACTCCAGTGGGAGGGTTCAAGGCAGCACCTGAGGGAGGAACTCACTGCTTTGACTGTTCCCACCCAAAGGTTAAATGTCCTGCCCACTGCAGACTTACAGGAATAATAATTAACTCCTTAACTTCAGGGCGTTAAAATAGCGTCTCAGTGAAAAAACAGGATTCTGAAAATACAAGCTTTCCTACCTAGGCTCTGTCCCTCAAACTGTGGATAATGCAGACTGTTGCTGGGAAGACACCTGAAATCCAAGTTCCTTACCTCGTGGCCTGGAAAACTGGCTCTCGAGGGACTTTTGGCAATCCCGGGATACATTTTTGTCACAAGTGGGGGCAGGGGAAGTTGCTGACTGCTATCTACCAAGTATCAGACAGGAAAACTCCTAAACATCCTGCAAGACAGACTCCCTCGAGGAAGAATTAGGATGATTCATCGAATGAGCTGGGCCGGGCTATGGACCCAATTATGTAACCAGTCTGGGTGTTGATGTGAAGGCATTCAGTAGATGTGGCTGGTATCTACAATCAGTTGACTTCAAACCAGGTTATTCTCCATCATGTGGGTGGACCATATCCACTCAGCTGGAGGCTTTAAGAGCAAAAACTGAGATTGACTCTACCCGGAATGAGGAACTAGTGGGATTCCTGGTGCGTCTCTCTGTGTGTTTGCTTAATAGTCCTCTTAACCTGGGGGACCCGATGATGTGTGTCCCCCCCACCAAGTTCCGATGTTGAAGTCTAAGTCCTCAGTGTAATGGCGTTTGGCTTTTGGGAACTTTGGGAGGTAATTAGGTCATGAGGATGGATCCCTCGTGAATGACATTAGTGCCCTTATGAAAAGAGGCACAGAGAGATGGCTTCTCTCTGCTACATGAGCACATAGCAAGAGGACAGCTATGTGCACCCCAGGAAGTGGGCCCTCCCAAAGAAGAACTCTGCCACCACCTTGATCTTGGACTTCCAACCTCCAGAACTGTGAGAAACAAATGTTCTTTAAGCCACTGAGTCCATGGTACTGGGTTATAGCTACCCCGGCTGACTAAGACAGTCCGTGACTAATACAGTTCCAAGTATCAATGGCGCAAACGTTGTCCCTGATGTAGGGACAAAAACAGACCCTCAGGCAGTGTCTGCAGCCTTGCAGCAACGATGCCCCCTCAGGATCTCCAGAACCTTCTGTGACCTGCAGAGAAGTCTTCCTACTTGTTGTGATCTGCTGTGCTCCGCTTAAGGATCCAGGAACCTGCCAGGATCTGCCGGTTTATAGTTAAGGCCCTGGACTCTCCTTCCCCTCAAAAGAAACTCAACTCCGATCGCCTCCCTTCTTCTCCCTTTAAGGCTACGACTCCTGCCCGCCACAGCCCTGCACTGCCCGCTCGCGCCGCCTCCCTCCTGCTTTAATGTTGTTTCCAGATTTTGCCTTGTGTATGTTTGCAGAACGAAGTCGATGAAGCTCTTCATCCTCAAGCTGTGGCCTTTAGCATCGTCTGCTGCTGACTTTCTCTTTCTTTTTCTTTCTTTCTTTCTTTCTTTCTTTCTTTCTTTCTTTCTTTCTTTCTTTCTTTCTTTCTAACACACAGCTTACAATATTTGAAAATAGAGGGGCATTATCTTGAAGCTGTGAACTTTAACTGGATGGCCTAGGGACGTCCATGCCTGGGCTGGGACTGAAACCCGGGGGACCGACCCGGAGCGGTGATTAGGCCGGAGCCCGCGGTTCTCAGGAGAGCGAATAAACGCGGCTTTGTTTGCGGACCCTCCCGCGTTCCCACCGGCTCCGGGAGGGCTCGCGGGAGGAGGGCGGGGGCCGAGGATCAAACGCGGGCAGCGCGGCTGCCCCATCCCGCCGCCCTCGCGCTTCTGCCGGAGGCGAGTCCTGGCAGCGGCCCCGGCCGGGGCACCGGGCGTCCAAGTCCCGCCGCCAGGAGCCCTGCTCGGGGTTCCCAGCGCTCGGCCCCTCGGAGCGCGGGGGCCGCCTGGAAGCCCCTGCGCAGTACCCCCCCCCCCTCGCCCCCGGCGGCCTCCAGCTGCCCCGCAGGTGGGAGCGGCCCGGCGGGGGGCCTGCGGGACGGGACCTGCGCGCGGCTCCGGGCGGGGACGCGGGCGCGCGGGGTGGCCCTGGGCCGGCAGCCCGCGGGGCTCTGTTTCCTCCGGGGGCCGCGGGCTCAGCCTTCCGGCGGCCGCGGCGTCCTCGCTGAAAACCTACCCCCCTTCCTCCCCTCGCCTGGGCGCCCTCCAGTTACCGCTCCCACACACTTCTTGCAGCTGTGCGTTGTGGATGACAAACATCTCTGCTTCATTGTTCCGGGAGAGCCACACACACGAGCACCCGCTGATCGCTTCTCGGGAGGTCGGACTGCAGAAGAGGTAGCGAGCGGCCCAGGGTGACTTTGGAGGAAGCGGGGCAGCCCCGGGGCAGGTGTTCTTTAGGTGGGAGCCCTGCAGCTCGGCCCAGCTTCTGTGGGACCAAGTGTTCTGTGAGAGCAAAAATAAAGTAAGCAGGGGGAGCAGCAGGCAGAGGGAGAAGCAGCCTCCTGGCTGAGCAGGGAGCCCGATGGGGGGCAGGATCCCAGGACTCTGGGCTCAGGACTTGAGCGCAAGGTGGACACTTAACCAACGGAGCCACCCGGTCACTCCCGTATTTTTTTTTTTAAATACTGTTCCAGAAAGGCTTCAGGCAAGTTGGTTATGTGGAAATTACTCACTGTGCTTGGAGCCTGAGATATACAGAAGGGCAAAGGCCTCGTGCAGGAGGCAGGTTGCCCCACATCTTGGGCCCTGACCATCCTGTGTGGGCAGGGCTGGGTTTGCTGCTTTGGGAGACTTTTAGTGTTAAAAATGGGCTAGGGGCGCCTGGGTGGCTCAGTGGGTTAAGCCTCTGCCTTCCGCTCAAGTCCTGATCTCAGGGTCCTGGGATCAAGCCCCGCATTGGGCCCTCTGCTCAGCAGGGAGTCTGCTTCCCTTCCTCTCTGCCTACTTGTGATCTCTCTCTCTCTCTCTCTCTGCCAAATAAATAAATAAAATCTTAAAAATGTAAAAAGAATAAATAAGAATGGGTCAGTCCCTGGCTAATCAGGATAGGTGGTCACCCTATAATTTTCCTCAGTTGGGGTCAGAGGTGGTTCTCTTTGGGTTGCATTAGATCAAAGATAGTCTCTAAACAAGATAGCTTTAGGGTAAACAGAATTTGTGGAATGTCTCCCCGAGACCCTGGGGACAGCACTAATAATTTTTAAAAGCACCATCGCTTGAACAGTCACAGCTTGCTCCTAGGTACAGAATCTCTGCATCACTGAGCAGAAGGCTTAGAAAAAGTTGGGGAAGGAAAATGCCCTTTGTGTTTTTTAGGGGAGGGAGAAAAAATCACTTGCAAGAGCTGTATGTACATGTTAATTGGAGGTGATGTGTGCATTGGTTTCCGTTCTTTGAGTCCTGTTACACACACACACACACACACACACGCACGCACACAACTGGCAAGCACAGAGTGACAAGTGCAGTCGAAGGAGGGAAATGGCCAGAACATATTGTTTTGCTTTTAAAAGATAAATCAACATGCATGGGAAAGGAGCAGAGGGTCAGCGGGAGGGTAATCTAGTTAAAGGTGGAATAATATTAGCCTGACTGCCCAGCTATGCATCCTTTCTGGAAACAGAACATGATACAGCTGCTCTGAGGCCCAGGCAGGAGATTCATAAGGCAGAAATCACAACAGCATATGTGCATTGCTTTACCGTTTGCAAAGGACTTTCACCTACTTTATCCCCATTGGGCCTCACAAAATATCCTGAGAAATGGGCAGGGCAAAGACGGTAATCTCATTTGTAGAAATGGGGACACCAGCGGGGCAAGATCACGTAATTAAGTAGAACCAGAATGGAGTCCCTGGTCGTCCAGCTTCTGCTGCACCAAGGAGTTTGTCTGACTTCTTACAGGTTGTAGGAGCGAGCACACCACCACTGAAGCCCCCTAGCATTTGGACCTTCTTGACCTATGGCTCTATTTTCCAAGGTTACGGTGTAAAAATAAGGAAAAGCCTAGACTCACATAGGAGAAAGGACAATAGCTTAAAATCGACAACAATCTCAGCCAGGCCTTGGCTTGGAGCGATTATTCAATCACTTTCAATTTTATTTTCCTTGTTTGAAAAGTACCCGTAACGATGGTTTCTGCAAAGGGGATAGGAATAAATAAGACAGTGTTGGGATGGTGCCCAATTCGGTATTCAAACCATGGTTAACTGTTACTGTTCCTACTATGATTACTAATGGTGATATGACAAAGATAAGTGTGGACAAGTTTGGTGGGAATGGCTGCCATGGTAACAGGAGAAGCTTGGCATCCCCTGCTGTAGAGTAGGGCTTTCTCCAGCGCTGATCCTATTAACAGGCGACATTCCTGTCTGTCCTGAGCAGTTTCCTCAAAGAAGAAAGAATCTAACTTTCCTGGTGGCCTCTAATTTACCCGATAAGAAAACGTCAGAGACTTTGAAGGCAAAAAGTCAGAACAGCAGGGCCAGTAGGCTGGAGTGATGGTGACCCTAATACTCCTGAATGTCGTTGTGACATTCAGATGAGCCCAGTAATGAAAATGGTTTTGTCAGAGGAGATGCTGAGTTAAAAGTTAGCCACGGGATAAAATTAAATTGAGTCACTCATCAGCTATAGAAAATGTTCCCTGTCTCCTTTATTCTATGTTAAATCTGAACGTGGGTGGCAATAATCTCACATAGGTTCCTTCAAAAAGGATCTATTTTAGATAAATTAACACTAAAGATCTCTTTGCTGGCTTTTAATGCCATTCAGGTCTGATTACCGCTGTAATGGACAATCAGAACTATTTTTAAGAAAGTAGTCATCAAGCCTATTTTCCTCTGCTATCACGTTGCCTTTAAAGTCCTGTAAAATTCTAGAAACAGAAGGTGACCCAGAAGGTTAATGGCCAGTCTAGTTTGTTGAAGAAAGATGGTTGGCTCTGTGAATATGAATAATTCCCCAAATTTCTAAAAAGAATTTGTGAGATGCATTTTGTTAGCAAATTTTGGAAAGTTCTATTGTATAACATTTGTATTAGGCAATTTACATATAAATGCAAACTTCTGAGACTTCAAGCAAAAATAAAAACCAGTGTTGACTCCATGGAGGGGAGAATTTCTTTCGGTGTATAGCAAATCATCCTATTCTACGCTTGAAATATCGTATGACTTTACTTGTCACTTATACCTCAAAGTTGGGGGGGAAACTTTTAAAACATATCCAGGCATAAGACATTAATAACACTTGAAATATAAATGCTGCAAACCTACTGACCCCTGTTTCTCCTTTTCTTCCTTCCATGGAAAGCTTTTCCTTCCTAGCGAGATGACTTTTGGTTTTTGGGTTTTTTTGCAAACTTTCAAGGCCTGTGCTTTAGAACGTCTGGGTTCATGGTGTCTTTATCCCTATAATCTTACCTTGGTTTTGATTTCTTTGGCTTTGTTAGGTTTGTTTGTTTGCTTTAATTGGACTTTCTTCTCCATCTCCTTAAAGTTGGGGTGTCTCCTTATCTTTGTGGGCATGACTTTTGCTAACTGACCTGTGGGCTCTGAGTCTGACCCATTATGGGGTCTCTGTCTACTGCAACGAACAAAAGGCAGGTCCTAGAGTCCAATAGGTCTAGTTGGAACCCAGGCTCCTAGCGTCTGGCACCCTTTGGCAGATGACCCAGTACATCTCATCTACAGTGTGGAGGACTGATTGCATCAGGGAACCGTTCTTAAGTCCACGCTCTGGCAACATTCTTGGAGAGATGACTTTGCCTTTTGTGCCCACTCTGACTCTGGGCCTTGCTAGGTGAATGTCTTGGGCTACCAGAATGCCAGCAGAAACTCAAAAAGTAACCTACACTTTCCTACTTGGGTTTTTGCTCTCTGCCCTTGGCTCAGGGAGGACACACCTGAGGTAGCCTGTTGAAGACCGGAATGTGTGGATCCCACACACATTGCTCCGGATCTAGCTGAGAGGCTATCTTACAACATCTCCCAGCCAGCCTACCACCAAACACAGGTGACTAGCTTACCTGCATTTGGCCATATACACTTGAGCAGGTACAGCTGAGGTGCATGGGGGCGGGCGTGGGTGGGTGGGGTGGAAACCCAGGCCAGATCATCATGACATTGATTGCTCCTGAGTATGTAATTAGTGTTCTATGCCACAGAGATTTTGTGGACATTTGTTTGCAGGCTTCTTGCAGCAACAGATAAAAGAACCACTCAAGTTTCTCATCTTTAATTAAGCAAAATATTTGGGAGTATCTCAAAAGTTACTGAGAAGGTTAAAAGATAAAATATATAGAAAATACTCTGGGGCCTGCCACAGAGTACACACCCAGGGAATGTTCCTTTCTTACCATCTGGACGTGGGGGCTGCCATGACTCCTTCCATTCTTGACTTTGCCACGTTCTTCTCTAGGGTAGATCCCTTCCTGTGAACTTATATTTCCTCTTCTTAGCAAGCAAACTATTTTCTTAAGCATGCCACATTGTGTGCCTTAATTTCAAGTATCTTATTCTGTCCTCTCGAAGATGATTAGGGTAAATTTTTATCTCTTCAATTATAAGTATAGACTTTTATATTCTATTATATGTAACTCTTCTATATCTCTTTATAGATTCTTGATCTTCTCCAATCTGTTCACTTCTTTTCTGTGCTATTTTAAAATTCTTTTTTTTTCTTTTTTTATTGCAACATCTTTGCTTTTATTTCAGTTTTTATATCCTTTTACTTGGGCATGTGGAACCTGAGGCTTGCTCTTCTATTTTCTTGTTTCCAGCTCCTTACGATCAGAACACAAAATGTAAACATAAAACAACCTCTGTTCATTGTGTCTGGCCACCTTCTTCCAGCAGCAGAGGAACCTCTGGTGGTCAGGCTGTGGGTAACTTCAAGGATTGGGACTGGAGCCCAGGCACAGAAATTCACATACAAAGCCATTGCAACACATGGGGATCAGCTCCCATGAAGCCCACACATTTTTTTTTTTTTCCTCCAGGGACAGAAATAGAGTAATCTCAGGCTCGTATCAATTGTGAAATGTCTGAATTAGGTATGTGATTTACACATCTGCTTTCCTGGTGTGTCCTAACAACTCTGCTGGGTCAGAAGATAGATGTGGGTGAGGGTCAAGAAGTAATTGAAGGAGCTGAGTAGTGCCTAAAGTAGATGCCTTAACAGGGTGAGAAGTCATAGCTGCTCGCAAAGCAGGAAATAGAGGGAAAGGCAGATGTTCTGGTTCTTCTCAGTAGGAGTTATTCTCTTGTGGTATCTGTGGGTGTAAATTAGGTAAACCCACATAGAAATTTATTTTGATAACAATGACTCCAATACAGAGACAGGAAAATTGTTCCTGTTGATCTGTTGATCAAGCCAGGGACATATATAATGAAGTTTAGAATTTTTAAAATATAAACCTGACCAAGGGCAACAAACCAGAAAATTGACTCATTCAGCTTATCTCTTCTCTCAATGATGTCAGATATGTAGGTCTTACAAAATAACTTAGTGGGAGGTGACACTTTACACACTGACTTCTTATTCTCCTAATCAATAATTAGAATAGACTGATTTTCCGGTTTAGATTCATCTATTCAGTCTTCCAGCAAGGTGGTCTTTGTTAACTTCACCTTTGGGTATCAGGAATGTAAAATTCGGGGCGCCTGGGTGGTTCAGTTGGTTAAACGTCTGCCTTGGTCTCAGGTCATGATCCCAGGGTCCTGGGATTGAGTCCCACATTGGGGTCCCTGCTCAGGGGGAGCCTGTTTCTCCCTCTCCCTCTGCTGCTCCCCCTGCTTGTGCTCTCTCTCTCTCTCTCTCTCTCTCTGTGTCAAATAATGAGCAAAACCTTAAAAAAAGAAGTAATGCAAAATTTGATAAAACATCTTGTACCTTGTCTATGTACATATCAAGGGGTAGTTGGGTTTAGGCATGTAAAAAAGTAAGCACAGCAAAGTATTCTAGGAGCTATGATAGAAACAAGGGGTGGGTGTCTGAAGGAGGGAGAGGCTCACTGGGAGGGCAGGGGCTTTCCCCACGGTGGTGACTGATGAGTGAACAGGTGCTGCAGGTGGATGTGGTTGGCTTCTCGGAAGAAGGACCGGTGTGAGCAAAGGTATAGAACCCATGGGGCAAGAAGCCTTGCATGACAGCTGGAACTGGAACCTCACCAACATGTCACAAGAGTGTGATTAGAGGTAGGACTACAGAGACAAAACAGGGTAGCCAGAACACAGAGGGTTTTGTACACCACACAAAGGAGTTTGTCTCTGCCCTGCTCAGACTTGTGATTGGAAAGGTGACTTTCGGAGCAGGCGGAGAATGGGGTGGGGAGGAGTGAGTCAGCAAGCCAGGTGAGAGAGCAATTCCTTAAGCAAGGGGTGGTGAGGAACGGGCTTAAGATGGTAGGCGAGTAAGTGCTCTTTCGTTACTCATTTGGATGAATAACCAAGGACATCTGAAGTGTATGGCTGTGCTGGGTGCCGTAGGGTGTATGAAGATCATGACCCAGTCTCTGCCATCAGTGAGGTTGCAGACTGGCAGGGAAGACACTGTTACCACCACAAAGACGACATCGGGACAACGGACGAGGGAGATGAGAGAAGTGGTATGAACTGTTAAAAGGACTCAGGAGAAAGCGAACACATGCTGTTGGGTCAACCATAGAATGATTTGTGAATAGTGTAGGATTTCATACTGTCCTTGTAAAACAGCCTTTTTTCAGGGAAAATTGTGGAGGAGGACTCACCAGCTGAGGTGACAGCTGAGTAGAAGGCATCGGGCCATATGCACAGACCATTTCTGATGAGCCATCAGCAGCCATGTTGGTGCTTGTAGAGGAGATGTGTGAAACGAGGCTGGAAAGGGAGGTGGTGCCATATGGTGGAGACCCTGACCGGCAAGGGTGAGCAACCGATACGTAACTGAGCTTCTGATACGGAGGTGCTGATGGTTCCGATTAAAAAAAAAAAAAAAAAAAAAAAAAAAAGCATAATGTGAGTTACTCTGAGAAAGCTTTATCCGATGTCATTGGCTAGGATGTCATCGGGAATTAGCATGAGGGAATGAAGACCAGCACCAGGGGGAGAAACTGGAAATGAGAGACTTGGGATTTGAAGTCAATGTCGTGTATTTTAGTGATTGTTTGGAGGTGGAGGCTGAAGTAGACATGGATGGTAGAGAGGTTTTGAGTCTGAATGACTGAGGTAAATTAGATCCACTGATACAAATTAGGAATTAAAGTGGAGATGTTCCGGGGAAGACTTCCTGGAGGAGAGCCAAACAGAGTTTTAGGAGCTGGCAGGATATCCAGTCAGAATTCAATGGTTCTCAAGTGGGGCCATTTAATACACATCCCCTGAGGATATTTTGGAATGCCTGGGAACATTTTGGTTGTCACAACTGGGAGCAGGGGGTGCTCCTGGAATCTGGTGGGTAAACATCTCTATAGGGCACCCGCTACGTCCCCAGCCCCCCATACAAGGTTCCCTCATCCAAGATGCTGTTAGAACTGAGGTTGAGAAAGTCTGAACTAGTAGAAAAACAGAAATGTTAGCCAGAACTATAGATTTCAGAAGTTGCTGTCTCAAAACAGAACATAAATTATTTTGCCTATAGACCCAGGAGATAGAAGAATTTGACCTCAGAGGGAGTTCTACCCTTGATAACTGTACCTTTCAAGAGATAGAAGGCAAAAAAGGGACCCAGAGGGCAGCCAGAGCCAGGTGCATCAGAGAAATGTGACCCTGGCAGGCTATTGTGGTGGTACAGATCTCAGGACCGGCAGCAGGATGGAGCAGAAAATGCACAGGACCCAGGAGTCGGGCAGAATCGGGTCTTCTGTAGCCACCTCCTGGCGGTGCCAGCTTGGACAAGTCAACTCAACCTCTCTGTTTCAGCTTCCCCATCTACAAACAGCGGCGATGATACTCTCCTGGTGGGGCTGTGAAGATTAGACCTTGTTCATAGAAGGTTTCTGGAAATGACTTGCCATATAGTATACACTCAATAAATGATCATTCCAAAAGAAAAAAAAAAAACAGTCAGGTGGTGAGTAGATGGCTGTACTGGAGAAAATAGGGGATTAAAATAGCACTGGGGATTTGGAATGTGTACGGTAGACATAAAGTTTAGGTGTGCACTAAACTGAGAGTCTTAAATACCGACAAAGTCTAATGAGCGCTGTGGCTTTCTTTGGAAGTTGGGGTTTCTGGGCCATAGAATTTCCAGAATTTATTTCTATTAGGTGCTTGCAGGTGTAACTCTGATGCTCAACCAGAGTAAACTAGAACATTTTGCTGGATGTGTGAAAGAAAAACACCAGATCTTGTGCCCAGAGTTGCAGTAGAAGACACATAAACACAAACAAGTGGTGATCCAAAATCCTCCCTCCTGTGAAAATCTAGGTCTAGCCAAGAAATGGCACATACAGAGAAGCTGAAGCTCTGGGAGGTAGTGGTGGGAGACAGAGCGGAGAAAACAGGATTAATGAGAGCAGATCTGAGTATTTTCATGTTCATCACTTATGGGATTTAATATTTTAGCTGTTGAAGAAGTAACCCATGAACATGGTTTAAAAATGAAAATATCACAGGAGAGTAAATGATAAAATCAAGTCAACCATCTTCCATAGTTTGCTTTCACTTGAAGCAACTTTTACCAGTGTCCGGTGTTTCATTATAGAAAATTTCTATGAATGTACAGATGTTTTCATCTATTCATCCTATTGGTTCTTCTCCTCTGGAGAAACATAATGCACTATTATCTATTATGTAACTAATCTTTTAAAAAAACGCTCATGGGAGCATTCTTTATATATTCTTTTTTATTTCTGCCTTGCTCTCAACTATATTAGCATGTTTCATACAGCTGTACAAGGACGTGTGTGGACGAAACCCTTCAACTACATGGTAGAATTGATGAGACAGCAGGTAGAAGTAGACTACATCGTGATAGCAATTGCTAAATTGTTCTCCAAAAGTGCATACCCATTTATAAAACTGGCAGCAGGGCATAAAAGGGTTTGTTTTTCTATATTCTTGCCACCCTTTAGCATTGTAAGGTGAACAATAGAATCTCATTGTTTTTGAGACATTTCTTTATGTGTGAAAATTTCAATTCAAAATCACCAGTTTACTCTGTGTGCATTGATGTGAACTGGGTGACCATTTTTTCCTTGTGTGGCAAAAACTTTTGCAGTGTTTTAATGATACAGGGAACTCTAGTGCTAATGCAGATTTAGATAAAATGGAATAGGCAATTGGCTTTGATTTCTTGAGTCCTTCACCTCCAGAGCTGCTGGGTCTATCAGTCACTGGATTAATCTTGTAATAACATGACTTTGCACTTGATGTGATTGCAGTTCTGGAACCTACTGAGAGCATTAGGATAGGAATTTATTGTTCAAAATTAAGCATAAAGTTAAGTATAGGATTTTATTAAATGAAAATTTGGATACTACTGAATTTTTAAAACGAAGACACCAATTACTATAGCATTAAATATATCACATAGGAATAAATCCAACAACAGAACTGAGAGTTGAAAGTTGTTTATAGAAGAAATTATAAAGCTTCATTGACAGACATTAATGATGACTTACTTACCTGGGAAGATAGTCCATATCTGCCAGGTTGGATAGGCTCAGTGTTTTAAAGATATTAAATTTTCCAGATTGAATGACACATTCAATGTAGTCCAATGAAAACCCAGACATGTTTTCAATAGAACTTAATAAGCCAAATCTAAAATTTGTATAAAACTGCAAAAGGCTAAGAATAGCTAAGCTATTCAAAATATAGAAGAACCAAGTGAGAGGATAAATTTAATAAATATCATGAATTATTATAAGACTGCAGCAATGAAGACAATGTAGGATTGGGCTAGGGATATAGAATTAGGTCAGTGGAAAAAAACATATACACACCAAGAAGTGACATGGCAGAAATAGAAGACAACTAGATTTTCAGCAAGTAGTGTTGAGAAAATCGTTTGTTTGTATGAAGAAAAATAATATTCACACAGCTCAACCCAGCCAAAATCAATCCCAGTTGTACAAAATACATAAATGTAATAAAAAACTGGAAAACCCTCAGAATATGATATTGGAGCATATCTTCACGGTTTCAAAACAGGAGATTATTTTTTTAATATTCTTTTTTTTTAAGATTTTATTTATTTATTTGATGGAGAGAGATCACAAGTAGGCAGAGAGGCAGGCAGAGAGAGAGAGGGAAGCAGGCTCCAGGCTGAGCAGAGAGCCCAATGCGGGGCTTGATCCCAGGACCCTGAGATCATGACCTGAGCCAAAGGCAGAGGCTTTAACCCACTGAGCCACCCAGGCATCCCTATTTTCTTAATATTCTTAATCATTAAGAAACAGGTTGATTAAAAAGTAACTACATCAAAAATTCAGATTCATTGTTTAACAAAATTCTGTAAGAAAAAATTAATATGTAGTGAGAGGTGATTACATATATATATTTTTTATATAGATAAAATCTCAATGTCCACTTCTTCCAAACCCACATCCATATTTGTATATCCAAGAAAGATTCTGTGTATCAAATTTGCAAGCCGTATCAATGAGAGAAGGGTAACAACAGAAAAAGGCATAGAAACATAAATGAGTTCCTCATAAAAGAACATCTCAAGTGTCAACAAATGTCAAATTAACAAGAGCTCTTTTTAATTACTTATAGGACAGAGAAGCATGTATTGGAACCTATTGTTTGATGTAGCAATTTCCCACAAATGTATTCATTGAAAACAACACAGATTTATTCTCCTATAGTTCTGGAGGCCAGAAATCCAAAATCAGTTCCAATGGGTTAAAGTCGAGGTGTTGGCAGCATTGGTTCCTGCTGGAGTCTCTAGGGTTGGCTTATTTTTCTTAGGTCTTCTATTTACATTTTAGATGCATAATTTTATTAATAAAAACAGTACGTAGACTCAAGGGAGTGGCTGAAGAAACTGAGTAGGTTATTAAAAGGCAAGCAGTCAAAGTATAGGAAACCATTTTGATAGAGTTATGTAGGAACACAAATGAGAGGTTTTGTGGTTTGTAGGTTATAAGAACACAGACATTCTTTATCGTTATCTTCCTTTCAGGGGAAATCAGCCAGATAACCCAGGAGGAGGTTTTACCTGTGGAGTCCCCAAGTAAAACCAGTTTTTCATTTGGTTTCACAAGGAAGTGCTGATCACTTCAATGCTCTTGCCAAGCAGGCATAGTTAAATATGGCGTGATGTTGCTGTGTTTTCAGTGATAAATCCATTATAGGTTATAGTAAAAGTCACACCGAGGGGGGTATGAGGGAAACCGCAATTCACAGACATTGCAAGAAAGCTAACCTCAGTCATTTCAATCAGTGTGATTGGTGAGGTACCTCCTGAGAATGTGTGATAACCCACACATGAAGATGTCATTAGAGAGACAAGAGATTTGCTTCTCAGAGTGTGGCCTGGTGAGTTAAGATAGCTGGGTGCCTGGTGGTTGGCCAGGCAACACAATCCTAAATTGACCCACAAGGGTTCCACATGTTTTCGGCTGGAGAAGATGGTGCTGCCTGACCCCCTGGCATGGCCCCTTAGTTTCACTATAAGCTCCCTGGTTCTCCTCAGCTGGTCAGCTTCACAGTTGGCATGGAGCTTGAATCCGGTTACCCCCAAACCTCCGCTGCTCCTCTCTTCTGAGGTTAGACACACACAGTGGGCATTCTGGCTGTTTCAGTTTCTTCAGTAAAGGAGGTGTGTGACTGCCGAGTGGCAGAGTCAGAGGGCATGTGCCCGCCCTACACAACCGATGAGACTCAACCACTAACACGAGGACAGAGCGAAGTGAAAATACAGCCTAGTTAGGAAACACAGGAAAAACGCACAGTTTTTGCTGAGGCTTGTTTCCCAGTCTAACGATCTTGTGTTCAAATTGCATGTAGAAAAGTGGGGGGATTTTGGCCCAGATATTCTAAACTTTCCATTCAGGTGGGAATGGCACTCTATGCCATTATCAGGAATGTGTTTGCTTTGGCTTGGAAGTCCTCTTAGGTCAGAGCCAAGGAATTTGGAATGACAAACCCACTCTGTAGGAGAAAGGGAGTCACCGATTTCAAAATCTTCCTGAGACCTGGAGACCAACTGTAACAAGATTTCAGAAAGCCAGTTATCCATAGGGCACTAAAAATGTACTCAGAGGAGTTACTTTCCTTTGTCAAGATCTATTGTTGAACTTAAGAGTCAATCGGTATTGGAAGAGTCATTTCGTTATTGTTTTGCCACAGTATTTAAAATACTTGAAGCCTTGGGGATAGCTAAAAATAAATAAATGCCAGCAGTCATCCACCTAATCAGGTTGTAGAAAGATAGGTAAACCCAGATTCTACAAACTGGGGAGCTGCAGTCATCTACAAATTGGGAATGAATTGGCAAGTGTAGTTCAGTTGTTGGGGCAGGATAATATCCCAATGTTTGATATAAATAAAACATGCAGGATGCACAGAAGCAGGGCCATGTTTAACGCCAGGGTATATAGGTAACTGATGGCTGGTTGTTTCATTGACTCTCCCATTGTTGGCACATGCAATTTCTGTCTTGCTCTTTGCCTTGAATTTACATAATGGAACTCTTGTTGTTGTTGTTGTTGTTTTGTTTTTGTTTTTGCAAGAGGAGACTCAGACCTAATCTGTGCTTATCTTAAAAAAAAAAAAAAAAAAAAAAAAGCATCCAGTATTAACTTAAAGTTTACTATGGATATGTGGACATTGCCTCCCTTGGTGTGTGTGTGTGTGTGTGTGATATCCTATAACAAGTGTGTTTGGACAGAGTAGATGATTTTTAGGATACAATTTGATATGCATGCAGTGTTTCTTTCTTTCTTTTTTGTTTGTTTGTTTGTTTGTTTGTTTAATCCTAGCCTGATGACCAGTCCTTGTGGGGCAACTGGCAATTTTCATGGGTCTGTAGGTGACTACGTGTCTAGATATTTATCCTGTGCGGCAAGTTTAATCTGATAAATAAGAACTCAAAAAACTCCTACATAAGGTGACCCCCAGGGCTGACAGGCAGCAGTCCCTGCTCCTGAATCCAGGCCAGTCCTCCATAACAGCCACCAGTTAGGATCTTTTATGAAGCATCTCCTATGTGCCCATCACTCCGACTGTCCATTTAGGGACCCTGAATATACATTTCTATGCCAGCCCCAGGCTTCCCTCCTTCACACATGTCTGTTGGCCAAGGGAATAGGTCCCTGCCTTCCTGTTTCCTCTGTGTCCTCATGTGTGAGACCTGTGGACTGACTTGACTTTTTGTAGGTTGGCCAAGACTAAGAAAAACTGCCTCAAACACCATTTACTTGAACTAGACAGTGTTGTCTGCTTGCTTTGGAGTGGTCCACATCAGACATGTGTGTGCGTCCCACAGGCTCAGCCTGAACCCTGGCTCTCCTGGGTCTCCTTCAGCTCAGTGTCTAGTCCGGGAAAGGTCTGACCTGCTGGTGAGGTAATGTGTAGATGGGGTCCCTATCCTTGGCCAAGCTTGCTCATGTCTTTGTTCAGAGGCAGAGGGCAGTTTGTGGCTTCTACAGAAATGACACCTAAAAGCCACACAGCTCACATGCAGCAAAGCCAGGACTGCACCTTTGTAGCGCACGGCTTTGGAGCCCAGATTTCTTGTACTGACATCTCTACCTTCCATGATTCTCACTTAGCACCCCGCTGCCCCGGAAGTTTCTGGGAGGAGGCTGAATGTGGTTGTACGGGGTGGGCGGCAGGGCAGGTGCCGCTGGCATCATGGAAAAGTGCCCTGGGAAACTCCACCAATTTTCCACTGTTTTGTTCTGAATACACTTCTCAGACCTTCCTTCCTCTGCAGTGAGTGTCCATACTGCTGGCAGACGCCTGCGCTTGAGCCCTCATCACGAACCTGTTGGCTCTCGTTTACCTTCAGTTTAGCAGGAGGGAGAAGGTCCTGGAGGTCCAAGAGAGGAGGAAATGGGACAGATGACTGGGGGACAGGCTGGGGCAGAGCAGCAGGTACGTCTGGTGTCAGAAAAAAGAGGGCACCCAGGGAAGCCTCCCGGATGAGCTTTCTCTCCCTCAGAATTTCCCCAGGGGAATCTTGTTCTCTGTGCTTGGGTTGCACGAGGGGGCAGCCTGCCCTGTGTTTGCCTCTTGTGGTCGCAATTCCAGAATTAGTTGCCAGATTCAGAAAAGAGCAAAGGAAACAGCTCCCAAATTAAAAGGAATTAGAAATTGATGCTGCTGCCTTTATGCTACTTGCATAAACTAATGATCTTGCAGAAGTCCTAAAATCATTTTTTTCTCTTCTTTATAAGTCCCCAAATGAAATTCTCTTTTAAAAAAAATCTATTTTCCTGTCAGTTTTTTTTTTTTTTCTATTGACTTTTTAAAAAATCTTTTGGTTCACAGGACATAAGAGCCTATTGTCTAACTGCTCCAAAATTTTCTCAGTCACTTTAAATAAAGATTATAGATTATATCAAGATGATATTTTGGTCAGTCATCTTTGACACATACAATTTTACTTACAGTTAGCAAAACTCTCTGTCAGGACTCTGTCCTATTAATCTACCCGTGCACACATGAGCTGTTTAGAGTGAAAATAAGTATTTGATCTCCAATTTTTAAACTTCTAATATATTCATGTAATGTCAGTCCATTATCCAAATGCTATTTATTTATATGTTTGATTCTTCATCTTAAAAAAAGTAATTTGAAGCTGGTCTGAATACCTAGAATTCATTCCGGATTTTCTTCAAAGCTTTTAAGACTTAACAGTGAAACTTGTATTTCATGAGAGCCCACCCAAGGTGTTAGCAGAGATGGACTCTCTGATATAGTGTAGTTTTTCAAGACCTGTTATATTATCCTTTTCTGCTAGACTCTATAAATATTTCAGTGCATGTCCAAATAGAACACCAGTTGAGTAAAAACCATTGGTTTGACCTAATGTGATATTATTTCTTATGAAATAATATTTGGTGTGAAAAATGCATGATCAATGCAGTTAATACTTCAAATACCTTTTATATGACAGCCAATCAAAACTTAATTCAAGTTTATAATAAATGCTTAAAATACCATCTATTTTATTCTGATCGTTTTTGGGTACAGTGCGTGTCAGCGACATATCTATATGGAAAATGTTCTGTAAGCCAATTGTATTTTACTACTGAGCTATATGGTTTGAAAAGCAATAGAGTGGGAATAAAATATTTAAGAAGATGTGAAATAGGTATTAATGTTCTTTTTTGACTGGAAGCCTTGGTTACTGCTTTTATAAGATTTGCATTTTATATAGCATTAATTGGTTACTGTAAAGGCAGAATAGTTAATAAAACCTTTTAATCCATAGTGCCAGAATGGAGAGCTCGAATTTTGCAAAAATATGGTGAGATTTTTCTTGGACCGGGATAGAAGATGACTGGAGGGTTGGCTGAGTGTGGCACAGAGGTCATCTGTGTCCTCAAATTAGATTAATTAATCCCTGCGTTGTGCAGGAACTCTACCTTTTCATCTACCCTGGCTAGACATTTAGTTATCAACCTTTAGGATGCTCTCTCCTGTCAATACGTTGTTCCCTTTGTGTGAATTAAACATTAATTATGCCTTTGTTAATTTTGCCCTAACACAAATTCACTTAGCCACCTCCTCTTTCTCCTTGGTTGCAGAACAGGAAATAGGCTGGGAGGGGGTGGTGGGGAGAAGGATGGGCACCCCCACTGCGCCCAGTCCTCTACTTCAAGGACTCTGAGTAGCCAAACACCAGCATGCAGTCTCCCAGTAACTGGGGAGGAGACTAGAGATGGGCCTCCCGTGGAATGACCGCCTCATTCTAAGAACTGAACATGATCTCCCAATCATTCTCCGGGTTTAATATTTTCTTGCAGAACTGTCCTGGAGACTGGGATTGCATATTCCAAAACATCTGTGCGTTTTGTGGTACCTAAAAACAGAAGCATTTGGTATCTCAAACACCAGATTTTATACTTTAAAATCTGATACATGAGAGTTTTTTTTTTTTTCCAAAACTTAACACAACAAAAACAAAAACTCAACAGTGAACACAACAGAGAAACAAAGAAATTGCCAAACATCAAAGGAATTTGTTTTTGGTAACACAGGAGAAATAAGTAGAAAAACAATCTTACAGAATTTTTGCCCTACCTAATTTAGTTCTTATAAATCATTTTTTTCCCCTATTGAAAGAGCAGAATGCAGTGAAGGTTTCTCAACTCTTGTTCTAGAGATTTATTGCTAGGAAGATTTCTCCTCTCTCCTGATTTAGTGTCTGGGTGGTGGCGTCCAGCCCCCGCTCCCAGGAAAAGGAATCCCTTGACAAGCCCAGACCATCCTGGCCCCTTGGCGGCCTTCCAGTAACACAGTCAGGCAAATGCACGGGGGAAGCCTGCTGAGCTTTGGGGAGTCCCTCATGTCCCTCTGTCCTTCCTTGCCCATGCAGACTTACCTGGTCAGGCCACTCTGTATTTCCTGAGCTCTGTTGGCAAGGCTGCAGAAGCCACAGGGAGAGATCACCAGGGAGAGAATAAAGGTACCTGGGTGCTGGCTGGGAATAGGGGGTAAGACGAGCTGCAGCCTGTGCCCTGCAGGTTTTTGCAAACGGAGCTGGGCAGCCTTCCACGTGGGGATTAAGGGGCAACTCTTTCAGGTGAGTAAACTATGTGGGAGTAAATTCCAGGCTGCTTTCAGATTGCCGAAACATTTTCAGGTTCCTGCTGTTTCCTTTGATTCGTTTCTCCCTGGGGACCCCAGAGATATGAAACAGTACGAAACTGCCCGTTTTCCTATGTTCTGGGATTACATCCTGCAGGATGAGAGCCCAGCCCATGTTTGTCCAGGCCCTGTGTCTGCTCCCCCAAATCCAGCCTCATTGTGTAATAGCTGCTCTGAAATTAGGAAGGCTTTCGATAAAACCGAGCGTTCCAGGAACCCTGAGGCAGACTGGACCTTGCAAAGAATTGCGGCTTGTTTATCCGAAGTGAGACACTGATCCCAGTGACTTCAGAGTCCTACGTAATTCACAGGACCCTCACTGGCTCCCCTAGCCTTTCTATCCTATTCCAAACCTCTCCCTCGCCCCGCCACCACCCCAGGTGGCGTCAGCCTCAGGCCTGCTGGAATTATCCCTGACTTTGCTCATATATGAAATTTATTCCTCCCAGGAAGAGTTTTATTTATCTTACTACTTAGCTATTTCCTAGGATTGAGGTAGTCATTTACTTTACAGTAAGCTGTGAAACTTTGTATTATTTTCATCAACACATTAAGCATAGACATCTAGATTTTATGAATCTCTAGTTGGAAATGAATTCCTAAAATTCTTGAAACCATCCAAAGCGATGGCAGTTGGCTATCCCTAACACCTAAGTTCTCTGTCTACACAGAGACTTGTACGTGGTGATTTGGATGTGACCTTGAATTTTCTTCCATGTGGAGTGGGCCCAGTAGATGGCTCAGTGTTAACGGGTCTAAAGCTCTCAGAAAAGTGTCTGCCATGTAGTAAACACTCATTCAGACTTAGTCATTATTTTTTTCCTCACATTTCAGAGTTTGATAGTCAAGACTGAGCTGGACTTCCCCAGATTCTTTGAAGTCACCAGACAGGAGACAGGGGAAATGACCATCAGACTAGCTTCTCTACCTCTTTCCTAAGACCACAGCTAAATCACCCTCTTAAAAATGTTAATGCACATGTTCCAGAAGAAAAGAGAGAAAAACTCTGCTTCCCACTTGCTGGGAGCTCATTCGGAGGACCAGTTTCCATCTGGGAGCATGGATAGCCTTGGTCTGTGAACTTCATGATTTGTTTGTGCTGGGATTCATGAAGCAACCACTGGAAGCCGTCCATAGTAACTCAGGCCACCTCATCCTTAGAACCAGCTCTCAGAGAAGATCAGGCGGGAGATGTCCCACCCAGCCAACTGTCAGATCATTGCACTTGAAAAACAGTAGAAGTGTTTCCACACACAAAGTATGGAAACGTGTTTTCATATAAATTTTGACTCTTTTCAAGTCATTTATCTGCAATATCTGTGGAAATGTGTTTTCGTATAAATTTTGACTCTTTTCAAGCCATTTATATGCAATATCTGGATGTGATTTGGTGAAGACTTTTTAGTGGCAATGGACATGGTCACTGGCCAAAATACCAATCTGCCTAACTGTGTATGATCAGTGTAATAATACAGGTGCCTCTTCTCCATGTTTTCTGGGATGATTTCTTGCACCCTTTCTCCTCCAGGGCAAGATAATTTCTCATCCAAAGTGGACTCATTCAGGCTTCCACCATAACCTTCCCTCAAAATAGGATAAAATACTACCATTAGGCAAGGTCTGGCTTCTTACGTACTGTGGAATCCAACTTGTTTTTTTGTTTGTTTGTTTTTGTTTTTGTTTTTTTTTTAAGATTTTATTTATTTATTTACAGACAGAGATCACAAGTAGGCAGAGAGGCAGGCAGAGAGAGAGAGAGAGGAAGGGACACAAGCTCCTTGCTGAGCAGAGGGCCAAATGTGGGGCTCGATCCCAGGACCCCAAGATCATGACTTGAGCCAAAGGCAGAGGCTCCAACCCACTGAACCACCCAGGCGCCCCTCCAACTTAGTTTTTGCTGGAAGAGTACACATACGTGCACACACATCACTACTGTATTTTGTCCATGTTACCACCGCTAATGTTCGTGAATGAGCTTATCCATTTCAGTTGCTCTGATTATTTCGAAAGGTTAATGATCCCTTCATAAAAACACAGAACAGTGTGGCTGGAAGTTTAGTTCATCTTAACTTGTTATATATTTTGACCTTGAGAAGGAGAGAACAAGAGTAGGTTATTTGTAAGTTGCTGCATGGAGTCTCAAGCACTTATGGTGTTTGCTTATCCACAGGCTTGTTCATCACTTTTTTCTGCATGATGGGGACAATGAAAGGTTTCTGTCCTCCTGAGAGTCTAGATGTTGCCCAGGGGGCAAGCACCATCCTTCATGAGAGTTTTCACGGTACTGTGTATATATAGGGATGAAGAAAACAGGGAAGCATGGTTTTTCTGTGCTAAGGAGTCTACTCCATGGGAGGAACTGGAGAAGTCTCTTCTCTGGTCCAACCATCTTGCTCAAGGTTTATCTGTGAAGAGGTAGAAGTTGATATGGTAGCCCTACTCTTCAGATTGTTTGGAACCATGACTTAAGGAATATGTATCTTGCAGTGGCTTTGGAAACATCGTGAGTGGGGACCTTGGGAACATGTCATGGATGAAGGACACTTCCTCTTCCCTCCCTTCTCTGTTCCCTTTCACTTTTCTACCCCTTGTTTCATTGTCACATTCTCAGGGTACACTGACATGCTACACACTTGACATAGAGACCTCCTCTGCTCCAAATGCCCTGATCATCTTCCCAAGGTGGAGAAGAAAAGACCCATTAATTAATTTGAATACTGATCTTCCAAATGCTATTAGTCCTGTGTCTCAACCTCTTTTACAAATAACCACATTGGTGTATATCCTAACACTAAGTGGCTATAACCATTGAGTATATTTCTGTCTTCATCCATGTAGGCTGCTGTAACAGAAGAGTCACAGTCTGGAGGGCTTATGAACAACAGATTTACTTGTCAGTTCTGATGGGTGCAAGACCAGGATCAAGGCACTGGGGGACCCAGTGTCCAGTAAGGATTCTTCCTGGTTCATAGACAGCCATCTCCTTGCTTTGTCCTTACTTAGTATGAGGCGAGGAGCTCTCCAGGGCCTCATCATAAGGGCACGGATGCCATTCAGTAGGGTTTCATGCTTATGACCTAACCACCTCCAAAGGCCCCACCTCCAAATAACCATCACCCTGAGGATGGGGCTTCAATCCAAATTTTTAGTCTATAGCAGCTGCTTCCTGCACAATGTAGTGATTGAGCAGGGTATTTATTCTGCCTTCACTTATAAGCTATGTGTGTGACCCTGAGCCAGCAGCTTGACCTCTTTGGGCCTCAGTTCCCATGCCTGTGAAATGGGAAAAATCACAGAACCTATTATATATATATATTTTACAAGGTTTAAGTGAGATCCATGGAACGTATTTTGTGTTGTGCTGGCACATAGCAAACCCTCGGATGATTATTTTTATTTGATCTTAACTGTTAATTCTCCTCCATTTTCTCTTCCCTTGAGCAGGCGTCAAAATCCAAATGTGGTGATAAATACACAGCAGTTTGGGGGCAACTGGGAGGCCCAGTGGGTTGAGCACCTGACTCTTGGTTTCTGCTCAGGTCATGATCTCGGGGATATGAGATTGAACCCCTTGTCAGACTCCACGCTCAGCAGGGAGTCTGCTTGAGATTCTCTCTCTCCCTCTAACTTTCTCCGCACTCACTCGCATGTGTACTCATGCTAGCTCTCTCTCTAAAATAAATAAATTATGTAGCCATTTCTTTAAGAAAATAGAAGCATTATGTCCGTCATGGATCGGATATGGAGCTATACTGCCAGCCTGCTGTTGAGGAAGTGGAGCAGTTCTGAGAGCAGTTCCTTCTCGCTGGCATCACCTCCACCTGCTACTGTTCAAGAGGGATGGCCAGAAAAGAGAAGGGCAACAGCCATGGCAGACCCGGGGTGTCAACATCCACTTTGCCACAGTAGGGAGAACACTAAGTGTTTGAGGGCCTGGCTGTAGTCTGTGTGGCTTTAGGTGTGTGTGTGCATGTGTGTGTGTGAGCAGGGGTGGGGGTGAGGGAAGCAGAGAGAGAAGAGGAGAGAGAATCCTAAGCAGGTTCCACACGCAACGTAGAGCCCCACATGGGGCTCGATCTCAGGTCCCTGAGATCCTGCATAGTCTGTGGTCTTAAGAAAAACAACTTCCCCTCAGTTTTGTAGATCTAAGAAAACGGAGATAATGTCTTAACCCGCCATTTCCCCACTGTTGTTGTGAATCTCAGAGGCGCTGGTCTTCTGAGTGATGTGCAAGACTCTCCGTATGTAAATTACGGTGTTTCCTTCTGTTTCTGCTGAGCTGTGGGATCCAGAAGGTGGAAATAAATGTTTTCCCCTTTCAAATCTAGTGAGGCATGTTGCTAAGGTTCTATGTGTAGAGAAAAGTAGAGATAAGTTCAGGTTTCTACCACTTTTTAAAAAATCTGAAACAAAATTCCCTCTTAGGGAAAGTTATTGCCCCCTTACAGAAATGTATTCATACATGCATTTATGTAGAACAAAAACTTTGAGGTACCTGGGTGGCTCAGTCGGTTGAGGTTTCTCCTCTTGATTTTTGTTTGGCTCAGATTGTGATCCCCGGGTCCTGGGATCACGCCCTCGTCTAGCCCCACATTCAGCACGGAGTCTGCTTGAGATTCTCTCTCTTCCCCTGCCCCTCCCCCAACCTGTGCACAGGCACACACACAGGTGGGCACAGGCGTGCGTACACGTGCATGTTCTCTCCACTCTTAAAAAAACAACAAAATTTTGATGCCTGTCTCTGAATTTCAGAAAAGTCTCAAATTACAAGTTAATACTAAATTTTTTTCTCCGTTGTATTTTTCTTTTTCTACATAAGGCCAATTTGCACCGAGCGCTTAGCAAGCACTTGGACACACTTGCTTCCTGTACCAAATGTCAGGATGATGAGCACTTGCCTTTGTCAGGCTTCCCCGAGCCTCGGAGTTGGGGCAGACCGCAGTGGCTTCCGGTCACGCCTGGGGTCTCCTGAGCACCTTCTCCAGCGCTGTTCTTGGCTCTCTACAGGCAGTTCGGGGCGGAGCTTGCTGAACGGAGGCCTTCAATCCATCCATGATGCGTTGCCACCGGCAGAGCAGGGTAAGTGCCGATGGGGCCCCATGGACAGTGAGCAGGGACAGCAAAGTGTCACGCCAGGCAAAGGTTGTCCTACTGCTGTGAAGCTGCTTCGCCCCACCGCTCTAGAATGACGCTGCCTCTCTTCTCTGCCACCTGACCATCCGCTTTTCAATTGACACTGACTCATAGACCCTAAATCCCTCCAAAGGACAATTAAAAACAAGGCTGGAAACCTGGAGCAACAGGTAATCGGCTAAGCTACCTCCAGGCTTCTTGCCTGATTTTCCCTCGATCTGCTGAATTTCTCCGGGATTCTGGGAGTAGAGGAGGAAAAGGTATTTTTCAAGGCAGGCTTCACGAGTGTGCCACAAACAGGTAATGGAATGAGCGTTCATGTTGACACCTGTAAAAATCTCACTTGAATGTTTCCACATTTATATTTCATACAGTAAAGCTTTTTAGCCGTAGGGAGACAGTCAGAGCTGATCTGTCCTGAGGCAGTGATAGGACTACTTTTACCACACGATAGACTTTCTTAGCGTGATTTTTGGGGACAAGCTCTGACCAGCGGCTGAGGACCACATGGATATTTATGTCGGTTGCGGGCACTGTGAATTAAATAATTCCATGGCAATAGGTGTCGCAAAGCTGCTTTCCTTTTGGATGTTTTGCTCTTGGAAATATCAAACATCTGCCCAGGGCAAGTAGCTAAATAGCGGCAATTTTCTAGCTCATTCCTATTTTTGGCTTTCGGTGCCGGAGGCATTTGAACACCCATGTTGGAGGCTGGATTCTCCTGGAGACTGGGGAACGTAGGACAGCCAAGCTGTTTTAGATCAATTGCTCCCCATGCTTAAAGGGCTAGTAAAAACAGGTTATAATGTTTACATGACTTTTTATGGGTCAGAGTTTATTACAGTTCTAGTCTATGGCCTACAGCGGAGGAACATTTACAAGATTTCGCTGTATTTGACAGTTCTGTTTCAGTGTATCTGGTAAGGGGAAGTCTCTTTTTTCCCCCTTCTTTTCATTCTCTCTCTTGCTCTCCCTTTAATTTTTTTTTTTTTTTTCCTTTCAAGCAGAGTGAGATTATAAGGTTCTATAATTTCCAGCAGTCTTTCTTGGAAGGCTGTCAATCGAGTTAGACTCAAGGCTCTGTTGGATGAGCCAGAGGAACCTGACAGTTTCAAATGGCTTTTGGTCTTCCTTCAGGGGGGCCTATGAATGATATTCACAGACAGAAGGGAGCTATTTTACCAAGAGGCTTCCGAGTTCACATGAATGCTGCTGAGTTTTCTCTTGTCCGCATTAGTCAGCAGAGCCCAGACTGGGGAGGTCCGGATGTCTATGTCATCTGTCAGGCAAATTTGCTGATCTTTCTGAGCATAGGATTCACAACTCACAAGGTCTTCAAAGCGTTAAAAAAGATACTGTGCATGAGTTACCACATGGGGATGGTCGCTTTATTCATCTTGGTAATCAACCATTGTTGAGCCTCTACTGGGGCGCATGGGTGGCTCTGTCCATTAAGCCTCTGACTCTTTCCTGTGGCTCAGGCTGTGCTCTCGCGGGTCATGAGATTGAGTCCTTCTCGGGGGCTCTGTGCTCAGTGGGGAGTCTGCTTGAGAGTCTCCCACTGTGCATCGCCCTACTCGCTTCCTCTCTACAAATGAATCCTTACCTAACACCTGTTATGTGTTGGATACTGCCACGAGTCTTGAAGCTGGGGAATGGGAGCTATGTTCTTGTTTTCAAATTCTACTGAGGGAGAGAAAGACGAGAGACAAACACAGGAGAACCCAAGGTCCAGTGCTACAAAGAAAAAGCAAGGAGAGTAAGTGGGACAGACAGTATTGGTCTGTGGGTACAGACAGTGGGTGCTGCCACCTCAGACCTGTCCAGAAAAGTCCTGTGATGAGGTGACAGTTGATCAGAAGAAGGAACTTAGTGGCCGACTAAGCCTTGAAGCTGTTCAAGGCAGAGCATTCCATTCCGGGCAAGGGGTTGAAAAGTGCAAAGGCCCTGAGGCAAGAGATGGAGTGAGTTCCTTGTGTTGAGTGTGAGAGGAGGGGATATCACTAGAGGGATGTCCAGAGCCAGACCAAGCCAGGCTTGCTGGGCCATTGTGAGGACCCAGCATTTAGTCTGAGAAAAAGGGAGCCCCTGGAGGGTCTGTTCAAAGGCAGAACATCATCTGGTTTACATACTGAAAGGATGCTTTGACATTCCTGTGGAGAATGGACTGTAAGAGGGAACGGGAAGATGCTGAGAGAAAAACCTTTTCTAATTATAGTGGGCACAAGGAAAACACCAGCGGCCTACTTCTCCTGAAGTTCGTGTCTCAGTCTTTGAATGCACTTCTTTTATCAATATATGGCTTAGTGTCTGATCTTGAGATCATATTTACTTAGTTTTGTCTTTTCGGAGGCTTTATTAGCTGAGTAAAGAATGTAATGCCCAGACTTCTTTGTGTGTGTGTGCGTGTGTGTGTGTGTGTGTGTGTGTGTGTGTGTGTGAAGAGAGGGGGCATCTTAGTGATAAGGACACTATGGAGTAATTTCATATATGTATATTCATCTGGAAAACCTAAGAACCTAAAATAAACGTTCATGGTAAGAATCCTAAAGAATGACAGTCTTCAAAGCTGTCCTTACCTGTAGGCAAAGTGGAGAGCGGTCTGCAGGGTGTGACACGGAGGGCGCCGAGTTCCCAGTCTGCTCTGCCAATCATGCTTGAAATTCCACCCCCAGAGATGAATGTTTTTCATACTTGACTCCTGTAGAAATATGAGTGGTGCTGGGAGGAACCATAAATAACTAATACCACTTTATGAGTTTATCAGATCCTTCCTTTTGAGTGGGAATACAGAGTCAATAGTCAGTGGCCGAGGCAGCAGAAATGCAGAGAACAGCCCTAGAGGTCGGACCCCTTCCACTGACCTGTCTGAACAGAGGCTTCCCCCTCCGGCCACCGAAAGCTTGAAGGCCAGAACCTTACATGCCACAGACCAGTGTCCAGAAAGCTAGTGGCAGCAGCTAGAAGTGTGACAGCACCCTCGTCATTGTTCTATAGTTCCCACTTATTCAGGGGTAATTTATATCTCTTGTATGACTGGCCTCGGAGAGGCGGTCAGGGAGCTGGGTTTGTAGTTCCGAGTTACTCTAATTCAGCTGTTTGAAACAGCAGGCCACCACATCTGTTAAAAAATGCATATATACTCTCCTGAATTTTTATGAGTTGGACTCATCACATCTCTGCTTTGGCTTAAAAAAATAATAAAAGGCTAGAATATATAACTGGTTTCCATCCCCAAGAGTAGGTACACATATCATATTATGTGATCCTTGGAAAAAGTCCCTTCCTCTGCAAAATCTAGCCACACTTGGATGTTTTCTTATGCTCAGATGGACGGTCTTTGCCAACTGTTGGACTTGGGCTCACAGTACAGGTGGCCAAATCAAAATCAGGAATGAACACATGGCACAGATTTTTTTTTAACCTTATCATACGTAGGACAAATATTAAAAGATGCTTTTGTATATTTGCGTTCCATAAAGGCCACACACATATACTAAGCAATGTATTCTTTGAGTATATATGACATGCTTTAAACTTTCACCGGGATTCTGTAGAGAATATTAGTTTTTCTTGGAACTTCTGGCCAATGGCACGTTTTTGGAAGAATTCTCAGACCCACATAATTCAAAGTTGGCTGTCACACCTGCAGTTGTCCAGATAAAAACAAATGATCTGAGATCTGAGATTCCTAGTGCAAACATAATGGCATAATGGCAATAGAAAAAAGGAGCCTGTATTTGCAAGTAAATCACTTTGTACATCTTTGAATCCCGCCACCCCCCAACCCAGGTGAGAGGCTAATGCTTGGGAACTCCTCAGGCAATGAGCACCAAATGAATAAACAAAATGGAGTGTGTTAGGGGGAATGGACCAGGATGGCGTGTGGCGTGGAAATAGCATCAAACAATAACTAGTGAAGAAAGGAGGTTGTTTCTTAAACACAATCACTGTCTTGATAGTTATGAAAGCATTTGGTGAAAATACACTGGAATGTACTTTTCTCTAGGGGGTACAGGACTGGAAACAAAATTTGATGAATTTTCAAAGATAAAAGGGGAACGTTTACAACTGCTTGAACGGTATAAGTAACATAAAGGGCTGCCGTAAAGGTTATCCGCTTCTGATCATTAAGAACACTCCAGAAGAGGCTGAACGACTGTTTCTCGGGTTGGGGGAAGTGCAGTCTCTAACCAGAGGCAAGGAATGGTAATAATGCTTAGAACCCACTTCAGTTCTATTAGGATGTGATTTATTTGAGCCCATATGTATTAGTACCTCATTTCCTTCCCATATGGCTAAGTGTTTCTGTTCCGTATATCTTCATCCCTCACTTAATGCGCTTAATCACAGCGGTTAGGATGTTTTGGTATCATTTGATGTGTGCCCATTAAAGAATGATTCCAATGTTCCCATTTGGCTTGTGGAATCAATCTCATAATTTTAAGGTCATACTTTGTAAAACATGGGAAGTACAAGCAAAGTCTCAGGTGGGCCACGGTGCCTGGAGTTTTATGTGAAAGTATCTGTAGGTTTTCTGTTTGTCATAGCGGCCCTGGGTCAATGAAGGCACTTCTAGTGTCTTATTTCAGTCGACTATTTCTGACAATAAGACAAGCATAAGGAAAACTGACTTTTTCCTTGATGAAAGCAGTAATTTATAATCCTTCATTCTAGTTAAAAATGCTGCACTCTGTTTATGATATTTAAAAAGACCATTTTTAACTGAATAAACATTTTCATCTTTAAGACAAATGGGGCATGCAAATGAGAAGAGACTGTGTTTGAGGAAGTTTGCATTCTGCCGGGAGGAAAATGGGATTCATGGAGAAATGCCGATGGCACAAGACAATGATAAGTGACGGAAGCAGGCATATGACATTGCTGTTTCAGCCCAGCAAAGAGTCATTCAAGATTGGGAGGTTATGGAAAAAGTGGCATCTGAGTGGGACGAGAAGGGTGTGCAGTGTCTGGGAATCTACAGATGATGAGCTGCAAACAGCCACCGCAGGGAGGCAGGAAAGAAGGTGAGCGGCCGTGGCTTCGAATGTTTGGAGGGAATCTCAGGACGTGAGAGGACACCAGCCCTGAGAAGCTGTGGGAGTGAGCCTGGGCTGCGATCGCTACCGCCAGGGTCATAAGACGAGTGGACAGAAATGTTGTATGCTGAAGATGAACTGGGAGATAGGAGCCGGCTTGACGGCTGGGAAGGGCGTGGAGTTGTAGGACAACCCGGCAGAACAGCGTCCTGAGTGAGTCGAGAGAACTGGGATTGAGGGACTGCCGGCCTGGGCAGTGCTGGGGGCACGAGGGACCGTGGAAGCAGGATCTGGATGGTCCGCATGCTGGATCTGGGGCTAAGGGAAGACAGGACGGGGACGTTGAGGGAGACCAGTGGGTTCGGGGAGGAACCCCGTGAGGCGCACCTCGAGAACTCCTGTGAGAAGTCTCTATGAGAATGCCAGGCAGTGGTGCCACTGGGCAGCCAGAAACGCAGGGCCAACTTTCAGACAGTGGCCTGGGGTTGGAATAAATAAATCTGAGAGTTATTCACAAAGAAGGAGATGACTAAGAGAGGGAACGTATAATGTATATTTTATGAATTATTTAAGCTTTCCAAAATATCAACACATGCTATTTTTTCAAAAAGCGTATTTATTTTCTTGAAGACATGAGATGGACCGAGTGACTGGAACACATCGTTTTTTGGCAACATTCCTCTAAAAATGAATCGGTTCTAGGAGGAAAAAAAAAAAAAAAGATTTCCTATATTAACCCCTGTCTTTATTTCGTGTTTATTTTAGCAATGACATAAACATTAAGCAAGGTCTTTAACAACATATTGATGCTATTTAATATCATTCTAATCAACTTACAATATCTTGCAGCCAAAAATTGATACATGTTTTAATAAACCACAATATACAATCTTTTATTGGGATTTGAGGAGCTTGCCTTTTTAACTGCTTTCTGAGTGATGATTCTCTCTTCAGTGTCCTCCCCAGAACGGATAGCATGAAAGGAAATGCGGATTTGTGTCCAGCCCTCTATCACTGCGATGGGCCAAAAATTCACTGGTCTTTCCCACAATGAGAGAAACCATTTGCTACATTTAACTTACTTTTTTAAAAAATTCTTTATTTAAATTCAGTTTAGTTTACATCTGCTGTATTATCAGTTTCAGGGGTAGCATTCAGTGATTCATCAGTTGCAGACAACACCCAGTGCTCATCCCATCACAAGCCTACCTTCCTGCCCACCCCCTGCTCACCTCCCCCTGCCCCCGCCCCTTCTTCCACCTCCCCTCCCGCAGCCTCAGCTTGCTCCCTAGCGTTCAGAGTCCCTTCTGGTTTGCTCCATTTAACGTTCATGGCCTTAGATCTGTAGTTACTCATCTGTCTTCTCACTCTGCTCTCATCCACATCCTGGGAAGCAGGAAGATAACCATATAATCTCTGCCCCCAAACAGAATGGTTTTATGGGATTGTGGATTTGTGAGCGTGGATTTCAAATACTGTGTAACGAGGAGGAAGGGTGAACTGATCTGGTCCTTTTTGGACAACTGTATGTTTTCAACACTTTTTCTGCACAGTATCACCTCGAAGGGCTACTCTAATTAGTCAAAGAATCTTTCCTGCCGGGTGTGACATTTTCGCAGACATGATGTCACCTTCCAGAATTTCTTGGCTCACTGAAGGAAATATGAAACATGTTGACGTTATGCTAAAGATTAATTGGGTTCTAATTTTTAATTTTGGAAATCTTCTTGGTCCTTTTGAGTGACAGCTGAGCTCAAACTTGCAAATATATTGGAATAAATTACCTAAGGGAATACTATCCTCTGGGAATTTACAATCTTAATAGAGATGTCACACAAGCATGGGATGGCTGGTAGACCACATATGGCAGACAGTCTAAGCTTTGTGTCGAGTTTCACTAGAGGAGGAGATTAAACTAAATTTAGATAAAACCATACTTAAGTATTCCAGTATCACAGATTCTGGGCTATTGTTACTGAATTTTTCAGACTATCTCAAGTTTCTGGAAGGCTTTTGAAAAGTATCTGCTTTTGTGATTTTCTCTTTTTTGCTACTTTTTAATTTTTTTAGGATTTTTTTAAACTTTAGCCCAAAATAGGATGGTAGGAATTTTTTATTTTTAAACAGATCATTAACTGTGGATTAACCCATTAAATGTTCATGCAGATATTTTGAAATAAACCACATAACTTTAATTTTTTTTTACAGCTAAGTAAAATTCACAAAGTATGTATGAATCAATTTTTTAAATTTAGAATTGGAAGCTAACACCACCCTAGTATTATTTCATACTTAATACTACTTTAATATAAACAGTGTTATTTGTCTTGTCCATAGGAAACAAATTAGAGCATGCTTTAATAAAATTTTCACTCTAACATTTGTTATAAAACATAATTACACATTAATATTCACAGTAGTGTGTTTCAGTCTAATTATAGCAATAACTTCTAAGAGTTGAAATAAATTTACTCTTAGTTGGAGCATTAACTATATCTGAGAATATTAGAATAGACAATTACTAAAGCAACAAGTGGAATGGTTTTCAAAAGAAGTAAGAGATTCAAGAAGCTCTTGATTCAAGTAGAGAGTCTTGAGGTCGACAAGACAATGGCGTTCAGTGTTTGGAAGCTCCAGAAAAGGTCCTATATGGAAATTCAAGAAGATCAGTGTCAGCAAAATGGCACCTGTTAGGAGCCCTGAAATCTCCATGCTGGATACTGAATCAGGGCCATAGATGGGCCAATATAGGTTATACGCAGGCATAGAATTGGGTCCAAGGTAGAAACCTGTGTGTCATGTGGGGGAGCAGAGTGGTTGCCCTGCCGTCCTGGACCTCTGAGCCGTAAATCCCTCTGGGCACTGGGCTGGCCCGAGTCTAGAATGAGAGTCAGGGGAATGCTACAAATGGCAAAAGGAAGGACACTAATAGTGGGATCCAGGAAGGCTTAAAACCAACTAGAACAGAGATGGAAAATCTAAGGACCTTGACTTCGGAAAGGTCATGAAGTGAACAATTGCACAGAACAGTGGCCCTAAGGAAACTGGTGCTGAACTGTTTCTGCTATGAGCAAGGATGATGTCTGCTTTGGAACTGTTGCATGGGCACACAGGTGATCCTGTCAGGCCCTTGGAGAGCTGAGCTCCGGAGATCAGTGGGGCCAGACCACATCGGGTCCTATAAGACATGGTAAGGAGTTCGGATTCTATCCTGTGCTTGATGGAAGGTTTAAGCAGGTGGCAGCACAACCCGGTTTGCATTTTGAAAGGATTGCTGTGGTTTTTGGGTGGAGAGCAGACATCAAAAGTAGAATGTCTAGGGGTGCCTGCCTGGTTCAGTCAATTAAGTGTCTGCCTTCAGCTCAGGTCATGATTTCAGGGTCGTGGGATCGAGCCCTATGTCAGGGTCCCTGCTCAGAGGGACGTCTGTTTCTCCCTCTCCTTCTGCCCTTTTCCCCTTTCCCCCACCACTCATGCTCTTTCATGCTTTCTCTCTCTCAAATTTAAAAAGAAGTAGAATTGTCTAAACTGATTAGAAAGCCATGACCACCTCAGGTGACACGATATGAGTGGTGGCCTTGCCTGGGAAAAGAGGAGATGCCAGATGCTTGTGGCGGTGGTTTCAGCACAGCTTACTGAGGGGGGATATGGCAGTTGAGGAAGAGAAGGAAGCCCGATGTGACTCCTGCCTTCTAGCTTGAGTAACTGGCCCGGTGCTGAAGGCACACACCTCAGTACAGGTGCTGCAATGACATTGTGGTCTCAGATCATCTGCATTTATCTTCTTCAGCTATCTTTTTGTTACAATGTTTCTGTGAAAACTTCAGGTAACCATCCCTCCTCTAATACTATCCTTTCTTCTTACCATGCAGCACTTGTGACCTCAGGGAGAGCCCACATGTATCCTCAAAGAATCCTTCTTAGGGCATGTACAGATCTCTTGTCTCTGTGTCCCACATTTGTGTTAAATATTTTTACATGTTTTGTTCCAAGTGCATTTTAATAGCAAGGAAAGGTGACATGTGACTTGAAAGTGTTAACAAGTGGGGTCTTCTGAAGGGGCAGGTGTGTGTGCGTTGAGGATGTGAGAGGACAATCACGTTGATAGGAGTCTGCGCCTGGGTCCAAAACCAACTTTGAAGTGTCTTGAAGAGAAACAGAGAGTTGGAAATGAATACGACTCTTGGATACAAAGTACGTAAGAAGTGCACTGAAGGACGCGTGCACGGCTTGAAAAACCACTGTGTCGGGGCACAGCCAAAGATTCCCCTGCCCCTTCCCAGTTCAGACTTAGAATCAGGAGCAAACTTGGCTCTCAGTTCCAACTGTGCCCTGTGTTAGCCCCATGGCCTTAGAAGAATCCTTCATCTTTTTGAGCTTCATTTTCTTTCTTTGCAAAGGTGGACGAGGACACCTGTTCTGTGGGATTGCTACGACACTCAGAAGTACTCTGTTTGAAGTGCTACCACATTTATCTTGCTAAAAGTTATCTCTTTTTATGAAAATCTTTAATCAGGTTATTCATTCATGTATTATTTTATCCACTGATCTATTTGAGGAGCCTCAACTGCTGCTCTGGACCCAGCTAGTCACGGGGCACGCAGGAGAGATGAAAGCATCCCTGCCTTGGCCTGATCTCACGTGACCGGTTCTAAACTTAGTGTGTATTAAGTGCTATTGGAACTAAAATGTTTTTAAAAATTAGAGCATGACTTGGGGAGATGCCAGGAAGGATAGGAGGTTCATTTGAGCTTTATGTGTAGCGGAGAGAGAGGTGAACTGTCAAGGAGGGCAACACGTGAACAAAATGGACATTGGAAACTTCTTCATTGTCTAGGAGATGGTAAAGAGTTTAGCGGGGCGTGTGTGTGAGTTGGGATCCCTGGTAGATACAGTCTGAAAGGAAGTACGGAGTCTGGACTTGATAAGGAGACACAGGTAAGCATCAAGTGTTTACACAAATTTTGAAACACAACATACGCATAGGTACCTTCATCCATGAAATATTTTTTTTTTTTTTTCATTCTAAGTGCCTAGGATACACTGTAACCTGCCCTTTACACTAGTACATAGTTCTTTCCAAACAGCTCTAATGGGATATACTTGACATGCAATCAACACGTTTTTAAAGTGTACAGTGTGGTAGATCTTAACATATGTATAAACCTATGGAAACATCCTCACCCTGGCCATTGGACCCAAAAGTTTGCCCAGACCCCTTTATAATGCTTCCCTGTTATTTTTTTACATCTCTCCCTGGACAGCCATGACATTTTTGTTTTGTTTTGTTTCTTTGTTTCTTTTTTTTTTCCCCCACTATGGATTAGTTTTTATTTTCTAGTGTTTATGTTAATGGACAAATACTGTATGTACCTTTTTTGTGGGCTTCCTTCAGTCAGAATGAGTATTTTGAGATGCATCCAGGTCACTGTATTTATTAATCATCAGTTAGCTCCAGGCTGAGTAATGTTCCGTGGTGTGAGTATCTGGTGACTTATCCATTCCCCTGCTGAAGGACATTGGACTTCTTATCAGTTTGGGAGGAAACCATGACTTCCACTCATTTCCATTAACTGGATGTCAGTCACATGGTCACACCATAGCTCAGGAAAGAAGGGACCATGTATGTCTTCTAGCTGATCTCCCCTGAAATGGGGTGAGGATTTGGTGGGTTGTTACCACATTGTGAACTCCAGTGAGTTGAGTTTTGCTTGATGTACTTGATTACGTACATACGTCAAGTTTTGCATGGGGAAGGTATGGCATGGTAGGAACTTACGTGCCCAGTACCACATCAGAAGTAAGGTTTGAAGCTGCATTTGAAAACATTGGAAACCATCTTGTACGGTAGACTGGGCCAGCGCCTTTTCACAGTGGGGGCCCTCAAACGTTCCGACCTCAAGGCCATTCCTGCCAGATATTCAAGGCAATTCAGAATTTGAAAGCCATTATATACTGTCTTCTCTCAAAACTTGTTCTATTTTTATCACGTATGAAAAGTAAATTCTGACTTAATTGACAATGTAAATCTCCTTTTAATTTATCCTCAACCAGCCAGATTGTGAGGGAGAATGTTCTTCACATGCACACAAAACGTGAGCGTGGCTTAGAATGGTGGGCCCCTTGACTCTGTGTTACTTGACCTGCATTATTCAAACATGACAGTCCTATCAACTTCAAAACAAAATGTTCTTGAAGGCCTTTTTAAAAATTAAAACTTCAAGATAGTGATCAAAACCTAGAACTTTCTTCTGGAAATGTTATGTCAAAAACACATACCCCACCATAGTAAAATAGTTTATTAGAAATTGTTATATCTCAGTTAGGTTCTATTAAACTCATCACCTAAAGGGAGTATTTATTAAGATGTCTTGGTATTTTTGTTTTTTACAAGTTAAGCATCCACTCTTGGTTTACCTCCACCTTCCTTGCCTCCAATGATGATAGCATCCAAGGATGTGTTATCAATACTACTTAATGATAGAATGGGGAAAAACAGGAAGGTATTTGAGTGCTAGCCTCAGAAACAGAACACTCTAATGTGAATCAAAACAACAAAAACTCCTTTAAAATGTCTAAGTAGCTCCAAATCCTTTCCCAAGAAATTGAGATATTAAGTTTTGCCTTGTTCATTGTACAATTGAATAAACTACTTCAAGTAAATGGATGAAATTAAAAAATCATCTCTAAGATTCTTTTTAGTGAAATCAGAGCCATGATGAGTCTTTTCCATTAAGATCCAGGGGTGCCATGAATATATTAACTCGCTGTCACCACGGCTGCGGAACAGCATGAAGCAGCCCCGATGAGAATGGGGTTGTTTATCCATCCTGTCCTAATTGGCCCCCGTAGGCTGTTGCCAGCAGAACTGGCTTTCTGATTCTGATGAATAATGAAGGTCCTCTGTTTCTCATGCCAGCGTCTGAAGGGTGGCCCAGCCTGGTCCTGGCCAGAGCCAGCAGCAGCATTGTTTAAACTTCCTTGAACGTCCTCCTAGAGGACGTGAACTCTGGGTTCACAACTCACTCCTAACTGCTCAGTGTCGGGAATATTAACGAATGTGAACCATTATCTTAAACTATTCGTGTAAGTGGCTCTGAGTCATGATTTCATACGGAACACATTCTCCCTAGTGAGTGGAAGACGATTAGTCACTTCCAGCTTGTATAAAAAGGGCAGTCAAATGTAGATTCTGGGTCTTGCTAGGAGTGCGGGGAGAGAGCAGGTATATGACCAACCGCTGTTCTCACCCCCAGGGTCCCACACACTTTGTATCCAAGGAGACATCTCAGAAGATTCAGTCTGTGGCCTAATTCTCTGCCATGTCATGGTGTTAGAACAGCGCTGCGAGCTAGCTGGAGAGCTGCTCTTAAAAACCGAATATCCAGTTGAACGGCCTTCACTCTTCACCTCATCCATTTGCTTGTAAATTCTCACGATATGGTAGGGCTGATACCCAACCCACACAGACCTTTGGCTTCCTTCACTTCAAATGACACCTCTCTCCTCTGTCTTTTAGCAAACTTCTTCCATACTGAAAACTTGGTTTTTGTCATCACGTGAAATTGTCAGGAACCTTGAACTTTCTAACCATGGCTCCCTTCTTTTTGTTCATTTCCCTTTTTTGAGCAGCAGTTTCAGGATTTCTGAGCTGTTGACCCACCCTCTCCCCAGTGCATCACTGTCTTCCTGACTCCTCCATAATGCTCATCGCCTTCTTGATGTCTTAGGAAATAATTTCTGTTGCATACTCCTTAGGATGTACAACTTTCTCATCCTATTTGTATTACCTAACTTTTCAAAAATTTTTATTAAAATCAACCCAAATATTTTCTCTCCAGTCCTGTCTTTGGTTGAAAATTAATTTAGTGGAGAATTCTGATCCAATTATGACTATACTTACTTGGAAAGCAAATTATAGCTACAAAGGACACTTCTTTCCATGTACAGAATAGGCTAGAGTTTGAAAAAGATGGATACCACCAAATGCTGGTGAGGGTCTGGACCATTTATTGCTGCTGGTGGTGCAAGCAGGTGTAATTGCTTTCACAAACTGTTTTGCAGGTTCTGGAAAGGTTGCACATTCACCTAATTTATAACCCAGTAATGGCCCCAAATAATTTAGGAAAAATGAAAATATGAGAAAAAGACTTGCCCACAAATGTTCATTGCAACTTTATTATTAATCAAATACTAGAGACAGTATGACAAATGGATAAACAATTGATGGTCTGATGATACAGCAGAGGACAAGCCTGCACCAGAAGGAAAATGGCATACAGCACCATGGACAAGTTCCGAACCTTTTATTGAACCAGAGAAATTAGGCATAACATGTACGCACTGTATGATTTCATTATATGAGGGTCCAGAACAAGTCAAACCATGTGATGGGAAAAAAAAAGCTAGAATAGTGGTTTTCTCTGCAGGAGGGCAGAAAAAAGATACAAAAGAAAAATTTCTGGGAGATAGAAATTTCTATAACCTGATCAGAACATTTTCACATGGGAAACTCCCTTGTTAAAACTCTGCAAATTCTAAATTTAAGGTCTTCGGAATTCCCTATATACTTTTTTTTTTTTTTCTTAAAGATTTATCAGAGGATGCGGGTGCGGACGTGTACATGCACACGAGCAGGGGAAGCAGCAGGCAGAGGAAGAAGCAGTCTCCCTTACTGAGCAAGGAGCCCTATCAGGGACTCCATCCCAGAACCCTGGATTATAACCTAGAGCAGAAGGCAGACACCCAACCAACTGAGCCACCTAGGCATCCCTACTTTTCTTTCTTTTTCTTTTTTTTTCTTTTTAAAATATATTTTAGAGTGAGCAAGCAAGCGGGGGGGACGGGAGGAAAAATGTAAGCAGACTCTGTGTTGAGCACAGAGACTAATGCAGGGCTTGGTCTCATGACACTGAGATCATGACCTGAGCCAAAACCAAGGGTCAGACACAACTAACTGAGCCACCCAAGTGCCCCACAATATGCTTTATCATCAAAAATTAAAAAAAAAAATAATGTGTCCCTCCTTTTTTTCCAAGTTTATTTTTCTGGGGACCTTTCATTTGTCCAAATACCTATGCTCCTTCAGAAACACCTATCTGTACCATCTAAGGATTTTCCTTTCCTTCCTACTGTAGATATACATAAACCTCTTCTTTTGGAATCATTTTTTGGTCCTCCTGTCTTCACAGAACACTTTTAGTATTCACATTTCTGAAAACTTCTGGAAGCAATATCAGTTTCCCTACCTCCAACCTTCCACCCATGCCCTAACCTCCTGCTCTCAGGGTTTTGCACCCAGCACTCTGTTTGGTCTGCTGTCAATAGCATTACCAAGAATCTTCTAATTTCTGTATTTCTATACTTTTCCTAATTCTTTTCTTTTTTGACCCTTATGCTATTTGGTACATTTCACTGTCATTTTCTTATTTAAATTCTCACCTTAGATTTCGTGATGCTGTGTTTCCCAGTTTCTTTTCCACCTGAAATACCTTTGCTTTGGATCTTTTAATACTGAAATGGTAATGCCTGGGTCTTCCCCAGATCTGCCCTTGGTCCTCTTCTTGGCCTGTTTTAAATATAACTATAGGGCAAATAAAGGTACTTGGATGCCATTAACTACTAAATCTCTAGCTTAACTGGTGACTTTTTTGGCTCAGATACCAGAGTCCCCCAAATCAAACCCAAACTTCTTGTCTTATCAACTAGAGAGTCTCTTACATCTGTGCACTTCCCTTTCTTTCCACTGGCCTCAACAGTTAGTGACAAGGTAAAAACAAAAATCAAAACCTGAAAAACCACCTTTGGAGAACTTTGACTCCTCTTCCACTTTAGTGCACGCCCTCACACCCGTCCAATTTGTTTCTTCTCAAATTCCCGAGAAAATATCATCACGACGCTGTTCCTGTCCTCCATCCTCGGTTCTGCCGGCTTCAGACCCTTACCTTCCCTCAGCCAAGCTACTGTGTGCCCCTCACATTTCTCTCTCTCTCTGTTTTCCTGCCAAGACTCCAGTCCACCTCACCAACAGTTATCTTCTGTCTAAATTAGAACTCTTGTGACAGCGGACTTCCTGCCCGCATCCATTCACTACCTGATAAAGCCCCATTTACTTAGCATGTCAAATAATGATTTCACAATCCCCCAAACTACATGTGGCCGACATGGTTTATTTCCCACGCTAGTCCCTCCTTCTTTGTCTACAGGACCCAATTTTATGAGGTGTCTGGGTAAGAAGCCCTTTATCTCGGTTGATCAGAGTTAGACATGGATTCCTCTTCTGTGGAATACATTTGAAAAAATTTCCTGGGAGCTTCTGGCAGAGATTTCCTCTCTGAATGGAGCCACATCTTTCATTTTAGCGTTTGAATGCCATGGCTTGAGGACATGAAGTTTGAAGGTCTGGAAGCCATTTTGCAGTCGCCGGGGAAAGGCAAAGGCCCAGGGAACAGCACGGATGCCAACTCAGAACCGAGGTGAGGCTCACCAACGCCAGCATCACGCCAACTCCAACACAGCTTCACATGTGGAGAAATAGCCCTTAGTTTTTAGATAGCTGTCAATCAGATAAATGCCTTCCTCAGTGGTGAACCATTTCCACCAAGGTATCCACCTATCATTCCCTCCCTTACATCCTATGATCATCTCACAGAAGTGTTCCCCATGCCTAGGGCACAGTGCTGCTCAGGTTTTGTTTCAGATTCATGTTTGTATCTTTTAGCCTCAATGCCCTTTTCTGCCATGGCGCCACCTGCTCATCCTTGAACATATTCTCAACCAAGGCTTTCTCCATGCAGCCTTTACCCCAGGTTTGCCCAAATTTGCCCAGATTTTTTCCATGTGGCTAAAACCCTTGATATATATTTGCTAATTTTGACCCTCATCCCTTTTTTATTTATTGTTAGTAAGTATTTATGTGCTTATTTACTCTCCCGAAATTGTGTACTTATGGGCAGGGCTCGTATACTTTCTAGGTCTCCTTTGTATGTAATCATCAGGGACTGGATTCTTTTCTATATGAATTTGGAATAGTCGTCAGTAAATATTTGTAGAATGAAACAGAAAGGGAAGAATCATGAATAAAACCCACCCTGTATATGTATGCATTTTTCTACCAAACTATTTGATCCTGACCACATGCAATCTCTCTAAGTGATCAGTAAACATATTTCAGGTCACAGTGATTGGCCTGATGGTCTTATACAGCTTTGTAATTTACCACGACAATTACTGAATTCTATTGTAGTTTCATTAAATTTGTAAAACACTTAGTTCACCTATGTAAGTTTTACACATATTGTCATTTTCTTTGGTTTTCAAATGAAGAAATCATCAATACTAGATACCAGGCACACTGGCTGAACAAAACAAGATTCTCTGCATTTACCAAGTTTGTATTATGAAAAAGGCTATATCTGATATGTATATGGATACCATGAACGAAAGGCTAATATATAGGGTGGTCATGTCACAAATGCTTTTGTAACTTCTTAAAAACAATGTATTCTGTGACAGACATTTACCCTCAAGATACAAAACTATAAAATGTGTAGCATGTAACACACTAAATAGTTCTAAAAGTGAAGACTATTAAATAGAAAATGCCAGTATTTTATAGAAAATCAAAAGGTTCTAAAAAGTCACCTGTCAGAAGAATGATAACATTGGCTAAGAAAAGAATCACCTGCACTTACATCTGCTCCAGAGTAAAACAACACAGCTGGAAAGATGCCTGAAGGGTCCCCTTCTCTCATAACTGTCAGAAGATTACTGTGATTGTATAAAGTAAATAATTCCTGGATGTTATGTTTCTTGAGAGTATTGTAGGGAAAAATGGGAGAGACACAGTCAGACACAGATGCTTTTCAATAAGTCATGGTTCTCTTTCCACATTACTTCAACATACAACATATTTCACTGTTCTTACTTTTGTTTAGAACAAGGTCTCTCATTTTAATTTCCTCCCCACCAGCCATGTCTCCAGGCCAGTCATATCAACTTTCAAAGACCTACCTGTTCTTCCATGGAAAAAAAATTCCAAATGCCTCCAAAAATGACATGTTCACTACAACAGGAAATGACGTTCTACTGAATAACCACAGTGCTCACTATAATCAGTCTACAGTCAAGCACATGCCTCTGGTCTGGAGATGCCGTGGTCTCCCATCACATAAAGTTCCTGCTAATAACTTCTTCTGGAAGAACTCCCCTCATTCAAAAATCAAGGAGAAGCAGAAAGAAAATGTACGCAAAGATACTACAAGAAAATGAATCACATATGTCTCTAAAGCTCATCTCAAAGCAGAGCCAAAAGAAGTCATGGTCAGACAAAAGGAAGAGGTAAAATATAAACTGACACTATTCACAAAATAACTTGAATAACAAAATAAATAGGAATGGAGATCACATTGGAAGCAGTTAACTGGGAAATTGATATTGCTGGAAACACAGTAAAGAACTAGGAGGACAGAATCCAAAAAACAACATTGTCAGCAAATACATAATGCTTATATGTGCCTCGAACTATTGTAAGTATTTTATATACATTTTATATACATTGTCTTGTTCAATGTTTACTGCAACCCTGTGAAGTAAGTAGGCACTATTATTAATCACCTGTACAAAATAAAACAAAAGCAGTTAACTTATCAAAGTTAGAAACTAAAATTCCAATTCAGGAAGACTGAATTCAGAGCTTACACTTTTAATCATTATGCTGTCTTCCAGGAAAAAAAAAAAAGAGAGAGATATGTGTTGAACAAAGATTTATGAATACTAAGTAGAGAAAAAGCATTAAGTATGAAGTCAAGAGAAATGTAATACATGTATGATTGGTATTTCAGAAAAAAATTTATATAAAACATTTATAGATAGTGTTCAAGAAAACTTCCCCAAAATAAAAGATAATTTGATTCTCTACCTTGAAAGCATGCCCTATGTATAAGAAAACAACTGGAATAATGCTCAAATATGAGATATATGCCATAAATTTGTGAGCATTAGAAGTCCTTAGGGCATATAGACAGAAAATTAAGTCCTCTAAAAAGAAGAAATCCCCAGCTGGCTAATGAGTTCTTCATTACAATATTTAGTAATGAAAGCTACCAGAACTTTGCCTATAATATCCACAAAAAAAAAAAAAAAGAGAGAGAGAGAGAGAGAGAGAGAGACCCAAGGATTTTGTACCAAGCCAAACTATCTTTTTAGTAGAAAGGCAGCAGACAGTATTTTTAGATGTAGACACAATGAGGAAAATATATGTCCCATAATTAGCATATTTCCACGAGCAGATACTAAGGGATAAATCTTAATTAACCAAGGAATATGTAGAGAAACTGACAGAAGATGTCAGCCAAGCCTGTCCTCTACACATGGACTGGATGCCACATCACCTACGTTGGTATGAACTGATGTCTAGAACTTGGTCCACAATTCCCACGATAACAGTCATTTAACAAGCATTATTATGGTTCACCAGATTCCCTTGCCTTCTCCTTTGGGTCAGGAGGAAGAATTGTGTATCTATGCTGCATTCAGGTTAGTCAGGGTGACTTGCTTTGTTTGATGTTTTGCAAATAGAAGTGAAAGCTGTCATTTCTAAGGGAAAGTACTTAACAGCCAGAGCTGATACCTTTCTTCCTCTTTGCCCTCACGTGGTGAAGGCACATGTTCCTGATGGTGAATGCTTCAGCGACCCAGGACACGGTGTGAGAGGAGCATGAAACAGAGTCCCCTACCACTCAACGGGGATGCGAACTGTGAGCAAGGCGTACAGTTGTGTGGTTTTAAGTTAGATTTCAGAGTTGTTGGATCGAAATAGTTTCAGACAGTGTATGTAACTGATGCTGACCAAAAACCATGATGTACGTGAACAAAATGAGTGCAAAGGATTACACATTTCTTCCCTGATCTTCTACTTTTTTCTAGTTTCCCTTCACATTTCTTTCTTTTCACCACTGTAATCCCCTTAGTAGAATCTCCCCAATGCATTAAACTTTGCTGTTGGAGAAACATCTCTCTTTCCCTTCATACTTCTACACAATTACATTATATTATGTCTAATTACATTACACAATTACACTAGCAAATAGAACACGCATCAGTAACACACAGAACTATTGGTAGACAGTGGAAGGGAGGGACGGGGCACACCAGTGACAAGCCTAGTGGCAAGTTACCAACAGACACTAGTGTGTGTGAGCATGGTTTGTAAAGGCAAGGAAGTTTGTGGGTCAGTTAATGGGAAGTTGATTAAGATAATTTTACTATAAATATTCACTCCAGGGGTGCCTGGGTGGTTCAGTCAGTTAGGCATCGAACTTTGGCTCAGGTTGGTCTTGGGGTCTTGGGATCAAGCCCTTCACTGGGCTCTCTGCTCAGCAAGGAGTTTGCTTCTCCCACTCCCTCTGTGCTCCCTTTCTCTCTCTCAAATACAATCTTTAAAAAAGTAAAATATTCACTCAATATAATAGTCTGTTGCCCCTTTTAAGTTCTAGATATAGTTTGTGTATATGTACTCTAAGTTGTGTGTAAGTATGTGCACACACCTATATTGGGTTGTGTGTGTATATCTGTGCATGCACACACGTAAGTCTAATAGTTATTTTCCATTGTGGTATTAGGGAATCAGGGAAAAATGAAAAGAATAAAAATCTTTGGCTTTTTAGAAAACTTTGATTTATCCCAAAATACTTTCATAAAGTAAAATTTTAGAAATATCTTTAAAACAGAATAGTTCTTGAAAATGCCACACAGTGTCAGATTGCGTAGTAGTGCTGGTCTTCTGGAATCTCAGGTCCTCATTGGAATGATGCTCTTTTGTTAAGTGTTTTGCTATGTAGAGCATAGTTCAGTCGGGGGAGACATTTAACGAGTGCGCATTGATTGCACGTTATTGAGATACTAGTATCATTGACTGAAGAAGAATTTCTCCTTCTCTACTTCTCTCTTCTTCTACTTTTATTAGAAATAAAAGAAAAACTTTCCAAGGAAATTTCTGGATTTTTGCATTTTTAATAAAAGTGTTGTTTGTTTTTTGCTGCCTCACAAGTCCTTTATCAATTTGTTTCCTGCTTGCCAGCTGCCGTGCAGTAAGGACTGATGTGGAAATGGGAAAACCTGGAGCTGAGAAGCCGGTTTTTCACCTCCAAGGGTTGCAATTTTCCCCCAGAAAGTAGTTAAACCAGAGTATGCATACAGCCTCCTTTAGTGCAAAAATACACAGTTGAATTCAAGTCAACATTTATTCTGTGCCTGAGTCATGCCTGGATTGTTTGAAGGGAAACTTATTTTTCTTCTGTATTTATTTTTGCTTAAAATTGTGGTCAGAGACAATTTTTCATTTTGTTTTTCATCTGTTTTTTCATTTTGCTTTCTTTCCAAGTGTGGACACTGACATGGAGGGTTTGGTGCAGAGTGAGGCAGCTACTTTCCTATTCTTTTTCAAATCTTTCCTTATTTTCTCCTCCATATTCCAAAGCCCTGCCAGCTACACTGTGAATTATTTTTACCTGTCCATTAACTGCAGCTTATATTATTCTCACTCTTACCATTTTGTGATATTAGTTATGGGAAATTAAGATATTCAGAAAGGGGGTTTAATTTAACCTGAAAATGATTTGGAAATCACATTCTCTTATTGTTGTATTATGTGTGTCTACCCTCATATGATTTCTGACTTTCAACACATTGTGAAATATTTTAAGCACAGCTAATTACATGGTCAACAACAAATTTCTGATTCTCCTTTAGTCACACACTGGATACTTTAAGCAAAATGTTTTATGGATTTCTAAAAATATATGCATCAAATCTACCTTTATTAAGACAGATAAAAAATTAATGATCATAAAAATAATGTTAAAATAAGAAACCTCATTCAAAATTAATTCTGTGTGCAAATGCTTGGGTACATTTGGCCAAATTGTAATAAGCAACTATTCTTGCCCTGGGGTCTCTGAAGTAGCCACGAGGGGTTTCTCCATTTATCAATATTTGAATCTGACATTTGGAGGCTGAGCAGTCACAGAGAAATACCCATGACCCAGATTTCACATCTCTTCTCTGTCAATTAAGCAGCATTTAGAAGAAAAAGGAAAAAAAAAGTCTAGTAATTTGTATTAAATTTTTACTTGATGAGCTTGGGTGGTTTGGGTAAATAAAGGTTAGAGAATGCCTATAATTCCTCCTCTCTGGTTTTTTTTTTAATTGTTTGAATTTTATAATCTGCAAAAAAGATTTTGGGCATTTTTATTACATTTCTATTTTTACCAAATATTGGGGGGACTTGTAATTTTTGTATGTTGATAACATCTGGAGAGCTAGATTAGGATTATTTTCTCTCCATTCTTTATGTCTTTACTACATCATGGCTTCTGTGGACAACATGTTTGAGCAAGTTGATATGATATAGGAAACTGTGGTTTGAAGTTCAGAAGACCTGTGTTCAGGGGCTATGTCTAGACGCACTAGCAATGAAAGCTTAGACCCGTTATTTATCCTTTCTAATTTCAAATTTTTAATCTGAAAATCTAGTATAGTATAACTCCTGGATTTAAGAGAGGAATTCACACTCACACAAATTCATAGGATTAGATGCATAGTATTAATCACAAGGCAAGAAGTTATGCTTTTTTTTTTTTTTTTTTTTTTTTAAGAGAGGGAGGTGGGGTGGAGAAGGGAAGAATCTTAAGCAGACTCCATGCCCTGTGTGGACCCTGATGTGGGGGCTTGAAACCAGGACTCTGAGATCATGACTGGAGCCCAGATCAAGAGTCAGACACTTAACCGGCTGAGCTATCCAGGTGCCCCATGTTATGCTACTTTAAAGCTAAAATATTTATAGTCCTAAAAATTCAATGGACCCATTAAAAATAACGTTTGCCACAAGATCATCCCTTCAAGTCACCTCCAGAGGTGATTCTTCCTACCATTCACCAGCTGTGTGTAGCAATTTTTCACCTGCCCTTACTCTGATTTGGTGGTAGGCAGAATAGTGCCCCTACGTCCCCACAAAATTTCCGTGCTCTGATCCCTGAAACCTGTGAATACATTACATTGTCCGGCAAAGAGAGTTAAAGATGTTCTTAAGATTATGGATGTTAAAATAAGTAAATTGTCCTGGATTTCTCAGATGGGCTCAATTTAATCATTTGAGCCACTGAAAGAAGAGACGTCTCTCTAGCCAGAAGCAGAGAAACGAAGCTGAAGGAGAAGTCGTAAAGATTCCAAGTGTGAGTATGATCCCAAGTGCCTTTGTGGCTCTGAGATTAGGTGCTAAATGTAAGGACCAGGGAAAGGTCTCTATGAACTAAGATCGGCTCAGCACACAACTAGCAAGGAAGCAGGGGCCCCAGTCCCCCCAGGGGAGAATCTGGGCTCTGCAAACATCCTGACTGAACCTAGAAGGAGCTTCTTCTCCAGGGGCTTGAGATAGCAGCCCAGGGAGCCAACACGTGGACTTTCGACTTGAAAGACCAAGAGCTGAGAAACCAGCCAACCTGGACTGCTGACCCACCAATCTGTGAGATAAACAACGTATGATGCCTTGAGCCCCTACATTGCAGGGACTAACAGCTCCAACATTACCAGAAGACTCTCCCTGCCCCAGTATGGGCAGGGAATCCTCCGGGGCAAAACAATCAGCTAATTCACCCACAACCGACATACCATAAGCAAACAACCTAACAGAGAATGTTTGTGGAACACACATTTCATAAAACTAAAACCTTTAGAGAAATAGCATTCTCTCTGAAGAATGAATCCACGTGACTAACGCAAAAAATCTGGGATCATCCCAGAGGAATGAGAGTCCTCCTTCTCGAGTGTCAGAACTATTCTAAATCAAACTGCCCCTTCGCTCTAGAGAGATTCGCAAGCGGCCTCTTCCTGGCTGACTCGGTCTTCACAGTATCCCTGTGTTTTTGTAAATGATGTATTGGCTTCTCTGCAGGGCCAGATGTTGACGTGGACTTTCGTTTGTTGGGCTGGAGATTATAGAGACTCTCCATATAAAAGTGTCCACTCTGGATTTCATTAGGAAACAAATGAGCTATGGCCAGTCCTGAGGTTTAAACAGGGACCCAGGCTCAAAGCACAGCTGCTTCCTTCCCTCCTCCAGATCAGAAATAAACAGCGTTGCTCGAAATTGACCAGGTCCCCTGTCTACCCCCTACTGGTCACAGGCCACCCTTTGATTTCAGCTGGTCTCCAGCTGTCCCTGCATCCTGACTCCGTAACCCTCACCTGCCTCCCTCATAGCCCACCTCACTTAGGAGAGATTAGGACCAAGTGACAGTGTATCTATCCATGTTCACTTCAATCAGAGTTAATGTGTCTTTGTCTCCTGGCCAGGACCCAAAAAACTCCGGTTGTAGAGTGGATTACATTTGCGAAAATATTTTACCTAATTTGGCAATTTGTTTTCCTGTCTGCCACAGTGGGTTCAAACTTTCATTCGTAGGGCTGTCAGAGGTATCGTTGGTCTGCCTACCTTTGGGGGTGAATCACTCTGGGGGAGCACTCTTATTTTTCATCCTGCCTCGAGGATCCTTGGACTCCCCTTCTCTGGCTAATACACAGAGTGAACTATACAAAGCAGCACTTTAGTTTTAGTGATTCTAAATTTATTGCCTTTTTAATTTTATAGCATTTTTTGCTCAGTGCATTATGCAGAGTTTCAGTGTTGGCAGTCTGAATGTCTACCAGGACACACGTCCAAAAATCCAGTCCTGGTGGCGGCCGATTAACAAGAGCCTTTTGCAAGAGTCCTTAGTTTCTGCGTTTTATTCTTTCTCAGCAACACGGTTCTAAAAAAAGACAGGGTGAGGAAAACCTTCAATGGGAGGCCTGTGGGTGTCTATTTACTTCTCCGTTAAAACCTTGTATTTTTAATCAAACCTTTCAAAATGTTTCCTTCTCCGCATAGAGCGATACTCTCCTACGAGGGGTGGGTACTCTCTTTCTGATAGGACATTAAGGAGTCGTGCGGTTTTGGATGCTATGATCCAACAGCGGAACAGAATGCAGCTGGCTCGAACTGGCTCTCTCAAATCACGACAGTTCTGTTTCCCGAAGTCCTCCAGGAGTTTTACTAGAATTTCTCTTTCTTACACCTTTCCTTTCTCTACTTACTGCTTATCACAAGACCTAATACAGGGCTTCTCGAACCTTAGCTGGCATGTGAACCCCTCTGGGATGATGTCACGAAACAGATTCTCTGGGGAGGGCTGAATGTCTGCATTCCTAACCATGTCCTAGGAGAGGCTCAGGCTCCAGTTCCAGGTTATAATTCAGCTTTAATCTGTGTGGCAAGAGCACTGTGTATGGACTCAGGCCAGTCTGGTGCTGCCACGCACCAGCATGGCACCTTGTGTGGTTGGTTGTGACCTTGGGTGGTTACATTTTCTCCATGTGAGGTGATTTGTGTGTAGTATTATCTATCTAAAAACGTTGCAGTCAGGATAACATGGGACAATGTAGGTATAACACTTGGCAACATGCTTTGCTTATAGGACACACTAAATAATATTCTTTAAATTATATATTTTTTATCTCCCACTCATCTACTCCTGTACAGACCACATTTTTATCCATTTGCTCAGAAAAGCAGGGGCTCCTGGGTGACTCAGTTATTAAGCATCTGCCTTTGGCTCAGTCATGATCCCACAGTTCTGGGGTTGAGCCCCGTATCAGGCTCCCTGCTCAGCAGGAAGCCTGCTTCTCCTTCTCCCAGTCCTCCTGATTGTGTTCCCTCTCTGCTATCTCTCTCTCTCTCAAATAAAAATAAAATCTTAAGATAGAAATAAAGGAGGGAAAGAAGGAAGGAAGGAAGGAAGGAAGGAAGGAAGGAAGGAAGGAAGGAAGGAAGGGCGAGCAAAGCAGAGAGGCAGGAACAACATCCAGAACCTGGCTAGAGGCATTCCATCACAGAGGAATGTCATCAGGCAGCATCTGCTAACCAGATAATTCTGGGGCGGGTGGAGTCTAGACAGTGGGACCGTCGTGCTCCTCCTCTGTGGGGAGGTAAGCAGGACTGGTGGGGCCAGGAAGGCACAAGTCAGTGGTGTCCAGTGCTGGTAGCAGTGGTAAGAGGGTACCCAGAGATACCTGTGTGCTGGATTGCTGTTTATGGGCAGGTGCATTCCAGGGAGCTCAGATTTGAGGTTACCCAGAGGCAGGAAAGACTGGTCCCAGGGTGCTCCTTCCAATGTTGGCTTTACGGAATGACGACCGCTGACCCACTTTCATGCATCGTGAAATATCCTACATTTGTCTGCCTCTTCATTATTTATTACACTTCTGCATATTTTTGTCTAGCTTCCTCCTGACACTTCTGTGAGAGAAGAGGCCGTGTTTCGATTTTCATACGGACGATGAGATTTCGAATGGCCTAGAAACCTCTAGTACGTGGTAGAGCTGGAGTCTTGCACAGCTCCGGCCTCTAGGCCCAGGGCACTCTGGCACCCCTTCCCGCGGCTAGAGAAAACTGGGAATGTCTCAGAAAGGCGATGTTCCAAGTTCACAGCAGAGTGGACTGCAGTGGGACATTCTTGTCTGTGACTATGTGTACGTGAATCAAATTCATGTGGCCCAACCTCGTTCAGTTTACTCTTTTAAAACAGGAGGGAAAAAAAAACAAGTGCAAGAAGGAAAGTGAGCTGAAGGTCGGTGTTGTGGGCAGAGTGGTGATAGCAGAGAGTGCCAACCGTGGCAGCAGATGGAAATCCCCAGATTCTCAAAACACAGGATTTTTTTTTTTTTAAATGTAGGAAGAAAAGGGGAATGGACAGCAAGGAAAAGAACATAAAGCTAAGTGGTTTAGAGATCCTGTATGCCCACTGACTCACTTTCCATGTAAGTAAGTGAGGCAGAGGTGGTGTGGTCTGATAACCTTGGAAATCCCAGTCTTTCCCTCTCCACTGCAGGAAGCTGCTCCCCTCTTGCCTTCCTTGCTTTCATTCTCAAGGGCAGGATTAAACCCCCAAATCCAGCACAAACCAATGGGTCTATTCCATGCAGTAGGTAGGGGATCATGTCCGCTGTTTCTGCTGTTTGTCTTCTGCACAAGATGTCTCCCTTGTTTCTCTTGGTAAGTGACCTTGACTGCGGGAAGGGGCCGGCTCCCTGCCTGGGCCACTTAACAGGACTATATTTTACTCTTATTAGGTTGAGGATGAATTATGTGACTCCAACTAACTAATTAGAGTCTCTCACTGAGCAAAATGGGAGATGATGAGCTACAAGAGTGGGCGTGAGCGGACACCCTTGCTGAAGGCAGAGCGGTGCTCCTGAGGCACCGTGCCTGGGGCATCTCCTCCTCTGGAGAGAGTCGTCATCACTGGCCACGTTAGTTATCTGAGTTGTGTCCTGGTCATTGATAAACTTTTGTAACTGATAAGCCAATGGTATTTGAGACAAACACCAAAGTACCTGATTTCCAAGAGCCTTTGTCAAAGCTCGAGGGCTATTTATGGCCCAGGCTACATGCACCTTCTCACCAAATATAACCCCTCCACCCCCGCTTCCATCATCTTGCATCGTGCAGATAACCATCAGGTGTTGCACTAACTATGGAATATGTCTTCCTGCTAGACCAGTACCATTCAGAGTAGCATACTTCTGGTTATTCCCAGAAGTACATTTTGAATGGGCAAAAATAAAGTCCAGGGGACTAGCAAATGTAGGTGGACAAAAAATTTAGGGAAGGATTTGGAATACGGGATGTATGAAGAAGACCATCTTTTCTTAGCGCCACATAAAGATGCTCTATGTAGAGTGAAAACAATGACACCTGTTAGGGTAGTCATTTTGTTGAGGGAGGAGGAGAGTCTCCCCAAATCAAGGGATCAACAAGTAAATGTTCCCCAAAGATTAACTTTGCTTTCTCTAGTTTCCCAAGATACATTTCCATTTTAGGCCAGTTGATCTTCTTATACCTTTATTTTTATTTTGAATCTTATAATCTGAATACCATTTCACTCAATCTGAGCAGAAACCGATGAGGAAGCAGTGTCTTGAAAGCTTGAGCTCATGTAAGTAACTTAAAAAAAAAATAAAACAAAAAAACCCCACTGTATTTTATGATGGAAAATTCGACTTTATTGTGCAAAACCTATTTTGTCTATTTTACTGTGGTGAATCTAAATGGCTTGATCTAAGGTTTAAATCGATGCTGTTCAAGGAAGGCAGATACAGTTTTGTTAATATGCATCATTCACTATTATCTTGAGGTAGAGACTTTATTGGTTTTAGTCCTATAAAATAGGCACGATATAGGGTTTGAAATTTGCTAAATTCTTCCATTTAGTTTAAAATATTAATTTGGCTGTCACTAAATATATGTCTTTTGGTTGGGTCATTTTATATCTTTAATGAGGTTAATTAAAATTACATAATGGATTTATCCCTGTGAAATTTCTGCTTTTCATTAAAACCAAACTTGCAGGGAAAAAGAACATATGGTCATTTAGAGCTAATTCAGTGAAATAAAGGAGGGTTTACACTCCCCTAATTCGAGTGAAAAGACCAGACATTCACGTACTAGCCCACAAATGCACATGCATACCTCCTGGAACACACACACACTCTTGTACACACGGACATACAACAAGCATATACTTGCACCCTTGGCCAGGAAAATGGAGTTGTCTAATTCTTTTTTATTCTCATTCGTCATGTGTTCTTTTCCATCACAGTGTTTATATGCTCCTTTTTCCTCCTTCAACATGTATGTGTGTGTTTACTATGCATGTGTGTGTGTACAGTTGTTGTTGAAATGGACAGTAGCTAAGGAATGAGCACAAACAGGAGAAATTAAGTGGATGCATTGCCTTTACGGCCACTTAAGCTGGGTGAAGTAGTGGCGGATGGCTCAGAATCGTTCTTATCTTGGCATCATTTTTCTGATGGAACAATAGCTATGATTAGAGTGAAGTCCTACAAATAGTAAGATGTTACTCTCTCATATGTTGCAAAAGAAGAAAAGGTATTTTTGGCTTGTGTTTCCCAGAGTATTCCTGGGGTATTTTGAAGCAGCAGGTGAAGAGGAGAAAGAAGTAAGGGGGTGCCCCCCAGAGAGGGTTCTGGGGAAGGTTCTCAGGGGCCAGTGAAGGATGGGTTGGAGGGTTGGGGTTCCAGGAGAAAACCCTCTGGCAGAGCTTGAGGAAGTCTAGGAATTGGAGACAAGAGAAAAGTATTTTGAAGCATTGCAATAGCCTATGAATTGGATCTTTCAGTGCTCTTCAAAAAGCACAAGTAATAAATTTCTGTTTTTTTAAATTAATTTTGATTGATGGCCTCTCTTTGAAATCAACTCTGTGTGAAAAAGGCCCTGGCTTATATTTGGACATTTTACTTTTATACGTAATTTTTGGTTTCATTCTTATGATTTTGATTCTTTATCCTGATAGAGGAAAAAATAGAGATCATTTACAACTTTAAAAAAATATTATATTTTAAGGTTTATTAAATACATTTACATTGTCTTTTCTATTACTCCAGTGAGTGTTTCTTTTTTTATTTTAAGTTTTTATTATAATCACTTGGTGCCCATCACAGCAAGTATATTATTTAAAACCCATCTCTTATTTTCCTCACCCCCACCAACCTCCCCATCTGGTAACTGTCAGTTTGTTCTCTGTAGTTAAGAGTCTGTTTTGGGGTTTTTCTCTTTCTCTCTTTCTCTTTTGCTCATTTGTTTTGGTTCTTAAATTCCACATATGAGTGAAATAATATGGTATTTGTCTTTCTGTGACTGACTTATTTCACTTAGCATTATACTCTCTAGCTCCATCCCTGTCATTACAAATGGCAAGATTTAATTCCTTTTTAATGGCTGAATAATATTCTAATGTGTGTGTGTGTGTGTGTGTGTGTGTGTGTGTGTGTGTACCACATCTTTATCCATTCATCTATTGCTGGAAACTTGGGCTGCTTCCATATGTTGGCTATTGTAAATAATGCAGCTTTAAGCATGGGGGTGGATGTATCCCTTTGAATTAGTGTGTTTGTACTTTTTGGTACAAAAACACCCAGTAGTGTGATGATGGATTGTAAGATAGTTCTATTTTTAACTTTTTGAGGAAATTCCATTCTGGTTTTCACAGTGGATGCCCCAGTTTGCATTCCCACCAAGAGCGCCAAAGGATTCCTTTTTCTCCCACCATCTCCAACTCCTGCTGTTTCTTGTATTGTTGATTTTAGCCATTCTGACAGGTGTGAGGTGATGTCTCATTGTAGTTTTGATTTGAATTTCCCTGATGCTAAGTGATGTTGAGCATCTTTCCATGTGTCTGTTAGCCGTTTGTATATTTTCTTTGGAGAAATGCCTGTTCATGTTTTCTGCCCTTTTTTTTTTTCTTTTAAATTGGATTATTTGTTTTTGGAATGTTGAGTTGTAGAAGTTCTTTATATATTTTAGATACTAACCCTTTATAGGATATGTCATTTACAAATATCTTCTCCTATTCAGAAATTTGCATGTTAGTTTTGCTGACTGTTTCCTTTGCTGTGCGACGATTTCATTTGATGCAGGCCTAATGGTTTATTTTTTCTTTTGTTTTTCTTGCCTCAGGGGACTTACCAAGAAAAAAGTTGCTATAGCCAATGTCAGAAAGATTACCATCTGTGCTCTTTTCTAGGATTTTTATGGTTTTAGGTCTCACATTCAGGTCTTTAATCCATTTTGATTTTATTTTTTGTGTATGGGATAATCAAGTGGTTCAGTTTCATTACTTTGCATGTTGCTGTCTAGTTTCCCTGACACCTTTTGCTAAAGAGGCCGTCTTTTTCTCATTAGGTATTATTTTCTGCTTTGTTGACAATTGATCATGTACCTGTGGGTTTATTTCTGGATTTTCTGTTCTACTGATCTATGCGTCTATTTCTATGTCACTACCATACTGTTTTGATTACTATAGCATTGTAATGTAACTTGAAGTCTGGAATTGTGATGCCTCCAGCTTTACTTTTCTTTTTCAAGATTGCTTTGGCTCGTCAGGGTCTTTTGCGATTCCATACAAATTTTAGGATTCTTTATTTTAGCTCTGAAAAATGCTGGTGGTAATTTGGTAGGGATTATATTAAATGTGTAGATTGCTTTGGGAAGTATAGACATTTCAATAATATTTATCCTTCCAATCTATGTGCATGGAACGTCTTTCTATTTCTTGTGTTGTCTTCAATTTCTTTCATCGGTGTTTTATAGTTTTGAGAGTGCAGGTCTTTCATCTCTTTGATTAGGTTTATTCTTAAGTATCTTATTTTTGGTGTAATTGTAAATGAGATTACTGTCTTAATTTATGCTTCTGCTGATTCATCATTGGTGTATAGAAATGCAACAAATTTCTGTAGATTGATTTTGTATTCTGTGACTTTATTGGATTCATGTATTAGTTCTAACAGTTTTTTGGTGGAGTCTTTTGGGTTTTCTATATGTATGTCATTGGCAAATAATGAAAATTTTACTTTTTCCTTACTGATTTAGATGCCTTTTATTTATTTTTATTGTCTGATTTCTGTAGCCAAGACTTCCACTACATTGATTAAAAGTGGTGAGAGTGGACATCCTTGTCTTATCCTTGTCTTGTTCCTGAACTTAAAGGAAGGGGTCTCAGGTTTTTTTGTTATTGTTGTTTTTTTGTTTTTTTTTTTTTTTTCCATTGAGGATGATATCAGTTGTAGGTTTTTCATGTCTGGACTTTATTATGATGAGCTATGTTCCCTCTAAACTTACTTTGTTGAGGGTTTTTATCATGAATGAATGTTGTACTTTGTCAAATGCTTTTTTCTGCATCTATGGACTCCCATCCAAGTACTAACCAGGCCCGACCCTGCTTAGCTTCCGAGATCAGACGAGATCGGGCACGTTCAGGGTGGTATGGCCATAGACTCTGCATCTATGGAAATGATCATATGGTTCTTATCCTTCCTCATATTGATGTGATGTATCACACTGATTGATTTGCAAATACTGAACCACTCTTACAACCCAGGAATAAAACCTACTTGATCATGGTAAATAGTTTTTTAAGTTTATTTAAATTTAATTTATTTAGTGTTGGATTTGGTTTGCTAGTATTTTGTTGAGGATTTTCACATGTATGTTCATCAGAGATATTGGCCTATAATTCTCTTTTTTTGGGTTGTGTCTTTATTTGGTTTTGGTGTCAAGATAATGCTGACCTCATAGAATGAGTTGGGAAGCTTTCCTTCCCTTCTATTTTTGGGAAGAGTTTGGGAAGAATAGGTATTAACTCTTTTTTAAATATTTGGTAAAATTTGCTTGTGAAGCCATCTGGTCCTAGGATTTTGGTTTTGGGGAGGTGTTCTTTTTGGGGGGAGGTTCTGATTCAATTCTTTGCTGCTAATCAGTCTGTTCAGATTTTCTTTTTCTTCTTGCTTCAGTTTTGGTAGGTTATATGTTTCTAGGAATTTATCCATTTCTCCTGGATTGTCCATCTATTACTCCATTTTTAAAAGAAGGATTTTTCTTTCTTTCATCTGTGAAGCTCTCCATCAATGCTTTTCCCTCAGCTGGAGAGCACCACAGGACTTTGCCATAATGTGATGTCATTTAGGACAGCTATTTGTATGCAAGGTGTTTCAGGAAAAGGCAGACTTAAAAAGCAGTTGGCACAGGTGTAACACATGGCCTGGAAGTCTGCCTGCTCACAAGATCAGTGCACCTCCATTACAGAATTTCCACTTCCATTTGACTATCTTATACTGTACCATCTAGGCCTCCCTTGTGGTCTTTCTCTTCAGTCACTGCTTCTAGAACTCTCCATCCTCACTGTTTAAACTCTAACATAATGTCCCCAGTCCTCCCCTGACACTGCTCCAGAGTCCACATTCTTTTGTTCTCACTGTCTTTTAACACCTCATGCTTGACACTCTCCCTGACCTTTGTCCTTCCCCTTTACTACTTCCTGTTCCCTCTCACCTTCTCAAAATGTCGCTGTTTTCTATAATTCTGTCCCCTATCTCTGCTGTTCTGTGACCCGTTGTTCCCCCTACACACACATACTCCTCCTCCTCTCCCAACACGGACCATGGGCATGCCTGACACATTCATACCTTGGGGGTGTGAATGATTAATATCTTGAGTTAGTCGTTCACATAGTCATTCATTCAAATGCCTTATTGAAAACATTCGCAGTGTCATGCATTGGGATAGATGCTGGCAATACAGAGATTAAGAATATATCCTTGGAAATAAATAATTCAATTAGTATAATAAGAGTCAGGTTAGGAATTTCCTTTCTGGGCCCTTTCCTTCTTTTATTTTAGTCTACCTATATTCCTCTCCTTAGTACAACTTTAAGAGATACTGCTCTTTATTTCTCAAAACAATTTCTTGTGGTTTTAAGGACATGATTGATTTGAAGGTGGCATGGCATTAATTGTGATCAATTATAGCCGTGAATACTAGATCCTGTTATTAAGTTTAATTTACATTCTTATGTTTTTATATCAGTCACAGGGAGGAATTCAACTAGTTTATGATTGTTTAAATAATATCAATCATAAGCTTAGACTTCTGAAAAAACTTTCAAGTTAGATATCAAATAAACAATGACTCCACATTATGACAGCATATGCCCAGTTGTTTATTAATTTTATCAGTAAATTTCCTGTCATTACTTCCATCCACTAGACTGTGCTTTCCTTTTATCAAAATTCTGACTCTCAGCCTCACATGAGTCATTTTGTGATTATAAAATTAGTAAATGGTTAATCATATCCTGTTGGCATAAATTCTTGATTCAGTGGAGGAATTCAAAAACTCAATATGGTTGAGCTTCACATCCATGTTATTCAAATTTGCAGTCAAGGAGCCAGTTTTGAAAAGATTCCTGATTTGCCACAAAGTGCTATTTAAAATGAAAAAAAATTCTTTATTCTTCTTCAAGTATGTTAATGCAAAAAATTGGAGATAATCTGATCTGGCATGTTAAGGGTATGTCATTCAGACTGATATATCTGTGTTGGTCAATGAAGTCCGACTCTTAGTATATTAAAATGATCCTGAATATTTATTTCATGCACAAGAAGAAAGGCTCTAACATACCTTTTAAATTTATCTTGGTTTTCTTGGATACAAAATTGAAACCATCTGAGTCTGGCTTAAAATTTAATAGAAAATTACAGCTGTCTTATTCCTACAAAAGTATTTTTTTTCTTGATGTGTCTTTTGAAATTATAAATTTCTATACATTTCAAGGGAAATGTTCAGGCATCATAAAAATCACAATATGCAAAATTTGATTTCACAATAATTTTACAATAAGAAATTGATGCAGAAATTCATTTTTAGGCACTGTGGATATTGCTGTGCCATCTTTAAGGCAAAATATAGTCTTTATTTCCAGTCCCAAAATGTGGAAAATTTCTAAGAATAATAAAGAAGCATTCCCACACACAGTGAAACAGCAATTTTTCCCACTAGAGTCACAGACTGGGTTCTCTTTGGAGGAAAGTGTGATGTTTTGTCCTTGGGGCACCTGCATTGTTGGCTGATTGTTGTAAGGCTATTTAGGATCTAAGGCTTGCCAAGTTTCTATTTTTCTTTTTTCTTTTTTTTTTTAAATCAAAGATCAGATCAGAATTTCAAAGGAAATATAGAGCACCTGTTTATGCCTACCTCTCCATGACTTGAGGTCTGTTTCAGTTCAGTGCTGCGTAATTTGGAGGTTAAGTATTACCAAACCTATTTGGCTCTTAGAGTTGGAGAGAGTGGCTATAATTCTATTTTTTAATCTGATATTTGATTTTTATTCACAACTTATCCCTCAACTTCCTAAGGTGTGTATAAGAGGGTTCTTTTTTTTTTTTTTTAATGGAGTACTCCTCTGAAATTTCACCAATATTGGCTTTTTTAATTTTTTTAAAAGATCGTTTCTCATAAAAGTTCATTTAAAGGAATTGTTCTTAAAAACAAAAACAAAACAAAAAACAAACAAACTGGGGTGCCTGGGTGGCACAGTGGGTTAAAGCCTTTGCCTTTGGCTCAGGTCATGATCCCAGGGTTCTGGGATCGAGCCCTGCATCGGGCTCTCTGCTAGGCAGGGAGCCTGCCTCCTCCCCTCTCTCTGCCTGCCTCTCTGCCTACTTGTGATCTCTGTCTGTCAAATAAATAAATAAAATCTTAAAAACAAAATAAAACACAGAACTATTAGCTGAGAGCTAAAAGTAAAAGCATAGCATTTGGGGGCTTAATGGAACTTAGAGACCACAAAAATCTAGTACTTGGAATATCTTAAGACAGATAAGGAAACTGAGGCCAGGTGTGTTACTGAAATTGATTTAATAAGACTGCAAACAGCTGAGTTGGAAACTGGCTCAGTCTTTATTCTAGCATTTGCTCCTCAGTTGTTTCTGAGTGACATTCTCTGCCATTCATCAGAGTGAACGGAGTTGTCACTGTCATCAGAGTTGTCACCCTCTTATTATTATTATATTATGTTCTGAAATAAGGATATGAGGAAACACCCAGCAGTATTTTCCCCTTGCTCCCAGATGCTGTCGGTAGTGGTCTTGGTGTTGGTGCATTCAAGAGCCACGGCAGGAACGTTTTCCATGTTCTGGGCATTTTGGTTGGTGCTGAAGAGCAGAGAATGGTGACCATTATTTATTGCCTTTTGGAATCATATGTTTGTGGACTAAAGAATTATTCAAGATATGCTAGGCTAATCCCTTTCTATTGTGTGCTGGTCTGTAGTTGGTGCTTCTTATTCTTTGAAGAATGCACAGCTCAGCCCAAGAATGCATGAAACGAAGTGTAACTTCATGTGGAAAAGCAGAACGGGGTAAATGTGAGGCAGAATCCCTGGGTTTTCTCTTTCCCCAATAACAAGTTTCAAAATGCCCAGAACTCCCACATGTTACTTCCTACTCATGTGTTTAAAGCTGGACAGATTATGTCTGGGAATGATGCTGCTAGTCCGAGTTGATGAGCTAGTAAGACCCATAAACCTTAGTTCATAAAGCATCTATGTAGGCTGAAGTGATGAGATTTGGAATCATTAAGTAGTCTGGAGTCTGTGAAAATGATTCCCTAAGACGCTCATTATTTCCAAGTCTGTCTGCTCACTTCAAAGCTAGGTAAGAGGGGAGTAGGAGAAAACTGATAGCAAGAAGGGGTGGTGATGGCAGGAGCTTTGGGGGTCATGATGGAGGGTCAATTTGGCAATAATTTCTGAGGAACGATGGGTTGCTCTTGCTGCCGATTACAGCATGGACGTTCAATGGCTGTTGAATGAATGATTGGCAATCATATTACTGATAGTGTTGCGCAGAAAGGGAAAATGCCCCGGGTACTTCCTTCTTTGCCCAGTCCTAGCAAACAAGTAAATAAATAATGAAAGAATGGCAACACCGATATATGTGAGGAGAAAGAAGTAGAAGTCAATAGGGACCAAGGTAGTTGTCAGCGGAGTTGTTCCTTCTCTCCTCAGTGCGGTCCTGGTGCCTGGCTAAGTGCCGGCTTGGTTGCTGAGGTCCTTCCGTGGAAACACACCCAGTACCTGAAAAGCCTCAAATTTAGTTCAGGTGCCACACTCAGTCTCCAAAGGGAAACTGAGCAAGGCTCCTCGCGGAAAATAACATTTGACCTGGACCCTGAAGAATGGTCCCGAGAAAAACGCGTGTTGAAGACTACCTTTGATCGATGTGTGTATTATTGGGTGACTGGATTACCTTCTGTTAGACTGTGAGTGGTGGTGGGAACCAGAGAGGAACAGTTTGAGGAGAAAGGGAAGTTGAAGACAGAATGATGGTCTCTGAAGCAGTCACACCCTTGTGTGTGGACCGTGGCCTGCAGACATTGGTCAGTTAGAGGGTTGTTGTTGACGTGTATCTCTCACGGGACTGGGAATTGTGCACTCCGTGCCTCTGCATGCATGTCTGGGCTTTAGCGGGAGACTTGGCACATGCTAGGTGCTCGCTGGTTGGGTTCTTCATGAAAATGAACCGAAACCCTTGCTCATATTTCTTGGCAGAACAAGCTAGGTGAATTTCCCCAAATAAGCCAAACTCCCACAAATCCTGGCTTCCTTCATAGGAGGTCCCTTTACCCTTTCTTCCCATCTTTTGCTTACTTTCAGGTTCCCATGTTTCCTTCTGCAGCATACAAAACCTTTCATCTGATTTATTTGATTTCATTTGAATACGAACCTTACACAGCGTTACCCTTGAGGGTTCTTAGTACTACTGGGGAATCTCAGGCTGGGTTCTGTTAGAGGAATTGCAAGCATCCGGGGGGGGGGGCGGGGGACGTGAAGGTACAAGGTGAAGGGCTTGAAGCTGTTTCATCGCAGCAGGTTGTGTGGGTTCCGGGGATGATCTGCTCAGGGCAGGTGTGGCCTTCGGTGAGTGCAAGCTCCAATCCCCACATCGACTTCACGGCTGCTCCTCTGGCCCGGGACCACCCGCTCCTCTCTGCTGGCTCCCCCCCACTCCCGGACCCTCCGCAGGACTTGTTCCACCTCCTCTCTATGTGCTGTTGTCTCCCACCAGCCCTGCCTTCACTTTCTCAGACCCTTCTTACGGCCTTCCCATCTTTGAACTAACAAAACAGCAACTGCCTGTTTGGAAGACCAAAACTGAGTTAAGCAATGCTTTGCTTTAATTTTTTTTTTTAATATAAAGTTTGTATGCATTTTATTAAACTCTCTGAAACCAGCAATGTTTACATTATTTAAGATTTTCATAAAACCTCTGATCTTGGTTCAGGTTTTCCTCCTCAAGATACATTCAATTTCACCCTAGTGTTTTGCTCGACTTGTCCCGTTTGATGTTATCTGCAGGAATCCCACGAGTCTGGGGCTGCTGGAGATGGTTCACTGCCAGGGGTGAGCTTCATGTTCGCTAGCTATGCTTCCTGGTAAGTAAGAGAAGATGTGGCTTTTGAATTGAAATGAAAAACAGAATGACATGCCACCCTCACAACTTCACCTTCATGTAATTCGCAACAAACGTGACTCAGGCGCGCGTGAGCACCTCCATTTCAAGGCAGAAGCATCATCTGTGGGCACTTTCATGCTGTGTCAACAGGGAGTGTGGGTGGAAAGTGCAGCCCTTACCTGGAAAACGTAATGCAGTCCTAAGCTACTGTATGCACGGGAAGCTTGAAATGTGTTTCTGATATGGTTTGGTTGGAGCTGTAAGCTCATGTTCTCATTTGCTGCAGCACGGGAAGAAATACTGCTGGACGTGGGATGACACACAGAGTCAGGATTACAAGGGCTAAAAACGGCAGCTGGAGCTGGGAAAGACTCCAGTCCCTCCAGCTTGGGTCTGGATTTGCATCCTGCACTGCACGTGGGCAGCAGGTTCCATCTTAACTGTGGCCACGTGGTGCTCAGGTTCTTGGATATGGGTATGTCATTGGGGCAGGGGGCTGTGGAGCAGGCTGTGAACTGTGTTTTTCGACACTGGGAGTTTATTTCAGTCAGAGCTCCTGCCAATGGAAATGCTCCCCTGCCCACCAAAATGTGTGAGAAGACCTGCTTCTTTGTGTGGTTGCCATGGGGGACCGTGAAGAGCACAGTACAAGTAAGCAGTCGTCGAAGAATCATCCATGTAACTGAAACACAGATAAGAATATTTCCTTCTTTTTCAAATCATCCTTTCAAAGCCATCCATCGGGAAGAGTAAACACGGAAGAACCTTACAACTGACAGCTGTGTCCCGTAGGCAGGAGAGTTTAGCAGAGGAGATATAATTTGAAAGTAGCAGCAGTTAATTGTGCCTATAAACTAATCAATTGACAAGTGCTTCTAGAACCCTTTATTTGTCCTTGCCGTTATGATACTATAGAACTGTCATGCAATGGACAGCCACTGCCTCTGTCCCCAGGGAGTTTACAATCCAGTTTGAGATTTTAGCTTCGGAGGTTTGAGATTTAGCTTTGGCAGAGCATGATGTTAATGCCGGAAGCCATTTGAGGACCTAGTTATTCATGCTATGCTGTGCTTTGGGGAATAGTATCTGGGCGTTGAGGGTGGACTAAGAGAACAATGAACTTGAAAGTCATATTTACTTTCCTCTATTGAACGCTTGTCAAGGGTGGTAAAAAAAAAAAAAAAAGAAAGAAAGAAAAAGAAAAGCCTTATCTGTATTTTAGGTGGCTAGTGTGGTTCCCTGAGGAGTGTTGGTTAATGTTCCTTGACTCTTGTTAATCATTTACCCTCAGAATAGTCCTCTGAAGAGTTAGGTATTTATATGCATGTCTGTGTACACAAAGTATTTCCAATAACAGGAGCCCCAATTCAAATAAATACCAACTTTCCAAAAATACACTTCACAGAAGACTCTAGAGTTTTCTCCACCAAAGTTCTACCACTGAGGAACTGAAACACAGGGCTGCTTATCGTGACTCCACGGCGTACCACCTGATTTTTAGTGCAATTTGAGACAGCCAGAGCTCCATGGCCCTGACTATCTGGAAACCTTTTTTTTAAACTCTGTGTCATACTTGCTTTTCGTGCCAGCTCCACACTTTAGGTATGAAGCTCCTCTCTGGCTTCTGGTGAGTTCTAGACTAGTTGAGGCACCTGGAATCAAGGCAGAGAGCTGTAGGACTACGTAGTGTCAGTTCAATAGCAATATCCCGTGGAAGTAATCAAAGCAGCAGTTGTCAAAGGACTGATTGGACGTTCCTGCTCTTTTTGTCTAATGTTTGGAAGTAGCACTGACCATTTTTAAGCTGAGTATTTCTCTAGGGGACTTGGGTTTGAAGGGATATAGCAAGAGGAGCTATGAAACTTCTTGTTTAACAAGGGCGTTGAGACAGTAAGTTACTGAGAGGGAGAAAGAGAGAGCTGTAACTATGTATGTTTATCGAACTCTTGAAGAGCGTCATGCTTGCTATGTAGGATGGTGCAACTGGAGAAATAGGATGAGGTTTTTGATATGAGATGAAGAAGGTGAAGTTCGAAAATGATTATGGCATCGGGGCGCCTGGGGGACTCAGTGGGCGAAGCCGCTGCCTTCGGCTCAAACCATGATCCCAGGGTCCTGCGATCGAGCCCCGCATCGGGCTCTCTGCTCAGGAGGGAGTCTGCTTCTCCTACCACCCTCTCTGCCTGCCTCTCTGCCTACTTGTGATCTCTGTCTCTCAAATAAATAAATACAATCTTAAAAAAAAAAATGTGTCATTTATGCAGTTTCATGTGACAGGAAGACAGTTGAGTAAAGGCTGAGAACAGAAGTAGAATTTGTCCTTTGACTTCCCATCTAGGCACTTTCCACTCTTCATTAGGGTGGTCCAGATGCTGACCTTACCTATCAGGAGATGGGGCATTCGAATAGGTAGGGGTATATGTATGTCATCTGCGTGCCCTCACATATAAAAGAATTTCAATACAAAGTATTGTTTTGAACATAAAAAAAAAAAATGAAGAAAATGAAATCCGGAACAGCAGGAATAAATATGGCATGTGTTTTGGGTTCTGAGTCCCCTAACTCTTCATTAACTTTTCAGGTCAACTTTAATGAGGAATGCCAATGCTCAGGTCTTAATTTATAATTACATAAGTGAAAACAGTTATACTATCTCTGCGTCCCTTTCTGCTAAATTACATGATTCCTAAATTTCTGTGATTTTTTTTTTTTTTTTTTTTTTAGGACTCCACCCCTACCTTATTTTTGGGATATGAATTGAACTAAATTTGTTAAGTTGATGGTGGGCTTTGAAATCCAGGCAAACTTGTGTTGTGAGCAGAGTCATGAAGAAATAAAAGCATTTTAACTAGAAGATTAATCTGGTAAGAATGTACTCTGATGAATGGCTACGTATGAATCATCACATATTGCATAAAGCAAAAGCTATTTTAGGAGGTGAACTTTAAAGTCAGTTATAAGGATTGGAAATATGGTGCTTTAGGAGTATGTGTGGGTTTCTACTTCTACAAAACCCAGATTTGGTCTGGTGGGATTAATGACAAGGAAAGTCCTATGACCTAACAGACCATACTAAAAGCAAGGGGGAAATGCGTGGCTAGAGCCTCTGAAATGGTGTTGAAGGGAAAAGTCAGAAGTTTAGGTCGGTGGAAGGAGCTAATATATGATCTTAGAGAACTGGGTTATGAAAAGAGAGAAATTATGCAAATAGAATTTTGGAGGTATAGGGCACCCAGAGGAGATGGCCAAGGATATCTTACAGAATGTGGGTTTCAAGGCAGAGGGCAACAGCAGGCCCAGGGAAGATGCAGTTGAATTAGACTTCAAGTGTGTACTCCATGTGGATTCCTCAGAGCAGCCCAACACCTTAGTCCTAAGAATGTGTAGCTCTAAACATCAAGGAGGCCCTATTGAAATGCTGATACCCCCTCCCCACTGCATATATGCACAGAATGGAAATAGTATTTCCAAATTGCATTAGTAATTCCATCTTCATCTTGTGTGTGAAGAGGTTATAGAACCTGGGATATGAAATGCATCCAACAAGAAGGTAAACTTCTTTAGAATACATCATTACTGTGTTTATTTACTATAATCCTCCACTCCATATGTCTCTCCCCTTCCTTTTGAAAAGAGACTCGGCGCTGCTGATTGTCTTCCTCCTATTCACTTTTAACGGTGGCCAACTTCTGCGAGTCCTATTCAAAGAGGGAGGAAGAAGATCTAGAAGTTTTTCCCCACGGGTGAGTCACCAATTTCCAGGGGTTTCTCTCTCTTATCAAAGATAGTAATACTATCAGTCTTGATGTGTGCTTTGTAAAGAAGTGAATATAATATTGATATGGAGGTTTACCTTTTTAAAGTGGGCTATTTGAGAACCTCTGTTGCTGGGTCCTACGTGGTGGTGACCAGATGGATATCATAAGGAATCAAGCTCACAGCTCAATGATGCTAATATGCATTGGATGATAATGGTCATTCTGCCTGTGTTTTTGTTTTTAAACATTGATGGTCAAATACAACAAGTATTGGAGTGTACAAAATGACACTAATTCTGCAAATTTGCCTGAAGATGAATTGATGAGCAGGTCAATAATTAGCATTCATCTAATCCAAATTCTTATGCGGCTTCTCAGCTCTTCAAAAACAAATGTTGAAAAGGGAAATGTAGTAATGATTATATCCAAATTGTCTTTTCATTTGTTGAGAATAAAGACTTTCCATGTCCTCAATGTATTATTTTTAGAAAGGAGCTTGCAAAGATCAGCCTGAAGATTCCCATTCCCTAATTTAGAAACAACACACAAAAACTATAAAAATACACTCCTTTTTTTTTTTTTTTCAGAAAAAGGATTATAAGCATCAGTTTATGAAAGCATATTTGATGTTATAATTATAGTTAAATTTCAGTCTATTATTTAAAATACATGCATGTGCACGCCTTCTGTACCCAACCAAAAATGATAAAATATGCAATTTTTATTTGTAGAAAATGCATTATTTTTATTTAATTATTTAACAGTAAATGGAAGCATGTGCCATTGTCAGGTAAAAGAAGATGAAGTTTGTCTTTAAATGTTATGAATACTATTGCATGGCACTTAAATATATGCTATAATATTGAATAATTTACTGACTTATTTTTAAGTTAATGCTGTATATTTTGTCACATACTATAACAAAGATCAATTTGTTAAAGGTTCAAGAGTAAAGCTATAACATATCAACATAAATCTGTTGAATTCAGATCAATAGAACTCTTGAGACATACTAAAATAAATATAAGAAGACAGACATTCCAATTACTAATAATGTTTGTCACGTACCTAGTGTTTGGTTAATAGAGTAAGAAGCAAAACAGAGCAGAGGCTACTCCTTCAGAAACCTCCCAGGAAACCAGAAGTAACCAACTTATAAAGTTGTTGGAAGCATTACCTCTATGTGTTTTGCCTTTCTTAACTTGGGCCAGGAATGGGTCAGGAAAGGTTCCCTATCCCTGAATAATATGTGGAAGTCTTTCCACTGTGTACCTATGCTACTCAGGCCTTTAATGAGTCCCAGCCAATGTTGACCAGGTTTTCACTCAATGCCAAACACTGGGCTAGTTAGTGGATAACAACAAGGTAAAAAACAAATGAAAACATCCCCTGTCCTAGCCTATGTTCTAGTATGAACTGATGTGCCTTTTCCATAATTGAAGGCAGAATGATTTTCATTCATTCATCATACAAACACTAGGGGAACCATAATGGCTCAGGCACTGTACTCGGCACAGTTAGGATAGTGAGAGGTGATGTAATGATAATAATAACAGAACAGCAGTGGCACCTAATACTTGTCTTTACTGAATGTCAGGGATGGTGCTGAGTGTCTTACAGACATCCATCATTTCATTTAAGCTCATGGGGCAAGTGTTTATTGAATTTCCACTTTAGGGTTGGGGACACTGACCAATATGATCCCCAATTCTATAACGTATAGTCTTGTGGGCAAGCCAGAAAGTGAAAAATGGTAAGTAATGTTGTGAGGCAGAGCATGAAAAGCACTCTCAGGGCATCTCCTATATAAAGATGCTGTCAAATTACCATAAGCATACAAAAGAAAGAGAACTTACTAATTTATTAGTTTATAACTTAAATACTTTTTTGACATATCAAAAGACTAGAAATGATCTAATGATCGGTTCAAAGGACTTCACTGTATCACATTGGAAGGGATTTCCATTTTAATTCAATGAAAAAATGTTGCCTTACAAAACACAAGCATTAATCTAGGGGGCAATCTAATTAATCAAGGGTGTCAATGAATTTGTGTAGTAGAAACTAGATACAATCATAAGAAAATGAATGTAATAATCTTACAAGACATTGTTTCAGTGGTTTATTTGGTCAGCATCATCTGGATACACTGACTATTAAAATGAGCTAGGATATTACAGAGCCTAACACTGTGCTTGGCACACACTAGGCACTCAGCTGGTACTTGTGCTCTCACCTGGGTCCATCTGCTGGGTCTGCCATAACGGAAGACCACAGGCTGTGGGACTTAAACAATGGAAATGTATTCTCTCACAATTCCAGAAGCTGGAGATCCAGGAGATGAAGGTGTCCACAGAGTGGTTTTCCCTGAAGCCTCTCTCCAAGGCTCTCAGATGGCCGCCTTCTCCTGTGTCTTCACACGAGCTCTGCATTCACGTATCCCCAGTATCTCGGTATGTATATATATATAAATATTTTTTTTTAATAAGGCCATCAGTCAGATTTGGATTAGGACCCCATCCTTAAGACATTATTTAAACCTTAATTGTCTCCTTGGAGTTCCTATCTCCAAATGAATTCACATTTTAGAATAGGGCTTCATTGTAGGAATATGGGGGGAACACAATTCAATCCATAACATTACCCATTCCATTTTCCTGCTCAATAGTCAGCTTTCCCTGTTTGATTTGTAACTTCCTTTAGAGGCTGAGGCCTCATCAGTCATTCCTTTATTCATTCAGTGACTCTATACTGTCTCCTATGTGTAGGGTAATGTACTAGACCCAATAAAACAGAACTGTAAAGAGTCTCCCTAGCACCGGAAGCCTACAAGACAGACAGAGGACCTCAGCACGGCCACCTGGCTAAACTGGAGTATCAGCAAAAGCTGGGGGAGCCCAAGCCAACGCACGTGCTGGGGAGGGGGATTACTCATCTCCCAAGGTGAGCAGTGTGCTGTGATCCCAGAACTGCCACCCGCCAGTGTCCGCAGGTGGACTACACAGTGTTGGAGATAGGTCGTCCTGAAGTATTTCAGATAGGAGGCGAGAGAATGTCTTTAGGATATCTCCATGTACAATCTCCACAGAGAAAACTGAAGATGCCACCTTGGGAAAGCGTGATGTTCAAAACTAAACCAGAAGAAGCATTTTCTTATGCACACTTGCACATTATCTGGAGAGGGCATGATGCCGCCATCACTTGGCTCCTTCCCAGCTATCTCGTGACATTCCACACTGAGCATGTTCAATGAATAGGTTCATTGAAATAATTTTCAGGGAAGACCCTTTGGAAACTTTGACTTTTTATAAACAGTTTTGACTAAGAACAAGGAATTTGATGTAGAGAGTGAAGCAGAAGAAGGTATCACATGCATGCAATCTCTACACATCTATCACATGCATGTAATCTCTACACATTACCACTGAACAGGTGGTTAGTGGTACCTTTTTTGCCTTTATGTATTGAAGAATATCATTTGATGGCAGTCATTAAAATTACGGTTGTCTTTCCAGAGAGAAACCAGAGTAAGGAACACCTGCTTCTATTGTCCCATGATGGTGGGCTCAGGAGTCAGGCTAGAGAACACTGTGACATGGCTTTCTTCGGAAACTTGGACTCAGCAGATGTCCGTTTGTGAGCATTTTAGACAGAAATTTGTAAGAAAGAGTATCTTTGAGATGTCTCCACATATGGTCCCACAGAGAAATCTAAAGACGTTGCCTTGGGAAAGCGTGATGTTCAAAACTGAACCACAATAAACACACACACACACCCCAACTATTTCTGTGGGACCTGCCTATCCTCAACAGAGATTTCCAGGACAAACGGCACCCCGCTGTGGAAGGACCGAAGACAGGGCCAAGCCTCTCTAGCCCCAAACCTCTGAGAGTTAGGATATCAAGGCATGAGGTTATGACTGACTTGAATAAGACACAGTATGCTTTTCTAATATGTAATGTTATCCTTTCTGAAACCAGATCCAGTATAATTTAGAAATTTCAATACCCATATTGTCTCGTCCATTTAAAACCTAAAGACATGAGAACCATAGTTAGCAAGTAACCAATTTAGAGACTTTAACAACTCAAGAGAGAATAGGCATTTTCATCACCATGCGAAGATTTATAGTCATCACTGATGACTGAGATAAGAAAGTGCTCTCAGATATGAGAACGGAGTGATTTGGAATTCATTCTTTTCAATGCCTCTGGTCTTATTTTCAAAGTTCCCATTAGGAACATATACCTGTCCTTTTGTAGTCTCTAAAAATTACTGAGCTACAGTTTGAGGATAGTAAATGCTTAGTTTCATTATTTCTGTCATTCAGCGGTGAGCTTGAACAATTGATGTGTTGTTATATTTTAGGAAAAAAGTTATTTACATTACTAAGTTTTAATTAGAATGAACACAAAAGTTACTTAAAAATTGGTAAGGGACCAAGTTAGCTTTGCATTAAGCTTGAGTGATGAAACTGTGCCTTGTAAGTCCCTCTGTATCGCCGAAATACTAAAATGCTACTTTCTTTCTCAGGCTGATTGAACGAAGCTTCAGCTGAGGGGCTAGAAACATGGAAAACAGTGCTCGTGACTCTTTTAGAGGTAGCACCTGAAGCTGTAGAGTAGCTCTTTATTAACTCATGCTTTGATCCTTGCCTATCCTAAGGTTAAGGAATAACATAACTGTGTTTGTTATTTTGTAATTCTGCTGGTATAAATATGAGTTTCTGATCCTTGGCATTGTTGAGATGGTGACCTGGATAACTGTTGTGGATACCTACGTGTGCCTTGTGGGGTAGAGAGCGTCATCTCTGGTCTGTAGGCACTGGGTACCCAGGAGAACTCAAAGTCATAGCATAAACTAAAATTTCATCTTGAATTGGCCAAAAATACCAATATGTCTAAGCTAATTTGTGTTAAGATTCAGGTGGGCCCTTTTTTCAAGCCCAGAACTTTTCTCCTGTCTGCCTGAGAGAATGAACTGTCAGTACAAAACTGTAGGGATAGAGTCACAACTTGTTCTGGATCTTATTAATCCCCGAGCTGTATACATTTAAAAGCTGCTTTCTGACATAAAAATCCTCTGCGAGGCTGTGCTCCCTGAATTTCCTCTGACACTACAGAGCGACATTTCGGTATTTGGTTGTAAGGAACTCCCATGCTCTTACTTAATCTTGTTATTGGTTTCACAGGCATTTTCCCTTCTTACCTGGGATGTTGCTGGCTACAAATTATTGTGTCATTGTTCTGCCAAAAACATCACCCAAAAGGGATTTTCCAAGCAAACCAATATCACAATGTAGACAAGATTATCATAATTTGAGAGCTGGCTTCTTCAAGGCCTCCGGGGTCTTTGTGTCAAATCTTTGTTTTTTTTTGAGTGAAACCAGCATGAAGTGGAATTGAGAAATGCATGAGTAATTGGTATCCCCACAAAAAGTGTTGGCATGTGAAGGTTTCACACCAAGCTGGGAGTGTGGAGGTAGATTTAAAGCAAATGCTGGTCTATCGGTCTTAGACACATTTAGCTTAGTAACTTCAAATGCTGGTGATGAAACAGGCACTGAGTTACTCAAAAATAGTTCAGAAAAAAAGGTGTGTTCAAGGGAGAGAAAAGGAAGAAAGAAAAAAAAACAAAAAACAAAAAACAAAAACAGGCCAAGCAAGAAAGACAATATCAGTCCAGGGATAGCCCATTCAAAAACACTGAAATAATATAATCATCTCTTATGAGAAAATGAAATTCACTTTATAAGCTCAGGTGAACAAAACATGAGAAAGTGAGTTATTCCTCACTCCAGGGGAATTTGAGAACAGGGCCTGACAAATTTTTGTTGTTGTTGTTGTTGTTTTTAAGAATTTGACCTTTTTAAGAATTCGCCTGGGTGGCTCAGTGGGTTAAAGCCTCTGCCTTCCGCTCAGGGCATGATCTCAGGGTCCTGGGATCGAGCACCGCATCTGGCTGTCTGCTCAGCAGAGAGGCTGCTTCCTCCTCTCTCTGCCTGCCTCTCTGCCTACTTGTGATCTCTCTGCCAAATAAATAAATTAAAAAAAAAAAAAAAAAGAAGAAGAATTTGACCTCGTGTCCAACGAAGACATTGAAGTGCCTTTTTAAATTAAAAGGGTGAGGAAAGTGTAGGCACCTGAGTGTTTGCTATATAGGAAGACCATGGAAAATAGGAAATAAAGACCATTTCCCTGATGAAAAATGATCTGCAAAGAACAAGGCTGGCTATGTTAAGGAGATTAATGGAGGGTCTCAAAAAGCTTGGGGAAAAGCTACAGAAGATCCCCAAAGATGTGTCAGAGTTACTTGACAAGTTATCACAGAAGTCTGCAGTACGTGATAGAACTGGAAAACAAGACACACACACAAAATCCCCTTCTAAGACCTAATCACTCAACTACTCTACATGTCATATCAATCCTCTTAACTATCAAGAGTCACTGCACAGCAAAAGCCTCCAGACATAGAAAATGAGATTATGCCTATTTGATGATGCCAAGAACAGAGCAAAATTACCCAAGTACCCCTACAACCTCTGCAGCCTAGGAAAGGCAAAGTGATCTCCAGTAATGGCTCGTGAGTCGTGCTTTAGCGGCTGTACAGACAGAACATGTGTACCTTCCGGCTGATGCACGAGGATGGCGCAGGCATGTGTGCGTGCACGGGGGTGTGAGTGCGTGTCTGGGGGCGGAGGGATGGCGGTGGTGAAGCAAACTTGTAACTTGTAACGTACAAGTTTAGATGGTGCCACGAGCCCAGATTAGACTGAAGGCTTTCAGTGAGTTGCTAAGAAAACTTGAAAGAGTCATACTGATGCAGAGGACTCACAATTTCTCTCGACAGCAGTGCTTCGCAGTTTTCCTTCTAAATGAGAAAGAAATAAGAAGAGGAGAGCTGTTATTAGCTAGGAGAAACAATTATCAACTTGGAGCAATTTTAATACTGTACCAAAAACAGTATCAGAAGGATGTTACCAACAACTGAGACAAGCTTTTCCCCCCAGGGCACGATGCCAGTGAAGCGGGAGTGGCAGTCCCCATTACCATGAAGTGCACTGAATTCTGCCAGCTCTTCCCAAGTCCAAATACAGACAGTGAGAACATGACCTTGGTTGCTCCCTATGTTACTGCCATTTGCAAAAGAACCATTATATTACAGCTGTGAAAGTGCTTACAAAGCGTTGGCGGATTTCTGCCAGGGATGCATAAATATCGCTTTGGGTTGCCTGGTGGGTATTCTTTAGCTCTATGAACTTGAAGCTGGCTGTTTTTAGGGCAACTGAACTTCAAGACCAAACGCGGGACTCCTGGGTGTAAACAGAGTTTCCATCCAAACACTGCCAGTGACCCACAGGCTCGACATTGTCGGGGTGTGGAAAATGGAGGACACAACCTATCTCGAGTCATGTTCCTGACACCTTTTGAATGGGGCTAGGTCTAGTGACAGCAAAGGAAAATAGGGAAAGTGACCACAACCCTGCTCATTATTAAGTAATGTCAAATCCAGGGACGCGATTTTCTTCTGTTTCATTGTTTTAGAGATGGGTTATTATGGTTTCTCCTTTTAAAATTCACATCTGGAGAGATTAACAAGAAGTTCTCTGTTTGAGGAGTTCCTAAGACCCAACACAAGTTACAGGACTGGACTGGCATTGCCCCAGGAGCTCTAAAGAAAGGCAGTGTTTAGAGGATTCCTCTGCTAGCTTTAAAGAAAGAGAAAGTCTATGTAAATTGGGAAAACAATACCAGGACATGGCCTTCATGTGTCTTGCATGACTACTTTACCACGGGCTTTAGAAGAAATGCAGGTGACACCTATGAACATCCACCCAGCTGTCCTTCTTCCCTGATGCTCCACACAGGTCAGGCCCCAGTTCCCTCCGTTTCTATAGCCGCTGGAGTGTACTGGCAAGGTAGGATCATCACCACCCTCCAGGGGCCGAAACACAAGGCCTGCTTGACCTCTTGGCAGCAGTTCACAAAGTTGTCTTCCCCTTTTTTGCATTGTTCTCTTCTTATCTTTAGTGATGCCCCTCTCCTTGATTTTCTCCTATCGCTATGAAAATTTCCTCCTCTCACTCACTGTCTCAGTTTCTCTTCTGCAGACCTTTGAGAGCCACGTGGCCTGGGAGCACACCTTGGTTTTCCTCTTTCATTACTTTAGACAGGTGCCTGGTTGAAGCCCATTCACATCCAGAGCTTCAACTGCCCCTGGATGCATATGACTCTGGTCTGTGTCTCTGCCTCTCTTCATGTGAAGGTCCTGTGGACACCTCCAGCATGGCAGGTCCATAACTGGGCTCACAGTCTGCATTTCCACACCTGCTACTTGTCTAATGCTCATATCTTCTTGCAGGAACCTCAGCCATGCTGGCCTTTTTCTCTGTTTCTCAGCTCCTTCTTACCACTGTCTCCAAGTGCTGGGGGCCTGACTTCTAGTGTTGCTGGGATTCATCCATTCCTTTTTATTCCTGCTTGTCACATGGATGACTACGATACATCCCTCTTAAGACCGCTAAGAGTTTTCTTCCTATTCCTCCCTCATTAAAAAGAAGTCCTAGAGAGAAGATACAACCAGAGACATAATCTGAAGTGATCCCTAGCAAAAGTCAAAATATTTAAGCTTTATATTAGCGTAAGTTTATTTGAATGCCACCTTCTTCTCCATGCCTTCCATTCTAGATATGCTGGAGACAGTATTTAAACTCCGTACCCCTGAGAAAGCCTGAGTACTTTCTGAAGGTGCTTCCCATGACCGGTGGTTTCGTGACCCTCAGCCCAGGACCACCCAGCCTTTATCAGAAGCGTAGTCCAACTACTCTTCTCGCCCCTACTTTCCACCACCACCATTTTCTTCACAGTCCTGCTAGGGAGATTTTTAAACTGCATATCCGATCATTGTCTCATCCTCCTGATCACAAGCCTTGGTGGCTCTTGCTCCTTCTCGAGATGTGCTCTGACTCCTTCGCTTGGTGCACGGGGGTCCTCCAGCCCAGGTTTCCACCTTGTGCCACCTCTCCACTTCACTCCAACCATGTGAAGAGCTTTCGTGTTTCTGTATCATGCGAGTCCATCCTTCAGGCCTGTGTCATCAACGTGGTATGCTCGCCCCTCCTGCTTTTTGTCCTTCTGGTTTCTACTGGTCATTCAGCATCATTTGAAGTGTCACCACCCATGGACATTTCTATACCACTACTTTTCCATGGCATCTTTGCACGTTTATTGTTTGATTGTGGGTTTCTGTCCCCATGTTACTATAAGCTTATTGGAGCTTAAGGAGTCACATTTTGGTATACTTTCTATTGGAGTTTCTGAAACAGTAGATGCTCAATCTATATTTTTCAAAAGAACAAGAAAGAAAAAGAGGGAAGGATGGTGAGTGGGAGAAAGGAACAAATCCTGCCTTCCTGCCTCTCTTCTTTTCCAGTCCCACTGTCTTGCCTGTAGCTGGAGAACATGTCTACCCTTGGAGCTGATTACTTAATTAATTTACAAAATGCGTTATTGAACACTTATCTTAAGCCAGGCATCGTGTTGTGTGATGAAGATAAATAAGATCGTCTCTGCTCAGAAGTGGTTCTACCACTTCCTTCCATGTGATCTTGGGTCAGTTAATAAATTCCCCTGTCTCAGTTTCCTTATTTCTAAACAGGGGTAATAACAATGCCTTCCCGTAGGGTTGCCATAAGAATTAGGTACATATATAACTGCTCATGGATATTTCTTAGAACAAGTATCCCCAGATAACCGTCTTTTCCTCTCTGTATCAGTCTTTCATTCCTGAACTTGAGGATATGCTAAGGAGCTGGGGATGGTATAGGGGGTTAAAGAAATCCATGTCTTCCCATCGCAGAAGCCATGCTCATCTGTATATGAATCCCCTCTGCTACTCACTAACTGCCAGTGGGAGTTGGGGCAAGTTATTCAATGACTCTGTTTAAATTTCCTTTTCTTCAAGATGGGGAGAATGATAGCATATATCTCATGGGGTTTTTCAGAGAAATATGTTAGTGCTTGCATTAATATGAACAACAGGACAGGGTCATAACAGGCACTTGGTAAGAGTGAATATTACTACCCATACTACTACCTGCAGGTTTCTCACCAGATGTGCCTCATCATTTTTATTATTTATTATTATTTTTAAATTATATATCCTCTTCCTTCTCCACATGGCAGTGGCCCTACCCCATGACCTTCTCCTGGTTCTCTGTTTTCTGTGTTTAGTGTCATTGCTCTCTCAATGCACTGGTTTGTTTATTTCTCTAAATCATGTTATAGGGCCATAATGAAGACATGCTGTGAAGGGAATTAATTATTATCACCTATAACTCATCCAGTAGTTTCTACATGAAACCTCTGTGATGATCATTGTAATTCTTCTACAAGGGGACTTCTGGATCAGTAACCTCCTTTTCCAAGGCAGGCAGGGGGTTATGGGGGGAGGTTGGCGGTCTTTGTGCCTTCACTCAACTGGAGGTACGGGGCCAGATGCTTGAAGTGCTGTGTGTTCGGTGGTATAATAGGGGATTATAAGGCATGGCATCGGGGCAGAGGACAGACAGCAGCTCTGCATGTAGGGTCAGCGAGACTCCATGGAGGAAGTGACCTTTGCCCTGGGCCTCCATTACAACCTATCAGAAAAGAGTTTACAGTGCTGATTGGTGTTGATAAAATTAAAGGAAAAGGAAAAAGCAGAGAACTCCCAGTCAGTCTGAATCATCTGACTCAGGCCAGATGTAGGTCACTTGTGCCTCTGAAGAAATCTTGACAGCTTAGGTCAAAGGTTCATTGTTGATGACTCAAATGGGTGCGATACCAAAAAAAGATAATCCCACTAGATCCATGGTTCCCAGGCTCTTAGAAGGCAAGGATGTCTTTTTAATGCCTTTTCTTCTAGAATTCTCCATGTAACAGGAAATATACTTTTAGAATCAATCAATTAAATAAATGGTTAAGAACAAGAATTGCCATGAATTCAATATCAATTATATGTGAATTTGCATTTCTCTTCAGTGAAAATTTGCATTTTGAATCGAAGCATACATTTGAAAAGTAGTAATACATACATGAGCAAAGCCTATTATTTTCTTTTTCAGTTTATATGGATTCTCAGAAATCTTGCAATAACTTCAAAGTCCCCTGGGGCCCCTTTCCTATACTTCAGGGTCCATTGATCTAGATTTTAATTAGAAAGTTTCCATTGAGAGATATATTACAGAAGTTTACAATCTATAAGAATTGTACGATTTTATAAAATATATTATAAAGTATTTACTAATTATAAAATATTCATATATTTATGATATAAAATATCATTATAAACTATTTCATAAATATATAAATAATATGTTATATATTATAAAATATTAATAAAATGTTTACTAATATTTCATTAATATTATATAAGATATAATATTTACTAATTATATTTAATTATATGATATTATTTTAAAATATTATAAAATATTTACTAATTTTATAGACAGGTTACTTGTTTCACAATCACCAGAAAAAATAAGATGAATTAACTGATAACTAGAATTAGAATGATAATCAATTTGATAAATTAGAATTACAGGCATAATTTGCCCCCTTCTTAAGAGCACGTCAGTGTTATATGTCCCCACTAACGATCATGGTTCTGTAAATCAGGAATGAATCTCCCACCGTCTTCTGAATTTTCTTGTCTCTTGCAACAAGGTCAGCACAGATGGTAGATGACACGTGAGGGGAATCGCTCTGTAGGTCAGCACGGCCCGAGTGATATGTTAGGTGTGGGATGTATAAATCAAACGGGACAGTTCTGGAATGTCTGAAAATCTGGGCCACGTGTAGCCTAGGAGGTATTTTTGAAAGCTGACTGCTGTATAAGCTGATCCAGCCAAAAACTCAAGGGATGTGGCTGGGGTTGGAGGTGGGCAAAGAAACATCTTACAACTTACAGAAATGAACCACTCTCTGAGAAGAGTTACCCTAGCTTTAACTATGTCCATGGCTCCCGTGCCTTCTGCTCATCTGTGCACCCCCCTAGTCTCCCAGAAGGTCAGTTAGATGCTCAGCCAAGTCAGACCCAAACCTCCAGAAGCAGGGCTGCCACAGAAATGGATCAGAAATGGAGCCGGGGTGGCTCAGTCAGTTGAACACCCAACTCTTGATTTTGACTCAGGTCATGATCTCAGGGTCCTGAGATGGAGCCCTGTGTTGGGCTCTGTGCAGAGGGTGTTTGAGATTCTCTCTTTTCCTCCCCTTCTCTCTTGGTCTCTCAGAAAAAAAAAAAAAAAAAAGAAAAGAAAAAGAAAAGAAAAGGAATGAATCATCATCGGGGAGTGTCTCAGCGAATGGGGTGAAAAGGCGGCGTGATGACATGGCTCTTGGCATTTCTTATCGGTGGGGGCTCACCAGTGGTGACATAGAATGGAAAGAACATGTGTTCTGCTGTCATCGAGACCTGAGTTCGTAATCCACTTTTACAGTTTATTAGCTTTGCCTTTTGGGGCTATTACAGAGTGTTTCTGGACCTCCGCTTCCTCATCTCTAAAGTAGAGCCATTGTCTTTTATGCAGGCTGGGGTGTGGGTTGATTGCAATCACGCATACCAAGTGCCAGGAAAAGCCTTATAGAGCTGGCTTAGAGCAGAAAGGGGTTGTAACTTCTTCTGAAGCTTCTCGAGTCATCTGCATGTTATTGTGCAGCTTCCTTCTCTTTGAACCACGTGTGTGTGTCCCCCTGGGTGGTGAAGGCTGCAGAGGAAAAGAATTGTCTACCAAGGGATCACGGCATCCGTCTTCCCCTCCTCAGAGGTGTAGCTGCTCTAAAGTCACTCCTCTCCGTGCAGGCGCTCTTGGTGTAAAACCGTGCTCTAGTCTTCGACGTGAGCCTCCTATCTTTCCTCAATTTTCTCCTTTGAAATAGCCTCCACATTTTTTACACTGTCTCCCAGCATAAGCTGAGCAGTGGGGAATGGGAAGACCTTAGCTCTGTTGACAGCTCAAAGGGACAGAGAGCATTGAAAGACTGGGAAGTCCAAAAGCCATACAAACAGATTACAGACAGCTCTCAACATGACAGTTAAGGCAAGGGTTCTCGGGCAAGACTGCTCCAGTTGGAGCTCAGCTCTCCCACCTGTTAGCTGCATGGTCTTGTGCAAACAACTTGGGCAAACAGCTTAATCTTCCTCCGTCTCTGCTCCTTCCTCTTAAAAATGAGGAGCATAATTATGCTATCAAACTCCTAGGTTTTTCACAAGAATCAATAGAATCGCAGATATGAAGGGCTTGGAACAGAGCTCAATTCATGTAGGGCGTTAGAGTTAGCAGCGACGTGAGTATGGTTAAAGAGTTGTCAGCTAAGAAACAGGACCTGCAGATAATGCAGCAGTAGCGAGGCAGTGGGTTTGTGAAAGGGTATCTGATCATTAGGATTAATATAAAGAGTCCAACTGCAGACTGCAGCTGCTTTAAAAGTCCGGTGTCCTGTGGGAAGTGACTTCCATGCACTGGCAGCCTTAGGAAATTGATCCTAAGGGAGTCACAGAGCAGAAAACAAAACAAAACAAAACTCAGAGATCAATTTAACTTCCCACACACCATGGTTTATTAATCTGTTTAAAACAGGCTGCTAGGGGGCGCCTGGGTGGCTCAGTGGGTTAAAGCCTTTGCCTTCAGCTCAGGTCATGATCTCAGGTTCCTGGGATCAAGCCCCGCATTGGGCTCTCTGATCAGTGGGGCCTGCTTCCTCCTCTCTCTGTCTGCCTTTCTGCCTCCTTGTGATCTCTATCAAATAAATAAAATCTTTAAAAAACAAAACCAAAACCAAAAACCAGGCAGCTAAACTTGAGGGGAGGCACACATGGGGTGAACTGACAGGATAACCAAAGTGTTCTACCTAGAATGTGGGGCATGTGATGGTCACGTGTTCCATCTCTCTACCTCCTCAGTCTTTCCTATGGACGGGGTGATTGAGATGTGAGCAAGGTACCCCGGGATACTTGTTCTCTTGGAGAGACACAGGGATAATGGCTATAGATTGTCAAAGAGCCTGTTGAATAACCATAACCATAACCATGGGTCTTGTCAGTATTTCTGGGGTTGGACACTCTGGGGACAGAATGGGTTGTCACCAAAGGGTGGCTGACCTAAGACCTCATGAATACTGAGAGCGCATGTGCATTTGGTCTATCTTGAATACATAAATGTCTTGTACATCCAGTGTGTCATGGTTCATCCATAGGTAGAACGTCTTGACTACTTAGCACTCCGATGGCTTCTGTGTATGTAGTGCCTCAGGCATCGCAGGATCGCCACCCTCCCACTCCTTCATATCTAGGTTAATGTTACTGTTCTGTTCACTCACTGCTTGTGGGGATGCCCCATCCCATTTATTTTCCTGTTCCTGTTACAGGAAAGAGTTACCAAACAGTAGGAACAGCGGTGGGTAGGTGGAGCTTTCCTGCTGGGTGGCAGGCTTAAGGGACTCTTTAAAATGCATGTTTTGAAGCCTTGACAAATGGCCTCTGAGCAGACCTGGGGGTCACTCATCGAGGTCCTGAAATCGGAATTGTCCAAAGACAGAGCAGTCCAACGTGCTACCTGCAGCCCAGCATACGACAAGCGTACTAGGAAAGTTTGCCAAATTAATGCATGTTTTAACTTTGCAAGCATGAGTGAATGATCCTAAATGGTGTTTCCATGGCAATTTGTAATTTGCAGTGTGACTTCATATGAAATGCCCCTTTTCATTTTCACAAAAATGCTGGGAGGCAGGTCGAACAGGATTTACGATGTCTGCTTGACAGACGGAGACTCAAGTCCTGAAACGTAACTGCCTTAAAGTTACACACAGCCAACCCCAGATGGAAGAGATTCCAATCTCAGATGTTCTGATTCCTTGGTTTTTTTGGGCCCTGAGTGGACCCCTTTATCTCTATGACCCCAGTCACAGAGCAGGGGCTGTGCCCTCCTCAACAGGACCGGTAGGATCTCATGGCTTCCGGGTAAACCATGACTAGGTAGCTGTGAAAGTTTAACACTGTTGGGGGACTCTGGTAAACATAAAGAGCCTGCTCCTTGCATTACCTGATTATTTGATTAATTTAAAAATACATATACCTGTTATATCCATTATCACTAGTCCGTAAATATTTGTTGGAGCATGTGCAATACTGAACTTTATCTCTCTCTTTCTCTCTTTTTTTTTTTTTTTTTAAGATTCCATCCATTTATTTGACAGAGAGAGATCACAAGTAGACAGAGAGGGAGGCAGAGAGAGAGAGGGAAGCAGGCTCCCTGCTGAGCAGAGAGCTCGCTGAGGGACTCGATCCCAGGACCCTGAGACCATGACCTGAGCCGAAGGCAGCGGCCCAACCCACCGAGCTACCCAGGCACCCTGAACTTTATCTTTTAAGAGTGACCTGTATTTATACCAGTAAAACTTTGAAAAATAAGTTTATCAACTGAGAAGGGTTTTGGAAACAGTTTCACTTTTTCCAACTTGCTATTTGGAAGGTTCTGCAGTAATCTGAGACTTAGAACAATATTGCCAAACGGGTGCCAGCCATGTTTAAGCCTTCCAGAATCCTCACTGCTTAGAGATTTTGGATAATAGAAGCACTTGGCTGCTCTCAGAGCCAGATTCACTCCGTGTAACCCCCAAGGGAATTCATTCATTCGGGATGTAAACTGGCCATCGGCACCCCAGGAGGCCAGTGAGCTAAGCTGTACTTGTTCATAACCCTCCACACACCCTACGATAATAATGAAATTACTTGTAGAGAATGAGTTTGTGGTCCTTGTGCCTCAGAGAAAATAGTAAAAAAAAGGACAAGGATGAGTGGGTATAACTAGGTATTCTCTGTGGCTCTTAAGGCAACGCTTAAGAGATGGACCCGTGTCAGTACTGAGCCCACTGGCATACAGATGACCCCCCCCAGCCTACCCGTGGCCACTGACTGCCTCCATTCAGACTGGCTTCTGAGGTGGATCCCAACACTGCAGAGGGTTTGTTTTCCCCTGAAGTCGCCAGCTGTGGTCATTGAGTACAGTTGTGAGGAGGCTGCTCTGAATTTAGTTTGGATTTCTCTAATTTTAGTCGCAGGAAGGGATTTGTAATGGGTTACAACATCCTTTGATTTTTTGGCCAGTGAGTGTCACACAGCTGTGTGTATGCATTTATACGTCGAAGGGTGTGTGTGTGTGTGTGTGCGCGCGTGTGTATGTACACGCACACCCGCAGGCACACATAAAAGAAAGGGAGAGAGGAGAGAGGCAAACGAACAGAGAGAAAGCAGTGGCGTCATTATCTGCCATTTTGATTGCTTAAAAATCCCACGACAGCTTCAGAGCTTTTTAATAAAATTAACAGTGAAATTTTAAGTAATGAAAAGAAAATAAATATACATACATAATGATTACAGAATGCTGTATTTTTTCTCTATGAAATTCAATGCCACCAAGAATATTAAAAAAATCATAATGTATTAATGTATTAATCAAATGATGAAAATATGGTGGAACACTTTTTTCTCCAAAAAAGTCTGTGCTATTTTTAATTATCCTGAACAATCTAGTTTTCAGATCTTTGATGATTTTCAAAGGCAGTGATAAATCTTGTGTCTGCCAACATAAAATGGAACTAATCTCATGGTGAAAATAATGAGATAGGATGGTCTTATTTTCATCTATGACACTGAACAAAAATATTAAGTATAGTTCCTCTCCAAATGTTATCCAACATCATCTATATTTGATTCATCAAAATATCTGTGTGTTTGTGTGAGTGTATGTACACATACATAAATAGTAAGAGCCTATATCCTTATTGTTTTGTTCCAATACTTCCTAAAAACATTTCTCTGATTTTCTTAATGACTATTTATAGTACACCCACAGCCAGCAATCCTGCTTATGTACATCATTTATCTTTTTGTGGATTTCTTCATTCAGTCTCTGTACTAATTCTTTATTTATTTTTCTCTCAATGAACATTCTAACTATTCTTTCTTCTAGAGCATTCCAAAAACAATTTTATCACTTGAGGTCTATAAGGAACTTGAACAAAGCCAACTGTATATATACATTCAAAAATCCAATTTTCATTTTACAAAAATAATTACCATTATTTACCAAGCACCAGGAACTCCACTAAGCATTTTTCAAACATCTTGTTTTATTAAACCTTACAAAATGCTTGTATAATAGGTGTTATTATCTTTATTTATATTGATAAGTTACTGAAGCATACGGAGTTTAAGTAATTTGCAGGAGAAGGCAGAGCCAGTGTGTTACAGAACAGAAATGTTAAAATGCGATCTTATATTATTTCTTTTGGAAATACACATGTTTTAAACAGATTTTTGTTTATTTATTTATTTTTTTTTAGCAAGAGAAAGAGAGCACAATCCGGAGGGGCAGAGAGAGGGGGTAAGAGAATCTCAAGCACACTCTGTCCCAAGTGAAAAGCCCAAAGCAGGGCTCTGTCCCAGGACCCTGAGATCATGATCTGAGCTGAGTCCCAGAGTCAGCTGCTTAACCAACTGAGCCATCCAGGCACCCTGGAAATACACATTTTTTAAAAATTTAAACTATTTTTTAAGAGGAAGATTGTATAAAGGGAAGGCCAGTTTACAAAACTGTGTGCCCTTTTTTTTTGAAGAATTTATTTATTTATTTGACAGAGAGAGATCACAAGTAGGTGGAGAGAGACAGGTAGAGAGAGAGGGAGAAGCAGGCTCCATGCTAAGCAGAGAGCCCGATGCGGGGCTTGATCCCAGGATTCTGGGATCATGACCTGAGCTGAAGGCAGAGGATTTAACCCACTGAGCCACCAGGTGCCCCTGTGTGTTCCCCTTTAACACAGATTTCCTTCAATATGTAATTGCTAATAAATATATATTGTAACATAACATAGACTCTATTTAGAAATTACTCTCTTTGTAAGATTGTTATTCTTAACATGTACTGTTTAATGTTACTTCAGTACTTTCAAGACTTGAGAATCTTTTTTTTTTTTTTTTTTTTCTCTTTGGAAAGAGTGAAATATAATGTGATAGTCTAGTTAGGATGCCTGTCGTGACCATTGTGGGGCATGGATTCAAAGGACCCTTGAGAATAAGCCAAAATTTCCTTTTGGACTAAAAAATTTCCTTATATTTTGGACATGGAAAAAGTCATAGGTGCAGTATCATTTTTCAAAGCCTTGAGTATAAAGAAAAAAGATGAGCTTATTATACCTTCTCTATGTGGGAAACCAAGGAACATAGATCGTCAATGAACCAGATATCCACTTGACAATTGTTAAAGCAGGTAAGACTTTGAAAGAATCCCCTTTCTCCTGTCAGGAAGACTGGGTGGCAGGAGCCTAGGCTAGTACTTCTCTGTTTCCAACTAAACCAAAGGATCTTCAGGTAAAGCTTTTCTTAGAACTGTTGAAGGCAAATACTGACTTGTTATCGTTCATTGGCAAATTATTACCACACGAGCTGCGAACATACTTCTATTTTTCGATGGCAGCTGTATTAATTGCCTTCTTTGATTATGAAATAATACTCTCTATGAGACCAAATTAGTGAACAGAGGTAAGATTAGGGCAGCCTGAGTTTCTTAGTAATTTGTTTGTCATCTCTTACAGTGGCATCTTGGAACTCCTACAAATTGCTTGGTTGATTTTAATGCTTTTTCTTTAATTGAAGTAGATTCCTTAAATACTTTGGGCTTTTATTTTTATTTGTTTTCCCCAATATGATGGGCTCAGTGGTACTTGGACCATGTAGTAGGACATTGGCAGTCACTTTTAACCAGATGTGTGTATCGAGGGGCGCCTAGGTGGCTCAGATGGTTAAGTGTCTGCCTTCAGCTCAGGTCATGATCCTAGAGTCCTGGGATCAAGTTCTGCACTGGGCTCCTTGCTCAGCAGATCCTGCTTCTCCCTCTCCCTCTACTGTTCCCCCTGCTTGTGCTCTCTCACTCTGCCAAATAAATAAATACAATCTTAAAAAATGTGTGTATTGAATGATACATTCAATACATTCAATTCTGAAGTGCTGAATGTTTCTCATGTTGCCTGCCAGACCCTCTGTGCCTCAGCACAGGGGACTTGGCAATGTTAGTGAACTAGTCCAGTTAGACATACTGCAAGCAGTGAATGAGGACTACAAGCAATAAACTTTAACAAGGATTCATGAAAAGTTAGCTTTCAGTCATAGGCTACAGACTTTCCTTTATCCAAATAAGAACATGATCACTGACGAAATATGAACATCTCCGTTTGACCACCTAATTCTTAACTCTGGATATAGTATACACTCTACATACCTAATATTTCACCTGTAAGATGAATGACAGTGTTTTCTGTCATCTTTCTAAACCTATATATTCCACTTCTCAAAGCCGCCAGGGTTTTAAAAATCTATGTTTTTTCTCCAATTGGGAAAACAGCCGTGTGTACAGGGTTTTCATTAAACTAAAAGGGAGGTGCAACAAATGATCCAGTGTTCACTTCCTTTCTAGTATTAAAATTCCACGCAATCTTCAGTCTGTTGTGTCTTCCTTCACTACTTAACCTTCTAGAGACTCCCGGCATGATTTACAAACCCCCTGAGTGCCCAGGTACGCGGTTCATCTTCAGTCTCCAGCGTACCAGGCTCAGCTAGCTGCAGGCACTTGCCCCGTTCCAGCTACTGCAAGGCTTTCTGGGAACTGAGGTCTGGTCCTTCTGTCATCCCCACCTCTCACATAGCTTGACATGGATTTGTTTAATTTAGTTTTGTCATGTCTATAAAGAAGGCTTGGTCAGAATTCTAGCACCTTCAGAATTTTCATTGCTCTATGCAGGCCACCCAAATTCCCATGTGATTTTGTGAAAAACACGGAGTTTACTAAGGTAATGCATCTCAAGAGAAGCCGCTGAAGCTGCCACTCTCCCCTTCTAAACCCAAGTGTACTTTTGCCCCTAAGTTCCTTCTAAATAGTAATTTGGCCGGCAACATTAAGTTGGACCGTCTCTGTCCCACTACACATTGTAACCTGTTGCCGTGCAGCCCTGCACTGAATCTTTACTTGTCAAAGTACTTCCTAAATTTTCACCTTTCCCATCTATTTGCTCCAGCCAGACTCTCGTCCCAGTGATTCTGTGCCTCTAATGACACACATCCAATTAGTACCCTTCACCAAGCACTGCCTTGGTTGGCTGTTTGGAGCTATTTTTTATTTTGGTTTGTTTAGTTTTAACTCAGAAATGAGAAGCTTGTTAAAGGAAACCATTAGCATTTTATCTGGAGGAAAACTGGAATAAATTAGATCACACTATTGTTTTTGCCTTGCTCTTTGGAAGGGTCTTGATGAAGTTTTCATAGAGACACCGATATATGGAAGAAAAGCTAGCCTCAGGCAAGGATGGGAATGGTGTTATGGATACCAGCAAGCCCATTCCCTGCCTCATAAAGCTTTTCTAGCTAACCACCTGAAGTGCCATGTTAAAAGATTTCTTCCTTTGGCCTACAGTGTCTTATGAACGTAAAAGAAAAAAAAAAAAAAGAAAGAAAGAAAATAGATCTTAAGATGTTGTCAGTCACATACATCTTTGTGTGAATTTCCTAAGAGTCATATCATGGGAGAAGTCAACACCCCAAAGAGACATGCATTTCTCATTGTCAGTGGACATTGAGGGAGAAACCCAGGATTGATCCACATCGTAGATACCCTAAAAAGGTAGCCCAAGACTTCATGCAGACCTTCCTGTGGTAGGAAGTAAGGAAGAGCCGAAAGCAGTAACAAGATACAGCTTTCATTTTAAGAAAATGTGCATTATGAGGCCCCCATAGGACTTCCTGCTGAAGACACATCTGGAATCCAAGAGGAGAGAGCCAGTGTTGGACACATGCCAAGCAGACATTTTTTTGTCAGCAACAGATGTTAGAGAAGTAGAGACAGAGAGAATCCTACCTTTGCCCAGGAAATGAAGAACTTTGTCTGCTTCTCTTTCCCTCCTTCCCACTTCATGCTGAAAGAGCAGGAACAGAGGTAGGAGGGAAGGCCCAATTCCTGCCATCAAACCCTGTGGGTCCTATAAATATTATTCTTTCTTATTTGGGGAAAGGGAAGAAATGTGCTTTGAGTCAAACAGAAGACCCACACAATAAAAAAAGGACCAAGGGCTAAATACTCAAATGATGCTATTCAAATAACTCAAAGTGGCTTAAAGCATGTATTTTGGCCCAATAAGCATTAAAAGAGACACCTACTTTGGGAAAGAGATGTTAAGGATGGCACAGAAGGAGACATTCATTAACAAAGTGAAATCATTTCATTGTGTCAAATGTCGACCTCTTTCATATTGCCATTGAACCACCTTTGGTGTTACTGAGAACTGATCCAGTTCATCTTTTTAAAAATATTTTATTTTTATTTATTTGTCAGGGAGGGAGCAAGAGAGAGAGAGTGCAAGAGTGGACAAGCAGGGGGAGCAGCATGGCAGAGGGAGAAGCAGACTTCCCACTGAGCAAGGAGCCCCATGGGGGCTCAATCCTAGGACCTCAGGATCATGACCTGAGCTGAAGGCGGATGCTTAATGAACTGAGCCATCTAGGAGTCCCTGACCTGGTTGATCTTGAAGGTTGCAGTGGACAAAGTAGGTCTGTGAATCACATTTTTAAAATGATTTCTCAACTCTTTATAATTTGTTTATTCTGTAACAGATAGCCCTAGTACATCCATATTGAATTGGGTGTGGTTTTAAAATCTATCCAGAATTATTTAATTTATACAGAAACAAAGACGATAGAGGTTAGCATAAGGTTGGTTTATCATCACATGTGACCTGAGATCTTGAAAGAATGAAAAGTGAAGCTGCTTATGCTGTTAGAGAGATGGGAGCCAGAAAGGAGACACAGCAGTGACTGGCGACCTTAACACACGGAAGAAGGACCAAAAGCTCATTGAGTGAGTGTTATCAGCCTGTATTAAAATCTGTATTTTGTTGGTCAGTGGCCAGTAGACGGAGGAGCTTGCTAACCTTTCTTGACCCAACTCATCTGTCCAGGTTCCATACTGAAGAAGGATTTAGTAAGTGAATAGCCCATCCTTGGTTCGTTATGTGTTTGTTATACATAAATGTTAGTCATAGATTAGTAGTTACAGATCTCCCACCGAGACATACTGTAGGCAATATAATTCAACGGGACGTTTAGGGTAGCTAATAAGCATTGATGTTAAGTGAAAGAATATGATTTCATCTTGAAATTATTTTAGATTTAATTCCATTAATTTAAATTGATACTGTATACCATATTCTGTGCTGAAAGGAAAAGGTGATTCAACTCCGATTTTGTCTAGAGGTTTTAATTTGTAACCGATTTCCCATAGTAACAGTGTAATTTTTTTACAAGCAGAGAATCAGTAAACAATATAAATATCATGTTGATATTTATTGGTCTAATTAGTTGCATTTCCAAAATCCATTTAATATTCAATATTAAAAAATCTGTGATCCTCTAAGAAAGAAAGATCATCACCTACCGTGAAATTAAGCAGAGCTTACAAAATTATCTAGTTTTTGTAGTTTATGTTTTAATATGCATAATGAATATTAGGTATTAAACAGATCTGCACATCAGTGATTTTTTTTAGAGCCTGCATCTTGTAACTTAAGAAACATTATAGTTTTCATGGCATCCATCTAAACTTACTGTGTTTCGATCTCATCATGATGAAGTACTTTGGATCATTAAACTCCTCTCAGGCCCCGCTGTCCACATCTGAAATGAATGTATGCCATTTGACCAGAGTGTATTATCCGGTGTTCTCCACAGGCCTGAATGGAAAGTCACTTTGACCTGCTGCACATTTTTACTTAAGAACTGCTTTTAACAATAAGCCAGTAGTGTACTTGTTTCTGGACTGACTTGAGTTTTTGGCACAATATGAAAAGCATTTGGAAAGTATAAGTAAAAGCCTTCCATTTCAGAAGAAATAATGGCCCCATTTGCCATGGAAACCAGAGGACTTTATGAAAATGCACTCAACTGTTTTCTGTACTGAGCCTAAAATTATTCTAAAAATAAGTTGTATTCCTGGCATCTGCTAGCCAATGCACAAAGATCTCATCTCGTAAGGTTTTCCCCTTCAGAGAAAAGTGCCATGCCATTTGAATATTTCATTTTTCCTATTGTTCAGAAGGTATAGGGAAATATACATGTTACACACAGTAGGCACTCAATAACGAGTTTTTAATTAAACTAAATGTCTTTTGAAAATCATCGCATAGTAATTTCAGCATGACCCCTGAACACAGAGCATAATTACAGAGACCAAATACAGGATTTTTCTTTTAAGTTAGAATGGGCGGTATTTAAAGTATTTTAAAGTATCCTCTTTTTTCCCCCCTTCAGGTTATTTTTATGTATATCATGGGAAACGAATGAAATAGGATGCTAAATGATCATGGGCATTTTGGCAGACAAATGTGCGTGAAGGGAAACAAAGGGTAATCGTCTCTGACCAGAAGTCCCATGTGACGGATCCTCTCATTGAATCCGAGGGCTTCAGTCCTGTATGTGGGAGACAGGGGGAGCAAGGGGCAAAGCCACACCCTGCTAACTCCATTTCCCAGGACCTTTGCAAGGGGATCTATTGCTTCACTAAAGTCTAAAGAAACCTCAGGCCAGAGGCAATAGGCTGTTTCTCACGTAGAAGGCCAGGCTGACATGCTGAGGGCATGAAGGAGAAGAGTAAATAAAACCCTTACAGGGGATGTGCCAAAAGGTAAAGGAAGTCCACACGGGCAAGGTTCACATGAGGATCCACATGTCCTCACCAGCCTAAGAACACATTCATCAAGTCACAGACTCACACTGGACAGACTAGGACATGAAGGAACAGAAATATTCATTGATTTAGTTTACTCACAATAAGTTGAGTATTGAGTGTCTGTCTGTTCCAGCAACCACGTTAGCCACAAGGAAGACAGCAGGCCCCCAGAATTTACTGTTCTGTGGTGGCAAAAGTGCCTAAGAACTCACAGATATTATGACAAGAAAGAGAGAATATCGCTTCCCTAAACCTGCTTGAGAGGGGACCAAGGGATTTACAGGGGAAGATGGTTATAAAAATTTGGATCATCGGCTCGATAACTCAGGGAGCCATAAATAATAATTTATTATCCACCTTAGGACATTGCGGGAGTGAATCAGAGTTCCAGGTGTGTACTGGGGTTTCTTGGTGGATCAGGACACGTAATTAATCTCTACACACACCTGAGGTCTATTCTGGGGACTAACTAAAGAATCTTTTTTCTGTATAGTTTACTATCATTTAATTAGTAGGGATTCTTAAAGGCCCTTATTTTACAGGTTGGCCATGGATGAGTTTCTAAGTAGCAGGGAGTTAAGAGGCAGGTATCGAAACCTGTTGACCCAACCACAGATGCAGAGAGCAGAGCGTCAGCCTGGCACACAAGCCATGTTTCAGGACTGGGAATGCCTCACTTTCCATCTTTATGAAGACCTAGATAAAGTTATGGCTGGCCTGCTTGTCACGTGTGAACAGACCCAGTGTTGGGGGGGCCTAATGAATAATCTGTCTCCAAGAAGTTCTTAACAGGTTAGAATCACAGGACAGTTTTTTAAAGGAAGGGACATTACAAGGGTAGAGGTAAGATAGTGCACTTAAATGTAAACAAACAAAATTTGCATACATATGACAAGGGGGATATGTGGATTAGCAGTAGTATTTGCCAAAGAGCTCATATTTCTTTGCTATTAGTGCTAACTCTAAGGTGGTAGTATAAAGCTTTGGCAGGGACTTTGTGGAAGGAATTCATGCCTTCGCTGAATAATTGGGCAAGGATGGACCTTCTGATCCTGCAAGTCTGTATTCTGGACGTGTGAGGCAGAGGCTGTATCTCATTCACATCTGATCCCTAGCTGTAGAGGGCACCTCGATCATACTTGCTGAATGAATCAACCAGGAGAGCTCTGATGAGTGAGTCCACAGATTTTACGCAGGCTGCTTCCCATTTCCCCAGGGACCCCCTCTCCCCTTCCCTGAAATGTTCATAGTCAACACCTCCCCAACCCCGTAGGGTCTGTTCTCATTGCCTTCCTTTATACCTGTGGCTAGAGGATTGAATATCTGGCCCTGGAACCAAGAAGACCTAATGATTTTGTGAAGGCAGTTCTCTCAAATCAGTAGTAAAGTATTTTTTTCTTTCTATGTCAGAGCATTATTGACAGAAGAGTTCTCAAGCACGTCTAGAAGATAAGCAGCATCCTCCCCTGCGGCAGGTGGACAGACTGGTCTGAACAAGGTCTTCCTGGGCCAGCTTGCTTTCCATACCCAGATTTACTCCTGTTTCTCCTGCAGGCAGAATGCTGCCGGCGGACACAGGCTGTGTGTTTGTTTGCACTGTGTTTCTGCATACCCACCCGAGGCAGCACCGCCTGTGCTCTCTCACCTGTCCCATAGCCTTGGGAACTCGAGAGTCAGTTTTACCTCCTTTCGCCCATCTTAAATCCTCTTTCAATTAGTCAGTTGCTTGAGGAAAGTGCGGATGACTAGGGTTTGAATTACCTTCACTTCCCAGTTCCTCTGCTTAAATCCGCAGGTTAATTACAGATTGGTCATTGCGTTTCACACCAAGCCCAGCTGGACGTGGCAGAGGAGACCTGGCCTCATCTTTCTCGTGGTTATTTAAAGATAAAGCCTCAAAAGCCTGTTTATCAAAGTGGCTTAAAACTTTAGGCACACATCTGTTAAAAACCGAAACTTCATTTACTCTATAGGTTATAAATGGTAAATAATTATAATCTTTGAGTCATTTAATCTATACATTAGGTTTTCTCCATCTAGAGATAGAACTCCTATTACAGGTACTTTTAATGAAATAATTTATATAGTTTAAACTATTTCTCAATGATTTCAGCCAAACGGTCCACTTGTACCTAAGATATCCATTATTTAATGTGAACTGGGTTGTTGTTGTTATAATTTTTTTTATGTATTTTTTATGTAGCCATTATTTGGGGAAAAAAAGGTACAATTTCACTACTATAGAGACAACCCTATTTTAAAAGATTCACTTTTTTTTTTTTTTTAAGATTTTATTTATTTATTTGACAGACGGAGATCACAAGTAGGCAGAGAGGCAGGCAGAGAGAGAGAGGGAAGCAGGCTCCCTGCTGAGCAGAGAGCCTGATGCGGGGCACGATCCCAGGACCCTGAGACCATGACCTGAGCCGAAGGCAGAGGCTTTAACCCACTGAGCCACCCAGGCACCCCAAGATTCACGTTTTTAAAATAATTTCAAATACTCCAAACTTTACAACTATGACAAAATATGTGTATGTTATTGTTATTAGACGTTACAGGTGCCTTGAATCTCCATTCATTTCACAACAGGATTTTTAGATATTTCATTTATGAAACTGAGCTCTGAAGTATGTCATTCTTGCTTGTGAATGGAGACTTATCTCACCATTTGCTGGAATTACAAATTTGGATACAGACTTTGGCAAGCCAGTGAACATGTTTACTCCCCAAATAATGTTTTTTTGTTTACTAACAAGTAAACTTATTAGACCTGGATGACGTGCTCATAAAGGGAAATTTAACGAGATGATCATCATTTCCATGCCTGTTTGATTTATGAAGCTTGGAAATGCATACTGGCGCTTCTTCTTTTAAGCCTGTAGGACCTATGTCCCCCAGGTAAGAGTCATTTGCATTTGTAATCTGGGTAAATTAGATGTCTTCCAGAAATTAAAACAGATGCAGGCATTTTATTGGATTGTAGATGCAATGTAACTTTGCAGTGGCTAGGCAACCACTGGGTGGGGAGATGGTAGAAGGTATGCAGTAGGTACTCAACAATTAACTACAAAAATTGTTTAATATGTCATAATTTACTCTTTTGATTGGGTTTTTTTTTTTTTTTTTTTTTTTTTTTTTTACCATTCTACCTTGAAAGATAGACCAAAGATAAATACATAAGTAGAATGTTTTCTGTTTTCAGAAGAAATAAAAACTCTTATTTAACACAGTTCAATAGGCAGGAGCCAACAAAGACACACATTATAAACACTGGATTTAAATTCACTTAGGGCTTAAAGCAAAGAAACTGGTGTTAATTTTTTTTTTTTTTAAGATTTTATTTGACAGAGAGAGAGAGATCACAAGTAGGCAGAGAGAGAGAGGAGGAAGCAGGCTACCCGCTGAGCAGAGAGCCCGATGCGGGGCTTGATCCCAGGACCCTGAGATCATGACCTGAGCCGAAGGCAGCGGCTTAACCCACTGAGCCACCCAGGCGCCCCATGTTTTTTGTTTTTTTTTAAGACTAGAGAATTCTCAGATACTTGAAAACATGTATTAGATGGTCCAGTGTGAGACTTTGGGCAAATAACTTAATTTCTCTGTGAGTTATTTCCTCATCTCAAAATGGGGCAACAGAGAAGACCTAATATATGAAGTTATGATGAAGATTAAGTGAGCTAACCTTTGTAAAATTCCTTGAGCAGTGTCGAAGATACAAGTGTTTCTGTTATCAATATTAAGATTTGTTAAAATATGGAGTTCTCAAATGTTCTCTGTTTCCACTCTCTCTACCAGAGCAGCATGGATAATAGTTCTAGCAAGTGATCTGGACTGTGACAGAATAACAGAATTTTACTGAATAATATGCTATTAGTTGAGACCTCAACTATGCCACCAAGAATTTAGTTTTCTAAATTTCAAGATGTTATGGCTTAAGTGATCACTCTTGAAGTGTCAAAACCCTCATCAGCAAATTGATGGTCATCTTCCGAAATGTATTATTTATCTCACTGAATTAATACTATGATACATATTTCGATGCACAAAGGTTATTTTATAAGCACCAAGTATTTTATCACAATATTCCAGTACTGGTATGACTTGGAGGTGCTCTTTGCTCCTACACAAAACGGCCAAGGACACTGTGATTTTAGAATCATCGTCTCCTCTTCTTCCTTCTCCTGTTTCTCCTTATCTTCTCCCTTTCCATCTTTTTCTTCTCTCATTAGGACTAATACTATCTAATGTGGTCTCAGAGTGGCATTGTATTTCCAGACTCTTTTCGCAGTACATATTAGAGAATTGAAGATGTGCTCACAGGACACTAGCGAGTTAAGTTTTAAGACAAGCATTGCCAATTTTATTCACAATTGCTAGTCAACACCCCCTCCTGAGGACTTGAAGGAACTCCATTTTTCCACTTCGAAGAGGATACACAGTGACAATTACTTCTCCCAGTTGCCACTTGCCAGTTCTCTTAGGATGACTTAGGAGTTCACAGCTCTGGTTGGATGGGAGACTTTTGTGAATATGCTCTTTGCTAGGTTATGAGGAGGAGAGAGCTTCTGGACATTGGTTATGTTTTTAATGCTAGGGAAAAATAAAAACAGTTCACAAAATATGGGATCATCAAAACATTGGAAACTAGTATTGTCTCTTTACACCAGCAAAAATTATGCTTGCCATGGACAGTCTGTTCCAATGAAGTCTTTTTTTAAATTTTATGAAGACATTGCTGAAGGTCCTGCCAAAATTTCCTGGGTGTTAAGCTTTAGACAGCACAGCAGAACAGTTAAATGAGAAAAAAAAATAAAAAGGACCCAAAACTCTGTAGTGATGTATCACAAGTAGGTGGACTAGGGCCCCTGAAGGGCAACTCAGGAGTGAGAAGATAAAGAAGAAAATCTAGTTTCTTTCTGAGTTGTACACCATCATGAAATAAGAAGACCATTGCCCAGAGACTACTTCTTCTTTTTTTTTTTTTTAAGATTTTATTTATTTATTGGACAGATAGGATCACAAGTAGACAGAAAGAGAGGAGGAAGCAGGCCCCCTGCTGAGCAGAGAGCCCAATGCGGGGACTCCATCCCAGGACTCTGGGATCATGACCTGAGCCGAAGACAGAGGCTTTAACCCACTGAGCCACCCAGCGGCCCCCAGAGATTTCTTTTTAAGAAGAACTTTTAAAATTCAAGCTTCAGTGAATAGTTTGTTTGTTTTGTCAACTAGTAGCATTAGCAATGGCCCCCAGCACAAGATGTTCCACTAAATGGTTCTTTTGTATGCATAAAATGGGGAAATAATCAGCCATTCTTACTTCAGTGGGGCTTTTCAAAGGGGTCCTGGGTATAATTATCTTATAACTCCTGATCGCAAATCACTGGAACCTCAAATCTGGGTTTGGAAGATGGACCCGAATCATTTCAACCCATGCAGTCAAAGCATGGAAAGGGCAGTGGTTTCAGTGTATAAGGGAACAAAGTTTAGACTTGAGCCCAAGTCTCGCTAAGGTTTGACAGTTTGAGGGTTGGCAAGAGCGAATGCAAAGAGGCATGAGTTGAAGGGAGTCAGAACAGGTAAATGTTGCCTTAACCCCTGGATGGGTGAGTCCAAGAGGAAAGAGTTCCTCCGCATAAAACTGCTCCATTTCCAGACCCTTGTCCTTTCAAACCATTGGTAGAGGTGATTTGTAACTAGGAAACTAGGCTGGGAAAAAAACAAAACAAAAACAACAACAAAAAACAATCTCTAAAGGTCTTATAAAGGCAGGCTACATGAATGCTGGCATTAGAAAACAATTTTGGGGGGAGTATTTTCTACCTGAAATAGCAAAAATAATTTAGGTCTTGAAATTCTTCTCCCTCACTTGAATTTAAGCTATGTGGACCCTAAATTGTCCTAATTACAGTCTGTCAGTAACTTTGAAATCTCAACGTGGCAAAAATAATCTGCATAAGGTGACAGTCAATATTTTCGCCCGGTCCTAAATGATCACGTTATTTCCTGAGAAACAAGAAGAGCTAAAGCAATGGAGTGATCTGTGCGAGTTTTGGTTAAGTCCATTGTACAACTTAAAGGAAAAGGACATCATTTATTTTTTTTTTATTGGGAAGGAAAGTGAAAGTTCTTTACTGGGTGCAGAAGGGATTCAGTAACTTCTGCAGTTGGCAGGGGAGGCAGCATCAGACATGCATGGTGGAGGGACTGGAGAGAGAGGCTCACGGCTGCGCAGATACTGAAGTTGCACCCATTTGTACACATGTCAGCCCCCGGTGTCCCTTTGGCCTTGAGGCTTGATAGAGTGCTTATGGCCAGTACTGGCTTCCTTAACTTGGCCTATCACTCTCAGCATTTTGATGGATAACGATGTATCGGATCTCTCCACGTTCAAGGTCCTTCGAGAAACATGGAAGAAGCTAGACTATGTTACATTACTCAGGTGGGGGTGCAGTTAGGTGTGGGGGGGGCATACGTATGTGAATAATAACCCTAAAACAATATAGCCTGCACTTGTTCAGACTCTGATAGTAAGTACTGTCAGAGTTGGGGAGGGCGACTCTGCTTAGCCAGGTAAGAATCAGCCTGGGACAGAGATAAAGAGCCCTCAGAGTCTGGCTGGGCTTATGGCTTTGTAAGGGAATACTTTTCTCTGTTCTGTACTCCTTTGTTCCTCTTAAGCTCTTGCATCAGTGGCCTCCAGGCATGCCCAGTGCTTGCTTAGTCTTAGACCCCACAGGGAGAGGGGAGGGATCTTTCTCCTGCAGCAGGCTGTGGGAGGTGTGGTCAGCTTGGAGTGGATCCCCTGGCTGGGGGAGCAGAGAGCAACACTGTGCATGCAGCTGGCTCTCTGTGCTCTCCTCTCCTCAACATTAAGTAAATGTTGGACCACTTGAATGGACCTGGTACAGATGTCTGTTCTCAGTGACCTCAAATCCTGGTCTTTTACCTGTGAGGCTTTTACTTGCCTTTTAACCTTGAGGGCATCATGTTACATCCTGTCTTGGCACAGCGGGACCACCCCGTGAGTGCTGGAGCAATTAGAGTCAAGTAGTTGATGGGATAGCTTTCAGTGTTGATGGTCTAGAGAGATACACCAGGGCAGCAGGCTTTGAGATAGACATTGAGAATGGGTTGGATTCCTGTAAAGAGTCAGAGGCCTCTCCAGTGATGTGTTTGGCATATAGAAATGTATACAGAGTGGAAATCAAAGGGTGTGCTCACAGACTTTGGAATAGAGAGTTTATGTAGCACAACAGTGGGTAAAAAGGTTGGAAAAGTAGATCAGATCAGACAGTGGAGCCAGCGTGAAATTGACCCATCCATCAGTAAATTACAACAGAGGAAATATATCAGAAGTTAGATGCTCATCACCACCTAAGGATTTCAGGTGGCATGGATGTGGAGATGTGGGGCTGGAGAAAGCTCCCCAGGAAGGATGTTGATTCACTCTAGTGATACTGAAAATATTTAACCATTGGTAGGTATAGCATGGGCCCTGACCCATCAGACCGTGGGCAAATTGGAAGAGTGTTGGTCCTGCCACAGTCCCCAGTAAGGCAGTGGGAGTGCACTGAGCTCTTTTGAACTGCACAAGGATGCAATCAGTATGCTTCCTAGAAAAACCCGATAAACCACATTGAAAGGACGGAAATGAAAAAGGCATGCGTTTCCAGTTTGCCAGATTTTTGCAACGATGATGTGTTCTGAGACCCAATTAGAGTTGTAGCTGCTGGAATATAAATGAAGAGAGACACGTGAGTAGATTTGGAAGACACATTCGTGTTAGATAAGGAGACAAAATTCTTTCTGAGTAATGGAGTTGACTTACATGGAAAATCCATGATGCCCCTGAGGGGAATAGCGATTGGGTTTTAGATAAGATCAGGTAAAGGAGAGAAGAGTGGAGATATAATGTTAGAACTGGATTTGAATCTTGGTTCCACCTTGATCTAACAGTCATGTAACTCCTTGGACATGTGACTGGCCCAATGGGATTTTTTCATCTGTAGAATGGAAGTACAATAGTAGGTCTCCTGTAGAGCTGTGAGGTTGTATTAAGAGTTCTCCAGAGAAGCATAATCAATATGGTGTGTGTGTGTGTGTGTGTGTGTGCATCTATTTATCTGTCTATCATCTATAACATAACACTATGGGGAAGAGAATGAGAGAGAGATTTATTATAATGAATTGATTCATGTGATTATTGAGGCTGACAAGTCCCAAGTTCTGCGGTATTAAGCTGGAGACTGAAGAGAGTCAATATGTAGTTAATGTCTGAGTCCAAAGGCTCAAGAGCCAAGAAGGCAGATGATGTAAGTTCTGATCCAAAAGTCATCAAGCTTAAGACCCAAGAGTTAACTTTTCAGCTCAAATCTGGAGGCAGAACAAAAGCAAAACAAAACAACAGAAGGACACACAAAAAATCCCCACAGTGTTCCAACCTAAAACAGTCAGGCAGGAGGCAATTCCTTTCAATCAGGGGAAGCTCAGACTTTTTGTTCAGTTCAGTCTTCAACTGATTGGATGTGGCCCACTCACTCTGGGGAAGGCAAGCTGCCTCAACCAGTCTAGTGATTCAAATGTAAAGCTCATCTAGAAACATCCACACAGACAGACCTAGAATAATATTAGACACATATTTGGGCATCCTGGAAGAGTCAAGTTGACATCTAAAATTACACACTGAGTAATTAATCACAGAGGCCAAGTAATCTGAGAAGGCTCAGTGAACTATGCTGTACACACGGTTTGCTACATCTAGCAGACACTCAGGAGAGGTCTTTAATTGAGGTTGTTAATGATTATGGCAGCTGCTACACAAAGATCCTGCAATGTCTAATGGTAGATTTAGGGTTTGAAAGGGAGTCATTTCATCCCGCAGAGATGTTAGATTCATAAAATTAAAATAATGATACTTTTAAAAATGAGTATAAAATCATTTTGCTGAATAAGAAGAGGAAGTGCAGAGTGAAAAAGTGAATGGATCTTTATTGGAGTTTCTAGAGTCAGGGGAAGGTCAGCAGTGCTGTAAAAGAATGCAGGATGAAGAAGGGCCCCATATTTGGAAATTAGTTATCAGTGCTGACCTTTGAGAGTTCAATTTCAACTGACTTAGAGAGTGATTTTGAAATGCTGCCAAGATCAAGAGGCAGTCAAATATCAGGTGTATTCCCACTAATCTCCATTCTTAGTGGAGAGATTTACAATGGGTATTGTATTAATTTCCGCAGAAAGGGTGGCTTTCCCAGCAGACCTTTATTGGGTCCCAGTGCAGAAGCCAGAGGGCCAAGAAGAAAGTGTGGGGAGGGTTGGTGGGTTCTGAGTGCTCTGAGGGGAAGCCATGCCATGCCTCTCCCTGAGTGAGCTGCTGTGCGTTTGCTTGCCTAGAGAGGTGGTACTTCCTGTGTCTTCCCATCACCATCCTTCAGTAACTGGGTTCTTTCTGTAAGGACTCCCGTCATGCTGGGTTGGGGGCCTGTCCTACTACCTACATCCTGTACAACGTCATCTTGACTAGTTGTGTGCACAACCTCCCTCTTTCCAAAAAGGCCACAGGACACGTTGAAGACACACACCATAGATACTGTGAAGATTCTGGAGAGGTCTTAATACTGTTATCCCTTCTGCACTTCAAAATGTTCTTCAATCAGTTTCAGGTTACAGAACTCTAGTACGAACAGACTTTCTGCATTTCAGGGAGAAGACGCTTCCGGCCCACTGTGGAGTTGCTGTGTTTCTTCCTTTACTGCTCAGCTCTGCTCACTGATGTGCTGGTGTCTGCCTTTAGCGGGCGGCCCAAGCCTTTTTCCTCTCACAGGGCTGTTTGTAAAAAGTCTCTAACAGATGAGGAAGGGAACTGAAGTCATACTGATGGGTGTTTAATTTTTATGAAAAATTGTATATATACACAAGGAAGTGTGATATGATAAATCCAGTACCTATTTTGAATAATTGTTAGTTTGGGGCAGATTTTCAAGTAATTTACAGGAATGTGAACTGCGGAGTAATAAGTGACAATCCTCCACTTCTGTACTTTCTTAGAAGTGAAATCACTGAACAGAAGCAAGGTTTCCTATCGGCCGTGGAAGGCTGAAATGACTATTGGGAGCTGTCATTTAACAATATCCTTCTCCCCAGTGAGGCCCCCAGATTACTAGAATGGGCCTGGGTGTCACTTAATGAGAACAAATGAACCCACAGTTCTTACATAAACAATCATCTTGTAAACATCATCTAAAGAAAAGTGTGGGTCCAACCCCTTTTCCTTACCTTAATAAACTTCCTTTTATAACATTTCCCGCACACGGCCCCTTGATGAGTATATGTTATGCCTTGGTTTTATTTATGTATGATTATTCAGAGTGGGGAATGAGGGAGGAAAAACTGACAGAGTTATGTCTTCAAGTGCCCCGTGCTTCCCAAGGGGACTCCATTCCCAGCTAAAGACTTCTTCGTTGTCACCTCCTCTAGAACACCAGAGTACTTCTTCCCCTAAGGGTTTATGGCAGCCTGACCCTTCCCTTGCAGGTCACAGCATCAGACGTTTGAGAGTGGAACTGAGCTTCAGAAGTAATACGTGCCTCGCAGATAAAACAATATAGTTTTGTGAAGCTCGTATCTGGGTAAAGAAAGATGCTTAAGCAAAATGCAAGCTATTTCTGTTGTTATTCAATAATTGGAAAATAAAAGAAATGTAAAGAGGATAGACGTTCTAAAAGAACCTTTAAACCAATATGCAGGAACTTCTGGTGTAAGTTTCTGTGGTTTCACATGAACCTCAATTCAGGAATTCAATTTCCAGGCTTTCCACCATGAGCATCAGTAACTTACATGATAATGGACTCCACTATTAGTAATAAACTGTTTGAAGTACATCTTCTCCCTCTTTATGGAGGCACTGACCTTTGCCAAACTGAGAAGACTTTAAACAGTTTGCCCCCATCCCTGCCCAAGACTCAATATTATGAACGACTACGCACAATTTAACACACCCTCCATCTGAAGTCCATTCTCTACTCTGCCGACACAGTATTCAATTTCTTAGTAATGCATAGAAACCACTTTATTCTGCATGGTTGGAAGTTGCTATTTTATGTTTGGAAATGTATTATGTGTCAAGAAGAGTGTGAATAATAAATATCTGTGTTGTTGGCCAACGGGTATTCAGATGCTCTAACATCTGAGCAAATATCGTGAGCATGGGGACTGATTTCTCAAAAACATCGCTAAATCCAAAATTAACACCCCTGTGGCTGTCATACGAAGCCCTCTGGACTATTCATCACCTCGGTGTTTTTCTTCTAACCAGACTTTCTGTTCCAAGAAAATTGGCAGGTAGCAAACAACTACAATGGACATTCCAGTAACAGATCACTGCTCGTTCTTGTTTAGAAGCAGGATCACATCAAATCTGCTCAGGAAAAAGGCTCCAGATAGTTTAGTATTAAGTGGAGAAAACTAGGAGGCATGCTGAACAGGAAGGCAACGTTCTGTTATGACAGTGGCCATCCAGCTGTTTGCTGGAAAATGCAAAGAATTTTGAGCTAAAGAACCTCAGAGGTTTTCAGGTCCAGACACCCTATATTACAGCTGAGATCATCGAAGGCCAGAGACGTTTAAGGAATTGCCAGAGCACGGCTAGGTAACTGAGCACGACTGCACACCAGGTTTCCGGACACGGATGCTTGTTACTCCATCATTTTTCTGTGCTCAAAGATGACACAATGAGGAATTCACATCTAGAAAAGGCTCCAATCTGAGAAAAATATTACTCCCATTTAAGAAACTTCTCCTTAACAGAGTTTGGAAGAGTAATTTTATTCTTGCTCTGTGTGTGTGTGTCTGTGTGTGTGTGTCTGTGTGTGTGTGTGTGAGAAACACCATTATTGAGATAGAATACACAGTCCAAGCAATTCATCCATTTTAAGTGTACTATTATTATTATCATTATTATTATTATTATTATTGGTATATTTTCAAAGACTGTGCCACCATCATCACAGTTTTAGAATGTTTTTATTCCTATTCACAATTCTTCTCCATTTCTCTCCTCCCCACAAGGGGAGCTCTTTCAAGGGTGCAGCTTTTTTTTTTTTTTTTAAGATTTTATTTATCCAAGAGAGAGAGAAAATGAGCAGGGAGAGTAGCAGAGATGAGGGAGGGGCCGACTCCCCACTGAGCAGGGAGCATGATACTGGGCTCAATCCCAGGATGTTGAGATCATGACCTGAACCAAAGACTGACTGAGTCCCCCAGACTCCCCTTAAGGATGCAGATTTGCTGAGTGAAATAAGTCAAGCAGAGAGAGTCAATCATGTGGTTTCACTTACGTGTGGAGCATAAGGAATAACATGGAGGACATTAGGAGAAGGAAAGGAAAAGTGAATTGGGGAAAATCGGAGGGGGAGACAAAGCATGAGAGACTGGACTCTGAGAAACTGAGAGTTTTGGAGGGGAGGGGAGGAGAGTTGCCTGAGCCTGGTGGTGGGTGTTAAGGAGGGCACGGATTGCATGGAGCACTGGGTGTGGTTCATAAACAATGAATCTTTGAACACTGAAAAAAATAAAAGAAAATTAAAAAAAAAGATGCAGCTTTGAGAGAATAAGGTGTTGTTGAGAATGTCTATACTGAATATGTGACTGAACCTCATCAAGACATCTGTATAAACTTTGAAGACACTGTCAGGCAGATACAGAGATCTACATATTTTGTAGCTGCTCAAGACAAGCCCTTGTAAGTTCCTTTGCTTGTTAAACCTGCCACCTACAAGTCTAGAGTGGCCTGGTTCTTTCTTTATTTTTTTTTTAATTTTATTATTATTATTATTTTATTTTTATTTTTTTGGTGTCTCCTTCTTGTTCTCCCTGTAAAGGAACATTTGCAAGCCAACAGTAGTAGACAGGAAGTAGTATCTTAGAGTGGTTTTGATTAGCATTACCCTAATTACTAATACTGAGCTTATTTTCACTCAAATTTATCATTCATTTGTATTGTCTTTTCTGGAGAAATACCTATTCAGGGTTTTTGCCCACTTTTTACAATAGGTTGTTTTTTGTTATTAGTGAAAAGTAACATATTCAGAATGCATTTCCTTATCAGATATGCAATTTGCAAATAATGTCTCTCATTCTATAGGTTGCCTTTTCACTTTCTGGATGGTGTTCTTTGAACCAAAAAGGTTTTAATTTTGATGAAATTAATTCATCTCCCTTTTCTCATGCTACTAGTGTTATTGGTATCATTTTAAGAAGATTTGCCTAGGATTTACTCTTGTGTTTTCTTTTGCTTTATGATTTTCCTTCTTACATCTTTGTCTGTGATCTATATTGAGTTAACTTTTGTCTATTCTGTGAGAAAAGGGGTATGAATTCATTCTTTTGCATGAAACTATCCAGTTGTCCCTGCATTATTTTTTGAAAGACTTCTTTTCCACTGAATTTTCTTGGCGCCCTTGTCAAAAATCAGCTGACGGGTACCTGGGTGGCTCAGTGGGTTAAAACCTCTGCCTTCGGCTCAGGTGATGATCCTTGGGTCCTGGGATCGAGGCCCGGATCGGGCTTTCTGCTCAGCAGGGAGCCTGCTTCCCTTCCTCTCTCTCTGCCTGCCTCTCTGCCTATTTGTGATCTCTGTCTGTCAAATAAATAAATAAAATCTTTAAAAAAAATCAGCTGACAGTCAATGCAATGGTCTATTTCTGGATTTTGAATTTTATTCCATTAGAATATACGTATCTAACCTTATGCCCATACCTCACTGTCTTGATTAACTATAACTTTGCAATATGTTTTGAAATTGGAAAGATATGAAGCCTCTAAACTTTGTTCTTTATCAGGGGCTCTTGCATTTTCATATTAATTGTAGGAGCAGTTTTTCAATTTCTGGAAAAAAAGAGAGTTGGGATTTTGATAAGGATTGTGCTAAATATGTAGGTCAACTTAGGAAGTATTACCATTTCAAGAACAGTAAATCTTCTGATCTGTAAACAGAGATTTTTTTTTCTAGTTAAGTCTGCTATAATTTCTTTCAATAATGTTATATAATCTTCAGAGTATAAACCTTGCACTTCTTTTGTTAGCTTTTTTTTTTTTTTTTTTTTTTACATATTTTATTCTTCTGGATGCTATTGCAACTGGGATTATTTTCAAAATTTCATTTACAAGTTGCTCATCATCACTGCTCAGGAATACAATTGATTGTTATATATGGATCATATACCCTGCAGTCTTACTGAAGTTCTATTATTATTATTATTATTATTCCGATAGTTTTTTGGTTTGGGGTTTTTTTTTTTCTTAAACAAATTCCTTAAGATTTCTTATAATCAAGATCACATCATCTGCAAATAGAGATGGTTTCACTTCTTCCTTTCTAGTCTGGGTGCTTCTATTTGATTTTCTTGCTTAATTTCCCAGGCTAGAATTTCCAGCCCGATGTTGAATAGAAGTGGTAAGGGCAGACATCTTGTCTTGTTTCTGATTGTAGGTGGAAAGCATCCTTCCATTCTTTCACTACTCAATATGACCTGAGCTGCAAGTTGTTCATAGACACTCTTTAGCTGCTGGAGAAAGTTGCCTTCTGTTCCTAAACTTTTGTGTGTTTTTATTAACAAGCATTGGATTTTGTCAGGTATTTTTTCTGCCTTCAGTGAGATGATCCTGTGGTTTTTGTTCTTTATTCTATGGATAAGGAATATGAAGTTAATTGATTTTTTTAAGGATTTTATTTATTTTTGGGAGAGAGAGAGAGAAAGAGACTACGGGGCGGTGGGGGTAGAGAGGGAAGCAGACTCCCTGATGAGCAGGGAACCTGATTTGGGACCTGATCCCAGGACATTGGGACCTGAGCTGATGGCAGATGCTTAGTAGACTGAGCCACCCAAGTGCCCCAGAAGTTAATTGATTTTCATGTGTTATAACAACTTGGTATTCCTGAGACAAATTTCACATCGTCATGGTTCTCTTTTGTTTGATTTTAGTACTTTGAGTTCTGTCCTTGCTCTTTCTCTTTCTCATTCTAGTTGAAGGTTTGTCAAATATATTGATTTAGTTTTTTAAAGTTACTTTGGTTTTTAAATTTATTTATCATTTTCTATCCCCTATTTTATTAATTTCTGCTCCAGTCTTTATGATTCCCTTCTTTCTGACTGGTTAAGATTTCTTGTACTCTTCTTTTTTCAGCATTAAGTTTATGTCTTTGTTTTGAGATCTTTATTTTTTATATGGATGTTACAGCTATACAATTTTGTCTAAATATTGCTTCAGGTATATCCTAAAAGTTGTGGTGGGTTGGAACTTCATTTTTATTTACCTCAAAGTGATGAGGGAGCAGGAGGCTGGCTGAGGACAAAGCAAAAGCTGGCGCCTTGCACCCCCTCTTCACCCTTTCCCCTCCATAAGTGTAGCATCCCTCAGGCAGCCCTGACTGCCATGAACAATAAGCAAATAGTTAACTTGCAGAGCTCACAATCCTGCTAGACAGGAGTCTCCCTTGGCTTACAAATGTCCTAAATCTCACTAACAAAGACGATTGATAGCAGGATTGTGACACCCCACCAAAAAGTCTCCCAACTATCTTAATGTTAATGGCTGGTCTAAAGACAACATTGATCCAGCAGCAAGGGCAAGGCCTCCGGCAGGCCTGGAACATCCTGGCACCTTGTAGGCCCTCTTTAGCATATGAAAACTCCACTGAAACCTCCCTTCCCCTCACCTTCCCCCAACAGCAGGGTATATAACATGCCTACCCTCACAACCCGGGGCGGCTGCATCTCTGCCTGCCCACGGGTCCTGTCCCCGTGCTCTAATAAACCACCTTTTTGCACCAGAGACGTCTTAAGAATTCTTTCTTTAGCCGTCGGCTCCGAACCTCACCCCACCTCACCCCACCTAGGTTCAAGAACTTCATCAAAAGTATTTTCTAGTTGCTCTTGTGATTTTTTCCTTTGTCTTATTGGTTATACAGAGGTATACAGTTTGATTTCTACATTTTGAGAATTTTCCAATCTTTTTTCATTACGGAGTGTTAATTCCATTCCACTATGGCCAGAGAATGTACTTTGCATGATTTCAATCCTTTGAAATTTTTTAAGATTTTTATATGGCCTAGCATGTGGGCTATCCTCAAGAATGCTCCATGTGCACTTGAGAAGATATGTGTGTATGATTTGAGATAAATTTTTATACAGTGAAATGATGAAATGTATAGATCTTAAGTATACAGTTCAGTGAACTTTGATACATGTGCATACTTCAGTCAACCACCCTCTCAATCAAGATATATCATCAACTTTCAAAGATCCCTAGTGCTTTCTTCTGGAAAAAGTGCATCACTGAAAGTCAACCGTTATTCTGATTTCTCCTACTAATTTTAGTTTTGCTTGTTTATGTCCCTTAAATGCATAGACTCACAATGTAAGAAACTTCATGTGTCTGGCCTTTTTGTCATTCAACCTAATGTTTTTGAGATCTATGCATACTGTTTTGTAAATTGCTACTCCTTTTATTTTATTGTTGACAAGTTTTCCATTGTGTGAACACACCACAGTTTGCTTATCCATTCTCTTGTTGATTGGCTTTAGTTTTAGTGTTTGCTATTATGAATTGAGCTGACATAAATATACTTGCATGTGTCTTTCGGATCCACATATCTTTATTTTTCTGGGATAAATGTATAAAAGAGGACGGCTGAATCAGAGTGCAAGTATTTCCTTAGTTTTAGAAGGAACTGTCAAACATCTTCTGAAGTCATTGCACCATTTTACATTCCCACATGAAAATATATCAGAGTCCCACTTGTTCCATATCCTTACAACTTTAACATGTTCATGTGTTTTCCTATGTAATTCTAGTCATTCTAGTAAGTGAGAAATGGTATCTCATTGTGGATTTAATGTGAATTTCTTGATGACTAATGGTGTTGAGCACTTCATGTGCTTTTTGAACATATATCTTCTTTTTTCAGAGTAACTGTTCAAGTCTTTTGCTTTTTTTTTAAATTGAGTTACTTAACTTTTTGCTATAAATTTTGTAGTTCCTTTTGTATTTTGGACACAAATTCTATGTCAGATATGTGTATACACATGTCCATTAAAGCTATTTTTTGTTTCTCTGTGGCTTGCTTTCTCATTTTCCAAAAGGTGTTTTCTTTACTTTGATAAAATTTAATGTATCAAAAACTGTCTGTTTTGTTTAAAAACATAACATTTAATCATAGAACATTGCATAAACATAAAAACATTTCAGAATATGGTTTGGGTCTCTTGTTTAAGAAAATACTGCTTAGATCAAAAAATATAAACATATTTTACTAATTTCGTTTTGACATTTCACACACTTCGTTTTTACATTTAATTCAGTGACCTATTTCAAGGTATTTTTTGCACAGATGTTAGGTAGAGGCTGAGATCTATTATTAACACACATCTCTTAAGAGAGGCAATAGGGTCAATAGAAGTCACTCCAGCCTTGGTCCTAATGTGAAAATAAGGAAGCAGAGGCCCCAGGCGAATCACAATAGGGAGCAAAGGAGAGAAAAGACAGACCAACAATCGATGAAACAAACAAGTAACAACAACAAAAACCTTTTGGGATTATTTAGGGTTAGGGGTTATTTGTTGTTACGAGACCATAATGCTATAACCTATCCCAACTGGTCAGAGTCAGTTAAGACTCACAGGTTCTGGGTTTTACATAGAAACGAGGTGATGGGTCTTCTCACCAATTCCTTGAATACTTCATTTTTTAGAGCAGCATTACATGGTCCCTGAGACCACACTCTCCCTTGAAAATGGTCCCTAGAGTTGTTGGCTCTCAGCCCTCCACTCACTGAGGCTTAAATCCAATCTAAGAGGCTAGTTGGAGGATATATAATAGGCATTGAAACTTTTTCATTCTTATCCACCTGCTAAAGTGAGCAATTGGGTTTGGAAAGAATGTTGTTTCTCTGGAATAATTTAGGTTTGGATTGAAACCAAGCCTAGAAAGTTAATCTGAAAGAGATCTTTTTGTGGAAAAGTTATGAATAAGTGAAAAAAGCTGAGTGTAGTATGATGTGCTTTAATGATACCATTGCATTTTCTTGAAAACACTGTAAGAGGAGAAATATAAAATTAACAATTTTTCCAGATAACCAGATAATTTATAAAAAGTAGAATGTATATTTACTTTAAGAATAGATTATCCACTATCTCTTCGATGAACCAAATAGTCTCATATATACATTGTGTTAAAATAGGAATTCAGAATATGCATTTTCCACTCACATTTAGTTTTCAGCAGGTATTTTTTAATATCAAAGAGGAAAATGCAAAAAAAAACAGAGCCTGTGGGAAAAAAGATTCATTTTTTGCTTTTCTAAATTTAATACAGAAAAATGTATTCCTTTAATTAGCTAATGATTCGTAAAAACTGTTACTATTAAAATATATGATAAACATTAACATATTTACTGCTTAAAAAGGAAAATTCTATTACACCTTCTTAATATTAACTTTACTCTTTAATTTCCTTCCATGGAATCTGAAAGAGCAGAGTGCCACATAGGGGACAATGTGACTCCTTTTGTTCTACTTACAGTTTAAAAATCACAATGTTTGGATGCGCATTTTTCATATTGACAATACTTAAATTATAATTCTCACAATTTGATGAAAATACATGTGCTCGTTTCTAAGTTATCAATGTCCCAGAGTATTGTATGCTTTAGATTGTTTTTAAATCAACAAGGTATGTTTTAAAAATCATGTAAATCCAATACATCTGGTTATATTTGCTTCAACTTCTCCAGAATAATTTGCCTTTGGATTAAGACCAACTCTTGAAATGTAATCTGAAAAGGGATTGCTTTGTGTAAAGGTTATGAATAAGAGAAAAGGGACGAATATGCTACGCTTTCATGACACCATTGTTTCCCCTGCAAACACTACAATAAGAGGGGAAGTTCACAGAACATAAAGCAAATAATGAAAGGAAATGCAGTGTTCCCACATCCTCACTGTAATGCTAGTGAATGAAACAGGAAACATGATGGCATATGATTACCTGACTATATATACTTTCGTGTGTTGAAATGTGACATCATTTGCCAATAGGGATTCCCTTTGTTGATGACTGTAAATCTGTTTTTAGCCATTTTTAGCCTTCTTTAAAACAAAACAAAACAAAACTATTTCTGTAAAGTACTCTCCAAAGTAAATTGCCTTTGCTATAGACAAAAACACACCTTTTTTCCATTGTTAAATCAGTGGCATTGGGGTGAAATACTTCAGGCTATGCAAGCGTCTAAGTACCCCCCCACTTCCTTTTGAACAAAAGGTAATATTGAGCAATTACTAGTATTATTATAAAGCAATAAAAGACTTAATTCTCATTTAAATACAAAGCCCAAACATAGCCAACCTGTTTATTTTTACTGATTCAGATGATCATCATGGATCCAATCAGTTCATGCTAATTGCCTATTCTACAGCAGAAAAACAGAAAAGATGTCAAAATGCTTGGGCTGCATGATTGCATCCGTAGCAAAGCAGGGGCAATGTGGAGACACACCCTTTCATATGAAGGGGTTCCAAGGAGTACAACACCCTGGTGAACACCAGATGTCTGGCTCCTTAAATATGGCTTTTAGAAAATGCTTTCAGGACGATTCCTTAGGTGCACAGGGCATTGGCATGGCCATAAATATTAATCACATGATCATGCTCCTGTCTTACAGTCAAATATAATACATTTGGGGGTTGCTTGAAGCTAGCAGGTAGTTTAAGGAAGGAGAAAAGAGAGCTCTTGTCTAGTAGAAGAGGCAGGTTGTGCAAGTGTCAGAAGCTTCTAGAGGTTCTTCTAGAGGTTGTCTGGGGGAAGTTGTATCATCCCTTTGGAGATGAAGGATGTTACTATGATGGTTCAGAGCTGATACTCAGGAAGATTTCCACAACTTCCTTTTCCTTTTTCTATGTTCTTGCTATTTGTTAAAGATGGTTTTAAAAACGCCAGCTTATTTTCTGTCCTAAGGGATTTCTTGGTCTTATTTTGTTGTTTTTTTGTTTTTGTTTTGTTTTGTTTTGTTTTTGTTTGTTTGTTTGTTTGTTTTGGCCCATTTTAAATAAAAAAACGTAAGGGGCAAAGGGGTTTCATAGTGAGAATAGGTATCTGGTGGTAGCAGAAGGAATTGCAATGTGACAGATTCAGACAAAGAATGAACCCATAGGAACAGATTTGGGTGTTGCCTGGGATCCTTCTTGCCACATTTAGGGAATCATCCCAAACTCCTCTCTGCCAAGCTCTTGACATTTTTTGTTCTAAAAATGATTATCTCTTAAATTCCACATATTAGTGAGATAATGTGGTATTTGTCTTTCTCTGACTGACTTATTTTACATAGCATTATATTCTCTAGTCCCTCCACATCATTATAAGAATCCATTCTTTTTGATGGCTGAGCAATATTCCACTGTACAGATACACCACATCTTCTTTTTCCATTCTTTCTGAATGTCTGTGGACATTTGGGCTCTTTCCATGATTTGGCTATCATTTCTAGTGCTGCTATAAACATTGGGGTGCATGTATCCCCTCAAATTAGTATTTTTGTATCATTTGGGTAAATACCTAGTATTATAATTGCTGGATTATAGCATAGTTCTATTTTTAATATTTTGAGGAAATTGTATACTGTTTTCAAGAGTGGCTGCACCAATTTCCATTCCCACCAACAGTGCAAGAGTATTCCCTTTCTCTGCATCCTCACCAATACCTGTTGTTTTTTATGTTACTTTTAGCCATTCCAGTGGGTGTGAGGTGATAGCTCATTGAGGCTTTGATTTATATTTCCCTGATAATGAGTGATGTTGAGCATCTTTTCATGTGTCTGTTGGCCATCTGGATGTCTTCTTCAGAAAAAAAAAATTCTATTTATGTCTTCTGCCCATTTTTTAACTGGACATTTGTTTTTTGGGTGTTAAATTTGATAAGTTCTTTCGATATTTTGGATAATAACCCTTTATCAGATATATCATCTACAAATGTCTTTTCCCATTCAGACGGTTGCTTTTTAGTTTTGTTGACTGTTTACTTTGATGTGCAGAAGACTGCATTTTGGTGCAGTCCCAATCGTTTATTTTTGCTTTTGTTTCCCTTGCCTCCAGAGACATATCTAGGAAAATGTTGCTACAGCCAGTGTCAAAGAGGATACTGTCTGTGTTCTCCTCCGGGATTTTAATAGTTTCCTGTCTAACATTTAGGTCTTCAATCAATATTGAACTTAGTTTTGTGTATATTGTAAAGAAGTGGTCCTGTTCATTCTTCTGCATGTTGCTGTCCAGTTTTTTTCCCAACACCATTTACTGAAGAGACTTTTTCTCACTGGATATTCTTTCCTGCTTTGTTGACGATTAATTGGTGATACAGTTGTGGGTTCTTTTCTGTGTTTCCTATCCTGTTCTATTGACCTATGTATCTGTTTTTGTGCTGGTACCATACTGTCTTGATCACTACAGTTTAGTAATATAACTGGAAGCCCAGAATTGTGATGCCTCCAGCTTTGCTTTCCTTTTTCAAGGTTGCTTTGGCTATTCAGGGTCATTTGTGAGTCTATAGAAGTTTTAGGATTGTTTGTTCTAATTCTGTGAAAAATGCTGGTTATGTGCTTATAGGGATTTCAGTCAATATGTGGATTGCTTTTGGTAGTATAACATTTTAACAATTTTTTCTTCCAACCCACAAGCATGGAGAGTTTTTCCATTTCTTTGTGGGATCTTCAATTTCTTTCATCAGAGTTTTATAGTTTTCGGAGTACAGATCTTTTACCTCTTTGGTTAGTTTTATTCCTAGGTATCTTATGGTTTTTGGTGAAACAGACTTTTAATTACAGGGAATAAAATAATGGTTCCCAGAGGGGAGGTGGGCAGGAGGGATGGGTTAAATGGGTGATGGGTATTAAGGAGGGAACTTGTTGTGATGAGCAGTGGGTGTTATATGAAAGTGATGAATCACTAAATTGTACACCTGAAATTATGATTACACTGTATGTTAACTGGAGTTTAAGTAATAACTTGGAAAGAAAAATAATTTTTTTTTAAGATTTTATTTATTTATTTGCCATAGAGAGAGATCACAAGTAGGCAGAGAGAGAGGGAGAAGCAGGCTCCCTGCTGAGCAGAGAGCCCCATGTGGGGCTCGATCCCAGGACCCTGGGACCATGACCTGAGCCGAAGACAGAGGCTTAACCCACTGAGCCACCCAGGTGCCCCAGAAAAATAATTTTTAAAAATGAATGTCATTCTAAATTATGGAAAATATTTGAGTGGGATTTATTTGACTCAAGCCACAGAGTAAATAACTAAAGGAGACAATATGGTATTTTACCGAGTTCAATTTTCAAGAAAAGAAAAACCAGTTTTACCTGAGGATATCTTCTGGTGTAGTGCTGAGAGTTTTTAAGTTTCCAAGGAAGATGCAAAGTGGATTTATTCCTCAGTCTTAGAAAAAATTGGCAATTTGCATGACTTGTCTTCAGGACCCTGTTTGGCTTGTCTTGTCCTCTGGCTTCTTAGGACACTCTTGTTGTGCTGGTTTCTTTGGATCTGCCATTCTAGTCAGCCCTTGTTCCCCCCATTTTGGTTCACCTACTTCTCTTTAGGCAAAATGTGCTAGTCTTTTTTGCCATTACTTTTCTTCAAAGTGACTATTAGCACAATGAAATAAGTTTTGAATTTCATGAGAGAGACTGTATGCATTCACCTGGACTGGACAATATGGCCGAAGCAGTACGGAAAATTTTTTTTGGTCAGAGCAACGGTCATCCAGTGAAGAGACTGGTTCAGTGTCAACACTGGTTGTCGTTTTCTTGATCATCTACTAACTTTCCGCTTGTGTGAGGGCTCTCAGATGTCAGGCATGGGACAGAACTGCTCCTCCCAATTCCAAAACATTTTGAAATGTTTATGTGTTCTAGCTATCCATGTACATATTTCCTCTTTTAAGGGGAACTGGGTATAACCCCCTTAAACTGAAGGTCTGTTTCAGAATATAGATTAAGGTCTTGTTCTCCACAAGTGTGCCACAACCCTAAGAGAGTGCTTAATGTGCCAGTTCTAGCATTTGTCCAGAGACCCCTGTAGCCAGTTGGTTTATATCATCCGCTATAAGCTTAGCAGTGGCTAAGGTTTGAGTAAACCATCATTTAATATTAGTTCAACCGTATTTGTTTGAGAATGTCCATTAGATCATTTTTTTCCTCTTTGGTGGGCAATTGCAGAATGTAGAAGTAATTTTACAGCCCCAGTACATGCTTATTATTATTATAATTATTATTATTTATAAAAATGTCTATCTTCAGGGACCATTTCATTACTTGTATTCTGTAAGCTTGTATGCTTCTAAGATTTTTAAAAGTGTATACATTAAGGTATTAGGTAGCCTCTTGGTAAGGGACATTTTGCTTACTCTTTTAAACACAATATATGGATATTTAAAATTTCAAAAATGAACTTTTGACCCATTGCTTAGTGAACATTGACACAGGATGACACTAAAACCTTAAAATGGTAGAAGTGTATCCCAGTCTACCATGCAGGGACTAATATATTGAAGTTTCATATGTCCTCTGGGATAGAAGAATAAAGGTGAGAGACATAAGCCTACAGGTCCAATCATCTTCTTACTTCCAAAGGTGATTTTTTTGACTTGACTGGATGGATAGACTCACATTTGGTTCCTCATCACTGTTCCATGTGTGCCTTTGCTACAGCGCTCAGTCAAGAAGGTTTGCCATCCCAGTAACTAGTAAGGAACGGAACTTCACTTAAGGATGCCAAGTAACTGTTCCCTTATTTCAGAACTATGCTTTCTTTGGGGGCAGGGCATCACTTTGAGAAATCAAGAAAAATAGGAAAATGACAATTTGTCTTAAGTGTGAGTGTCCCTGGTCGAACCCAGTTTAAAACACTTATGCCTTGATGGTCAGAATAAATACTTCAACTAAAGGCAGTGCCCTGAGCCAAGTTATCTTACTAGTTATTGCTGAAGTAATCCCTGCGGAAACCAGGATCCAGACTGTATCGAGTGGTGTAAAGGGTGATGTCAACACCTTGAATTAAACTTTGAATATATATGTGTATGTTCCACCGTAGAGAAAGTCTCATTTAAATGTCCATACAATATTACGTTTTCTTAGCCATACAGGGGAAAATAAATAGTCAAAAATCACTCTATTCCTCAACTAATGGCATTGCAGGATATGGACATGTTTCTAGCTTGTGTTAATTCCGTTTTCTTTTCATACATGTATGTAAAGTAACTGGCAATGGATTTTTTTTTTTTTTATTTGTGTTAGTTTCTTTGGAGAAAAAGTGACATAGAGCAGTAAAAGATTATTTTAACTATAGAGAAGCATTTTTTATGTATAATGATGGAGAAATAAATTTCAATTCGATTCCAAAGCAACCTTTTAGGTTTTTAAAATAAGAGCATTTACATCAAAACCCCTGGTACACCTTTTAGTGTTTTTGTGTACAGAATCTAAGAAGGCATATGATGGTGAGTGTTTCTCTTGGCTTAAAGGTGGTATCTAAATAGGTTCAGTGCCAAGAATAATTCTCAGAAATGTGAGCATTAGTCACCACATTTAAAAATCCATATATGGTAAAATTCATTTAAGAGAGACATGTGTTTTATGCATTATCCAAATCAAGTGTTAAAAAGACAACTTGGCTGAAATTTTACTGTTTCTTTTGCTCTCTCTCTCTCTCTCTTTCTTTCTTTTTTTTTTTTTTTCCTTTTGTCATCCACCTAAAAATGGTGTAAAGCAATAACTTACCCCTTTCAATATTTTCTCTGGTAGACATAATCCTACTTGCGTACCTTTTCTGTTTAATTTGCTAAATTTTCTAATATTCTCTGTTTATAACTTTATTTTATTTATGTAAGTTTCTCTGTTAAATAGAATATCTAAATAACAAGTGCTAATTAAAGAAATGCTCTTCATTTACCAAGACTGAGAGAGAATGTTGAGGGGGGGATGGAAATGTTTTTTCTCCCAATTCTGCATAGATATTGCATTATTTATTAAAGAAATGTAGCTTTTTTTTCCCAGCCATGCACATGGGACAGCTACAAGTAGCTCGGAAAGTCTGAGTGATTACCATATGATATTTGGCTCTTTGTTTTCCTGTGTTCCACTCTTCCACTACATAATTTGTGACTCAATTTATTATGAACCAGGAACTCTATTATCTGGCATCCTTAGGGGGAGGTGTAGGGCTTAAATCTTCCTTATGATTAGTAAGAAAGAATATTTATAAGTGCTCAGGAAGCCATCGCAGGATGGATATTAGCCACCTGTAGAATGGAACTGTGGAAATTCTTCTGTGCATGGGGCCTGGGTAGGCGGGCTGTGCTGTGGCATGATGCAGCAGACCTAGCAGTGGCATCTTGATGCATGGGCTAGCAGAGAACAGCAAGGTGTTTGGAGAGAGAAAACAATAGAGGTGAGCTTGAGCCAAGCCCTTGAGAGCTATTGGGAGTCAGAACCTGGGGAGATCACATTCAAACACCATATTTAAAAACAAAGGATAGAGTCATGAATCAGAAGAAAGCAAAATTATAAAAGAAGCAGACTGGGAACAAAGAAAAGCAATGGTTTAAGGGATGACTGTGAATTTTTACTAGGCTGGGAACCGTTGGAGCGAGAGCTAGCCCTCATTTGTTACAAACGCATGGAATGCAGCATGTTGGGTTGGTACTATTTCTCTACTTTGGTCGCATACTGCAGTGACCCAGGGAGCTTAACAATGCCTTAGACTCACTCCCACAGCTTCTGACCTAATTTATTGGAGACTGAACCTGAATATTGGGAGTTGTGAAATTTCCCCAGGTGACTCCAATACGTAGTGTGTTGAGAACCTCAGCCTTGCACAGAGGGTTGAAGGTAAGTCATAGCAACAGCATGAGTGGTAGTAACTGGGGAAATGGAAGCACACGGAGATCAATGTTTCAGCAGGACTTATGCTAAGAAGTCTTCCAAGAGTCATGAATGGAGCTGGGGGCCTTTGGTTGGACTTCAGTTCACTCTCTGCTCAACTGCCATATCATGAAACCCACACAGGAAGAGAGTCTCATGAAAAAGTTAAAGGTTTTACCAATGAATTACTGCAGCCAATATCATGTTTAATGGAGTTACATGAAAGGTACCATGCCTCATGATTCACTCTGTTGTGAAAATCTATTTTCAGTTCCGTACTTCTAAGAGAAGTTGTTCTTCTTGCCAAAAGGATTATAATATTTGTCTCCTCATTGTAGGATTGGTGGAACACAACTCATGTGAAATAGGGTTTTCCGATGCAGTACAGGATGAATTTGAAATTCTGATAAATTATGAATAAATTTTTAGAAAGTAAGTATGTCTCTTGCAATATTTGAGACATGCTTAGACCAAAACATTATTATTCATTTTTCAGAACTTCGAATTTAACTTAGCGCCCAGTTCTGTTTGCTTTGTCTTTGTTTTTCTAAGTTTGGCATCCCTTGCAGGAAGAATCCATAGCTGGCTAAGTGAGAAGCATTCAGAGATAAAAACAGAGATGAATACACGTTCCTAGACAATGAGCCCCATTTCTGGGATAATAATGAACTGGTGGTAGGTATTTTGTAGATCAGGTTAGATAAATCCATGCTCAAAACAGCTGTCAACACCACAGCTCAGTATTAGGATGATTTTTGAGTAAGTTCTCAAGCCAATCAGGGATTTCTGCCATTTGCTCTAAGACACAGAGTAGTAACTATTCAGCGCCATCTTCGTGTAAGACAAAGACTAGAGCGGAGCCCACAGACAAGGGTTCACAGAGCCTGCAGGACTCCGTCAGAAGGGCATAGGCAAAACCAGTCTACGGTGATAAAAATCAAATAACAGCAGCACCTATGGTAGGGCACTGACTCGTAAAAGGGCACAAGAGACATTTTTGGAGGGAGAAATTGTTCTGTATCTTGATTGTAGTTACAAGGATGTGCGTATTTGTCACACTTATAAAAACGTTCATTTAAGACCTGTGCATTTCACAACATATGAATTATGCTTCCATTATAAAACAAATTCAACATTTCAGAGGTCTGTGGGAGAGACAATTGATGCATAGATTGAATTTGAAAACGGAGAACATGTTCTTTTTTTTTTTTAAGATTTTATTTATTTATTTATTTATTTATTTGTCAGAGAGAGAGAGAGACAGAGAGAGCGAGCGCACAGGCAGGCAGAACGGCCGGCAGAGGTGGAGAGAGAAGCAGGCTCCCGGCTGAACAAGGAGCCCGATGCGGGGCTCCATCTCAGGACCCTGGGATCGTGACCTGAGCTGAAGACAGCAGCTGAACCCCCTGAGCCACCCAGGTGCTCGAGAACATCTTCTGTGAGCCTTCTTAGCCTCAGCAGGTTGGTCCTAGTCACCACTGATGTGGCTAACTTTGACAAAGACATAAAGCTCCTTCCAATCAAATTTCAAGATGAAATTCAACTGAGAGAAATGGCATGTGCGCTTGTAACTTAAGATCCAAAAAGATTTTGAAGAAATGGATTGAATTTTGCCAGCAGAAATTTTTTAAAGTTTGTGAATCCAAGGACAGCAAAAGTGCTATTTCATAAGTATAAGTATTCACAGAAACTCTTAGTCACTTTAGTTTGAAGAATGTGTTTGCTTAGAATCCACAGTGAGACATGCTCATCAGTGAAGCTACTGTGGCATTTGAAGAGGCTTAAGAACTAACAGATGGAGGACGATGGAGATGGAGATGCAGATGACTCTTCCGTCTAGGTCAAGGAGAGGCTTCAGGACTTCCTCAGTTGTGGGGTCACAATGGAATTCTGGAATTCTGACCCTGAACTCTACATCACAGAGACTTAACCACACAATCTCAGGAAGTCCTGAAGAACTACTGACCTATCACCTGAGGGCAGCAACTTTACCCTCAAAAACTAACATGGTGGAGTGACATAAGAATGTTCACCCCGGCCTACGAAGAAGGTGGGGCAGACTTAAGATCCCCATTTTTCACCTAAACTCCCAGTCTGCTAAGATACTCACATCTGACATAAGACAGGAGACAGACAGAGAAACCAGAAGTGATAGACAAACAAGTGCTCCTCGATCGTGAAGGATTGGGGAATGTTTCAACCTAACATAAAACCACATTAATGATCAATGATCTGTGAACAACAGTACTATATACTATGTACTATGAGATCTCAATAGTACTAATAGTATTAATTAGTACAAATAGTACTAATAGATCTCAATACTGCCAATGTCTCCAGCAATCTACTAAATAAAAACAGCTCTCATATTGTTTATTTAAAGTTCCTGGATGCATTTAATTAAAACACTTGTAAATATGTAGACCTACCCTTTACAGTGAAAAATATTAATAGTGGAAAGTAGCAGAGAGATAAACCTAAGATACCAAATGATAAAAGTTTGAGGTAAATCTCTTAATTTGAAAATCGACTTAAAATGCAAGATAGAGTTTACAGTGAAAAAATACAATCCATTTTATAAGGAAAGAAATGTCAAATTGTAAAGAACAGCCTACTGTTGGTGAGTCGACAGCTACAGAGAATCAGACATCAGAGCAAAATGAAGGTCCATGGGAGGTTCTGGCCCCTGGTAAACTCTGGGCTGATAGAACGTGAGTGCGCACACTTCAGATCACTTACCCTAGATGAATCACTTCCTCCTGGAAGAGAGCTTCTACCCTGATTAGAATGATGCCTTCACCACCAAACTAGACACAAAGAGAAAAGAAGACAGAAGACTTTAGCTGGCGTAGCCGAATAGGAAATAGGCTCACAGTTTTCAAAGATGTTGATCAGACCATGAGGTCAGGAGGGAACAAACAGGGTCATCAAACACTAGCAAAACGAAATCACTAATATGTGATGGTTGGACATACACCGATATTTCACACACACGCACGCACACACACGGACAACAAATAATTACTACGATAAAGAGCAGGGTACAGGAGTGCTTCTTACTCCATTTTATCTTGTGTATATGAGGGATGCTAAACACAGCCCTTATCTTCAGGTAGGTAAAAATCAGAGAAGAAAGCCGGCAGTGAACTCATTCACCTCAATCATTGCCTGAACCCAGGGAAGGTGACAGAAACATTTAACCAGAAATGACATCTTTCCACCTATGGCCATACACCCTGAACGCACCCCATCTCGTCTGATCTCAGAGGCTAAGTAGGGTCAGGCCTGGGGAGTACTCGGATGGGAGAAATGGCATCTTCCCTGTACTCCCCTTTTGCTGCTTCTCCCCCACTTCCTGAAACCAGGGTGGGGCTCCTTCAAGGATATGCTGGTTTGTCCTTACATTACAGGCTGAGGCAGTTCTGGAGAGGACCTGGACAGAGAACCCGGCAGAAAGCAGCAATTCCAACGGGGGCTCTATTCTGATGGTATTGACTTCGGGAAGCGGGGTAAGCCCGTTTTCTCCTTTACATTTTCCCATCAAAGCATTTGGTTCAGTTCTTGTGGGAAAAGTTAATCTCGGCTCAAGGAGTAGGGCATGATAGATACATACGATCGGTGTGCACATCATCAGAAAAATATCAAAATGTCCCAAAGACACCCTTCACATTGGCGTTTACACAATGATGCAAAAAAACATTTTTTCTAAGTTACTTACGTTCTAATGATCCGAACAGTGTTACAAACTTACCGGTAAGTTGTATATTTAAGAAAATGGAGGGATGGGAGAAAATAAGTGGTTTTGTGTATTGGTGAAAACAACTAAAATCTTCAATCATCTCTTCAATCTGGGCTCCTTAATTTTTTGTTTCTTTTTGTTTTGGTTTCTGGGGAGACATGAGTATGAGCTGTTTATACATAATACTATATTGCTTCAGAAAAGAAGGAAAAAAGCAACAACTAGCTGAGCTTTGACAAAATGACTGTCACATGGCTTATTTTGAGAGTATGTGAAGAGTCATTTTCATTTATCAAGCAAACCAATTTCAGAATCTGTTAATTAATTTTTTATTTTTTAATTTTTATTATTATTATTGGTTTTTTTTTGGTCAGCAGAGGGTATTATGACTATCAGACCCTTAACGTAAATGGGTATTTTTAGAAATTATTAAAGAGTGGAGGGGATTGTAATACTCTGAAATTCTTTTCAATCGTTTGCGAAGCAAAATTTGCATTATCTAATAAAAATAGTAATATGAGCTCAGCAGAGCCTTTAGACTTAAGGTGAAAGAAAAATCATGGAGTTTTCTCTAAATCACAAAGTCAGGTTTGATCCTTGACAAATATTCGAGAAAACTAAAATTGTAAAATACCATTTGTTTTAACAAATGTGAAAGAGTGATATACCTTACAATAAATCGTGAGGTCATCTCATGCAACTATTGACATATTTTAAAATAAATTAAACAACGAAAAAATGCTTATGTCATTACTTCAAATATTACTCACTATTGACATTTGGGGCAGATGATTGCCTTTTGTGGGGTCTGTCCTGCATTGTGTAGGGTGCTTAGCTGTGTAATTGGCTTCTAAACGCTAAGCATCAGTAGCAACCCACAGTCTCCGGACATTTCTAACACCCATGGTGGGGCCAAATCGCTTTGGGTTGAGAATCACTTAGTGAAAAAGAAAAAAAACAAAAACAAAAACAAAACTGTTTCTTTTTATGTACCATCAATTTTCAAAGAAAAGTGACAAAAAAGGGAAAAGAAACACACAGATTTCTTAGTGGTGAAATTAGAAGTGTATATTTATTGAAAAAAAATCTTATTTTTTATTTACTAAATTTTCTATCTTGATTATTAATTAACTTTACAATACAGTTATCTTAAAAGGCAAGCCCGTTTTTCACATTGAACAGAACTTGTATTTAAAGACTATTTTAAAATGGAGGAATTATTTTTTTTCTATTATGAAATGAACTAATTCTTTTTGTTTTGTGCGGCATCTCCTAAAATATTATAGAAGCCTGGGATAATCAAACACATTTAAAAAAGTTATTTCCCTGGGCGCCTGGGTGGCTCAGTGGGTTAAGCCACTGCCTTCGGCTCAGGTCATGATCTCGGGGTCCTGGGATCGAGTCCCGCATCGGGCTCTCTGCTCAGCAGGGAGCCTGCTTCCTCCTCTCTCTCTCTGCCTACTTGTAATCTCTCTCTGTCAAATAAATAAATAAAATCTTTAAAAAAAATAAATAAAAAATTAAAAAAAAGTTATTTCCCCTTATTTTTAAATTTTCAGAATGCCAATATCATTTTAAAGCAATCGAGAGGTCAGTCTTCATTCATGAGCTCATGTCAGAGGAGAATGATTGCGTTTAAGAGACACTGTTCTCACGTCCTTTCAGTCCTGTGACTAGTTTTGTCCTTTGAGAGGGCCAGGAGTAATCGCTTGGCCTTACTTACTCCAGCCTGTTTGTAAAAGCTTTTCCAGACCGTGACTGCCGCTCTTCTTTACGTATGCTTTCTAGACAGAACTTGTCCAGTTTCCTAACTTGAAAAAAAAAAAAAACAACCCTCATTATTCGGCACTTTGATCAGTTGAGGTTTTGCTATGAGCTCTGTTGCATCTGTTTATGATTTAATTATATATTACGTCAGGATGAAAACGTTCACGTATAATGGAAAGAGGGGAGTATTTCATCTTTGATATAAAAACTAATATTCTATTAAATACCATTGTTTTAAAAACATAAACAAACTTGTTTACATAAGCAATTTTTATCCTATTTTCTTCACTATTCTTATTAACATTCTTTGCCTATAATTAAAAATCTATTATTCTTATAGAAACAATTCATGCTCTTCTGCTTGTGATCCTTCTTCCTTCCTTTTTCTAAAGCCTCAGGAGACCATACTGCAGTTCATGTGTTCCCGCAGTGACTTTCTCCTGCCACCAATCCTAAGTCTGGTTTAAAATGATCTTTCCCACCTGTCATTAGAATATTACTATGCCTCTATGTTTGTCTGAATACACAGTCTGTTCTGTCATTAATAAACCATTTTCACTGCGCTTGTTCCTGTTCCCCTCATCAAACAGTCATTCGTTTGGCTATGATGTCATTGACATACATAGTTTCAAAAATTCCTAAACAAAATGTTGGGCACATTGCCTGTGGTCATTCACAGTGGCGGGAAATTACCAGATTTCTGTTATGTTACTTTTTTGTCATTATTCAAAGTATTACATTTAATACATAGAAAATTCTCCCTCAAAATTAGAGGGGGGAGATGTGGCTGCTTCAAGCATGCGTGAGTTCTAGAGAAGATAGTCTGCGGTTTCATTGGACCTTGAACCTTGCTCAGAATCAGCCACCTTGTGAAGTGACTCTTATACTCTTAGCTGTATGTGCTTCCCGGTCTGCCCTCTCTCTACTCTGTATTTTGGGTTCTTATTCTTCAGCATCTTATATATCTTCAACTTAAAAAAAAAATCATCAAGCGCTGCATTACTACTTCCAATGCAAGTTTAAATCTTCAAATTGTTTATGGTGATATCATAGATGTGTTCTTCTATTTACTTAAGGGACGTCTACTGAACACCGACCATGTCCCAGGCACTGTGCTAAGCCAAGAGGTACCGTGATAGCTAGCTAACCCATGGTCTCAGATTCAAATCCATTTGATTTCTCTCAATTTTGAAGAAGGTTTTTTCCTTGCCTCTTCTGTCTGCTGACCTCACCCTTTTCTCATTAACTGAGAACTATATAGAAGTTATTCAAAGTTTTAATGAAGCCTAAAGTAAAGCTTCGATTCACCTATTATCGTCTCTACTTCCCCCGAACACGATACTGAGTCATCATCTAATATATACCTCTTATAACATTTCTTTCTTGTTATCATTTTCACCCCAGCAATGAAATGGCTTAACCAGAACATGAATAATTCTAAGTCAGTTAATCCAAGAATAACTAGGAATTTTAGTAGAACATGAAATTAAATTTCCCCGTTTTCCTACTGATTTGAATTCAGAAAAGGAAGAGGGTGAGAGAAGAAACACTTTGGAGTCTCTTCCTAAGTTCACATGGTTGACAAAGATTGAAAAAAAGATGAGAAATATTTTTTTGTTTGTTTGCAAACTCCTTTCAGTTAAAAGAAACCCTGCACACATTTAATATATGCAAATTATTTATAAATTGTATAATAACATGTGCTACTATACCAATTATACATGCACTTTAAAAGTCACAAACAGAAATTAGAAAAGGATGAATTTTTAACAATATAAACAGAAATTTTACATTTTTTGCCCTCACCCCTACCATGGTTTTACAGATCCTAATTCTGGAGTGGATAGATAGGATTTGTAAAGCATTATAGACCCTGGGTACATAAAATGTTGTGAGTCTATGCAACTATAGGAAACCCTATAGGAAAGTCTGCATAAATCAATGGTGAAATTGCATCATATATGAAAATCAAATAGATTTATAGGAGAGTTAAATACTTTAAAATCAAGACTTTCCTTGAAGATACTACATAGTTTCTGGTTACAAAGCCATGAGAAATCCCTCCTCATAGAAAGATGAACTTGCAGCTTATGTCATGAACCCATCCATTTTTCCTAAAACTCCAAGCAAGTGGCAAGTACCTGTAAAAGGACACATACACGTGTGGGCACACATCTACACACACACACACACACACACACCCCTCTGAGGATTTTAATTAGAATCCAAGTCATCACAGCATAAGAGATATACTAATCCTTTGAGCAAGGTGTTAATTGTTAATCTCATTTTTCCTGTCTAGTAGCCTTGCATAACTCTGTTTATAATAGGCTTCCTGTGGTAAAAGAATGGGCTAGTAAACCTCAATACATGTTTTCCAGTAATCATTTTAGTGGCCAAGGGTCCTTATAATAGTGGCTAATCTCCATAACATCATCATTAGTGGATGAGGGTAACTAAAATTATAGAGACCCTTTGCTCTAATTATAGACTCTGAATTGCAAATCCATTCTTTAATCAACTGTAAATGCATTGTAAAGGGAATTGTAAGTTCTTTCCAGGGAGCAATACGCATTCAAGCTAGCAGACTAGAACCAAGCGATGTAATGTGTTTGGGGAATAATAACTGGATATGCTCCTCATAGAGCCGGCATTACAATATGGCTCCTTGCTGGAGAGATCGTCCTAGTCAGTCATCTGTTTCTAGCTTTCTAGCATCATTACAAATGAGTGGCATTAATATTTTACTTGTCCAGAATCCTCAACAGTAAGCAAGTTAAGTGTGTTCTCAGATGTCGACTTTTTCCGTGACCTGTTTATTTTCTGCTGTTCTTAAGAGCCCAAAGAGAGAAAATGTGTCTTTCAAAATCCAGAAGCTTATGGAATTCATTCAATCCCATATATTTTGTTGGTATAGAAATGAATTTACATAGACTTTTACCTTTAATATACAAAGCCTAAAACAGATCTCTTTCCCTGATCTCACAGATACTTTATTATATTTTTTAAAGATTTTTTTTAATTTTTATTTATTTATTTGAGAGAGAGACAGTGAGAGAGAGCATGAGTGAGGAGAAGGTCAGAGAGAGAAGCAGACTCCCCGTGGAGCTGGGGTCCGATGCGGGACTCGATTCCGGGACTCCAGGATCATGACCTGAGCCGAAGGCAGTCGTCCAACCAACTGAGCCACCCAGGCGTCCCGATACTTTATTATTTAAAATGGAAAGTGTTGGGGTGCATGGGAGGCTCAGTGGGTGAAGCCTCTGTCTTAGGCTCAGGTCATGATCTCAGGGTTCTGGGATGGAACCCCGCATCAGGCTCTCTTCTCAGTGGGGAGCCTGCTTCCCTCTCTCTCTCTGCCTGCCTCTCTGCCTACTTGTGATCTCTCTCTCTCTCTCTGTCAAATATATAAACAAAATCTTGAAAAAAAAAAAAACGAGATAAATTTTTACATTCTTTGGGTCACAGGCAACAACTTGACTTTAATCAAATGCTAGGCAACCTATGGATATTCCAAAAAATCTTATTAAGGGTCTTCAGAGAATTCTAGCTATACACAGGCTGGTCCAGTGACTTCTGTCCTTATTGTCTTATTGATGAGATAGAAAAATGCAGCTCTACACATTTCCTTTTCAGAATGTGAGCAGCGCTATTAAGTCAGCTTTCCTTGGCAGAGAATACGAACACGGAGTGGAGAAGCATCAGCAAAAGAGTTAAGAGGCCTATTTGTGGGCTCTCAAATACTTATCTTCAGTATTCTAGATCTTTCCAGATGAAAACAATGTCCTCCTAATCACCTTTTCTGTGTGTGTGTGTGTGTGTGTGTGTGTGATGATCTCCAGTCTTACTGAAGGAAACTAATGGGAACTCAAACCCTTTCTCCATGTCAAGGTTGGCCTAGTTGTTCCAGGAGCTCAACATTTTTCCGGAGACCATTATTTTTCTTAGCAAAGTTCCTTGCTCCTTATCTCACTCCCAACCATTTTTCATCTCTGAGATGAGCACAAAGAACATCATCTAGTCATCCCTTTAATCTCAATCTACACTTGTGTTATTGTTTTGGTTTCTAGTATATTTTGAGGGGAAACATAATTTGTGTGTAATTATATAACATTGCTGGGTAGTTTTAATAAAGTACTCACTAGGTGTTCTTGAAAAATCCAACTAAGTCTCTTGCATTTTGATCTTTAAATTATTTCTCTTTTATATTGTAACATTTATTGTTTCTAAGCCTTTATGGTGAGATGTTTTAGGTTGTTGATCGAAATAATCGGAAATTCAACGTCTCCACTTTCCAGGTTAGTCCACACAACAAAGAAGAATGGCACTCAATAGTAATAAAATCTTGTGTTTAGCTCTTAGTGTTAAAGTAAAATAATATCCTGCTAGTTTCCTGGAAGACTGGGGGGATTCATTTATTACCATGATGTTCTTCTCTTTGCTTTAATATTACTATGCTTTCTACAACAATTTTCCTATATTTGAATTATTACTGAAAGCTACAAAGGTTAACATTAAATATATTAACTTTTTAATGTTATTCAGCTTTTTCAGCCATTAGTCTTCCTTAGACGTCTGCCATTATTTACATAATTATTTCGTCAATCTAGCCACAGCTTTTACCTTCAGAGTGTAATACAATGAGTGTCCATATTTCATTCTGCTCAAGAAAGGCAAGGAGCTAGATGAATGGTATGAGTGGTGTCCATTCATAAGGCTGACCTGAAACAGATCTGTGGCATGGTGGGAATTGACTTCAAATCTACACGAAAGAATGTGAAGTTAGGGGCAGAGTTTCAAGTTGTCAGGTAGTGAACATATGTCTGTTGTCGGTGCGTTTTGGAAAACCTGTATCTTGGTAGCCGTGAGACTTTAATTTTTTTAAGTGAATACAGTCCTCTTAAAATAAACAACTGATCCCACCATACACTAGGATCCTGTTTTTTAACGCGAATAACTTGTGGAGAAATCTCGCTTTTACCCTCAGGTTTTCTTTGCTAGCCTGGATCTCCATGTGTGGCTCTCGCTCACTCTTGCTCTGTAAATATACCTGGTTGTATTGAGGCTTAGCGAGCCGGTTAATATCCAGTTGGTACCTTCTTGACATCATGAAATCACTTTCAGTGTTTTTGGTCATTATCCGCCAAGATTTATGGGCTCATTGTGTGCTGCCAAAGGGCCACTGTGACAATGCCCTGAGTTATCTCAACTCCCAAAGTAACAGTCTTGAAAAGGCAGATTTAGAGGGGATTTTTAAAGCTTAGTTTCACGCTTTCATTTCTCATGGAAGCGCCACAATAACAAAGGAATCTATTTAAGCTTCAGACCCGGCTGCCAATAGAAGCTACCAGAACATGATGGAGTGTCTCATTCCTGCCTGATTCCTAGTCTAACATTTCCAACGGCAGATGCCCAGATGACGTCTGACCGAAGTAGGGACAAACACGCCCGGATTTCAGGTTTTTCTTTTCGGAGGGTTTTGGATGTTTCATTTTTGTGTTTAACTCCCCTTCAGCAGAAGAATACAATTATGCAGAACAGTGTAATCAGTCAGCAAACACTGGGACTTCGCTCAGCCAGGATTCCAGTCATTGTGACGGCTGCCACCACTCACATCCGCTGGTCTTTCTTCCCTGAAAGAGTTTGTTCTGAATATCTGTAGCGTGAGAAAGACGTTTCTGTAACTCATTTTTATGTTGGTAACATTTATACCTACCAGACTAAGGAGATCCACTTTCCCTTTTTTCAGTCTGTGACGTAGAAGTAGAAGTCTACTGTGAAGTAGACTATGCATTTAAAAATATTTTTTTTCATGATTAAGAAATCGGTCTCTTGTATGAAACAGAGGAAGAGTGTACGTTGATGATCTGATTGTATTGCTTGTCATTACTCTCCCATTACGGCTCTATTATTTACATTAAAGCCAGAGAATAATATTTACTTTAAAGTGAGAAGCGGGCGGATTTATTGCAATGATCCTTCCTAACACATGGCTGAATGCCACGTCCCTTCATCTCCTATCCATTTGGCCTCGACAGCCTTTGTTTTACAACTTTTCCTTCAAGACACTGTCCCTGGCCCCTACTTCCCCGATGACTTCCCCTCCTCAGACTTATTCCTTCAGTTACTTTCTTTGAACTCATTCCAGCAGCTCCGCATGTCTCATGAACTAATTAGAAAAATCAAAAATTCCTTGGTAAGCACAGAACAAAGAATAACATGTCCAAAAGAGAGGTTCTCTATAGTACAAATATTGCCCTACTTTAAAAACAACACTTCAAATGCTGTCTCAAGTACGTGTGTCTGTGGGATCTTCTGGAGTCCTCATAATAATTCTGTGGAATCTGTAGGTGTGTTGGTTATTTTCCACTTGTCTTCCACCGACTCCCTTCACTGCAGTCTCTCCCCTGCCTGTTCTCTTTCCGCCAGGCTGTCTTGCCCTTGGCTTTCCAGCTTGGTCTTCAGGAGGTGCTGGGAGGAGATTCAGGGTGGATAGGGAGATGGGGCTCAGATGCCACCCTCTGGAAGTTGCTGTCTCCCCTCCCAACAAGGGCTCCCCAAGCCTCCTCAACTCCATAATCCCAAGGCTCAGTGGACTCCACTCACTATTTCTCTTGTTCATCATTTCAGCTCCAGGGTTGGTAACAACTTCCTGCTGTCGTGGTTGGTAACAATTTTCCATTGGCGCGGGTGCCTCACCATCCTTTAGATCTGCCCACACCTTTGTGAGTAGTTCCCTTACTAACATCTTCATTGGATCCATCCTAAGTGAATTCTGTTTCCCGCTTACACCTTGACCAACAAAGCTGGGTATATTTCATCAGCCATCAATTCTGTTGAGGACATTAATGTACAACGAAGTGAGTGACTTATCTTAAGTCACACATGGGGTCCAGGATAGAGCAAGGCTAGGAGCCAAGTCTCCTCGTGGGTAGTATGTGCTCACCACACTGTTTGTAATGCCTAAAGATGATCTCAGTCAAATGGGTAGCGACATTATCCCATCTTGTTCACTGAGGTATCTCAAGATCCTAGAACAGGGGAAAACCCCATGCCGTTGGCTCACCCAGTATTCACTCGACACCCTCTGGCTTGCCTCCATGTAGCGTCGGTGTGAGAGAGTTAAAGACATATACCTGGCTATGTTTCTACACGCAGATGCACCTAATGAGTTTGGGTTTAGACGTGAAGGTTGGAAAGCAGTGGACATGCATGGGGCACGGGATGTGTGTTTTCAAGCTTGTGTTGGAGTCTCTGTTTTCTCTGCAGCACCATTCCCAGCGGCATGGTGCCAGGCAGCAACTCACAGAAACAATGGCCTTTCTGCAGGAACACTCTCCAGCGAACCCCTGACCACTATTTCCCTTTCAATTTCTGTGACTATACCCAAGTGCAACTTCCTTCTCCCCCCACCAGAGTTGTTTTGAGGCATCTCACACTCTTTAATAAATCCCATTATGCCTCAGTGAGGGAGAAACTAGACATTCTGTAGTCCGCAGCTAACAACATTGTTCTATGACTTCTGGACAAAATGATAGTTATACTTTACCCTAGCCCTTGAAAGCCTCCTAATCTGTACTAAAAACCCGTTTCTCTATTAACCATGTCTTATTTTTCTTCCTTATTGCAGCTAGAGATATTGCAATTCATTCCTGAAGGAGACATTTTGTGTATTATCAGGTTCAAGGTCTGTCTTCTCTCTGTCAACCATAACTCACCATCACAGACTCCTTCATTCCCCTTCTCGTGCAATAAAATAGGAACGAAGGAGAAGATCTCGGGAGTGTATTTCCTCTTTGGCTCTAAGCAGAGCTGGCTCTCAGGTAGAAATGTTAGATACAGAAGCTAGAAGTTTGAAATTCCATCCCACTCCCTTTCTGTTGTTGAGAATAACATCCATCCAAGAAGGTTTCATAGACTTTATTCCTTCCTCTCTATGCCTATGCTATGTCTATTTTTTTTTATAACTTGAGATAGTAAAGCCCAAGCAGAGAATAAAATAAACATAATAAATAAAAAATAATATATAAAATCAAATAAAATAAATAACATAAATTATTTTATTTTAAAATAAAAATAAATAAAAACATAATAAATAAAATAAATAATACATAAAATAAATATTTTTTAATTTTAAAATAAAATAAATATAATACTTTGGAATTTACATATATTAAAATGTATCCTGTTTTTTCCAAGGGACCTAGGAAAGAGAGATAGACTTTAACAAGTTCCACCACATAGCTAGAGAGCCTGGAAGTATTATGAGGTTTAAAAACTAACATTGTTTATTGACAATCCCAAATGTGGAAATTCGTGTCTTAAAGATGTCCTTGGGAATCGTTAGGAGCTGGGGCTTATGATTTCATTATGTCCTGCACTTCCTCTGCTGTCTTCAGCCACTAGCCCCATAAGAATACATATTTTAAAGTTTTTGATTCCTTAATGATTTTAGAAGTACATCTTCGATAAAGGAAATTCTTGAAGTCTTTAATACTGAAGGGCCTACCTAGAACAACATAGGCTTTTCGCATTTTTTCATTCATACATTTATTTATTTATTTATTTATTTATTTATTTATTTATTATTTTTTTAAAGATTTTATTTATTCATTTGACACAGAGAGATCACAAGTAGGCAGAGAGGCAGGCAGAGAGAGAGAGAGAGGAGGAAGCAGGCTCCCCGCGGAGCAGAGAACCCGATTCGGGACTCGATCCCAGGACCCTGAGATCATGACCTGAGCCGAAGGCAGCGGCTTAACCCACTGAGACACCCAGGCACCCCATACATTCATTTATTTTGCAAACCCTTAATCTGAGACATCTTCAGGGTACCAGGCACTGGCTAAGAGCTGGTGATGTGAACCAGGACAGGATGTGGCTGGGAAGAAGGTGCCGGTGCTGCCGGATGGGCAACTTCTTCAACTGTAGATCGTCTCCTGGTTAAACAGGGACAAAAGGGACTGAAGGAGCATGGTTTGAGGAAAAAGAATTCTGTACATCAGATCCTTCCCTCTGTTGTTCTCAAAGCAGAGAGTTCTGCATCTCACATGAAGATTGTGTCATCAAAGGGCTTTGATTTAAAGCACTAAGGCGCTCAAAAGGCCAATTATCCATTAGTATACATTTTAGAAACACCCCCAAACTATACATCCTTTGAAAATGAGGACCAGATTTTTTTTTTTTTAACGATTACATTTAAAAGAGAAATCTCATGAAAGATGTTTTGTATTCTAGGATGAAACAATTGTCCTCTTTGTAAACGCGTGAATGTGTGTGGCTTTAGTCTTCATTTGTGAGTGTAGATAATGTGACTGTCTTCAAAATGGTAATGTGTTTTATACATTGGTTTTGTGCATTTTAGTCAATTAGAGCTTTGGAAAAATGTACAGAACGCTCCACATTTGCTGTATATCATCAGCATTCGTATTATGCAAGCACCTTGAATTGCAAAATAATTAAAATTCATTCTGCCAAAGTATTGAAATTAATGAATGAATGTTAATATAAGAAAAACTTTTTTTTAAAGATTTCATTTATTTATTGTGACACAGAGAGAGAGAGAGAGATCACAAGAAGGCAGAGAAGCAGACAGAGAGGGAGGGGAAGCCGACTCGCTGCCGAGCAGAGAGCCTGACACGGGGTGTGGGGGGGGTGGGGGGGGTGGGCCTGAATCCCAGGACCCTGAGATCATGACCTGAGCCAAAGGCAGAGGCTCAACCCACTGAGTCACCCAGGCTCCCCTGAGCAATACATTTTTGACAGTGACATAAAAGATTGTATTTACTGACTTGTTATGAGTAAAGATTATCCTATCCAGTGCTAGTCACTGACACTATGCTAAAAGCACTTGGACGGTGTATAATAAACTTAGAAGCTCAGCATATCTCCTTATGATGGCAATCTTGAATTCAAGTTGTATTTTTCCTTCAGTTTTCTTTTGCCTTAACCTTGTTTCCAAGCGTGCATATAAATATAAAGTGTCCTTAGGATTGTAGATGTGCCTTTAGATCAGATACACAGGATGATAAACAAAGTGAAATTCTACTACCCAGCTGAGGATACGGTGCTGGGACCAGTCCCAACAACACTTGCTTTTTGGTCCTTTGGAAGTTACTTCCTCAGTGAAATGTGCCTGTATTCACATCTTCTATATTCAGTATTGCAAGAAGATACTCATCTCAATCTTAGTCCTGACGGTGTAGTAAATGCACTTATCTACCTTGTACTATAAACATGCCCTTTCAAATTTAAACAGCAGGTCATCTGCCTCACCACTAGGAGATTTTTGAAGAAGCAGGAGTGGTTTGGCCAAGAATATGAGTTGGGAAGATCAGCATATAAATCCTTCCGCTCAGCAGACCCTTCTCCCATCTGGCACCAGTGATGATGTGAGCAGACATTGCACAGAGAGACAGAACAGCAAGGAAAAAAGTGAGAACTGGCTTCACCTACCATCAAAGTTTCACTGATGTGAGGAGGGTCAAATGCTATCTTTCTTGATGTCATTTGGTTATTCTTCAAACTCATTGGAAGATACTGAGGCTTGCACTTTTTTACTTTCAACAAGTTCAGATTTCACTGAAACTCATCGTTTGGAAGATTTATTTTAATACGTTAGTAAAATGTGTATATATATCTATATCTATATCTATATCTATATATATATGTACCTATATATATATATATATTTTACTACACGGGGCTCCATCCCAAGACCCTGAGACCATGACCTGAGTCAGAACCAAGACTCAGACACTCAACCCACTGAGCCACATAGGCACCCCTATATTCAATGCTTTTAAGTGCACAGAAATTAAAATTTTATGTGACACTTTGTTTCAAGCAAAAGAATCATTAGTTCGTTGCATTTCCAAACATATATCAAATATATACCATAGACTTTTCAAAAGCCTATCCTCTTGAAAAATTTTGTTTTGTTTTGTTTTGTTTTGTTTCATTTTGTTTTGTTTTTAAAAGAAAACATTATTAAAAAGTTACCAGTCCTAAGGGTTCCTGAGTGGCTCAGTGGGTTAAAGCCTCTGCCTTCAGCTCAGGTCATGATCCCAGGGTCCTGGGATAGAGCCCCGCATTGGGCTCAATGCTCAGCGGGGAGCCTGTTTCCTCCTCTCTCTCTCTGCCTGCCTCTCTGCCTACTTGTGATCTGTCAAATAAATAAATAAAATCTTTAAAAAAAATAAAAAGTTACCAGTCCTTCTAAGGAGTAGATGGAGCAAATGGCTTCCATCCAAAGTAAGAAAAGTGTCAGTTTTGTGATCTGCTTCACTGTGTTCTGATTGTTCACCTGTGTTTGCATTTCTAGTATCACTTTTGATCTGGAGACCGCAGGGATGTTTTTGGAATTTGGGGGGGAAGTTGTTATTAAGGCACTGTGTAATTTGTAAGGGTTGATTTATTAATACTACGTCTTAAGATCACTGAAATGGTGACTTGCCAACATGGATAGAGCAAGGTTAATGAGTCAACCCACACTTTAGATAAAAGCTTTTTTTTTTTTTTTTTCTTTTATAGATTAAATACATGAATAGATGTTCTGGTATTTTTGTTCCTGGACTCCTATGGATCCAGAGCCTATACTCTGGGAAATAGGTACCCCACATTGGGGACCTGGGAGACTACAATTTAACAGGAGATAGAGAGGAAGTGAGGGTCTCCAGGGTCAAATGCTATACTTGGAAATTTGCTTCAAGCCACATACACTGTGGCCCCAGCTTCTTTCAGAGACTTGAACATCTCAGCCATGGGCTGGCCAGACTGTTGGAACTACAAGCCTGAGTCAGAGCTTCACAGGATGGCTTTGACATTTTTGAAATGGATTCTCATATTTTCAAATATTCATGTCAAATGAAAGAAAGAAGATATTGTGTCGCCTATTGCCATGGCTATTAGAAATCAAAATTGCCTTGAAAGAATTGAAACCAAGTGGGCCTGGTCATCTTAAAACTCTGTAAGTTTTCTTTAATGCCTCAGAATGCCAGTTTTGAGCTTTTGCGATTTTTCAGTACACCATAAAATAAAATCTAAATTCCTTTTCAGGTTGTTCAATTGGATAACTCATTTTGGATTATCTGTGAATGGTTCCTTCCATATTTTTTCTGTTAATGCAAACAATTCATATAAATGTTGATGTAGCAGATTAATTTCAAAGTGAGGATGCAATGCTCCCTTCATATATTAATTAGGGGTTTATATATATTTTTTTCAATCAGAGAACAGAATTCACATATCGTTCTATGTGGGGGGAACAGTTGTTTGATTAAAAAAGAAGACTAATCATTTGATTGTAGCTCAGGTTTAATGCTAAGTCTCAGCTGTGCTAATACAACTGACATTGACAAGCAGCTGGAATGATAATTGGGCTAAAAGTATTTCTCCTAACCCCCTTACTAATGATGGGTTGGCAAGACATGGTAACATTATCATGGTTAACTTTTTCACAAATGATAATATAGTAGGGCAATCAACTGGTATTAACCATCAAAGTTTCCTGGCTTTACAATGTAAACTCCTTTGTCTGTATTGGGAATATTTCTTCTATATGAATAAAATACAGTTTAATAAAATTAAGGTGATTTTTAAAATGCCAGTGTCCAGAGCCCTGAAAATTTGACATTCCAGACTCATTACAGAGAGACAATATTTTTGTCCTGAAACTACATGGAGATTCTCTTAAGTACATTATTTTCTAGCTTACACTCTCAGGGTTTAATAGCCCTAAAACAGACCCATTGACTCTCCAGGTTTTAGAAACTTCTTCTATTTGAACTTCTTTACACACACACACACACACACACACACACACACAGAACACTTGATTAGGGCCTGGAGGAGTAGTAAGCATGAAAAGACAAGAAGACGAAGTAAGTTCTCAGTTTCCTGCCCGCTTTATGTTTCTCCTCTCTCCTTTCTCGTGTTTCTTGCCCTCCCTGCCCCTGCAGCCGCCTTCTCTCTCTGAGGGCACATACTGCTTCACAATGCAGCTGGTTGTTGTCGTACCTCTTCCTGGCTTGTAAGCTAGTGCCACCGAGGCAGGGGCTAGAGCAGCCTGCTGGTCCTGGGGTGGCTTTGGAGACGGGAGTGGCATTTGAGGGCTGTGGGGCAGAGGTAGAAAAAGGAGCACAGAGAGAGCCCAGGGACAGGAGGGTTCCCAGCACCCTGCCAGCCCCAGAGTCTTCATTTCTAAACAGGGGGTACCTCCCAGGTTTGTTACAAGCATTAAATAAAACAGCTTCTAGATGAGTTCTGTTGCTTGTATCTATTGGGGAAATATAAGACGTTTCAGGGGCCTGGCTAGCAGAGTACATACGGAAATGGTATCCGTGGGCATGCCTTTCATCCTTTGGGGAGCTGAGGGATACTAACTAGCATGGGAAGAAGAAGGAAAATAAAAGTTTGGTAAATTTAAACACTTCATTGAGCATTTCTAAACATGGTTCAGCAAAGCGTGCAAACACTATTTTCGACGGTTAATGAAACACTGTACTCCACTGTGGCCAGACCTGGAGGACCGTTGTGGGAGGATTTTCATCAATTCTTGCTGCCACATTTAAGAGGAGCATTAACCTGCTAGCACGTGCTCATAGGTTATCCTTGAGTTGTTCTGGATTTAGGGGGAGAAAAAGATGAAGATTCTCAAAAACAACCTCACCCTAAACCCAAGGTGAGGGATGTGAGGTTTCCTGCAAAAGACAGCTGTCATAGAGCACGTGTGTTTAAGGATGGCATGGCAAAAAGTGTTCTTACCTGTCTAAATTATTGGAAAAACCTCAAAAGAAGAAGACTGTTTTGTGACATAGGAAAATCACACAAAATTGGAATTTGTCCATTCACAAAATGTACTGAAATATGAACAGCCATGCCCATTCGTTTCTGCATGTCTGTGGCTGCTTTTGTGCCACAGCAGGAGAGCTGGGTACAGGTGGCACAGACCAAGTATCCCCCAAAGCTGAAAATGGTTATTCTCCGGCCCTTTGCAGAGAAAGTCTGCGGTCTTGTTTGGGAGCTCGAGGCTGTTTGATGTCCAAGCACCAGGAGGAGAGAACACTTTGGTCCCCAGGACTCATCTTTGGTGAGTGACCTGCTCATAAGAACGAGCACTGGGATAATAGAGCTGCCTCTTGGGGTGTCGGCAGGCCTCACTCTTAGGGCTCGTAGAGCCTCGGCACGACAGAGAATCTCGAAAACCGGAAAGTTGTGACATTGCAAAGAATGCAATATTTTTGTGCCTTCACGTTATTTCAGGAGACTTTATGGTTAGCAACCTCTCCCCTCCTCTCCTAGACACCTGGAGCTTTTCAGTCGGCTTTCTTAGAAATGGCGTTTCCTCTGTGCAAAGTGTCCCTCTGCTTGTCTCCTGTTATCCACCTTCCTGTGGTAGAGAGGCCCAGGGATGGGTGCCAGGTCAGTTCTGTGTGGTTCACACCCCCACTCTTTCTACACAAATAATTTCAGCCCTCCACCCTCCACCTTCTCATCTGTACAATGGGAAGACGGCGGGGCGGGAGGGGGGGACATTCGTGCAAGTGGTAGGCATCCAGAAGGACAGAAGAACAAGTCCACAGGGAGGAAGATGCTTCTACGCACACTGTGTTCTCATCACTCTGCCCCTTCCCTCAGTAGTTCTGTGGTCATTCTACCTGTGTGCAGAACTCTCCCTTCCCCTAGACAGACAATTCTTTGAAGACAGGTTATGTATCTGATGCCTCTCTCCCTCTTCAGAACACAGCACACTGCCTCCTGCAAAATGAGCATTGAGTGCATGTTTGTTGGTTTGTTTGTTTGTTTTTATTGAATACATGGGTTTGTTTAATTAATATATGTTCGTGGAGTGCCATACATTTTCCTTGGAGAATGCAAAAGTCACATAGCTTATCTGATATACAATAAAACTGCTGAATCCATAATCCAAAAGCCTAAAACATGATTTTGAGATAGTGAAAAATATTGACATAATTTATTATGCAACTGAAAAATTAAAATATATCCTACATGGCTGTGAAAATGAATACAATTGACATTTGTGGGCTTGAAAATTGGTCATTCCATCCTAGAACTGTCTGATAAGATCATAAGATGAACCACAAATACAAGCCACATATGTGATTGAATTATTTGTAGCAGCCACATTTACCAGACATAAACTGGTGAAGTTAACTTCAAGAATACGTTTTGTATAACCCGATACATCCCAAATAGAATTTTCATAGGCAATCAATAGACAACTATTAATTATATCTTCTAAGTTCGTTGTTTATTCTGACTCGGCGAAATCAAACGCGTATTTTCTGAGTGTGGTCCATCTCAGTCTGGGCTGGCCCCATTTCTAATGCTGCTGGCTACTGGGGACCACATAACTCTCCAGTTGGTATGCTACCCTGAAAGCCCATGGTTATACATTAGAACGCTTCCCTCCATAGCTGGAAACTAGCAGAGAAAATGTCATCACTGTCCATCATTGGAGATAAGGCAGCTAACCAGGTAACTTCATGTGTGCTTGACGTGCCTAGGATAGCTGGTATTTGAACCCCGGTACCCTACACGGATACCATCGTGCGCAATCACCAGCCATTCTTTGAATGGTTTGGAAATCTGTGCACACCGTTAGGCCGGGCTCTTCACCTGGTGAACGGCTGAGGGGCTTGCTCAGAGGGAAACCCTTGCTGGTGGAACCACGTCGAGTAGCACCCGCCTGTGTTACTGCTGTTTCCTGGGAGCTGCTGACTGTTTCCAGATTAGATAAAGCTGTGCTCAGGCATGTTCCTGTTCATGATGAATGTCTCCGTGCAAGTCCCAATTTGTGCTGTTTGGCATCTGTGCAAACAGGCAGGGAGCTCCTGGCTAAATGGAACCAAAGCTCATGGTCCCAGCTCAGCGTCATTGCCTCGGGTAGGCACAACCCTAGGACACGCTTTGCTATGTAGACATATTTACGTTCCTACTTTCAGATGCAAGGAGAAGTTAAAAGGAATAACAAGATGTGGGTCATGGTTGTTGCTGAAAAAAAAAAAAAAAAGCTGGTATCAGCAATCTAGTTTACCTGCTTATTCACAAACACCTTATTAGTTGCCAGCAATATGATTTCTTTGGGTCCTTTATCGTTCGCTTAAAACCATACCCACAAAACGTTTGCCTGCACTTGTTATTTGTGCAGTTAAAAAAAAAATAAATAATGGAAGCTTTTTAAAGATTCTGGTATGTAGACTTTGAAATCCCATTTTGTTCTTGGATAGCTGTTTGGAAGGTTTTTATGGGCTGACGGCCAAGCCCAAACCTGGCTCCCCGGGAAAGGAAAAGTAGAATGAAAGAAACCCCTTGCCGCTTCAGCCGTCTGCCGCTCTCGGACTCGGAGATAAGCCTTTTTCAATACGATGACTTCCGAGCGACTGGAGTGTGAGTGACTTTAGAGCTCCATAAAGGGGAAGGATCCAGCTGTAGTTCATCACAGCCGGGTCAATTAAATGGGTTCAGAGCATCATCATCTTGTTTATATCTCTCACGGATCACTGGAGATGAAAAAAAGAAGGTCTTTGTGGCCTCGGCTCCTGCTTCCCTCTTTCAGATCAAGAGCTGGAGAGACCCGTCGATAAAGGTTGAGATACATTTCAGCAGCAGCTTCTCTACGTGGGCAAGCGATTATGTTTCAATTGCTTAATATTCTGTTGTTCATGGTCTGCCTTTTCTATGGAGAGACATTCAGGAAAAGCATGGGATCTCTCCAGAAATAGCTCGACTCTGTCTTGGCTTTGTCCTGTGATGTTCCTGCCCAAGACGATTGGAGTCTTCGTGTTTATTCAATAGGTAAAAAAAAAAAAGCTTTTGCTTGTCACAAACGGTGTCTCATTTATTTATCTAGATCCCTTTCCTTCTGTTTCACGGCATCCTGTTCTAAAAATACAAGCCTATGGGGCCCTGACGGCACGGGTTTCTGCCCTGTCAGTGTTCCGTTTACGTGACCTGTTTCCTTTAAAGAAAATGACCCGCCTTCCATCTGACATCTCTCGAGACTGCTTTTACAATCAAAATATAGTATTTAGATGGTCAGGTGATTACACAGGCCAGGGTAATAGCTGTGGACCTCAGCATTTCACGTATTTTCCCTGTGCTTCCGGACAGCTGTTCTGAGGCAGTGGTTTGAAAACAAATCCAAATACAGATGACGAACAATTTAAAAGAACGGTGTAGTCCAGATTCCAAATGTCTCTCAAAATTTTAGCCCACTGATTTTCAATTCTGAATTGCTACCTGCGAAAACTGTCCTTGTCACTATGATAAATTTTTGAGATGATGCCGGACCTCCTCTTTGTTTTATCTTTGTTTTATTAACTTCTTTACTTCAGAGATCTCTTGCCAAAAGATGAGCGTCAGACTGTGAATCCCTCTTGAGATGACTGAACCTATTTGTTTGTTTGTTTGTTTAGGACAAACCAAACGCCAACACAGGGCATTTGTCACTACTGCCACTTACAATTTTGACGGTTTTTCCATTTCCACTCTGACCCATGTCCCTGTTCCTACTCCATTCACTTCCTCTTGTCCCTAACATATAAAATATTTCCATGTGAGTCCTTACCACAGACCCTACTTCCTCCCATTGACTGAGATATAAGCAAGTGGCAAAACCCAAAACAAAACGAAACAAATAGAATTTCAAAAATAGGTGGACAACATGGTTCCAAGCGGACACAACTCTCCCCAAGTCAAACTGCGGTGTTTTGATGTGCTCTTGTTCAGATGGCTGGTGAGGACGTCGGTGACCACACAGTCCTTCTAGATGTCACCTTGAAACGTCTCAGAGCCACCACAAGGAACAGACCGGAGATCCGTGGTACAGGGTAACACGCCGACAGATGGACAAATGGGGCTGGGTCTTGATTCTGCTTGTACCAGTATGATCTTGGACAAGACCTTTTAATTACTCATGTCTCTCTCCAATTGTGAAAAGAACATGTTTCCACCTCCTTTCCAGAATGATCGGCAGGACCGAAAGAGCAAGTGAATGTATGAGAATATGGTGGTAGCAAACAGCTATTGTGAGGAAAGTGCTCACTCTGACGACACCAGTTTGGTGTGTGTTTTGTGGCTGATGGTTTCCTATTTTTGTAAGAGCCACTTTCCATTCTTTCCTTCCAGGAACTTTTATGACCTTCTCTTGCTCAAAGAACACCCCAGAGATAGGCCATGAGTCAATCTCTTCTGTAAACCTTGCAATAGGATTGAGTAGACTGGGGGAAACACCGAGCCTCACCTACAGCACCCGTGAGGAATTCAGTGGCACACGCCAGTCCTGTTCCTTCTGGCACCAGCTTACTGTTTTAAATATGGTAAGCATGTAATAAAAATTATAAACTTAAAGTAATTCATTGTGTAGTATGGGTACATATCAGCATTTTACAGAGTCATCGCTTACTTCCAGTGAACTTATTTTACAGACATCCACTAATAAAGGGGACTCAATTTGATTTTGGAAAACGGAAGCTTTGAAATGAAATATTCAAGACCTTACTTTTGGGAAATTAAGATTTCATATTTCCAACTATCCATGTCTCAAATTATTTGTGTTTAATAAATAGTAGCTATTTATCCTCAAATTATAGAATCAGCAGTTTGAACCATGGATATAGATGAATTATACTCAACATTTCTTTTTAATATTTTAAAATTGGAGAGCACTTTGGTGTTACTTGGTCATTTAAAATTTTTAAAATTCTCCCATTCAGCTGATATTTATTGTGAGTCTACTCAGTGTCAAGCACCATACTAAGTTTTGAGAATAAATTAAGAAAGACCCAGTCCCAGAATTTCAACGTTGTAAGTTCCAGAAAGTAGACAAATATGCACTAAGTCATTATTACAAGATGTCACTAGTCCCTTGAGGGGACTATACTCTTTCTCTCATGAATGGAAGATAGACAGCTTTGAAAGACGAAGTAGGGTGACCCTGAAGGAAAGATAAGAGTTTGCCATGTGTGAAGGAAAGAAAGATAGATCTAGATTGAGGAAAAGGTATTGGACCAATGTGATTCTGTGATGGGAATGTGGGCTCTGGGAAGGTCACCTGGTTGTTGTAGGTGGGAAGCATTGAAGGGGAAGAGAGTGTTGGAAAAAGACCAGTCAGGTAGGAAATGATGAGAAAAGTTTGGTTACTAGGATGTCACATCGAAGAGAGTGGCAATGTAGGGGCCCTGGCTGGCTCAGTCGGTTGAGCATCTGATTCTTCAGCTCAGGTCAGGATTGAGCCCCATGTCAGCCTCCACACTCATTAAGGAATCTGTTTCTCTCTCTTTCCCTCTTCCTCTGCCCTTCTGCACATGCCTGTGCATGTGTGGGTGCACTTTCTCTCTCTCAAATAAACAAATAAATAAATATATCTTTTAAAAAAGAGACAGAGAGAGGAAGTGAGAAGGGCACAAGTGCAGATGTCTCTAGGTTGAGTTCACGGGAATTAGCAATAGGATTTGTCTATACTGTACGGGTAGGGGAGGGTGATGCATGTGGTCTGGGAATAAGACAAGTGGGGGATGGTGCTGGTAGGGACATAAGGGTGCTGTTGTCTGACAGAAGTGATGCAGAGTGAAAAACAAGTTATAGGGAGAAGACAGTGGGTTTTCCAGGATCTTGCCGTCAAAGAGGGATCCTGGAACCACCAGCATTGGCTTCACCAGAGCTCATTAGAAATGCAGGCTCTGGCTCCACCCCAACCAACTGAGTCAGAACCAACATTTGACAAGATCCCTACAGGAATCTCATGGGCATCAAAATGTGGTTAAAGTGCTTGTTCTACCAGATGGGCTGAGTTTGTGAGGTCCGCGTAGTGGACGAGAATGGCTACAAAATCAACTTCTTACCAACGAAGGAGCACGAGGCCTGTATGTAACTGTTCTGGAAATTAAAGACAGCAAAATGTTATTTTTAAATAAAATTGTCTGCAAAATTCAGGTAAAATAGGATCCTTTGTTTAGAAATCTGCACAATATGGAATTTATAAATATTTTATTTATGGATTTGTTTATTTATAGTAGAGAGGGAGAATGAGAGAAAGGACAAGTGGGAGGGGTTGAGGGAGAGAGAGGATGTCAAGCAGACTCCTCACTGAGCACAGCCTGATCTCAGGGCTCTGAGATCACGACCTGAGCCAAAACCAAGAGTCAGAAATTTAACCGATGGTGCCACCCAGGTGCTCCTATAAACTTTGTTTTAGAAGATGTCTGAATTAATCCGCAAACATGGGATACTTGGCCTGCTCTTCCATGCAGATTTTGGGTACCTGTGGAGTAATTAGAAGGTGATAAGGCTTTGCAATATTTCCTAAATTCTGCAAAGTTTTAATTTTATAGTACTGTGTTGAAAGTACCTGATTTCTGAGCTAGGATTTGGGTGTAAAGAAGTTGCATTTCACGAAAGCATTACTTAGAAACATGACTTATATTTGGAATCAAAACTGCCGCAGGCAAATTTTCTGATTGTTGGTTTTTTGGTATTGTGTCTGTTCGGTCTTTAGTTACAACAACACACGATGTAAAGCGATGGCAAAATCACCAAAGATGTTTTAAATAAACAGCTGCACTTCACCTTTTTGGCAAAGTTTGATTCTATCAAGCTTTCTCCCCCTCCTGTTCTATCCACTCCCACCAGCATTGCCAACACTGGAATCAAATGCCTTTATTAAACTAATCCAGACAAAGCCAATCAGGGCCTGTCATAAGCCAGCTGGTTACGATAGCTGATTCTAATGATGAAATGTGACCCAGTGTTAAAGTCAGACCCAAAACAAACAAACAAATTCCTCCAGATCAGATGTCGCCTGGGCTCACTGGAGACACTGGATATTGGGGCTGAATTTTCTAAAGGATGGACTCAGACGGAGTGTGAACATCACTTTCAAGAACCATATAATTTCTGTTCTTGAAAATAGTTTTATAATAGGCTTCCATATCTTTAGAGTCTCCCAGAATTCTGAGTTTGGCCTCTTTACAGTAGTTAATTATATTTACTGTAATGATGTGATGTTTGGAACTCTGCTTCCTCTTGACACGTGTGGTTTTGATCCGGGCAAAAATCTATGACCACATTAACCACGTTAGCCTGGATCCTAACCCCTGGATTTTACAAAGCAATTCAGCACTGTCCCCTCTCCCTAAAAAGCCTTCAAGATGACAATCTATTTTTTAAATACATAGCATTTGAAAATTCTCCACCGTCTCCCTGGATTAACAAAATTGGAAAATTTTTTTTCCATTCTGAAAATATATGATGTAAGGCATGGGATTGACTTCAGGTCTAGGCAATCATTTTACTGCAAAGTAAACTTAACCTCACTTAAATTTAAAAATATATGCAATTATTATATATATATATATATATATACACACACACACATATATATCTATAATATGCTATAGATGTATATTTTATATATATATATATACACACACACGATATATTTTTTCCTAAAAGTTTTGCTGACCATTAAATGTTATAATACCACCAACTAAATGAATATGAATTTTTAGTATTCTGTTGCTGGCTTAAACTATTTTGACTCTTCTGTCGTGTTTTAGGATAAAATAGGTATGTTTTGAAATAAGAATTAAAACACACTTTGCCTGAGCCAAGACTCTCTTCCTTGAGGTCTGACTGTTCTTCCCGTGGATGGCAGAGAATGAGAGGAAACACAAGGAGATGAGCGGGTTACAGTTCGTGTTGATGGCATTGGAAAGCCATATGCTTAACAGCTACGGTCTTTTCCCTCCATAGATGATTGTAGTGATCGATCTCTTTAGTCTGGACTCTGGAGGATTTATGTATGAAGAGAAAGCATTTTATAACTTGGTACAAGTCTTGGCCTGAACCATCAAGAAACCTTGGCTTTGAGTCATGCCTTTATAATGGGGTGGTCTTGCAGAGTTTTTAAAAAAATCACAAAACCAAGTCAGATAGAATTCTGGCATCATCCTTTCCACTTGTCTAGTAATATTTATAACTGTAATGCCCTCTTTGCTTCCTATTCAATGTTAAATGCATTCCAAGTAATACACAAATATAAAGACTACCCAATAACAGAAGGATCAACAATTTAGAGATGCTGTAGGCCACCTCGCAATTTTTTGCAAATACCAGGAACACATTGTATCACCTTTTTTGTGTCATGGGTTTGCCTTCTAATGCCATGGTTGGCGAATTGGACTTAAATATGCCCGTTATGTTAGATTTGACGAATGTAGGTACACACAACCGTAAATGAATTGAGAAAAGATAGTGCATTAAAGTATTAACAATAAGAATAGAATCAATTAATTAATATTTCTCATATATTCCGAAACCTTTCAAATTCTTATCTTCAGTTCAAATGTGTCTCTTGATCCCAGGTTCATCCGGCTGACTGCCTTCTTGAAATGTATTCTTGAATGTCTCACAAGCCCTCAGATTTTTCACATCCAAACGAGCATCTGACTGTCTCCCAGACCTGCTCCTATCCTGTCCTCCTCTTCTGAGTACATGGCACTATCAGTCACCCCATTGCTCAAGCCAGAAACTGAGGAAGCAGCTTTAAGGGTTCTCTGACCCTCATCTGTACATCGAAGGATTAATTTGTTGCCGAATTCCGTTTCTTTCTCCAAGATGTAGGTCAGGTCCACCTGCTTCCTCACGGCTGTCACCAGAGCCCTTTCCATAGGGCCTTTGCAGAACTGTCTGTCCTCCATTATTCTTGCTGCCATCTGAATTAGTCCTTCATGGGGTCCAGAGACCATTAAGGATGTGCACTGTTTCTCCATGATGTGAGGGCTCCTTGTTCACGTACAATGAGGTCCTGGTTGTTCACCACTGTCTGCAAGGCTACAGCCTACACCTGTCTCCCCCGAGTGAGCGCATGCCATTCTCTGGCTTGCTCACCAACTTCTGCCTTGGTGGCCCCCTGTTGTGCGTTGAACGGTGCTCTTGAACACCTCCCAACCCCAAATACATCTTAACTCCTGGTACCTGTGAATGTGACCCTATTTAAAAATAGTGCTGTTGTGGATGCCATCAAGTTAAGAGGGGGACATTGATATGGGCCCTCATCCAATACAACAGATGTCCTTACAAGGGGGGACAAGAGGTGAAGATGACTATGGGAAGACACAGAACCATATGGTGACAAAAGCAGAAATGAGAGGGATGTGGCTGTGTGACAGGGATGGAGAGGTACCACCAGGAGCCAGCAAGAGGCAAGGAGGGATTTGACCCAGAATCTCAGGGGCCATGCCCTGCTGACATATGAGTTTCAGACCTCCGCTCTCCAGAACACTGAGGGACATTTCTTTTTTTCAAGTCAAGTTGGTAGTACCTTCTTCCATCAGCCCTGAGAAATCTGCCTCCTGTTTTCCAAACACCTGAGGTCCTGTTCTGTCACAGAGCTTCCACACACCTGGTTCCCACTGCCAAGAATGTTCTTTTGGACTCTTATTTTCCAAACTTTAATCCGGTGTTTCTGGTCTTACTTAAATGCTTTTTCCTCAAACATGCACTGTCTGGCTACCCAACGTGAGATTGTCACCTCTTTTCTTCTCACGGCTCACTCTAGTCACTCAGCAGAGACCCGACAGTGGGTGGGCATTTTCCGGAG